>NC_142656.1:32962500-34263750 GCF_055504915.1 Nelumbo nucifera | reverse complement strand
TCTTCATTTAAAGACAAGATTTCAGATATTTTTAGACAATAGGTTAAGATTGTGCATTCAACACTTTTAAAGAGAACCATGAAATCATTTTAGATGGCTTCCTAATTAGCTTCGTAATTCTGCTTTTTTTTATATTTAGGCTTCCCAATTCATACATTCTTTTATAAGTAAAGAATCATATTCCATTAATTCAAAGATTGGTTACATGAAAATCCCCTTAGAGAGGCACGAGGTGCTGCCTCTACACACAGAAAACACAAAAACTACATAAAAAAATGCATGACTACTTAAAAACACAAATTACAGTTGCGCCCAGAACAATGTTTCCCTATTTGTCCCTTGTTTTTCCAAGACATCAGAAAATGCATTAGCTGATCTCCCAACCCACTGTACTATTACAGACATATTCCTTGTCAGCCATTTGAATTTCTTTATCTCATTCTTCTAACCCCACGTGACATCCTCTGGATTATTTAACTAGTTCACCACTGTCTTAGAGTCCCCTTCAACCAAAATCTGCTCCACACCCATTTCTTTTGCAAGAATTCCTTGTATTGCAGCTAACAGCTCTACCCAAAGAGAGTTTCCAACACCTAAAGGGCCAGAGACCAGAGTATGGTATGACAGCCTCTCCAGCCTCATTCCTCAATACACTTCCCAATCCACCCGGGTTGCCCTGGCTACTCCCATCAAAATTCAGCTTCAAAGAACCATGAGGAGGGGGAACCCAGCTTGTCATTACCTTTACCTTGGAGGAGGAACAGCTTGCTACTGATAACCAATCCCTCCAACAATCAGTAAAGGAGAAATGATCAAGCAAATCTAGTCTTTAACCAATTTATTGCCCTATACATAATGCAATCCTTCAAGGCCTGACTGCTCCTCCCCTTTTCCTGGAAGATCCTCACATTTCTTTCTTCCCAAACTGTCCTTAACAAGGCGGCTCATGCACACCTCCACATTTTCCTTCATCTTTTATGGGGCCAATAGAACATAAAAGGGTTAAAGCCTGTACTTACTTCTGTTAGCATATCCCATCTACACCCAAACAATGATAGAAGCCAAACCAAGAGCTCTGCCTACATGATATAAATGAGTGATAACGGTCCTCACCATGAGATCTACAAAGAGTGCACCAGTTTGAAGAAATACATAGGAAGGGTTTTCTCTTTTGTAGGTTAACCATTGTGCTTACCTTGCAACATTACAGGAAAATCTTCTTAACTTGGTTTTAGGGTCTAGAACTTTGGTTGGTATCGCCAAGAAAATCTTCTTCGTTTTCGGAAGCTCAACATTCAGTCTAATTGGTTTTATTCAAATAAATTATTTTCTTGAAAAACCATTCAAAATAACTTAATAATATAATTTGATTGAATTTTGGTTCTCAAGTGATCTGTGACCATTTGAGTCTTGGAGTGAACATAGGGCTACAAAGAGTTGGTGTAGCGAGACAAGGAACCCATTTGCAAAATTGGAGAAATACAAGGGCATAAACCTTCTATTCACCATCGATTTATGGCTCCACTGTTTCTAATTTTTGCTTTTTCTAGGCTTTCTTTTAGTTGTCTTCATTGTATTTCTTTTTCAAATTGAAAGTAATAGAATAGAAGCCATATGACTACAAGGCTAATGTTTTCAATTTTGGAATTGTGCTTTGAGAACAATTAAAAGGAAAGATAGCTTGTAACTCATTCTTAGAATTGAAATGGATATTCCAATTTAACATCTCTTTGTCTTTTCTTTTTGAGGAGTTTATTCCATTAATATTTGTTTCATCATGGTGGAAAAACCTATCAACCCTAATTTGTTGTTTTGTTTTTGTAATTCATTCCCAACTTCCATGTAGGTAGTTTCTTTTTCTTTTTTTGAATTTTGGGTTATGGATACACAAGGGGTAGCCCTCCCCCAAACTCCTAGACCCCCCAACCTAGCTGAAGGCAGGACACAATCCCAGGTCTTTACGACACCTAGGTGACTAGGTGGTTTCCAAGGGTCACCTTGCCCAGATGACTAAAGGTTTTAACATAAGGCGCTTGCCCAAAGTATTAGATGGGTCACCTAGGCGACCAGGCAGACACCTTGTGCAATAAGTCTTGATTTTTATTGGATCCTACTGCTTGTTTTACCTTTTTAAAATACACCTATTACATAGTGAAATTGTATTTTTATTACAATTTTATGATACAAACAAAACACAAAACTTAAACCCCACTTTTTGTTTTGTAGGGTTTTTGTTACATTCAACCAAACACTGAATGACAAGGAAGAAGGAGAACTACATTGTTCCTCACCTCCAGCTCCAAGTATGTAATGTTACATACAACCAGACACTTTGTTTTCTCAGTTTCAGTCCGCCCAAACCCCAGACCATCATTTTTTTTTTCTTCTCTTCAAATGAAAAACAGGAGCTCCACCACTTTTTTCCTCTTTATATTTTTTTCTTCTACTTCTCAATTTCAAACTTTCAGTCCACCTAGACCATGTTCTTTTCTTCTTTTTTACTTTCTAATTGTCTTCTTCTTCTTCGAACAAAAAACAGGGGCTCCACCCACTATTATTCTTCTTTTCTACTTCTTCGAACTGGTTCAATCATCACTCGTTAGTGGTCCTTCTCCTTCTTTGAATAAAAACAAGGGTTCTGCCCTTGTTCTTTTTCCTTTTCTTTGCCAGGTTTGGCTGAAATTTGCCTTTTTAATGTGCATTTAACATTTTTCTATTTAATTTCTATTTGTATACTACTTGCTTGCATAGGAATATTTGCATAATGCTTGCATAATCCCTATTTAGGAATATTAAATTTCCAATACATTAGGAAATAGGAATGACAGCCTCCCTCCTTCTCCATTAACCATCTCATTATTATTTTTTTTATCACTCTCCCCTAATCATCTTATTGTGTTTGCAGAGTCTCCTTTTATAGTTAGAACAGACCAGGCCTTTTCTTTAGCAATTCGAAGAACTGTGAGTGCAGCCATGATTTCTGCTTTTGATGAATCAGCAACCCCGATTGGGCCACTAAAAGCCCACTTAATGCTTTTGTCCCTTCCTCTAAAAGCTCCACCAATTACAGCAACTCTGGGGTTGCCCAAGGCACTGCCATCAAAATTTAGACTCAGTTCTGATACCAAACTTACAGGAACAGCAATTGACCTGGTATAAGGTCTTGGTGAAGAGAACGGGATTTCCCCCAAATTTCTTTGCATGTCACTTAGAGATAAGCCTTTGAACTCTGCAGAAACAGAGGCCCATAGATTGCCAAAGAAAATAATGTGGGAAAGTAAATCTTCAAAAGATCTGGTTCTGTTTTCAAAAAGACGATTTTTTCTTTCTTCCCAAACACACCATATCACTGCTTGGGCAATTGTGCACCAATAAACTTTCCCCCTGCTTCCAAGACCACTTCCTATCCATTGCCAGATGTAATCAATTACGTTTCCCGGAAAAACCAAGCTGTATCCTACATGATTAAGGAAGTAGAACCAGATCTTCCTTGTTCCGGGGCAATGAAGAAAGAGGTGATCAATGGATTCATCTTCCTTCAGATATAAAGAGCAAGCATGGGGGAAGATAAACAATCTGCCTTTGTTCTTCTTCTGAACCAAGTCGCAAGTGTTGATTTTGTGGAGGCAGGCCTCCCACACAAAGAAATAGACTCCAGGAGGAATATTTGAGCACCAGATCCTCTTGCGAAGAAAACTAGAGTTGGAGATTCCCAAAACCAAGGTTCTGAAGGACTTAGTTGAGAAATTGCCATCAAGTTAAAGCTTCCCAAAACCAAGGGTAACAGATTGTGATGTTGAGGAATGAGAGAGGGAAGAAAACACACCTGGAGTTCCAGTCATGTGATCGGAGGCTCCAGAGTCAATAATCCAGGGACTGGGTGTGGATGCCAAACAAGCCATACCTGAGTGTGCGAAAGTAGTCGTGTTCTGCTGAGATGTGGATTGGACAAACCTCTCTTACTCATCACGGGAACACTCACCATCTCCTTCCCAAGACCATCTGTGGATGTAGGAGGCATCTGATCAGCTGAACGATTCTCCTATCTGAAACTGGAACTGGTGTCACTAGTTATGGCATGATTGGCCCAGGTTGAGGGTGGACCATGCAAGTCATAGCAATAATTAAAATGGTATGTCCATCCATACCACAATGAGTACACCTCCTCGGACCCGAGCCACGTCCTCTACCACGGGCTCCCCCTGAATCTCTACCTCCAATACGACCACCACCACGGTTATATGTAGGTCCACCACCACCACTCCGGCAATATACCAGACCATTGCCACCACCACGGCCAGACTGAGCTCCTCGAGATCCACCTCTAACACCACGGCCCCTTGACACTGCAAAGGCTGATCTATCTAAGACATTAGAGTTCTCAGTAGATCCAATAGAAGTCCTCCAAAGTCGAGCAAACACCTCTTCTAAAGAAAGGAGAGCTGACCCTCCTGGTATCTGAGCCCGTACTGGTTCATACTCAGATTTCAGCCCCACCGAAAATCGAGCCACGTCAAGCTATTCTCTCTATTGTTGCTGAATTTTGACATCAGAAGTGAGGGGGTGATAAACATTCAACTCATTACGGATGTTCCTCGTACTAGCATAGTAATCCTCAAGACTCTGATTGCCCTGTTGCAGATTAAAGTATTCCTGATACAGCTGATATACTCTAGTTGTATTGTCTTGACCAGAATACAACTTCTTAACATGGTCCCACACATCTTTGGCAGTGTCAAGAAACATGAAATTTACACTAATCTTGGGTTCCATACTATTCCATAACCACGTGATAATCTGTGCATCCTCTTGTTCCCAGTCTGGATACTCATGAGAATCAATGGAGGGTTTCTCCTCCCTTCTGTGTTTCACCTTCTTCTTTGCCTTCAGAAAAACTTCTACAGATTTAGCCCAAGGTACATAATTCTCTCCATTCAGTTTAATGGAGGTCATTTGAACATTCAGGTAGTCAGTACGTATCATCACATTAGATTTTCTATCACTGTTATCTCCCATTGTTGAATTTTGTTGTCACTGAATTCGGCACACTGCACACTGCTTGATCACACTGGTTTCAGCACTTGTTATTGCTGAAGGTTGCACTCTTTACACCACAAACCCTACCCTACGACTACCTGAAATCTCACCACTATATGAGCACCACTCCTTCGAATCACACAAAAAAAAAACAGCATAAACCCTAGCACACTACAGTCTGAAATCTCATCATACGATCTAAAACATACTTCCTATTTGATTCATAACAGAAGATATGCATAGAAATCTCTTACCTCATCACTTGAAAGACAAACCACACGAGAAGAAAATCAGTCCACACAAGACACCCACTGCACCACACGAATCAGCCCTCTTCTCTTCATCGATTAGGGGAGGGCTTCTTAGAAACCACAACAACCGACCACACAAGACACAACTGGAGGCATAGAAACCTCCAAGGGAAGAGGGCAACCACTCCTTTTCAGCCCTTTTCCCTTATCTTCAATCGACGGCAGATAAATCAAGGGAAAACCCTAGATTGAGTGCGCAGAGAACAGAAATCTGGGCAGATCCGAGTTGCTTAGTTGAGCTCTGATACCATGTTATAATTCGGCCTGCCTTTGAGTTCTGTTAGTCTGATAACAGCCAAGAAGAAAGAGGAAGAAAGAAGGAAGAAAGAGAGAGAGAAAGGAGGAGAAAAGGAGAGAAGAAAAGTTTGGTTCGAATTAGGGAAAAGTTACTCTCCCATTCGGCCAGACATGTTTTTATATTATTAATATAATGGAAAAGACACATGTGCCCTTATTTAAGTGAGGGACACTAGTTCTAATATAATATTACAGATCAGGAACCTCAACATAAGTATAAAGACAGAAATACCCCTACACTAACAGAACCGAACGGTCGGCCCATTCTGACAAAGAAATAAAAAATTTTAAAAAAAATTAAAAACGGTCAAAACCGTTTGAACGGTTAACCACCCAAGTCAGTGGTTTGTTGACCAAAATCAACGTTTTTTTATGAAAATCCGGTTTTGGGGAAAAATGGAACCGATCACCTGACCGGTTCCCGGTTTTTCCAGTCTGACCGTCCGGTCCGGTCCAGTTTTGAAAACCGTGCTTCTCTCCAGATGATAATGATCCCTCCTGGTCCCAGTAGCTGGCAAGGCTGCCCATTCACCATTATAACCATTCTGAGTTGCAGAGTCCGGAACCCAGATCATTCTCTAGGTCTATCATGGTAGGCTGAATGATCTAATCACTAAGGCTGCCCATTCACCATTATAACCATTCTGAGTTGCAGAGTCTGGAACCCAGATCATTCTCTAGGTCTATCATGGTAGGCTGAATGATCTAATCACTTTATTAATACCACATGTTAAGAAAAAAAAATGTATACTTATACAGAAAACTTCACTGATCATTAAACAAATGAATACCTTCACCACGTTTTTCTTCTTAATGAAAATGAGGCTAAGGTTTGGAAAGTGAACTAAAAACCAGCTAAAATCCTAGTTAGAGAAGTTGGGTTGAGGAACTTCACAAACCTATTCCACTGAACGAGGCTCTTTCATCTTAAAAATTTAAATCACTTTCTTAGAGTTATATTAAATATAAGTTGTGATATTAATTTTTTCTTATTCCCTTTCATTGGGTATGCAGAGTATCATTTATTTTTCAAATTCCAATAAAATTTTATTAATATCTTATGTTGCAAGCAAGAATCAGCAAGCTTGCAATTACAAGCAAAAACTAATCCATTTACCAGTTAGAAGAGTGGTGCAGAATTGGAAACACTACAGAAACTAACACTGCATTCCAAGAAACCTTTCTTATGAAACATTAGCTGAAACAGTCAATGTGAATTGACTTTTCCTCACAGAGAAAGACTATTGAAGGGTTAACTAAAGTCAACAGAAAATGTCAAAGCTAATATACTGCATACATGTACTAGTAACACACACACATGGAGAGAGAGAGAGAGAGAGAGAGAGAGAGAGAGAGACCAGTGATATCTGCATGTGCTTGAATGTACAAATGGTTCTTGGCAAGTCCACCACATGCAAGAAGTGTGTCAATCTGATTAAAAAAGGAGTGTGTCAACCAATACATGGAAAGAGAAATAACAAATCAAATTTACAAGGCATAAACTCTAACAGACAAAGCATCTAATTCACATCAACAAAAATACATAAGCAATACAAAGTGAATACAAGTTAAAAATTCAATACCAAATCAAAATTCCTACCTACAAGTCAGGATTGGGACCTATATTCATAAATTAGAAAAAAAAACAAAATTTATAAACGAGTGTCATGGCTTGGGACTAGGGAATTGAAATGGTACTAGAACATCCTATATTTCCATATTATTTATGTTTAAAGGATTGGGAAAACTGTTTTACAGATCCCATATGAAAAAAATCACAAGGAAAAAATAAATCATCAATGATTATATCACTTTAAAGGTGCATTTACATTTCTGAGATTTCCTGAGCCTTCAAAGTACTTCTCAACCATCCAAATACTGGAAATAATTTAGAAATGAATCAAATGACAACCATGGACTATCAAACCTATTTACAGTATCTGCAGCTCCAGATTCATAGTATTGCCAACAAGAAACATTATGATTTACATTTACAATTCAGAGATATACCAAGGTGCCATCTCGAATCTCCAATTGGATCTGCCAGGAACAGTGTCAAACCAGATTCGGATATACCCTTATTCGAATCCGATCCGATCCGTTTGCATCCCTATTCCCCCTAAAGTTATTCTATTCTGCTGGGAAGTGTTACATGGGAAGATCAATACTTTAGACTGTTTGCAAAAGAAAAAGCCTTTCATGTGCTTATCCCCTACCTGGTGTATTCTTTGCAAAGCTAATGGTAAGAATTGCTTCCACTTACTAACTTCCTGCTCTTTTGTTGTTGCTATTTGGGATTAGATTTTTGCCTTGTCTGGATGCAGATGGAACCGGCCTTCAGATGTAAGTCTGATTTTTTACCAATCGACCTTTGTGTGGCCCACCAGAAGAAGGAGGACTATGTAGAAATGTATTAGAGCTGCTACATTTTGGACAATTTGAGAAGAAAGAAATGCAAGAGTCTTTCAAGAAAATGGAACGAAGCCTCTTACTTGTCAAGGAATGTATCCTAACAAGGGCAATTAACTGGCTGAAAACTTTGGATATTTTCCGCTGTGTTTCCTTTTCCTTTGATGACTTTTGGAGAAACTGGTCAACAGTGGCAAACAGCTCCTCCAAGAAAGAAAAGGTCATTGTAGATTGGAATCCGCCACCTAAGGCTGGGTTAAACTGAATTTTGATGGTAATAGTCAAGGAAATCATGGCCCCTCATGTATAGGAGGGGTTTTAAGAGATAAGGACAGCAACATCTGGGCCTCGTACTCTGGTCCAGTGGGAATAGGAGATTCAGTCAAGGCAGAAATATTGGCAGCTCTACAAGGTATCCAGATAGCAAATCAAATAGGAGTGGAGCATCTCCTAATTGAAAGAGATTCTAAGGTGGTTGTGGGCTAGTTAACAGAGCCGAGCTCAGTAATTTGTTGCTACAAGGGTTTCCTAAAGAAGGCAAGCTGGTTAACAAGCAACATGAATGTTAGTCCAAGTTGGGTGAGAAGGTCGGTAAATGCTATGGCTGATAGTCTTGCTAAATAGGGGGTCTTGAGGGAACATCTGTATTGGGCAACCTTGTAATGATTTGATTAGTGTACTGTGGTTTCTTACACTTACTTTTACTTTCAAGAGAGGTCGCACCCCGTGCTTCTCTTTGGGGCGCTGTAACTTGGATTATATTTTGGTTATGAAGAAACTTCTCAATTATCAAAAAAAAAAAAAAAATTCTTTCTCGTCTCTTCTCCCTTTCTGTCTTCCCTCTCTCCTCTCCTCTTCCTCCATATTTTCTGCCTTATTTCACTGATAATAGTATCAAAGCCACCTAATCAGACTGGTTGGTCTCTGATGTCATTTGCTTCCTCTCCTATTGCAAGTTCTCTCTATTCATTGAGAGGAAGAAAAGAAACACAAAAGGAAGCTTCCATGCGTCTAGTTGCCGTTGTTTGTGAGTTGGTGAGTTTATAAGAGTCCTCTAGTCAGCAGTTCAAAGAGGGGCTGGTTGTTCATGTTCAAATGATTGTAGTGTTTCTTCAGTTGTGTCAAGTAGCTGATAAATTGTTATGTGGCTGAACTCCAATTGTGTTATTGTAAAAGTAGTGGTTGATTCAGGTGAGTGGTAAACCTGTTGTTTGATTTTTCCTCAGTGTTGGAAACAATAGTGGCAGTCCAACAGTGAACATTTAGTGAAGTAGGGTTAAACTATCGCTGCATCTACAAATGGCTCTAAGTCTGCTATAGTGATACAATCAGACCTAATGAATGTCCAGTTGACCACAGAGAAACTTAATGGTACTAATTACATACTATGGGCTAAGTTGGTTTAAGTATCTTTGATTTGATGAGGAAAATTGAAGTACATTACAGAGGATAAACTAAAAATTGGGTCTAAACGGTGCAGAGTTGGAATGACAATTTTCCCCATAAAACCGGGGCCTCGCCTGCCCCAAATTAGGTGGGTTTTACCCAACCTTAAATGGCAATGGGACAGGGAGGGATTTGCATATAATTCCCCGAACCTGGTCGTAAATTACTAAAATATGCCTAGGTTTAATATTAATTTCCAAAATATCCTTAAATTTCCCCCAAATTCCTAAAACCTTTAGGATCCCATAATCCCATAGAATCCCTTGCAAGAAGGATCATCTTTTCTATTAGATGGATAAGGAGAACAAATGAAATGCCAGATGTTTTAGCAAAACAAGGAGTTGAATGACCAAATCTATTCTGGGCAAAATTGTAATTTGGTGCTGATTGGTTTGATGGTTTCCCAATCAGTTGTAATTTCCACTGAAATTTAATAAAATTACCTTTTTCTTTACTAATAAAAAAAAATTAATAATACCCCAAATTCAAATAATCCTATTTCTAGAACACCCCTAAATATGATGTATTTTTAGGTGGTTGCCTCAGCGTAGGGAAAATTCAAGGTCCCCTATCCCCGATGGGTAGGAGTTGCCCCACCATCGGGAACGGGATAGAGATGGGGTGCCCTGCCCCGAACCCGCCCCATTGCCATTCTTATACAAGAGAATGGATAAATTATGACCTCTCTATGGAGATGCATGGAAAATCATATTAGTGTCAATCTTATATTCTTGGATACTACAAAGGAGATTTGGGAACACGCTAGGCAGTTGAATTCAGAACATGATAATGTGACGTGAATATATCGGTTGGTATTAGGATTATTTCTCTCCAACAGCCAACAGGGTGATAAAAGTGTAGAAAAGTATTATGTAGCCTTGAAGAGCTTGAAGAACAGCTGAATGTGTATCCCAAATTCGATCTTGAGGAGAAAAGCATGTTTTCTCACATGTATTTTGCTATTCTCCTAGCTGAATTCCTGGGTTATTGAACCCTAATTTCAAAAAAAAATTGACCGGAAAATTCTTTTTTTCTTCGATAGACCATTTTGAATGGAAAATTCACCCCATGTGATAGTCACATCTTTCAAAAATATGTGCATTCTATTAATTCTCAAAAAAAAAAAAACTATGTTATTTCTATTTCATGTAATTTATGTGACTTACACATCCATGAGATTAGTAATTATTGAGCCATGTTTGTGTACATCACTACTACACTGATCATTTATGACTCACTGATGAATGATGAGATGGTTTGATTCTAGATTTCTAATTCTAGCAATATGAATGATATATTTACAGTTAGTTGTCACTTGATTAGGTTCTCTATTTTATTTATTACTAACATAGATCGGGATATCAAATATGTTGGTACTGTTATCAACTTAGAAGAAAAATGTTTCATTCAATTTTCCTATTTCCCTATCTTTTTGGAAATTCATTAAATTTTCTAGTTATTATATTTTATTTTTACTTATTTATTTAATTAAAAAAATTAAATGGTCAGAAGGCATAACTTCTGGCATTCCAGTCTATGCCCCATGCCTTAAGATAATTGAATGCCTTGCATCACACTTCCATGTTTAAAACACTAGTTATTGGCTTTGTTCAGTTGTTCCTTCTCAGGTTCTATGTATTCGATGCTGGTACTAGCAATGACCAGTATGCAAAGGGAACCTATATGGTCATATAGTCTCTGTATGGAAATTTCGGCATTATTTTTTTTCCAATTTATTACATCCCCCATTAACAAAATATTATTGGAATAACCAATGAAGGTTGCAGTAGCCCTATATTTTTGAATGCTGCATAATATGTCACAAGTATTTAATTAGACATCCATAACGAGCCAACTTAAACCCAACTCAGTTCAGGGAATTGAGAGGAAACTACAACAGATTTCCAAGAGAATGTATTACATCTAATAATTACAAAATAAAGGTTAAAGTGGAGGGTATACACCTAGGTAAAATCGACCTTAGCCTCCATTTCTTTGCAGTATGCATGGAAGTGCAGATTTTGGTTCAGATTATATTTTTACTTTATTTGGTAGGTAGGAGTAAAATGAGAAGTAAATAATGTGTTCATTGCTTCATATGGAAGAGAATGAAGGTGGGAAAACTGATCAAGAAAATGAATGTGGGAGAAAGGGACACAATTTGCATGGAAAGTGCATAAAATTTTATTTCTAGGAGTGCAAATTGATGTGACAAACAAACTTTTGCAAATCTGAACTGCATGTGAATTTTAGACCCATATTTTCAAAGTGAAGCCTTAAGAATAGCAGTTGAGAAAGATTAAGAAGATGTTGATTATGATGATCTAAAAAGCATATTCTTACTTTGTGCCCATTAGAATTGCAATGTTCCACTATATGTCGTGTGCCATATGCAATGCCCTGCACTGTGGAAAGGTATAGAAGAGCCAGCTGCTTCTCGCTTGTATCAAGTGTTAAGCCAGAGATTACCCCTTTTGCTTTTGGGTCTGCAATGGGTGACCTAAGCAATTGAAAGATGTGCACATTTCAATATTTCAGAACTAACTTTCTGTCATTAAAAACTAAATCCATTATATATCATATCAATAGGCTATACCTGTTCCCATGGAAGTCAGGAAGGACATGTACATCTTTGGTCAAGGCAGCAAGAAAAGGAGCATTCATTTCATGCATCATTGATTCTAAGATTCTGTTTAGCAGTTCAAAGAGGGAAATACCTGGAAGATATTGAAACAGAATGAAAGAATCAACCTGATATTTTAATAAGTATATGAAAACAATCAGTATCACAAAAATGATAAATAGTTCTGATTTAATAAAACTTCAAATAATAAATCAACACGACAAGAGTAAAAGTTACTTTGAGAAGCTGCACGATTCGCAAGACGAGGAGAAGCAACATGGTTCTCAACTATATAATCCAATAAAGCACCAGTTGCACTCTGCCCCCCTTCTGTTAACCAGTACTCAGGTATCATTGCTGAAGATATAAAAACAAGTATTAATGATGTTAGTAATCACTTATTGCCATACCTGACAATGCCTGACTGAATAACATAACTTACAGGGGCTGAATGCAGACAAGGAATTTATCTTGATTGAAACTGTTATGGTGATGTTCTATTGGTTGATTTGCATAGAAAAAGGATGGAGGTGGCTGCTTCAGGTCCAGTTATGGCTGTTACAGTTCCTATTTGGTCTCCATCAATTGTTGGTTTCATGAAGTTGAACTTTGGTGGTGGTAGTGATGGGAATCCTGGCCCGTCAAGCAATGGAGGAGTGGAATGAAGAAGGTAAAATTCTTGCATTCTAGTCAGGACAATTGGTGTAGATGATTTGCTAAGAGCTGAGGTTTTGGCAGTTTTGGAAGGAGTGCAAAGGGCAAATGAGATGAACATTAGAAATTTGATTGTTAAAGGTGACTCAAACTTGGTAGTAGGTTGGTGCAAAAGGAAGAAGCTGGATTTTGGTGCTACCTTAATGGAAAGAAAACTGCAATGGGTTAAAAGGAGTGCTAATTCGTTTGCTGATGTGCTAGCAAAACAGGCAGTGGCAAGAGATCAAATGTTCTGGGTTGTTTTGTAACTTTTTGTTTTTGTATGGAGGAGAGTTAAGAGAGTTTCTCTCCCCTCTGCTCTTGTACTTTGCTTTAACTTTTAATAAAATATTGCACTAATTCATCAGAAAAAACAATATAAATAAGTGAACAGTTAGATGTTTATGCTGTACAGGCAATATTGTCTTTTTTCCTTTTGTTTCTTAGTCTGATATTATATATAACTCTTGGAGGGTATATTTGTAATTTTGCTTTTTATCAGAAGCTTGATAAAACAAAGGTCAATAAGAGGGAGAAAGCTGTTTGAATCTCTTTCTCCTGGACCTTGTTTCTTCTCTCTTCTTCTTCCTTTTCCTCTCTCTTTGGACCTTGCCTCAACTAAATCTCTTCCTTCATCCGTTTTCTTCTTTATTTCAACTTTTTTTCACTCCTTTATTGGCTTTTATCACATGGTAACATAGCACTAGGCTCGGCCTTCACTGTTTGCGCTAGTTTTTATGCCCTAGGAATAGAGAAATCACTCTATTCACTACAAGGCAAAGGACCTAAAAGGAGTAAACACCCATCAGAAAAGGAGGCATTTAAGGCCTCCAGTTGTAGCTGATACAGTGTTTTAGATGTTCTTAAAGTTCCCTCTTGCCACAGCCCAAAAGAGGGACTGTTATGGTATGTGTGACTAGTGCAGCAGTTAAGTGACAGTGGGTGGAGTTCAAACAATGTATTGTTGGTGTGGTGATAACCCTATTGTAAGTGCGTGAAGTGGTTGGTCTCCCAAGTGGGAATTCTGTGGTTTCCAATTGTGGTCTCTGGCTTTTTTCAGTGCTGGAAACTGGTGAAACAAGTTGATTTTCTTGTCGTGGGTGACTATAGTGTATTTGTTCAGCCTTTTGTGACCTTTATGGCTTCTTCCACTAGTAGCACTAAATCAGCTGTAGTAGTGCCATTAGATTTAATGAATACTCCATTGACTACAGTTAGGCTTAATGGCACGAGCTATGCACCATGGCCTCTGAAAGTTTCTTTAATTGGAAAAGTCAAGCTGAAATATATTAGAGAGGGCCAACCAAAGAATGGGTCTAAAGGGTATAATGAATGGGTGAAAAAAAATGCACAGATTATGACTTCATTGTGGAATAGTATGGAGAATCATATAAGTGGAAATCTTATATTTCTGGACACGGCAAAGGAAATCTGGGAACATGCCAGCCAACTGTACTCTGGATAAGATAATGTAACAATGATAGACCAGTTATACCAACATTGTTTTACCCTTCAAAAAGGAGACAAGAGTGTAGAGGAATATTATGCTGCTCTGAAAGACTTGGAGAACGAGTTGAATGTTTATCAGCCTCTCTCTACAGATTTGAAGGTGCAACAGGAACAGAAAAAGTGTTTGGATGTTGCTAGATTTCTATCCATCTTGTGATCTGAGTTTAAGCCAGTAAGAGCTCAAATTCTGGGAAGTAGTGATATCCCCTCTTTCTGGGGTATTCTCTCACACCAGGAGAGCTTCCACTCCACATTTTCCTTTCAGTCTTTTGTCTATGAGTAAGCTGACTCAAACACTTGTTCTATAACCTTTTATCCTTCTTATTGTGTTTTCCAAGATCTTACGACAAAGAAGATGATTGGTGGAGTTCATTAAGTTGGAATACCTGGATGACAATGGTCCACAAAGAGCCCTTCACTTATCTCTCCTCACCAGCAGCATTGCCATTTGGGTCATCCATCCATTTGTGTTTTGAAGAAATTGGTTTTAGTCATTCACTAAGTTAGAATGCGAGTCATGTGAGCTTTGTAAACATCACAAACATGTAGTCCTTCAAAGATGCAGAAATTTTCAACCAATGTTGTCTGAGGCATCCTTCAAAGATGCAGTCAAGCAGGTCAATCAACCAAGCTCTGATTGAAAGGATGAAAGATCCATCATATGGATGTCCGAACCCTGCAGGAAGGTTGGGCGAAATTTCAAAAATTTCTCTCACTCATGTGGGAATCGCATTCCCTATTTTAGAAAACTGCATTTTCAAGAATCAATCTTGAAACCAAACTGGACCAATATCTGAAACCAAAAGGGAGGAGAGGGATATACCTGATACAGAGCAACAGTAACCCCCAACGAAGGTGTTCACACCCAAGGAGAAGACCAAAGACTGCTTCCACCGAAGATGACACGGTGTAAGGTGAAGCAGAATCAGTAGGATGGCTCTTCAGCAAGAACCGAATTCTTCAGCAAGAATATGATGGAGGGCTGGTGAACACGACTTCAGATTGCCTCTTCTAACAAAAGGCAATATCAAGAACTGTTCTTGATCACTCCCACTGGTAGAGATCGAACTGGGTAGGGGCGGCAAGAGCAGGAAAAAAAAGAACAGAAGACAAGAGCAGTCAAACTGTAATGTCCTCTATCTGTGATCTACAAACTTTGAACTCTGTTCTGTTGTTATATCTTTGGAGGTTCACCCTGCTCTTCTATTTATAGCCTTAAAGAGAGGATGTCATAATCCCACTAGGAATTTCCTAATCCAAATCTTTTATTTGGATCTAGACTCTCTTTAAGAGATAAGGATAATCCCTTATCTTATTTGCAAATAAAGATAAGCCTTCCTAATCAAATTAGGAGTTCCTTTGATCCAAATCTTTATTTGGATCTGGACTCTTTAAGTGGATAAGGATAATCCCTTATCCTATCTGCTGATCCAAATCTCAGATTCGCCCCTATTTAATTAATCTTATTAAGTCAATTCAAATTGGGCTTTAGGCCCATTAAGTCTATATGCTCACTTAACCTCTTAATCTGCTGCCCAATTGGCTATCCTTGTATGGCGTGGGACCCAAACATTGATCTACACATCAGCCACATGGGTTCATCCCAGCCTCTGTTACAAGGCAGGGCCGAATTCACTGTAAGAGACAGTGAACCCCTGAGTCCATCACCATGGGCTCTTAATAGGCCCAACATTTACACTAAATGGTCATTGGGTTAAGCCACCTTATAAAAACCCAAGGACTGTGGGCAGATGCAAGATTAGCCAATCAGGTATTACCCTCAATGGTCTTACACTTAACCTCTCAGCTCATAATGATCAAACACTGCCCGACAAGAGAGGACCTCTCCCTCGGCTGCAAAGAACAGTGTTGCACTCTCTACTCACATGGATCCTGCGAATTAAAACCTTTTGCAAACATTTTGAAACCATAATATATATATGTATATCTCTATATAAATATATTTTGCAAAACAAATTTCAACGGTTGAAATCTACTACCGGTAGTTTTGGTTTCCATCAGAGAGAGTGCATCCCCGATCATTCACTTTGTCCGACAAAAAGGCTAATCCTATCACTATGATCACCCACTCAGATGAATTCTCGGACTGTCCCAACATACCTAGGTTTTAACCCCCTCTAAGGATCTCACTGATTGGCATATCAAAGACAGCCCAATCCGACACCTAGTGTAGTATCATAATCGAGTCTAAAGGTCAGGTGTAACATTCCAGTTTTGCCCATCTATCTCAAAGGTCCAGGGCAGTACTGGAATTTTGGTCCGATTCAGGGTTTCAAGAAAACCCACACTACATGTACCTCAGGTCTCACCTTGGCAGCAGAGACAAGCCACCCCAACCAACTTGGCAACACATCAGTATCAGCCTTTGCAAGATAAATCTCCCCAAATCTATCCAACGGCTGTGAAGATTCTAAACTAACACAAGTCTCATATGTGTCCAGTTTAAGGGTATTACACAGAAACACACCATGATAACATGAATCAAATATGTACTTTATTCATTTACATTAAATGTCATAATGTACATCATTCTGATTTGAGCTAAGGTCATACACTGTCGAACACTGATACCATGTGATCAGACCTGTATTTTGTAAAATAATAAAGAAAATCCTGGTATAAACCCAATATAGAGAGAAGAAATGGAAAAGAGGCAGAGAAGAAGAGGAATACGAAGAGAATAGAGTTGAAGACAGTTTTAGTCGAAAGACCCAATTGCCACCCATATATCATTTATATTCACAACGAAATAAAACCAAGGAAATACCCCTGATTATGTAACTTAAGAACAGAGAAAAAAAAGAACCAAAAAGAGAAGGGAAAAAGCACAAAACACTAGAATTTAACATTTCTCATTCTTGTAAAGTTGATGTGTAAATGAAATTTTCTTTTCAAGAATTCTTTTTTTTTATTTGTTTTGTATGTTCATTTCACCAATTCAAAATCAAATGGTGCTCTCTGCTCACTTACAAGGATGTAATTAAATGGAATTATCCATATGATTCCCTAAATGGGCCTTACCGAAAAAGAAAAAAAAATAAGAACTTAAGATTTCCACACTAACACATACTTATATCCTACCTATAAGCTAAATCCAATATTTAAAAAAGTGGGAGGCCTGGAGGCATGACCCAAGGCATTCCATTACCTAGAGACGTAAGGCATAGTTCAGAACACAAAAGGCAATAGCCAGCAAAACAGATGGAGGCAAAAGGCTCCTCATACAAAGGAGTTTGAGGTGTATGCCTCAAAGGAGATCCATCGGTACATTCTGTATACCATCTACATCCTCTCACCTTCTTGTCATTTAATGGAATTTGGTTCAAATTGAAGTTTGTAAATGAAGACCTTACCCCCTTTGATGCTTATACAAATCAATTTATTGTGATCGAGTTGTATAAAAGAAGAAAATGAAACAAAAGTTTGACCAACCAAAATAATTGGAAAAAAGGTTTGTTTTGAAATTACATATAGGTCAGATACTTATCTATCCCATTCAACTGTGATCAATTGTCTCTATTTACTCTGTGATTTCTCTCTTCTATTCTGTTATACTTATTCTTCTTTATACACCATTTACTCTCTAGTAGGTCTTCTCTCCTCCCATCCTACATAACCCCCTTTGGTGCTTATACAAATCGATTTATTGTGATCGAGTTGTATAAAAGGAGAAAATGAAACAAAAGTTTGATCAACCAAAATAATTGGAAGAAAAAAGTTTGTTTTGAAGTTACATATAAGTAAGATACTTATCTATCCCATTCAACTGTGATCAATTGTCTCTATTTACTCTGTGATTTCTCTATTCTATTCTGTTATACTTATTCTTCTTTATACATCATTTACTCTCTAGTAGGACTTCTCTCCTCCCATCCTACATAATCCACATGATTAATGAAATATCAATAGCCTTCAAAACAAAACAAAAGACACACTGGTCTTTCTTTTTCTGGTTGTTTAAGTTGGAAATGTGATCACCTGAACATCCAAGAGAAATTTTTGCAAGTTGGACAGACTGCAATAAGAAGGTGAAGATTTTCTGGAGCTGCATACTTTCTGCTTCTTGTTGGGAGGTGTGAAAAGAAAGGAAATAGGAGATTATTTTAAGAAAAGTTGAAGAGCAAGGATAAAATGTGTGCAGGGATAATTTTAAAGCTGGGTGATTGGGTACTATGTCTTCAAGATTTTGCAGGGATCAGAAGAGAGGATTTTGGGGATAGCTTTTGGTGTACCCTTGAATTAGTTTTATTTTATTTTTGGACCTATCAGGATTCAGGTGATATCTATCACCAGCACCTTATTGTATTGGTCTTGATTTTAATGAAAATTTTCTTATTTATTTACCTTCTAAAATACAAGATATACTAGTGTGTGTGTGTGTGTGTGTGTGACAGAGAGAAAGAGAAAAAAATTTTTTATTTATTTACCTCCTAAAGTTGTCTAATTTCTTATGCTAGTAGCCATACAAAATGCAGCCACTTATTAACATCAGCATGTGGCTTCTCATGAGAAATATAGTGCTTACTTATAAAAGATGAATACAATTTTATCCTTTTCTATCACCTACTAATGATCATGGGGTATTTCAAACACACCTGACCAGTATGGGCCCCACACCCCTGGAATGAAAACTTTGCTCCGAGATACAGCCATATGGCAAGTGGATGTTCCACAAACTAATACCATTCGATGGCAGATAACTTCCTTATCATCTTCTGAAACATAGAGCACTTCATTAAAAGAGATATGGTACCTTCAGCATAGATTATTAATATTATGCTAAAATCATGTAAAACCTTTAGCCTCCAATTCTGGAACTAGCAAACTTTCCATCACCCCCACCCCACCAGCATGAGCATCTATCAATGAAGTCCCAACTGGTGTTCCAACTTTCAGTCCTAGCTCCTGAAATTTTCAATCTCTTGTAAGGAAAAATGAAAGACACTGCACAAAATTGTATCAATAGTCCCAAGCAAAATCACCCTGAGAAGCCCACAGAAAGGAGTGCACGTCTTTCTTTTGACTAAAATAGTTGTGTTTGCTGTGTTAATGGACCTCAAGGGAGCGCCAGTTGAAATCAATGTGAATTCTTCACTACTAAGTTTCTTGCCTTCGCAGCAGCTGGAGTCAGACCAGAACCCAAAGGATGGCCAGGAAATGCAACACTTCGTCCTGTTGACATTAATTATGGCAAAATTATTAACTTAAACCAAAAAGAGGAAACATTGCTAATGGTAAAAGGCAGCATTGAGAGTATTAAATTGTTACTGTACTGGAAATGAACTGTACAAATTCAGGGTTTGCTTACTTGTTTAGCACAATTGTAAATGAACCAAAAAAAGAAAGGTTTTCCAAATAGCATGACGAAGAGGGAAGAGATATTTGTGGATAAATATAAATGCATTCAAGCATGAACAGATATGCATACGAAGATGCATGTATAAAAGTGCACACACTCTCACAGACAAATTTTCAGGCTTTCTTTTAAGATTAAACACATACTTCATTAGCAAACATAGGATTGCGGCTGAAGGATGGGATTTTGGAACTTCAATTAGGGTTACAAGAGCTTCTCCTTGGAAATCCATTTGTGATATCCTTCCTTCTTTCCTACCTCATATCAGATATAGTCCTGGGGCTGGAACTTTGGTTAAATTTCGGGACAATGTTTAGGTGGGCAATCTACTGTCAAGGACACAATTCCCCTCTCTCTATGCCACCTCCAATCGTAGGTAGGAACCCATTTCTTTTTTGGTTCCTTCGAATTCAAGTAATGGATTTCACTGGGATTTGAGTTTCAAAAGGGGTCTACATGAGTGTGAAATAACAAGTGTCATGAGCTTTCTTCAAAATCTTGATGGTGTGTGAATTGATACTGTTAAAAGGGATAGGAGGATATGGACTCTGTCCTCCTCCGGTTCATTCTCTTGTGCTTCCTTTTCTCATCCCTAATTCAGTCGAGTGATAATTAGGGGTTGTCTTTTCCGGTCAAGGTGTGGAGTAAACCTATTCCACATAGGGTGGCTGGTTTTTGCAACGAAGTGTTCTTAGAAAGAATTAATGAATTAATGCTTGTGAATCGGTGCAAAGAAAAATACCTAATTGGTGTCTTTCACCTCATTGGTGCTCTCTTTGTAAGGTCAATGGTGAGAATTTCTTTCACTTATTAATATCCTTGCCTTTTTCCTCTCCAATTTGGGAATGGTTTCTTTCTTTGTTTGGGTGCAGGTGGAATCCTCCATCAAATGTACAAAAATCTGCTCGTCTCTACCATTGTTAGGTGGCCAAAGAACAAGGGAAGAATCTTATAGAAGTGTACATGAGCAGCAATTTACTGGACAATCTACGAAGAGAGGAATCAAAGAATTCTTCTACATAAAGAAAGAAGCAGGGGTGCTATTGTTGAAGTCATTACCACCAGAGTAGTCCAATGGTAGGAGGAGGAAGAACATTGTGGAGAGGCTGGAATGGAATGGAGAAGTGCTTACAAGGGAGGAAGAGATAGCAAGAGCGTTTGTGGACCACTTTAAACCATTTATGACAGTCCTAGCAAGATGAGAGAGGACATTTCTGATTTTCAGTGGCAAACAAGGAGTAGAGAACTAATGGAGGAATAGGAAAGAAATTTTGAGGTCCAAGAAGTCAAAGATGTTGTTTTCTCAATGGAAAGAACTAAAGCCCCTGGTCTAGATGGGTTCACGATGGCCTTTTATCAAGATTGCTGGGAAATCATAGGTGGGGATTAAATGGAGGTGTTTCTAGAATTCTTTGAGAGAGGTAGGATTAACTCAAGTGCCAATGCTACTTTTATAGATCTGGTCCCCAAAAAGATGGATGCAAGACACCCAAAGGATTTTAGACCCATCTCTAAGGTGTTAGCCTCAAGAATTAAAAAGGCACTTTCTTATCTGATCTCTCCAAACCAGGGGGCCTTTGTGCCTAGGAGACAAATTACAGACCAAATCCTTATTGCCAATGAGTGTGTTGACTACAAAAAGAGAAAAGGAGAGAAGGGGCTGATTTGCAAACTTAATTTGGAAAAGGCTTATGACTTGGTAGATTGGGATGTTTTACTGGAAGTTTTAAGAAACAGAGGTTTTGGAGAAAGGTGGTGTAGATGGGTAAAAGGTTGTGTGGCTTCGTGCCACTACTCTATTTTGGTGAATGGAGTAGCTAGGGATTTTTTTTCCCTACAAAGAGAGGTCTAAGACAAGGAGACCCTCTCTCTCCCTTCCTCTTTGCCTTAATAGTGGATGTATTGGGTGGTATGATCTCCAAAGCTGACTCCAGAAATCTCTTTAATGGGTGGAGAGTAGGGAGACAAGAAGTAGTGATTACTCATTTACAATTTGCAGATGATATAATTCTCTTTTGTAAGGGAGAGCCTGAGGATATGGTCAATCTGAAATTGTTGGTAGAAGTTTTGAAAAGGTCTCTAATCTGAGAGTGAATTGGAATAAAAGTTGTGTGGATGGGATTAATAAATCAAATGAGGAGGTGGCTTCCTTGGCTAGGTTGTTGGGTTGTGAGGGGAGTGATTGGCCTGTAAAGTACTTGGGTTTGCCTCGGGGAGGAAATCCAAAGTCAAAAAGTTTCTGGTACCCAGTCTTGAAAAGATTCACAAAGAGACTAGTAGGGTGGAAGAGGAACTACATCTCTTTAGGAGGTAGAATCACTTTAATATAGTCAACACTAGTAAATTTGCTAGTGTACATCCTATCTACCTTCAAAGTGCCTGCCAAGGTTGCAAATCAGTTGGAAAAAGTAATGAGAGATTTCCTCTAGGAACCCGGGGAGTCAAAAAAGGATCACCTAGTGATGTGGGAAGTGGTATCTAGGACAAAAGACAAAGGGGGTTTAGGGATTGGAAATATCCGCTTAAGAAGCACAGCACTCTTAGGTAAGTGGTTGTGGAGGTTTCCCAAGGAGCAAGAAAGTTTGTGGCATAAAGTGATAAAAAGCATACATGTATTGGAAGCTAATGGATCTATCTCAACCCAAGGGCTTCTCGTTCCTCTCCATGGAAAGACATTGTTGGTATCTTGCCAACCTTTTCTCCTTTCATCAGGTATGACGCTTGTTCGTGTAATAAGGTCCTTTTTTGGGAGGACGTTTGGGTTGGGGACCAGCCTCTTAGGGATAGGTTTTTGGCCCTCTACTCCCTGTCCTTGAACAAATTTAAAGTCATCTCTACCTTTCGTGTTTCAAAAGAGTCGTGGGATCTAAGGTTTAGGAGAGGGTTAAGGGAGTCAGAAATAGCATTGGCAGATGATCTTTTCTCCCTTCTAAATTAGGTGTTTTTGGGTCGTTCTTGTCCTGATAATAGAATTTGGTCTAAAGAGTCCTCCGGTTGTTTCTCTTGTTCTTTCTTCAATGCTTCGGTGGACTCTTCCAATTTAGTTCTCTTTTCCTATAAAAGAAGTGTGGAGTGCTCCTGTACCTCCAAATGTGAGGGCTTTTTGTTGGGAAGTGGTTCTCCAAAAAATCAACACGTTGGACTTGCTTCAAAAAAAAAAGGCCAAATTTGTCCTTATCCCCTCATGTTTGTAGCCTTGGCTTGAAGAGTGGTGACACGGTAAATCATCTACTAATCTCTTGTCCTTTTGTTTCTGTTATTTGGGATTGGTTTTCCCTCTCTCTTTGGGTACAAGTGGGTTCCTCCTACAAGCGTGGTAGATCTTTTTGAATCTAACTTTTACAATCAGTCAAAGAAAAGAAGGATAATGTGGAGAGCAATGAGGGCAGCAGTGGTTTGGGCAATGTGGGAGGAGAGAAATACCATAATCTTTCAAGGGAAAGAAAAATCAGCACATGAAGTCATAGAAGGGATCACCATCAAGGTCATACGTTGGCTGAATTCACTAGACCAGTTCAATGACTTCTCTGCATATGACTTAATTAGAGGGTGGAGTACAGTAGCAGCTTCTTCCTACCCCTCTTTAGCTATTCAAGAGGATTGGTCGCGCCCGTTATCTGTAGCTGTTAAGCTAAACTTTGGTGGCAGTTCTGTAGGTAACCCAGGCCCCTCTAGAATTGGGGGTGTCTTTAGAGATAGGGGAGGAAAAGTCCTGGCCCTTTATTTTGGCCCGATAGGATTGGGGGACTCTCTTAGAGCAGAAGTTCTAGCACTCCTACAGGGACTCAAACTGGCTAAACAGCTGGGTTTTCAGTAGTTGGAAGTGGAGGGAGATTCGAAAATGGTAGTAGGTTGGATGCAAACAAACAGCTTAGGTGCCTAGTCCCTTAGACAACCTGCAAGGGAGATTATGCAACTAACAAGGGAGCTTGAAGTCAGATTTAAATGGACTAGAAGATCAGCCAATGCAATGGCCGATACTTTAGCAAAGCAAGGAGTTAGTAGGCAGAACCTTTTTTGGGCCTGTTTGTAATTTGCTGAGGGATCACCTTGCTTTTGAAGGTGACAGATTGTACTAAGTTTCCTGAAAATTAATGATAGTTACTAGTCCATTGAGTGAAGCCTCTTGATCACTTTAAGGATATTTCTGTGGATGAATTATTGAGAACATGGAGGGAGGTGGCTGGTTCTTCCTTTACAGAGGCTATTAGGCCTCTTTGGTCCTCACCTCCTCAGGGCTTCATCTAGCTCAATTTTGATGGCAGCAACAAAGGTAATCTGGGTCCATCGGGTATTGGAGGAGTCCTTAGGGGTGATGAAGGAAACGTCATTGCAATCTATTCAGGTCCAGTTAGAATAGGTGACTCATTGAGAGCTGAAATTATGGCTGTTACAAAAGGCACCCAGAAGGCCAAAGGGCTGAATATCAGAAAGTTGTCTGTTGAGAGTGATTCGAAGCTTATGATTAAGTGGCTTCAAGGGGAGCAGGAGGACGGATGGTGGCTCTATATCTTTATGATGAGAAAAATCATGAGATTGCTACAGGGGGTGGAGGTGGACTTCAAATGGGTGACAAGGGATGCCAATGCCCTTGCTGACAGACACACTTGCTAAACAAGGGGTGGGAATGGATAATTTTTTTTGGGACACATTATAATAGAAAATTCTGCTGGGGAGGGCTAAGAGAGTTTACCTCTCCCCCCATCTGTTTTTGTACCCATTGCAATTCTTCTTAATTAATGAAAGATTCTGTAATTGATAAAAAAAAAGGATTAAACACGTACTTTGTTTCTACTGGTAGGTTACACTGAAATTCATTATTAACAAGGCAATTTCTTTTGTAAATTAAACTGAGTTTATTATTGATGAAGAAGAAAACCATGCAAACCTCATGCAGAGGCGAGAACAGTATCCTAATTTAGAATTCCAAGACACAGAAACATAACCCTATGAACTAAAACCGACCACTAGAATCAAGATAGAAAATCAAAACAATGCAAGTAGGGGTACATATGGGTCAGGCAATGATCAGGCCTGGCTTTCCCATTAACAAGCATACCCAGCTCATCAATAGAAACATTAATATGCTCTTATTTATTTTTTTGATTGATAACTTCAGTAGTTCATTAATAAGAAAGAAAATATAGGAGTACAAAGATTGTAATTATTACAGTCAATGAGAGATAAAACCTCTTTTGTCTTCCCACACCAGGTCCTCTCGTTTGCAATTGTGCTTAGAAAGTAGTCTCTCTCTCCTCACCCCTCCATTTTTTGGTTATATCATTGTTGAAGGCATATTTTTTTAATCCAAATAATATTTAATAATTTAATAACCCAAATAAGTGGGTTAGCTAGTCTGCTAGCCAAATTATCAAAACTATAATCAAGTATCCCGTATGGGAGTTCCCTCTCTTTAAGTGGGGAGTTCCCTCTCTTTAAGTGGGAGGGACAGGTGTCCTTCACCTAGGAGGAGGTAGTTACATAACTACCCCACTCCCTATTTAACCTTCTTAAGGGCAAGCTACAGGGGAGGGGAACGGAGACACTGTTAGACAGTTTTGTATGCCCTTAGCTTCAATCCGATTTGATGTACTTTTGACATTTAGTGTAAATAAATAAAGTGCATGTTTGATTCATGTTGTTTGGTAAAATTCTGTGTAAGACCCTAAAACTGGACACTTATAGAGACTCGTGTTAGTTTTAAATGTTCATAGCCATTGGATAAGTCTGGGGAGATTTATCCTGCCAAGGCTGATACTGGTGTGCCACCAAGTGTTGGGATGGCCTGTCTCGGCCACCAGGGTAAGACCCAAGGCACATGCAGTATGGGATTACTCGAATCCTTGAACCGGACCAGATTTCCAGTGTTGCCCTGGACCTTGGAGACAGATGGGCAAAACTGGAAAGTTACACCTGACCCCTAGTGGGGATCAAAACCTGGGTATGTTGGGACAGTCTGAGAATTCATCTGAGTGGGTGATCATAGTGACAAGATCAGCCCCTTTGTCGGACAAAGGTAATGATCGGGAATGCACTCTCTCTGATGGAAACCAAACTGCCGGCAATTGATTTCAATCGTTGGAATTTTGTTTTGCAAAATTAATATATATATATATATATATATATGTATATGTACGGTTTCGAAATGTTTGCAAATGGTTTTAATTCCCGGGATCCATGTGAGTAGAGAGTGCGGCACTGTTCCTTGCAGCCGAGGGAGAGGTCCTCTCTTGTCGGGCAGTGCTTGATCATTAAGGGCTAAGAGGTTAAGTGTAAGACCATTTAGGATAGTACCTGATGGGCTAATCTTGCACTTGCCCACAGTCCCTGGGTTTTTATAAGATGGCTTGGCCCAGGGACCACTTAATGTAAGTGTTGGGCCCATAGGGTCCATGTGATGGGCTCAGGGGTTTACTGAGCTTTTTAGTGAATTCGGCTGGGCCTTGTAATAAAGGCTGGGCCGAACCCATGTGGCTTGTGTGTAGATCAATGCTTGGATCCCACGCCATACAAAGAAGCCCAACTGGGCAGCAGATTGGAAACTAGTTATGCACTGAACATCTAATGAGCCAAAAGCCCATCTCGAGCTGGGCTGATATGATCACCCATCTATGGGGCGGATCTGAGATTAATGTTAGCAAAAGGATAGGGCCTTTTAACCTTATCCACTCTGGGAAACCAAATTCAAATCAGATTTGAATCTGGTAACCTCCTGATAAGATCAGGAGTAAGCTAACTTAATCTGCAGATAGGATTAAGATCATCCCCTATCCAAATACTGATTTGGATTGGGATAACTCCTAACAAGGGGTTTCTTAATCAAGAAGAAAGGAGGAAAAACCCTAAGAGAATTACATTAGATTTCGAACCAAGGGTAAAAAGCAAGAAAACATCCTGCGAATTGAGATTAGATCTCATACAGACTCCAGAGAGAAGAGAAGCTATTCAGCCATCTTCGTCCCAGGAGTTCTCCTCCAACCGCCGCCATCCCTTTCTTACAAGTTCGATCTTTGAAGAAGAAAGAAGTCAAAAAACTATTTCTTGACATTAGTCTTGCAGAAAAGACTAAAAAAGATTCGGTGCTCAGAGTTTTCAGAGGATTCTTGCGAAGGATCCAGTGTGTAGGACGCACTCTGCTGGTTCCGTTCCACATACAGCTGTGTCATCTTCAGTAGGAGCGGATCTTGGTGTCTTCTTTAGGCGTGAACACCAACTTTGGGAGATACTGCTTCTCTGGATCAGGTATAATTCCTCCCTTTTCCTTTTGGTCCAGATCTGGTTCGATTATGGTTCAAGTAGGATCCTTGAATATTGTATTCTAAATTTAGAGAATATGATTCCCAGTTGGAAGAAGGTAGAAAAATTTTTGAAATTCGCCCACCCATTCCGCAACCTTTCATGGCGTCCATTAGATGGATCCTACCATTCTTTCAGTATATGATTACTGTTAAACAGAATAACAAATTCATCGCATGCGGGGAACTGGAGAACGGTCTCTATGTTCTACATCCTTCTCTGGAAACTAACTTAACCGAAACTACGTCGGTCGAAAATCCCAAGAAAAGGAATTGTGATACAATAAATCCCACGTGCCTCTGGCATTACCGACTAGGCCATATCGATGTTGACCGAATCACAAGGCTGGTAAAGGATGGTCCTTTGGATTTTCTAACCGTAGAAAATCTTCCCACTTGTGAGCCTTGCCGACAAGGTAAGATGACTAAGCAGCCATTTGACGGTAAGCCTGAAAGATCTGCAGGCACACTTGACCTAATACATACTGATGTATGTGGTCCCCTGAGTGTTAGGACACGGGATCAACACGTGTATTTCATCACCTTTACAGATGATTTTTCACGATATGGTTACGTGTACCTAATGAGACACAAGTCTGAATCCTTTGAAAAGTTCAAGGAGTTCAGACACGAAGTCGAGAAACAGTTAGGGAGAGAAATTAAGGCCCTTCGATCGGATCGAGGTGGCGAGTATCTCTCTGACGAATTCAGGGACTACTTAAAGGTCAGTGGAATAGTGTCACAACTAGCTCCTCCTGCTACACCTCAACTCAACGATGTTTTAGAGAGGAGGAATAGGACCTTGTTGGACATGGTCCGGTCACTTCTCATACGCTCAGAATTACCCACATCATTTTGGGGATACGCATTAGAGATTGCTATCTACGTGCTGAATCGGGTTCCAATCAAATCGATTCCGAAAACTCCATATGAACTATGGACCGGAAGGAAACCAAGTGTGAGACACTTGAAGATTTGGGGTTGTCCTACACATGTTAAAAGAACAAGTGCGGACAAGTTGGAGTCCAAAACCAATCGTTGCCTATTTATAGGCTACCCAAAAGATTCGGTGGGTTATCTATTCTATGACCCAAGCGAGCAGAAAGTGTTCTGCAGTCGAAACACCCAATTCTTAGAAACCGAATACATCCTGAACACCCATCGTCAGGAAAGAGTTCTTGAGGAGGAGAGATCATGAGCAGTGGGAGATGTCCTACAAGTTCCAGGTAGTGACCAACCTAGACGATCCACTCGGGCATCCAGACCACCAGTCTGATATGGTTATGACCAGGAGAGTTACCTGGTGGAAGCCTTGACTAGTGAGGAGGATCCTGTAATTTATGCGGAAGCTATGTTAGACATAGATTCCCAGAAGTGGGTGGAGGCCATGAGAGCTGAGATGGACTCGATGGAGACCAATGGAGTCTGGACTCTAGTAGATCCGCCCTCCGGGGTGAAAGCAATTGGTTGCAAATGGATCTACAAGAGGAAGAAGGGCCCCGATGGCAGGATTGAGACCTACAAAGCTCGTTTGGTGGCGAAAGGGTATACTCAGAAAGAAGGCATCGATTATGAGGAAACCTTTTCGCCCGTGGCCATGCTTAAATCCATTAGGATCCTGCTAGCTGTAGCAGCGTACCATGACTACGAGATTTGGCAGATGGATGTCAAAACCGCGTTCCTGAATGGAGATCTTATTGAAGATATCTACATGCAGCAGCCGCAAGGCTTCATTGCTGCTGGTCAAGAACACATGGTATGTAAACTTAATAGATCCATATATGGACTTAAGCAGGCTTCTAGGAGTTGGAACATCCGTTTTGATTCTACCGTCAAAAAGTTTGACTTTGAGCAGAATCGAATGAGCCCTGTGTTTACAGGAAGTCCAGTGGGGATAAGATCACCTTTTTGGTGTTGTACGTGGACGATATCCTACTCATTGGGAATGATGTAGGAATGTTGACTTCGGTCAAGGTATGGCTATCATAGCAATTCTCCATGAAAGATCTTGGAGAAGCTTCATACATACTGGGTCTTCGACTCTATAGAGATAGATCGAAGCAGATAATTGGATTATCCCAGGCCGCTTACATTGACAAAATTGTCAAAAGATACAGCATGGAGAACTCCGAGAAAGGAAACGTTCCTTTCAGGCATGGAGTCACTCTCTCCAAGAAGATGTCTCCAAAGACTTCGATGAGATTGAGAGCATGAGAGATGTTCCCTATGCCTCAGTCGTAGGGAGCATCATGTATGCCATGCTGTGCACTCGCCCGGACATTGCTCAGGCGGTGAGTGTGGTAAGCAGATTCCAAGCCAACCCAGGGCAGGAGCATTGGACTGCTGTGAAGAACATACTCAAATACCTTCAAAGGACAAAAGAGTTTTGTCTAGTATTCGAGGGTGGTTCACTACAAGTTCTAGGGTATACTGATGCCGATTTCCAGTCGGATCTAGATGATAGAAATTCTACATCTGGATATGTTTTCACGATAGGATCGTGTGTTGTTTGCTGGAAAAGCAGCAAACAGGGGTCCACTGCAGATTCCACAACCGAGGCCGAGTACATTGCCGCAAGTGAAGCTGCCAAGGAAGCCGTGTGGATAAAGAAAATCATACACGAATTGGGAGTGATTCCGTCCAGCACATCACCCATCCCGTTGTTGTGTGACAACAATGGAGCGATCGCCCGGGCTAAAGAGCCTCGGGCCCACTCGAAGTCAAAGCACATCAAGAGGAAGTACCACATACTACGGGAGATCGTTGGTAGAGGGGACATCCTAATTCAGAAAGTAGCATCAACAGATAATGTGGCAGACCCATTGACTAAGCCACTGACATGTGGAAAGTATGGGCTCCGGCTTATACCAGATTGGACCTAAGTGCAAGTGGGATGGCCTGTCTCGACCACCAGGGTAAGCCATTGACTAAGCCACTGCCACCAAGTGTTGGGATGGCCTGTCTCGGCCACCAGGGTAAGACCCAAGGCACATGCAGAATGGGATTACTCGAATCCTTGAACCGGACCAGATTTCCAGTGTTGCCCTGGACCTTGGAGACAGATGGGCAAAACTGGAAAGTTACACCTGAACCCTAGACTCAATTATGACACTTCACTAGGTGTCGGATCGGGCTGTCTTTGATATGCCAATCAGTGAGATCCTTAACGGGGATCAAAACTTGGGTATGTTGGGATAGTCTGAGAATTCATCTGAGTGGGTGATCATAGTGACAGGATCAGCCCCTTTGTCGGACAAAAATAATGATCGGGAATGCACTCTCTCTGATGGAAACCAAACTGCCGGCAGTTGATTTCAATCGTTGGAATTTTGTTTTGCAAAATTAATATATATATATATATATATATATATATATATATATATGTATATGTACGGTTTCGAAATGTTTGCAAATGGTTTTAATTCCCGGGATCCATGTGAGTAGAGAGTGCGGCACTATTGCTTGCAGCCAAGGGAGAGGTCCTCTCTTGTCGGGCAGTGCTTGATCATTAAGGGCTAAGAGGTTAAGTGTAAGACCATTTAGGATAGTACCTGATGGGATAATCTTGCACCTGCCCACAGTCCCTGGGTTTTTATAAGATGGCTTGGCCCAGGGACCACTTAATGTAAGTGTTGGGCCCATAGGGTCCATGTGATGGGCTCAGGGGTTTACTGAGCTTTTCAGTGAATTCGGTTGGGCCTTGTAATAAAGGCTGGGCCGAACCCATGTGGCTGGTGTGTAGATCAAAGCTTGGGTGCCACGCCATACAAAGAAGCCCAACTGGGCAGCAGATTGGAAACTAGTTATGCACTGAACATCTAATGAGCCAAAAGCCCATCTCGAGCTGGGCTGATATGATCACCCATCTATGGGGCGGATCTGAGATTAATGTTAGCAAAAGGATAGGACCTTTTAACCTTATCCACTCTGGGAAACCAAATTCAAATCAGATTTGAATCTGGTAACCTCCTGATAAGATCAGGAGTAAGCTAACTTAATCTGCAGATAGGATTAAGATCATCCCCTATCCAAATACTGATTTGGATTGGGATAACTCCTAACAAGGGGTTTCTTAATCAAGAAGAAAGGAGGAAAAACCCTAAGAGAATTACATTAGATTTTGAACCAAGGGTAAGAAGCAAGAAAGCATCCTGCGAATTGAGATTAGATCTCATACAGACTCCAGAGAGAAGAGAAGCTATTCAGCCATCTTCGTCCCAGGAGTTCACCTCCAACCGCCGCCATCCCTTTCTTACAAGTTCGATCTTTGAAGAAGAAAGAAATCAAAAAACTATTTCTTGACATCAGTCTTGCAAAAAAGACTGAAAAAGATTCGGTGCTCAGAGTTTTCAGAGGATTCTTGCGAAGGATCCAGTGTGTAGGACGCACTCTGCTAGTTCCGTTCCACATACAGCTGTGTCATCTTCAGCAGGAGCGGATCTTGGTGTCTTCTTTGGGCGTGAACACCAACTTTGGGAGATACTGCTTCTCTGGATCAGGTATAATTCCTCCATTTTCCTTTTGGTTCAGATCTGGTTCGATTATGGTTCAAGTAGGATCCTTGAATATTGTATTCTAAATTTAGGGAATATGATTCCCAGTTGGAAGAAGGTAGGAAAATTTTTGAAATTCGCCCACCCATTCCGCAACCTTTCATGGCGTCCATTAGATGGATCCTACCATTCTTTCAGACACTCTTCGGGAAAAATTATCTTAGGAGATCCTTAAGAAAAGCAAAGATAAAGAGAGAAGAAAAGAGAAGTGCTCAAGGGAAGGTAGGGAATCCAAGAACTTAAGTCTCTTCTCCACAATTCCTTCCATACGAAAGACTTGGGTTCTCTTACTTATTTCTTGGGGCTGGAAGTACATTGTAACAATCGTGGTTACTTTGTTTGTCAACACAAATATGCATATGATCTTATTAAGCTTGCTGGTCTTACAGACACCAAACAAGTTGATACACCTTTGGAACTCAATGTCAAGATGTCTAAATCTGATGGGGCCTCGCTTTTTGATGCTACTCTATATCGACAATTGGTTGGGTCGCTCATTTAACTCACCATGACTCGTCCAGACATTTCCCATGCAGTTCAGGTAGTTAGTCAATTTGTTTTAGCCCCACGTCAGCCCCACATGACTGCTGTCCATCGGATTATCCGTCATGTTCATGGCACTCTGTCTCGAGGACTGTTCTTTTCTTCTGCATCTCCTCTTCAGTTGAGAGCTTATGCTGATGCAGATTTGGCAGGTTGTCCTGACACTAGATGGTCTACTACCAGATGGTGTGTCTTTTTGGGAGATTCCCTTATCTCCTAGAAATGTAAGAAAAAATAGACAGTTTCTAAGTCATCTACAGAAGCTGAATACAGAGCTATGTCATCGGTATGCAGTGAGATTGTTTGGCTTCAATCTCTCCTTGCTGATCTTTGTGTTCACATCCCTATGCATATTCCTCTCTATGCTGACAACACTAGTGCTATCAAGATTGCATCTAATTAAGTGTTTCATGAGAGAACCAAACACATTGAGGTGGACCGTCACTTCATCAGGGATCTTTTTCTTACTGGCTCTATTTCCCTTCCTCATATAGCTTCCGACTTACAGATTGCCAACATTCTCACAAAGCCTATGACAAGATCGAGACATCTATTTCTTGTGGGCAAACTGATGCTTATGTCTCAGCATCAGTTTGAGGGGGTGTAGAGATACTTTGTTAGGTTGAAGGTTTTTTTATGTATTGATGGTTCGGCTGATAAGTGTTCTTATTAGCCTTTATTTGAATTTAAGTTGTTATGTACTGAGCCTGTGTTAATGGGCCTAAGTTTGTTTAGTGTTTTAAGTAGTCTGGGTGTCCCATCACTAATCAGGGGCATTCCAGACATTTCCTGTAACATTGTACTGTACTCTAATATAAATAATAGTACTGTCGACTGGGTCTTGCAGTTCGACATTCTCAGCACCTCTTGGTCTCCTCCTCTCTTCTACTACTTCGACTACAGCATTTCAGCTTTCATGGTATCAGAGCATTGAGCACCTTCCTGGTTACAGCCAACGCCATCTCTTCTCTCTTGCTGTCTTTCTTTCTTTTTTTATCTTGGTTGCTGCTGTGAAACCCTAGGGTTGCAGGAGAACAATACAAGGTTCGAACCTAGGGTTTCCCTTGGTTGTTGGGCGCAAGGGAAGACCCAGAAGTTGATGTCCCACTAGACTGATTCCAGTAGTTAGTAGCCATTCGGCTGCTAAGAGAGGTCTGTATAGGACAGACCTAGTTGAGGACTGATTTCAACAGTCCTAGTATTGACAGTAAGGGGAGAAACACTCTCTACAGTTGAATTAATCGAAGCCCAAGTGAAGTCTGCATAGTACAAGTGGTGGAGGCTCTCAGTTTCAGGTCGGTTAACAGCTCACAGAACATCTTATTTGCTGCTGTAACTGAACTACTTCAGAACTGTAGCAGTCTCGGCAAGTCTGAAACAGTGTTGCGAGCTTTCAGAACCTTCTTCAATACTGCAACTAGTCTCTTTTCAGCACTGTCATTGCTTCGGCTAGTCTTAATCTGTGTTACCTACACAGAGTCTACAGCCAAGATGTCTTCAATATCTGGAGAGGTCTCTTCTAGGGATAACAGACCTGGTGGGAGGTCTTCAAATCTGGAAAACCCTAATCTGCACAGCTTGCAGATTACAAGTGTGCTGCTGGATGAATACAACTTCAAGGAGTGGTCTGTTTCTGCAATGCTTTTTATTACTTCCCGTGATCTCACAGGCTACTTAGATGGGAATAAGAAGGAACCTGAAGTTGGCAGTGCAGAGTATGCAATGTGGCGCAAGGAGAATGCCACAGTTATGTCCTGGTTGCTTGCCTCTATGACTCCACGAGTTGCCAAGACTGTTCATCACTTTCCTACAACAGCCAAGATTTGGGAAAAAGTGTAAAACCTATGGACAGAAGAAAACTAATGCTAGAATCTACAGATTGAATCAAGACATTGCTGCCTTAAGGCAAGGGGATATGACAGTTGCAACATATTTTGCAACTCTGGAAGGACTTTGGGAAGAACTTGACCATCAGTTGATATTGGACTGGGAAAATGCCAGGGACAAGGAGAGACATGATAAGCAGATTGAAGAGAGCAGAGCCTTTAAGTTCTTGGCTGGCCTGGACCCAGTGTATGAGGGCATAAGATCACAAATTCTAGGAAGAGATGAATTGCCTGAGTTACACCATGTTTATTATCTGGTGAGGAATGAAGAAGTCAGGAGAAAGGAGATGCAGGTTAACTCTCAGATTCAACCAGCTGAACAATTTGGAGAACATTCAGCCCTGATTTCTACTAAGGGAAATAGACATCCAGACAAGAAGCATCTTAAGTGCACTCATTGTGGTGGTGAGAGACATGTGAAAGAGAACTGTTGGATCTTGTATCCTCACCTGAAGCCAGCTGCACTGAGAAAGGGCAAGAAGCAACAAAAGGGTCATGCGGCAAGTGGAAATCTTGCACTAATAACATTGGTGACAACTCACAGAGTATTCCAGCAGTGTCTTCTTCTCACATGGGGCAGGTTGCTGATTCCTCTAGAGTCGGTGCCTTGGGCTTCACTGCTAGTGAGGTAGAGGTCCTTAGCCGGGCTTAAGCCCGTCTAAGGAGTAATTCTTTTGCTTCCACCTCTCTTGCCAGATCAGGTATAGTCTCTGCCTTTAGTGCAACTAGTTCTATTGACTCTACTTCTTGGGTTATTGATTCCGGTGCAACTGACCACATGACACATATGTCCTCCTTATTCTCTTCATAGCATTTGTTGTCTGGTCAGGATAAGATGAGAGTTGCTAACGGGTCTTTCTCCACCATCTCTGGAAAGGAGGTGGTTGACCTAAGCAAGGACCTCTCTCTTAAATCAGTTCTACATGTTCCCAGTCTCACCTCAAATCTTTTGTCTGTTTCAAAACTTACCAAAAATTTGAACTGTAGTATAACCTTTTTTCCTACTCGTTGTGTCTTTCAGGACAGATTGACGAGGAAAACGATTGGGAGCGGTCATGAGTATGGAGGCCTCTACTATTTTGATGCAGACATCGGTTCAGCCTTACAAGCATCTACTACTAGTAGTCCAGAGAGTGAGGAGTCAATAGCTAGGTTGCATCTGTGGCACGCTAGGCTAGGTCATTTATCTTTCTCTTCATTAGAAATGTTGTTCTCCGAATTGTTTAAGGGCATTTCAAGTCTGAGTTTAGTCTGTGAAGTGTGTCAAATATCAAAACAATGTAGAACTGTTTATCCAATTTCCAATAAAGAAATTCGAGCTCCTTTTGATTTGGTTCATTTTGATGTTTGGGGCCCTTCACCTATTGTTTCCATTGATGGCTTTCGTTACTTTATCAATTTTATTGACCACTACTCTCAATGCACATGGATCTACCTGTTAAAAGGACGAGATGAAGTGCCACGGATAACTATGGCATTTTGCAAAATAATTGAAACACAATTTGATAAGAAGATTAAGCAATTCCGGTCAAATAATGCTGCTGAATATTTTGAAAAATCCTTGAACTTATTCATGGAAGATACTGGCATGTTACATCAATCATCCTGTGCTAATACCCCTCAGCAGAATGGAGTTGTTGAGCGCAAGAATAGACATCTATTGGAGACAGCTCGAGCCCTACTATTCCAGAACAAGGTTCCAAAGCAATACTGGTCTCAAGCTGTACTTACTGCATCATATCTGATAAATCGGATGCCATCTAAGGTGTTGGGTATGAAAACCCCTTTCTCTGTTCTGTGTCCCACTCTTCCAGACTTTCCTCTTCCTTCACGGGTCTTTGGCTATACATGTTTCATACATGTGAAGGATCCAAAGAAGACCAAGCTGGATCCTAAGGCTACGAAAGGAATATTTTTGGGGTACTCTCCTACACAAAAGGGTTACAAGTGTTATGATCCTGTCTCCAAGAGAAAGTATGTCACCAGAGATGTGGTCTTTTTTGAGTCTCAACCCAATTTTCAGTCTTCTTAGAATCCTCTTCAGGGGGAGACTAGTGGGATGGAAAAGGATTCTCATTCTCCCTCCTTTTTTTTCTTTTTTTTTTTAGATGCAATCTTCGACTACAGGATTCTCATTCTCTCCTTGCTGATCTTTGTGTTCACATCCATATGCATATTCCTCTCTATGCTGACAACACTAGTGCTATCAAGATTGCATCTAATTCAGTGTTTCATGAGAGAACCAAACACATTGAGGTGGACTGTCACTTCATCAGGGATCTTTTTCTTACTGGCTCTATTTCCCTTCCTCATATAGCTTTCGACTTACGGATTGCCGACATTCTCACGAAGCCTATGACAAGATCGAGACATCTATTTCTTGTGGGCAAACTGATGCTTATGTCTCAGCATCAGTTTGGGGGGGAGTGTAGAGATACTTGATATAATGTTGTTCTATGGTCCCTGTTGTACCATAGCATTCTTTTTCTTTCTTATCTTTCAGCCCACCAAAGGCCTCTTTGTAATTATTCCTTTTTTATCTTTACCCCTTCAAGGGCCTCTTTGTAAATACTTATAACTAGTAAAATATATAGGCTTTTTGAGGGTGGGGGTCAGATATATTGTTTGACACCCCTGAAACTCTTGGTATTCTCTCAACCTAGAAGATTAACAGGTGCAAGGTGCAGCCTCAACTCTTTAAAAGAAACACACACACACAAATTACAATTGGTCCCAATACAACTGATCCCTAGTTACTCCTTGCTTGGCTACATAGTCAACAAATGCATTAGCCTCCCTTCCCACCCATTGGTGATTAGACCATTAATATGCAAACCAAGCCATAAATAATTATATGAAACTTCAGTTGTTTGCTTTTTTATTGTTTTTGTTGTTTATGGACTATGCCCATAATTTTTATATTTTTTTAGTTTGAGGTTACGCCTCTCCTCTCCAAGACCCAACCTTTGCCTTTAGCCTTTTAAAACCTTGGGTTCAACTTGCAAATTATACCTTTCTTTCAGGATCTTTTCATTTCCTCGACACATTCATTAGCAATCAAAATCAGATCAATAATTTGTCTACTCTACACAAAAGCCCCTCGATTCAAGGAAACAATGAGAGGGAGAACTATGCCATTTATTGTTTTATTTAATTTTTATTAGAAATGTATAGACGATATATATTCATATAAACAAAACAATGTTAATAAATAACACATTCAAAGTATGTAAAAATAAACCAACTCAAAAAATATAATTCAAATAAAAAAACATATTAAGATTACTTTGATGACAGAAAGGAGAAACAAAAACTAGACCAAGTAATGATGGTGGTTAAATGCCTATGGTACTACCATCAAAACAAAACTTCTGTTAATTACTATTATACTAACATTTCATAAATAAAAAGGTATTGAGTCACATAGTTCATGTATACCTATAGCATCATGGCCCATCAGACCGGACCCAGCAATCTGTTATGGACGCATTCCTTGGGAACACGTACCGTCGCCACCGGCAGCAACAGGCACCTGACCCACCGCCAGCAGCAGCAGTGATTCAATGATTCTCATCCTACCCAGTTCGGCAACAGCAGCCTTATCTAGATTAGATTAGATCATCTTGCTTGTTCTTATCTTATTCTATTGCTCTTATCTTATCTTGTTAGTAGCTTATCAGATTAGGATTAGCTTATCTTATCCTTAGCAAGATAGAACTGGAAGTCTCCCTATTCAGCAAGGAGACTCCCTTTGATTAGGACTCTTGTAATCTCCTATTTAAGGAGACCCATTTATTGAATGAGGATATCAAATTTCCAGTCAAGAAAAAGAGTAAAAGAAGAGTTCGGTGATCTCTTGGACAAATCACCCTCTAGGACGCCAAGATAGGTTCAGCTAGGAAGGGGAGGAACAAGGGAAAACAGGAGCTTTTCCCCGTGGACCGACCCGTGACGCGATCCTATTCTCGGGCCCATAACAACTTGGTATCAGAGCCAACCGTCATGGGAGATCTGGAGCAGCTATCATCCAGGGTCCACGGACTGGAGCATAGGCTCGTGGAAACCAGCGTGGAGGTTCGTGAGGTCAAAGACAATGTCCGGGAGCTGCGACGCTTGCTGGAATCGTATTTCTCTAACAATGAGAGGAATCCAGAAGGGGCTGTAACCACAAACAGCCACCGACCAGACTTGACGGAGTCGTCTGGCGAACAGCAGGACGTCGCCCCGGTAGCCGCAGTCATCCCCAAGTACAGCAGGCTGGAATCCCTGTCGTACAACGGCAACGGAGACCCCTTAGGCTGGCTGTATCGCTGCAAGCAGTTTTTTTGGAATCAACGGACAGATGACCGGGATAAGGTAAATCGTTCTATATTGCTAGAAGAGGATCGTGTTAAAGCAGAAACAGAATGTGCTAAGGCACCAGTAGATTTCACTACATTGCAGCTCCACAATTTGATGTATGAGAAAATTCATTTTGTGAAAGCCATAAAGGTGCGCAAAGATTTCAAGTCAAAGTATCCGGATATTGAACTTATGCCTGAGGAAGAGTTTTTCAGTTCAGCCCCTCAAGATATTAAAGGATCTGTACTATCAAAAGACAGTGCACATGACCTGATGCTAAGGCAGCTTAATTTTGAGCTTTTCCGGCAAAAAGAACTCTGCAAACTTCATGAGAAACTGGAGCAACACAAGAAAATCCTTATGGAGACCATTGCACACCGAAAGAAGTTCCTTTCAAGTCTCCCGAAATCTCTGAAGAAAGCATCCTTGCATGTCCAACACCAACTAGGGGTTCTGCATACAAAGAAATTACAGCAGCATAATTTAGCAGAATTACTGCCACCTCCACTCTATGTGATTTACTCACAATTACTGGCTCAGAAGGAGGCATTTGGGGAGAGTATTGAATTGGAAATTATAGGAAGCATGAAGGATGCTCAAGCCTTTGCCCACCAGCAAGCAATTAAGGACAATGGTGTTTCTACAAATACAGAAATGAATAAGTTGGAGGATGATGCGCCTGATGAGGAAGAGGAGGGCCAAAGAAGGAGAAAGCGGCCAAAGAAGGTTACTGGAAAAGAGAACCTTGACCAATCAGGAATCTATCGATCTCATCCTCTTAAAATCATCCTTCATATACATGATGATGAGGTTTCAAATCCCAAGCCTGCAAAACTGGTTACTTTGAGGTTTGAGTACTTATTGAAGTTGAATGTTGTATGTGTTGGGATTGATGGCTCTCAAGAAGGACCTCAGAACAACATCTTATGCAACTTGTTTCCTGATGATACTGGTACTGAGCTTCCCCATCAGTCAGCTAAGCTCTTTGTTGGTGCTGCTGTTGAAGTCTTGGTAGAATGGTGTAATTTACCATTGGCCGAAGCCACATGGCTCCCATTGGCAAAATTCCATGCCACATATCCAGAGTTCGAGCTTGAGGACAAGCTCGTAGTCCAGGAGGGGAGTAATGCTATGGACACATTCCTTGGGAAGACGTACCGTCGCCACCGGCAGCAACAGGCACCTGACCCACCGCCAGCAGCAGTAGTGATTCAGTGATTCTCATCCTACCCAATTCGGCAACAGTAGCCTTATCTAGATTAGATTAGATCATCTTGCTTGTTCTTATCTTATTGTTCTTATCTTATTCTATTGCTCTTATCTTATCTTGTTAGTAGCTTATCAGATTAGGATTAGCTTATCTTATCCTTAGCAAGATAGAACTGGAAGTCTCCCTATTCAGCAAGGAGACTCCCTTTGATTAGGACTTTTGTAATCTCCTATTTAAGGAGACCCCATTATTGAATGAGGATATCAAATTTCCAGTCAAGAAAGAGAGTAAAAGGAGAGTTCGGTGATCTCTTGGACAAATCACCCTCTAGGACGCCAAGATAGGTTCAGCTAGGAAGGGAACAAGGGAAAACAGGAGCTTTCCCCCGTGGACCAACCCGTGACGCAATCCTATTCTCAGGCCCATAACACAATCCATGCCTGGATGTGGCCTAAAATGGAGCAGAATTCAGCCCAGGCTGACCTGGTCCATGTGCACCCCTAAATGCAAGTGACATTAAAGATTCCCAAACTAACCCGACTTGCAACACCACTGCAATTAAGTCCCTTGTGTGAGCGTCTCTTATGAAGAAATTAGTGCCACCAAGAGATGGACTTTAATGTGTGCTCCTATATCACCCTATAAACAGACTACGAAGGCAGAAAAGTTGACACCTCTGAGAGTCATCCCCAGCCTGAAGCAATCAAGAGGTAGGTGGATTAACTAAGGATTTCTTAACAGATCCGGATCTTCTCTTAACATGTCAGAAAAATCTTCCTGAAGCAAGGTTTCAAAAGGCTAATGGTGGAGGTGATGTGTAAGCCTCAAAGCATGTGCGTGCATGTGCATGTGTATGTATATTTATATAATTTTTTATCTTTATGTATATCTAAATACAATACACAATATATATACATATATATGTAAATATTATAAGTTTTTACGTATGTTATAACAGTTTATTTCTTTTTATAACCAGTTTACATATTTTCTTCGTATTACATATCTATTCTTTTCATATGAATCCTATGCTTTTGAAATTTTATTTTGTAATTTGTTTATGTTTTACAATATAACCTTCTCTATCTAAAGTAAATTATCTATATATGCTACAAAATTTATTTGTAATATTTTTATGCACTTAAAGATATAAATTATGTGTTCCATAGCAATCTTTCATGTTTACTTACATATATATTTGTTTTAATAATAATCCTATGTTTTTGACATTTTACTTCTAAGCAAGGTTCAAAGTATCGATACGATACGAGTTTCGGCCATATCGTATCGGTACTTAGAAACGGCCGAAACACTTATTTTTTTTATTTTTTTTTTCGAACTTTGGTTTTTTGGAAAGATTATAGGCTGTTTTTTATTATTAAAAAAAATGGGGGTCCGAAACACCTGCAAACAGGCGTTTCAGACCGTATCATTTGTAAAAGATACGACACGATACTCCCGATACGGGGCGTATCGTATTGATACTTTGAACCATGCTTCTAAGCTCGTTTCATGGTTATAGCATCTTTTGTTATAAGTCACCATTGATTTTATTAATTTTATAACCAAATATGTACAAACATACAAAACCTTCAAAAGTTCAAAGAAGTTATCATCTCTCCCCTAAATTAAAACTTCAAAACTAAGCCCAAAAGAACTGATTCTTAGACACCCTTCTTTAGCTAATGCATCAGCAATGCAGTTAGCCAACCATGAACAGAACACCCCCATAGTAAACATGTATCTTTATATGCAAAATTCATTATTATTGGCTTTCTTCTAGTATTTCGGATACAAAATAATAATAATAATAATAATAATAATAATCATTATCATCTAAGCTTTGTCCCAACTATATGGGGTTGGCTACATGAATCCTGTTTTGCCATTCCGTTCTGTTCACACAAAAAGACAAATCAGGATCCATGACCATGAGAGTTGGGCAAAGGTTTCAATGTCATCTGCCAACCTAACACAACCCTCCTTAGTTTATCCGCACTTGGGACCAGTGGTGTAAGACAAGCTCACACTAGCGGAGTTCTAATATGAAACAATGAGAAATCAAAAAAATGGGCATGTCAATATGGATAATAACCAAAAAATTATAGGTCTTATTTGTCGAGAAGCCACTGCCTAACTGGCACTTGCCTAGGCATTAAGCACTTAGGTAACAATGCAGTACCTTGTTGCCTAGTCTTGCCTTGCCACCTCAACTACTATGAACTGCACAACATGATATGTTGATGATAACAAACAAGGTTCATTATTTTAATTCTTAATGTGAAGACACTTAGGGGTGGCAGTTTTCCTCATCCTCACTACGTTTAAATGACTCTATTGGACATCCTTGAACAGGATGGGGAATGGGGAGTGAAATCCCTGCCCCAACCTGAATCCGACTGCAATATTTGAAAATAGTTCTGTATAATTACAATAACACTACTACATACATACCCTAGGACTACCATGCATGGATAAATAGTTTTCTTTCTTTTAAGTAAATTTTTTCCCAATCATATATGGGATCCTATGCCCTTCAAGCCCACAGCAATCTTTTAAAGAAAAACAAAGAATTCAGTTATTCAAATCCCTGATGGGGAACCCATCTCCAGTTGGGGATGGAGGTTCATTTTTTCTCCCTAATGGGGATGGGGATTATGGTCCTACACCGAACCCACCCCATTACCATTCCTAAAGTCACTAAACCAAAAATATTGAGTAAGCAATTTAAATTCTTTGCTAATTTCCAGTTTTAGTTGTTTTTTCATTTTATTTTGAGGTTGGATGCTAATATGGGTTCTATAGAAATATATAAATATATATAGAAAGAAACACAAAATAGCATACCTATCTTAGCATGATGCCCTTCTACAAGGTCACCCAAGCCAATCTCCTCCCAAAAGTCATCATCCCATCCACAAGCTTCCATATCTCGAGAACCTTTTTCATTGATAAGTTCCATGTGTGCATGACCAAGATACGTCCATTTGCAGACTGTGGTGCACAAACTCCTAGTATCGTCTCCTGTTGCCCTAGGAAAATGCAAAGAATCAAGATGGTTTTAGTGGAGTAAGAATGACTTGATATATATAACATAAATATTTTTTGTAAATAAATAAGAAAAGAACATTTATAACATAAAGAACTCACAAGCATCTAGCAGTTGTGCAATCAAATCAATATGAAAGGATATCATCAAAGTAGCTAGCATGGAATACCTGTATGACAACCAATCACTCAGGTCCATCCACCTAAATGCCATTGACCAAGATTCTTGCAAATTTTCTTTTAGCCACAAGAGCTGTGAAACTAGTTTTCCTTAGTACTTTATTTAGAAACAACATCAAATTCAAAATTCAAAAAGAAGTTTCATTTGAAGAATAAGCAAGAAATGTTATAAATGTTAACTATAGAAGTGGAGAGAAGAGTAGAGAAAAACATATCACCCACTACAACTGAAATAGCATACCCATTATAAACAAAGTTTCTATGCTTGAAAACTTCCCAAATTCATAGAGATAGGGCCAACCCATCTAAAAGGATGCTAACACCCATACCTAGCCTTGCATTGGGAATTCATAAAGATCTAAGGCCTCCCAAGAATTCAACGATCCTCCTATTTCTTTTTTCTCACACCGTTCGCACAGTCACTTGCAGGCTTGCATTGGAAATATCTCCGTACTTTTATGCTTTTTTTCATGGGGAGATATTCCCAATGCAAGGCTGCAAGGGACTGTGCGAACAGTGTGAGCACGGTCTTGTGAGGACCAAATCCGATTTCCAAAAGACCACGTTCCAAAAAACTGGCCCTTTACCATTCATGGAGCAAGAAGAACAAGATAAGACAGATTTCAAAATAGAATAGAGGCAGAACCAAGGCATTAAAAATAGGAAGAGAAATGAATTCCCAAAGAACAAACTCAGGCAAAAGAGAAAAAGGAACTTCACCAATTTCTCAGAGGAATTGCACATAACTTTTTTTTATTGGTAACCGGTAAATCTTATTGATCATTATTGAAAGAATAAAGAATAAATAAGATATGCATAATATGGGCCCAGCACTCCATGATTTGGCCTTCCCCTTTATAATTTGCATTGTTACATGTCCCATCAGTAGGTTATGCCCCCAAAGAAGTTTTCCCAAGTAGCATCCTGTTTAGCCAATCCATCCACTAACAAGTTGGCTGATCTTGCAGTCCAGTTATAACCAATATGTATCATGCTTGTTGGTTCCCTTATCTCCCTCATCATGTATCAATGCTTCCATGAGACTCTTCTCCTACTAAAAAGGCATTTCATTATCACCATAGAATCCTCTCCATTTCCAGATTCATGATATTCAGCACCACAGCCATTTCCAAACCCTTTTTAACAGCTAAGAGTTACATACAAGTTAAATTCCTGAAGACAATAGGGCCTGAAAATATGGAAATTATGATCAATTCCCCATCTTGAAATACTCCAATTCTAGATGGTCCTTGAGTTCCTAAGTTACATCCATCAAAGTTTAGTTTTTTTTTTTTTGTTTTTGAAGATAAATAAAGAATTATTAAAAGAAAATAAAAGCACACGAAAGGTGATAAGCAATAACCCAAGAGAAGAGACTAAACCAAAAAAACCCAGAGAAAACTGACAAAAAAACCTTGGCAATACAAGGATCAACCCTACTATCACACCCCCCACATAAAACAAGAAAACAACAAAAAACATCACAACCCAAAAACAATGAAAATCCAGCCCACCTTCCCTAAAAAAAACCAACAAGAACTCTTAACCCCCAAAATAAAACCCACTCCTTTATCTCTTCTTCTCGGTTTTTTAAATGTGGTCTTCTTGTCTTCTTGTAATTGGTCTTTTGGATTTTTTAACTAACTTTTTAGGCCCTACCCCAAATAATCCTTCATTTATCATTGCAAAAACCTTAGAAACCGGAATCTGCTGTTTATTTCTTTGATTCTTTTGAGTTTTGAACCACCTAACTGTGCTCAAAACTCCCACAACTTCCTTTGACTTGCCCGAGACAGTCTGATTCCTGTCTGAATCCACTGTGACCTCTACCTCTCCTTCCACCCCTTTAATGATTTTCCCACAACCTCCTTTGAAAGCTTCCATCTCTTAAATAATTGATTTATCAACATTACAATTGACCGCTGAAACATTTGTTCTCTCATTCTCCCCATTCCTTTCCTCCACTGATCTGAAAGCTTCCTTGGCAAACACCTCCCCACCTAAGAAAAAAAGGCCCAAAATTTCCCTGACCACCATTCCCCTCTTCACCGCTTTCTCAATGTCAATTGTCTTCTCAACTTTATGTGTTTCATCAATCATTGGCTCGTCCTATATTCCTCCTTGGACCTGCTTTTAACCCCTCCTCTCTGCCTCCCTCAAGGGGAAAAGTTCTATACTTTTTCCTCCTATACTTTCTAACCTCATCCCAAACCTCATCCCCTTCACCCTCGCTTCCACCTCCCTCAGTCCCAATATCTTGCTCCCCTCCTTTCTCTTTTTCTAATCCCATAACACCTTCCCCTCCTCTGTTCCCCACCCACTCTTCCCCATCTCTTGCTTTCTTCTGCCCTTAACCCCCAAACACCTCTTCTCCCTGACTGCCCTCCCCAACTCCCTCAAATCTAGTTTCCTTCCTTCCCAATGTAGTTAGGAATGTCTCCCCAGCATTTTTTTAATCAATACCATTCATTAAGAAGAAAATTAGTACACTTGAAGAAAAAGAAGGGGGAAGGGATAAACTCTCTTAGCCACCCTTCAATTGAAAAAAAAAAATTACAACAGAACACAAAATAAGCTATTCCTTCTCACCCCTGTTTAGATTAGCAAAGGTAGAATTTATTAAATATATAATTAAACTGGGTGTCACATTGCTGTGGGTAGATTACCCACTTTCAACTGACTACCCCTATATGAATTGAACTTTAATCCCAGACCAAACATTACAATTTAGCCCAAAATATCTGCTGCCTATTTGCCCCTTGTTTAGCTAAAGCATCTACCAAGCCATTTGCCAGCCTTCTCACTCAAGTAAAAGTAGCATTGAATTCCCTTATTGTGCATCTAATTTCCTGGATCTTGTGCCTGTAAATCCAGGGCATTTGATTGTGAACTTTTGTCCATGAAATAGCCACCTGGAAGTCCCCTTCTGCTGTCAGTGAATCTCCTTGCTTGACAGTACATGAATATAGTGCTAGTAAATTACCTTCTGAATCTCAAAAGACACACCCTAACCCAGGCCTTCCTTGGCTTCCCAAAAAACTTGCATCAAAGTTTAGTTTCACAACATTGATTGTTGTGGGCTCCATTCCATAATCACTCTCTCCTCCTGGGTCGAATTTGCTACTTCCTTCCGTGATCTCAAAATATCATTAAAGGAGAAATCACAGAAAGTGTCCAAGGCTTTTACCCAGTTTGCAACTTTTATCTTTATAGTATCTATGATCTTCAATTCCAACATGCTCTTCTCATTCAAAGTTCTCCCATTGCTTTCTTCCCAAACAATCCAAATCAGTGCTGCTCACACTGATTTCCACAAAACCCTTCCTCTCTTCTTTGGCTGTCTCAGAAAGATTGGATCAAAGAGACTCACCATGTCTTGGGGAGGAGTCCATCTACATCCAAAAAAGAGGACAAAAATGCTACCAAACACAACGCACAAAAGTATAGTGAATAAACAAATGGGAAATACCTTCACCACTAGCTTTGCAAAGGCAACAAAAATTAGGGGAAAAGCATTTATTTGGACTTCATTTCTCAGAAAGTCATAGGTATTTATCTTTCCAAGAAAGATCCCCCAATAAAGGGCCTGAATTTTTTATGGAATAGCCTTGCTCCAAGTTTCTTTCACTAGGAGGTTTAAACCCAAAGTGGTAGGCTACAAACCCTTGAGTCCTCTGTTCTTTGGTCCAAGAAAATTGAATCTAGCTTGGCCAAGAGAAGTATGAGTCTCAGATTCCATCTCCCTTAGACCCCTTCTGAAACCAAAATCCTAGTTTAACCCAGAGTTGCTGAAGGTCACAAATTTGGAAATAGGTACATAATTATAATTTGACAAATCAAAGTGTAGGGAATTGGACCTTTAGAGGTTGTTCCCCTAACCATAGGCCTTCCCAAAATGATACTTTATTCCCGCATCCCACATCAAAACAAATATGACTGAGGAAGGAAGGATAAACCACATGAATTGCTTTCCAAGGATATGTTGATGATGCATTAGGGGCTACTTTTGCATCCCAGTCGTTGTCCAACTGCCCATGTATACTTTTGATCTCCACTACTTGCAAATCGCCAATATAAACTTCTTATAGGGCTCCATCAGACAGCCTCGATCTTTTCAAAGACATGCTTCAATCACAAATTGAAAGTAAGTCCAAAAATCTTCAATATCAAGCTTCCTTTAGGGATAGTTTTTCCATTGCAAGGAGTCTAGTTCGCCACTATAACCATGCCTTCCAGCATTTCAACATTCATGAAATCTGCTTGAAACTCCCCTAAATCAAGCAAAGCTTTGTTGTCTTCAAATGGGAACAACATAGCCAACTTCTTAGATGGAATTTTGTCCATGATATCATTTAGGCTCTTCTTCCATTCTCCCACTTTCTTCTTAGGTGACAATCATTTTTTGCTCCAATCCTCCTTACATGCTCCCAACAATATTCTGGAAACACTTGTGGACCCTCCTAACAAGAGCTCCTGCATCTTCTTTTGTTCATTGTGAACCTGAACCATCTTCTAGGTCACCGGCCTTATATGGTTTTCCTTTTTACACCAGCACCTGTCTTCAAACTCCCTTCTCACCGCTTGGATCGCCCCATCAATAAATCCCTTAAACCAACCTGCAACATCATGAGTCAAGAGGATCGTGGATCTCCTACCTTCACTTAGCTTCAAAACTAAACTCCTCCTCTCTTGAAATATTCCCCACCTTTACTGTTAAGTTTTTCTCTATTGAAAAAAAAAAAAAAAAAAAATTCACGTCTCTTTTCAGTTCACTTCTCCAACCTGGTATTATCACCACTTGGATCACTCCATCAATAAATCCTTTAAACCAACCTGCAACATCTTGAGTCGAGAGGATCGTGGATCTCCCACCTTCACTTGGCTTCAAAACTCCTCCCCAGCTTTCATCGAACAGAAAACTCTTTTTTCTTCTACTAACACTTCCTTCTTCCACATCTTGGAGACCTCTTTGAGGTGAAATCCTATCTCTGATAGTATCTTCCATCAATTGACAGTTTCAGTGAAATTCAATCTCTGATAGTTTGATGCTGTTGGAATATGGTGGAGGTGATATGCTGCTGTCAAGATCTTTTACATGAATATTTAGCCACCGGCAACAACCCAATTGCTCTCATTGGCCAAGTCGTGGGGCACTCACTTGGACCCTCCAAACAAGTCAACCAAACTCACCCCCAAGAGCACTCTTGCTAGGTTTCTTAAGTGCAAAGGACACCCAACCAAGGCACATAAGAACACGCCAAGTATTATAAAAGGAAAGGTTGTATTGAACTAAGTGAGAATGCTTACAAGACTTGGATGGTTACAAATAAGGGGACACCTATATATGAGTTACTCCCCTCCAAGAAGACTCTAGAACCATGTACAGTTGATACAATCAGGAAGCATCAAGATCACCTTCTAGAACCTTCAGGCTTCTACACCCTTCTAGAGAATATTCCAGATAATATCCAAGTCCCATCTAGATACATCCAGATTAATCCTGGCAAAGTTTAGGCTGCTCCAGTCCGTTGGAGGCCCAACTTGAGATGCTCCAGTATGTTGGAGATCCAGCTAAGATGTCCAAAGTGTGCAAGAAATTCTAAGTGCCCAGCCTTAACCTCTTGCCCACGGCTCCTTTCTGTCACTCCATGACACACCACTTGCCAATACCTCATGATATCATCACTGTCTTTACCCAATGCACAACCTAAATAGATGCATTTCTAATGATGGGCTTGTCTCTCTCCGTATCTTTGAATAATCTTGCATTCCTTTCTTCCCAAATACACCACAAGGTTGCTACCTGTGTACACCTCCACAAAGTTTTTCCTCATTTCTTCTTGCATTCTCTTCTCTTCTTCTTTTTCTTTCATACAGACATCCACATGCATACTAAATTCCTAGTTACACCCACAACAGAGTATGATTAAATATGAGAAAAAAAAAATCAGATCAGTTGCTTAACCTTTGGCGGTTGCATCTCAGGGGAGAGTGAACCCCCACAATACTGCAATACCGGTGAATTGCAGGAATTTATCCTTTCAGCTTGCTTTACAGCCCTATGGTCCATCCACACTATAATGTTTCTCCTTGTATCACCACTCCAAGAAACTGTAACAGGAGAGCCATCAGCATCCACTGCAACTGCAAATGGCAATCATGCTAAATAGTTCAGGTTATAAACTCCATACAATATAAAATTTTGGCATAAGTGGAAAAAAATGAAATTCAAGAATAAGCATGAGGTCACAAACCAAGAGAACAAGTAGCTGCAAATCCCAGACCGCTAACTTCTTCACCTGCAACATTTGCAAGAGCACATGCTGCTTTTACAGCTGCACAGACTGCATGCCAGATATCTGTTGAAGATTGCTGTTTAAAAAATAAGTTATTATAAAAGCACAGGTTTTCTGGTAAGGATGTAAGCTTCACATGTCTAAATTCTTGAAACTGAATTAAGTTATTATTGATTTATTATTTCTTTTTGAATGTGAGAAAGAACTTATTTCATTTCACCCAACTCCTACAACTTATTTAAAATACTAGTTAGAAATCATCATGACCAACAAAGCTTAATTGTATTTCACCTCAATGCAGTTACCATCCTTCCAAATCTGTATGGGGCTACTAGACGAACCTAGAAGCTTTCCATTCCCATCAAAGAGACCTGCATCAAGTAGTGGTTGATAAGAATAACTAATAAAATCCATAATAACTATAACAAAAAAGTTTAAATGACCCAGTTGGACATCCTGTCATCCATGCAAAACTAAACTCACAAGTTACAACTAGAATTCACAGATTAGGCATGAATTTATGTCATGTGAATCTTAAAAAAAAAATTATAAACCCTTCTAAGTAGGGGTCAACTTGGGCAGTCTCAAAATAAGATTTTGTCAAAATTTGAATAAGCCTGGCCCAAAGGCCCAAACCTGAAGCAGTGTAAAATGCTAAGTCGAGCCAACCCTTACTTCTGAAATGTGATTAGGTCAATTAACATTTACTGTTAAGCAAAATTATGAAGAAACCGATTAATTTAGCAAAATATTAACTGATCAATTAGTAGCTAAGAAGAACAAGGTTATCCTCTCAACACTATATATATTTCCAATCTAACTTCCAAGTCTGAATGGCAAAAGAATCAAAAAATATGGCTTGTTTTCTTGAAGAAACTAAGTTGATTGCTACTAGATTTAATTAGAGGAGAATAAAAGAAAGAAACAAGAAAAGAAGGATTTGAGGATGAAATAACTTAGGTGGTGTGCTGCCCCCTTTCCATTATATGTAAAATTCAACTTTACAAAAGACACTTGTACCCAGGTCACCCATAACTAAATAAAAGACTCAAAAAACATAAATAAAGAACTGAAACAAATAGCACTAGCAGTAACTCACTCAAATAAACTCTCTCAACACTCATTCTCAAGCTGGACAAAGATAATAACCATACCAACCTTGCCAAATATGTATCTTAACTTTGACTTTATGACTTTTTTAGTGAATATATAAACCAGTTGCTTATAAAGTGACAAAAGGGTCTCAAACTTCTCCAGAGATAATGCTCTCATGAATAAAATGTCAATCTACCACAATGTCAATTATGCTGAGTTCACTTGTGTGCGATATTAAAAGCATCTTGATTACTATGGTAGAGCATAAATGGAGTTTCATAATGAACACCTGCTTCATCAAGCAAAGAACTCAACTACAAAATTTTTAAAATGCCTTGTGTTAAGGGTCTTATGTTTAACTTCTGCACTTAAGATGCTCAATTTCTAGAAGATTTTTCCCAGTCACCACTATATCACCTATTTAGATAATGAGCACTATTAGCAAGTTATATCTCTTTTAAGAAAAAAAAAATGTATAATCTAAGACTTGGAGTAACCAAACTGATATAGAGGCCACAAATAGAAAGCAGCAAGAGACAATAATACCCAAACATAATTCAGCTTGGCAAGAGGTGTAAAAATCTAAAAACAATCTATCCCCAAGTCTTTGCACATCCTTTTGCTACCAATATTGATTTGTATCATTCAATAGAACTATCTACCTTGTATTTTTCTATAAAAAACCTACTTGCACCCCACTAACTTTTTTTTGATAAATGATTAAAATTTTATTCATAAAATCAATAGGATATTACAATACAGCCTTCCCAAAGGAGGGGCACGAGCTAGTACCTCTCCACAATAGCAACAATATACTACCTCAGACTAGTAACAAAAAATTTACAAAGAACTGTTCCCTTGAAACTTTAGCTAACCCATCCGCTATGGTGTTAGCTGTTCTACCCACCCACTGAAAAATAACATTCATGTTCCTTGAGAACCATTTAGCTTTCCTCATAATACCCCTGTAGCACCAGATCACTGAATCTGGATCTTTTTAGCCAACCCACAACAACTTTGGAGTCTCCTTCAATAATCAAATTCTGAACTCCTAACTGATCCGCAACTTGAATGCCTTGTACTGCCGCTAGGAGCTCAGCTTTGATAGAGTCTCCTATACCCACGGAGCCTGAGAACAAAGCTAGAATGTTACTATCTTTATCTCTCAGCACCCCACCAATCCCTGAAGGCCCCGGATTTCCTTGGCTGCTACCATCAAAATTCAGCTTTGTCCAGTCTTCTGAAGGAGGTACCCACACATCTAGTACCCTGTTCTTTCTGTTACTGCTGCTAGCCACAGCCCTCCAGCTCCTCCACATGTCATCAAAATAGTATGATTTGAAGGAATCTAATGATCTCAGCCAGTGGATTGCCCTGGTCAAAATACAATCCTTTACATTCTGCACATTTCTCTCCTTCTCTTGGAATATCCTCGCATTTCTCTCTTCCCAAATTGTCCACAGAGCAGCAGCTCTAATGATTCTCCACATTGTTTTACCAGTTTTTGTGGGCCACACAAAGAAGGAAGGATCAAAGATCTGATCTATGGCTGTGGTCATATTCCATCTGCAACCAAACAAAGCAAATATCCAACCCCAAATAGCATCAGAAAAGGGACAAGTTAAAAGTAAGTGAGGGCAATCCTCACCATTAGCCCTGCGAAGTACACACCAATTGGGAGACAAACATAGAAGGCCTTCTCTTCTGCAGTAGATCTAAAGTGTTGATTTTCCTATAGAAAACCTCCCAGCAGAACATAGTAATTTTAGGAGGTACAGGTTTAGACCAAATCTCCTTAGCTAGGAACCCCACTTGTCCCGAGGGAGAGCAAAGGGACTTGAAAAAGGAAGCACATGTGAAGTAACCTTTTGGGTTTGGAGACCAAAGTCTGACATCAGAACTGGAAAGGTCCAGAAAAACACTTTCAAGCAATGACAACAGGTCTGAACCATAAGATAGTTCATGATCCCTCAAACCCCTACGAAACCCAAAGTCCCAACTCAAAGAAGATGGAGAATTAGGTGATGGGAGAAAATGAGAAATTGTTTTACCCTGGTAGCCAGAAATGGAATAGAGAGAAGGGAAGCTGTCCTTAAGGGCAGAATTGCCCACCCAGATGTCTTCCCAGAACAAAACAAAAGTACCAGAATTGACATCATACCTGATACAGTTGAGGAAAAGAGGAAGAATACTCTGAATTGCTTTCCAAGGAGTTGCCAGAGTGACTCAACGCGATACACCAGCATCCCATCCATTGCCCAAACTGCCATGTATGCTAGTTATCACCTCATGCCAAAGTCTCTCCTGTTCTAGGGGCCATCTCCACAACCATTTTCCTAGGAGTGCTTTATTCTTCAAAACTAAATTCCCCAGTCCCAATCCACCTTCCTCTTTCCTCCTACACACTATTCCCTAATTTATTAAGTGATCCCTTTTTTCCTCCCCTGGCTCCCACAGAAAATTACTCATTAATTTCTCTAGTTTCTTGGCTTCTCTGACCGGAATCGTAAACACAGAGAAATAATAAATCAATAGATTTGCTAAGGAAGCTCTCAATAAGGTAACTCCACCCCCTGAAGAAATATAGTTCATTTTCCACGAGGCTAACATTTTCTCAAACTTTTCTAAAACCAGGGCCCAAAATGTGCTCTCCTTAGGGTTGGCTCCAAGAGGAAGACCTAAATATTGTAAAGGCCAATAGGAAATAGGACAACCTAAAGACTCAGCCACCGACTCAAGGGTCTTCTCATCCAGATCCACTCCCACCACACAGCTCTTTTCCAAATTTATTTTCAGATTTGATACTCTCTCAAAGCACCATATCAAAGACTTGAGATTACTTACCGTTCCCCTATCACCCCCTTCACAAAAGATTATTAGGTCATCAGAAAATTGTAAATGGATCACCCTAATCCCGTTCCTACCTATCCTCCAGCCTCTCACTATACCTTCCCTGTCTGCCTTCGAGATCAAGCTACTAAAGACATCTGCAACTAGGGTAAAAAGAAAAGGGGAAAGGGGGTCACCTTGCCTTAAACCTCTAAGAGCTGGGAAAAAATCCTTGCCTATCCCATTAACCAAGACAAAAAATGGCAAGAACTTATGCATCCCTTTACCCAATTACACCATCTGACTCCAAACCCACAACACCCTAGGATTTCTAGTAAGAAGCTCCAATCCACTAGATCATAGGCCTTTTCTAAGTCCAGCTTACAAACAAACCCTTGCTTTCCGGACTTTCTCATCTCCAGACATCCACTCACTATTAGAATCTAATCTGTTATTTGTCTCCCTTGCACGAAAACTCTGATAACCCTGCATTTTGATGCCTTAAGGGCATCAATTCAGGGGTATTTTCGGCCTTAGAATAGTCAAAGTGTACGCTTTTCCCAATTAAAATCAATTATGTGACCTCTTAGGGTCTCTGTGCAAATTATGTAGAAAACTATGAAGTTTTCTAGGCTGAAGTGCAGTTTTTGGGAAGCTGGTGTGAAGACCAGCTAAGAGAGGGGGTGTTTTTGTAAAGAACTGAGAACAGGAGGGCGCCTCCTATCTGCTAAACCCAGTTGGCGCCCATCCTATTGTATTACCATGCTCCCCTCTCCTTAGCAAACCCTATGGAGCCTTTTAACCTAATCTTTTCACTCTTAGCAAACCCTAGCCGCCCCTAGGTGTTTAATCTCCACCCTCCACCTCTTTTAATCTCAACCACTCATTTTAAGGCTCTCCTTTATAGTTTTTAAACCCTAAGGCACCACCTAACTACTAATCCTCACCATTCAGCCCCTCACCTCCAAATATCAGCCACTCCCTCCATATTATATCCCAACCATTCAATCTAGGGTGCCACCTATTCTTTTAATCTTAACCCTTCAACCCTACATGTTCTAATCTACACCCTCCATTTCTGGGCGCCCAAATCTCAGCCCCACATAATATTGGGCGCCCTCTCCTTTTATTTTCAGCCATAGGATCACATCAAAACCATCCTAACCATCCATTAGAAACCCTAGGGGGTCCCTAACTTTGCTATAACCCAGTTGCCGCCCCCGTCTTTCTCCCTATTCCCAGTTGTGTCTACCCTTCTCTATAAAAAGGGTCCCAGGGGTCTTGTAGAAGGGGTTGGTCAATTTACCCAGTTAACAAGGCTAAGGTTTCTTGAGGAGTTCAAGAGTTGTAGAAGGGGAGGACGCCCAGATCTTGTCAGAAGGGTTTCCTGCAAGCTGTTCAACCATTCTGCAACTACCGCCACTGGATCTGATCAACCATTCTTTTCTTTTCTTTATTTTCTTTTCTGTTATTTTTATTTCTGCAATCTTTTAGATTTAATTCTTGTACGTTTTTCTGTTTTGCAGATCTGAATTCATCCAGTTCAAGGCTAAGGTGTCTCGAGGGGTTCGAGGGTTGTAGAAAGGACGGACACCCGGTTCTTGTCAGGAGGAGTTTCTGCAAGCTGTCTGGCCAATCTACAACTACCGCCACTGGATCCGAATTCTGGATCAACTTTGTGTATTTCTTTTATTTCTTTTTGTTGATTTCTGCACATTGTTAAATTCTGAATTTTAGTTATTGTTTTGTTTAATTCCGAATCATTTAATTTCAGCAACAATAGATTTTATTTTCTTATTTTTTTGCAGTTCTCGATTATATTCTCTTGTCTGGATCTAAGTATATATTAATTTTTCCCTTGCTTCCCTGTGGATACGACCCGTTCTCACCCATTTACTACGTTAGTAGTTGTTTGAGAAATGGTAAAATTTATAAATATTTAAACTGGTGTTCCGGGGTGTTTAACGACGCGCTTCTGTCTACACCAAGCACCCTGTGCTTGACTAATGATGGAGGGTAGCACTACTTTAATCCTTAAGGATAACACTTTAGCCAAGATTTTGTAAATGCTAGTCACCAAACTAATTGGCCTAAAATCTTTAGGGTTTTTTGCTTCTTTTCTCTTACTTTTTACCTATTAGAAGATCAACAATTTACCATGTTTGATTCCTTAACAAAGCATCTATCTCTACCTATATTGTATATCTCCACTCAAGTTTAGAAAGTAAATTTGCAACACTCCTATGAATGGCTATAAAAGAAACAAAAGCAAGAAAGGACCTATAAAATAAACAATACCCAATATTTTTTATTATAAAAATAAATGTTCATTAAAAGAAAAAAGACATGCAACCTAGCAGGTGATGATACGGTATCACACATACAAGAAAACAACAGAAACTACTATTCTGTTCATGTTACATCCAAGTTACACATCTAGCAAAAAATTAAAAAATAAAAAATAAAAAGATTTTCCAAGTTATACATTTGAAACCTGAACACTTCCCCAAGCTTTTCCCCCATATCCTCCTTAGTGACTTGTCTAAATTCTGGTAATATCAACACCCACTCCGCAACAGATTTGCTAATTGTCGCCACTATCCGTCCAATGTCCATGTATTGTCTTCAAAAAATCTTCTATTTCTTTCCTTCCAGATATTCCAGCATATGGCAAATGGTGTGCAATTCCAAATTATTTTTGCTTTCCTGCTTCCTCTCATCTTTGGCCAGGAGGAAAAGATTTCTGCAGGTGATCTTGGATGAAAATCTCTTACCCTGAATATGGCTGTGAACAGTCTCCAAAATAAAACCAGCAATCTTACAGGAGAGAAACAAGTAAAAAAATATTTTCTCCCGGCTCTTTACAAAGAAAGCACATGTTAGCCATATTGAATACTCAAGATTTCAGGTGGTCAGTGGTCCACAGTCAAAATGCTGTCTATTGCCACAAACCAAGCAAAGGCTTCAACTCTGGGGAGAAGCAGATCTCCCATACACCTTCCACTTGATTTGAACTTGAATGGTCCCTACAAAGAGAAGAGAAGTAGGATTTCATGGAAAATTTCCCATTTGAGCATTCTTTCCACCATAGTTCATCCCTTGACTGATCTGAAATTTTCACCTTCTCTAGTTTCTCCAGCAAAGCAATGCATTCGTCAACCTCTCTCTCCAGCAAAGCAATGAATTCCTTCTGCACCTCTTCCCAATTCCTTCTTTATTCTGTCCTGCACAGCACCCCTCTCCTCCATTCCCCGGTGCCCACATGTACTCCAGCCAGCCACCTCATTGTCATCTTTAACCTCTAATCGTTTTCTCCATAGAGACACTTCAACTCCTGAGGCTGACCAGACTCTACACCAGGCGGCATCTGAAGATATTTCGATCAATCGGGGCAGGGTCTCAGGTTTAATCCCTGCCACACAAAGCTCTACGGCACGCAGGTTTCTCTGGTTTACCCTCAATCCTCCCAAAGTTTTCGCAATATTGTCAAAGATTGTTTCTCTAAAAAGATTAAAAAGAAGTTGTATCAGTTTTATCAGGAAGCTACCTTCGTTTTGTTCGATATCATTGCAGATTGGAGTCCAGTATTGGATCTGTATCAACCCTCCATCCACTATCTCCATATCAAAATCCAGCTCATTATCGCCAGGATCAAGTATGCTTTCCTATCTGCGAACGGCAATAGAACGGTGCCGACTTCAATCCCATCTTTTTCCTACTGCATATGGGAAATACATGGACCACCTCTACCCACCTCGAATCCTTCAATCAAACCCAACTGACCACTTTTCTCCAGCAATAAATTCAGCATCTCCATGACCAGCACAAAGAGCATAGGAGAGATTGGATCCCCTTGCCTAAGACCCCCTTATGCTTGGAAGAACTCAGAGTCAAAGGACACACCATTTATAGAAATTGAGAATGAAATTGTGGACATGTATGCAAATATCCAGCTTCTCTACTTCTCTCCAAACCCCATTAATCGTTGAATCTCTTCTATAAAAAACATTCCACATGGTCATAAGCTTTCTCAATATCAATCTTACAAACCAATTACGTACAAGGTTTAGATGATGATGACGATGACCCATTCTTCTTTTTTTTAAGATAAATAAAGAGAAGAAAGAAAGAGATACGACAGTGATAAGAAATCACCACAAACAGAACAAGACAAACCCCACCCAGATAAACCTTAGAACACACCACTCCCATCCCAAAAGACCAAAAATTAACAATAAACCGACCCAACCCTTAATGCCCAACTCTCTGACTAGAGACCCAACCTTACTGATAAGGGTGGCCACGAGCCGAGCTTCTCACAAGCTATTCGAGCTCGGCTCAGCTCGATTTAAACCGAGCTTCGAGTCGAAGTCGAGCCAGTGAAGCTCCTCACAAGCCTAATCAAGCCTAGTATATACATACATATATATATGTTTTATATATAATAAATAATTTTTATTATATACAATAATATGTTTTATATATAACATTTTTATTTTTTATGTATAATAGTAAATAATTTTTATAATTCTTATTTTTTTTGTATAATTTTAGAAGAAAAACAGTCCCAAAAGAATAAGAAAAGTGATTAGGAGAAGGGAAAAACAAAGGAGATAGCAGCAGCAAGAAGAGAGAAGAAGAGAGTTCAGTTGTGAGAAGGGTGAGGGGAAGAGTTGTTCGTACTATCCCTCCTTCCCCTAATCCTTTCATTAAAAAATTAATTACTAATTTTCAAAAATTACAAGTAAGCCCTTAATTGGGTGGCCAGCTAATTAAACAAAATAAAACTGATAATAGTCCCATCAACAAAACAGAACAGAAGAATAAAGAGAAATAACAACTGTGGACTATGGGCCATTCGACCTATCTTCTCTATACTCCCCCTCAAGCTGGGTATAGATGTCAATCATGCCCAGCTTGCCTGTACCATGTTGTAGTTTGGCCTTGGAGACTCCTTCATTAAGAATGTCAACTAACTGTTCTTCAAATGCAATGAAAGGTAGACAAACTTCTCCAAAAGCCACTCTTTCTCTAATTAAATGCCTATCAACTTCAATGTGTTTAGTCATATCGTGTTGCACAGAATTATGGGCAATGTTAATAGCAGCCTGATTGTCACAATACAGCATCAGTGGTCTGTCATACTCAACACCTAATTCCTCCATCAGGGATCAAAGCCAAAGTAACTCAGAAACTCCATGAGCCATAGCTTTGTACTCTGCCTCGACTGAAGATCTAGAAATCACAAATTGCTTCTGCTTCTCCAAGAAACAATATTGCCTACCACCATACTACAGTATCCCGAAGTTGATCTCCTATCATCAATGTTGCCTGCCCAGTCAACATCTGTATAGGCCTCCAGTTTCATAGACCATGTGTAGCCAAAAGAATACCCTTCCCCAAAGTGCTCTTCAAGTAACATAAAATCCTCTCTATTGCTACCATATGTGTATCTCTATAAGCATGCATGAACTGGATAATGCAGCTAACAGCATATAAAATGTTAGGGCGAGTCATACAAAGATATAGCAGTTTCCCTAGTTACCTTTGAAACACTCCCTTATCCTCCAACAGTTCTCCATTAGAGGCAGAAAGCTTGTGACTCATATCAATAGGTGTAGCCACTAGTCTTGCACCCATTTTACCTGTTTCAGTGAGCAAGTCTAGCACAAACTTGCATTGAGAAATAAAAATTCCATCTTTAGACTAAGCCACTTCAATACCTAGGAAATACCTCAATTCCCCCATGTCTTTGATATCAAACTCAGCATGAATGAAGGATTTTAAGTTACCAATCCCTGTCACATTAGTGTTAGTCACTACAATGTCATCCACATAGACTATAAGATATACCACCAATGAACCTCTCCTCTTCACGAAGAGGGTATGATCAGACTAAATTTGTGTGTAACCAAATTTAACAAGAGCAGCCCTAAACCTTTCAAACCAGGCTCTAGGTGACTATTTGAGCACATAGAGAAACTTCTTCAGCTTGCACACCTTATCCTCCATGTTTGTGCCATACATCCCTGGTGGGAGAGACACATAAACATCCTCATGTAATTTTCCATTCAAGAAGGCATTTTTCACATCTAACTAATAGAAGGGCTAGTCTGAATGAGCTGCCAAAGATAGTAGGACCCTCACAGAGGTCATCTTCGCAACAAGGGCAAAAGTCTCTAGGTAGTCAATCCCATAAGTCTGTGTGTAGCCTTTTGCAACCAATCGGGCTTTGTATCTCAATAGAGCCATCAGCATGATATTTGATGGTGTACACCCATTTACAACCCAATGGCTCTTTCCCTTCAAGCAAATCAACCACTTCCCATGTGTCATTCTTGTATAGAGCCTCTATCTCGGTTCTCATAGCATCCTTCCATTCTAGAATAGAGAGAACTTCTGATACAGACTTGGGTATAGGGTTAGAAGCAACGGAGGAAAGAAGTGAATAATATGAAGGAGAAAGAAGGCCATAGGAAAAATGTTTAGAAATGCAATGTGTAGTACACTTCTCTTTACCTTTCCTTATGACAATAGGAACATCAAGGTATGAGAAGAGAGGCTACAAGGGTGTGACCTCAGTACCTGTTATCTCTTCAGCAACTGGAAGTATAGTACGCTCGTGTGGTGTAGAGCAAGGTTCAAAGTATCGGAAACGCAAGGTATCGCAAAGGTAATTTTAAGAGACGTATCGAGATACGCTTTGGAAACGCATAGATATGAACGAAAAATCAAGATATGCATGGATACACTAAAAAGTCCAAAAAAAAAATCTTTAAAAACATGAACAACAATAAAAATGAGTTTTATGTGATTATAACTAATTTATTTAAACATGAAAACCATTCTTTAATGATTTATATAAAGTATCGGGATATAATTAGTAACCGTTGAAAAAATAATAGAAGAACTAAAATGTATGTGTGTGTATATATACTAATATTCATTAGTTAATATTCTTTTAAGTCATTTATTAGTTAATATTTATTATATATAGATTTAGATAATATTTATTATGTATACAAGTTAATATATACCTTAACTTTTAATAAATAAATATAATTTGTATTCATCTTATTATTATATAAACATTAATAATAAAATTTTAGCATTTGTTGGGAAAAATCCACCAAGGCAAGAAAGATTACTTTAAGAATAAAAAAATATATTATTTTAATAAGCAATTAAGGTTGGCATAATGGTTAATTAATTATTGTTGTAAGCAAATGACTTGGGTTCGAAACTATTACCTTTGATTTGTGTTTTTTAACAAGTAGTTAATGCAGGAGAGTGGCGATGCAGCCATCTCGTGATCATTCTGCTCTGCTGTCTTATATGGTAAAATTTTAATAAGACCAATCATTTAAAAGAAATTATCAAGCAAGAGATAACAAAGCAAAAGATCATCAGTAGTTGAAGAGCTATGAATTCAAGGATCAAAATGAGCTTAACAAGTAAAAATATTACGAGCTTAACAAGTAGTTAATGCAGGAGAGTGGCGATGCAGCCATCTCGTGATCATTCTGCTCTGCTGTCTTATATGGTAAAATTTTAATAAGACCAATCATTTAAAAGAAATTATCAAGCAAGAGATAACAAAGCAAAAGATCATCAGTAGTTGAAGAGCTATGAATTCAAGGATCAAAATGAGCTTAACAAGTAAAAATATTACGAGAAAATGCTGAAACAGCTTTGCACAAAGCCAGAAAGAAGCAGGAGAATTAAAACAAATTATCAACCAAGAGGATTTAATTAAAACATACTAGAAAACTAAAACCCCAATTAAGAAAAACAAAAGAACCTAAAATCCAAGATTGCAGAATAGTAGCAATAAAAAAGAACAAAAATACACAATGATCAATACAGCCACAGAGAATAAACTCACTAATAATGTAAAAATAGGAAATGCAAAGAGAGTCGGACCTGCTCGAGCGCTGCCGGTGCCAACGTCAACGCCAAGAAAGACAGAGCGGGAAGAGGAACCGGAGGCTGCCATCTCGAGGGAGGTGAAGGAAGAGCTGCAATCGGAATAGATAGAGGAGAGATGGCCAAAAGAGGAATCGTATCGGACCACGCCCTTCGACCGCCAGAGAGTGCTATTTTTCTCCCACTTCGCAATTTTTTATGGTGGTAATTCGGAAATGAGATTCGGATTTTGGAATCTTCCTGGATGAGTGCTGTTGTGCAAAGTAATCTAACATCCGACATTTACTACGCAGTCACCCGTGTAGACACGTCCTAAGGCCTGGCGCCCCAAAAACGTCCCACACAATGGGAGGCCGCCAGCTGTCCTTCTACATGCGTTTTTTCTTAAGCGTGTGCGGAGCTAACCGGACTGTCGTTAGTTTGTCCCGTTAATTTCGTAATTGGGACATGCTATGAATGATATTTAATAATAAATACTAAAGTGTATGTGATTGCATGTGGCAATATTGATGATAATATTGACTAACCAAATGATCTTATTGTTTGACCATTAATGTATTTAGAAAAGAAAATGGAATATGATTAAGATATTAATTCATTTTTTCTTTGAATTTTAGCTATTTTAATTTTAATAATAATAATTCTTATTTTTCAAATATATTTTTTGTTTAATATGAAAAATATATAATATTAATGCATGTTCAAATTTTTCTATAAATTTTATAAATTATGAAAAATATATTGCAATTCCAATATATTGCTTGATCATTGGTTTTAATATTGTGGTCAAATCAATTATTTATATCATAGTATATATATTATTTATATATAATATATATGTTGTTTATTATTTATTTATAAATATGTTATTTATATTGCATTTTTGTAAACTTTTTATACAGTAGAAATAATTGAAAAAATATTTATATTTTTTTTATTTCAATTGTTATATTTTTCTTTTCCTTTTAATAATTTATTATTTTTTTAAAAAAATTAAATACGATCGTATTAGATTCGAATATCTAACATATTGATCGGATTCGGATTTGAATCAATATTTATGAGATCCGGTGGAATCTTTGGATCATATAATTCAAATCTGATATAATTTGTTTGCATCCCTACCAAACCACTTGCTTATGATGACGTAGCTAATTAAATTACTGAACCATTTGACATGATTAGTTGGTTCATGTGTTAAACATTAATTCTCTTTATTTTTTTTATCTTAATTTTTATTCTATTCCTATCATTAATTAGAATAATTCTCATTAATCACACGTTTTATATGATGAATATATAATATTATAGAATGTACCCAAAAATATTGACAAATTTCTATATTTTCTAGAATTTTATGTATTTTATTATTTAATAATAACATCCATTTGACACGAATAGTTTTGCCACTAACCTGTCACTTGGATGGGAAAACCATTTTACTTTTTCAGTTGATTTTAAATCATGTATTCCATTTTTATCATCGATAAAAGTAATTCTTATTTTCACATTTACTTTTTGTTTAATATGTTGCATATATAATAATAGAATTGTATCAAAATGTTTTATATAAAGCTTATATTTTTCTTTGAGTTTGTATGTATGTATGTATGTATTTAATATTTGTTACTTAGTTTTGACATCATAGATTGACCAATTTTACCTAGAATGTTAGATCATTGACCTACCTACCATCTAAATATGGAAATGGTTTCATTTTCAAATTGGTTTTAAATTTTGCATTTCATTTATATCATTGATAAAATAATTATTATTTATCATACTTATTTTTGTTTATATTATTAGTATATAATATTATAGATGTGCCCAAATTTGTTTCATATTTTTTGTACTATTCTATTTTAAAAAATATATATTTTTAATTATACATCATGGGTTAACATATTTGACCTAAGAGGTTGAACCACTAACCCACCCCCTAAATAGGGAGATGGTTTAATTTCCCATCAGTTTTAAGTTGTATATTTGATGTCCATCATTAATAAAATTATGTCTATTTTATCATAGTTATTTTCTAATATGACAAATATATAATAATAGAAATGTGTCCAATTTTTTTTTCAAAATTTATTTTTTATATATTTTTTTGTATTTTTTATATTTCTAAATTTGTATTATTTATTTATAACATCATGAAATTATCCATTTGACCCAAATGGTTGAAGCACTTACCCACGACCTAGATAGATAATATGATTTTATTTCTAGGTTTATTTTAAAAATATAAAATTTCATTCTATTAATAATTATTGTGTATGGATTTATTAGTGGAATTTAATGATGACAAAAAAGTATTTTTTATATTTTAAATTTGTATTATTTATTTATGACATCATGAAATTATCCATTTGACACAAATGGTTGAACTACTTACCCACCACCTAGATGAAAAATATGATTTCATTTCTATGTTTATTTTAAAAATATAAAGTTTCATTCTATTAATAATTATTGTGTATGAATTTATTAGTGAAATTTAATGATAATAAACTAAAGTATAAATGTTGGATTCAATGAGATAGAATGTGATTTATTTAATGACTTAAATGTGAGACTTAATGAGAGGTAATTGAATGTACTTAATGGTATTCTTTTAATTACATTTTCTACCCTTTCATTGGAGATGAAATAAATTCAAGATGAAGGGTATTTTAGAAAAAAAAAAATCCAAAAGCCAATACCTCCTTATTCACACTTTTATAAGTAATACAGACATAGATAGATGGATAAAATAGTATTTACACTTAATACTTTTTTAATTGAAAAGAAAAATAAGAACTTGAATTAGCTAAGATGTATGTTTAGAGAATTAGAGGCTCCCAAAACAACCGAGGCCAAATAGCTAAAGTGATCTCGTTAACTCCAAATCTGTGCCCAAACCCAAAATCTCCCTCCCCCATTTCCACTTACTCTTTTCTCCACTCTTGACAAGGACACTATGCAACCCTGCACTCCTCATATCCGATGTCTCCGGCGTCGACTACCATTCAGCAAATACATCAAAGGTACAAATCCGTCCCTTTCATCTCATCGTTCCCTTTCTCATATGTCATTTATTTATTAACTTATTTTGTTTTTTCAATACACAACAGAAAAGGAAGGATTATTGGCGGCCACCCAATCATTATATTGGTGTGTTTTTTTCTCTCCATTCTCATATGTTTTTTTATTTATATTTTCCCCATATCCCCAACCCATTTCCTTTAGGTTAAGTTTGGTTTGAAGGGAAAGGTAGGAAACCTTTACAATTCCCTACCTTTCCCTACTTTTTTCCTTCAAACCAAACACAGCCTTAGGGTTTGATTTTATTTTTTTATAAGGAAAGGTTCCACCCACCTCCGGCTATATCCAGTGACCACCAAGATCGAGGTTCCTAACTGGCTCTTCCAGCAAACTCACAACTTCACTATAGTTATCTCTGTCAAAACTTCCACCCATCCCCCCCGGTTCCTTTAAGATCAAAGCAAGAAGGGTGAGTGGTTGTCTGGTTTGGCCTCGCCTTCTGCTAGCTAGGGACTGCAATGAGACTTTTGCTCCTTGTGTTTGGTCACAGTAGAACATTGACTACAAGCTGAATTCACGAGTGGTTCTTGTGGTTGATTGCCTGGCTTGGATTCGCCTTCCTCGATCTTCTGGTAGCTAGGGACTGCATCAATTTGAAGCTGTCGATTATTTCTTGCAGCAACCAAACTGAATTAACAAGTGATTTTATCATTCTCATTCTTTGTTAGGTAGCCATAAAGATGTGCATCAGCACAAAGTCCTTTTGAATGTAAAATCAAGTTGATTCAAATTAAAAAAGTTCTGTAAGTTGGGTTGGTATTTTGGCCGGATATATATATATATGGTAGTAATACAAAGAATGAACCCTCTCGATAGTGTTACTAATGCCATAAATAAAACTCATATGGTAGTAATACAAATTCAGATTAACATCTTCATATTTTTTGGATGTTTTTTCTTTAGAAATGTTGTTTTAACAGTAGAAAAATTATAGGTGTTGCTGCCAAGGATGGGCCGAGGGCAACAATGTAATTATGCTTTCATAGACGAGGGCTAGTTGAGTCTGAGGACCATGGTTTTCAAAATCGGACCGGATCGAACGGTCGGATCGGAAAAACCAGGAAACGGTCAGGTGACTCATTCCATTTTTCCCAAAAACCGAATTTTCCCCCAAAGCTGTTGATTTTGGTCAATGAACCGCTGAATCGGGTGGTTAACCATTCGAACCGTTCGAACAGTTTTGACAATTTTTTATTTTTAAATTTTTTTTGTCAAAACGGACCAAGCGTTTGGTAATGCTCGGACCGTTCAACCCGGTAACCGGATCCCTGACCAGTTCTGTCTCCGGGTCGGTTTTAAAAACCATGCTGAGGACTGGTAGATCCGAGGGCTTCGATGTCTGACCTTTGAAGGAGGAAGTACGTCAGAGGCCCCAGGTGTTATCCCAAGGGCGGAGACTTCCACAGTCAAGTTAGTAAGTGCATAACATTGGGTCGGACAAGGCCTGAGGAGAAAATACTCAGACAAGGTCACCCAGGAGATAGACAACTTAGAGCAGTAAAAGCCAAGATAGCTTACCTATGGAGTGATGCCACTTATTTATACTTGCACTTGCTAGGAGTTTCTTAGTAATGGATGGCCAGGATGCAACCCGACCCATACCATGTGTCGCCTTCTTGGGCCTGCCATGTGCGCCTACATCATTTGCCCCCCACTCTCGAGTCCGTGGTGGAGGTTTGAGTGGGGACCTTGGCTTTGTCAGAGATAGCCCTAGCTCAGAAGCGCAGAGGCGTCAGCCTCAGCTTCTAAGGTCTTCCCTTAGTTGTCTCGGTGGTAGCAGCTTTGCTAATGACTCCACCTATTGAGAGATTTATGGATGGCCAAAGGCAAGGGACCATGTCTTGCACGGGTGTGAGGTGATCCTACCCCCCCGGCCAAGTGCTTCATAGACATCGTAGTGAGCTTGTGCGCAGGATAGGTGTGAGCGTCGATTGATCGTTGTCGTACATGGGACGGGGGATGGACCAGATCGTCGTAGCCATGCACGAGATAGTGTTGGTGTCGACGAGTAATGGCCATATGAGAGACGGGTCTCGGCGTTGATTGGTCGGGATCGTGCGTGAGACGGGCATTGGACCTAAGTGCAAGTGGGAGCTGTTAGACAGTTTTGTATGCCCTTAGCTTCAATCAGAATGATGTACTTTATGAGTTTATTGTAAATGAATAAAAGTGCATATTTGATTCATGTTCCCTTGGTATGTTTCTGTGTAATACCCTTAAACTGGACACCTAATGAGACTCATGTTAGTTTAGAATGTTCACAGCCAGTGGGTCGGTCTGGGGAGACCTATCCTGATAAGGTTGACACTGTGGTGCCACCAAGTCGGTTGGTGTGGTCTGTCTCAACTGCCAGGGTGAGATTGATGGGCAAAACTAGAAAGTTACACCCGACCCCTAGACTCAATTATGATATTGCACTAGGTGTCGGATTGGGCTGTCTTTGATGTACCAATCAGTGAGATCCTTAGCGGGGGTCAAAACCTAGGTATGTTGGTATAGTCTGAGAACTCATCTGAGTGGATAAGTTTAACGTCTTCAGTCGGACACATTCACGCACTGTTTCCATCTATACTCCCCAACTTACTTTCATCTTCCAACAAACAGGTTTCAGATTGGGCTAACCACGGGGTAGATAGGGCCTCTAAAAGATCATCAACTATATCCACCTTACACTAATCTTCCCCTGGGTTTGGATACTTAGAGGCACTAAAAATGTTTAACCGGACTTTCTGTTCCCCTAATGAAATGTCCATTTCTCCTGATTTACAGTTGATGTTTGTATTGGCCATTGCTAGAAACAGACATCTTAAGATTATCGGGATATGGCTCAGTTCCTCGGTTGGGGTCATGTCTAGGACGATGAAATCCACTAGGAAGTGACAAACCATTACCCTGACAATGACGTCCTCAATAACACTTCGATGAGTCTTGACTGACCAATCAACGAGTTGCAGAATTGCCGGGGTAGGTTCTAACTCGCCGATCCTGAACCTGTCGTGAATGGATGGAAGCATATTTATACTGACTCCAAGATCCAATAGAGTCTGATCGAAGGTGATTCCAGATATGACACAGCTTATGAGAGGAGCATCAGGATCTTTCATTTTTCAGGGAAGTTGGTTTAGGAGAACAGCACTAACATCTGCTGAGAGCATCAGTTTTTGTGGAGCCGATCGTGGCTCCATCATTTGAGTACACAACTCTTTTAAGAACTTGGCATAGGTCGGGATATATTGGATTGCGTCGAGGAGAGGGACGTTAATATAGACTTCCTTGCTCTCCTCGTTGCGGGTTTCTTTCTTCTTTTGCACCGGCCCGACTGTGAGTTCAGTTGGAAATGTGACTATAGGTTGGTTCACTATGGGATCTTCTTCTAATGTTTCCTTTCTTTCTTCTTCTCCCCCAAACTTAGGGTCTTCTTGCTCCTTTTCACTAACTCTCTTTTTCTCACACGGGTTCTCCAAAATCCTCCCACTCCTTAACGTTGTAATAGCCTTGGTATTTTCAAGTTGAGGGTTCTTAGGAAGTGGTTGAACTTGTTGTGGAGGAAAACCCAGTGGCTGATTTCTAGGATTCACAACCGGTTAACTTGGTAATTGCCCTACTCCTCTCCTCTTCTTGGCTTCGGTTAGCTGTCCTATTCGGCTTTCTAATCTATCGATGGACTGCTGTTCATTTAGGATCAACTACTGAAGCTTTATGAATTGGTCATCAACGGGTATGGGTAAACCCGATATGGTTGAACCGATTGGTTCCTAGGGTACATTTACTGGAATGAACTCTGTACTTGTGTCCTCTGAAAATTCTGGGCCATTGAGTTAGATGGGTGGTATTGCTGTTGGGACAATGTGTAGGCTTGACATGGTTGAGCTGTTTGAGTCCTAGGGTAATCATTGTACTCCCAACGAGTCTGGGCTTCAGACCATTGAGAGTGCATATCTGGCAGGGGGTTTTCTTGGACTTGGGCCCTATAATTGAAGTTGGGCTGATTTTCCAACCCAGGGCTATATGGACTAGAGAATGGGTTAGCATTGGATTGGAAAAATCTATTGGCCACATGTACTTGGTTTGGAATAACTGGTTGACATTGGCTCGCCGCAAGGCAGTGGCTGACATGATGGGCCGGGCTTGCACAGATAGAACATGATTGATAGGCTGACAAGGTTGGGTAAGGGCCACTTTGTTGACGATATGCAAAGGACTTGGTCAATTCTATGGGCCATCCCATTAATCCTATCTAGTTGTCGAGACACATGGTTCCAATCTATCTGTGGCTCAGGTTGGAAGTAGTTTTTCATTCCACAAACTCCTGTCATTGAATTCATTTTGTTTTAGCCCCCCTTTTTTTTGAAATTTGAATTTTAAATTTTGAATTTTAAATTATGTAATTTAAACTCAAATTTGAATTTTTAATTTTTTCTTTTTTTTTTCTTTTTTTCTTAATTTTTTTTTTATTTTGAAGTTTGAAATTTAAATTCAAATTTAGATTTTGAAATTTAAATTCTTGAAATTTAAATTTAAATTCAAATTTGATTTTTTTAATGTTTTTGTTTTCTTTTCTTTTTTGAAATTCGAAATTTAAATTTTTGAAATTTAAATTCAAATTTTTATTTTGATATTTAAAATTTTGAAATTTAAATTTTTTAAATTTTATTATTATTTTTTTTTTTGAAATTTAAATTCAAATTTAGATTTTGAAATTTAAATTTGAATTTGAATTTATAATTTTTTTAAAAATGCAAGCAAATCAACCACATGACCAAGGGGCTGGCCTGGGGTTTCCTAAACTAGTGGTTCAACCAATGTGAATCCTCTTAGGTTCACTTGGAATTACACCACTTCCTTTAGTTAGCTAGGTAAGAGATGGGGATGTGGAAGGTTCCCCTTACTCTCGCATGGACCTAATTAAGTAACCACAAAACCCGCTTTGGCGTAGCCGTTTAACCTCTTTCCTTAGACACCAATCGCCGGCTATGGAAAGTAATTTCAAGCTCTCCTAAAATTTAACACACCTTTGAACCAAATGTGAGGTTTCCCTAAAGGATCTTTCTATACAACTTTTAAACTAGGGTTAGGGTGAACCCCACGTGAATGGTGGTGATTTTTGGGCCAAGGAAGGGTGATGAAATCCCCACTTTATCTTATTTAGGTTGGATGCCCTTAAATGAATTAACGGAAAGACAAAATAAACACAACAAAATCCAACTAGCTACAATGCATGAACAATTATTTCTAAAATGCAATTCAACAATTAAAACTAAAAAAAAGAAAGCAAACAACTAAGCAAAAGGAACAATTAAAATAATAAAAAGAGCACCTAACACATTCACAATTAACAATAATAATTTCAGCAAATAAATAAACCTATATGATGCATGCTCAAGAATATCAAACCCTAAATAATGGAATGAAAATGCAAGAGAAATATTCAATTTTTTTTCGATTTTTTTATTTTTTTAATTCAAAATTTAAATTTTTGGGAGTTTAAATTCAAATTCAAATTTTGAAATTTAAATTCCTAAAATTTAAATTTAAATTCATATTTGAAATTTAAAATGAAATTCGAAAATTTAAACAATTTCCTATTTAGCAATTAATTATTCAAGTAAACAACAAAAATAAAAGAAATTGAATAAAGCAACAAATAATAATTGCAAATAGAAAATAAAACAACAATTACTGTGCTAAACAGAATTAACAACTACCAAAAATAAATTCTAACAGACTAATTGCTATTCTAAAAATTAAACTGAAAATAAAATGATCAAAAAGAAAAATGATGCAAGAAATAGACAAAACAAAAGAAAAAAATTATGCTGAATTTTTTCTATTTATATTTTTTTTGTTTTTTTAATAAAAGAAAAACACAAATCTAAAAATTATTACGAAAATAAAATTAACAAAAGAAAAATACGCTGCAAAAATAAATAAAATAATTTTTTATTTCTTTTTTTTTGTTTTTTAATCTGAAATAAAAGAAAGAAGAAAAAAACGAATCTAAAATTTAAACCGAAAATAAAATAAAATAAAATAAAATAAAATAAACAAAAGAAAATTATACTGCAAGAGATAAAATAAAATAAAAAAAATGAACAGAATTTTTTTTTAATCTGAAATAAAAGAAAAACACAAACCTAATAAAGCAAAAAAATCGAACAAGAAATTAAAATATAGAAAGAAGAATAGATCTAAAAACAAAATGGAAGCAAAATAATACTAAAAAAAATCGGATCTAGAAAAAAATTAATTAAAAAAAATAAAAAATCACTATTCTACCAAAAAAGGATTTTGAAAATTAAAAATAAAAAATAAAAAATAAAATGGGGCGACTACACCTGAAACGCACACCAATTTCTCTTATCTTCTCTTCTTTCCCGCAGTTCCGCAATGATCCGGTACCCCACCTTTCGCTATTCCGTCCTATAGAATCAAAGAGAAACAAGAACTAAACTAAGATAACGAATCAAGTAATAAAATGAAAAAGAAAAAATAGTGAAACAGATCCGGATAAAGCAAATAAAAAATTTTCTCTGTTGCTTCCCCGACAATGACACCAAAAACTTGGTGTATCCAGAAGCGCATCGTTAACCACTCCGGAACACCAGATTGAACATTTATAATTTTTCCATTTCTCACAATAACTATAAACGTAGTAAATGGTGAGAACGGGTCGTATCCACAGGGAAGCAAGGGAAAAATAACTACGTACTTAGATCCGGGAGAAGAGAATGCAAGTAGGAGTTGCAGAAATACAAAATTAATTAATTAAAAAAATGGAATTCATTAAAACCAAATTCGAATAGTACTGAGAATAACAAGTGCATAAAAATAAATAAATAACATAAACAACTAAATAAAAGAAACAAAATAAAAATGTCTGAAAATCCGATCAGAGGTAGCAGTTTCCAGATCTCTCCTTCCACCCTCGAACTTCTCGAGCTAGGCCTTCCGTCTTACCTGGTCGAATTTCAGATATGCAAAAAAGAAATAAAACACAAATTAAATCTAATAGTAATAAATTTGTAGGAAGGAAAAATTAAATTGGAAATTAAAGAACAAAAAATAATTCTAAAACTGAAGAAAATATATGGTTGGGATTCAAATCTAGAGGTGGCAGTAGTGGTGTTGGCGAACTGCAAGTAGGAACCCCTCCTCTTGCCTGGGCGTCCTCCTCTTCCTCTACCCTTGAACTTCTCAAGATCAGCCTTCCTTCTTACTTGGGTGTATTGACCAACCCTTTCTACAGGGCCCTTGAGACCCTTTTTATCGAGAATGGTGAATATAACTGGAATTAGAGAGAAAGAGGGGGGCGACAACTCGGTTTTAGCAAAAATATGGGTGCCCTAGGGTTTAGAATGAAGGGCTAGAATGGTTTTAGGGTGATCCTAAGGCTAAGAAAAAAAAGAGAAGGCACCTAATATTATGTAAGGCTAAGATTTAATGTTAAAGGCTGAATGGTGAAGATTAGAAGTTAGGTGGCTCCTAGGGTTAGAATGCTAAAAAGAGAGTAACCTAGAATGGATGGTGGAGATTAGAAGGGATTGAATGTGAGGATTTAGCAGTTAGGGGTAGCTAGGGTTTGTTTAGAGTGAAAAGAATGGGTTAAAAGGCGCCATAGGGTTTGCTAAAACGTGGGGAGCCTGTTAATACAGTAGGAGGGGCGCCAAACTGGGTTTAGCAGCTTGGAGACGCCCTTCTGCTTTTAGTTTTTCACAAAAACACCCCCTCTCTCAACTGGACTTCACACCAGCTTCCCAAAATTTACATTTCAGTCATGAAAACTTCTTAGTTTTACATAGAATTTGCACAGAGAGTCTCAGATGTCACAACATTGAAATCAACTGGGATAAGGACACAATTTGATGACTGTAAGGCCGAAAATACCCCTGAATTGATGCCCTTAAGGCATCAAAATGCTGACTTGTCACTTTTTCGATGCCGTTGTGTTGGACAATAAACCCAAAGAGTGCCAACATTGCAAATCTCCCTGCAAATGTTTCACAATCAAAACTTAGCCTTATTTCTCATCCATAATGAACTGAACCTTGACACTTATGAGCTCCTCATTCAAAGCTCAGCTTAGCAATCCATGAGGAGGCAAGCTATATCAAGGTTCAAAACATCGCCATGTATCGACCCATATTGGCCAATACATATCGTATTGGGAGTACCTCGATACGCCCCTACAGAGGATGTATCGGGGTTCTGACTAGTTCAGGGGGTGGAGGAACCTTAAACCGCCCCTAAACTAGTTTGAAAAAAGTAAAATAGGGTACCGATACACCCCTACCAGTGTATCAGGTGTATCAATATTTAGAACCTTGAGCTATATAGTTCTTGAAGATGGGATCTTTGTTCATGCTTCCTAGGTTTTCTATGTTTTTCCACCTTCTAATCTCCATGTAATGGAACCAGATGAACTCAATCACAAAGAAGACAATGCAAAGTATTCAACATTCCTAGCATCGTAACATGTTGCTACATTGATAATGCCGATCTTGATGAGGATTTCAAGCAACAACATCCCTACGACACCCAACATGGCCCACCTCCTATTCTGAAGCTCCACCTAGATGAACCATTTCAGGTTGTCGTGGTCATCTACAAGTCCCAAAGGATCAAATCCATTATCGCCTGGGAGATTGTCATCGATATCAATTTGTTAGAAGTAGATGTTGAGGTCGATTAACTGTTGGCATTGGTTAGCTCTCAACTTACAATAACCCAATCTGTAAGGAAGCTTTAGTGAAAGCATACTACATAGAAGACTGTAACAAGGAAAAAAAATATTGCAGAGATTACCTGTCATTGAGACAGGAAGGCAAGGCCAAACCAGGCAACTATTTGCCCTTATTGGCTTCGATCTTAAAGGAACTAGGGGACGAAGAAGTGGATTATTTGACAGAGATATCTCTACTGAACTTGCCATAAGAGCCAGTTAGGAACCTCGATCTTAAGATTTCACCTTCCGCTTCTCTATTTACTGTTGCTGGTGGTCGCCGGTGAGTCGGTGATCCTTCCTTTTGTGTTTTGTATTAAAAAAATGAGTTAATAAATAAAGGATGTGAAAGGATAAATGAGAGGAGAGGGACGAGTTCATACCTCCGATCTATCTGTTTGAACGGTCATCAACATTAGAGATGATCGGATTTGAGGGTTGCACAGTTTCAAGTCAAGAGTCGAGAGAAGAGTAAGCAAGAATGGGGGAGATTTTGGTTTTGGGCGTAGATTTGGAGCTAATGGAATGAACTAACGGACGTTCCATTAGCTTTACACGTGTTGAATGGAGGGTGTGCGTGGGAGGATAGTTGGTGTCCTCGTATTGTGTGGAACATTTTTGGGCACAGATTTGAACTCATGTATTTATCCGTTTTATGTAGAGAAATCCAAAGGCATGCTTGGTTTGATGGAAAGTGTTGGAAAGGGAGGAAAACCTCAAACCAATACAAGATTTGTATAGGTTACCTCTTCCTTCGTACCAAGCATAGTTTAAATTTCCCTTATTACATTTATACGCGAACTTTGAATTCTTACTTTTTTCTTTTTTTATTTTTGAATTTTTGATATATTTTTGGGGTTTTTATTGGTAGGTCCACTGCAGAAACCAAAATTGTGAATAGCCTTGTATAGAATACGTCAATGAAAAATTGCCTAGATTTACGACTATACCCCAAAAAGTAAAAGGACATGTCTTCGGTCTTCTTCTTCCCCTGGTTTCGACCATTGGAAGGCTTCTTAGAGGCTCCCTACTGAGTCATTTTTTTGTTCACTACACTCATACTAATTGACGAATATTTTTGATTCTTTCCTTTCCATAGAAGCGGAAATGAGTATTGTTATTCCAAATAGAAATGTATCATTCCAATTTCAACAACTCCCAATAACCCACAAAAGTTGTTTTATAGTTGTTGATTAAAATTTGAGGTAATATTTTTAGTGGGATGATATTATTTGTTAGTATTAGTATAAGAAATGATCATTGCAATTGGCATATGTTGTTGCACTTGCAGGAGTAGTTGCTAGGTAACCAAATGACTCAAAATGAGTTGGTTGGCGGTTGCAAATTTTTTTAGTAGGCAGTTCCTCGTGGGTGGTCAAACGAGGTTACACTGGCAAATAGTCATGGCAATGTTGTGGAATGCCTTCAAGATTTGGAGAGAGTAATCAATTTTTGTTGAGGGCATATTGAGTCCATGAAATCAGCCTATCAACTAGCTCTTGAAGTGATGACTATAGTTTGGCAACTTGTTTTTGTTTTGTTTGTTTTTGTTCCCCTCTCACTAGTCGAATGGAAATAAGTGGTCATTGCTTTGGTTTAGTAGTTTTAGGATTGTCTTATAAGACTTCTCCCACCCCCGTCGTTTTGGTGTTGGATTAACTTATGTCCCCCTATGTGTGGCCATCTTTTTTGGTGTCTTGTTGTTACACTTCATATCGATGTTGCATTTCAATCTTTTTAATCATATGGTATGCATGCTTTTTTTTGTTCACTAAAATAACTTAACTACCATAAAAATATGTGTAAATCCATCCAAGAGTTAAGAAAAAGGGGCAGAGCCCCCACCCCCACAAAAAATATCAGTTTTGCAATACTTAGCTTCCCAAGTGGTTTCAGTAGAATCACCATTTCCCACTGTCGGTCCAAGTCATTGGGCAAATGGACGCCCAGAAGGGGAGAGGATGCTTCGTGGGTGAGTGCTAATAATAGGATGTGGGTTTGTGTTTCATGGAATACCTCTACAGCCCAATTGGAGCCCCTGTGTGGGTTTTTGCCATTTCTGACACACTGGCTCGAACAGATGGCATGGGGATAGATGGGCAATGGCAGCATCTCCATGGCATGGGTTGAGGTCTCCTCAATGACCCCGTGGGAGGTAGAGATAGCCCAGGCTCATGGGGAAGCGCGACAGTGAAAAACGATACTTTTGCATAACCACCATTTCCCACCATTGGTTCGAGCCGTTGGTGGAGACTATTTAACACCTCCTCGAATAGTTTTGTGAAGCACCTTGTCCTAATGTTTCCAATTGACATTTTTTTTTTGCCATGAATATAACATCAATACATTAACATAAGAGACAATCCTCACACAACGATTCATTTCAATTAGTTGGAAACAATGACACAACCCACCTATCACTAACAAAACCATGAAATCAACTTCCACAAAGTACAATCAAATGGAACACTTAAATACATCGTATTGAAATAATAAATGGTTTGCATTTCGACTAGTAAAGAGCAAATGACAATGTCCTGTTATAAAACTTCACTCCACGACCAGCAATGCCCCCCCTCCATCATTGGCATTTCATTTGGTTTATTTGCTTATGATACTAACAAGTGACAAATCCTTTTTATGTGTAGCAAGTGTAAACCTACATGGTGTTCACTCGTTTATAATGACTGAAATTTTTGCTATCCACTCAGCCTTAAAGTTTTCCGAGCACCTAGTAGTGGATTTTTTTTAATGGTTCTCTTTCCCTACCATTGGAAGTCTCTCCTTGAGTTTGGTGTACACGGAATACCTTCACATCTCGTCGGAGCACTTGTGTGGGTTTTTGCCAATTCTGACATCCTTGTTGAGATGGGCAGGTGTGGGGATATAGATGGTCAGTGGTGGACAACAATACGATCTCCACGACGTGGGGTGAGGTCCCCTTGACGGCCTTGTGAGAGGTGGAGATAGCTCGGGCTCATGTGTAAGTGCAACAATGGGAAACAATGCTTTTGGATACCACTGTTTCCCATCGTCAATCTAGGCCGTTGGGCCGACGGTCGTTCAAAAGGGGTGGGGTTGCTTGGTGGATTAGTGCCATTAGGAGGGTGTGGGTTTGGTCTGCACAGAACACCTCCACACCTCGTCGAAGCCCCTGTGTGGGTTTTTGCCATTTCTGATACTGGCCCGAACGGCAATACTATCACCACGGCATAGGGTGAGGTCCCCTTGACATTCTTGTGGGAGTGGAGATGGCTCGAGCTCATGGAGAAGTATAATGATGGGAAACGATTCACCGTCGGTCGTATAGGTGGCAAACGCACTAGAGTTTTTTTCTTACGTATATCTTTTGTTTTTTTATTTGTATCATCTTTAAGAGTATTTTGACTCATGTACTTTTCTAGATTTTAATTCAACAACATTTTGGAATTTGTCTTTTACAACCAATTCCATCTTGTCAGGTATCATTGTCTGACATTGTGTTCAATTCATTTGCACGTAGATTGTGCATGGAGTCATTTAGAGAAGTCCACTTGGCATGTATGAGGTGCAACCACACTTAAAAGAGATACACGTCCATTTCCATTTCAAATGTCTATGCCTCCATTGCCATTTAAGATGTCCCTATACTGTGCTCCTAGAATAAAGGAAACAGTAGCTAAAATCCCAAGAGGGGGTGCTTTATTGGGGGTGGGATAATGATTAGGGGGTGGAATGGACCACCCACCTCTTCATCACAATAGACGATTCACAACAATGATCACTCCATATGTAGTAGCATCTGCATTGCTAGCGGCCACGGAGATCGTTCTCCACTTATTGGAGGTGGTTGTTTAATGCACTGTTATCAATACGTGCTCTGATTTCTGTGATTTTGCATCTGAGTTTGAAATTCTGTTATCGTAAATCTAAATTCTCTTGCATCAAAGTGTTGACATCTCTTTAGAGATTCCGGCTTTGTCTATAGAACTGCCGGTATTCTGTATATGTGACGTCTATCATGCGGATGCTGGTGATTGAACAGAACCCCCAGTACAGGATGCCTCATGTCCATATCTTGATAAAGGTCATTATTGACACTTACGATCCATTCGGCATCTTCCACGCTTAATTGAGAAACCCTTTGTGCAAGAATGATTGTGGTAAGGGCACCCTGCTCCATCGTCCTCCTAGAAAAGAAGAGAGATGTATGTACATTCAGAAGGAAGGAAATCAACGCTCGTACGTTGGCCATGCAACGTACGAATACACTATAGCTCCTATTTGTCCAAAGGTTATTGTAATGCATCATTGTACAGTATAACTCTTTTACTTTGGAATGCCAAACGGTCAGTGTAGTGCATCATGATCACATTATTGTGTCAATTCCCTAGGCACTTGGGCATGATTGGCCATGCATCTACGACTATACCTCCCAAGGGGACAGTCTACCTACCCCTTCTTTTTTTTTTTTGATTTGGAGAGGGGGAAAAGTTGGTCAAGGGTATGATCAAGAATCTCATATTCCTTTTTCAACTTTTGGGGGCTAATGAATGTTTATTGGGATAAATAAACTATAGTCCACCTTAGAAATATGAAATTACAGCCCCCACCAAGTTTACTAGTAGCCCCTTATAAACCGCATCATGTCGTGAATTTCACACTGGTCCACGATCAGGATTCATCCTACTTGTACAGTGGGGTTTAGATTTCTGGGGTGGACAGAATAATAAAAACCCCAAATTTATTTTTCTAGGTATCTGATGCGGCACGATCCGAGCACTCCTAAATAGCTGCTGACTGGCTCCTTGTTGGCAACGAACGGCACCTGAGAAGATGAAGAAGGATTTCAGGGAATTTACTCGGCGGCAATACTCCGAAGCTTAAGTTAGAACGCTAGGGAGGAAGAAGAGAGAGTATAAAAGGCTAAGAGTGTAGGTTGCGCTAGATCACTATATCTCAAGATTAGCTCGTGAGTAAGTAAGAGTGCAAGTTCAGATCTAATTCGAGAGAGAGAGTCCTTCTCTCCGCTTAAAGGGCTTTTATAGGGGTGCTCTTATCAAATCAGGCGTAACCGCCACTGGGCTCCTGTCGCAGTCGTTACTTGTCAGGGCTGCGCAGGGGATCGTTACAATGTACTACCCGCTTGGCTGAGTGACACGTCTTCGAAGGGACAGGCACGCCACCATCTGTCGAGGGACGTGGGGCAGATTGTCAAACGGGCAGGGACTGTGCCATCAGTCGAGAGACGTGGCGCAGTCTGACAAGTACGGTCGTCAGATAGAAGCTTCCTGAGGGCGTAGCATTGCTTAGCCGCGAGATACTTTGTAGCACGCTCTTAGGAGTACATCGGGGTGACCCTTATCAAAGTTGGTCTTCGGGGCAGTTCTTCTACCCAGGTGCTGGAGCGAGATGGTTCCCCTAACACACGAGCTGAAATAATCTCAGAGTATTCCCTTCTCAGTAGCTCGCGTTGTAGTGAGCTCCCCCTATAGAGAGCTATGACGTAGCGAGCTGTTCTACAGACTCGTTACTTGGTCGCGGTCAAGCCATGCTGCTGAGCTATTGCTCATGTTGAGTCAGGTCCATGTGTTATCATCTCAGCAAGTCGGGTCAAATCATTCTCCATCAATTGCCCCCCACTCCTCGAGCTAAGAGTGTTTCCTTAGCATGAGGAGTTCATGAAGTGTGACGGATTGATTTGACCGAAATTCAAACTTGATTGACTACTCATATTAAATGCCTGCACGGGAATCAAGGGATCTTCTGACTTTTCGAATACCGAAAACGTGCTGAAGCGGCTCTTAACTCCTGACATCGTGCAGCCGTCATTACCCAATCATGGGATACATGCAGCCAGTCACATTTCGGTTTCAGAAGGTGTGCGGTTGGCTTGACCGCAAACCGTCGGATCTACCTCGATCTGGGCCGTTGATTCGGGGGCACAATGACTATAAATAGGAGGACCCCCTGGGCCTCATTTCCTTTCATGCCATCTTGTTGCCTTCGGATTCTGAGGTCGCGCATCCATCTAGTCTACTTGAGTTCCTCAGTTTACTTCGTTTCGTCTTTTCCGGTAGTCCCAATCACTATCAATCATGTCTGGGTACCCATACCATACCTACCACCGAGGCGGTAACCAGGACGACGATGCTCCCTCGAGCTCGGGGGGAGCTTGGGAGTAGGTCCCAAAGGCTCAGGAGACATCCGGTGATGTAGCATCTACTTCCTGGGGGAGGGAGCCTGACACTTTCGGCCCTTCCTCCATGACGGCGGAGAGACTCAGGTCTCTAATTCGCTATTTTCACCTCCCTGGGGACCTGGTCTACAGCCTCCCCACTGGCAACTTCCCTTGGGAGCATGGTCCCAATGATATAGTTATCTTCCAGGAACAGCTCGAGGCTGGCCTGCGTCTCCCTCTACACCCCTTAATAGTGGAGGTGCTAAACCATTTTAACGTCACCATCGATCAGCTTCATCCCAACGCTATTCGGAACATGGTTGGGACTATATCTTTGTGTTATGAGTATTGTCTTCCTTTGAACCTTGACATTTTTGCCTCTATTCATTGTATAAAAAATGCCACTCCTGGGGTTCCACCGGAGAGGCGCTTTTACTACCTCTCTCCCTGCTACGGCTATAAGCTCTTGTACGACCTACCGAATAAGATTCCCGCCTAGAAGCGGGATTATTTTGTGGTCCGTAACCCCGAGGGGTGGCCCTTCCCAACTTCTTGGAGGGGCGCCATCCATGACCCCGGGGCCGAGCTAGATCCCGAAACTCGAAAAACGATGTTGTCTGGGGCATCGATAGGCTTCCTCTGTTCGGACTACTTGACCAAGGAGAAGCTCGTGCAGGCCGGCCTGAGTCCGGGTAGGTTGTCTTTTTAGGTCACGTAGTACCTTGTAGTAATATTGTGTATATACATATGCTCTGTTCTTTACCGAACTGATATCTTGTGCTTTCTTCTTTGGCAGCCAGCATGTCTGGTGTTGATTTGCGCCGCCTCCTTTCGAGCAACCAGAAGCGCAAAGTGAAGAGGTCGCACCCCAACCGGACCTCCACCTCTGGGGGTACCGAGTTTGGGTCTGCTGAGCCAGACTTCACCTCTCCGCCGCCCGAAGTTTCGCCGCCTCCATTTGAAGGAGGTGCTGGCGGGGCCAGCCTTGAGGAGGGTGAGCTCCCGCAGCAAGGGGTGGTCCCTCCTGGTCCCTCTCAGCCATTTCCCTACCCGTGGTTCCCAGTGGGGAACTGGGAGGGTGTGAATGATTTCGTTGTGGCTCGACAGAGGAGCCGAAGGGTGATCTGCAACGAGGAGGTCGCTAAGTGGGGGGCGATGGAGCTTGCGGATCTTGCCGCGCTCGCCGCCTCTCACTGTATGGTGGTAAGTGGTCCTTCTCTTCTTCTTGTCTTTCGCTTCCTTTTGTTGTCTTCTGACTTCAGTCTCTTGTTGGCAGGTGAACACCGCCATCCACGCCATGGCCCTCCAAACGCACGTCCACTCTAGCGACGCTCATAACCAGAAGGTCATCGTTTAGAAGCTCCAGGGCGAGCTCGACTGGACTCGGGGCGAGCTCCTTCACACTCGCAAGGGGAGAGAATCCCAGGAGATGCTCTTCCGATACCAGGAGGCACAGATTGCCAGGCGTTCTGAAAAGAGCGCGCGCTACAGGGAGGAGCCGACGAGGGTGGCAGCGGAGAGGGAGCTCTTTCGCCAACAGGTTCGGGACTTAGAGTCCACTCTTCTAGACCGAACTCGGAACTTCGACAACATGGTGGAGGCCGAGCGGGAGAGAGCGGTCTGGGACTTCAAGGACTCCTAGGAGTATCACGATCTCCAAGTGGAGTATGGCTCGAGCTCGTACTACTCCGGATTCAAGCTCTACGCTGGTTGGTCCAGAAGAAATTTTTCGGGCTCAACCTTGACGGCATCACCATGAAGGGCCTGTCTCCCGAGACGGCGGACCAGGCAGAGGAGGAAGAGCCTGACTCCCCGAAGGACGAGGACGAGGTGGACCCCGAAGGCTGGCGGCGTCGATTTTCTGCTCTGATTTCTGGTGGCTCCCGGGTGCCATAAACCCGGTCTTGAAAAGATCTTGTTTGGGCGGTTGTGCCCTTTTTACCTTCTACTAAGATTTCTCGAGCTGTTTTGCTTGGTTTTTTTTTTTTTTTGTAATGGTAATGAAATTCCTTTCTTTTTCTTCTAAGTATGGTGTGCTCCCTTTATTTATGCTAAAGCGATTTCGTCACTTGAGCTTTCAGAGCTACATGCCCGAGCTGTCCTTTAACGTTTGAGGCATCTCTATGGTGTACCGCGAAGTGATTACCACGTGTGCCCGAACTATGCGTTCGTTAGTTATTCCTTAGTTCAACCAACGTATTGGGACGAGCTATGCTTCGTGGGTTTAAATCCGAGTTGCTTATGCCTCTAATACTTCATATTTTGCCTTCACCGCTGAAGTGACTAAGTCTTTCTTGATACCGAGGTCTCAGTTAGCTTGGTATTTTAGCCCTTAGGCTGAGGGTGTGACTTATAGTCTACCCTTGAAGTTTGCCCATGCCATGGAGGTGATTGGGTCTTGTTGGGCCGAGGTCGTGTTAACTCGGCATTTTGGCCCTTGGGCTCTAGGAGTGACTCATGGTATACTCAGTAGTTATAGGTAATATTGCCTTAAGTTGACAATATTCCATGCCCGAGGTACTTGTTTCCCTTCAAGGGTTTCGAGCTCGTATGTTTCTTCCCCGAGAACTCGTTTCACCCGGTAAGGTCCTTCCCAATTCAGTCCGAGCTTACCGGCCCGGGCTCAGGTACAATAACTTTTTGAAGGACCAGGTCGCCAACGCGGAGGTTTTGCTTCTTGACCCTGGCAATATAGTACCGAGCTACTCTTTGTTGATAAGCTGCGGTCCTGATATATGCAAGGTCCCTTACTTCTTCGAGTAGGTCGAGGTTGGTACGTAGCTCATCTTCATTTGCCTTGTCGTCGTATGCTTCCAGTTGTAGTGAGGGAACCTCAATTTCAGCTGGAATGACTGCTTCGGTGCCATAGGTGATGTTGAAGGGGGTTTCTCTTGTGGCAGTCTTCTTTGTGGTTTGGTAAGCCCATAGAACGCTGGGTAGCTCGTCTGCCCATAGTCCTTTAGCTCGGTCTAGGCGCACTTTGAGTCCGTGAAGAATAGCTCTGTTCGTAACCTCTGCTTGGCCGTATGCTTGAGGATGTGCGACCGAAGTGAAGTTCTGCCGGATCCCCTTGTCTTGGCACCAGTTCTGGAACTTGATGTCCTCGAACTGCATACCATTATCAGAAATCAATACCCGAGGTAACCCGAAGTGGCGCACTATGTTCTTCCAAAAGAAGTTCTGAACGTTTCGGGTTGTGATTGTTACAAGGGGTTTAGCTTCTACCCACTTGGTGAAATAATCTACTGCGACTACTAGGAACTTCCTCTGGCCTATTGCTGGTGAAAACGATCTAAGTATATCGATGCCCCATTACGCAAAAGGCCACGGACTAGTGAGATACTTGAGATCGGCAGCGGGCAGATGGTGGGTATTGGCATGCCTCTAGCACTTGTCACACTTTCTGACGAGCTCAATGGCGTCTGCTTTCATTGTTGGCCGGTAGTGTTAGACAGTTTTGTATGCCCTTAGCTTCAATCCGATTTGATGTACTTTTGTTATTTAGTGGAAATAAATAAAGTGCATGTTTGATTCATGTTGTTTGGTACAATTCTGTGTAAGACCCTAAAACTGGACACTTATAGAGACTCGTGTTAGTTTTAAATGTTCACAGCCATTGGATAAGTCTAGGGAGATTTATCCGGCCAAGGCTGATACTGGTGTGCCACCAAGTGTTGGGATGGCCTGTCTTAGCCACCAGGGTAAGACCCAAGGCACATGCAGTATGGGATTACTCGAATCCTTGAACTGGACCAGATTTCCAGTATTGCCCTGGACCTTGGAGATAGAAGGGCAAAACTAGAAAGTTACACCTGACCCCTAGACTCGATTATGACACTTCACTAGGTGTCGGATCGGGCTGTCTTTGATATGCCAATCAGTGAGATCCTTAGATGGGGTTCAAAACCTGGGTATGTTGGACAGTCTGAGAATTCATCTGAGTGGATGATCATAGTGACAGGATCAGCCCCTTTGTCGGACAAGGGTAATGATCAGGAATGCACTCTCTCTGATGGAAACCAAACTGCCGGCAGTTGATTTCAATCATTGGAATTTTGTTTTGCAAAATTAAAATATATATATGTACGGTTTTGAAATGTTTGCAAATGGTTTTAATTCCCGAGATCCATGTGAGTGGAGAATGCGGCACTGTTCCTTGTAGCCGAGGGAGAGGTCCTCTCTTGTCGGGCAGTGCTTGATCATTAAGGGCTGAGGTTAAGTGTAAGACCATTTAGGATAATACCTGATGGGTTAATCTTGCACCTGCCCACAGTCCCTAGGTTTTTATAAGATGGCTTGGCCTAGGGACCACTTAATGTAAGTGTTGGGCCCATAGGGTCCATGTGATGGACTTAGGGGTTCACTGAATTTTTCAGTGAATTCGGCTGGGCCTTGTAATAAAGGTTGGGCCGAACCCATGTGGCTGGTGTGTAGATCAATGCTTGGGTCCCACGCCATACAAAGAAGTCCAACTGGGCAGCAGATTGGAAACTAGTTAAACACTGAACACTTAATGGGCCAAAAGCCCATTTCGAGCTGGGTTGATATGATCACCCATCTATGGGTTTCTCCTCCTTTCTTGTGCAGGTTGTCAATTAGAGAGAAGAGAAGCAGTTCAGCCATCTTCGTCCCAGGAGTTCTCCTCCAGCCACCGCCATTCCCTCTTGCAAGATTTGATCTTTGCAGCAAAAGGGAGTAAAAAATCAGTTCTTGACATTAGTCTTGCGAAAAAGACTGAGAAAGATTCAGTGTTCAGAGTTTTCAGAGGATTCTTGCGAAGGATCCAGTGTGTAGGACGCACCCTGCTGGTTCCGTTCCATCCACAGCTGTGTCATCTTCAGTAGGAGCGGATCTTGGTTTCTTCTTTGGGCGTGAACACCAACTTTGGGAGATACTGCTTCTCTGGATCAAGTATCTTCCTCCCTTTTGCTTTTTGGTTCAGATCTGGTTCGATTATGGTTCAAGTAGGATCCTTGAATATAGTATTCTAAATTTAGGGAATATGATTTCCAATTGGTAGAAGGTAGGAAAATTTTTGAAATTCGCCCACCCATTCTGCAACCTTATTGGCGTCCATTAGATGGATCCTACCATTCTTTCAGTGGTATCAGAGACACAGGTTCGAATCTTGAACCAAAAGAAAATCAGATCTGACCCTACACAGATGGATAGAAGATGTTCTGCCAAGATTTGTGCATATTGCTTTCTTTTTTTTCAAAAAAATGGTTTCTTGTTAAGGGCGATTGATCTGAAATTAATTTTGTTAAATCCAAAATTTATTTAGAATTGTTCTTTATTTATTTTGATTTAATGGACTGTTCGAACCTGGAGATCGCAATGCAGATTTGGCGCAGATGGTCTGCGCACCCTTTTTCATTTATTTCATTCAATTCGGTCTGTAAATAATTTTTTTTATTTTCTAGACTGAATGTTTAGGATTTCATCAAGAATGTAATTAATTAATTGAAATAGGATTTCTGTTATTTATTTTCTTGATTAAAGAAGAAGGAAGAAGATGGCGGCACTAGAGATTTGCAGATGGAGAAATTGCTTCCTGCGATTTGCAGTTTGTGAAATTGCAACGTTAATGATTAACCTCTGTTTTGCAGGTAGTGCGAACAGTCCATAGTTGATTTGTGATTGCCTAAAATCAAGATTATTAATTTCAGATCTTTCAATAATTAATTCTTGAATTGAAAATCAGTTTTGGACCATTTCGAACTTGATTGGACCAAAACTGTTTGGACCGAATCTAGGGTTCAAAAGGGACTGTTTTTCAGTCCATCTTTCTCACACTTGTTGTTCCAAATCTGATGTTCAATTACAGGGATTAATTCGGCCCACCTGTAAAGTCCAGTTTTAAAGGGTTAAAACTGCAAAAGCCCACTATTGCGAGAAAAGCTGTATGGGCCGAACTGCTAACTGCGATTCAGCCCATACACCTAGTTGACATTAATTGTTAATGTTATGGATTTTAATGGGCTGTTTAATGGGCTTTATAGCAGTTAATTGATTGGATCAATTCTTCCTTTACATGTGATGATTGGATGTTTGATGTGCTGCGACCATGGGCCATAAGCACTTGGCCCATGAAGACTCGTTAGTGGCTCTTGCGCACACCATGGCTGAATGCACATCATTGCCATGGTGTCCCTTAAGGTCATTGGATGACCCCTCCTTGCTTGGTGGGCCCCACAACCCTGAAAAGGGATGCGTATAGAACCCCTAGCCGATTAAGGCCCACCAGAAATCTGACTTTATGAAAGTCAGTGGGAGCCACTCTGGTTTGACCTAAATTAGAAGTAGGGTGTAATCTCGTTCCCTCCAACAAATATGAGTGCATGTGATAGGGAGATCCATATGATGGACTCTCTAAAGGCCTTTCATCGTTAGCACAATGATGGGTCCTTCAGTAATGAGGAAACGCACCATAAAATTGGGCTATCCATTTGCTGTTGGATCTGTCAGAGTGTTTCATAGGATGATAGGGGCATCATAGACCGGTGTGGGAGGGGCTTCACCAGAAAATGGGAACTCTCTCACGGTACCTTGGCGTAACCTGAATATGATGGGTAAGCACTCATTGGACAGAAAGGTTTACCTGAAAACGGCTCTGAACCTTGTCTGATAGAGGCCAAAGGGAAACTCATTTGATGAGTGGATATGATCCATCACAGAAAGGTGGTGGGGTTATGCAGCTGAAATAATTGGCTTCACGCACCCCATGTGATTTCCCACATTTCCAGAGACATTTCGTTGTCTCCGTCACTGAGAAAGGAGGGAAATCTCAGAGATGTACAAATGGGAATGGAACATAGATTAAAAGCCATGTCTATGTAAGTAACATGAATCAAACTAAGGTTGTGGACTAACGTCTTTGCTATTTTATTAGAAAATGGCAAATGTTCAATTCGCAAAGCTTCTAGACGATAACAAGCTTAAGGGCCCAAACTATGCCGACTGGTACAGAAATCTTATGCTGGTCCTAACTTCCGAAAAGTTAGATAAGGTGGTGAAAAATCCTGCCCCGGAGCGTCCGGGTGATAGGGCTTCTGAGGCCCGTAGGAGGGACTACCAAGATTGGGAGGATAAGAACTCCCTAGCCCGCTATTTTGTCATTGCCTCACTAGACAACTCAATACAGAGGCAGTTCGATCAGATCGAATTAGCCAAAGACATATTGGACAGTCTAAAGACAATGTATGAAGAGCAGAACTATTCTACTCAACAGAAGGTCCTGAAACTGTTCATGACCGCGCAGATGTCCAAAGGGCAGAAAGTTCATGACCATTGTCTTCGGATGATGGGCTACATTAACAAACTAGAAGCTCTTGGATCCGGGCTAGATCTTGGCACGCAAGTGGATGCCATCCTAAATTCTTTGCCCTCTTCCTTCAATGCATTCACAATGAACTAAAATATGAACAAGCTGAATGTCAACGTACAGGAACTCAGCAATATGTTGCAGAGGGCCGAGGATCTACTCAAGAAGGATGAGCCTGTGGTTATGCTTGTTGAAACTAACAAATCGGGCAAAAAAAATAGAAAGGCAAAGAAGCCACAGAAGAAAGCTACCAAACCCAAGAAGTAGAAGATTGGAAACTAGTTAAACACTGAACACTTAATGGGCCAAAAGCCCATTTCGAGCTGGGTTGATATGATCACCCATCTATGGGGCGAATCTGAGATTAATGTTAGTAAAAGGATTGGGCCTTTAACCTTATCCACCCTAGGAGACCAAATTCAAATTATATTTGAATCTGGTAACCTTCTGATAAGATCAGGAGTAAGCTAACTTAATATGCAAATAGGATTAAGATAATCACCTATCCAAATACTGAATTGGATTGGGATAACTCCTAATTAGGAGGTTTCTTAATCAAGAAGAAAGGAGGAGAAACCCAAGAGAAATATATCAGATTTCAAACCAAGGGTTTGTGGTGCAAGAAATTATCCTGCAAACAGGGATTAGATCTCATACAGACTCCAGAGAGAAGAGAAGCAGTTCAGCCATCTTCGTCCTAGGAGTTCTCCTCCAGCCGCCGCCATTCCCTCTTGCAAGATTTGATCTTTGTAGCAAAAGGGAGTCAAGAAATCAGTTCTTGACATTAGTCGTGCGAAAAAGACTGAGAAAGATTCAGTGTTCAGAGTTTCCAGAGGATTCTTGTGAAGGATCCAGTATGTAGGACGCACCCAATTGGAAGAAGGTAGGAAAATTTTTGAAATTCGCCCACCCATTCGACAACCTTATTGGCGTCCCATAGATGGATCCTACCATTCTTTCAAGTAGTGTCCCCGTCGTAGTGCCTTTTGGGCGAGGGCCCTGCCCCCCAAGTGTCCGCCGCACAGACCCTCATGAGTGTCGCGGAGTATGAGCTCTACTTCGGTAGGTGGCAAACAGCGTAGGTAGGGGAGCGTGTAGGATCTTCGGTACAGTCGTTCGTCTATTATGATATATTTGGCCGCCTGACGCTCTACCCTTCTGGCGGCGTTGCGATCTAGCGAGAGGGTCCCATTTAGCAGGAAGCTCGCGAACGGGTCAATCCAGCTCAACTCTGCTTGAATGACGGGAGTGACCTCCTCTGCCCCCCCCCCCAAGAATGCTAGGCCGAGGCAAGTTCTCTATGTACACAGTTCTCATGGTGTTATCACTGGTGCTGGCTAACCGGGACAGGGTGTCGGCCTCAGCGTTCTCCGACCTTAGGATTTGCCTGATGAAGTATGACTGGAAGTTGAGCAGGGCCTCCTGTACGTTGGCTAAGTAGGTAATCATAGTCGGTTCACAAGCTTCGTATTCTCCTATGACCTGATTGACCACGAGCTGGGAGTCGCTACAGATGATGATGTGCTTGGCTTTCATTTCTTTGGTTAGAGCTAGCCCGGCTATCAACGCTTCATACTCCGCTTCATTGTTGGATGCCGTGAACTCGAAGCGTAGTACGTACTACAACTTTGTGCCACTTGGGTCATGCAAGACTATTCCGGCTCCACTGCCTTGCTGGTTCGAGGAGCCATCTACGTGAAGGATCCAGGGCTCCTCATCCCAATTCACGCTTGGCCTAACTTGGAGAGATGCCGCACTGGCTGCAACCTCACGGTGCTCGGACTCAACCGGCCTGGGAGCTTTGGGCTCGCCCGAACTGGGGGCCCCGTGCTCAACTGGCCTGGGGACTTCAGAGCTGAAAGTGCATTCTGCAACGAAATCTGCTAACGCTTGTGCTTTAATAGCAGTCCGCGGCTTATATTGGAGATCGTACTCGCTGAGCTCAACAGACCACTTCGTTAGTCGACCGGAGACCTCGTGCTTGAGTATGATTTGCCTCAGAGGTTTGTCGGTGAGGACGATAACAATGTGAGCTTGGAAGTACGGGCAGAGCTTTCGGGCAGCGATAACTAGTGCATAGGTCAGTTTTTCTATCTCTGGGTATCTTGTCTCTGCTCCCTGCAACACTTTACTAACATAGTAGATAGGTCGCCGGACCCGATCTACTTCTTTTATTAGTACCGAGCTGATCACTTTGTCACTTGCCGAGAGGTACACATCTAAAACATCGCCCTCTTCGGGCCGGGTTAAGACCGGTATACTAGCGAGGTACTTTTTGAGCTCATCAAATGCGAGCTGACAATCTTGGGTCCATTCGAACCCTTCGCTTTTCGTTGCTTTAAAGAAAGGTAGGCAGCGATCTACCAGCTTGGACATGAAGCGGCTCAGGGCGGCTATTCGGCCATTTAGCCTCTAAACCTCCTTCATTTTCCGGGGAGGTTGTATGTCTAAGATGGCCTTTATTTTGTCCGAGTTGGACTCAATGCCGCGTTGGTTCACAATGTACCCCGGGAATTTACCCGAGGTGACCCCAAAGGCACACTTATTCGGGTTCAACTTCATGTTGAATTTATGCAAAATTTCAAAAACTAAGTTCAAGTCTTGTATTAAGTCGCAAGAAGGTTGGGTTTTTATGACCTTGTTGTCTACATAACATTCCACCTTTTGGCCAATCAATGGCTCAAACAGTTTATTTACAAGTCTTTGGAAGGTTGCCCCGACATTTTTTAATCCGAAGGGCATGACCTTGTAACAGTACAGGCCGAGCTCGGTTATGAAGGCAGTTTTCTCTTCACTGGCTGGGTCCATCCTGATCTGATTGTAGCCCGAGTAGGCGTCTAAAAAGCTCAACCACTCATGCCCCGAGGTCGCGTCCACTAGGCGATCAATCCTAGGGAGTGGGAAGCAGTCCTTTGGGCAAGCTCGGTTCGAGTCGGTGTAGTCGACGCACATGCGCCATTTACCGTTAGCCTTTTCCACCGGAATGGGGTTGGCCACCCAGCCCGGGTAATGAACTTCCCTGATAAAATTGGCTGCAAGGAGCTTCCCGACCTCCTCGTCGACTGCCCTCCACCGCTCCGGGGCTAGGTTGCGTTTCTTCTGTCTAACGGGCCTAACTGCAAGATCAGTATTAAGCTTATGAGTTATGATGATGGGGTCTATGCCGGGCATTTCTGCCACAGACCAAGCGAAAACATCTAAATTCTTAAGTAGAAAGCGTACCAGTTCGGATCGCAGGGGCTCCTTGATGGAAGCACCGATCTGAAGTGTTCGGGCAGGGTCCTCTGTTGAGGTTGGGATAGAGATGGTCTCCTTCGTAGGCGCAGCTCGCCCCTCGCTCTGCTCCGTAGGTCGCTCTAGCTCGAGGTTGTCGGCCACCTTGGCTTTTCCCTTGAGGGTGGCGACGTAGCATTTGCGAGACTCAAGCTGGTCACCTCGCGCTACCCCAATGCTGAAGTCCGTGGGGAACTTCATGACCAAGTAGTAGGTGGACACCACAGCCCGTAAAGCATGGGTAATTGGCCGACCTACTATGGCGTTGTACGAGGAGGGGGTCGTGACCACCAAGAAGTCGTGGTTGAGCCTCACAATGCTAGGCCAGGTGCTGACTTCCACAGGTACTATCACCCTTCCTAGGGGCCGAACTTCCTCTCCGTTGAAGCCCACCAGGGGAGTGTCCGCGGGTTTTAGGTCGCTCACCTGAAGCTGAAGTTTGTCGAAGGCCGCTTTGAAGAGGATGTCTGCTGAGCTGCTTGAATCGACGAGGACTCGCTTGACTTCGAAGTCATTGATCTTCAATTTTATGACTAGCGCGTCATCGTGGGGGTAGTGGACCCCGCGTGCATCGTCCTCTATGAAGAAGATGGGGTCTTCTGTCCTTGGACGCTTCGGAGGGTTCTGCCCTTCCCTGCCGGTCTCGTGAGCTGACGCGCGCGCTACAGCTGAGGTGCAGCCCGCCACGATCGAGCCTCCAACTATAACATGGATGATCCCCCGAACTGGTCTCTCCTTAGGGGGGGGGGCTTCTATGGTTGCTCCGCTTGCCTGCTGGACTCGAGAGCGTCTCCTTTGCTCCCCTTGTCAACCTGCTTTATTATTATTATTATTATTATTATTATTTTGTACAAAATTTCATAAATATCCGCGACGGATGAGCTCTTCTATCTCATCGCGGAGGTTTTTACAACTTTCGGTACTATGACCGTGATCTTTATGAAAACTACAATACAAATTTTTATTCCGGGTGCTAGGGTCGGCCTTCAGCCGAGGTGGCCACTTCACGTATGGAGCGTCCTTGATCGCCATGAGGATCTCAATCCGTTTTGTGTTGAGGGGCGTGGAGTCCCTTTCTGTTGCTGGAGCTCGGGAGGGTTGGACTGGCCTCGCCCCCCAAGCTATGTCCTTCTTCTTCCTGCCGTCACCCTGAGACGGGGGTTCTGGGTCCCTCTTTCTTTTTTTTCTGGGGCCTACTCGCCCTTCTGGTTGATCTCCTCCTCAGTCCCAATAAACCGATCCACGAGCTTAAGGAACTCGGTTACGGTTTTGGGTTGGTTGACAACTACGTGCCACTTGAAGTCCTTATGGGTGATACCTCGCTTGGCTGCTGTGAGGCAAACTGCGTGATCCAAGTCGGGTATCTGCAAACAAGCGTCATTGAACTGATTGATGTAGCTCTGGATGGACTCCCCTTCCTTTTGCACTATGCCGAGGAGGCTCTCCTGAGTTCGCGGGCACCTCTTGCTGGTGACGAAGTAGGAGGAGAAAACTTGCACGAACTGCGCCCAACTTCTTATCGAGCCGGGCGCGAGGTTTTGGTACCAGGTGCGGGTCACTCCTTTGAAGGTAGTGGAAAAGGCCACGCACATGCAAGACTTGCTGGCTCGTGCTAGGTGCATCTAGGACTGGAAGGCATCCACATGGTCATTTGGATCGAAAGACCCATCATACTTGTCTAGAGGAGGGAGCTTGAAATCCTTTGGCATGGTGACAACAAGGAGTTCTAGAGATAGCAGGGAAGAAACCGAGAGGAGGGGGGTAGCTTTCACTTCAGCTGAGCATACCTCCTCTTTTCCTTTGAGCTCGGGAGAGGCTCTGGAAGTAGTTCGGCGAGCTCGCCGACGTCTTCACTGCTGCTTTGCTGGCTCGGCGTTGGTGCTCGACGCTTCGGTGTTGCCGAGCTCGATAGGCTCGGACCGCTGGTGACAACTCTGGACCGAAGGGCCCTGTTTGTAATCTGCTGCCAGGACCTCGAACGGATTGTCCGTGAGCGGGAGCTTGAACTGCGAAGGCTATGGTGACACGGGCTTTGTTGGGTGAGAGGCCCCTGACCTGCCCACAAGCTGCGAGGCGGGGGTAGCCGGCCTCTCCTTCTTGCTACGGAAAGAGGCGAGGCTCTTGGCTGGATCCTGGACCTGGGAAGCTTCTCCCCGACGAGGCCGCTCACTCCGGCGGGATGGCTTGGCCTGCTTCGTGGTCGGGTGCCGAGGGGGAAGCGACGGCTGGGCCTGAGGCAGAAGGGGAAACTGCTGCTGGTACTGGTACTGGGAAACATGGTGTAGCACTTGTTGTTGGTAGAGTTGGAATTGTTGGAATTGTTGCATTTGAGCCTTAATGGCTCACATGCATTGCACCAAGTCCTCCAGTTGGTTCGGGTTGGCCGTTGGGGGCACAATCGAGGGTTCCACAAAGGTTGCTCCTACTGTAGAGTGGAGCGGAGCAATGGCGGGTGCCACTATAAGAGGCATAGTCAAACTGGGGACTCCGTCCACGGTGAGGGGGACGGTAAACTGTCCAATGTAGACAGTAGGAAGCTGGGGCTGCTCCCTAGAAGCATTCTGGTTGTTGCCACATCCGGTATTGCTGGAAGAAGCCGTGAAGAATGCTAAGTTTTTGGAAGAAGATGCTATAAAGGCTTGGAGGAAGGCTTTTAGAAGCGTTTCCCACAAACGGTGCCAAATGATGCGGCATGATCTGAGCACTCCTAGATGGCTGTTGACTGGCTCCTTGCTGGCAACGAACTACACCTGAGAAGATGAAGAAGAAGGATTCCCAAGGATTTACCCGACGGGAATACTCTGAAGCTTAAGTTAGAACACTGGGGAGGAAGAAGAGAGAGTATAAAAGGCTAAGAGTGTAGATCGCGCTAGATCACTATATCTCGAGATTAGCTCGTGAGCAAGTAAGAATGCAAGTTCAGATCTAATTCTTGTTGTCTGGCATCTCTCTTTTTGTTGCATTTGTATTCTTGTTTTTCTCATTGCTTAAGCCTACACAATTCTTCCTTTTCTTTGAAATAAAAGCCTACACAACCCAAAACACCCAAGGCCAACCTAACCCAAGTATGGACTTCTCACAATACCTAAGGGTTATTGAATAGATGTGGTGGAAACATATGGAAAAATTCCAAACTCAAATAGATTATTCAAGAGTCAAGTCAGGCAGCTCCAACCCAATGGTCAAGCCTAGCCCAACTAGGGCAAAGCATTCAGGCCCTACCATCATGGGCCACATCTATGCCATTCCAACCCAACCAGGGGCAATACAACCAAGCCCAAACTTCATGGTCCCCATGCTTGCCAATTCAGCCCAACCAAGGGAAAATCACTCTATCCCAATCATCATGGGCCTCATCTATGCCAATTCAGCCGTACCAAGGTCAAATCACTCAAGCCCAACCATCATGGGCCACATCTATGCCAGTTCAGCCCAACCAGGGGCAAAATACACAGGCTCAACCATCATGGACCCTAGCTTAGCCCAACCATGGGCAATATATTCAAGTTCAACTTTCACAAGCCCTATCTATGCCAATTTAGCCCATTCAAGTCCATCCTAGGCAAGCTCAAGTATCATGGGCCATAGTTCCATTGAAACCCACCCAAGGGTATGCTTACTCGATCCATCCCTCACTAATGCCAGTCCACTAAAGCTGAGCCCAGGTCCCAATGCAAGGGGCAACAATAACTGAACCAATCCAAACCCAAACACCCCGGTCCTCTATTCCAATACACCCACACACCCAAAATTCCATGAAAGGGGCAGCATTCTTGCCTGTGACCCCAATCGACCTAGGGTTGGACCAACGGTTAGACCACATACAACGAAGGCTAAGCAAGTTGCAAGGTAACAACCTGGACTTAGGAGACCTTGACTTGAGTATAGGACATAGGCTACTCCAGGATTTAAGTGGCTTGACATAGACAAATATGATGGGACAGGATGCCCAAGGGCCTACATCAGAATGTATCAACAAATACTAAGGTCCATGGGCTTAACTACAGCACTTGGGATGATTTTAGGCGCGGCGTATTCCCTTTGGCTATATAATCGTGCAGTTTCTGGAAATTTAAAACCCGATTTCCTCCATAAATTCTCCAATCCAAATGGCAGAGAAGTTTCAATATTTATACCTTTTCTTGTTGGAGGGGCGACCGTCCGTTGAACTTCCAAAGAAAAAAGGGTAAACCAATGTGATCATGACATTGTAGGTGCTTGCGATGGGAAGGATGCGACTTCCCTCATAAGTAATGGGTGGCATAGCCCGTTGCAGAAGTCCCCCCTTTTTTTGATCCATTTCTTTAGTCTTTAGGGAGCCCCTAACCAACAAACAAGCGAGAAAACTACAGTGCGCGTTAGCGATGAGCTTCTAGCCCAAACATTCTTAAGGAGCCAAATTGCACCTGCTACAACTTGGTTAAAGAACACCGAGCCTAGCCCAGTGAAGACATGGCCATGCCTAGCTGATGCATTTGTAAATCACTACTCATATAACACAAACATCTTATTGTCAAAGCGTAAACTAGAATTGGTCATGCAAGGACCAGTAGAATCATTCATAGACTTCATAGCTAGGTGGAGGGCCCAAGCAGCCCAAGTTCATAAGAGGCCTAGTGAGGAGGACCAAATTTCAATGGTCTTAAAGACCTTGAATAAACAATATGCTAGCAGGTTGACTTTAACTTATCATCCTACTTCTCAAGCCCTAGTTTGTGCAGGTTGTCAATTAGAAGACTCTCTGATAGTTGGTAATGCATTCACCATCGAGGTATCACATATGTTGACTCATTAGAAATAGAGGTGGACCAACTAGGGAGTGAGCTTCGAACTCAAGCAGCGATCTATAGTGCATCACCTCCTAACAGTCAACCTCAACAAGCAATCTGTGAGAATAAGCAGATCCAAGCTCTAGAAGGCCAACATCAAATTGATCCTCAAGGCCCAACAAAGTTGCAACAAGCCCTACCAAGTCATCAGGTCAGCACCATGCAACAAAAGAGACAACAATTTGATCCCACCAAATACATCAAGCCCATCCAATCAGTGAAAGTTGTATCAAAGTCTAAAGAAGACGAGGATTTTGATCCAACCTAATTCATCAAGCTAATTCAAAGGTTAGGAAAGGAACCCCCAAAAATGGTAACACACATTATCACTATGATGCAGCAGAAAACTGAAGAAGATCAACCATTCAATCCAACTTAATTCATCAAGCCCATAAAGTAGATAGACATTAACGAACATATTCAAAAAGAAGAGCATAATGTGCAATCCGACCAACTAGACTTAGAACAAGGTTCTATTGCCTCAATTCAAGTGATTCCCACAAACCGGATGCAAGAAAATCTTAGTACAGGTCTAGATCAGGGGCAAAGTTTTGCCCTAGAATCTCAATAGGATACCACTGAATTTGACATAGGAGATCGGCATGGTATGAAGAAATACATAGACATATGTCATGGTACGTGGAAACTGGAACAAGACTTAAAATGGGCCGATCAGGACCACATTACTAAATCAGAAGGCTGGCATGGTGCATGGCAAGAAAAGCTAAAGCTGAAGCAAGATGACCTAGAGTCCATCTCAAACATAGACACAAATGACTGGCATAACACAAGGCGGGTAAATCAAAACCCACAACAGAATAATCCAGAGCCTAGCCTCATCATAAAAATAAAAGATTGGTAAGGCAAACGACAAGGCAAGAGAAGCCAAAATTGGGTTGACCAAGACCCCACCACTGGTAGGGAACACCAAGAGCAAGTTGACCATGATCCTGATCGGCCCAACTTGGGGGTAATTGACAACTTAAGTCTAAAGATGCAACATGGAACCCATCAGGATGCAGAATGGGTGTTGTGTGATTTATGCACAGTTAATTCAGGCAAGTGTACCTTAGTCAAATGTGCGTATAATGATGAGAAAAGTGTCAATCCCATAGATACTAGATCATAGTACCAAATCAATTTTAAACTAACCTAAGTTGAACTCGTGAATCAATTGAATGAATAAAAGCTAAAAAAAATTAATGCAAATCCAAGAACTTAATAAAAATTGAATTGATGGATGAATGCAGATAGGGTTTAGATTTCATTGAATCAATGTTACATAATTATCTATTTAATCCAACTCAAGACCGAAATTACCCTAAGGTATATTAAAGTTACTTGCATGTGATGGTAGATTTCCCTAAATTAATTAATAAGCTTTCTTAAGTCATATTAACCCTTTATTAATCCAATTCTACCATCAAATTTCTAAGTGATTGTCAAAAGGAAAAATAAACATTAACTTCTTTGGAAACCTCTAATCGTAGAAGGGGATTTGACTCACTAAGCTTCCTTGATTCCCACACATGAGTTAATCATCTTTCGATATCATAGTCTATTATGCGATTTTTATTGCCTAGGGATCTAATTCATAACAATCCTTTGGTCAATCATGCGTGAATCATCGAATCATTAAAAGATTGGCCAATTCTTTTAAAGAATTAAGCATAGCAATAAAAATTCTTCATGCAAATAATAAAGGTATTGAATTGAATTAAACAAATAACTATATAATCTTAAGATCAAAATCCATCTAAACCCTAGCTAAAAGAATTTAGCTAGACATCATTAAATTTAACATATTCAAGAAAATTAAAGGGGAAACACAGCAAGAACACATCAAAGAAGGAATAGAATAACAAAAAAATTTTATCCTTTGGAGGTCGAAGACAAGTGCAGCAACTAAGCCTTCCTCCCTCTTGAATTCGGATTCTTCCTCTCCTTCTTTGGCGTGCTGAAATTGCTTCATCTTCTCTTCTGAAGTGCTGAGACAGCTTCCTCTTCTCTTCTCTACTGAATTCTCTCTAAAGATGCGCCCATTTGCCTTGAATCGGTGGTCCTTTTTATAGTGCACCCTCCCCTCAATTGCTTCTCAATGCAGACTCCTAATTCAACACAAATTAGGTCTCTTAGTCTTTATCTTAGTTGAATTCCTATCTCTTCTGCACTGTCAACTGCCAGACCCGAAATTTTAAACTTGAATTGCACTTGGTTAGCGGTGGAATTAGGTTGAGTGATAAACACAAGAGTTTTAGCCCTATCTCTTATATTTAATTATCTGTTTGAATCACCTCAATCCGAGTTGTAGGAAGAAAATTATGCCCAAAATACGGGAACTATATCAAAACAGGAAATTTTCCGATTTTTGTGCATACATATCAAATCCGATTTCAATGGATTCTCTCTGTCATGGCTACATCCTAGAGCATTATTCCTGCATGGTCCTTCCTCTATGATTATCTTGATCAATTAAATCGAATTCCTCCTTAAGATTGCACAATTATGCTCCAAGTCAGCTTGCAAGACAATTTCATCATAATTAATGCAATACCATGCTAATTCCAAAAACATTATTACCAAAATCATCAAGTTAGAGGTATGAAAATATGTAAAAATATAGGCATATCAATGGGCTAAGCATGACCTAGTTCAATCGATCTTGAGCCCATCTATGACTCAAATGTAGAAGAAATTACCCTATATCTCCTACAAGAAATTAAGTAAATCAAGCTTCTCCTAGGATGGACTAATTCAGATCATGTCATTAATATAGACATCAAGGTAGAAATCTTGGATTACCAAGAAGGTATGCTTCTCAAAACTACTGACCCACCATTGATGACACCCAAGTCCATCTTTAATCAAGGCCCAAGTTTGAGGCCTCTAAACTCTTTACAACTGCCATAGCAAGGTTGTCTGCTTCTTGACCCATCCTTGGTAAATATTCATTAGGCACTGATGCACTATGGGCTAGCCCTAAGCTCACATTTGACTTTGGCCTGAGCCAAAGGCCTCACAATTTATCGCAACAACTTGATTCGCTAGATCCACCATGGGATAAACTTAAGCCCACATTTGTCCTTGGCCCAATCAAAGGGCCTCACAATTTTTTAAAATTGCTTGACCCACCATGGGATAATATTCAGCCTATGTCAGGAATAGGCCCAAATCTAGGGCCACACAGCTTCAAGCTACATCAAAACTTTAAGCAAAACTCCCTTGCTTCAAGCATGAAATGGTCCAACCAAGGACCCGTTATTGACTTAGGCCCACGTCTAGATCCTTTACACGTTTTACAGGATGAAAACACTACCAGTCAAAGAAAACATCATGATCCAAATAAATTAGTGTCACCCAATGCATCGACACTCTCAATCAAGCAAAATACAAAGGCATGCATGATCCCCTTTTTCTAGTGGTTGTTTCTCATCTTTACTTTCATCCCTTTATGTGGCCTAGTCAATAACTTTCATATTCAAATTGTTTTTGCATTTCTTCACTACTTTCCCCATCCCCTATGCACATAATTCAAGTAGGTGTAGGTAGGGTATGGCTTGGTTGGGGGATGGTCTCTTTGAAAGACAAAGAAAGACCGGGAACTGAAGAGAGAATGGATTCTTGGGTTTGGGTGCTGGTTTTGAGTGGTAGAGTTGGGAGTTCGAGGTCAAGGGTGCTCGAGTGCAGAATGACTTTCAATACGAGGAGGATCTCTATTTATGGGGGAGATCCCGAGATCCTAAATGGTAGGAGATAAAAATGCTCATCTCCTATTAGGAAATGGGGTATTGTGTTTGTTGTCAATCATTAAGTGCACCACTGGAGTTTCGCCACGTGTCTCATGGGGATCTTCTTGAGGATTAGATTTCCTTTCACTCAGGAGCCCTCATTACTCAAGTGTTCTACCACCTCTTGTGCGCCCTACTTAATTGACATGGCATTAGTGACATCACCGCCTGGCAGGCGATATCTTGTTAGCCCTACGTGGTGTCTTGCCACATTCCGTAGCGGATCGTGGGTTTATCGTCGGTTTGAGCATGTGCGGGTCTTAATGTGGGTTCGGCCTAGGTTTTTCTTAGCTCGAGCTGCGAGCAGGCCCGTCGAAAGTGTGAGATGAACCGTGAGTTTATCGTGGTTCTGCGATGTGCGCTGTGGGCTCATCACAGGCCAGTGGTGCATCATGGGTTCATCGTAGAGGGAAAGTTGACTGTAGGCTGTTCGCATGCGTCTGTGTGGTATCATTACAGTGTTTAATGTTCTCTAAGGGTCTGGATGAACACTATATATCTACATTAGCCCCCTGCTTATCGGTAAGTGGGAGCTTGTCGATAAGCACTCGCTTTCTCATTATTCAGGTCTTGTGAGGGGTTCGTTTGCGTGCATTGGGTCTGGGGATTTACCCTATTTTTTGGTTTTGTAAAGACATTGTGCGCTTTGTGTTTGTGGTGGGGATTTCTTGTATTCCATAGTTTAGCCCCCTGTCTTTTGCTGATTTCCTTCCTGTCAAAGGTCAATGCTACACTATCTTTGTGCGTTTCTACCCCCTTGACCGTTGACAGAAAGGAAATTAGCAAAAGACACTAGGAATTGCCTTGAGTGATGCTCCTTTCTGGCGATGGGCAAGTTCATCCTGAGTTTCTATATTTCAGCACCCCCTAGCAATTTTCAGGGAGTGGATTAGCAATAGGCACGGGGTATTGCAATGTGTGTTACCCCTTTCTGTTAATGGTCAGCCCCCTAGGCCATCGACGGTAAGGGGATTAGAAGGAGTCACTAATGTGTTCTGTGCTGGTGTGGGTGACGAGCCCCCTGTGCGTTAGACGGTTCTCGATGTGGGACTACGATGTGGGATGGATGTGCGGTGCCTGATGACATGTTGTGTTTGGTATCTATTGGAGACGACGATGTGTGAGGTGATGGTGATGTGGCGGTTATCATTAGGTGTTTTTTTGCCATCATTTTGTATTAAATGTGCTGACTTGTGCGTGAGGCATGGTCCCGATATCCTATCTTTTAAAGTGGCGGTTGATGATGTGGCACTGCTTTTGAATTAATGCGCCGATATGTCCCACCCTTTGGAGGGTATTTTTGTAAGTCAACACAATTTGCCTTTTCGTTAACCAATGGGTGGGTGCCCGTACTTGCACCGTTTCATCTTCCTTGACGTTGTTTCCCCTTCTGGCGCCTGAGAAGTATTTTATAAGGAGACTGTGGCCCGCCTGAGAAGTATTTTATCTTACTCTTGTTTTTTTATCATGGCACTCCATCAAAAGAAAGGGGAAAAGAGGACAGATGTCCTTTCTTTGATTTTGTCAGGGAAGTGGACACAACAGAGCTAGTACTAGAGAGGGAAACAGCTATAGCAGCCGAAGGGGAATTGGGTTTCCGGCCTTCGGTACTCATGTCGAGGGGTGTGGAGGGCATATTCGATCCCATTCACGCTACCAAGTTGTTGTGTCTATGTGGGCATTCAGAGCAATCTATGTCCTATAAGTGCCAGGAGTCCAAGACGGATAGTTCGAAATCCCCTAATAGCTATACTGCTTAGGCGAGGTATATCCTCGAGAATCCCATGTATTGTCGGATGCTACAGGATTCTGGCTTAATTAGGTTCATAAATTGTTATATGGATCTTACCAGTGGGGAGGGAGTGAAGTACATAGGTCTTTTTGTTGGAACACTGGTGTTGTCGTACCCACACCTTTGTTGGGGCGTTTGGGGGATTTACCTTCATGGTAGAGGATGTGGCTGCCTTGTAGGCATTTCCCATCGGGAGCGCCATATCTGCCCAACATCTCCAACATATCAAGTGTATTTCTGCTAATCTTAGGGAGCTCTATGATGAGCTCCTCCATGAAATCGTGCTTCACAAGGCCTAGGTAGATCAAACCACTACCCGAGGGAAGATGCAGCTCATATTTCTTACCCGTTGAAGGGGCTACTCGAGCAAATACGGCCCGTATTTTTGCTGGTAGTACTACTTCCTGGCCTTATACTAATGAGTAGGGTGTTGCCAGTGTGCTCTTCCTAATAGTGGTGCGACAGGCCCAGAGGGTTTCTGACAGCTTTTCTACCCAACCCTTTTGATTGTCGACCACTGTTTTACTCAACATCCTTAGTAGAGTCTTGTTTGTGGACTCTACTTGTCCATTTCCTTATGGGTAGTATGTTGTTGATGTCCCAAATCTTGCACTGTATTCCCTTGAAGGTCGCGGACTTCCTGATTTTTAATGGATAGGCCGTTGTCTGTCAGAATCCTCATTGAAACTCCAAATCTGTGAACTATACTTTGTCTTAGGAAGTTGGCTATGTTTTCTATGTAGATTCTTCGCAAGGGTACGGTGTCTGTCCATTTGGTGAAGTAGTCTGTGGCCACTATGATAAAGTAGTACCCTCTGGAAGGGGGATGTATCTTGCCTATGAGGTCTACTCCCCAGGTATGGAAGGGCCAAGGTGTGATAATGGGGAGAAGGTTGTTGGCGGGTTTGTAGATCCTCTCAACATGGATTTGGCACTTGTGGCATTTGCGTATATGTGTTTGAGTATCCTCCATCATGGTTGGCCAATAGAATCCTGAGTGTAGGATATGATTGTATAGTAATAGCTATCCCTAGTGGGCAGCTAGTTTGAAGCTATGGGCTATCTCTAGTATCTCTTCAATCTCATCGCCATCCAGGCATCGCAAGGGTTTCCCCGTATGTGACTTCCTATATAGCATCCCTTCTTGGAGGTAGAACTGCCTAGCCTTAGATAATAGCCTTATCCTTAATGTAGTATCAATGGGCAGTGTATGATCTTGCAGATAGTTTATATACATTCTCCTCCAGTCCTCCTCACAAACCACAAGGCATTCTCTTCCATCTACTTGTGGGATGCACTTATCGCATTCTCGTTGTACCTTGGTGGAGTTTGACTTCATCATAGGCCAGCAATACCCTAACCTTTGTAATTTTCAGAATAGGGCACTTGTGATGTCCACACAATGGGTCTTATGTACTTCATTTAGGACTACTTCGGCCTCATCTTTCCCTAAGAATCTCATTCTCACCCCGTCCGACTGTCTTTGGTACAATACCCCATTCACTAGTTGGAACTTTGCAAGCAATTTGCTGTCTTGTGTCCCTATGGTCCGACTGTTCAATTTCTAGACTATTTCGTATCTCCAAACATTCGTCCTTTTTACATCATCCCCTTCTACCCAATCTTTCAATTTGACGGTTCATTGCTTATCTATCGACTAGATGGTGATCTCTTTGGACTTTTTGTTGGACTGTATTTTGGATCCTATAGTAGCTAGTGCGTCGGCAAACCTGTTCTTGGCTCTATTTTGATGCTTGAAATCTACCTCAAGGTTGCAAACTAGCCTCTGTGACCTAGGATGTAGTGCCTAAATTTTTGTGTGGCAAAAACCAACGCTAAACACTATTGTTCCATATGGGAATAATTCTTCTCAACTGGCGTAAAGGTCCTACTGGCATAATATATTGGAAATTCCACTCCGTCATCATCTTCCTATGCCAATAGGCATCCTATGGCCTCTGAGCCCGCTGTGATGTATATCCTGAATTCACGCCCGTCCTTGTTCGATGACATGGTTGGGGTCTTAGCCAAGGCCGCTTTTAAATTTTTGAATGTCTGTGGGTGCTCCTTGGTCCACTTGAACTCTACAAACTTCTTGACTAGTTTCATTAATGGTAGCGCTTCATGTTCATGGTCTGGAATGAATCTCCTCAGATATGATACTTTTCCTAAGAAGGTTTCTAGTTGAGATTCATTGGCCAGGGGTGGGAGGTCTAGAACAGCCTTCACCTTGCTCTCATCTGGGTGTATCCCTGCTTAGTTTACTCTATAACCCAAGAACTTTGCTGATTGTACTCCAAATACACATTTCAATGGGTTGAGCCTTAGCTTAAAAGCCCTGCATTGGGTGAATACTTATTTCAAAACTTCAGGGTGGTCCTCATTTTCTTCGCTTTACCTACTTTGTCATCCACATAACATTCGATTTCCTTGTGTATCATGTCATGGAAGACACTAGTCATCGCTCTTTGGTATGTGGCTCTGGCATTCTTCAGGCCAAAGGGCATCATCTTGTAATAGAAATTCCCAATCGGTGCCCTAAAGGCTATGTGGGGTGCATCTGTGGGGTCCCTGAAGATCTGATTGTATCCACTATAAGCATCTAAGGAGAAAAGCTCATGTCCAGCGGTTGAATCTATCAAGACTTCCATATTAGGCAGAGGAAACTCATCTTTTGGACAGACCTTGTTTTGGTCTCTAAAGTCGATACAACACTTGCGATAAGGTGAGGTTAGTTTTTGGGTAAAGTACTATCGCTAAATGACTAGGTGAGAAACACTAACCTGAGCTGCCCATTCTTCTTCTTTACCGGTACTATGTTGGTTAGCCACTGGGGGTGTGCTATTGGCTTAATGAAACCTACTTTCAAGAACCGCTCAACTTTCTCTTTAATCTTCAAGGTTACTTCTGGCTTGAAAATCCTTTGCGGTTGCTTCACTGTCCGGAACTTGGGATCTATGCACAGTGAGTTTCTAATGAGATCTAGGTCTAGTCCCAGCATCTGGTCGTATGACCAGGCGAAAACATCCTGGAACTTTGTGAAAATACACAGATTAAACTAGTTTACATGTCTTTAAGTTTTGTGATAAGGAGAGTTCCTTACCTTTCAGTAGTGCGATAAGCTTTTTTCTGTCCTCAAATCCTAATTTGGCTGATATGTATAGCAGTCTATTCTCTGTTTTGTCAGCCGCTAGGTCGATTTCTTTTAAACGTTCCTCTATCGTGTCGACGGAATCCATCATGCACCTGGGAGGTGCTGTGACTTCATCGTAGTACTCTAAGACATCCTCCTTCAACTCCTATCATTATTTTATATTTGCTTTTGGGTTTTCTGTTTGGTATAATTGTGATTCAATTCAATGTCATACCTTTGTATCATGCTTAGGGATTGGTTTATTATCCGATGGCATTACTGCAATGACATCGGTTTGTGAGAATGATGCAATGAAATAGTGTTGGTTGAAACATTACCTAGAGTTCTTTGTTAGAGGATTATGATGACTTTCTTGGCAGAAAAGAGGTAATATGTATGTGCATTTGCAAAGGATTACACAGATATATTTGGAAGGGGATTGCAGTTCATAATGCACTTTCTTAAAGAACAAGCTTGGTAAACAATTTAGAAGGCAAAGCAAATAGAAATCAAAAAACTAAAAAAACTCATACCTCAGGGATGGCCTTTTTGTTTGCGGGTGGTTCGACATCATCGCAATCTATGACGATGGTGTAATAGTCCTTTCCATCGGTAACAGAGTAACAGTAACCCCCAAGAAGGTGTTCACGCCCAAGGAGAAGACCAATGACTGCTTCCACCGAGGATGATACGGTGTGAGGTGAAGCAGAATCAGTAGAACACAAACCTATGGGTCCCATGAAATCTATATCCACATCAGGAAACATTTCCCGATCTTTGGCATTTGTCACATGTGGACACATACCTATGGGCATCTTTGAACAGTGTGGACCAATAAAAACCTGATTGCAAAACCTTGGTTGCAGTGCGGGTAGCTCCAAAGTGTCCTCCTGCTTCTTTATAATGGCAAAATTGGAGTACCGACTCCATCTCCTCCTCAGGAACACATCTCCTTATGATCTGACCTGCACACAATTTGTACAAAAAGGGTTCCTCCCACAAATAGTATTTTATATCAGAAAGGAATTTCCTTTTCTATTGATATGAAAAGTTAGGAGGAAGGACTTGGGCAACTAGATAATTTGCAAAATCAGCATACCAAGGAGATGAGTATTCCTGAATTGAGTACAGTTAGCTGTTCATCTGGAAATTCTTCTCGAATGTTGCTGGTTATCTCCTCTTTTGAGCTTACCTTGTCCAATTGGGAGAGATGATCAGCAGCCAGGTTTGCAACACCCTTCATGTCTCTAATCTCAATGTCAAACTCTTGCAATAATAGGATCCATTTGAATAGTCTTGGTTTTGAGTTTTTCTTGGTCAGCAAGTGCCTCAATGCCGAGTAGTCTGTGTACACAATAACCTTGGACAGAATCAGATATTAACGAAACTTATCAAGTGCAAAGATTACCGCTAGTAGCTCCTTTTCAGTTGTGGTGTAATTTAGTTGAGCTCCATTCAAGGTTCTGCTAGCATAGTAAATCGGATGAAAATGTTTGTTCATTCTTTGTCCCAAAACAGCTCCTATGGTAGAATCACTCGCATCACACATCAATTCAAGTGGAAGTGTCCAATCCGGTGCTATCATGATAGGTGCATGGATCAATTTGTCTTTCAAGGTGTTGAAAGCATGAAGGCATTCAGGTGAAAAGTCAAAAGCCACTTCTTTTTTAAGCAAAGTAGACAGTGGCTTGGCTATTTTTGAAAAGTGCTTAATAAACCTCCTATAGAATCCGACATGCCCCAAGAAGCTTCTTACAGAACGGACAGATGATGGCGGTGGCAATTTTTCAATTGCCTCCACCTTAGCTCTGTTGACTTCTATACCTCTTTGGGAAATCTTGTGTCCAAGCACTATGCCTTCTTGCACCATAAAATGACAGTTTTCCCAATTTAATACCAGATGTGTCTCTTCGCATCTCTTAAGCACCTATTCTAGATTATTCAAGCATGCATCAAATGAAGAGCCAAAAACTGAAAAATCATCCATAAAGATCTCAATAAATTTTTTAACATATCAGAAAATATGGACATCATATGCATCGTTGAAAGGTTGATGGGGCATTACACAACCCAAAGGGCATCCTTCGGTATGCAAAGGTACCATAAGGGCAAATGAAAGTGGTATTTTCTTGGTCCTCCGGTGCAATTGGGATCTGATTGTACCCTGAATATCCATCCAAGAAACAATAATACTCATGCCCAGCTAGCCTCTCTAAGATTTGGTCCATGAGTGGGAGAGGGAAGTGGTCCTTACAGGTAGCTTCAATTAATTTTCTATAGTCAATACATACACGCCACCCGGTGATAGTTCTAGTCGGGATGAGTTCATTTTTCTCATTTGGAACAACAGTAATACCCCCTTTCCTGGGCATGACTTGTACAGAGATCACCCAAGAACTGTCAGAGATAGGATAAATGATCCCGACATCTAAGAGCTTAATCACTTCAGCCTTTACCACCTCTTTCATGTTTGGGTTCAGGCGTCTTTGGGGCTGAACAGAAGGTTTACTGTCTTCTTCCATCAAAATTCTGTGAGTGTAGATTGATGGGTTAATGCCCTTGATATCCTCTACCTTCCAAGCTATAACATTTTTGTGTTCTCGCAACACTCTTAACAATTTTTCTTTTTGTAATGGGTTCAAGGATGCAGAAATTATTACAGGGAGAGCTGATGGTTCCTCAAGGAAAGCATTCTCCAAATGGGGAGGTAATTGCTTCAATTCAAGGGTGGGGGGTTCTTGAGATGATGGCTTGCCAGATGATCCAGGCACTTTGCCTAAAATTTCTAATTTGAGAAATCCCTTCCCCTTGAATTGAGGCTTATCATTTAGATATGCTATCATGAGGTTGATTTCTTCATTGTCGCCCTTTTCAAGTTCTCCCTGCTGGAGGCAGAGTTCAAGAGGATCTGTTATTCTACTCACCTGGAAGCATTCATTAATTGCAATATCAATGGCATCAATCATAAAGCAAGAGTCATCACTAGAGGGTGCATGTTTCATGGCATCAGACATTTTAAAAATTATCTCCTAATCTTGTATCCTAAGGCTGAGTTGTCCTTGTTGGACATCAATCATTGCTTTCCCGGTAGCCAGGAAAGGTCTCCCTAGGATAAGTGAGACCTCCACATCTTCTTGCATGTCTAATACAATGAAGTCAACTGGAAAAATGAATTTGTCTACTTTAACCAACACATCTTCAATGATCCCCCTAGGATGCTTAATGGATCTATTAGCCAATTGTAATGCCACTCTAGTGGGTTGGGGCTCCCCCAATCCCAATTTCTTGAAAATTGAATAAGGCATTAAATTGATGCTATCTCCCAAATCACATAAAGCTTTTTCAAATTTTAAGTTGCCTATAGTGCAAGGGATAGTGAAACTCCCTAGATCTTTAAGCTTTTGAGTTAGCTTATTCAGAAGGATTGTCGAACACTCTTCATTTAATGCAATTGTGCACATCTCCCAGTTTCCTTTTGTTTGCCAATAGTTCCTTCAAAAATTTTGCATAGTGTGGCATCTGGGCTAAAGCATCAGCAAAAGGAATATTAATATGTAAACTTTTAAATATTTCAAGGAACTTACCAAATTCCTTCTCCATCTTTTGTTGCTTCAGCCTATTAGGAAATGGAACTTGTGGCTATTGGTGGATCCCTTGTTGTGCTTCAGGTTGTTCTTTCTTCTACTGTCCGGATCCAAGGCTTGTTTCTGCCTTGGGTTCAGCCTTGTCTTTCTTCTCTACCTCGGGCAACTCCTTACCACTCTTTAAAGTGATAGCTTTTACATGTTCACGTGGATTCACCTCAGTGTTTCTTGGAATAGTTCTCGGTAGTCTTGATGAGATTAACTGTGCCAATTGCCCAACTTGATTTTCCAGGTTTTTAATTGAAGCTTCCTGATTCTGGAACCTGGTTTCAGCACTAGCTATGAATTTTGTCATTAGCTCCTCTAGGTTGGATTTGGGTTCCGGCTGATGATAATTTTGGTGGAAGGGCTTGGATGCATGCTGATTTGACCAGGATTGGTTTGGGTGTCCCCTCCATCCCGGATGAAAGGCATGATGATGTTGGTACCCCTGCTATCTTGGAAAATTGCTGACAAAGTCGACTTGTTCCGTAAATGGCCTAAACTGATTGCCAACTTGGCATTCAATACTGATGTGGCCTCCCCCACACAAATCACATATCATGGGCTGTACATGCATGGCTGCTATCTGCATTTCATCTAACTTCTTGCTGAGTGCTCCAAGTTGAGCAGATAAAGCCGTGTATGTGTCAACATTATGCAGGCCATGCTGCTTTCTTACTTGAGTTCTTTCAGAATGCCACTGGTAATTATTGGCTGCCATTTCTTCTATTAGTGCATGGGCAACCTCAGGAGTCTTATTGTTTATGGATCCCCCGGCTGCTACATCTAAGATGGTCTTGTTTGAATCGGTCAGACCATTATAAAAAGTTTGCACCTGTAGCCATATCGAAAGGCCATGGTGAGGAACCCTCCTTAGTAGCTCCTTGTAACGTTCCCAGGACTGATAGAGAGATTCCCCCTCTTGCTGGAAAAAGGTAGTAATATCATTTCTCATTTTTGCAGTTTTAGAAGAAGGAAAATATTTAGAGAGGAATTGGCTAGCCATTTCATCCCACGTGGCTATTGATCCTGCCAGTAATGAGTTTAGCCAAGCTTTGGCTTTATCCTTCAAAGAAAATGGGAATAACCATAGCCGTATAGCATCATCACTTACCCCATTGTGTTTGAAGGTGTCACAGAGTTATAAAAAGTTAGCAAAATGGGCATTCGGATCCTCATGGGCCATACCACAAAATTGAACCGTATTTTGTATCATATGGATTATGGCCAGTTTAATTTCGAAGTTATTGGCAGCAATAGTTGGCCTAATAATGTTGGAGGCAGCCCCGGTAAGGGTGGGTTTGGCGTAATCCATCATAGTTCTTTATTCAGCCATTTCTTGTGCTTCTTGTGTGACTTGCCTAGCAGCTCTCAAACGGACACGGAGAGTCCGTTCAATCTCTGGGTCATAAAGGATCTCCTCCAGTTCAGGTCAGCTTGTCATAGACTGTAACGGTCAAAGCAATAAAAAGACCAATATTCACAAAAGAATATAAATAACTAATCCTATTACAACTGAAAATGTATAGTGAATTATTGGAATACAAAAACCTACGTCCTAACACAAATAAATGAAGCTGACTATACTAAAAGTAGATCTGAACCAACATCTTATTCAAGGTTCCAATATGCACATCTTATCTGTAGCATCCGAATTTAGATTCAATTCAACTGAGTTCAAACCTGCAACTTTTTTGGTATTGTTGGTCCATAGATAAAATAACAAATAATAATTGTGGTTTGAGTTGTATATACACTTATTGGAATGTAGTATACACGGCTGCATACATCCACTCAGATCTGCTAAACTATAGGCTGCTATCAGAGCTGAATTCTTAATGTATATTCAGAGGACCTAAAATGAGTTGTAACCAGACCTGAGTTAGGCTTGGTTTCAGGGTTTTAAGCTATGCCAGTGTATGGCTCATAATCTTAAAGAACTTCTAAGACCTGAAATCAAGTCTGCAATGCATACAACCTGTATGTGCTGCTGCAATTCGGATTAATGGCAGCAGTCCCCAACAACGGCGCCAAAAACTTGATGTGGCTCATTGTGACACTAGCAATTGCACTAGCCGTTCAAGTAGTAAAGTAGTGAATAGAGTATCGTTCCCACGAGGATTTAGGAAACAACTACCAATACTAAATTGGTCAATTTTTATCTGATTAACAACACAGTTTAACTTTATTCAAAAACTAAAATCCTAAGCTAAAATCTACCTAAAATATTGGCTCAAATGCCTTTAATTCAAGTTAGAAGAGTAGGCAATAAAACCCAAATTTCAAGATTCAGCAATCAATCAACTTGAGTCATTCGAATAGGCCATGATTAAGCCTTGGTTTGGTGAAACCCCAAGGTCATGAACAGCCTTTTTCAAATGCATGTTCATCCTATGCATGAATGATGACCCCTATATCTCTATCAAGGATCTAATCATTCATGCATGCATTTCTTCAAACACATCTAAGGCATCAATTCAAATCTGAATTGATCACCAACTGAATTGTGCAAGTTATCTCTAACCTTGCAAGCAATTCAGTTCTTGAATAGTAGATCTGAATTCCTAGAATTTTTCTCAAGCACTCTAAGAATTCCAAGCATTAGCTCAAATTGGCCAACCTGAAAATTGAAGATCTGAATTCTCTTTCAAGCAATTCAGATCTGAGTTTTGAAAGATAAATTGGCTAATCTAATCTAGAATCACCCTCTATTCAAGAAGCATCAAGAACGAATCATATCCATTCGAATGAGAAAAAATTGATTACTTAATCTGAAATTTTACAGCCTTATTTTCAACAAGAAAGAAAGGAAGAGGGAGAGAGAAAAATTTACATCAAAAGAAGTTGAATTCGAACCAAAGAAAGATGAAACTAAAAGGAATTATTACATAAGACCTCTAAATCAAAATTCCCCAAATTCAAACTCACCTTCTTCTCTTCTTGCTAGCTTGAACTCCATCAGCCCCTTCTCCTTCTCCTTATTGTGCCTAGCTCTTCTTCTCTCTTTTTCTCTTCAAGGTGTTCGAACCACAAGGGATGGGAGAGCCTTGAACTCAAGCAAATGAACACCTCTCCCCCCTCTAGAGGCCACCTTATATAGATTTTCAAGGGAGCTCTTGCCCCTTCTTGAAGCCTCTAGAATGGGGTGTATTACACCCCCTTTGAATCTTCTAGAGTGCTCTCTCAAGAACCTTCTAAGGGTTGACACCCCTAGCTCCTTTGGGCTGCAATTAAGCTCCTTCTTAGACATGTTAGCTATACTCTAGGCTGTTCTTTGGGCTGAGAATGGGCCTTCTCTTGCTGGGCCTAAATTTTCTCCTTGCTAGGCTTCTTTCCTTAAGTTTTCCCAAGGAATTAACTTGCACTACTTGGGTCGAATTATGCTCTCTTGCTTCCATGGCTGAGCTGGGCTGAATTTGATAATTTTTTACCTTCTTTTCTTACCTTTTGCCTTATTTTTCTTGAATTGATTACCCCTGAAATCTTTCTTGTCATTAAGCTAAATTAGGACAAAATTGAATAAAACCGGCATAAGACTCCATGCCAAAACCTTGACAATTATAGATAAATTGTATGTTCATCACGGCCAAATCTTGCACTCAATTACGGCTTTCCACCACTAGTCCCTAGACATATTTCCTCAGCTCATTCCGGATGAGCAGGGTTTCTGTCATCAGGTTGATGCAGGGGAAGGCTTCAGATTGATTGACAAATTGGTGGCCTATCTGGGTTAGTGTTGGGTTAGCCCTATTGGACTGCTCTGGGATGGCGGAAATTGGTTTGGAGGCGTGGCGGCTAGGGTTGGGGACACCGGCAAGAGTGGCGGCGGGGGTAAAGGGGGCTTGTTTGGCTTGGGCCAAATGTTGGAGTAGGATTTGGAGAGCGCTCTTTGTCTCCTCCTACATCTATTTGAGCTTTCTGAACCAGGTTTCGAAATGCGTCTCGAACTTGTATACCTTGTTCGAGAGAATTTCAATGTTAGGCTAGATAGGTGCCTCTGTTTAGGATTGGTCTTCTACTCCTGGGTTGGTATGTTCCGGGACATTGGTCAGCTCTTCAGGGATAGATGTAAGGTTGATTCTTTGTAAGGCAATTTTCTGTGATCAAAGATGAACCTGAGATTCTACTATAGGTAAGGTAAGGCTTGGTTGGGCGATGGTCTCTTTGAAAGACAGAGAAAGACTAGAATTGGAGCGAGAGTGATTCTCGGGCTAGGGTGTTGGGTTTGAGTGGTAGAGTTAGTAGTTCAAGGTCAAGGGTGCTCAAGTGCTGAATGAATTTCAATACGAGGAGGATCTCTATTTATGGTGGAGATCCCAAGATCCTGAAAGGTAGGAGATAAAGATGCTTGTCTCCTGTTAGGAAAGGGGATATTGTATTTGTTGTCAACCATTAAGTGCACCACTGGAGTTTCACCACGTGTCTCATGGTGATCTTCCTAAGGATCGGCTTTCCTTTCACTCAGGAGCCCTCACTACTCATTTGTGCTACCACCTCTTGTGTGCCCTACTTAATTGATGTGGTACTAGTGACATCACTACCTGGCAGGCGACATCTTGTTAGCCTTACATGGCGTCTTGCCACGTTCCTTAGCGGGCCGTAGGTTTATCGCAGGTCTGAGCATGTGTGGGTCTTGACACGGGTTCGGCCTAGGTTTGCCTTGGCTCGGGCTGCGAACAGGTTCATCGAGAGCGTGAGATGAACTGTGAGTTTTTCGCAATTCTGCGATGCGCACTTTGGGTTCATCGCAGGCCTGTGGTGCATCGTGGGTTCATCATAGAGGGAAAGTTTGATTGTAGGTTGTTCGCATGCATTTGTGTGGTATCAATACAGTGTTTAATGTTCTCTAAGGGTCTGGATGAACACTATATACCTACACTAGGATCCCCCATTAGATGTAATGAATTAACTATTCCTCCAAGTACATTCATCTTCAACCTTAGATATTGATTTCTGGATTTAAAGTGCATGAATTTCCTCAAGCACCCCTCTTTGGGGTTCTTTATCTTAATCTTTGATCCAGGTGGTTACCATCTTTCAAATGGGAATAGCTTTTCTTAGCATTGTTTTTCAAAAAGAAAACAAAAAAATCAAATATGTTCTTATAAATGAAAAAGTTTCAAAATACAAAAAAATCAAAAAATTTCAAAATCCAAAACAAAATAAAAAAAATCATTAAAAACTTAAAAAATCCAAAAAAGAGTTTTTATTCATCTATTTCCAAGAAAGAAGTTGGGATTTCATTGTCTCTTGAAGCAAGGTTTGAGCAAAGGAGTTCATTGGCACTGAAGCACATTGAGAAGGATTTGACCTACTGACATGCAATGCTAAACTATCTACTCAAGAGCAAATGGATCCTATAAATCTTGAAGTCTACAGCTACCTACCAAGAAAAGTTGGCCAAGTGTTGGAATCATGACAAGAACAAAAGTGCATCATCATCGATCACCATTAGAACACATCATTTCATCAACACCCAGTGTATCGTCAACCATCATTCTAGAGCACAACGTGGCAAGTCACTACGATGACAAGGCACCATGATCTGCATCATGCCAAGACATCTAATTACAATGATGAATCAACATCGTAAGATCTTCAACGTGACAAGTCAGCCTATCTACTCTCAGTGTAACTCCTCAGCATGACATCCCAAGATAGTCATATCCAGAAAATGCCAAGCATGTCATCAATTCAGGTATCAATGGAATTCCTAAGCTCAAAGTGCATAGTAAAATGAAAAAAAAAGGGAAAGAGAAGAAAAAAGAGCAAAAAAAAAAGAAAAAAAATGGAAGATGTCCTTCTATCCATTCCCAACTCTTCTGAAACTAGGGACAAAGTAGCTAATTAAGGTTCACCAAAAGAGATGCCACCTTTGGCGGATTGTCACCCCATTGAGCCACCTATGCTCAAGCATTCACCACTAGTGACCCATGTATGGACCTAAGTCCTTCCTTCATGAACCAAAAAATTTGACCCCTAAACCCCTTCTCAAGTGAATAGCTCATCTTCTCAATCTCTTTAAGTTGCATGAAAAAAAAAATCAAGTGAGGCAAGGCTTCTTTGAGTTAACCTCCTATGTCTTCAGCAAGGGGCAATGAAAAGCCCTAAGGGATCCATAAAAGGGGAGGCCCGCTTTGGCCCAACACTTACCCTGAGCCACCCATAATCATATCTTAATCCTTTGTAAGGCATCTTGGACCTAGCTTTTCCTTTCCAAAACCTGAACTTTTTTCAAAAAGAAAAGAAAAAGAAAAAACCCAAAAAGGAATAAAAAATATTTTCCTTTTTACACCCTTTCACTTTCCCTAGGGACCTTTTAAGGAATATTCATCCACCTGCATCCAAACTAGGGGCAACATGGTCATGAGGAAAAAAATTTAGTCTTGAGAAAAAAAAAATCCTGAATAAAGCTAAAAAAATCAAAGAAATAGGAGAAAAATCAAAGTTGCAACCCATCATAACCCCAACTTTCTAGTCATTCAAGTGAGGTGATGCAATGCACACATAACCCCTCAATGGGCCCCTAAGTGTTGCTTTCAATTTAAGCCATTTTCATTCTTTTCTTTCTTCACCCAAGCCCTGAGTTGCACTTCGTCCTAAGGAAAAGCCATCCTCGGTCCCCTGGAAAATGAAAGCCTCAAGTCAAAGGACATGGGTGGTACAACTCTGAGACACTCCCTTTCTCAAAGAAAAAATTGCTTGACAATTCTCAGCAAGAAGGTGACCCTTGAACACTTACACCCTTTTGTCCCTTCCATTTCTAACCAAATTGCTAAACCACATTTTGCCCCAAAAGATATTCCTCTTTGAATCTTAAGAAGTTGCCTAACACCTATTATCATAATCAATTTTCCAGAAACTACGCTGGCTTGATCCCACGTCGGGTACCTAAGCAGTTTAGACCCTTGTTCTAGATGCAGCCATTCCAAAGGAAGGACATCTCCGTAGCCCGCTGACTTGAAAACCTAGAAGGGCAACTTAGGCAAAAGATAGGGCACAAAAAAAGAAGAAAAAAAAAAGAGAAATAAGACTCTTAGATGAAAACTTAAAAGGGAATCTACGCAAAAGATGAGACACAAAATAATAAACAACATGAGCAATGAAGTGCATATCCCTTTAAGATGGGCTTACAAGCTACACATAGCTGAGGATGAAGGAAATTGAAGCCAAGGGCATGAATTATGTTGAGTTTTGCTACGTGATCCAAAATTGAGGAGATCATGAGTGATTAGTCTAATGACAAGGCCTAAACCTAGGCAAATCTAAGTGGCATGTGTATGTTGAGGAAATAGCTAAGCTTCTAAGACAAAAGTTTTCGATCAATTCTTTGTGTGTAACATGCTGATAATAGTTCAATAACTCTAGTGGTGCTTCTGAGGGAAAAAAGTCCCAACAAAAAAAATTGTTCTCTAAAATAAAATAAAAAATATTTATAACAAGTCATTGATTCTCATTTCTCAAAAAAAGTAAAGTGTTCCTAGCATCTTACGTAGTTCATCACCAGCATTTACTCCATCATACATCTCCAAGGCACATCAGCTACAATCAACAACATCAGCCATCAATTATCAACACAGGTAAGCACTGGGTACGCAATCCTCAACTCAAGCATCTTCTCACTTGCATTGCACTACATCCATTATGGGAGCCCTGAGTCCATATACCCCTAATCTTCATATTAGGTGGTTGACCCAACTCCCAACATCAAAGCATATTTTGGACTTCATAGCCAAATGCTCAAAGAGCCATGTATATTGACTTGCCTATGTCAAACATGCATGGCACAAGTGTAAGAACCTGCTCGATGTCTTTTAGTTATGCTTAACAAGGAAATATGTTGGAATGACTTTCCCACTTGGGGTGGCAACAAGCCGAGCTTTTCACGAGCTGCTCAAGTTTGGCTCATGAAAAACATGACTCAGCTCAGTTTTAATCGAGCTCGAGCCCAATTCAGTGGCTCGATTATTAAATGAGCCAAGCTCGAGCCTATTAGAGCTCGATTCGTGAGGCTCGCGAGTCAGCTCGAATACATATAATAAAATTATAGGAAATAATATATATATATATATAGATATTATAATTCTTAATTTTTAAATATATAATAAAATTTTTTATATATAATTTTTATTTTTATAATTTTTTTTCTAAAAATCGAGCTCAAGCCGAACCGAGCTCGAGCTTATGAACTTTTGACTCGAGCCGAGCTCGAGCCTTGTAACATAATCTCAAACCGAGCTTGAGCCTAGTACTATTCGGCTCAGCTCGGCTTGAATCCACCCCTATTTCCTACACTTAATAATTTTCTGGAAAAAAAATTCTCATAGACAAAGGTCATCTTTCCTTTTTCATCTTCTTTTTATCAAATCATCTAAAAAATCTCAAGGAATTGGCCAGCAAGAGATTCTGTAATTCCTCTGTTGCAAGGGCGACCATAGTCCTAGACAGCCACACAAACATTGTAGGTGAGAGATTTCATTTCAATAACCCCTTTGGGAAGATCTGGGGATTGGCCTGTGTATGACAATCCTTTTGTTAACAGCCGAATGAGTGCTAGACATCTATGGGAATGTACCATATGAGGAGATTCTAAGGGAATCATTTTCAATCAAAAACAATAATCTTCTTTCAATCATCAACACTTTGTCGTGAAAAAAAAATTCAATAAGCATTCTTTTGAACAGGATAGTCATTCCATCGCATTTCTGCGCAAAAATGGGTTGTCTCCTCAAGATTTGTTGTTCGGATTATCACCCTTCAACAAAGAGGGGCAATCTGTAGACAACCCATTTTTCCGCTCCTTAGTTTTCTACTACATTATAAGTTTTAAGCATGCTTCAGCTAACCTCTCAGCCAACATGGGGCTATTTTTGGAATTTTACAAAAGTTGGGGCTCAAGGTTCCAGGACCATAGGTACATAGAGCCTATAAAACCAAACCCAATGACACCAATATCACCCAAATCCGATACTGTTTACCCCTTCATCTTTAGACCTAAAGCCGGAATCAATTCTGATCGTCTGTCTGTTCAGAGTCATTTTGACCCTAAAACTCACTTAACACCAAATCAGAAATCCAAAACCATAGGTACATAGATTCCAAAAATTCAAATCCAACGACACCAATATCACCCAACTTCGACACCGTTTACCCTTCATCCCAAGACCCGAAGCCGAAAATGATTTTGATCGTCCGATCGGACTCATTTTGATCCTAAACCTCATTCCATATATAATTATAAATATAAAGCCATAGGTGTGTAGAGCCAGAAAATCCAAATCCGACGACACCAAGATCACCCAAATCCAACACCGCTTACCCCATCATCTCAAGACTCGAAGCCGGAACCAATTCCGATCGTCTGATTGGGATCATCTTTGATGCTGAACCCTATGACTCATGAAATCTGAAATCTAATCTTTCATATGGATGGAGCTCGAAATTCCAAATCCAATGGTACCAAGATCATCCAATTCTAACACCGTTAGCCCCTCCATCTTAAGACCCGAAGCTAGATTAGATCCTGACCCTCTGTTTGAATCCCCTTCACTACAACTTCGAGCCTAGGGCATCCCACGACCAAACATTCCTCTCAGCCTCTAGAAGCATCTTAAAATCAAAGATTTGACCAGATAGGAGCCTCCAATCAATCAATCCAATCACCTAAACTCGGAATGTCCAATTTAGGTAAATTGGTGAAATCTTTCACTCTTTGTCTTTATTGATTGAGAGGATCTCTCCCAAAACCGTCTTGACAGCCCATTCTCTTAATCAATCTCACTCCAAAAAATTTTAAACCTCATCCATTGATCTCCCTTGTCTCCAATCTAAGCCCTCCATTCCCATCTCAAAAAAATCTATAAACACCACCCCTTTCTCACATTCTAAACACAATCTAACCTACACGAGCTAGCGTAGAGAGAGAGTTCAACTCCCACGGCTATTACCCATGTCACAAAGCCTCTCCACTCACTCTCCAACGTCCCTAGAGTCCCCCATATCAGTTCGAAGCTAAAGAACACCCTTGGATCGTGCCTCAATTCATGAGAAGAAGTATGAAGCCTTCTTGAAGCAAATATCATGTTGTAGAAAATTACAGTCATCCAACATGTTTCCCAATGCTTGGACTACAATTCAAACCCAAGAACAGCTAATGAATGATCAAGAGCACATACTACAAAAATCTCCAAGTATAAATCATTGAAAATGTCTACACTGTCATAGAGAATGCATCAATGGAGAGAAAGGCAATTTCTGCTAGTTAAGTTCTTGAAAAAGGTATGCCCAATAGAACCCCATCAACATAATTTCTATTCAACCTTTGTTTTTTCTTTGTAAGTAATTGAGTAGGATTAGTCAACAATCTATCCGAAGATGAACTTTGTTGTTAAGGTTGCAAGTTTCCTCTTTTGGTTAGTTTATTAGTTCAATCATGATTCATCTTAAGATTGGCTAGCTTGTGTTAAATTTCATGTTTAACGTATATTCTCTTCATTCATTTAGTTTTCTTTTCTTTGTTTTGTATTTCATTGGTATGCTTATTTATTTTTTTACTTTTTTTTACACTTAAGTGACACCGTATCTAGCTAGATAATCTGCATGAATCATGTTTAAACTTATTTAGCTCCATTGTTCTCCCTTTCCACCTTTTTCTTTCTATTAGTATTTGGAAAATTCTCTCATCTATTTTCGTGGCTGCTTGTTTTGTTCTCTTCTTTAGTTTAGTTTTGTTAAATTACATGATTGTAGTCTGATGTCCACGATATGACCATGTTACTAGTTGCACATTTAGCCATTTCACATGTTTTCCTACCATTCCTTACTAGTCATCTAATTTGCATTAGCTCCTCAACTCTTTTTTTTTTCTTATTCATTTGTTATTATAGTCTTTGTGACCTATCATTTCTTTAGTTTGTTCATTAATATAGTCTTTATTTTATCTCTCACTCATTTTCTTAATTGGTTTTCTCTTTTGGCATGTTACGGTATAGTAGATCATTTGCATATTTTGAGCCTAGCTTAAAGGTTTTTTTCTAGATCTATTTTAATTTAGCCCATTCATTTGTTTATTTGTCTATCTTAGCATGACTCTTTAATTGTTAGTGTGTACATCCCATTGAAATTGAGTGTCGCTTCATGGCCATGAGAGGAGCCGCCACCCATCAACAACTTGAACAAGGGAGTGATGGGCCTCCTAAGTTAGAAACAAAGAAAAAGAAAGAGTTAACTCCTAAACCAAGATTAAGGCATGATTCAAGACATCCAAGGGAGGGAGAGGAAAGGTATGAAACACCCATCTCCCCTTCTTATCTTCTGTATGCCAAACTAAGGATAATTCAAGATAATTGATAGCTTAAAGCCCTTTACCAATTCAAAGAAGGTTATACCACAAAGGGGATATCCTCTCATGTGGCTCCATCTCCTCCTCTGGCTCTTTCTGGGTGTAGGGAGCTCATAGAGGAGCAAAGGGACGATTGTCTACACAACCACCCCCTTCTTTATCCAAAGCTTCCCACATTCCTACTTGAGGTGTAGAAGGATTGAGTCAAAAAGAGTTGTTTATTCCCCATGGGATTCCACTCCCATTGGGTTCAAGAGAATATCACGAATTCAGAGAATGCGAGATTCAAGCATGCATATCATTTCTGGGTCATGCAAAACTAAATCTAAAAATTAAGGAATTAAAAGAAAATCAACATTGTAAAATATGGACATCCCAATAATTATAACAAAAATATCAAAAGCAGCATGCACATCATCTCTAAATAAAATAGAACGAAATTCAAAAAATAAGAAGCCAAAGACATTTCAGCAATTGATTGATTGACATTGTGTTAAAGAAAACACTAGTAGAGACATATATTCTTCATTCAAATATTCTAACAATTCACTCCAATGTTTCCTACATTTAAACATCATGAAATCAACTAAAAAAAGTGTCAATCATTGAATAAATAAAAGAACAATGCTGAAAATAGAAAGCTACATAGAACATTAGTAAGATTGAAGAAAAAAAACTACAAATAAAGAAAAGGTGAACAACTCATCTCTTTTTAGCCTTTGATCAAGTAGGTTGCAATGGTGATGGGTTTGATTGTGGTGAATGATGCTGAAATTTTCTCAGCCTTGGGACGAATTTGTCTTGTTATTGGTGTTTCCTTTCTAGGGCTTTCTCTCTATCTTGGATTGAAGGTATCTAAACCAAATGAAGATGATGAAGGAATGGTGAGGGGTTCAGATTAGGTTAACAGTGGTTTAATGGTGGAAAAATGGCAGGGGAGTTCAGTGGTATAGTTGAAGAGAGGCTACTAAGAGTTCGATTGAGAGAGTGAAGAATTGAATGGATGAGAGAGACGGTTCGGTTGTTGTATTTTCAGGTCTCAGTTTGTGAGGGAGAAGATGGAAGGGGGATTTTGGATTTCGTCGTGGGGAGTTCAGGTCTGATAAGGTAAGAATGGGTGAGGGAGAAGATGAGAGTAAGCCTGAGGCTGGATGAGTTCGGTTTTACCATTACTGAAGCTGAGGGGAGCCCTAATTTCTTCCTTTTTCTTTCTTCTTCATCTTCTTTTATTCTTCTTTCTTCTTCTTCTTCTTCTTCTTCTCCTTCTCGCCTTTAGGATGGTGAGTGGTCACTTTTTTTTTTGTTTTTCCTTTTCCTTTCTTTTGTTTTCGGTTGGGGCATGGAGATTAGATGGCAGTGTTTCAGTTGGGGAGGAGGTGAAGGGCGAGGAGGAAGAAGACGACGGGAAGGAGAGTTCAGTGGTGTTGTGTTGGTAGTGGTTGAGGGAGGTGGAGACGAGGGCTATGTTCAGTTCGGTGGTCTAGGGTTCAGTGGGGAGAGTGTGAGAAAGCTTGAGGGAACAAGTTCCAATTTGGTGGGAAGAGTGGGAGAGAGGGAAATAGAGGAGGAAGGAGGAGAAGAGATGAGTCGAAGGGAGGAGGAAGGAATGTCTCCTTTTTTCTAGGGTTGGTTCAGTTGGTTTTGTATTATTGGTTTTTCTCTTTTTTTATTTTATTTTTTCTTAGGTTTTCTTTTAAAACCGAATGGAGTGGGATTGGTTTGGTCAGTTGGGAATGGACCGAATTGGGGTAGTCTAGTTGTGTTTGGACCGAATTGGTTAGTGTCTAGTTAGGGTTTAAGTGAGAATGGTTTGGGTCTTCTAGAGGGTGGCTAGGGTTGGGGTCTTCTAGAGGGTGGCTAGGGTTTTAGAATTTAGGGTTTTGGGGTGTGGAAGTGGGGGTTAGGCCGATCCTAGGGTGGAGAAGCAAGGGGGGGTCAAATCTAGGGCTAGGATTGATTCTAGGTTTAGTGAGGGCTTTGGGGTGATTTCTAGAAATGTGAAGGGACTTAAGTGAAAAAAACAAAAGGGGGTCTTTTGCAATGAGAAAGCAAGTCCAAGGGGGTATGATGTGTAGGACTCAATGGCTGAGATTAAAACTCAAGATGTTAGGTTTATCTTGAACAACAAGATTGCACGAATTGGAATCTTCATACATGAAGGGGTAAAATGGGGAATTTTGTAATGAAGTTTTCCAAGGGGGTTCTAAGGTGTCCAAAATGGGTGATGATAGGGTTTCATGGCCATGGGGCGTATGTCAGAGCGAGAAATCATGATTTAGAGTGTGTCGAGCAACATGGGGCATCGAATCGGAATTTTTCTTGATGAAAGGGTAAAATGGTCATTTTGGGTCCAAAAAAGGAGGATAGTCAACTAGGATGTTTTGGAAGGTGATGGCGTAGTCTTGGCGTATCGGAGGGTGTATCGCAATGCAAATCTTGTAATAAGAGAGTAGCGGCCAATGAGAGCCCTCGGTTTGGAATCTTTATATATGAGGGGTAAAATGGTCATTTTAGCGTCTAAAATTTGTTGGATTTTCAATCAAGGGGCTTTGATGGGGTTTAAAGGTGTCGGGTGATGCATGGCAATGGATATTTTAAAATTAGAGAGTATCGGGCAATGAGGATGGTCCTTCATGTTCGGGTTTAGGCGTCTTTGGGGCTAAACCGAGGGTTTGTTGTCCTCTTCCATCAAAGTTCTATGTGTGCATATTGATGGGTTATTGCCTTTGATGTCTGCTACCTTCCAAGCCAATGCAATTTTGTGTTCCCGTAACAAGCTTAGCAATTTTTCTTTTTGCAATGGGCTCAAGGCTGCTGATATAATTACAGGTAGAGCTGATGGTGCCTCTAAGAAAGCATACTCCAAGTGGGGTGGTAAATGCTTCAGTTCAAGGGTGGGGGGTTCTTGAGATGACGGCTTACCTGTTGGTACTGGTGGTTTTCCTAAGTTTTCTAACTTGAGAAATCCCTTCCCCTGGAACTGAGGCTTAGCATTCAGGTATGCTATCATGAGGTTTATTTCTTCATTTTCTCCCTTTTCAACTTCTCCTTGTTGTAGGCAGAGTTCAAGAGGGTAAGCCGATCTACTCACCTAGAAGCAATCATCAACTGCATCATCAATAGCATCAATCATGTAACAAGAATCATCACTAGAGGGTGCATGTTTCATGGCATTAGACATTTTAAAAATTATTTCCTCATCTTGTATCCTAAGGCTGAGTTGTCCTTGTTGGACATCAATCATTTTCTTCCCGGTAGCCAGGAAAGGTCTCCCTACGATGAGAGGGACATCCACATCTTCTTGCATGTCCATTACAATGAAATCAATTGGAAAGATGAATTTATCTACTTTAACCAACACATCTTCTATAATCCCCCAAAGATGCTTGATGGACCTATCAGCCAATTGCTATGCAAATCTAATGGTTGGGGCTCTCCCAATCTCAATTTCTTGAAAACCGAATATGGCATTAAATTTATGCTAGCTCCCAAATCACATAATGCTTTTTCAATTTTTAAACTGCCTATAGTACAAGGGATAGTGAAACTCCCTGGATCTTTAAGCTTTTGAGGCAGCTTGTTAAGAAGGATTGCCGAGCATTCTTCATTTAGAGCAATCGTAGCCACATCTCCCAATTTCCTTTTGTTTGCCAATAACTCCTTCAAAAATTTTGCATAGCGTGGCATCTGGGCTAAAGCATCAACAAAAGGAATATTAATATGTAAACTTTTAAATATCTCAAGGAACTTACCGAATTCCTTTTCTAGCTTGTGTTGCTTCAGCCTATTAGGAAAGGGAACTTGCGGCTGTTGGTGCATTTCTTGCTGCGGTTCGGATTGCCCCTTCTTCTGGGTTCTGGCTTCAAGGGTTACATCTGCCTTGGTTTCAGCCCTTGCTTTCTTCTCTACTTCTGGCAGCTCCTTACCACTTCTTAAAGTGATAGCCTGCACTTGTTCTCGTGGATTCACCTCTGTATTGCTTGGTAGAGTGCCCAGTATTCTCATTGAGATCAATTGCGCCAACTGCCCAACCTGATTTTCCAAGTTCTTTATTGAAGCCTCTTGGTTCTGAAACTTGGTTTCAGCACTGGCTATGAACTTTGTCATCAGTTCCTCTAGGTTAGATTTTTGTTTCGGCTGATGAAAACTTTGGGAGAAGGGCTTCGGTGCATGCTGATTCTACCATGATTGGTTCGGGTGTCCTCTCCATCCCAGGTGAAAATGATGGCACTGATATCCTTGCTGCCTTGGAAGGTTGCTGACAAAGTCAACATATTCTGTAGACTACCTAAACTGATTGCCAACTTGGCATTCAGTGTTGATGTGGCCTCCCCCACACAAATCACATGTCATGGACAGCACCTGCATGGCTGACATCTGCATTTCGTCTAATTTCTTACTGAGTGCACCTATTTGAGCAGATAAAGCTGTGTATGTATCTACATTGTGGAGACCATGCTGCTTTCTCACTTGAGCTCTCTCTGAATGCCATTGGTAATTATTGGCTGCCATCTCCTCTATGAGTGCATGGGCCACCTCAGGAGTCTTATTGTTGATGGAGCCCCCGGCTGCCGCATCTAGGATGGTCTTGTTGGAATCTGTTAGACCATTGTAAAAGGTCTGCACTTGCAGCCATATTGGAAAACCATGATGAGGGACCTTTCTTAGCAACTCCTTATAACGTTCCCATGACTCATATAGAGATTCTCCCTCTTGTTGAAAGAAAGTGGTGATGTCATTTCTCATTTAGATGGAGGGAAGTATTTGGAGAGGAATCGGCCAACCATCTCATCCCAAGTGGTTATAGATCCGGCTGATAATGAATTCAGCCAAGCCTTGGCCTTGTCTTTCAATGAAAATGGGAATAATCTCAGCCTAACAGCATCATCACTTACCCCATTATGCTTGAAGGTGTCACAAATTTCCAAGAAATTGGCTATATGGGAATTTGGATCTTCATGAGCCATGCCACAAAACTGATTGTGTTTTGGATCATTTGAATTATGGCTTGTTTGATTTCAAAATTTTTAGCAGCAATGGCCGATATTATAATGCTTGAAGCAGCCCCAGTTAGGGTTGGTTTGGCATAGTCCATCATAGTTCTGGGTTCAGCCATCTCTTCAATTTCAATTCTGACTTTCTCCGGATCGTAAAGGATTTCCTCCAGTTCAGGTCTGCTTGTCATAAACTGTAGAAGTCAAAGCAATAAAAAGACTAATATACACAATTCAGAAATGTAAATTATTTAACCAATCAGTAGTCCTAATCTAGCTGCAATTTACAAGGCAAATACTGAATGCTATCTAAGAATACAAAATTCCAAGCTCAATAGCAATCCACAGATCTGAAATCTACTGCAGACAGATCTGAAACAAGACTGAAATCAAGAGCTTTAGGCTGCTCTTCGGGTTCCAATCTGTATATACCTTGGGTAGTATGCAATCTTCTTGATTTCAGCAATGAAAATTAATTACACAGATCTGAACTGCTGAAACTATACTACTAAAGGTCAATATACAGATCTGAAATCAGTAGCTACTGATACTAGAACAGCAATTTACAAATTCTCTCTCAATATCAGATCTGATTTCATTGCTGAAATCAGCAATGAAAATTAATTACTGAGATCTGAAATCTCAACATCTATTGAGAACAGCAATATACAGATAAAAAATCAGTAGCAATTTACAAATTCTCTTTGAAATCAGATAACTACTGCAATTTACAAAATCTTTCTCATTGTACAGATCTAATTCCATTGCTGAAATCACTAGCTACTGAAACTACACTATTGCAGGTCAATGTACAGGTCTGAAATCAGTAGTTATTGAGAGTAGAATAGTTGTGTTCAGGTCTGAGCTCCATATTGAAAGGCTACTAACTATCAGATCTAACCCCACTGTTTTTATGAGTTGTGCATCATCAAACATCTACTGAAGTGGCCATGCTAAAAACTGAGCAAATCAGCAAGACAAACCACTGATATTAGCAATGAAGCGTGCTGTATACAAATTTGTACAAAACCGAAATCAATCAGCAGTAAAAAGACATTCAGTGTGCTCAGATCTGGTATGTGATTTCAGCAGTAAGAGTTAGTGTTTAAAGATTTGAATCTTGCTACCATGACTAGTATAGCCACTAAATAGATCCAGATCTGAACTACATCACAAATACAGATATGAAACCTACTTTAATTCAGAGATTTAGCAGATCTTATTAAATCATAATTGAAAGCAAGTTATGACAGATCTGATTTCGGTATGTGTTCAAATATGATTGCAGAAGTGATAGGTTAGGTAATCAGATCTGAATCACATTGTTTTCATAAAATATGCAGACCAAAAAGAGCAGCTACACTAATGGAACTATAGCAACTATAATGAGTTCAGATCTGATTTTCGATTTCAGAAATCACAGCTAAGGTAATCAGATCTGAACTGCACTAGCCGCCTATGAGATGAAACAATTCAGCAATTCAACTTTTATCTATTTTTTTTCTTTTGAGACAAACACAACCAGCAATCAACTAAACTACTTAAAACAGAAACCAAAGATGAAGCAATTCAGGAATAGGAAAGAAGACCAGCTTCATCTGTAATGAAAGCTACTGCATTCAAATCTGAATTCTAAGATGCAGAATTAAAAATCAGCAATGTATGCAGAGCTAAAAATCAAATTAACAGTGGCCAATAGTTTCTAATATTGCTACAATAAGTCACCGGCAATGGCGCCAAAAACATGGTGCGTCTTGGTGACACTAGCAAGTGCACTAGCCACTCAACTTGTAGAGTGATGAATAGAGTATCGTTCCCACGAGGACTTATGTAGCAACTACTAGTATTATATCAGCCTACTCTTATCTGATAGCCAAATTCTAAATCTAATTCAAATATGAAAATCTAGTTAAAATTGGCTCAAACACCTTGTATTCAAGTCGAGAGGATAAGCTAAAAATACCTAGAAATGATTTAGCAATTAGCTCTCTAAATCATTCGGATAGAATTTGATTCAACTTTGGTTTGGTGAAACCCCAAGGCAATGAACAACCTCTTTCAAGGGCATGTTCATCCTATGCATGAATGATGATTCTTATATCTCTATAAAAAATCTAATCGTTCATGCATGCATTAGATCAAACAATTAAAGGGCATCAATTCAGATTGAATGATCACCAACTGAATTGTGTAAGTTATCTATAATCTTGCATTCAATTCAGTTCTTGAGTAGCAGATATGAAATTCTAGAGTCTTTCTCAAGCACTTTAAAATTTCCAAGAGTCTAGAACAGATTGGCCAATACTGGATGATGAATGTCTGAATTCTCTCTCAAGCAATTCAAACATTACAAATTACAGATCTGAAATTTCATATCTGAATTTGAAAGATAGCAGTTCGACTGATCAGTTCTACAATTAATATTCTAATCAAGAAACTCAAAGTTGGATCTGATCTATTCGAATGATTCAAGAAAACTAATTACAGAATTGAATTTACAACAATCAAACTTCCATTGCAGCAAGAAAAAAAGATAGATGGAGAAATTACATAATCTCTAGCTGAATTCGAACACAAAGTATGCAAAAATTAAGTAAGAGTGTGACCTAGATCTCTTAAAAGCTTCTCCTCCTTTGAATTCACCTTCTTCTCTTCTTAGAATGCTTGGATCTCCTCAGCTCCTTCTCTCTTCTCCTCTCCTTGAATTTTGAACCCAAGAGACCAATGAGACTTGAACTTAGGCAATTGGACACCATTCCCCTCCAAGAGACCTCCTTAAATAGGCTTTCAAGGAGTCTAGAAGCTGCCACCTCTAGCCACTCTTGAAACTTCTAGAATTTGCTGCCCTTTTCTCCTCTTAAACCTTCTAGAAAATGCTGCCCCTTTCTCTTGAACTCTCTAAAAGTTGCCGCCCCTAGCTCTTCTTGGGCTGCACCTTGGCTGAAATTTGGGCTGTTTTTGGACTGCTCTTGAGTTGAAATGGGCCTCCTCTTTGCTGGGCCGAATTGGCTTTCTTGCTAGGCTCTCTCTTTGGGTTCTCCCAAAGAGTGTAGCATGGGCTGCATGGGCCGAGTGAACCTCTCTTGTTCTCTCGGCTGGGCCATGGTTCTAGCTGGACTAAATTACCTCAAATTTGGCTCTTTTCTTTTTGTTTTATGCCTTCTTTCTCCTGAGTTGGTTTCCCCTGAAATATTTCCTGAAATTAAGCTGAAATGGGGTGATACTCAAACAAACCGTAAAAAAATCATGCATAAATCCTTATAAATTGTATGTAAATTATGTACTCATCAGAAGTCAGAGTGAAAATTTGATACTTTTTGAAAAAGGCCCCACCTAGGTAAAAACCTTGCAGAATCGGGGTAAATTTCTGAAAACCGGATACTTTTTTTTAAAAGGCCCATCCTTAGTTAAAACCTTGCGGAGTCGAGGTAAATTTGTGAAAACTATATAATTTTTTGAAAATGCCCCTCCTAGGTAAAAACCTTGCAGAGCTAGGGTAAATTTGCGAAAACTAGATACTACTGGAAAAAAAAAAAACTCTTAAGTAGAAACCTTGCAGAGTTGGGGTAAAATTTGCAAAAACCGGATATTGTTGAAAAAAAATGCCCCTCCTAGGTAAAACCCTTGGAGAGTCGGGGTAAAAAGCACAAAGAAAAACAAGTGACAATAAATGGATCAATTATCAAGACTAGCAGGACAAAATGATCAAACTTCCCACAAAGCACAATTGTAACATGCTAACAAAAAGTTTTTTTTTGAACATTTTGAAAGATTTAATAACATATTTCAAGATTTAATAGAATACCAAAAATTAATATACCACAATTGTTTAATGTGAGATAATTGTTACAAAGTTGCACACATTATTTGTCCTTCATTCCTTCAGTCATTCTTCTTCTTGTTTTTGCTATTTGTTTGTTGTGTTTTTTTCTTTATGGTTTCCCTATCTTTCCCTTCCTTTTCCTACCTTTTCCTTCAAACTAAATATAGCCTAAGAGAAAAGAGAAAGAAAAAAAAAAGAAAAAAACTAAGAGGTGGAAGAAATAATGTCTACGGATATCAAGAGAATTCAAATGTTATAAGTAATGCCACATGGTAGAGGAGCCTTGGATAAAATTTCCATCCATATTGCAAATTGAAGAAAATATTTGCTCAATGACATATTGGAATCGGTGTGTGCAGGTGCATTCCCATCATCATCTTTAGAGAATGGAGATCTCAACTTCGATCATCAAACGTCCACCAGCTAATGCCTTGAGTCTCCCCTCATGCCTTTTGATCGATTCAATACAAGTCTAGGGGAGTCGAGGGAGAGGTATGCTTGAATGTACTCGAATGGTAAGGAGACCTCTGGAAATTGGATAAAGCTATAGCACTATATGATCATTAAGCTCCAAACGGACAAAAAGAGCATGGGTTTAATTTTTTGTAAGAGGGTGTTCAAGAATATTATGGATGACTTCAGCTAAACTTGGACATGGGGAAAGATAGAGAGAGTGAGGGATGGAAGTGATGGGTGTGAAGCTACTTGGGACGTGAGGGGGTATTGTCTAGACTAGTGAGTGTAGGGTAGCCTCTCTAGGCTTGATTGTGTGTCTCTTGAGTGTGAGAAAGGGGGTATTTATAGATTTTTGAGAGGTAAGTGGAGGGTTGAGATCGGGAGCCAAAAGAAATCAAAGGTTGAGGTTTGAAGGGTTTTTGGAAGGAGATTGATTGAGGGAAGGGGCTGTCAATACAACTTTGAGAGAGATCCTCTTAATCAATTAAGACGATAAATGGAAGACTTCACCAATTTACCTAAGATCGGGAGCCAAGGGAAATCAAAGGCTGAGGTTTGAAGGGTTTTTGGAGGGAGATTGTTTGAGGGAAGGGGCTATCAAGACAACTTGTAGAGAGGTCCTCTCCATCAATCAAGACAATAAGTGGAAGACTTCACCAATTTACCTAAATTGGACAATCTAAGTTTAGGTGATTGGCTTGATTCATTGGCAGCTCCTATCTCTGGTCAAATCTTGGATTTTAAGATAATCCTAAAGGCTAGGGGAAACGTTTGGTTGTGGGATGCCCAAGTTCGAAAATATTGTGAAGAGGATTCCAAACAGAGGGCTCGAATCTAATATAGCTTCAAGAGTCTAGTATAGCTTCAAGACTCATAATTTCGAGCTCCATACATATACAAGGTTGGATTTCAGATTTCATGTGGGATAGGGTTCAGGATAAAAAATGGTCCCGATCGAACGATCAGAATCGATTCCGACTTTGGGTGTTAAGATGAAAGGGTAAATGGTGTTGGATTTGGGTGATCTTGGTGTCATTGGATTTGGATTTTTGGGCTCTACGTACCTATGGTTTTGGATTTCTGATTTGATGTGATATGAGGTTCAGGATCAAAATGACTCCAACTAGATGACCATAATCAGTTTTGACTCAGAATTTTAAGCTCTACACATATATCATAATCAAAATGGCGCTACGTACCTCATTTCAGCTTTGGGTGTTAAGATTGAGGGGTAAATGGTGTTGGATTTGAGTGATCTTGGTGTCGTTGGATTTGGATTTTTGGGATCTAAGCACCTATAGTTTTGGATTTCTGATTTGATGTGAAATGAGGTTCAGAAACAAAATGACTCCAATAAGACAATCGTAATCAGTTTTGGCTTCAGGTCTTAGAATGAAGGGGTAAACGATGTCAAATTTGGGTGGTCTTGGTGTGTCAAATTTGGATTTTTGGGATTTACGTACCCATGGTCTTGGGTTTATGATTTGATTTGAGATGATTTTCAAGATCAAAATGACTCTGATCGGACGATTGGAATCGGTTATGACATCGGGTCTTAGGATAAAAGGGTAAATGTTGTTGGATTCAGGTGGTCTTGGCATCATTAGATTTCGATTTTTGGCATCTACATACCAATGGTTTTGGATTCTAGAGTTCAAATTTTTCTAAGATTCAAAAAATATCATAGGTCGGCTAAGCAGTTAACTGAAACATGCTTTAAGCAAAAAGTGCTACAAAAAAACTGAAGAGCACAAAAATGGGGTGTCTACAATAGATAAGAGTTAAAGAGATATAGTATGGAAAAACAACATTGAAAGAAAACCCCTTCATTTGGTTAATGGGGAGCGGGTATGCACTACTAAGAAATGGAGCAGTTTAGGTTTATAAAACCCCACCATTCTTTCCATAATATGTCAAAACCCCAAGAAAATAAATTATGATTCAAATACCCTTAAATTTACCATTAAATCTATAAAATTCCCTTTAGATGATTATTATTGTGCGACATCACCATACAGTCACACGATCGCACTCCAACGTTCACTTTCTTGCATTACGGAGCAATTTCAAGTCATAATCTCTGCTTAAGTCCTCAAAAATGTCATTCATAGGTTTTGAAATTGCTACTGATAAACTCAAGTAAAGCTATTCCCAAAGAGGTAAGTCTCTTAAGATATCTTATAGTTCCTTTGGTTAACCATTGGCTATTTAGTTGTTTTTTATTGTGTATTGTGGTGGTTCAAGGTTGGATATGATGAGATTGGATCTTTAAATCTATAAAAGTTTCTTTAAGCTACTTGTAATTTCGGAATTAAAGGGAGAGAGGCGAGGCATTTAGGGGAAACTAGTTCCTAATTCCTAATAACATCCCGTTAAAATTGAGATTAAATGAGGCTAGTAGGGATCCTATTCACAAGTTCTATAGTTCCACCTTTATTAATTTGAATTTTTACGAAGTTGATGTTAGACAGCATATGCCCTTAGCTCCAATCAGACTGATTTACATGAACATCTATTTGTAAATGAACAAAGTACATTATTGTTCCATGTTAATATTGGTATGTTTTTATATATTTACCCCTTAAACTAGACACTTATGAGACTCATGTTAGTTTAAAATGTTCATAGTCATTGGATAAACTTGGGGAGCTTATCCTGCCAAGGTTGACACTGATGTGTTGCCAAACTAGACCCGAAGCACATGCAGTGTGTGTTTGGATGAAACATTGAACCCGAACCATTTTCCAGTTATGCTTAGGACCTTGGAGATTGATGGGCAAAACTGGAAAGCTATTCATAACCCCGTACTTGATTATGGTATTGCATTAGGTGTTGGATTAGGATGTCTTTGATATGTCAATCAATGATGTCCATCGAGGGTCAAAACCTGGGTATGTTGGGGTAGTCTGAGAATTCACTTGAGTGGGTGATCATAGTGATAGGATCAACCTTTTGTTAAACAAAGTGAACGATAGGGTTTACACTCTCTAATGAAAACCTAAACTATCGGTAGTGAATTTCAACTGTTTTTGAAATCTGATTTTGCGAAACATATTTATGATATATATAATATCAATGTTAATGAAAAAATGTTTGCAATAGGTTTTAATTCCCAAGATCCATCCGAGTAGAGAGTGTGACACTACAACTTGTAGCTAAGGGAGAGGTCATTCCCTATCGGGCAGTGCTTGATCATTATGGGCCGAGAGGTTAAGTGCATGAGACCATTACAGGAGTCCATTATCCTTGGGTTTTCATAGGATGGCTAAATTTAAGGATCATTTAGGTGTAAATGTTGGGCCATATTGAGCCCATAGTGATGTGCTCAGGGTTTCACTGCATTAGTAGTGAATTTTGCCAAGCCTTTTCATAGAGGCTGGGCCGAACCCATGTGGATTTCTATGAGGTCATTGTGGGGTCCCACACCATACAAATGAGGCCTAAATTGGCCTTGCAACACCTTGGATCGTGTGCCTTATATCTGATGGCCCTAAAGCCCATAATTAGTATGATTAATAAGTTGTCATGTGCCATGAGACGAATTTGTGTATGGAACACATATTCTTATAAGAAGATAAGGTTTATCTCTAATTAGAGTTCAGATATGATTTAGATCTGGATTATCTCCTAATTAGATTAGAAGATAGTTCCATAAGAGATTATAAAGGAGGAGGGGTGAACCAACCAAATACAACATACTTTTGTAGTTTTTAGTTCTCTTTGCTCCTCTTTGTCTCCCAGATTTAGCCAATTTGACATCAGCTATTTGGGACTGATATAGATTAGTGGAGGCTTAAGCAAGTATACATCTAAGTAGTTGGATCTCAGTTTTGAAAAAAATTGTGTTGCTGAACCAGCTTCAGGTATATACTATGCCATCTTTAGTTGAGGCTGGTTTTAGGATTGATATGGCATGAACTTCCACCTTGGGATCTACATCTATGGAATCCATATCAGGTATACATCTCTCTCTTTGTTTGGTTTCAAATCTGGTCCGGTTCAGTGCAAGATCGATATGAAAAATGCAATTTTTTAAAATATAGGGAATTCGATTCCCAGAAGGATTAGGAAATTTTTGAAAATTTGCCCAGCCATCTAGCATGGTTTGGCCATCCAAAAGATGGATCCTAACTCTTCCAACTAGATTCAGCCCTTGGACTAAACCAAATCGGATTTAAACCAAAACTAAAATAAGCAAGAACTAGTCTAGCTGATTTGATCAATTAGCAGAAACCTCTAAGAATTCAGTTATTAGAGAGGGCCAATGATCTAAAATTTGTTATATATATTCTGATATATTATATAATTGTTCTATTATGGATTCTTGAATTCTTGGACTGAAAGTGTGATGGAGATCAAATTCTTGATGATGCCAAAATCTGTGCACACCTTCTAGAAATAATGCATTAGGTTTTTCTATATTTTTTTACATCGAAAAAATTGTCATAGTTTGCAAAGATGACAAAGATTATAGATGGAGATCCATCTACAGATTGTAGTTTTGTAGGGATGCAATTTTTGTCTGGATTGGATTCGAACCATCACACTATTAGCCCTATCCATTTATTTTTGATTATCTACTATTTATTTGCTGATGTTATTGTGAATCATAACTAAGAATTTCATATCATTACTTATGTGAATTAATGCATGTTTTAGAAACTAAACTCTAGGCCGATTTAACCTAGTTTTCGTCCAATCTTATTGGGCCGAACCTATGGTTCTTTGGGGTCTGATCACAACCCCTTGGGTCATTGTTTGAGTGACCCAAAATTGACCTAGGCAAGGGGTTTGATGGCCCATTGCATGGACCAATTCAGCTCATACTTGAAAAACTCTTTTAAGTTAGATTAAAGGGTATGTGCATGTGATCTAGTTTTTACAAGTTTTAAATTGATATGGATCAATTATGTATGTATATATGATGTATTGAATGGATGTGATTCGTCCATAGGCCATAAGTGCTTGGCCCATGTATTGATTTATGTGGCTCTCCATAATCATTATGGATGAATGCACATCATTGCCATGATGCCCATGGGTCATTGTATGATTTTCCTTTTCTAATGGACCCCTTCAATAACTCCCCCCCCCCCCCCCCAAGAGGAACCTCGTGGAAACCCTAGCCCATTAGGGGCCCATTTGAATCTAACTTTATGAAAGTCGATGGAAGCCACTATTGTATGACCCAAATCTAACCTAGGGATTGATATACACGTTCCCTCATGATTAATATAAGTGCAATGAGATATGGAATATCATAAAGATGATATCTCCGAAAGCCTTCCGTCAATAGTATGAAAACGAGCTAAATTGGTGGGTGGAGATGCACTAGTGAGAGGGGCTTATCCTAAAATGGAAGACTCTTCTATGGTACCTTGGGGCTCCTGATATGATGGGTCTACACTTACTAGTTAAAAAGGTTTAACCTAAAATGGCAATGAACTTTGTTCAATTCCCATAAGGATTAGAAAATTTTTGAAATTTCTCCTAGCCATTTAGCATGGTTTGGCCATCCAAAAGATGTATCCTAACTCTTTCAATAGTTGAAAGCCTAAACAACTCCTATATCAGGTTGTCATTTACAGATTGGAGAAAGGGTGCCTAACACCTTCCCTCTCGCAATCCTAGTGGACTTAGAACCTCTTGATTAGTGCCTTTCAAATGGAGATTGGAGTCACTATTTTTGAAAACAAAACCAACTTTCTAGAATTTACAAAGGACCCATTTCCTCTTAAATTAAATGGGTAGCAACTCCTTTGTTTGTGCCGGCCTTGAGTTTTCCAAAGCTCACACCAAGCTTGGGTGGAGAATTCTAATGAAATGGAAAACCTTTGGGTCCATGTTGTATTTAAGAAATATTTTAAGAGGAGAAATCTTTTGGGAAGTTAAAAAGAAAAAATATCATTCTCGGGCTTGGAGAGGTATTCTCGCTAGAAAATTGCTAAAGGAAGGTATTAGATGGTAAGTAGACAATGGAAAAGAAATAAATTTTTGGAATGACAATTGGGTGGATGATACCCTCATTAGAAATTGTGTCAATTTGGATACAATATCAAATGCAAATTTGAAAGTCAATGAAGTCATTGACATAGAGAGGAGAATTTGGAAGGAACAAATGGTTAGAAGTTTAGTTCCTCCTTGATTTGGGAGAGCATAAGAACCATCTTTCTTCTTTCTTTCCCCAAAGGAGGATAGGATCATTTGGTGGCCAAATGCCAAAGGAAACTTCTTGAATAAATCAGCTTACATGAAAGCCAAATCCTTAGATGGCATTCCCTCTAGGATTTCAAATGATTTTGCAAAAGTTTGGAGCCTAACACCCCTCCCAAATATGAGACATTCATGTACCTTCTTCTAAGTAATAAACTCCCAACTAAAATTCTTCTCTTGACCAAGGGAATGGAAATCGATGGATCGTGCAATGTATGTGGGGAGGAGGAGGAGGATTTAAATCATATATTTGTCAAGTGTACCCATAGAAAACAAATGTGGATGATAACCCAAAAGACTTTCAAGCTAACAAATGGACTTAACCACTCAATAGTTAATACCGGAGACAGGGATGAATCTTTCATATTGTGATACCAATCCTTGTCATGACCCTGATATAAAAGAAAATTCACCATCCTTTATGGCATGCATGAACCGAGATGAGAAGATATGTAACAACAAAAGTTTGCCTCTTGCCATCATTCTTGAAAGAGAGCTAAATTCTTTTGGGGAAATTAAATCTTCTTCCAATGGAAGAAAATAAGAAAGAAAATATAGATGCCAATGAAATGGTTGAGTCCTTGTTTAAATGCCATTAAAATAAACTTTGATGCTTCCTATGTAAATGGTAAATGTATAGTTGGGTGTGTTGCAATGGTCCATATGGGAAATATCCTTGATCTAAACAGGGATCATTTGAAATTTTAAGATCTAAACAAGGATCATTGGAAAGAGTGGATGGACAAAGAACATACTTGGGAGGCGATGCAAAATTTTAATTTTACTTATAATATTAAGATATTGAAATTTACAAATAATTACTGAAAATAACTAAAAAATATTAAAATACTGAAAATAACTAATTAATGTTTCTAGTATTTATAATATTATATAATTATATTATTGAAAATCTTATTGAATGAAAAAAATATTTAATAAAAATAAATAACTAATAACTAATGATATTAAAAAACTAAAAATAGAACTAAACAACTAAAAAATAGAACTAAGTAACTGAAAATATTAGAAATACCAAAAATATTAGTTACTAACAAATATTTTTAATTACTAAAAATATTAAAAATGAAAATAAAAGTTACTAAAATTACTAGAAAAAATTAATAGCGAAAACAACTAAAAATTTAACTATTGAGAATATAAAATTACTAAAACTATTTAGGATAGGGCAAATGACCCAACCCAAACCCAAACATAATGATCTAACTAGCGGGGACCCATGCGGTGCACATGACTTATTAAGTTAAAGATAAACAATAGAAACATGTAAGAGTGCACAATTGTTTTATATAACAATTAATAATCATTTATATTTTATATACTATTTTTAATAATTTTTACAATACAAAATTAACAATAATTAATTTTACATAGGGTTATTTATTATACTTAGGGATGGCAATTTTCCCCATTTCCCTGATGGGGTGGAGATGGCGATGATTATCTCCCCGCGAGGATCAAAATGGGGAAATTTTCATCCTTGTTGAGCATTCCCTACCCCGCAGGGACCCTGATCCCCCCCATGGGATTGTAAATTTTGATTATTTTATTCTTATTTTTTAAATAAAATAAAAAACAAAAACATAATGGTTGACATTATAAAGAATCACGGGGAGTGAGGATCCTCGTGGAGACGGGAAAGTGGGAAAGTGGGAAAATTCTAATATTTCTTAGGCTAAAATATTTTATATCGTAAATTTAATTTTTAAATTTACTTTTTAATAATGCCATTGTAATTTTTTAGAATCTAAACTTAATTTTTAAATTTAATTTGTTAAGTTTAAATCTTTTGAACCGACCGACCAAACCGAAAATTGACCCAAACCAATAAAACTTGAGTGACCAACTCCCCAACTTGATCAGGTTGATTTGGTTGGCCAAACAACCTACAACTGAATAGAACCAACCCGTAAACAATAGTTTAATCTCCAATAATTATTAAAAATTTAAAGCAAAAATACACAATAAATTAAATTTGAAAAGCTAAATAATAGTTGTTTAAACTCCAATAATTATTGAATATTTTCTATTAAATTACAAAACAAAAAATAGATTTATACATAATTATTGAAAATATATTTACTATTAATACATAATTTTGTTATTTTAACTATTTAAATATTTTGTTAATTAAAATATTTAATTATTTAACTAAATATTTAAAATCTTAATCTATTTATTATAATTGAAAGTATTTCTATAACTATTTAAAATATATTATTAATTGATTTAAAATATTAATTTTAATATTTTTCTATTTAAGATATTTAGTTATTGAAATGTTTAAATAATATTTCATTTTTTAGTGTTAGATTTTTATTATTTGATTAACATTTAGATTGAATAATCTAGAAAATCACAATTTATATTATTTGTAAATAATTTCATGATGAATTTTGTAAAAATATATAATTATTAATAATATGAATATTATTAAATCAATTATAATTATTTTTTATCTTTTTAATAAATATTTTAAACTTATTATATAATTTTGTTAGAATATTTAAATAATTATTAAATTTTTAATTAAAAATTTCTTTAGATAGATTTAGATAAAAAGTGGGAGAGAAGATAAATAAGAATTAGATATAATTTAGGAGAGAGGCTCTCTACTAAATTAGAGATAACTTAGGAGAAAGTTGAAGATAGTGGGGGAGGTTGTTTAGGATATTAGATTATTTAGGTAATTGGAACGTATGTGTGTGGGGGGAGAGAGAGAGAGAGAGAGAGATTTTAGGAAGATTTTTCTGGGAAAATAGAGTTTCTAATTGGTAGTTTCAAAAATGACATGGATTAAGAAAATTAAAAAATTCAAAAAGAAAGGAGAAAATTTCTAGATTTCCTTGTTTTAATATATATATTGGTTTCAAACGTTTAAAATCCCAACAAATTTGTTATATTGATATTTTTAAGATTTAAAATGAAATTTATTCTTTGCAATGCATTTTGGTTTTTGGTTAATGGCCTCTAGCTTCAAATGGGTCATTTTTTTATCTTTTTGCTTTTCCACGATAAAAGACCAACCAAAAAGCCCCAGACGTGGGAGCATATTTTCCATATGTTTATTGCTTAAGCCTTTAAGGCCACCATTTAAACATTTTATTGGTATAAATAATGGTGATTCGTGTGAAATGGGTTGGTTTTGGTGTTTTGTGTAGTCAAAACCAATTAACTTCTACCCTTGCATGCAAGGTTCAAAATTTCGCAACATATTGACCCGTATCGACCAATATATATTGTATCTTTAAGGGGTCGACACAGGAAACACTACAAAATCATTTATATCATGTCTTTTCATCATGCTGACATCATATTGTGACCGTATCGGGGGCGTATCAGACCTGTATTGGAGTGTATCAAGACTGTATGTAGCCGTATCGGGGTGTATCAACCAATACCTATAGGCAAAAGGCGAATTGAATTTTTTGAGAAAAAAATGCTTCTAACTCTCTCCAAAAGCCTTATTTCTCTCCCAAACTCACTATTGTTGGTTTTAAATTGTTTTTCTTTATTGATGTTGTTACATTGTTGTCAGCTTAGACTACTGGCAGCATGTTCTTTTCTTTTTGTTTAGGGTGTGCTGCCAAGGGCCTATTTGCAATTTCTTATAATTGTTATAAAACATTTAAATAAAAAGAGAAGTTGGGTGTTGCCAGATAGATACTTTCGACCCTTCACATCTTTTCTCTTTTTCTTCTTCCCCTCTCCTCTCTTCTCTTTCTCTTCTCTATTATTCCTCTTTTTCGTATGGTTACATGGTATCAAAGCAACACGCTGGGCAATAGGAGTTTTCTTTCGCTAAGAAGTATTAACTCAACCCAAGCATCAATTTCTTTTCTTGGACTGTGAAGACAAATTTTCAAATCAGACTAATCAGAAATAACTTTCATCACTTCTTCTAGGTTCTTCCTTGGTCATAACACCAATGTAACCCTAATTGGTGGAAGCCGATGCTGTGAAGCTTCCTTGCCTCCTTCGACTGATGCTGTGAAGATCCAAAAAACTTCCTTTTAACCTTCAATAGATGTTGTGAAGACCTACAAACTTCTGTTTTTTACCTTCGGCTGATGTTGTGAAGACCTACAAACTTCCTTTTTTTGACCTTCAGCTGATGCTATGAAGACCTGATTATGTTCTTTGCACTTTCGTTCCGGTGCTATACAGGGGTGTGTGATCCCCTTTGTCTAGGTATGTGCTAGAATTAGTGTGTGAAGTGTGGAATTTATAGCAGTATACTTGGTACAACAGTGTTCTTCTTCTTCCTGGACTGTTTATGTGTTGTAGTAGTGTGTACATGTTTTCAGAAGTAGGGTGTGGCGTTTTGTGCCTTTATTGTGATTGTTAGAAGTAGTACTGGTGTGAGGACCAGTCTTGTGCACTTGCAGTTTTTCTGTTTTGGCTTGTAAACCTGCCATTGAAAATGGCGAATGATGATTCTACATCATTTGGGGTTACATCAACCCGTGGTACAACAGGTATGGGGACTGAAAGCATGACGTTTCCTGTGCTGATCACTCCTTTAAATGGTCTGAACTATCTGGAGTGGGCCAAAGGTGTAAAACTTTATGTAACAACAAGGGGAAAAGCTGGTTACATAAATGGAAGGGTGAAAGAACCCAACAGTGGAACGGCTGGAGATGATCAGTGCGACCAAGAAAATAATATGGTTATGCCCCGACTTCTTTTAGACATGGAATCTGATGTGAAAAAGAATTTTATGTGGGTAGATACTACAAATGAGATATGAGAACATGCCAAAACCACCTATTCAAAGCAAAGGCACTTTACTAAGATCTACCAGTTATAAGTTGAATCATCAACTTGTAAACAGGGAAACCGCAATTTATTAGCCTATTATTCAGCTCTTACCTCAGTGTGGAAGGAATTGGACCACTATCAGGCTATATAATGGAAACATGAGGATGATGCTAGAGCCTATAAGAGGTTGGTTTCTCAGCAGCGGGTTTTTGCCTTCTTGTTGGGACTAAACCTCATATATGAACCCTTAAGAGTTCAAATTTTAGGAAGTAAAGAGTTGCCCTCAGTCTAAGAGGTGTATGCCCTTGTTTAGTATGAGGAAAGTAGGCGGAGTGTGATGGTTACAACTGAGGGGAAGCAATAGGTAGCATTAGTTGCAATGGGTGGAAATAATATGGGAAAGAAAAATGATTCTAGGAAAGCCGATGATAAGGATAAGTTGTTTTGCACTCACTGCCGTCGTTCAAGACATATGCGTGACACATGTTGGGAGCTCCATGGGAGACCAAAGTGGGCTGTAAAGAACCAAGAACAGGGTAAGGTACAGAGTCAGAAGAAGCCTAATACAACACACAACGCAGCAAATGTGGTAACCTAAGAAACTCAGTTTGTTGTGGTGCCAACTGATACTACTCAAAAACACTTCATTGGTTCTGACCCCAAGGAAGACATTATGAACTCCTTCCGTAGTCACTTAGAATCATATGGTAAGGCCTTGCGCCAAATGGACAAATCAGCTGCTGGTAACCCTTCTACTTCATTTGCGTCTACATCAGGTAATGCAGCTTCTACCTTCCATGTCTCCACAGCCACAGATTCCCCCTAGGTCATTGACTTAGGGGCTTTTAATCACATGATCGGTAAGCCAAACCTATTCAGTTCTTATAACTTTTTGTCAAGAAGGGATAAAGTGAGACTTGCAGATGGCTCTTTTTCTTCCATTGCAGGTTAGGGATCAATATCCCTTCCTTAAGGACTTAACCTGAGTAATGTTTTGCATGTCCCTTAGTTACCTATTTACCTTCTTTCGATTAGTAGTATCACAAATTCATTAAACTGTTGTGTAACCTTTTTTCATGATTCATGTATTTTTTAGGACCTAACTTGTGGGAGGACGATTGGTAGAGGAAGATCAGTGGATGGTCTCTACATTCTCGACAATAAGAGTAGTTTCTCGATGTCATATTCAGAGTCTCCTAGTCGGTTAAATAAGGGTCAAATTGTTTTGTGGTATAATTGGTTAGGACATGTGTCTTTTGAAATAATAAAGTCTTTGGTTAATGGCCTCTAGCGTCAAATGGGTTATTTTTTTATCTTTTCGGTTTTCCACGATAAAAGACCAACCAAAAACCCCTAGACGTGGGAGTATCTTTTCCATATGTTTATTGCTTAAGCCTTTAAGGCCACCATTTAAACATTTTATTGGTATAAATAATGGTGATTGGTGTCAAATGGGTAGGTTTTGGTGTTTCGTGCAATCAAAACCAATTAACTTCTAACCTTGCATGCAAGGTTCAAAATTTCGCAACGTATTAACCCGTATCGGTTAATACATATTGTATCTTTAAGAGGTTGTCACGGGAAACACTACAAAATAATTTGTATCGTATCTTTTTATCATGTCGATATCGTATTGTGACTGTATCGGGGTGTATTGGGGGCGTATCAGACTTGTATTGGGGTGTATCAAGATTGTATCGTAGTCGTATCGGGGTGTATCAACCAATGTAGTATGATTTCTTGTAGGCAAAAATCGAATTAAATTTTTTTGAGAAAAAAAAACATGCTTCTAACTCTCGCAAATGCCTTCTTTCTCTTCCAAACTCACCAAATCATCCCTACACATTGTTGGATTGTAAAATCTTTAAAAAAAATCCAAAAGCAACCTCCAAAACTCAAGATTTTGACTTTTTTTTCAACTTTTTACAAAAATTTCAAAAATAAATATATATATTTTTTCAATTTATTCAATAGTATGTTACAATATTTTGTGTTTTTCTAATGCTTGGTAATATATTATTTATTTATTTATTTATTTATTTATATTCTCTCCTTGTGTTGAAAATCCTATATTTTTTGTGCTTTAATTAGATCTATTTATGTTTTGAAGAAAATTTAGAATAAATAAAAAAATAACAAAAAAAAAAATTTATATTTTTGGTGTAATGTGCCCATGAAGAATAATTTTGTCATAGATCTATGGATGATCTACCAATTTCATAGATCTATTGAAATTTCTAAAATATTCATTTTTTATTTTTTGAATAAAAATATTTATTTTTTTAACTTTTTGTAAGTTTAAAATAAAATTTTCCAATTTTTATTTGGTAGATCTATTGAAATTTATTGTAAAATATTTATTTTTATTTTTTGTAATATTTATCTTTTTTTCTAATTTTACCTTAATATTTACCATGTTGTAAATCTATGGATGATCTACCACATCCATAAAATTATTTTTTTGTTACATTTTATTTTCTTAGTTTTTGTTATAATTTTTGTAATAAAAAATAAAATAATTATTTGAATAAGAAATAAATAGTTATTTAGAAAATATAGAATATGTTTCATTAAATAATTATTAAGCTTATATTTTGTAGTTATAAGTTATAACCTTATTAGAGAATACCCTTATGTTTCCCTTATGTTTTCATATGTTGATTACAATATATTGTTTTTCATAAAAATCACTAAAGGATGTGATATTTATGTATATATATAGCTCATTTAGGCCCTATATTTAATGTTATTGATGTATATTTCTAATTTACTGGAGTACCTATAGTGTTTTTATGCGTTTCCGTGCATATCTTAATTTTTCGTCTATATCCATGCCTATCCAATGTGTATCAATATGTCTCTTAAATTTGTATTTTCAATACACTTGGCGTTTCCGATACTTTGAACCTTGTTTGCATGTTTCGCTATAGTGGTAGCACAAAATGGGTCATGACGATTATTGTTTTCGATCGGTCTCTAAATATTCTAACCCATATTCATTTTTTCTTCCATGTATTCTTCTAGATTTTGGGTTTTTATTAAATAATAATAATTACATTGATAATTACACTAACAAGTATTTCAGTTTTATTAAATAATAATAAGTACAATAATAAATAATAATAATTGTAGTATTAAATAATAATTATACTAATGATAATAACAATTATTATTATTTCATATTTATTTTTTGACTATTATTTTTTGGTTTTTAACAATTAATTAGTGTAAAATATAAAAAAATTATTGTAATTCATTGCTATTTAATATTTATTAAATTAATACAAGTTTGTACTTAAAAATAAAGTTAATACAAATTAATACATGTATATTAATAAAGCAACAAAAAAGTAATAAAAGTTTAGTTTCAAAATTAAATCTTATAAGTTGATATCCATTTAAACTTCATTTTAAAAATAAATGATACTACATATTTGTTGATAAAATTCAAAAGATAACAAAATTATTAGTTTTAAACTTATTATTATTAGTTTAAAATACCCTAATCCATTCCAAAATTTCAAAACATTACTACTAAATAAAAATGTTGTAAAGTTAATATAATTTAATAAAAAATAAAAACTAATACTATTAGGAATGTCACAATGCTCATTCTTGGGGTATAACTTGGGTGGATTGGGCTGGGTTGAGGGTTAACCCAAGCCCAACACTAACTATCAAATCTCGACCTAAGGCTTAAGCCCAAATTTACCAACCTAGGCACAACTCGAGTTTAACCCAACATCTTGGGTTGGGCTTGGGCATGTTAAGCTTCGTAGCCCAATTTCTAGGTATAATAAATTGATAATTATATCATAAAATGTTGGGCATGCTTAGGTTGGGTCAAATTGGGCTTGGCCTACTCAAGGCCTCAATGCAAGCCTGAGTTTTCTTAGCTCAAGCCCTTCTTTTTTGAAAACTCAAGTCCAACTTATACAAAAATTTTGATTGAGCCAGATCTAATTCGGATTTGCCCACACAAGTTGCACTCCAACTCCTTTTGCCTCAAATTCGTTTAACAAACATCATGCATCGCACGAGTCCCCTAGTTATGATTTTAAATGGATTGGAAGGAATTGAATCCCAATCCAATGAGATTATTAATCCACTTACATAAATACATCATTCAAATCCAAAATAATGGGATTGAATATTAGGTTGTGTTTGGTTGTAGTGCAATTTTATTTGCACTAGTACAAATGCAAAGGAGTGCGAATAAAAAAATGCAAATCACGTTTAATTTTGTTTTAAATTTCAACTTTAATTTATTCTGCTCCATGCCTTAATTTACTTCATTTGTATTGCAATCAAACAAAATAATCTTAAATTTAAAATAAAACTAGGTCAGAATTTTAAATTTACACTCAAATAATTTGCACTGCCATAGTTTTACATCAATGCAAATTTATTTGCAATAATTTACATTGCAACCAAACACAGCCACAAGGTTGGGCCGGTATCGGCCTAATTGTCAAGCACATAAACGAATCATTTCAACAAAAAAAAAAATGCATGCAGTACACATCATTACTGTTTAAATCAAAGTTTGACTTTTCTAATAAAAAACAGCAATTGCATCGGTCAACCCACAACATTTCTGAATTCTGACTACGTAACATACTAACATGAACAGCCTTGGTACCAATTACCAAAGAATAGTCCAACAAAAGTTATACACTCTCATTCGCTCGTTCGCATGTTATATCGAATATCATAGAATAGAAATAAATAGAGATGAACATCATCGCCTCACGGCCCTTTCTTTGCCAATCTTTCTTTCCCTCTTCACCCCCTCTTTCTAGCAAACGTACACTACTCGTAGGGCTTCGCTATGTCTGCATTCTCTGCCTTACTCCAGAATTCTCGTCGTCGGCTTCTCTACAACTTATTCTCTCGTCATTGCTCGAGATGCATTTCGACTCCATCCTCTTCTTCATTGGAGATAAATGTAGACCTCTCTCATCCTACTTACATGGTCTGGGGTTCAAACACAGGTGTTGGAAAAACCCTAGTTTCAACAGGCCTCGCTGCTTCTGTTCTCTCTTCTGCTGCTTCTTCAAACCCTGCCAAATTCTTCTACATCAAGCCTGTTCAGACAGGGTTCCCTGCAGACTCTGACTCTCGCTTTGTTTACCGCAAATTTTCGGAGATTTTTCTCCGTAGGCGGGGTCAGGCTAGTTCTGTTGCTTCGAATCATGCACTTAAAGCTTCTGCCTTGGCTGCGAAGGAGCTTTTGGGTGCTGGAAGTGAAGATGAGAAGTTGGAACGGAGTGAGGATGGGCTGAAGAATTTGTGTTGGTACGAGGAGATGAGAATGCGGGGGGAGGAGACTCAAGTTGTGGGGTCAGAGTTGGTCTGTAAGACAATTTATGGATGGAAGGAGGCGATTTCGCCACATCTTGCTGCGGAAAGAGAAGGAACAGTTATACAAGATTTGAATTTGTTGGAGTCGTTGCAGAGGTGTATGTGGCTAGGTGTGGATGATGGAAGTAATGGTCGAAAGGAAGGAATTTGGAGCTTGATTGAGACGGCAGGGGGTGTGGCGAGTCCAGGGCCTTCCGGTACTCTACAGTGTGACTTGTATAGGTATCTTCTGTTTTGTTATCTTCCCGTTTTTGACAAAGCAACTTACATTGGATGGATTGATGATTCACATGAAGCAGGGCCAAAGACACAGTTACGAGTTAGAATGTACTGATATTAGTGCTTTGTTTCTATACTGTTTTAAGAAATTCAGATAAGAATCCTGATCCTTGTTATTAATTATGAACGACTGAGTAAAATAAAAAGTAAAAATAAACACACATGCATACACACACGGAAGCTTTTTTAGCAGCAAAAAAAAAAAAAAAAACATACACCCACGGAAGAAATATTGAAATGAAAATTATTTAAAAATTGTTAATGTTAGTTGCAGTTGGGTGAAGTTTAATCGCTAGTGGATAACTACTCATAAATAGCTGATGGTTAGTGGCGGTGTGATTCAAGGTGTTCGTTCTTCCCTCTCGCCTTCTGCAAGTTTTCCTCTCGCGTAGAGTGAGGTTTCCTCCCGCTTCGTGCAAGGTTTCCTTCTTCCCCCTCTGCACCCCATATCTCTCCCACTCTTGTTCTATCTTGCTTTGCTTCCTTGTGTATCGTATTTCATTGTGTTCTGCTGTTGGGTTGTTGATGGAGGTGTTGGGTGTCTGTTCTCCTTTCTTCAGATACCTCTTTGGAAGCATTAAAGTGGAGTCTATACTAGTGATATTATTTATTTTAGTGTTCAGGTGGATAGTGTTTCTGGTGAGATTGGCATTGGTGATGTTGAATTTTCCATTGTTCCTCAGTCCGTTGTTCCATTTTCCAGTGATCCTTGTCATGGCACTTCGGTTACAAATGGGAGTCATACTAGAGCAATGTTATATGCAATCTACGCCCAACTAATTATCGCTTCTGGTGTGAAGAAATGGACATCTATGGCTTCGGATATTGGCGTTGGAGTTTATTATGGTGAGTTTTTTCCCATCTTCTATATTGTTTGAATATTTCCGGCAATCTTGGAGCCAGGTCTCTCTCCAGCGGCAAAGTTCATTTGGGTCATTGTGTGGTTTGTATTCAACAAAGATCTGAAGGGGTGTGATGGAGGGCGCATTTTTCACCATTATCTTAGACAGTTTAAATGATGTGGCAATTCTGGCTATTATAGTTGTGATGCTTATGGAATTTTGTAGGGTTAAAAGGGAAGTGATGGTTTTGGTTGCTTTATTCAAATCTCTTTATGACATACTGGGCTGGCATGGCGTTCTCTTTGGCAAGCACCATTTCAAGACTGCCTTCAATATTGTTATCCTAAGATGAGGCCTCAGCACTTCTCTTTTCTCCACTTAAACCTGGATATTGGAAGTTTTATTGCCTAGGATGGGGGTTATCTTGGCAATTAATTTTTCACTTAAACCCCGCTTGTTATGGTGTAAGTGATGGCATCTTGGGTTTCTTTGGTGTGGGAGTTTGCTGTCAGATTATTCTCTGTTGGAGTTAGTTTGTCCTCCTTTTTGGCATTCTAAATCTGTTCATGCTGTTTGCAGAGATCTTGCAACTATCCTCCCTAGGTATTTGGTTTCACTTGTGCTTTTGATCAACAGTTTAGTCCATCTCTAGTTGCATGTTCGCATCTAATTTTCTGTTTTTCTTTGACTGATTTTGCTGATGGTTGTCTTTGTTGTAATCTGAACACTTTTCAATTAAGTTTTGCCTTTTTGGCGAAAAAAAAAATAAGGCGTCAGTTTTGGCTTTTGGTGCATAGTGCCAGCTTATGGACTGCATACTTGAAGGTGGATGGAAGTAAACTAGTTAGTAACCCAAACCATTCTTAGCTTTTCTATTACTCAAAAAGTTTGCAAATAAGGATTTTAGGGTCCAGTAACTAGGCCCTATTTTTGTGCAGATTTCCAATTCAATATCTGCTGGAGGGTCAAGGACTTTTAGCTTTGTTCTTCTATAGTTTTCTTGATAACAGTTGAAGTGGCTGAACTGAATGATTCATTGTTCTGTCTTTTAGATGAATTAGTTATTAAGTTAAGAGGATTGTGAACTCCTTAATAGTTGAGGCTAAAATTGGGTTGACTACTATACCACTGAATATTTTATTATTTAATTATCTTATCCAATAAAAGACAAAGAAATAAGTTAGGCCACTTCATCTGTCACCAAATTGGCCCCTAAATTGGTTTTAGCTAGGTGTTTCTTGACATTTGGAATTCTGTAATATTAGGTGAACCAGTATCTGCTCTTATATGGTTTTCTGAATCAGTTGTGGCATTAATTATATACTCTGTGTAGAGATACAGTTAATTAGTTTGTGGTCCCACTACTTGTTGCTTATTTGTTGCTGTTTTATTATTATTTGTTTTGCTTCTCTCTTTTATATAGGCGGCATGGGTTTTCCTGTCTTTGTACCTATTCTATTTGATTAATATAAATAGTAATTCATTGGGGCGGCAGGACCATTATAATCTGCACCCCTTTTACTTTCATTCTCTCTGTCTTTTCACTTATGCTTCTTCTTCTCCCTTGGTCTCTCTCTCTCTCTCTCTGTTCTCTTTTTCTGCTGTTTTTCTTACAAAACACAAGTCTGATTACCATTGGTTACAGTCAACTTGGTATAAAAGCAGGTTTGGGATTGATTTGGATTCTCATGTGGACTTGATCCAGCCGGCTACATGAGAATTCTCTAGGGCTGTAGTTTAAATCTTCCATTGCCTGATTCTTGGAGGTCAGTGGAGATTATAGGAGGTGCCCAGGGTGTGAGATCTTGGAGATGTCCTGTGGCCAGGAAGAGTCATAGAAAATAGGTCAGTTTGAGATTTAGGGTTTAAACCTTTGATTGAAAGTGGCACTCAGTTTTTCTGGGTAGATTTCACATTGTTGTTGAAACCGACAGTTATTAGAAGTGTTTTTAGAATCCTCTAGAGAGAGTGGTTATGATTTTTAGGCTTTCTCTAGGGCTGATTCTAGGTTTTCTCTGGGAGTTCTTCTCTTGGACTGTTTTTGTGGACCTTCTCTTGTTTGGGAATTGGGAGTTGCTGGGCAGCCCTTGGAGGGGCTAGTTTGTGTGAAAAGGAGTGGAATTGTGCTCTCTTGGTTTTTCGAACTACTTGCACTTTTAAAACACTGAGGTGAACAATCTTAAACAGGGGAGAAACTTATATTAGTTTACTTCTCCACCTTGAAATCATTATGGCGTGAGGTTGATCCAAATTGGATTTGGTCCTCACAAAACCATCCTCACATCGTCCTAACAGCCCCTTGTAGCCGTGCATTGGGATATCTCTCCATGAATAAAAACATATAAGGACTAATGTGATTAGGGAAGTGGAAAAGATTGCAAAGGAGGTTGATGCTGAATTTAAATGGGTCTGAAGAAGTGCAAATGGGCTAGCTGATGTTTTAGCAAAACAGGGGGCATTGAGACAACAACTATTTTGGGCTGCACTGTAATGAGTGATAGAATAGAGTGATTAAAGGGATCAATAATCCCATCACCAAGTTGTATAAACTGTTCACAATCTGAAATTTAATAAACATGTTTATTGATAAAAGAAAAATATACAAGGACTAAGAGGTTCCCAATGCACGGTTGGAAATGGTTGTGAGGTAGGTCCAAGGATGATTTTGTGAGGACCAAATCCGAACTCAAGGTCGATCACTTGGAGACAATTCAGTGGGAGAGCCAAAAGGATGCAACAATATGTAGGAAGCTTGTTGAGATAGATAGGGTGTTTGAATTCCTGGCTGAATTGAATTCAAACTATGACATTGTGAGACAACAATTCCTTACAGAGGTAGCGTCACCTTATTTCATGCCTACTCAGTAGTATACAATGAGGAAAGTAGGAGGAAGGTAGGAGGAAGGTTATGTTGCAAATTCCACCTTTGGAATCAGCTTTAGCAGTTGTAAAGCCAAAGTTTGGAGGTGATAAAGAGAAGAAGAAGAAGGAAGAAAAGAAGGAGGTGTTTTGTGACTACTGTAAGAAGCCAAAACATACTAGGGACACTTGTTGGAAACTTCATCCTCATCTTATTCCGACAAGGATCAAGAATAAGAAAGGGAATGCCAATGTAGTTGCTAATACAAAGTTTCCAACAATGCCTTGGTTGTAGTCAGATCTGCTTTGAATCATCTAGAGAGTGATGTTGGCTTTACTAGACAGTCTTAAATGGCTATTTTACCTTGTACTTCTACCTTAGCATCTTCAACATTTGCACTCTCAGGTACAAGGACTATTGCCTATTATGCCTCAACTCTAGGTGACACTATCCGTTTTTGGACTGTAGATTTGGGTTCCTGTAATCATATGACCAATTTGCCTTTTTTTTATTCACCTCTTATTACTTGTCCTCTGGTAGAGGCGAAGTATCCATTATTGATGGTTCTCTTGTTCCTATTTCTGGCAAGGGAAGCATCAAAGTGTTTGATGCCATCTTTTTTGTCCACAATACTACATGTTCCTAAGCTCATTACTAATATACTTTTAGTTAGTAGTACTAGTATAAATTAGAATTGCTCAATGGCATTTTTTCTTGATCATTGTGTCTTCCAAGATCTAGTGACAAGGAAGGTGATTGGAATTGGCTATGAGATGAATGGAACCTAGTTGAGCATACACCTCAACAAAATGGAATAGCTGAGAGAAAGAATAGACACATCTTGGAAGTTGCTAAGAGCATCATGGTGAATTCTTATGTTTGTATATGTTTCTAGGGGGGTGGTATCCACACGACGATCTATCTCATCAATAGGGTTCCTTCACAAGTTTTGGATATGAAACTATGAAAGCTCCTTTTAACTTGTTATATCTAGAAAAGGACTTGTTCACTATTCCCCTTAAGACATTTGGGTGCATTTGCTTTGTTCAAATCCTTAGACCTCATTGTTCTAAATTTGATCCTAAGGAAACCAAGTGTATTTTTCTTGGGTATGTACAAAATCGAAAGGGGTATTGTTGTTATGATCTAGTTTTTGGGACTCGTTTTGTGTCTATGGATGTTACATTCTTTAAAGATGTCCCTTGTTATCCTAGGGCTTAAGCTAAGGGGGAGAGTGGTAAGAAGTGCGTTTTTGCCCTAGAAGTCCCATTGCCTATTCCAGTCTATGAAGGAGTGTGTTGGGTACTGTCAAAAGTGCAAAGAGTTGAGGGTGTTTCACAGGTGGTGGAGGTAGGTTGGTTTCAGTCATGAGCAGTCCAGGCCAATTCCCAGTCTCCTCTGCAGCACCAGATCCAAGTACTACAACTCCTTTACCCACTAATATTGCAGATGACATACCTATTACCACTAAGCGTCAGCCTCCCTCAGATGATCTTATTCTTCTTATTGCAGTCTACAAAGGGAAGCACCATTGTACCTCATTTACTGCCCATTGCATTTTCCAGTTTCTTTCTTATGATCATCTTTCACCATCATATAAATCCTTTTTAGCATCCATTGTTGCTATACTCATTCTCAAAACAATATAGGAAGCCTTGGTGGTGCCTGAGTGGAAGGAAGTAGTGAAAGTTGAGATGGATGCCCTTATCAAAAATGATACTTGGGAGCTAGTGGATCATCTAGAAGGGAAGAAACCTGTTGGGTGCAGATGAAAAGAACAGAAAAAACCTGGACAGAAGTGACCTACAGTCACTTTCTGGGTTTGCACAGTCCTGAAAACACCTGGATTGAAGCTGGAAAGAACAAAAAAACTGATTGCACCAATAGATACTCCAGAAGACAAACTTGGTTGCTTTTGCTCCCTCTTCAGATTCTAATGGGTTAAACCAAGTCTAAACAACACAGTCAAAACAGATAACTAACTTGCTGCAATCCACGATCAGGAAATCTCTGCTTCTCTTTGGTTCTGGGCAGAAATCTCTAGAGTTCTCTCTAGGCTTCAAGACAGACTGAAAAATCTCCAAATCCTTAAACCAGGCAATCCAAACTGAATATGATCAGCACCTCATAGCCCCATACATATTTCTGATCTGTGAGGTGTATGGATCATGTGATAGAAAAAAGGAAGTGAAAACTCTGCTCTGATACCAACTTGTAGGGTCAAGTCAGATTAGAGTTTCAAACAAGGTTTAAAATGTCGATGTCGATGGAAATGTCGCTTACCAAAATATAGGACATATGTCGGAAATGTTGAGGGGAAATATTGTAAAAATTAGAGACATTGTGGAAATATTATGAAATATGTGGAAATATGCAAAGATATTTTGTAAAATGATAAAAGAAACATTAATACATATTTCTAGACTGTTGTCTTATTCCCAACCATTATATAAAGCTAAGAAACTAAGATCAATAACAAATTAGTAAATGACGATTTACTGATTTATTATGCATTTTGATTTTTTTACAAGGTTATCTGATATTTTCTTTTCTTATTTTTAATTCTGATTTATTATAAATTCTAATATATTTATTTCATACTAGTATATAGAAATACATTTATTCTGATTTTTTAAATATTAAAGTTATAATACATTATGTTTTATTATAAATTTAATAAACTGATTCTCCTTTTTGTAGTATTAAGGTTATGATAAATTCTGATTTCTTATAAAACTTAATGAATTTATTATGATTTTTAATACTAAATTTATAATAAATTATGATTTAGTATAGAATTTATTAAATTTATTCTGATTTTTTATATTAAATGTAGAATATGGTTTATTATAAAATTTAATAAACATTTTCTGATTTTAATAAATATTTTAAAAAATACTAACTAGTTAATATTTTATTGCTTGAAAAATATTTTATGTTTTATATTATAAAGTAATTAATTTATTCTTTTGTTTTTATATTTTGTTAATTCTTTTTATAAATATTTTATTTGAATATTAAATAAAAATTATTAATGGAATAATCTATATTAATATACTGTATTATATTAATATAATATCTAATATATTATATTTTTAATGTACCTTAGTCGACATTCTGTTGACATTAGTCGACATCCTGTCGACATAATAGGAAAAACTGTATTTTTTTTTGGTTATTTGGACCGATTTGGTCGACATTTCTGAAATATAGGAAATGTCGACCGACATAATGTAACTTTTATATTACCATCCATTTTCATGTCGGTGAGCCTCGACATCGACATATGTCGGGTGACATTAGCGACATTTGGCGATATTTGAAACCATGGTTTCAAAGAAAAAGAAAAAAAAAAAGAGATTACTTCCATTCTATCCCTCGTCAAGGCCGGATCTTTGTTGCATCTATACTTCTAAGAGATTCCTCCCAGTTTGTGATGACAGGTTCTGAACTTGGAGGGTGCTTTTCACCGACGATGAAGTGGAAGAAGAAGGTGGTTTTGGAAAGAAAGGGATTCCTCTTTGAGGGAGCAAGAGGAGGTCCAACACTTAAGAGGATAAACAAGCAATGGTGATTCTAAGAAAAATGGCAACAGGTTGGTTCAAAGGATTCATCAATGGCATTGTCAAGCAATCATTGCAACTGGAAGGAAGGGTGAGATGATGTGTGAAGGGAAGAAATTTGTTGTGGAGAAAAAAGTGTAAAAACAAAGGCTTCTTCATTGAGAAGTGAGATGTGTGGAAATGGTAGGTGTTAGTTGGTTTGTTTCGTTGAATGGAAAAGCAAACATGGGTGAATACTAGTTGTAGAAGCATTGGATAAGCTATGCAGAGAAGATCCAATGCTATGCAGAGAAGATGGCTTGTAAATAAGATGCCTAAGAATCCAGTAAACCAAGTTGAAGAAGGGGAAGCTAAAAAAAGTTGGAGTCTTAGAGAGAGGTAGGAAACAAACAACTAGTGAGGGGAATGATTGGTGCTTCTCTATTTTTGAAGTTAATGGCAGAAGGAAATATAGAGTATTGGGAAAAGAGGAAGGTTGTGAAACTAGAAAGAAAAGTGGAAGATTGGCAAGGAGCATTGGATGATGTGATAACTTTCCTACCAAAGAACTGTAGTTTTTTGCTTCCGCTCTAGGAGGAGGCTGCCATCTTTGACTTTGGGGAACTCAAGAGGAGATTTCCATGGTGAATACCAGGTACGGAAGGTCAGTGATAGAAAACTAGAAGTAGTTGTTGGCGATGGAAGTTTTAATATCAAAATCCTTGAACTTTCGTTCAACCTGTGGACCGATGATGTCCTCAGCTGGGTAGTAGTGATGTGTGGTGGTGCTTTGATCGTAAAGATGTGCTCTGGGTAAAGACAATAAAGTTGAAGATTGCTGGAGCGAAACTAGACTTGGTGCCACAGTTGTTGGAAGTGTTCATCGGCAGGAGGTGGTGAAAGGTGTGGATAGACCTGTTCATGGGCCGGGTCGGGCCGGGCTTTTACTGTGTATTAACAAATTTTTCTAAGGCCCGAGCCCGAGCCTGGCCCGACCATCGGGCCTACAACTTGGGCCCGAGCCTGACCCTCATAAAAAGCCCGAAGCCCGAGCTTGGGCCTGGGCTCGAAATTTAGCCTATACTATTATTATTATTAATGTTGAAGTGGCTGAATAGAGAGAGAGAGATTAAAATTATAAAGAAAATAATAAAATATATATATATTAAATTATAAATATATATTTTAATAAATATTATATTATTTATATATTTTATATAATATATAAAATATATAATACTGAGTTGGGCCAGGCCGGGCTCGGGCCGGGCTTTTTTGACAAATCTCGAGTCCGGCCCGAAACACAGTCGGGCTTACTGTGTTAGGCCCGAGGTCAGGCCTGCGGGTCTAATTATATGACCAAGCCCAACCGGGGTGCGGGCCAGGCCGGGCCAGGCCGTCGGGCTACCTGGCCCATGAACAGGTCTAGGTGTGGATAGTGTTAGAAGTTGAAACGACACTTTGGAAGGAAGGGGTGAAGGTGGAAGAAGGCATTGATGTGGCTGGATGAAAGACAAGTGTGGACTTTTAGAGGATAATGCAAGTCAAAAGTTGAAGGGTCTCATTACTCATTAGGGTAGTGGAATGTCTTTCAAATGTATATGAACATAATCGAATGGTGGAGATTGGTTGGAAGGCATCCTGTATAGATGCACTTAAAAAAGGTGGGAAAGGTAGTGGCCTTAGTTCAATTAAGAGGGCAGACTGCCCGATTGAGCCAGTTTCTCTTAAGCCCTCACATGATCCTTTAATTGTCACGTGAGCACTGTGCTCCCAAAGTGGTTCTTTGTAGTGGGTAAAACACCAACCCTAGAATAGGGACAAGCCCAATCCGAGATACTCAAGAGAGAAGCGATGGGGAGGGCAAGAAGGGGAAGGCGATGGGGAATGGGTAAGTTTTGCCTTTTTGGCATAAAAAAAAATAAGGCGTCAGTTTTGGCTTTTGGTGCATAGTGCCAGTTTATGGACTGCATGCTTGAAGGTGGATGGAAGTAAACTAGTTAGTAACCCAAACCATTCTTAGCTTTTCTATTACTCAAAAAGTTTGCAAATAAGGATTTTAGGGTCCAGTAACTAGGCCCTATTTTTGTGCAGATTTCCAATTCAATATCTGCTGGAGGGTCAAGGACTTTTAGCTTTGTTCTTCTATAGTTTTTTTGATAACAGTTGAAGTGGCTGAACTGAATGATTCATTGTTCTGTCTTTTAGATGAATTAGTTATTAAGTTAAGAGGATTGTGAACTCCTTAATAGTTGAGGCTAAAATTGGGTTGACTACTATACCACTGAATATTTTATTATTTAATTATCTTATCCAATAAAAGACAAAGAAATAAGTTAGGCCACTTCATCTGTCACCAAATTGGCCCCTAAATTGGTTTTAGCTAGGTGTTTCTTGACATTTGGAATTCTGTAATATTAGGTGAACCAGTATCTGCTCTTATATGGTTTTCTGAATCAGTTGTGGCATTAATTATATACTCTGTGTAGAGATACAGTTAATTAGTTTGTGGTCCCACTACTTGTTGCTTATTTGTTGCTGTTTTATTATTATTTGTTTTGCTTCTCTCTTTCATATAGGCAGCATGGGTTTTCCTGTCTTTGTACCTATTCTATTTGATTAATATAAATAGTAATTCATTGGGGCGGCAGGACCATTATAATCTGCACCCCTTTTACTTTCATTCTTTCTGTCTTTCCATTTATGCTTCTTCTTCTCCCTTGGTCTCTCTCTCTCTCTCTTTGTTCTCTTTTTCTGCTGTTTTTCTTACAAAACACAGGTCTGATTACCATTGGTTACAGCCAACTTGGTATCAGAGCAGGTTTGGGATTGATTTGGATTCTCATGTGGACTTGATCCAGCCAGCTACATGAGAATTCTCTAGGGCTGTAGTTTACATCTTCCATTGCCTGATTCTTGGAGATCAGTGGAGATTATAGGAGGTGCCCAGGGTGTGAGATCTTGGAGATGTCCTGTGGCCAGGAAGAGTCATAGAAAATAGGTCAGTTTGAGATTTAGGGTTTAAACCTTTGATTGAAGGTGGCACTCAGGTTTTTCTGGGTAGATTTCACATTGTTGTTGAAACCGACAGTTATTAGAAGTGTTTTTAGAATCCTCTAGAGAGAGTGGTTATGATTTTTAGGCTTTCTCTAGGGCTGATTCTAGGTTTTCTCTGGGAGTTCTTCTCTTGGACTGTTTTTGTGGACCTTCTCTTGTTTGGGAATTGGGAGTTGCTGGGCTGCCCTTGGAGGGGCTAGTTTGTGTGAAAAGGAGTGGAATTGTGCTCTCTTGGTTTTTCAAACTACTTGCGCTTTTAAAACACTGAGGTGAACAATCTTAAACAGGGGAGAAACTTGTATTAGTTTACTTCTCCACTGAGCTTTTAGGGCAACAATGGGGAGAAATTGAGTTCATTTCCAGTAGGAAATGAAAACGAAATGAAGGCGCGACTTGAACAGTTTGCGGCGAACAATTTCATCTCCAAACAAAACAGGGGACCATTGAGACTCGAAAAAGGGAAGGATCTGTTAATAGGGCAGAGGCAAGGGCAAGGTGTCTAGATGTTGTATCAACATTTGATTCATGACTCTTCCATTAACAACCTCGTAGGGGCACCTAGGTCGAAGTCAAATAAGGTAATGCAAACATGCTCTCCAAGATTCTCAAACTGTATCAGTAGGGGGAGTGAACCGTGGTCAGGAATAGGAAAAAGTAGGGGTTGCAGAGGACTTGCAGTTTGTGCCTATATTGTCTGCCTCCCCCGGTAGGTAACCCTTATAACCCAATGGATTTGGTTTTTGGTACTAATGTCTCTATTTGATGCTTTGGCAGGTATACTGACTCCCACCATTTGCTCTGGTTTGCTAAGCTTGCTGCAAGTTAATGATAAGGTGGTTTTAGGGGAAGGATCTAGTGGAAATGGAGAATTAGAGGTAGGCTGTAGCAAGAAATTGATGGAGGAGAGAAGGTGTTGAAGGTGGTAGCTCAAGGAGTGGGAAAGAGGGGGGAGAAGGTATGGGAGGTGTGGAGGTAACAAAAGACTAGGGTGTAGAGGTTAACTTAATGGAGGATGGTTAGAAACAGGTCACTAAGGAAAGGGTGGGGGAAGAGGAGGAAATGAAGGAGGTCTCAACTCTGAATGAGGAAGTTGGTGTAGGAGATGATAAGTGGAAAATTTGGTTGTAAAGATGGACTAAAGGTGGAAACCCCTAAGGATTTGAAATCCTTTGATAGAAAAAGTAAAGATTTGGGAGGAAAGAGGAGAAGGAAAATAGATGAAGTAGAGAAACTCATAAACAACGTTGAAGGGGACAAGAAATTTAGCGCTATGGGAGGGAGGAGGGGTGGGTTGTAAAGTGGTAAAGGATGGGTTTAAACTCTAACAATCATTGTGAAGATTATTAGTTGGAATGGGGAGTGCCACAAACTCCAATCATTGTGAAGTTTCCTCAATTTAGCGCTATGTGGGGAATGGGGAGTGCCACAAAAAGAACAATTAGAGCACTCCTAAAAAAAAGGAAAATCCTGATATTTTGTTAATTCAAGAGTCTAAAATTTAGGAAGTTGATAGGAGATGGGTTCGAAGTTTCTAGGGAGAAAAGGGCATTACTTGGAGCTTTGCTCCTTGGGGAAGCTTCAGGAGGGGTAATTACTATATGGATGGAAGAAATTGTTCTTTGTTTTGAAGAGTTGATTGAAAATTTTACAATCTTGTTGAAATTGAGGAACGCTCAAGATTGGTTCGAATGGGTTCTCATGAATTTTTATGGGCCAAACTCTTACAGGGTAAGGAATGTAATGTGGGATGAGCTGGCAGGCATTAGGGGGCTTTGGGAGGGCCCTTGGTGTGTTGGAGGAGTCTTTAACGTGACTAGATTTGTTTCTGAATCAAATAGTGCAAGGCAAAGGGAGACCACCAGCACGAGGAAATTTAATGAGTTTATCGTTTCCTTCCTCTTGGGAGACTTTCCTCTAGGACGAGCTAGGTTCACTTGGTCCAATCACCAACCAAATCATTGGAGATATATTTTGGGAAGATCATTGAAGATCATTGGAGAGAACATTACCTAGAATTACCTCTGACCATTGGCCCATTTGTCTCTTCCAACAGAGCACCTTGTAAGGGCCTGCCCCTTTTAGGTTTGAGAACATGTGACTGACCCACCTAGATTTCAAGGAAAAAGTGAAAGATTGGTGGAATCAGCAGAGGCAGTTGCCTAAGTGGGAAGGGCAAAGATTCTTGAGGAAACTTCAATGTTTGAAGGAGGAAACTAAAGACTGGAATAAAGTGACCTTTGGGAAATAGGAGGAAAAGAAAACCATCTTAATTTCAGAAATTGAGGATTTAGACTGGAAGGAAGCGGAGAGTTCCCTTTTAGGCGAAGAGAGATCTGAGATGCAAGTTGAAGGAGTTAGAGGAAACACTATTAAGGGAGGAAATGAATTGGATGCAGAAATCTAGAGAGAAGTGGATGAAGGAGGGAGATGGTAATACTAGATTTTTTTCATGCTATTGCTAATGGAAAAAGAAGGAAGAGCCTAATTTCTTCTCTAGTGGTGGAAGAAGTAAAAATTACAGACCAATCAAAGATAGCCAAGGCCTTTGTGGATCATTTTAAATCAATTTTTAGGAGGCCCCTAAATACTAGATGGTCAGTGGCTTGTCTGGAATAGGAATTGTTAGAAAGCCTGTAAGTGGAAGCTTTGGAAAAGGCTTTTGAGGAAGAGGAGATTAAGGAGGTAGTGTTTGCAATGGATAGATCTAAGGTTCCAGGTCCTGACAGATTTATGATGGCTTTTTTTCAAGATGGTTGGGACATAATTAAGTTGGATTTGGTTAAAGTGTTTAGGGAGTTTTGCAGAAGAGGTGTTATTAGGTGGGGAATGAAGTCAACTTTCTTAGCCCTGGTTCCAAAGAAGTTTGATGCCTGTAACCCGAAAGATTTTAGACCAACAAGTCTTGTCATAAGTATTTATAAATTAATTGCTAAGGTGTTATCTTTGGGGATCAAAAAGGTGTTCCATTTCCTCATCTCTCAGTCTCAAGGTGGCTTGATTCAGGATAGACAGATTATTGACTAGATTCTAATTGCGAATGAGTGTTGAAACCCAAAAAAGATCAAGGAGAAAGGGTGTGGCAATCAAATTGGCCTTGAGAAAGCTTATGACCTAGTGAGTTGGGAGTTTTTAATCAACATTTTGAGGAGTTGTGCTTCGGGGATCAGTGGTGTAGGTGGATTAGGGGTTGGCTGCATACTAATCAATTTTCAATAATTGTTAATTGGTGGGGGGAGTGGGTGGTTGATTTTTTTGAAGGGATAAAAGGATTAAGTCAAGGTGGTCCACTATCACCCTTTCTTTTTAATGTGGTGGTTGAGGTTCTTATTTAATTGATTTCAAGATCTCTAACTCCTTGCAGTTGTTTAGAGGTTGGTCAATAGAGAGAGATAGAGGAATTGTTACTCATTTGCAATTTGCAAATGATATCTTAATCTTTTATGATGGGGAGAATAGAACGGGAGTTGAAAATTTCAAATTGGTGGCTACTCTGTTTGAAAATATGCCTAATTTGAAAGTTAATTGGACTAAAAGTTTGGTGGCAGGTGTCAACTTAGAAGAAGATGAGCTTGGGGTAATGGCATAGAGATCCTGGGGTGTGAGAGTGGGGAGTGGCAAATTAAATACCTAGGGCTACCGTTAGGTGACAACCCTAGGTTGGTTAGCTTCTGCAATCCAGTTGTGGATAGGGTAGAGAAGAGGCTAGCTGGCTAGAAAAGGAATTATATTTCTTTGGGGGGAGATAACGTTGATCAAGTCTACTTTAGGTAATCTCCCAGTTTATTTCATGTCAGTGTTTAAGATGCCTCAAGCAGTGGTGAAAAAAATTGAGAAGCTCATGAGGGATTTTCTTTGGGAGTTTTGGGAGGTAAGAAGGATCGCTGGATCAGATGGGATATAGTGGTTAGAAGGAAGGAAGAAGAGGGTGGGTTTGGGAATTGGCAATGTAAGCTTGAAAAATATGACTCTTCTAAGTAAATGGCTATGGTGATTTCCTGTGGAAAATGAGAGAATGTGGCACAAAGTGGTGGCTAGTATTCATGGGCTTTCAAGAAATAGTTTGCATGCCGGTTGCCTACACAGAGCTACTCTTGCTGCACCTTGGAAAGCTATACATGATATCCTTTCCACCTTCCTTTGTCATGTAAGGTATGATTTTGCTTCTGGTTCTAAAATTAAGATTTTCGGAAGATGTTTGGGTAGGGGAAGCCCCTCTTAAAGATGGCTTCCCTTCCTGTAGAGAACACTATGGTCCCCACTGTTCTCTACACTTCCCTCTTTGCCCTTTCCTCTTTTAAAGAAATACCTGTTGCGGACTTCCTATTTTTTTTGGTATTTTGGTGCCATGCACCACTAATAACCCCCCTTTTCTCCCAAATTGGTGGTTGCGGACTTCCTTCTTCCCCCTCTTTCTTCTTCTAGGTTGAATTAGAACTTGGGCCTTCCTAAAAACCTTAAGAGATTCTGAGGTTCCTCTAGGTTCTAGTTTGTTAAGCATTCTGGGATCAGTCTTCTTTGATTTTGAGTGAAGAGATAATTGTGTGTGGTCCCTTACCCTGGGTGGTTCCTTCTATAAATCCTCTTTTAAATCCCTTGCCTCTTCTTTGATGTTGAGTGAAGAGATAATCGTGTGTGGTCCCTTACCCTGGGTGGTTCCTTCTATAAATCCTCTTTTAAATCCCTTGCCTCTTCTTCCTCTCCCCCTCCTTTCCTGTTAAGGAAATTTGAAATCATAACTCTATGAGTAGCATATTGGGTCAAAACTTTGACAATGTTCAAGGACTTTAAGTTGGAGAGATGTTTTCAGGAATTGGGGGGCCATAGCTGTCTCTTCCCCTGGAAAGCAGAAAATTTTGGAGGTTTGGTCCCCCCTGGGAGGGGATGGTTAAAATTGAATTTTGGTGGCAGCAGTATGGGTAACCTGGGGTCCTCTGGCATTGGAGTGGTAATCACTAATCAGGGATGGAAATGGTGCTCTTCGGGCCTTGTTCTCTGGCCCAATTGAACAAAGATGCTTGGTAAAAGCAGAATTTCTCGCAGCAGTTTTTGGAGTGGAAAAAGCAAAAGAAATTGGCATTGATAGACTGATTGTTGGAGGTAACTCTAAGATTGTAGTGGGATGGCTGACGAAAGGTGAAGGGGTGATTTGTTAGCCCAAAAATGATTTCAGGCACTTCAAATGGATCTCAAAAGACTTGAATATCCAATTTAGATGGATTAGGAGATCTACAAATAGCTTGGTTGACAGTTTAGCTAAACAAGGGGTTCAAAGAAACAATTTGTACATTTGTAGGTTTTTTTGGGGGGGGCTAGTCCTGTTTTGGACTGTCCTTTCACAACTCCTTGTTGTAATCTGTTCCTTGTTCTTCTATTAATAAAATTCTTCTTTGTGTTGCTGATAAAAAAAAAATGATGAAGCTGGAGTGAAATCAGTAGAAGAAGAGAACAGAGAAAGAATGAAGGGAGAAAAGAAAGTTTGGGGACAAACTCACTAGGGCAGTAAGAATATCCCCATCTTTTATTATTTAAGTGGTGAGCAAAATTACAAAAACACCTTGCTGCCTACTAGAGTATGTACAATATAAAAAATAAGTAATGGCATGCCGACATATAAGAAAAGCCAAATAAGAATGAAATAAACTTCTGGAACTGTTATTTACCTTTTTATTTCCAGCAAGGGATATACATAGCAATGGGAGGCAAGGTTCAAAGTGTCGACATGTTTGATACTGAAATTTCAAGTTTGAGTGTATCAAAGTCTTAGTACTTTTTTTTTATATATATTTCTATTGACAGTCTATTCCAATAATAGATACTGCCTAATGATATTAACCTTCAGCATATATACTTCCCTTAATTCCCAGTATTTGGCATATCTGTCCCCCCAAATACTGATACATATTGTATGATATGGCAGTAAATATTGATACTTTGAACCATGGCAGGAGGCATAACATTCTCTATGATTTGGTTATTTCCTCCCATCTTTCTCTTCTTTTTTGTTCTTCATTCATTCTTTATCTTTCTGTTCTATAATTCTGCTATTTTTCTTTCTAATTTTTCTGCATTACAACTCAAGTATATGTACATGTCCATTCATATACACATGCCTATATACATATGTTAATGTTTTATTGGTAAGCTATCATGTATTCTTCCGAGTTATAATTATACTTGGTATTGGTCCTTAAGTTTTATGTTGTTCTTACATTTGTTTGAAAACTAGACCTTTCAGGTTGCCTGCTATTCTTGTTGGTGATGGACGATTAGGAGGAATTTCTGGAACTATTTCGGCCTATGAGAGCTTAAAACTACGTGGTTATGATATTGTTGCTGTTATTTTTGACGATCATGGTCTAATAAATGAGGTTCCCTTGTTGTCTTATCTCCGGCACAGGTACTTGACTATGTCAATTGATTCAGTTCTTCTCCTGGGTTAAACTTTTGCATGTATAATGTTCCATTTTTCTTCTTTTTGAGCATTACTTTACATGTATGATACTTTTGAAGATGCTTTTATGTGTTATCTGTATTATTTGTCTCCCTCCCCACCCAAGGGAATTTATGTTGTACTTTCTATATCTAGCCCTGGTTTTCTGTGCGTCTCTTGTGATATCTTTTCATTTTTCTTCTTCTTTTAGGGTACCAGTACTTGTTCTTCCACCTGTTCCACAAGATCAATCAGACAACCTTATGGAATGGTTTGATGAATCTCAGAGCATTTTTGGTTCTCTTAAAGAGATGATGCTTTCTGCTTATTTGGAAAGATTGCAGAGATTGCAGAACATGCCAAAAAAGGCAAGAGATAATTTTTGGTGGCCATTTACACAGCATAAACTTGTTCCTGAAGAAATTGTCACAGTTATAGATTCACGTTGTGGTGAGAACTTTGCAGTCCATAAGGTTTGTATGAAGCTATTTTACTTCATTTGTTAGAAAATTTTAATCTGATTTGTTAAGTGGTTTATGTTTTGCTTTTGTATTTCTTATTTGAACTTGAGGGTATATTTCTGTGGACAAGTTTATGGTTGGTGAATGGAAGTTTGCTCAGTCATGAAGCATTTCCTTATCTCATAGTTAATGTTCCCAGAACATGGCTGTAGTTCCTTTGTTTGTAAATTAAAAAGCCTTTAATTATTTATTTTTTTCAATGTAGGTTCAGAATGCTGATATTATTACTCAACAATTTGATGCTTGTGCTAGTTGGTGGACTCAAGGACCTGATACTACCCTACAGGTCGCTGATATGCAAATTTTCTGTACTGCATTCTTGTAGTAGTTTTGTTTTTGCTGGTGAAAGAAAAATTTTATTAAAAAAAGGAAATAATATACAGCCACCAATAGGGTGCAGAGGGTGTATCAGCAGTACAAAAAAAGAATCAAAATACCAGCCCCAAAAGACGACACCTACATACCTGATTCCCATTCCCCTTTGGACAAACAGAAAAATACTTATAAAATTCACTACTTGGGACAACAGAAAGCAGACACAAACTTCCCCCAAAACATAGTTGTTTACCCAGGCCCTACTCAACTTCAGTTTCACGACTCCCCGTCAAGAAACACCTCCTGTCCACCCTCCTCATTCAAATTTCGCCTCCTTCAGTAATGGGTTTCTTCAAATTTTCTTCCCTTCTGTTCCTCTCAACTCTTCAAAAACTCTTCTAACCAAAGCCTCTCCTTCTAACAAAAATAAGCCTAGTGATTTGCCCACCTTAACCTCCCTATCTATCAAATTCTCTATCTCCATACTCCCTTGCTTCATCCCCTGCCCCTCTGAAGGCGCCTCACAAGATCTTTCTTCAACTTCACTACCACCCTCCCTAATCTTCTCCTCTGAAACTCCACTTGACACCACCTCCCCTGCAGGTGCATTCACCGCCTGCTTATTCTTACCACTGCAATCTAGCTGTCCAACCTCCTCTTCGGTCTGAGCCCCAAGCCCCATGTCTAGAAACTTTTTGTTTTGCTCCCCTTCCTATATGCACTCTTTTGTACTTGTTAGTTAGTGCCCACACCAACTAGACCATCTTTTAGCCGCGAGAAAACCTTAGTAACATCCATGGTGCGCGATTTAGTCGAGCTCCTATGAGTCTTTGCAGCGCAGGATAATTGGTGCTTTTTTGTTTTCTTTGAACCTAGCGGCTGATAGGGGCTCGAATAAAGAGACAATAGGTTTTGCACCCTCATCCACTTTTCGAGACTTGGACCCACCTATTGTAATAAGAAAGGGTAAAAGAAAATGTACAACCCATTGTATCTTTAAACACCTTTCTTATATCCTTTTTTAACCATCCTATTATTCCTTTCTAACCTTTGTTTCTTTGTAGCCTATACTTAAATCCATTTCAAAAGCATTAGCCAAACTAGAATGGAGGGGTGCTATGAAAACTGAAATAGAAGCATTACATAAGAATGACACCTAGGATATTGTTGAGTTGCTTGAGGGGAAGGAACCGGTTATATGTAAGTAGGTTTATACTTTCAAATATCATGCCGATGGTTCTATTGAAACGGTTTATGGCTAGTTTGGTGGCAAAGGGATACACACAAATGTTTGGAGTGGACTACTTCGGTATGGGTTCTCTTCTCCTTAGTAGCATGCTTTGATTGTGCTCTCTATTAGTTTGATGTGAAGAATACCTTCTTGAATGGGGATCTTCATGAAGAAGTGTATATGTGTCTTCTTCTTGGATGTATGGGAAGGAGATGCAAGAGAAGGTATGCAAATTAAAGAAGTCCCTTTATGGTTTTAAGTATTCTTCTTGGGCATGGTTTAAGAGGTTCCGGAATGTATTAATTCAGTTTGGTTATACTCAGACTTAGTTAGGTCATACCCTCTTTGTTAAGAGGAGAGACACTTTGGTGACATTCCTTATTGTTTATCTGGATGACATTGTAGTCACTGACAGTGATATCGAGGAAGTGAGCAGACTCAAGGGCTTCCTCAATATGAAGTTTGAAAATAAGGACTTAGGTGAATTGAGATATTTCTTGGGAATTAAGGTTTCTTGGTCCAAGGAAGGCATCTTCATTTCCTAATGCAAGATGTTCTTGACCTTCTCACTAGAGAATTTGGTGCTAAACCTATATCTACCCCTATTGATTCAAATCATATGTTTGCCACTGATGATGAATTGCTAGTCGATAGGGGAGTGTTTTAGAGTTAGTTTATGCATTCTCCTTGGGATACACATGGTTGTTGCCAAACATGGTCACTTGAAAATAGAAGTCTACATAAATGTAGATTGGGATGAGAACATTGTTTCTTGAAGGAGTAAGAAGCAGTTTATAGTGGCTAGACCTTTTTCTGAAGCAGAATATAGGGCTATGGCCCATGGAGTTTTAGAATTATTGTGGATTAGGTCTCTCCTACAAGAATTGGGCATTGATTATGATAAACCTATGATGTATTGTGATAATGAAGTGGTCATCAACATTATTCATAATCCATTTCAACATGATAAGGCAAAGTGTATTGAGGTGGATACACACTTTACACGGGAGAGAGTTGATTTAGGAGAAGTATGCATTGCCTTTTATTGCATTTGAGGAACAACTAGTAGATGCCTTAACCAAAGGAGTATCAAAGGCAAAGCTGCAGCATGGTATTAGCAAACCGGGCATGATTGACATCTATGCTCAGCTCGAGAGGGAGTGTAGAAAGATTGGGCGGGGTGGGCCTTAATTTGCCTTTTTTTATTGTTTTATCTTTAAATTGTCTTCTCTTATATTGGGCCTTAGGTATATGGGAGACCTTTTATTTCTTTTTATTGCTTATCAAGTCAGCTGCCCATTGGGGGCATTCATGAAATTCCATCTTCAATTAGTATTCAGCATTAATAAAAGAAATTAAACTGATTCCTCTGATTCATCCTGGTCACCGGGCAATCTCCAAGATCAAAAAACACCTTGGGCAGCAACTGAACTCTCCAATTATCTCCAAGAATCAAGCTACAAGAGATGTAAACTCCAGCCCTAGGAAAGTCTCATGCAGCTGGCTGGATCAAGTCCACATGGGAATGCTACTTGATCATAAACCTGCTCTGATACCAACTTTGCTGAAACAGCTCATAATCAAACTAGGTTTTACAGAGAAATCAGCAAAGAAAAAGAAGGAAAAGAAGGAAGAGCAGTAGAGAAGAAGAAGAGAGGTCACAGAGAGAAACAAATAAAAGGGGTGCAGAATCTTGTGGTTCTACCAGCCTACTAATTGCTATTTATATGTGAGCAAAATAAAAAAATATTACAGCGACTATAATAATACCCCTTCCACCTATAAGTGAAAGAAAAAACAATAACAGTAACAGCAATTCAGCAATCAGCAATAAGAAATCTTTTCTATTTCATATTCTCCAGGTGGAAGTACTCGGAGTTTTTCTTTACAATTTGCTTTAATTAGGTGGTTTCAGATTGAGCTTGCAAGAGATATGGGTTACGCTGCTGCAAGATTTGGACATGTGATGTTTCCTGAGAATGTTTATGAACCGGCCTTACTATGTGCAGAACTTTTGCTTGAAGGTGTGGGGAAAGGTTAGTTATTTCAAATTTTCTTTGCATTCTCAATTTCTACCACTTATTTTGTCAAACTGAAATGTGTGATCATTACTTCTTTGTGATTGACTTCACATCTCATTTTACCTCAAGTAGTTTGTACAGAAAAGACAGTGATATCATTAGATGTTTATGATGCAGGTTGGGCTTCTCGAGCTTTCTTTTCTGACAATGGATCAACAGCAATTGAAATTGCTCTAAAGATGGCATTCCGCAAATTCTCACATGATCATGGGATCCTTCTGGACTCTGTTACAGGAAATTTGGTTGAAAGATCTCTTGTGTTCAAGGTAGGTCTTATTCATTGGAGGCTATATTACATTTAGAACAGAATAATTTGAACCCATGGATCCGATTCTTGTAATGAAAGCCTCAGAAGTAAGATTTTGGTGCACATTTGCTATTAAAAGTTTACATCACTGAAGAATTTCTACATGCAAAGAAAAGTAGCATCTAGGCATTTTGTAAATCATATTAATATTGTCATTTCTAAATACATTAACTTTATGATAACAATGCGATTTATGCACAATTTGATGCATAGTTTAATGTATTACATGTGTTTGAATTGATATATTGTATGAAGGCAATGTTGCAAACTTCAGTTTTGGTTTAAACTTTGTTCGATGGAAATGCAATTCATTTGTGGAATTTTATGGAAGCCCACAAAAAACACTGGAAAATCTATGGAAGTTAAGGAATATTATTTATTTTGAAGAGTAAAGAAAAAATTTATTAAATAAAAAGAAAGATACTACTTTAGTAGGTGTTAAGGTAACACCCGAACAACTGAAGCTATGAAAACATGTTTTCATTGCAGGCTGGGATCTCAAGAACACCCCAGAAATTTTCTTCTAGATCTGCACTATTAAATTGCTCAAACTCTGGTAGAATCGAGACCCAGCTTGAAACAAGCTTTCCTACTGAGGCACCACAGCTTCAATGCCTTTGGACTTGTCTTCGAATAGCCATTTGTTTCTTTCCTTCCATAACGTCTAGTATATTGCAAAAGGGATGCAGCTCCATAAAATTTTTGTTTTCCTGCTTCCTTTAAACCAATGTTTTAAAATGCGGACGCTTTTATATGTTTGAAAATGTTTTAAAATGGAACAAGCTCTTACATACTTCAAAATGTTTTATATGTTTGATTTTATTTTTAAATTCTCATTTGAATACGCTTTACATGTTGTGTTTATGTATTTTAATTTTAGGTAATAGGCTTTTTAAAACATTTATTTTAAAATTTAAGTTCATATTTTTTAGTAATATATGTTCAATACTTTTTGATCTTTTTGAATTTTTTGAATTTCTGACATTTTTTTTTATGTTTTAATTTTTTTTTTGTATTTTTGCGGTTTGCTTCTAAAAGGCGTGCACCTCACCTTGCGCCTTGCTTCAAAAAGGCACTCACCTTGCCTAGGTGCACTAAGAGTGCTTTTTATTTTGGTTGGTAGTCTTTATAAAGGCCTTGTTTGCACGTTTTTCTGCGTGGGCAGTTGTCTGTTTAGAAGCCCGGAAGCCCGCGTTTTCGTCTTTTCCTGTTTGGTTGGGGGAAGATCTAGCCGCTGAAAGACTGCGCCCCAAAAAGACACAAAGATCTTGATTCGAGCTTATTTCAGGAAGCTAGAAGTGGAGCTTCTCACATTTTTTCATCTCATCTTTGTGCGGAAAGATGCGCCTCCAACCAAACGGTCCATGGGCTGCCAAGATCTTTATGTAAAAGCTCATTTATGTCTTTTGGCTGTCAGATCTTCCAGAAGATCTTTCAAAAAAGACTTGTCAAACGACACCAAAATCATTTGAAGGTCCTTTCAGTTAGGCTAAAGCCCCAAATGAATGCATTTAGGATATGAATGCAATTGGGCTTGAGGTGCAAGGTGCAAACCTAGGGAGGCATGCCAAAGGCGTTGATGCCTCTTGAGGTTGAGGTGTATGCCTCAAATGCCTTTTGCATGAGGTGTATGTACTATAGGTATATGCCTCATGCACCTTATGCATGGTTCATATGGAAAGAAAGAAAGAAAGAAAGAAAGAAGAAAAAGAAGAAAGAAAGAAAGAAAGGAACGAGAAGGGAAGGGAAGGTAAGGAAAGGAAATGAAAAAGAAAGAAAAGGAAAGGGAAGGGAAGGGAAGGGAAGAGAAGGGAAAGAAAATCAGGGCTAGGAACACTGCATTTCAGCTAGTGTTATATATCTCATTCTTCTTAATAAAGGGCTTCTTTCATCATAAAAACAAGAAAAAAAGATGTAATTATGAAGTCAGGGCTAGGAACACTGCGTTTCAGCTGTTGTGATTATGAAATTTACCATGTATCTTCATGTCAATCAAATGTCAACAATTTAGTAATGGAGGTTATGCTGATTGTTATTTTCTTTGATTCAGGTTCTTGCTCTCAGTGGTTCTTACCATGGTGATACTTTGGGTGCTATGGAAGCACAGGCACCATCTTCATATACGGGTTTCCTTCAGCAACCATGGTATGAATTCATAGTTAATTTGGTACTTCGAATCCTTTTTAATGGTTGATTATTGAAAATTCTATCCTTTTGGTTTAAGTTCTAGTTTTTTTTAACCGTTTGATTGGTAACTGTTGTAAGAATGGGGCCTTGCCAAAGGCTATAGCCAGTAAACCGTGTGGATTCCATAATTTCACAGCAACAAACCTGCAAGTTCAATAAGCTATTTTGTGAATTTTGGGATCAAACCGATAAGAATCTGACAACATTTTTGGTTACCTTAGATAAATTGAAATACAATAGGATGAAAGAGTTATTAACACGTGTGATTGCGGGAAGGGAATGCTGTGACTGCAAAGAAAGGACATATGATATAGCGTGGAAAAGGGGATTTGACATGAAAACTTAGAGTGTGTGATCCCATAAATATTAATAATGGGGAAAAGACAAAAACCAATAAAGTAAAGATATGCAAGGGAGCACTACTTGTTCTCTTTGTCCACTTTTGGATGGAAGCTTTTCAGTTTGTAGTCTGAGGGGAGATTCTTGGGGTCTTCCTACTTACCATTCCAACTTTCAAACATAGACAGCCCAGCTCAGCCTGTTGTCTCACATCAAGAATCTCTGGTTCATTTTTTTATCTTCAAGAACAGTAGCAATGGTACGACAGTGGACTCAAGTAGCAGATGAACTGGTGGCGGAAGAACAATTGGCTAAGTACTTGTCTCACTTTACAGAAGTAGTCCAAGAAGGTGGTGGAGAATATGCTGATCTTGAAAATCTGGTCCACAAGGTGTCTGGATTAATGGATCAGCAAGATCGAGCTGAAGAAAAGCTAGATTTAATTCAACAACCAAAAGAGATGATGATATACTTTGACAACTGCAACAGGGGTAGTGTGTGGCAGTATCTCCTCCAATCTAGCCAGATTCAATCATCATGGAGTCGGCAAATTCTCAATTTAGCCAAACTTGTAGCGGTGGTCAATGGAACCCCGCCTCAGCCTTAGAACATCAGTTTTCCTTCACTAGCACAAAACCAAATCCAGCTGGAGGTATCTTATTGGTTATTGGTGGAAATTTTGGCAAATTGAGAGAGCAAGTTTATACTAGAAACCCTATTCAGTAACTATAGCACAAAAACCTTGCCCACAAGGGTACACAATGCCTCAGCAATGGTACTTGTATGATGGTCAGAGTGGCAGTGCGAGAGAGCATATCATCCAATTTGAAGATGTGTTAGGTTCCTATGCTTCCGAAAGAGATCTCTGAGAGTTTTGAAAGACCTTGACAGTATGATCCTATACCTGGTTCATGAATCTGGCCCTGAGGAGCATTAGATCCAGGGAAAAATTATTGGAGAAGTTCTTAAGCACATCATGTAGTGAAGGATGACAATGGAAGTTCTCCATGTTGCTTCTCAAAAACTGCAGATGATCTTGTAGAGTATGTCTTGAAATTTAAGCGGGCCATACAACATGTGTATGATGAATATGTCAAAGAAAAGGACTTTGTGGATGAATGTTTTCAAGGTATGCATCCAAGATGTAGATCAGTGTTGGAGAACCTAGAGATTCAAGATTTCACTAGACTGGGAATGCACAAAAAGGACAAGTCCATCAGGTGACCGGACTTGGACAGGTAGTGGCAAGGGGGTTCACCATCAGTTGCAAACAACAAGGAAAAAGAAGTGCATCACCCCTCCCACCTAGTGAAAGATTGAGCGACCACCACCACTGCATGTGTCTAACCCAAAACAAGACAGAAACAGACCTCATTGCTGTGAATATCATCAGGCTTCATTGTCTCCAGGAGGAGTAAAAAACAGTCTTTTTTATTTATTTCAGCATATATAAAGTGATTAGGGATAGAGAGAGATATGATTCAGCTCTCTTCTCCTCCCCTTTTCTTCCACTTTCTTCTTCTTTCTCCTGAACAGCTTCTTCTTCCTTCTTTCTTTATTTTTTCTTGTTTTACAATCAAGATATTGTTGGACTGGTTTTCTTTTGTTAAGAAATGTGGGAAGAATGGTAATGATGGATTTCCAAGGTAAAGCAAGAGACATATTAGGTGAGACTTTATTGGGTAAATGGCTTTGAAGATTGTCTTTAGAAGAGTGCAGGTTATGACATAAGGTTATAGTGAGCATTCATGGACTTGTAGGAACAGATTTCCCTTTGGAACATGGCTATGTGCCTCTATCTTAATTTTTATGTTGGAAGATTCGATGTTTTTGTTTATTTTTAATGATCGGCAGGGTTCAATATTTTATTATATTTTTATTGATTCAATTGGTGTTTTAAAAGGCATGGGAGGCATACGCCTGGAGGCGTGCCTCCAGGCGAGGCACTCCCAAAACGCCCTAAGGCGTATGCCAGAGGCGTTGACACCTCTGAGGCGTACGCCTCAGGTGCAAGAGGCATACGCCTCATGCAAAGAAAAAAGAAAAAAAAGGGAAGGAAAGGAAAGGAAAAGAAAAGAAAGGGAAGGGAAGGAAAAAGAAAGAGAAGAAAAAAAAGAGAAAAGGAAAGAAAAGGAAAGGGAAGAGAAGAAAAGATAAGGGGAAAGAAAGTGGTTTGCTCCCTGCCCCTTTGTCATGCCTCTAGGTAGTGGGACGCCTTGCACGCCTCCACATTTCAAAACATTGGATTCAATGTTTTATTACATTGTGTTTGGGATTACTGGTAGCCTTGGGTTCTTCTTTCTGATGCTTCTGCTTTATGTCCACTTCTTTATGGTCATAAAATCACTTTATCCATGATATCCTAGTGTACTGAAGTGCTGTTCAACCTTTTATAAATTATCCCTATGTTTTATTTTTATTTCATTAGGGTTTAAAACTCGGATCCTTGTTATGCATTTGACAGATAGATGGTAAGAAGGAAATGATTCAAAACATGCACTGCATTTTCTTTTTTAAATTTCATTCTCTTTTTAGGTATACAGGGAGGGGCCTTTTTCTAGATCCTCCTACAGTGTTTATCTGCAATGGGAGTTGGAATATTTCCCTACCTGAAGTGCTACAATCTAAAAGTCTGAAGCTTGAAAATATGAGTAAGTGAAGCACGTTCTCCTTGGCTTGTTGCTCTCATTTTTAACTTCTCTTTGGCTTGTCCTCTTCTGTGTTATCTGAAGCTGGCATTTTCTGCAGTCTTCAATTCATGTGAGGAACTCTTCAATGGGAGCAGGGAAAGTTCTGATCTCGCAAGGAGCTATTCAACATATATAACACAGCAACTGTGCCTATTTTTGGGATCGGAAGATCATATTGGAGCCTTGATTATAGAGCCAGGCAAGATGGTGCATTTTTTTTTTTTTCGCTGCTCATCATATTACATTTTTTCCATGACATTAGGAAATAAAAGCCTGTATTTTTATTGCCTTACAGAATTAAATTAATTTTTATCTAGGTTTTCTTTGTTCATTCTATACTGGACTTGGGCATGTATGAATATGAAATCTGTTTATAGCATCAAGAAGATGCACTTGTGCCATGTAGTGCAAGTGGGGATGGGGAGAAGACAGTTGAGAACCATTGTTTACTTCTTCTCATGACATTTTATTATACATAGGTTAAGTCACTTGGCTAATCACAATCACCAACTTATTACTGTATTTGACTGTAGTAATGGAAGAAAATGAACAGACTACACCTTGACTTGCAAGAATGCACTCCACAATTTGGAAGACCCCCCCCCCAAAAGGGGAAGAAAGTGAGTGAAATATAAGTATTGATAGCATCAGGTTTACTTTTGGCACGGGTTACCTTGTTTGCACTGAAAAGAAGCATTTTGATTGCACTAGCTGAGCAATAGTTCCTTCTTCCTATGACCTTATGCATATGCAACTTACAACTTATTGTTATTGCTATTTGACTGTCGGGTAATTAAAGAAAATGAAAAGACTGCACCTTTACTCGCATGAACACACCTTACAACTTGTAGCATCAGGTTGACTATTGGCATGGGTTATCTTGTTTACACTGGAAAAAAGCATGTTGATTACACTAACTGAGCAATCACCCCACTTCTTACAATCCTATGCATTTGCAACCTGTATGCACTCACAATCATGAACCAATTATTCACATCTAGATTGATAATTTGAGAGCTTGCTATACTGTGATTTATCCAGCTGTTAAGTCTATTTATTTATTTATTGTCAGTCATACATGCTGCTGGTGGAATGCATATGGTTGATCCACTTTTTCAGCGAATGCTTGTCAAAGAGTGTCGAAATCGGAAAATTCCTGTCATCTTTGATGAAGTTTTTACAGGTTTTTGGCGTCTTGGTGCTGAGGTGAGCTGCTGATATATGCTGTTACTTATGATTGCTATTCTTTCTTATTATATATTCTCTTGATTCACTGGGGTTATAGTTGTATAATTAATGGGCTTGGATTTTCATTCTCTAGTCTGCAGCAGAACTACTTGGTTGTACACCAGATATAGCCTGCTATGCAAAGCTTATGACTGGTGGGGTTATACCCTTGGCTGCCACCTTGGCGACAGAAGCTATCTTTGATGCATTTAAAGGAGATTCCAAGGTATATCCTTTTTTTGTCTTTGGCATTAGTATGACAATAACGGATCTGTTAGTATCTTTGATAGGTCATCCATCAAGTTTCAAGTGGATTTAAATTTTTGTAATCATCAGACTGCCAAATAGCTCATCTTAGGGCAGTTTCTTTGTCATGTACCAGTGTTTTAGAAGGCATGGGAGCCATACACCTGGAGAGTTTCCCCCAAAATGCGCTCAGGCATATGCCAGAGGTGTTGATACCTCTGAAGTGTATATTCAGGTGCAAGAGGCTTTGCCTCACATGCCTTTTGCATGAGGCATGGTACCGGAAGAGTTTTGACCAATTAAAGCACCCCCATGAATTTTGATGAATACCTCTGATTGGTCATCTCTTTTGATACCAGTTGATTGGCTATATGTTTTTCCACATTATGTCTTTCCGGTATCATAGTCAAACTCAAGAAAGTAGAGGAAAAGAAAGGGAAGGGAAAGAGAGAACTAAAGAAAAAGAAGAAAAAAAGAGAAAAGAGAAGGAAGGGATGGCTTACGCCTCCTCCTTCCTCCTCATCCCCTCCTCTTAAGCATCTTTGCGCTCGGGAGGTCTATACCTCTTACATTTTGAACAATGCCTCATGCCTTCAAGTGGTGGAATGCCTCGGCCTCCACATTTTAAAACATTGGTATGTACTTGCTTTTGGTAATATTGCTATATTATCTGATATTTCAGTTTCTAAAAAAAGTTTCTGATCATCATCATCATCATCGTCCAAGTCATCATCATTATCATCCCAAATTTTGGTAATATTGTTATATTCATCTACTTGCTTAATGAATCCTATTTTTCCATTGCATTTTGTTTAAATCCTATCCATTGTTAAATTATTTGTGCTTAAACCACTTTTTACTACTTCTACCCACATCCTTTTTGGTCTAGCCCTAGCCCTTTTAGCCCCTTCAATTTGCAACAAATCACTACCTACGAGTGTTGTTGATGGTCTTCTAAATGTGACCAAACCATCTAAGTCTACATTCTCTCATTTTATCACTTATTGTAGAGAATGCCTACCAATGAGGGGTAATTTGGTCCTCCCAAACAAATAACGACACATGGCCATTATCGACAACGTAGTGCTAAGTCAACAGGTTAGCTTGGAGCACCTCGCATAGACCGACCTCGACCTCGGCAAGGGCGAGCTAGCAGAGCCCTAAGGTTGTTGGCAACCTCACCAAGGAGTCAGTTGAGCTGAGGCGACCCACGAAGGTGAGCTCGTCTAACTGCACCCACACCCCGTTACCGAGGGTGCACCAATATCATGACCATTGGAGTAGCTCATCGTATCGTGCGCCACAATCTAAGCGAACGAACTATAACCGCTGCACAGATCTTGTAACTGACACATTAATACGCCTTGTATTGTGGAAACATCTCCGCTAGTAGCTCAGGAACGTTGCCAAAGCATCCTGAGCCCCTGATGACTATAAAAGGAGCCCATAATTCACTTGGGGAGGTACGCGCACTTATACTCTCAAGCTCTCTCACACTCTCAGAGAAATTCCCATTCACCTACTGACTTAAGCATCGAAGTGCCCTCTCCGGGTAAAAACTACCCGGGCACTCATCTTTCTTCCCTTGCAGCTTGCTTTAGCTCGGACATCCAGACATCAGCTCGGCCACATAGCTTGGCCACATAGCTCGGCATAGCCAGATTGACATCTAGTCAGAGTCTGAATCACGGTACACAAGGGAGCGTCCGGATTGCGTGACATCAATTGGCGCCGTTTGTGGGATCCACAACAAAAAGCAAAGTTCCCTTTTCTTACTTTCAGAAATTCAGCAATGGCATCCTCGAGCAATCCCCCTACCCACGACAACAACATCAATGGCCAAATCCCTACTGTTATCATTGGTCAGATTAATGTTCCCTTACACCCAACTGGGCGACTGGACAATGTGAACGCGCCTCACTCTACGGTTGAGCCCACAACAGCTCCCGTAGTGGTTGATGTGCACCAGTTCAACGATATAGTACGGTGCGTGCAAGGGATGACTGAGCAACTACAATCTTGGGAGAATAGGTTTGCCTTTATAGCAGGGGGCAACAACAACAACAACGATTTCCGCAGGTACCCCTTCAACAAGTACCTCAGAACAGTCAACAAGCACCTCGGAACAGTCAACAAGTGCCTCGGAACAGTCAGCAAGTACCTCGGGACAGTCAGCAAGTACCTCTTCAGTAGGTACTTATACAGAATGCTGGTTTGAACCAGACCGACCAGGAAGATCCGATCCCTCCGCGAGTTCGCAGCCAGATTCAAGTCCCCAATAGAGATGACAACCAAAACCGCTTTGATGACGCAGCCCATGATAATCAGCTCTCGGTGGAAAGCCGAGATGAGGTTCCCACCGGGATTGACGCCGCCAGTTTGACTGAAGGTGTTGAGAAGAGACACAAGAGGCGAACACACCGCACTAGGAAGAAAAGCCAGCTTGCCTTGGTAGGATGTGAAGTCCAGAAGGGAGGAGACAATGTAGCCATCCGTAGGATGGTTTGCCTCTCCGAACCACCTCGCCTAACTCGGGAAACTCTGTTGGCCCCTGAAATCCTTGAGGCCCCAAGGCCGAAGAACCTCAGGGCACCGACCCTTGAATCTTACAAAGGCAAGACAGATCCGGTCGAACACGCCAATAGCTTCTAGGCTCTCATGCTACTCCATGGAGAAAACGACGTAAGTATGTGCATAGCTTTTCTGACAACCTTAAAGGAAGAAGCTTGGCTCTGGTACTCCAGACTAGCCCCCAGTTCCATCAAGAACTAGGACCAGTTCGCCCAACTGTTCATCAATCAGTTCGCCACAAGCAAGAGGCACTCCAAGTCGGCGACCTGTTTACTGAATGTGATCCAAAAACCGAATGAGACGCTAAGGGACTATATTAGAAGAATTAACATGGAGCGCCTTTAGATCCCGGACTTGGAGCCCACCGTACAACTTATTGCAGCTAAGAATGGGGTACAACACCCCGAACTAAAGTGGTAGATTGAATTGCGCCCTCTAGCCACCATGGAAGAAGTTCTCGACATAGCACACCAGTTCATGAAAGCCGAGGAGGCAGTGGGTTCGAAGTCCGACCTGTTTGGAAAAAGAAAGTGAGCAGAGGAAGAAGTGAGTAGCAGTAAGACCAAGCGAAGAAGTCAATCCCCTAAGAGGAGCAAATCGCCGAAAGGCAGGCGTAGTAGCTCGCCGTGCAGGAGGAGCAAGTCACCAGCCAGAGGTTCAAACAAGCGGTCAACGACACCACCTGTGTACACCTGGACCTTCACCCCCCTGAACACTAAAAGGAAGGAGATTTTAATGCAGATCAAGTCAAATGGTTATGTGAAATGGCCACCCAAGATGAGGGGGGACCCTACTACTAGGAACCCAATTGTCACTTTTACAAGGATGTGGGTCACGATACGGAGCATTGCTAGAACCTGAAGAATGAGATAGAAGATCTCATTAAGAGAGGATACCTGAGACAATTCATCAAAGACGAGCGGCGACCTGAGGAAGGGACAAGTAGAGAAGAACCTTAGGCCAACAGGGAGTAGGAGCCAGCTCCCCGAAATCAGTAGCAACTAGAAACACAGGTTCGAGGGACCATAAACATGACTACTAGAGGTTCGATTATCGCTCTCTGCACTACTTCAGCAAGCAAGAATTCGGTCAGGGAGCTGGAACAGGAAGACAGTAACCCATCGAAGCGACCCCGAGAAGAAGTGATCTATTTCACTGAAGATGACATGCATGGGATCCTGGGATCCAGTACCCACATGATGATGCTCTAGTAGTCAAACTGCTGATCAACGATTTCAAGGTAAAGGGAATCCTGGTTGGCTCCGGCAGCTCGACTGACATTTTATTTTTGGAAGCTTTCAAGCGTATGGAGCTTGGTAAGACAGATTTACAGCCTATTGATGTCCCACTAGTAGGTTTCAGCGGTGAGGTAGTCCGCCCCGTTGGTAAGATAAGAGTGTCGGTCGAGGCGGGCTCGCCTCCTCACACTCTACGTTTCGAACATGACTTTCTAGTAGTTGCCACCTCATCTCCCTATAATGCAATACTGGGGCGACCTATCTTACACACTCTCCGAGTTGTCGTTTCAACGTACCACCTGGCATTAAAATTCCCTATAGAAACTGGAATAGGCGTGCTGCGTGGTGATCAGTTAGAATCACGAAAATGCTACGTAGCAGCCTTAAAAGCAAAAGGCAAGATAGCCACCGACATAGATTTGGAGCCACCTCTAGAGAATATTGAGGAGCGAGCTTGTCCAGCAGAAGAGATTGTTACGGTCCCTGTCTCCAAGACAGAACCTGGAAAAAACACTGCAAATTGGAGCTCGCCTGGCAGAGCCTATGCGCTCTGAACTAGTAAGTTTTCTATTAAATAATTTAGATGTATTTGCCTAGTCGGTTGCAGAAATGCCCGGCATAGACCATGAGCTCATAACTCATAGACTTAATGTTGACCTTACTTTAGACCCGTCCGACAGAGGAAGAGAAACCTCACGCCAGAAAGGTGGCAAATAGTAGATGAAGCGGTGGAAAAGCTGCTAACAGTGGACTTCGTTAAGGAAGTCCAGTACCCGAGCTGGATAGCGAATCCGGTTTTGGTAAAGAAGGCCAATGACAAGTGGTGTATGTGCGTAGATTATACAGACCTGAACTGAGCTTGCCCGAAAGACAGCTTTCCCCTACCCCGCATAGATCGCCTAGTGGACGCGACCTCAGGATATGAGCTCCTGAGCTTTATGGATGCCTATTCCGGCTATAATCAGATCCTGATGGACCCTGAAGACCAATAAAAGACAGGCTTTGTAATTGAGATGGGCCTGTATTGTTATAAGGTCATGTGTTGATTTTTATGGGAAAAGGGAAACTCATGAATTTTTTCATACAAGGAAAGAACCATTAAAAACTTGCTAGAGCTGATACACTTAAGGGTGGCCCATTGGTTGAAATCTTCGAAACTTTTCACAGATAGCTAACTCTGTGAGAAATTGGAAAGAGATAGCTAACTCTGCCCAGATTAAGAGGACTCCCAGCCACTCTTGGACCTCTCCACCCTTTGGATTCATAAAACTGAACTTTGATGGTAGTAGCATAAGGAATCTAGGGCCTTTCGGGATTGGGGGAGTGTTTAGGAATGAGAAAGGTATTATTCTTGCCATGTTTTCAGGCCCAATTGGAGAAGGTGACTCCCTTAGGGCTGAGATTTGTGCAGCTCTAGAAGGAACCCAAAGAGCAACAGAGTTGAACATCAGAAGATTGGTCATTGAAGGTGACTCGGAGGTGGTGGTTAGATGGCTAAAGGAAGACAACAATGGTATGTGGAGCTACAATAATGAAAAGAAAAAATTCAAATGGCTTACTAGGGGCATTGAGATGAAGTACAGTTAGGTGAAGAGAACTGCTAACTCAATTGCTGATGGGTTAGCCAAGCAGGGGGTGAATAGGGATTCTTTGTTTTGGGCTAATTTCTAATTCCCCTTTCATTGTAATGTGCTGGTGGGGAGTTAAGATGCTTTACCTCCCCCATCCCCATCCCTCTTGTAATTATAGTTTCATATCTTTAATAAAGCTTATTGTTATTAATCAAGAACAAACCTTTATGTATTTTTAAGAAAACAATCAGTTGTGATCTGAATCGGTTTGGAACAAGCAAGAACCAGAACTAACCCAATTATTAATTGGGACAAAATCACGGAACCTGAACCGATATAATTGGTTCGGTTTGATAAGGTGGAACCAACTTATTGATAGCCTAGCTTCAGGTGCTCTAACATTAGTTGTTGAACCCTCGTACATGTCCTTAATTTTTTCTATGTAACCATTTGGGACCCTTTCTTTTCTAAGACCCACCATATATCCCTCTATGAATTCTATCTTAAGTTTTTTTCTAGATCAATGAACACCATATGTAGATCTCTCTTTTTATCTCTAAATTCTATCAATTGTCTCGAAAGAATGATAGCTTCCATGGTTGATCTCCCTGGCATAAATCCAAATTGGTTCTCCGCAATACTTGTTTCATGTCATAATTTTTGCTTATTTATGTTAAGGTTTATCCTTTTTTTATGAAGAAGAGTTCTTAAATATATCTTGCATCAAATACCATTTCTAACAAATGCTCTCTTTAAATTCGTACTTTTTTTTTGTTTAAATTATCTTGTGTTTGTAATTAAGTTAGCATTTTCTATTGCTTGATGCTTTTCTTTGATTGAAAAAATAATCAAGGATTTATTGAAAGAGAAGAGCGGAAGAGAACACTATAAATACCGGCAATAAGAAAACAAAAGGAACTGGTGGCCAAGCCTTGGGAGATAACAAATCACCCTTCTCAAAGTTCTTGCATCCAGAGTGAAGCCTTTGAAATTCCTGGGATCAACCGACCCCCCTTCTACCACCCATGATCACTTGAGAGCCACCCCACAACTTTAACGAGTTTGAACATGGAGTACATCAAACTCTGTCCCTGGGTTGCCAAAATCACAGATTGATAGTATTACTGTACTAATACAACTCTGGCCTGAATCCTGATAAATGAAGGATGACCATACTTCCATGATCTCTTGAAATTCCACTGGTTCTAAATGATAATCATATTCCCTAGGGAGCTGCAATTGTTTCAACAGTTCTTTCCAAGTCTGTTGGTGGGGGAGAGGGCCTGCACAGTTATTTAGTGATAGACCAAAAAGCTTGCAATAGAATGCAGTCTCCAGTTGCACCTTTGTTTTGAAAATCAATGTAAAATTGTAAACCATCTAAAGCCCATCCCCTATCATAAATGGGCTGATTTGAGGGTGATAAGATAAAAAAAAAGTCATAATGGAATGAGTTCTATAACAAAGAACATAGTATTCCTTGCCTCCCAAGTATCATATAAAATAGCAAGGGATGTCAAAATGATTTTCCCTCCCTTACTGGATGGTGATAAATAGCCAAATACCTGTTCATGCCCAACTTTTTTGGTGTTAGAAAAACATATTATAATAAAAAAGAAAACTGTATAGCTTTAAAGCATTGACAACTTTTTTGGTGTTAGAAAAACCATATTATGGAAAAGACTTTGCATATCAGGCACCTATGGTACCCAAATACCTGTTCATGCCCAACTTTTTTGGTGTTAGAAATTAGAAAAACCATAATAGGAAAAAAAATTATATCTTTAAAGCATTGACAACTTTTTTGGTGTTAGAAAAACCATATTATGGAAAAGGAGTTTTGTCCATTTTTCCTGTATCTGCATCCATGACAGTACCCTTATCTGGGCATCATAGTCAGGCATAGACACCAATGAATGCTAATAGAGGCATATGCTCATAGAAAAATCACAGTAGTTAAAGAGGTGGTTAACTTACCTTACGCCAAGCACAAGGTGCATATGAACAGGGAAGCTTATTGTTCTTGCATTTCTTATGGAACACATTTTAGCAGCCGACCATCATGTACACTCTTCCAGCATAAAAGCCCTAATATTTGGTAGAACAGGGCTTTTCAAGTTCAGCTTGAAAGAAAATTCTGGGGGCATAAGCATGGACATCAATAATCTAGAAGAAAGGAGCAAGAAAATAATATTTGAAAATAGTTAGAAGATTTCCTTACCTCAGAAATTTCAGAAAATGCAATTAAAAAAAGTGCAAGTCACATAATCTGCCTGTTTTGAGTTGCATATTTATGCATGGTATGTAAGCATTCTATGTAAATGAGCATAGCTGGTTTACAATACTCTCTCTCTCTCTCACAGAAAGGAAATGATTATTTTCTCCTTTGTTTTGGTTTAGCTCATGGCTCTTCTGCATGGGCATTCTTACAGTGCACATGCAATGGGCTGCACAGCTGCTACGAAAGCCATAAGATGGTTTAAAGATCCCCAGACAAACTCAAATATCATTGCAAGAGGAAGGCGGCTTAGAGAGGTATGAATTATGCAGAAACTTTTGTTTCATATGTTGTTTTCATGTTGCTGGATGCTCTCCCAACACTAAACAATCAAGGCAAGAGGGCTTATATGTGAAGTTTGTCTTAGTCCCATCTCCTATGATTTATATTGTTTCAACAGAAGGAAAAAAATCTATCCAGAGTCGGACTACAAAGTCCGTTTTTTATTTCAAATAGAAGAATGAGGATTTAACTGTTGTTGACCATTAATTGCATTTTTGTTCACTAAAAATTATTTCTAGTTTGTTAACCATCATAAATTGAAGTTGCATTTTCATATATAATTCTACATTATATCTGGTTATGATGATACTATATCTTTTAAAGTTTTAATACTACAACCAGAGACATTTTCCTTCTATATTTCTTTATTGTAGAAACTATTAAATTTCTAATTCTTTATTATCATGCGTAAATTTTTTCTAATTTTCGAAGGAAAAATGTCAATCTGCTTTCAGTGGCATGAACAATTTGTTTCAACTTATTTTTTTGATGAATGAATTTGTTTCAACTTATTCTCATCAAACATTATCTATCAGGCTTAGAGTCATTGCTCATGAGCTTCCTCTATCTGTTTATGATGTATACTTGCAGTTATGGGATGCGAAGCTTGTACACCAGATATCATTACATCCAGCAGTGCAGAGGGTGGTGACATTAGGAACACTTTTTGCTCTAGAATTATGTGCAGAAGGCCATGATGCTGGGTACTATCTCATTAGCTTCTATTCCTTTCTGAGTTCAATTGTTGACACTCAGCGGTACACCCTGGTTGGCCCTGGGTTGAGCATTTGTTAAATCTTTAAGGGAAATTCTTCAAATTGGTTACCTAATTTACACCCCTATAACCACTGTCTTGAGTAAACATTTAATACATCCTCCTTGGTATGCAATTTTCCCCATTTACGGCTGCAAATGGTATCAGATTTTCCAGAATCAAATTTGTATTCAATCCATTTAAATCCCTATATAATTGTATTTGTTTCAGTTTAAATATTTATGCTTGTATATTCTTAAAATTTATATCCATTAGTGAAATTGGTTTGAATGTTGTGTTTATACTAAACTGTGATAGGTGATAGGTTCAAGTTTCACTATTCGCACAAGTAATTTTCATTCCATTTTGTTCATGAAATACAATATTAAAGCCATTTTTAGTTCATTTTATTAATAATTTATAATATTTTGATCATTTTCTAATTTAATCTATTTATACTATCAATAGGTGATTGCAATTTGAATTCAATTATAAACAAATCAAATTTGGATTTAGATCTACCTTATATCTGATTCTATTTGATCTTGTTAGCAGACCTTTTATCACTATATTCTGGCTCTTTGATGGACCATAAAATGTTATTCTTTTGAGTTTTTAATGACAGATGTTAGTTGACTTCAAAAATGTTTAACTATCACCACTTATTTTCATAGATGACCTAGTACTTGAGAACGGTACATATCGATGTTAGCTGGTTGGTATTTCTTGCAAACAAATCCATTTTCCTATTATATTCTTGTATCTTCGTTATCATCATCATAGAAGCCTTATTTTACTGGCTATGAGCTAGAAAATTGGGTTTAATTGTTTCTTCCAACAGAATTTTTCTGACTTTCATGGTGTATTACTTGTCCATAAATCTTAATTTCTGGATTTTATGCAGGTATGGATCATTGTATGCGAGCTCTCTTGTTCGGATGCTTCGTGAAGATGGTGTTTATTTGAGGCCTCTTGGTAATGTTATTTATCTAATGTGTGGTCCATGCACATCTCCTCAAATCTGTAGTCAGCTAATCAGCAAACTTCACAGGAGACTCAATGAATTCAGCCAAGCTAATGCATAAATATCGGTCTTGTAAGTTAGATACTGCGATAATGCTATTCAATGGCTATAAGCCTGTAACATGCAACTACAAACGTTCTGTCATGTACTTTTGATTCTATGGCACCTATTATTTATTTACCATAATTGATAATATATTCATGACAAAAAATGCAAGTCTTCAAGATATGACAGGCAGTCGGCTGGTCTATCCTGATCCGGCTCTTGGGCGCACCGTGCACCTGCATTGTGTTCAGGTTTAGGAGCAAATTTTATAGTGGTTCCTGGTAAACTATTTTTAAAGTGGGTCAAGCCAGGGATAATATTGAGGCCCATCTTGTCTGATATGTATCATATCGGTGTAGGTGATTCACCGATTTTTTACTTTAAGCTTGTATCGATATTTAGAACCTTGTTTGTCTGGAATTTGGACCTTGAGGCCCATTTATAATTGGTGTTTACAGCTGTCTTCAAGCTTATGGGGGTGGATTCGAGCTAAGCCGAGTTGAATAGCTAGTTATTTGCGCTCGAGTCAAAAGCTCATAAACTTGAGCTCGGCTTGGCTCGAGCTCATCTACAAGTTAAATGCTTTATAAAAGTAAAAAGTTATATATATAAATGTATTTTTATTTGACATTTACAAATTAATAATTATAATAATTAGTTATTATTATATATAAAAATAAAAATGCTATATGTATGTATGTTTGTATGTACGTATATATATATATATACAAGGTTTAAAATATCGATATGCTCGATACGCCAGTATGGGTGTATCGGGCGAATCGATACAGCTTTTGATGCCTTTTTTTTATTTTTTTTTGCAACTGGTTCAATGGGGCCGATTTAGGGCTCCACCCCCTGAACTGGCAAACCCTTAATACACCCACTATAGGGGCGTATCGAAGAGATCCTGAAACGATACGTATTGGCCAATACGAGCCAATACGTGTCGATACTTTGAACTTTGTATATATATGTAAAAACTTGATTAGGCACCTGAGCTTCACAAACCAAGTTATATTAGGCTCGATTAGCAAACGAACTCGTTGTCACCCCTATTTATAACTTTGGCGGCTGCTTGTATGGAATTTGGATCTAGGGACTCAACCTTGAAAATAACACCTAGGCCTGTTGAAGGGGTGCTTAGATATTTTATTCTGTTTTTCTTCAAGGCTTTAGTCGTTTTTTTTTTAATAAACATAGGATTTAATTAAAAGCAGACAAAGTCACCAGAGTCCAACCAGCTGGGTAAGTTCTCCCGGTACCAAAAAATTCCCGAATGTTAAGCCTCTTGGGTCAGCCTTTGAGTATAAGTTAGAGTTCTATTTTTAAAGCTAATATTTACATACAAAAAATTTAAAGAGTTTCTTTATGGTCTCCAGGTAATAAGATAAGAGTTATCAAATTTAAAGAGTTTTTGCATCAGTTTCAACAAAAAGGTTGGAACAATCGATTGACTTCACAAAAAATAAATTTTCTTGCACCGCCATGCATTCAGCTCAAGGTTTAAAGTATCGGAAATGCTATGCGTATCGGAAAGGCAAATTTAAGAGGCGTATCGGGATATGCCTTGGATATGTATGGATATGGACGAAAAATTAAGATATGCATGGAAACACATAAAAATGCTATAAATACTCTAATAAATCATAAATAAACATCAATATCACTAAATATAAGACATAAATAAGCTATTTATGCATAAAAATAACACATTTTAGTGGGTTTTATGAAAAAACATATTATAATCAATAAACAGGAAGTTGGGAATAGAAACATACTATCTAATTATGGACATAATAGATCAAGTAATTATTTTGCATATTTTATTCTAATTTTCTAAAAACTAAATAATTATTTATTTTTATTCAAATAATTATTTTGTATGTTTTATTTTAAAAATTAAATTAAAATTAAGAAAAGTAAATATGTAACAAAAAATTGAATGGATTTATGGACATAATAGATGAAATAATTATTATGCATATTTTATTCTAAAAATTAAAAAAAAATAAATATCAATGTTTTAAAACACAAAGGCATTCCACTACCTAGAGGCGTGAAAGATACGACCTTAATACGATGAATAGATACGGCATATTCAATTTGATACCATGTACCGTACCGAAAACTTGCTGGAACGATACGTATCGGTTGATACAAGCCGATATGTGACGAAATTTTAAACCTTGATTCAGCTTTGCTGCGAACAACATTAAGCTTGTTACCAATAGCACAAAAAAAAATTACGGTTGTTATCTAGAACTATCAGGCCAAAGCACCATCACAATTTATAATGGTTTTAAAGTCATTGTTTTGATCTTGCCTAAGGCCAGTTATAATGGTTTTAAAGTACCAAGCAAATGCACACCAGGATAACACTTGATTTAGGAGGATTTTGTTATTAAATTTTTGACCAAGGAAAGAGAGCCTCCTAGAAAGTTGATAGACCTTGAGGGAAAATTAGGGACCAAGGACTGGCAAATAAAACAGCTTGAGCAAGGGGACACCAAAGTAATAAGTGCAGAGGAGTTTCGTCCTCATGTTACGATACTGGGCAAATGGCATTGTCCAAAATTCTTCTGTTCACAAGGTCAGATTTGCAAAGGACAAAGCCTTCGATGGTCTCCATATGAACAACTTGATTTTCGGAGGATATTTGAGTTTCCAAGAAAGTTTTATCCATTTGACACTGTTTTCTTGAGAGGCCCGTATCCATGTTTTCCCAAAGGGAATTATAGATTTGCTTGGAAGAGAATTCCCCATTTTTGGATCCTGTGTAGATGAATTTATCTTTTTGGTCTGAAGGAATTGGAATACTGAGGACCTGATCTTCCAACTCTGATAGAATGGCTTGAATCATCCTTTGTTCCACCCTAGGGGGTCATGATGGATTAGATCTTTAATCCTTGATGTAGGCACTTTAGGCAGGCCTCTGGCGCGTTGACATGTGGCTAAGGGCAGAGCCAATCAGCGTGTTAGGCAGGGCGGAGGTCAGCGCCCAGCGTGGGACCAATGGCGCGACCACATGCGGCGGGCTCAGACCGCATCCTGACCGCATCCTGACCATCCACATCTGTCTGCCTTCAAGCGATCTCAAGTATAAATAGGGCATGACTCCCCCAAGGTAAGGGATCTAAGACTGAGTCGAGACTCTCATTTCTCCAAACTCTCTTTCTCTCTAGCTTTCTAGGGACCTCGTCCGCCCTATTTTCTACGCCCTGACTAACTTGACCGTCGGAGTCCCCACCTCGGGTTATCACCCGAGGCCTCTGACATTCCCTTCCTCGCAGGTACTCGGCCTCATCCGACCTCGGCTGACATTGGGCAAACATCACCAATCCTCAGCTACAATGCACTTTGAGCTCCTCTAGCCCTCAGCCTCAGTGCCCCTTGAATCCATCTACCAGCCAGCCTATCCAGGAAGCAAAACAAATTAACTGTATTGTGGGAACGACTGCTAAGCCTTCCTCCCAGCACTACAACTCAGCTTCCAGCGAAATGGCTAGAAACAAGAGAACTAAACAGAACTTGGTCACCAGGGACCAACTCCAGACAGTCCTCGACTGGCTTGACAACCTCACGTAGAGGTTGAACGAGGTGGGGCGACCAGTAGGAGGTTGCCCGCAAGGTGGCCACCCTGTTGGAAACCTAGGGCATCGCAATAGACACCCTTCGTGGGCTACACCAGCAAAGCGCCTTGTCAGACCTTACCAGGCCAACCCCTTGACGTCTGGCGGAAGTGGCCGAAGTGTGAGTCAGCCGCTGAGAACCCTCCAACCTCTCGTCTGAAAGGAGAATGAATTGATACGGTCTTGCGACCAACGCCGAAGCCAAGGACACCGTCGCCAACAAGAAACGCCACCTCCACCTCGCACCTCGGACCTTTGAGACTACCTCGATGATCGACGGGCCAAAAGGGACCGAGATGCAACTGGCCCGTCTCACTGCTAAGGATACTAGGACGAAGCCAAGGTACCCGTCGGCCAGCAGATCGTCGACCTATAGGCACAGCTCGGCGCGATGAAGGATGAAATTCGACAAGTCAAGGAGAGCCGAGGTGACACCTTGGCAAATTAGTATCCCTCCACCAGGATGGATGCCTTCACCGCCACCATCACCTTGGAACCTCTTCTGCATCATTTCAAAGCTCCCATACTGGAGACTTACGATGGTACCTCGGATCCAGACGAACACCTGGAGAGATTCTAGCACTCAAGCTCCTGTACAGGTATTCTAACGCATTGATGTGCCGAGCTTTCCAGGCGACCTTCAAGGGGGCAGCTCGGCGCTGGTTCCCTGGGCTCCTGTCTTGCTCCATCAGCTTTTGGGACTAGTTTGCCAACCCTTTCCTTGCTCACTTCATCAGCGGCCAACGATGTCATAAGGCCATCATCGCATTCATGGCCATTCGACAACGACACGACGAGAGCCTACGGTCCTACATCGACCACTTCAAGAAAGAAGAACTCGAGGTTCGCGACCTCAACCCCATGGTCTCCATGCATGCAGCAACCCAAGGCCTCCTCCTCGGGTCGACCCTTAAGTGCTTTGTTGCCAAGATACCACCTAGAACAAAGGCGGAATTTTTGAAAAAGGAACAGAAGTACATCGCTGTCGAGGAAGCCTCGGCCGACAAGTACAGAGGTGGAGAGGCCGACCACGACCATGGTGACCACCAACATGAAGACAGTCGCGGCGGTGACAACAACAGGAAGTTGCCGGCCTCATCCTACGACCAGTACATGCCGCTCAACTCTACCTGAGCACACATCCTCATGCAAGTATGAGGGGAGGAGTATATAAAGTGGCCTCGAAAGAGAAAGAGGAGCCCCAAGAGGGATGACCCAACAAAATACTACACGTTTCACTGCGCGTCAGCCACGACATCAAAGACTGTTACGATCTCCAGGACGAGATTGAGTCCCTCATCCGCCGTGGATATCTGAAGCAGTACATTGACACCGACCTCATCACCTCAGCCCAGCAGCAACAGTTGTAATCAGTCACTCATCAGCAACACCTTGGCCTCGGGCGTGACCGCAGGCCGGACCATGTAACCACAAGAACTCGGCCTCGGCCGACCATGTAAACATTTTGTAATAAAGCAAGTTTCTCTTACCTCACCTCAAACCCTCAGCATATACGTTCTCGTCTCGACCGAGCGACCTTCCGTAGCATACAACCTTTGCCAAGGTTACACGCTCGGACTGGACCTCGATCCAAGGCACACGACCCTGGGAGGTCATATGCCAAGTTGCCAGGTCCCTCACCTCAGTCAATTGGCTGGTCGCGGCATACAACCTTCACCAAGGTTACACGCCCGGACCGAACGTCAACCCAAGGCATACGACCCTCCGGAGGCCACACGCCCTCAAACAATCGACTGGCTGTGGCATACAACCTTCACTAAGGTTACACGCTTGAACCGGATGTTGGCGCAAGGCATATGGCCCGCTAGAGGTCACACACCTGCTCACCCCTTTTGACAGGGAGTCTAACAGACCTTGGTCGCAGCTGACGGGCTGGCCCTTGGTTTTGGCCTCGGCCTCAGAGAGACCCTCTAAGCGAGCAATTCCTCATCCAGGCTCGAGAGCTGGCATCGGCCCTCCACTTGACACAATTTATGGTAGAACAAACATGCTGAAGGGAATGCCACCTCACTAAGACCAGGGTGGTATGCGGTGCTGGCCGAGCTCCACGCAGCCTCAGCCGCGCATGGATTCACGCGCCTTGTCCCCCATGGGAAGGGCAGCCAGGAGAGCTATGGTGTGCACCTTCCCTTCCTTCTCGCTAAGGAAAAGGGCCTCGTGTTTTCGGCGACGAAGCTCGACCTCGACCTTACCCACCTGGGTGCCTGAGCAGATGGGTTATTGAATAATGGAATCTGGAACTTGCAACCTCTTAGAAGGGGGCACTGACCCCTACACAGAAAAAAACGCAACTGCGAAGGCACAAGACTCCTCCCTGGCAAACAGACCCTCAGACAGTATTGTGCTATCCTTCTTCAAAGGGGAGGGCAATAGGGGCAAAGTAATTTCCATTAGACTCAATCCAAGGAAAATCCCAAACTTGCGTGAGAAGATTTTGAAGGTCTGAGAACAATTTTTTGTAAAATATTTTACAAGACTCTACTATAGTTTTCCGGACTCTAGAAGTTGAGAGAGGGGCTTTCCTTGTGAAGGACTACTTCCCTTTAAGGTATTTGCCTGCTATGACTTTGACCCCGAAAGCATATGGCTTTGTGACAAATCTCTAGTTCATTTTTGTAATGAGGGCCTTATTCCTGAATGTTAGACTGCCTAGTCCTGGACCACCTTTATCTTTTGGAGCATACAATTTGTTCGTGGATGCCACTTTAAGTGTTTATCATTTTCATATGTATTTGGTAAACCTTCTATTTATTAATTAAACGTTTGTACTTGATTTGTCTTCAAAACCGAGAAAAGTAATAATGTCAATCGTTTATGACAAGTAGGCATGCACATAAATGAATCTTCCCTCAACGGTAGGTGTGCACATAAATCAAATCCATAGGATTTACTTCTTCTCCTTTTTCCAAAAGAGAGGGATTCCTAGATATTTGCTATATGGACTTAGGAGGGAGAATTTTAGTTGTCTTCTAATCATCCTAGCACGTTTAGTTGGTGTGTTGCAGCTGAAAAAGATACCAGATTTTTGGAAGTTAACCTAAAGTCTTGACATTTCTTGGAAGTGTTCTAGGAGGTCCTTAAAGTCAGTAACCTCTTCTCTATTTGCTTTCCCGAGGAGGACATCATCAGCAAACAATAGGTGAGAAATTGGAGGAGAGTCTTTTCCTAGCTTGATTCCTTTAACTTTACATTCCATATTCGTTTGTGTTACAATTTCATTTGTATTGGAATTAGGGGTGATCATGGGATGGGTTAGGTCAGGCTTATAGGCTTTCTGGGCCTAATGACTTTCGGCCCATTATATCTAATGATAAAAATTTAATTATTTGGATTTTTTAAATTAAATAAAATAATATATAATACATGAAAAAAATATTACTTAAACCCAAGCCAGGTTGGATTTGGTTAGGTTTTGGAACTATAACACAAAAAATAAGGCATAAGTTTCATTTAATTCCTAGCTTGGTTTGGCTTGGCTTATTTATCCTTTTATGGTTAAAGTTAAAGGCCTTCATTGAGCTTTCTCAAGTATGGCAATGGTCTTTATTCTCATGTATTGGCACGTGTTGACTGTATTAACACATTTATATGTATAAAGTTTTATATTTTATATAAAATAATAAATGCTTAATATAATATAAAATATAGTTGCATATATATTATATACAAAATATATAATATATAAGATATGAAGTGTATGTAATTTATTAAATATAATACATAATATACTACTATAACATAGAAATATTATGTATATTATATATTAATATTTAAAAAATATATTATATTATATTGCAGGCTCGACTTAAAATGTTTGACCTAAGCTTGGGCTGGAATTTTTTGGGCATAATGCAGGCACTGGTCACCTACTGCCTGCACACAAAAAACTCGGGCCCAGGTCGGGTTTTCAGGTCAAACCAAGAATGATAACTCCTAATTGAAGCAAATGTATGGGAATGTGTATGCATTGAGACTTGGTAATGTTGGTATACTCTTGTTTCACTGTGTACCAAGGCTCAATTTATTGGAAACGCAAAGAGCATTTAAAAAGCAATTTTAAGATATTAGTGGGATGGGGAATGTGAATAGCAAAGTAATTAAAATATGTATTTTAGTGGTTTATGGGGAATGTAAAATACCACGATATGCTTAGGAAACATCGGAAAATAGTAAAGTAATTAAAATATGTATTCACGGCTTAACAAATTAATCTAAATAAAATACAAAAACCTCCTCTGAAGTTTCTAATAATCATAAAAACCTTTCCTATGGTTTTACTTTAGCAAAAACCTTCTTTCTATTTTAAAAAAATCAACAACAACCTCCCTTCCGTCAATGATCAAGAAAGAAAACGTTAAACCTATGATAATTTTTTTTCAAAATGCCTATTTTACCCCATTAGGAGTTATTGTACACCTATTTTGACTAAAATACCCTTTGCCCCCCCTTATTATTGTAGTTTCATCTTTGTGCAATCTGAAGATGAGCATGGGTGAAGAACGAACGATGAAGAATTATTAGAATATTTAACTTCCCAGAATATTCTGTACATCTTCTGGCGATGATTCTTCACCGGATGATGATCGTGCTTCATCCTGTTGGTTGATGATTCTTCATCGGACGACGACTGTCCTTCATCCTGTTGGTCGATTTCTTCAGTGGAGCGATTGACGGCATTCGGTTTCGATTTTTTGATGGCTAGGCAGAATGTATCTGGGAAGATGCATACCAGTGCTGCAGAGATGTGGAGAAAAATGAAGCCCGCGACCTACGGAAATGGTGCAAATGTTGGTAATACCAATACCAACCTTTTCCCATTACTTTTGAGTTTTGGGGAAGGAATCGGCATGAACTTGGGACCTGATTTGGAAGAAGGAACAATTTCATACTGTGTCTACTTCTTGCATCGAAAGAGCTTTTAACGATTCATTGACTTGGCCCAAACCATCCAAACACTTCACTGCAACTTTTGTGCCATTTCCGGGAGTCCCTTCAAAAACCGATCCAAATCCTCCTTCTCCAAGCTTCTTACAAAAATCCTCTTTTGCATCTTTGAGATCTTGATAAGAGAATCTCCTGGGCATTCCTAGTACTTGATGTAAATCATCCTCCTCATATTTCTCCTCATCATTTTTCTTCCTATAAAGAGTAATTAAGATGCAAACTACAATAAAAACAAAAAACAGAGCTGCAAGACTGGACCCTAATATTATTGCAGTTTGGCTTGTTTTCTTTTCAAGAAGAAGGGATGGGGTAGGAGAAACATCTGGTATCTGCACCTTAATGAATGCAGACGTATTATACTTACATTTGTTCTTATCATTGTTCACCAATGAAAAAGGTTTGGTTGGCAAAAAGCAACTACCTGCGGAAGCATTGGTATGGTACAGAAACAAAGCAGCCTTACAAGAATAGTTATTCAAGCATGCCTGCCTACAATTCTCCAAACTCGTTTCAGTTGTGTTTGCATCCCCGGCGAAAAAGGTGAAGTAAGTTACATCTTTTAAGTCTTGAAATTGTGATTTTCAGAAGCTTCATAAGAAAATGGAGTAATTTCGAAGCAGCCGAGATCCGACTGCCAATCACTTAGTTGCCTAAAATAGCTATCGTTGTTACCAGTTCCTCCAGGACAACTACACTGCTCAGTTGAGCCAATACCATAATTCCTACAAACAGTTGGGTAGCTGCACTCTCCATCAGATAAATCTTTTGTCAGAAGATCGCCCACTTCCGTCCACCCTGAGGTCGAGTTCCACTCGTAAACTCTCAGATGCCCATCTGACCCGAATTTAATGTACTGCATCGAGGTTGCTGGTTTCACAGGAATTGTATCATCAAGTTGGCGTGGCTCGGCGAACAATATGTAGAGAGAAAGATTTCCATTCAGGAATCTAACATAGCTCGGTCCTGCATTTAGAGCAAGAGCAAACAAACCATTACTAGGACACCTGTAGACCAGTTCAAAGAGCAAACAAACCATTACTAGGACACCTGTAGACTAGTTCGAAGAGCAAACAAACCAGACGGCTCCATTGCTAGTAACGAAAAGTGATAGGACACCCGTAGACCAGTTCGAAGATGAGATGCTGGCTGTGAGCCTCTACCCTTCTACTACTAGACGGCTCCATTGTTTCCGTCGAAGAGCACGAGATTTCCTGTATCCTTCATGTTTAAGCCCATGACAGAGTTGCCGGTGGATGGTTTCCATCATTGTTCCCGTCAGTTTTTGAAGGGTAAAATAGGCTTTTTGAAAAAAATTATCATGGGTTTAACGTTTTCTGTCTTATCATTGACGGAAGGGAGGTTTTTGTTGATTTTTTTGAAAATAAAAGGGAGGTTTTTGCTAAAGTAAAACTATAGGAGAAGTTTTTATGATTGCTAGAAGCTTCAAGGGAGATTTTTATGATTGTCAAAAACTTCAGGGGAGGTTTTTGTATTTTACCCTATTATTAATAAGAGAGTAACTAATTTTAATAATCAATTATCACAGAAGTTATAAACTTCAAAGACTTTTTTTGGTAAACTGTAAAAGCCTAGGTAAAATGGGTAGTGGAGATAGGGAGTTTAGATCTTCTGACCACAACACATTGCTGGTCACATTCATCTAGCTACACATTGGGAACATCTCTCATATCATTTATAGTGGATATTCTTGTTATGAGGCTGGATGAATGTGGCCAACAATGTGTTGTGGTCAGCAGATCTGGATTGGAGATATGTAGTCAGTAGTGGTAAAAATCTCTTATTTCTAATGAATTAACAACTAGTTGAGGGATGGCTCAGTTGGTATGTTAGCTGATTCACTCCAGCATATTCGATTCACACAACTACTGAATTTGGGGAGGGGTTATCACCAAATGCCTAAAAAAATGAATTAACAAAGTTTCACAACTTGGCAGATGAAAATACTTAAGTATTTTTTTTTTTTTTGGGGGGGGGTGTGTAAAGTTAAACAATAAAAACAAATAAGAGTAGACAATTTTTTTATATTCTATTTTTTTTAAATAATTAATAAAAATTTATGTTTTATATTCTATTTCTAATATTTTTTACAATATGAAAATAACAATAATTAATTTCAGCTAAATTAACAGTCTAGTCTCTAACAAATAACAATAGCTTAATATTCAATAATTGTTCAAAAATTATAGTGAAAATACATAATTACTGAAAATAAATTTATAACAAAAATACAGTAAATAAATATTAAAAATATATTAAATTAATCAATAAATAGTGTAATCTCCAATAATAGCTTATTTCTAACAAATATTAATCAATAAATTATAATGAAAATAAATTTATAAAAAAATACAATAAATTCAATAAGTAAAATAAATTAAATTTCAAAAGTTAAACAATAATAGTTTAATCTCCAATAATTATCAAAAATAAATTTATCATACAAATATAACAAATAATTACTAAAAGTACAATAAATATTAAATTTAGTATACATAAATATATAATAGATATAGACAAAGATTTTAAAATTATTAATAATAAATATTAGTTTTTTGAAAATTATTTTTGGAATTATTAATTATTAAAAGTGAAATAATGTTTTTATTATTAGCATAATAATATTTGTAATTATTATTCAATTTTTAATATCTATTAAAAATATTTTTTTTGAAAGTTATTACATATTTTTGTTATTTGGAAGCTTCAATACCTCCAAATTATTTAATCTATTTTTCATTATCTTAATAATATTTAAAAGTTTTTATATTATTTATATTTTATATTCTTATTATTAAATATTATAATTAATTTTTTTGTATTTAATAAATATTTTAAATTCATTAAATGACAAACCAGTAACTTAGGGGGCTCTAACTCAACCGTAATTTTAGAAGAGATTTTGTGCCCCAATGGCCCAACTATATCAAAAGAAAGGCCCAAAGGCAAACTAGTAACTCCGGGAGCTCCGGCTAGATAGTAATTCCAAAAGAATATTCTGTGTCTCAATGATCATACTTACCATCAAAAGAAAAGTTCAATGCTATAACATAGAAATGCTTTGTTTCTCAAAAGCTCAATGATATTGCAAAAGGTCTTGCACCTCACAACACAGTAATTATACATATAGCAAAGGCTTGGCCTCCTCGGGCACTTTTTAAAGCCCTGGTCTCCCCAGATCATGTCAAAGCCCTAGCCTCCCTAGGAACTTATCAAAACCCTAGTCGCCATGGGCAATCCAAGAAAAAACCTGGTCTCCCCAGGCATCAATAGAATAATACTTCATACATCCAAACCCATATATAATATATTTACATGCTATACTCACATAAGTTCACTCAACTCATATGGTATACGCACATGACATATTGACATACTATGCCTAACATTTATACTCATCACTTATAGCCATGTATTCATACTTAGATATTACATAGCCCATGATCACAACTTAAGTTGTGGGGGGTACTCTTTCACAAATTTCTTCAAAATTTTGGAGGCTAATCTTTCAGAAAATTCCTCAGACATTTAGGGGCAAATCTTTCACAAATTTCTTTAGAATTTCGGGAGCTAATGATTCTAAAATTCCTCAAACATCAGGGGGCTAATCTTTCACACATTTTGTCAGAAATTTGAGGGTTCATCTTTCAAAAAATTCTTCAGAAATTTGGGGGGTAATCTTTCACAAATTTCTTCAGAATTTTAGTGGCTAATTTTTCAGAAAATTCCTTAGACATTTGGGGCTAATTTTTTCACAATTTTTTTAGAACTTTGGAGGCTAAGTTTCACTAATTTCTTTAGAATTTTGGAGGCTAATTTTGTAACAAAATTCTTCAACAATAAAAATATATTCAATTTTGAAAGCATCATTTTGTGACCACACTCCCAAAATGGGGGCTAATACCTAACACATTTTCTGCTTAACAAATGGATTTGCCATTGTTAAGCAGAGGGCTAATGTAGACAGTGGATTTATATGAGTACATCAACTCGACTAATCCATCATAAATTCGAGTTAGAATGGACCGAGTCAAATCAATTATCTACTAATTATTTACAAATACACTAACAGTTCAAGACTTATAACCTTTCTAGAATAATAATATTTAAGAATATTCTAGAATGATAATTAAGAACACGTGCATTAATTAGACATGTATACAAGGGAAAATGGGAAAAGTGGAAAGAACGAGAAAACTCTAGAAAATAACCCAAAACACTATAAATAGGACCCAATATCCATATGGGGACCCATTAGTTACCCAATATCCATTACCTTTATATATACATTAAACCCATTCCTCTGGACCTTCGTAGCTAGACTATCCTTGCCCCATGGTTCTGACACTATTCAATAGTTGGCTACTCAATTTGCTATAGTCAACTACCTATCATAGCCAAGACATGGTATAACAAACCAATCGATTCCTCCCTTCATCTAGCAGTCGGTTACCAACCTATTCTAGTAAACTACTATGACAATAATTTGACCTTTAGAAGGTATGACAAGTAGTTCTATACTCGGAATTCCTTCTATCTTGTTGGGAACAAGTTGAAAACATTTTCTATTGAGGATTCAAGTTCCCAATGGCTAGAAAATAGTCACTTGCTTTCAACATCTATAAATAAGAGGTTTTGACATGAAATCTTTAAGAGCCCACATTGTATATATTATATAATTTTGAAAGCAAATTTTGTAAGTCTTATTATTTCTTGAAAAGATTTCTAAGTTTCATTAGTTCAATCTTATGAGAAAATTCGAGTGGCCATTAGGCTTATTTGTTTCCCACAAAACTATTGTGAATCTCTTCACTGAGTTGAATATGTGTTCAGACATCTCTTGCATTTGAATAGTTTGTGTTATTTTTGTATGATGTGCCTATTTGAGAGGCATTGTGATTTTTGTGCTTGATTGTAATACTATCTGAGAATAGAAGGTATTGAAGATGTGAACACAATTAAAGGTTGGGTCAACACCTATAGGTTCTACCAAGTTAGGTTGGGTAAGCAATCGTAAGTTCTACAAGGTATTGTATGTTAGACAGTGTATGCCCTTAACTCGAATTAGTATGATGTACATTATGACATTTATTGTAAATGAATAAAGTACATATTTGATTCATGTTATTATGGTGTGTTTCTGTCTAATACCCTTAAACTGGATACATATGAGACTCGTGTTAGTTTAGAATTTTCACAGCCGTTGGACAGATTTGGGGAGATTTATCCTACCAAGGCTGACACTGATGTGTTGCCAAGTTGGTTGGGGTGGCTTGTCTCAACTACTAGGGTGAGACTTGAGGTATATGCAATGTGGGTTTTCTTGAAACCCTCCGGACCAAATTCCAGCGTTGCCCTGGACTTTGGAGACAGATGGGCAAAACTGGAATGTTACACCTGACCCCTAGACTCGACTATGGTATTGCACTAGGTGTCGGATTGGGCTGTCTTTGATATACCAATCAGTGAGATCCTTAGAGGGGTTCAAAACCTAGGTATATTGGGACAATCCGAGAGTTCACCTGAGTGGGTGATCATAGTGACAGGATTAGCCCCTTTGTCGGACAAAGTGAATGATCGGAAAATGCACTCTCTCTGATGGAAACCTAAACTACCGGTAGTGGATTTCAAATCTGTTTGAAATTTGGTTTTGCAAATTATATTTATATAGAGATATACTTATATATTATGGTTTCAAATTGGTTTGCAAAATGTTTTAATTCCCGGGATCCATGTGAGTAGAGAGTGCAGCATTGTACCTTGCAGCTAAGGGAGAGGTCCTCTCTTGTTGAGCAGTGTTGGATCATTAAGGGCTAAGAGGTTAAGTGTAAGACCATTGAGGGTTATACCTGATGGGCTAATCTTGCATATGCACACAGTCCTTGGGCCTTTATAAGATAGCTGGACCCAAAGACTATTTAGTGTAAATGTTGGGCCCATTAAGAGCCCATGGTAATGGACTCAAGGGTTCATTGTATTCAGTAGTGAATTCGGCCAGGCCTTGTAACAGAGGCTAGGCCGAATCCATGTGGCTGATGTATAGATCAATGATAGGGTCCCTTGCCATACAAAGAGAGCCAAGCTAGCCAGCATTAAAAGGAAGTGAGCCTGAAAGCTTAATGGGCGTAAAGCCCATTTTAAACTGGGTTAATTAGATTAATTAAATAAGGGTGAATCTGGGTATGGATCAGTAGATAAGGATAAGAGGATAACTCTTATCCACTTAAAGAGTTCAGATCCAAATAGAGATTTGGATCAGGAAACTTCTAATTTGATTAGGAGTAGCTGATCTTGATCTGCAAATAAGATAAGGGATTATCTTTATCACTTAAAGAGTTCAGATCCAAATAAAGATTTGGATCAAGGAACTCCTAATCAGATTAGGAGATAATCTCTTTAAGGCTATATATATAAAGAGCAGGGCGGACTTGAAAAAACAACAACATAGTTTGACTGTTTCTACCTTCAGTTTTCTCTCCCTACTCTTGCCGCTCTACCATATTTGATTTTCATTTCTTGGAACTGATCAAGATTTGATCTTGATATTGTTTCTTGTTAGAAAAAACAATTCTAAAGCTGTGCTCACTACCCCATTCGATTATTGCTGAAGAATTAGAGGTTCTTGGTGAAGAACTACCTGTTGATCCTGCCTCATCCTAAGTTGTGTCATTTTTAGTGGGGGAGAATTTGGTACACTCTTTGGGCGTGAACACTTGCGTTGGGAGGAGCATTTTTGCGTGGATTCCATAACAGGTATACCTCTCCCTAATATTGGTTTCATATTTGGTCTGGTTTGGTTACAAGAATGAACCTTGAAAATGCAGTTTTCTAAATTGGGAATATGATTCCCGGATGGGAGAAAAGAAATTTTTGAAAATTTCACCCAACCTTCAGGGTTCGGCCATCCATATGATGGATCTCCCATCCCTTCATTTTAGGCACCCAGAAGCTATGTTGGTTGTACAGTCTTTATTGGTGCCCAGAAGTCTAGTTGGTTTAGTGGAAATCCTCAAGGGATTCTTGAGGTAAAGGATGTTGGTTGGGGTTGGCCTAACCTCTATAAAAGTTTTGTATGCATTGTTACTTTTATTTTCTTTATGCTTTATTTTGTCATTGCTTTAGTTTCTATAGTTATTTACTTTTCTTACCAACATTTTATTATATGCACTAACAAAGCATTAACATACAACTACTTTACTTTTATTGTTCATTCACATTTAATGAATTAATTATACATTTTGCACAAAGATTACATTTGTAGCTATTCTTTACATTCTTATTCATTTACTTTTACTTGCTGCTATTGTGAGTTATGTTTATTAGTTGTAGTTATTTGAATATATTATTCATTTACTTTATATAAGTGTATTATATTGTTCTTGCAATTGATTCAAAGCAGTTGCTTAGTTTACCATTTGAATTTTTGGTGTGTCCGGAAGCGTGTTGTTAAATACTTCGGAACACCAGTTTAAACATTTATAATTTTATTCCGATTCTCAAACAAATACTAACACAGTAAAGGGATGAGAACAGATCATATCCACAGGGAAGTGAGGGAAAAAATTAATATGTACTTAGATTCGGATAAGAGAATATAATCGAGAAATGTAGAAAATAAGAAAATAAAATCTATTATTACTGAAATCAAATGATTCAGAATTAAACAAAACAATAACTAAAATTCAGAATTTAACAAAGTGCGGAAATCAACAAAAGAAATAAAAGACATAAACAAAGTTGATCCAGAATTCAGATCCAGTGGCAGTAGCTGCAGATCGGCCGGATAGCTTGCAGGAACCCCTCCTGACAAGAACCGGGTGTCCTTCCTTTCTATAACCCTCGAACCCCTAGAGACACCTTAGCCTTGAAGTAGACGAAATCAGATATGCAAAACAGAGAAACGAACAAGAATTAAATCTAAAAGAATGCATAAATAAAAATAATAGAAAAGAAAATGAAGAAAATAAAAGAGTGGTTGATCAGATCCAGTGGCGGTAGTTGCAGATTGGTTGAACAGCTTGCAGGAACCCCTCCTGACAAGAACTGGGCGTCCTCCCCTTCTACAACCCTTGAACTCCTCAAGAAATTTTAGCCTTGTAACTGAGTGAATTGACCAACCCTTTCTCCAGGGCCCCTGGGGTCCTTTTTATAGAGAATGGTGGATAAATTTGGGATTAGAGAGAAAGAGGGGGGTGGCAGCTGGGTTTTAGCAAAGTTATGGGCGCCTTAGGGTTTCTAATGGAGGGTTAGGATGGTTTTGCGGTGATCCTAAGGCTGAGAATAGAAGAAGATGGCACCCAATATTATGTAGGGCTGTGATTTGGGCACCAAAAAATGAATGGAGGAGATTGAGGTGCCTAGGGTTGAAAGGAGGAGATTAAAAGAGGTGGGTGGTGCCCTAGAGTGAATGGTTGAGATATAAGATGGAGTGGAGGGCTGAGATATAGTGGTTAGGGGCTGAATGGTGAGGATTAGCAGTTAGGTGGCGCCTTAGGTTTTAAAAGCTACAAAAATAGTGCCCTAGAATGAGTGGTGGAGATTAGGAGTGGAAGGTGGAGATTAAATAGCTGGGGGCGGCTAGAGTTTGCTAAGAGTGAAAAGAATGGGTTAAAAGGCACCCTAGGATTTGCTAAGGAGAGGGGAGCATGCTAATACAGTAGAGGGGCGCCAAACTGGGTTTAGCAGATAGGAGGCACCCTCCTATTCTCAGTTTTTCACAAAAACACCCCTCTCTCAGTTGGACTTCACACCAGCTTCCCAAAAACTGCATTTCAGCCATGTAACGTCCCCAGTTTTCCATAGTATTTGCACAGAGACCCTTAGAGGTCACAACATTGAATTTAACTGGGAAAAGGGCATACTTTGACTATTCTAAGGCTGAAAATACCCCTGAAATGATGCCCTTAAGGCATCAAAATGCAGAGTTATCAATCTTCTTATTCAACTGCTTTAATCATAGCCCACACACACTCTAAGCCTTCTATTCCACTACATCTAGTTTATTCTTTAAAGAAGGCTTATATCTAGTTTTTGAGTGAAGTTCTTTAAGCCATACCCAATTCACCACGTCTTGGGGAAGGCCATCCATCCTAACAAGTGGCGTTAGAGTAGGTTCACCATTAAAAAAGCTTAATAGCTTGGTGAATAATGGATATGCAAGAAAGTGCTCCATTTGTTGAGGAACACTCAATATTCTTGCTTCTTATTTTCAATGGTAGTGATTATATATATTGGAAGGCTAGAATGAGGATCTACCTCATTTCCCCAGACTATGATCCATGGAAAACTATTAAGAAAGGTCTATTAACAAGGGACAAAGTAAATGAAAGAGTAATGAACCTCTTAAAAAGAGGTCTTAGTAATGAAGAGCTAAATAAGGTCACTTCATGCACCTTTAAATATGAAATTTGGCATATGTTACAATTTATGCATGAAGGGACTAAATTTATGAATATTACTACTAGCATCTTATACAAGGAAGATGATTTGTATTTGTAGGAAGAACAATTTTCACATGGTGAGCATTTAGAAATGGCATCTATTTTAGAAGAGGATGAAGATAAAGTGCCTAAGGAGAAAGAACACAATACAACAAAGATGATGGTCAACCACAAAGAATACCCATCCTCAACCGAGGAATGTGATGCAAACATTTCATATATGAAAGCTTCAAAGGAAGTGGATGGGATTCTTGAGATTACCTTAAAAGAATGTAGAAAAACAACAATCTCTAATGGAGGATGATTCTATGGATGCATCAATAGTTATGTTAATGATTGCAAGTCTTCACTAACAAAGGAAGGAATCAGCACTAAAGTAATTCTAAACTTCAATTCCTTTGAGAATAATAGATTCAAAAAACTATACAGTGTTGTTCTTAGGAAGCCTAGAACTAAGGGGGAGAGTGAGTATAACAAGAAGGTAAAAGAGGCTACAAATGAATCTTGTTGTACAAACTATAAAAATTTCAAATCCTTTAGTAACCAAGTGTGATAAAAGTCTTGATTATGTTACATATATGTCAAACAATGGACAAGTTATAAACATCTAGAGTTTTTGCAAGCAGTATAAGCAAGTCATACAAGAAATGTGTTATCCAGTTATCGTAGATCGTTTAAAATCATGTGAGTCATTGTGCATGGGCGTTAGTATCCAAATCAAACACAAACCTTGGACTTCGGAAATTGAATGGTGACACATTAAATTTCATGACCAAACTCCAAAGATGCATTATTCATCATACCAACTTTCCTTTTAATAGTCTCGAGCATTGCAATATTTAAAGCTTGACTTAAAAAATTAGATGCAAAACATACACCACTTCAAAAACACTAAGATGTGATCACCTATCAAATCTTGTCTCAAATCTCTAATGATCAACCATAAAAGTTGTCAAGATTCCATTCTAATGGCCTTAGATGAACAAAATGGAAACAACCAAGATCATTAATTTCTTTACCAGATTTGAACTCGCCACATGATTGTAACCTTAACTATTGCCCACACATTGAATTTTAGCTCAAAATTCCTTTGTTTAACCTTTTGATTATCAAAGTTTCTAATATGATATTTAAAATTAAACCACATCAAAATCTACAGTCCAAATAACCAAACCCCCTATCAAATCTCAACCATAAATTCTTTTGTTTCCTTGTAAAATAAATAAGATTTCATTTTATGCCTTCCCTTTAATTGACAAGCCATAAGCTAAAATGTTAATCTAAACCAAATCTTTTAACATATACTTCCAATCAAGTATTTGTCCCTTCCATTAAATTCTAAACATTAAAAAATGCTTACCCATCAAATTTTAATCCCAAACTCCCTCATTTGACCCATCATTAAACCAAGATTTTATTTTAATGAATCTCATTAATTGAAACTTATCAACTATAGATGTCTATCACAAAGCCCCATTTTGAGCAATGAGACCTTACCAACATGTTCAAAGACTCCAAAACTCCAACATATCAAGATTCGTAATTCAATTCCTTTATTTGGTCGTTAAACTAGAAAGATTCTATTTCAACACACCTGATTAAATTTTCCCTTCATTTATCCCAACATGAGATGCCCAAAATCCTATAGGATGCACAAAACACCTCGAAATTGAACCCAAAGTAAGGAAAAACGTTGACTCCAAACCTTCTTCATTTAAAATCCTTAACCTTTTACTTGAAAATGCCTTTTCTAGGGTCTTAGCTTTGAGATTAGGCAAGTTTTAAACCTATTTTACCCATCCTAACTTTAAAAATGCATTTTCTCTCATTTTCAATTCCTCTATGTGTCTCAAATTTGCCCATAAAGTTTCATTGACACTTTCTGATTATGATTAGCCATGAGAGGACATAAATCCCTCTCCTATTTCACTTAGAGGATCAATTAGAAACAGCCCCCAAGCTCAAGGAATCATTCAAATGCAATTTTAACCCAATTTAGTTATTGGAAATTTCTATCAAGGTGGAATCCAAGAGGTAAGCCTCTCACTCTTATTTACTTGCTTACTAAGTTCATTTCAGATAATTTAGTATCATTTTTAAGTAGTTACTTTGCTCATTGCAGTTTCAAATGCATTTTCAACCCAATTTAGCTATTGGAAATTTCTGTCAAGGTGAAACCTAAGAGGTAAGCCTCTCACTCTTATTCACTTGCTTAATAAGTTCATTTAAGATAATCTATATCATTTTCAAGTAGTTATTTTGTTCATTGCAGTTATAGGTTGCTTAAATTTTCAAAAACTTGGGGAGTTTGCAGTTCTAACTTCTTTTAGACTTGGGTAAAGAGGTAAAGAGGCAAGGGTCTTAAGGAAATTAGTACCTAATTCTTGATAGCATTTCATCACACCATGTTTAGGAAGAACTAGAAGATTTTTTCTACAAGATTTTAGAATTTTGAAAAATTTTCTTACTAAAATTTCTTTGGAAATTAAGCCTAGGAAATCTTAGAATTAGATTGTCATTACAACTTGGGGAGTGGTTTATAACCCCTTCCCTCTTTCAATCCAATTGAACTCAATATCTCTTAGTGAAGTGTCTTTTGGATGAGCAAATGGAGTCACAATTTGTCAAATTGTCAAAATAAAATTTTGTTTTCTAAGTCTAAAATGAAGACTCGTTTCCTCTAAAAATGGGTGGAATCTCCTTTGTTTGTGTCATTCATGAACTTCTTGGAACTTACACACCCATAGCTAGACTAGAATACATTAGAAGGTGTGAGCGTTGGGAAATTGCTAGACTAAAAATGGATGTGAAAAGTGTATTTTTGACTAGTATGAGTATTGGGAAATTGCCCTAACTTGGGCTGATTTGGAGTCATCACCCATCAGTTAAGTGAGATGGAGGTGATAAGACCTCTACGAATTTGTTCAAAAATCAATTCGATTTATAGTGACTCAAATCCCGAGGCACCAACTAAACTAGTTCAGGTAAAACTTGAAAGAGAGTAGGGGCTAGGCATTCTGCTCTTATTCCCAATAGGTCGACTCCACGAGGATGTTTTAGAACAAGCACAAGGATAAGTGCATAAGCACAACTACAAAATAATTTGTCAGCTCAACAAAGAATAGTGTAAGAAATAATCACTACAAGAAACTTACCCCCATCTCTTTTTTATGTTCATATTATTTTTATTTTTTTACTTTTATTTTATCATTATTTTTTTTTCACTACAAGAAACTTACTTGTAGTTGTGCATGTTCAACAAAATAACTTACTTGTCAGCTCAACAAAATAATTTCTCTTTTTTTTTCACTACAAGAAACTTACTTTTATTTTATCACTACAAGAAACTTACCCCCATCACAACAAGAAACTTACCCCCATCTCTTTTATTTTATATACTTATTTATTATATTTATGCATTATGATTATTTTTTCTTTTTTCTTTTTCTACTAACTAATTATTTAATTGTACATTTATCACATTCTATTCTATTATTTTATCATTATTCTTTTACTTTTGTATTTCTTTTATTATACATATATATAGATATATTTTTTACTACATTTCACTATTATTCTATTGTTTAGACATTTTTTAGCTTTTATTATCTATACATTATCTATCTTACTTTATTCTACTTATTTATTTATTTATACATTATCATTTTTTTTTTTTACTTTCCTATGCATTTTTATTAGTTACTATTAAGTGTGCATGTGATTTGCACATGGATTTATTTTTTATGATGATGATAGCAAATAATATATTTCCAAAATTTTCTGTAATTATTTGTCACACTTATTTTTGCTTAATACGATGAATATACAATATTCAAGATGTTCCCAAATGTTTTCTACCAAGTTTTTCGAATTTTTAATATTCTTTCATCTTTTTTTTTTATTTTTATTACATAATTATGACATCAAGGGTGAGGTTTCTTGGATCTCTGAGCATAGTGGTGAGGTCTGATTGGACAAATGGGGTTTGGATGAGTGATATCTGTGGATGACAAGTTCGAGTCAATAAAATTTGCTGAAATAAAATCTTTGTTTGATAAAGGGTCAAATGGGGGAATTTTCGGATGAAATTTGGTAAGTTGGAAATTTTGAACGTCCTGAATCTAATGGAAGTGATGGATCTTTGATCAGAGAAGTATATTGATTGATATGGTTCAGATCATGGTCTTAGCTTTTGGTTTTCCAATTAAGGAAAGGGTTCAAAATGGAATCTTATTTTTTCAACGGTCAAATGAAGGTGTTTGGTTGTGAAATTTGATATGCTATGTTTTTTTTGGGTCTCCGAAAACAATGGTAAGGTCTGATTGGCCATATGAGGTTGGGATGACAGATGGTAAGCTCCAATTAATAAGATTTGCTAAAATAGGATCTAAGCTTAATGATGGGTCAAATGGGGGAATGTTGAGCTACAATTTGGTAGATGGGCATGGAATAGGGTGAGTGTTCAAGTGGATGGTTCTGATATGAGAAAGATATGATTAACCTTGGTAATCGTTCAGGGCCATCAGAATGGGATCTTGATATTTTTACGGTTGGATGTCATAGATTTGTATTGGGATTCGCTAGTTGATTGTTTCCTAGTGATCTTGGGGTGATGGATATGCTGTATTTTATCTTGGAGGAGTTGGAATTTGAATATCACATAGATTGGGGCTGTTAGTAAGGAAATTGGCGTGATGAACGGTGGATCTTTACAGTTTAGTCATGAAAATTGATGTGAACTAAGTTATAGTTTCCATGTTCAGAAATAGTGTCTGATCGTACATTGATGTTGATCTTAAGGTTGTTATTTGTCCTATGGATTGCGTCAAAGGAGGGCATTTTGGGTTTTGGAATGTCTTAAGTTGATAGGTTGAAGGGAGCGAACAAAAATTGGGTGCTAAAAGCTGCCCCTCTTTGTTGGAGGTAGCAGGCTGCGGAGCAACAAAGAAAAAAAGTACACAAAGATTTTTGTGAGGGCCAAGAGTTTGGAGGAGGGGATTTTGCTGCTAGAATTTCAATCAAGGTTGAAGTTGATGTAATGCAAAGCCTTTGCTTGGAAGGTGTTTTACTGTCCTAAGCCTTGGAAGGCAATTGCAACTATCAAACAAACACGAGAAAGACATAGTGGTGCCATACCAAAAATAGTTAGCCTTAGTTGATGTTTGATTTTTGATTAATGCATGCATATGTTTTGAAAGATTTGATATTTTTTAATATGGGATAAAGCTTGTTAAGTTTTTTTATTATTATTATTTTTATGGATTTAAAATTTGTTATTTGTTGGGTGCCTAAAGGTTAAGTTTGTATTGGTTTGACCTTTTTCTGTTTGTGGCATTTGAATTTATGATTTGATGAAAGCCTATAAATTTTGATTAGGTTTTTCATAATTGATGTTGAAGATCGAATTTGTTATTTAATTCAAATGTTTGATGAAATTTTAATAAGTTGATATGGATTTTGGTTTTTGATTTGAGTTTTTTACAGATCTTGATTTTGATAAAATATTTGATGGATTTTGAGTTTTGATTTGAGTTTTTTACAGGTCTTGATTTTGATTAAATATTTGATGGATTTTGAATTTTCATGGGTTTTGATTTTTGAAAATATATGATTTTTTACAGGTTTTACTTGATTTAAATATTTGCTAGACTTTGGATTTCGATTTAAATTTTTATGGGCTTGATTTTTGAAATTGGCTATTTGATTTGAATATTTGATGGTTTCTAACTTTTTGTTTAAATTTTTATGGGTTTTTATTTTTGAAAATATTTTATTTTTTACGGGTATCATTTAATTTAAATATTTGATGGGTTTTGACTCTTGATTTGAATTTGTATGGGCTTTGATTAGTTGTTTGATTTATGGATTTTGATTTTTGGGTGAAGTTATTTAAAATATGTGATGGAAGTTTACTAATTTAATATGGATCTTGATTTTTTTTTTGAGTTTTTACAGGTTTTGATTTTTGAAAATATTTGATGGAAGTTTAATATGGATTTTGATTTTTGTTTTGGGGTTTGATTTTTTATGTTTGATGTTGAAATCATTTTAGGAAACCATTTTGAAAACTTGACAAAGGTCATGTGATTGCTATAGCGCATGTTGTCATTCTGACATAGGTAGTTGTGCATTAAAGCTTCGATAATTCGAGCAATGAAAACTATGTGGTGCAAAGTGTACGATGTTAAAGTGGTCTGGTTATGACTATTAAGATTTTACAAGGGTGGTTTGAGGATAAGGTGGTCTGGTTATGACTTATCAAGCTTTCTGTGCTTCTGGACATGTTGCCATGCATCAGGGGAAAAAGATTTTTGAACTCTACAATTGATTTCAGGAATGCTCAAAAAGTTTTTGAGTTATTTGCCCGAAGGTATCTCACATGGGAGTTTTTTTTTGGATAAGGCCAAGTGACTACTTTTGATTGACTCCAAGATTTTGCATGAAGGCAAGCCACACAAGGTGATAAATTTTGATGGTTTTTGATAGGTAAGAGATTATGCTAGAGAGATTTTGATGAATTTGGATGGGTATTTATTATGCCCAAAGGTGAATTGCACAAAGCAAGAAATTTTGATGATATTTGATGGGTATTCAATTATGCCCGAAGGCGGGTCGAACAAAGCGAGATTTTGATGATTTTTTATGGGTATTTGATTATGCTCGAAGGTAGATCACAAAAAGCGAAAAATTTCGATGATATTTGATGGGTATTTGATTATGCCCAAAGGCGGATCGTACAAAGCGAGAGATCTCGATGATATTTGATGGGTGTTCGATTATGCTCGAAGGCAAATTGCACAAAGCGAGGAAATTTGATGGTATTTGATGGGTATTCGATTATGCCACAGGCGAATCACACAAATCGAAGAATTTTGATGATATTTGATGGGTTGATATTTGATTATGCCCGAAGGCGGATCACACAAAATGAGAGATATCAATGATATTTGATGGGTATTCGATTATGCCCAAAGGTGGATTGCACAAAGCGAGAGATTTCGATGATATTTGATGAGTATTTGATTGTGCCCAAAGGCAGATCACACAAAGTGAGAAATTTCAATGATATTTGATGGATATTCGGTTATGCCCGAAGATGGATCGAACAAAGCGAGAAATTTTGATGATATTTTATGGGTATTTGATTATGCCTGAAAGCATATTGCACAAAGCGAGAAATTTCGATGATATTTGATGGGTATTCGATTATGCCCAAAGGTGGATCGCATAAAGCGAGAGATTTCGACGATATTTGATGATGCCTGAAGGCAGATGGATTTAGGTGGAAAGAACTTCGGATTAGGTACATGCCGAAATTTTGGATTTGATGAATGATTTTTTGATGGTTGAGGAGATTTGTATAAAAATTTTTGGATGGTTGGGATGAAAGATTTTGGATTTTTTAGAAAACAAATTTTTGGATGCTTTAAATGCAAGAAAAAATAATGCTTTTGAGCTTCTCGCTATGCGATGATGCAATAATTTTTTCTTTTTTGTCAAAAGCGACTTTGATGCCGTGAGGGACTTTGATACCACGAGGGACTTTAGTGCCATGAGGAACTTTAGTGCCACGAGGGATTTTGATGCCATGAAGGACTTTAGTGCCACGAGATACTTGAATGCCATGTAGGACTTTGATGCCATGAGGGACTTTAGTGCCACGAGGTACTTTGATGCCACGAGGGACTTTAGTGCCACGAGGGACTTTAATGTCAAGTGGGACTTTGATGCCATGAGGGACTTTAGTGCCACGAGCGACTTTGATGCCACGAGGGACTTTCGTTCCATGAGGAACTTTAGTGCCACAACGGACTTTAGTGCCACAAGGGATTTTGATGCCACGAGGGACTTTAGTGCCACGAGGGACTTTAGTACCATGAGGGACTTTGATGCCATGAGGGACTTCATAATAAATTTGATGATCAAACACTGATTTGTATGCCATAGTGCAGGAGATGACATGATTATTTGGAAGATGGATGATTTAAAAAGCATGGTAAACGCGTGAGGACCCTTTTCTTCTTTTCTTGTGATGATTGGCCATTTTAAAACATTTGGACTAGAGAAAAGGATAATACGTATGATGTCAGCCAGAAAGATGATGACAAGAGGTTGACAAGGATTAAGTGAAAGGTGATAGCTTAGTTTTGAAAAAACAATGACACTCAAAAGATCTTGCTTACCCTTAAAGTGGTGTGAGATTTTATGGTAGATGCACTATTGGTTTCAGAGACATGCTTCTTAAAAATGTTAGATGCCAATTAGAAATTCACTTTGGGAAAATGTTCTTGAAATAGGTAGTTTCCTCTTCGTGCATAGATTGAAACTCCACGGCTTTGTTGAGTCAAGCTTCTTGTGCTTTGATATGCTTGCCCCAATTTTGGAATGTATCATTCTCTTTTTCTGTATTTTTTTTGCTCTTTTTGCCCTTGGTTTACTGTTTTCAGGTTCAACTTCTTTTTCCTTCTTCTTTTTTTTTTCTCTCATCTAGGGTGCCTTCACTTGATTCCATCAACGAAAAATTGTGTGTTCAAGGTTAATTTGCTAATCTCTCAAAGATTGAGGAGGTCTTATAAGATGGGACAAAATGTAGCTTAGGACATGGTTTAGAATCGAAAGATAGGAGGCTCAAATACTCTTTTGGCATAGGTTTTAGATGCTTGAATTGACAAATGGGGCCTTTAGCACTTTTTTTGGCTTTTCTTCTTTTCCCTTTTTTCTCTTTTTTTTTTTTTTGATGAGAGATGCTTTTTATGTCTTTCAATGCCATGAGCCTTACATTTTTCTTGATCCAAGAGGACTTCTCGTCAGGGTGAAGAATGATGTGGGGTTAGGATGAAATTGAGAATGGATCTTTAGCTTAGTTGCCCCGGTTTTTTTTCAAAAATTGCACTTTCTTTTGACTTTATTCCCTTTTTTGACTTGGTGTAAGGGCATTTGAACATTTGACATCTGTTTCTTGAGACAGGGGTTTATTCAAAGAAGAGGTTCAGAGGATTGGTTATTGGATCAAAGACAAGGTAAAATAATTGATAAATGGCCTCCCTTCGCCTCTTGATAGATGTATGACTTGTGAAATGAAATACATGTTAAGCTTGTCCCCATTGATCCTTCAAGCGAGAAGTATTATTCTTTGACAATGTTGGGGCCCTTTAGTGAACTTTCCCCTAGTTTTTTTTCCTTTTTTTTCATGCTCTTTTCATGCTTTTTCTTCCCCTTTTCCTCTTTTTTTGGCCCTTTGAGCTTCCCTTTTGATTCAAGCATCTTTGGAAACTTGTGGGTTTTGTCAAAGAATGGTTTAGAAGAAAGGTTCAAAGGGGCTGACTATCGTCTAAATGAATGATGAGGGACCGAGGGAAATGATCGACCAAAAATGGCCTCCAGTCCTTTCTTTGATCAATGAGCAATTTATATTTGGTTTTGATGCCCTATGCTGACTTAGAAGTAGCTGCTGCAAAGTCGATTTAATGCCCTATTTCGTTCAGTGCTTCTACAACCTCGGGGCTATCCCTTCTCTGAATTTTTTTTTTTTTTTGAATTTCCATTTAGCAATCAATTTTTCTTAAGAACATATCGATGAGACTTGTTGCAATTTTTTTATCATCAAATTTGGATACACTAGAAGGATAAATTGGGCCTAGTTGAATTCGTTGTTTTGTTGGGAGTAAGCATTGAGACACAAACATAGATTGATAAAAGACACAAAGCAAGATTTTATTAAGTAAAAACTGAGTACACTGAGCTTTACGACACAAAGAAAAATAAAGTTCAATGCAAATGTTCCTTGGGTGGCAACATGTCCATAAGTTTGAGTTCAAGGTTGTATTAGCCATCATCAATGAGGTGTTGGATAGCATACTTCAATTGCCAGCATTCATTGGTTTCGTGTCTTGGTCCTTGATTGTAGGTGCAATATGCATTTTGGTTGAAATTCCTTGGATCTGTAGGAGGCTTCCAAGGCAATAAATGAAGGTATCCTTTTTCGAACAAGATGGGCAAAAGTTGGGAAGGTTGGCAAGGTAATGTGCTGAACTTATTCACTTCTTTCTTGGTTGGTTGAGGCGGTGGTGTAGGATTTGAAAAAAAAAACTGGTGGTATTGCCCTTGTGCAAGAGATTAGCCAATCAACTTTGAAGGTTAACAGGTTCACTGCTTTTCAAAGTCCCTCAATCTCTTATTGGATTTCGAAGTGATCTTTGGTAGGTGAGGTCATCTTTCCTGCTAAGAGCATTAGACTTTAGACGGAATGCGGATATGCATGGAATTAATGCAAAGATGATACAAGCAATGCCTAGACTATTTGGGTTGGTACCTAAAGTGTCTGGGTAGAAAACTTAGGGCTTTAGGTGAAGATGCTAAAAGGTGTTTAGTTGAGAGTCCTAAGGTTTTATTTTTATTAGTTTATCCGAATCGCACTCAAGCGCCACTACCCAGGTTGCCTATGTACCCCTTGTGAGGGATCATATTAGTCGTAGTTGTTAAAAATGTTACAATTTTTATTACACATTTTAGTTATGTTTTAAGGGATATTATCCGACGTTGATTAGATCTTGGATGTTGACCTTGAGAACTGTGCGATTATTGGTCGAGTGCCCCGGTCCTTGGTGATAAGAGCAATATTTGTCCATCTTAAAGCTCTTTGGTAGGAGATTGGGAATTAGTTTAGGTGACAAAGGTGTTAGATATCTGTTCTCAATCATTCTCAATCAGTCGAGGTGGCAATTGAGACTATAGAGGGAGGGGAGTGAATCATCTCTTGACCCTTCTAGTTAAAGTTCGATGTTTCTGTGTTGAAGGGGAAGGTTGATGTATAGTGACAACTACAATAGGTTTTTTGATCTCAACTAATGGATTTGTGGATGCTATGCGGATTTTCTTTTGCTTAATTCCCCATTTGATGTGTGCACCAGACTTTTGTGATTGAGGAAAGCTTGTCTTATGTCATCCTAAGGTGTTCTAGATCAACAAAACTCTTAGGTTGTGTTTGGTTTGAAGGAAAAAGTAAGGAAAGGAAGGGAAAGGTAGGGAAACCTTTACAAACCTTGTAGGGGTTTCCCTACCTTTTCCTTTAAACCAAACAAAACATTAATAAATTGTTCCGCCAATTTTCCCTATGTCCTCTGAGTGTCTAGGTTGAGCTAGGTATGCCAATCCAAAGCAACTCCTTTTAGGCTCTTAGATCCAAGTTGCAACATGTTTGTACAATAAAGGAGGATGTGAGCTCTGAGACAACTAGATCCATTATACTTGTGGAATTTTTGGATTTTAACATTTTTAAGAAAGTTTAGGTTAGGGTGAGGACACTTGATTATTTTTTTCTAGTTGGAAGGCTCGTATGTCCTTCATAAGAGGTTGATGAAAGGCTTGTTCTACGATGATCCTGAAAGGGTTCCTTTTAGTTTAAGAGGGATTTGAATTTTTGTTTGTTTTGAATCATTGTCCTTTGGTTTTACTCTATTGGTGCTAGGCTAGGTAGATGTTTTAAACTTGGTTGTCTAAAGGGCCTATGCTATTGGTTCTATAAAGGTATCAATCTAGGTTGTAAGCATCTAGTGGGTGGGAACAGACTAGTGTGGGCTAAGGACTAGTTCTAGTGATGCAACATGCGATGACAAGCAATATGCTCATGCAAATGATGAAGTGCGGGAAAAAACAATGGAAAATCTGACTTGGCTACCTAGTATGCACCTAGATATATTGAGGTCGTTATGACTTAGCTACCTAGATATTGGAAACTAAGCAAGAATGGGTTGATGTTAAACCTGACTTGCAAGGGTGTAAGGTGCTATGGGTAAGGTTGTGGTAATAGACTTGGTGTGAAGTGCTAGGGTTGTCAATTCTACGGTGGCAATTGATTGAAGGAGTCCTCAGAAGGCTAGATGTGTAAGTGATTAGATAGGATGGCTTCCTTGGAGTGGGTCAAGGGAACCTAGAAAGGATGTGAAAGAAAGAAAGAATCTATGGTCAACTAGAATAGGTTATGCAAGGGGGATGCCCTTAAATTAGTGGACCTCTATCGAAAATTAAAAAGCATTTAGAAAGTAAAAAAAAAAGAAAAAAAAAACTAAGATTGATCTTGAAGTTGGAAAACAAATACAATGTTTAAAGAAGCTTTGAAAAATCTTTTGGGGTTTGAGGAATTCGATTAAGAGCATTCATGAACTTTGGTATTTGCTTAAGTTTGTGGAATGTTGATTTTTGCAATTGACTTGAAATTATATGAGTTAGGATTTGATAAAGAGACTTTATTTGATAAGACTTACAATAGAAATTGATGGTTTGACAATTTTATTTCTCTTCATTTTATGGATAGATTTCTATAGATTTTTATTGTGAGTTAGGTGTTGGGATTTGATGCTATTTGGTACATTTTTTATTATTAGTTTTGGGACATGGGCAAGTAGTGTTGTAATTATGATCAACAAATACTCTTAGGTTTTGGGAAAATGTTAGGATGTGAAGGAAATGCCGAGAGTAATTAATTCTTGTATCATGTTTATGAAACAACAACATTTTTTATATTGCTCCCTAAGAGCAAACTCATTGAGTTAAGCAATAAAGATATTTGAGCTTGAAATTTTATGAATGATCGTGAGAATGTCTTTTCGATACTGGCCAAGGGAATGTCAATCCCTACACCATATGTGTACCTACTTGACATCCCGGAGTTTTGAAGGTATGAAGGTTCAAGTGGTCTTTTGATGTTATTTCTCAAGAGTAACTCATAAAACCAAACATCTACTTGGCCTAAGTTCAGTTGAGGGAATGAAAAATCCTTTGATACTAGTCAAGGGAGGGTTAGACCCTTTACCATATATATCAAATAGATCCTCCCAGAATTTGAATACTTAGAATGGGTTCAGGTGGCATTTTGATAGAGTTAGGTACCTACTTAGCCAAGAGATGGCCATAGGATATATGATACCCCAAAATGAACGGCCTTTTGATGCTACTTCTTAAGAGTTAAGCTCATAGAGTCATGCATCTACTCAGCCAAGAGACGAACACATGACAAATGATGAAATGGGTCAAAAATGACCTTTTGATGCTACTTCTCAAGAGTTGAGCTCATAGAGTCATGCATCTACTTAGCAAAGAGATGGACTTAGGACAGATAATGAAAGGGGTCAAAATGGTCTTTTGATGCTACCTCTCAAGAGCTGAGCTCATAGAGTCATGCATCTACTTAGCCATGATAGGGAACAAAAACCTAGAGTCAGAAGATGGTCATTTTATTTGAGAGTTTTAGATTCTAATAATTGTAGCTTTGATTTTGATCTTAATTCCTAGATTTCCTATCCTTAAAGTTTTTATTATTGTAGTTTGAATCTTATATGAAATTGTAGATCTAGTTTTGATTTATTTATTTTTTTATCTAACTGGTTTTGATTGTTTTTATCTTACATTTGGAAATTTGGGCGTAGGTGTTACTTGGGATCTAGCTTGGACTTAGACTTGGCTTTTATAGTGTTTTAGTGTTTTTTAATGAAAGTCAACCCTTCTTTTTTGTTGTTTGTTTGTTTGTTTGTTTGTTTGTTTTTATGAGTAGAGAGAATTTGGGCTCCATTTTTTTATCCTGCTTCTAAAGATGGCAACCACATAGTGCAACACTCATAGTGTCCTAGTCCTATTTACACTACAAACACCTACTATCATTCCCTTAATAGGTGGAATGGGATTCTAACTCTATTTACATGAGAGTGTGTGTGATTGTGAGTGTTCAAGCATGCAGAGAAATGAACATAAAAGAAATAAAAGAAGGGGAGAATGCAGCCACATATTCAAGCTTACAAGCAATCCTACAAGTCTCCAGGTGGCAACATTTGGAGATCTAATAGAAGCTAAGTTCTCTTGATGCTTTTTAACTAAAGAATAAGGAACAAATGCAATTTTCTACTACCAAAACTAAGCTAAACACTTTCAATTATAGAGAAAGCAAAAACTACAAATTTTGAGAGATTACCAAAGGAAAAGAGGGAAAGGGGGGAGAAAAAAAAAACCAAAAAAACAACAAAAAAGCAAAAAAAAACTAGGTTTTCTACTATATTGAAGGCTATTCGTAGTAGACAGTTAGTGCGCTACAACGAAGGGTGCGGTGTGATAACAGGGAACGGGAAGGATGGGTGGATGCAATTAGGTGCGATAAGACTGAAATACAGTGCAATGGGTAGGTTCTAAGGTGTGATGAGTAAGGAGAAGGTGTGATGAGTAGCTTTTGAGTTGCGATGAGATTGAACCTAGTTGTGATGACGTTGAACTAGGTTGCGATGAGGTTGATCTGAGTTGTGATGAGGTTTATCTAGGTTGCAATTTTGGGCTTCTGGGTTGCAATGAGGTTGATCTGAGTTGCGATGAGGTTGAACTGAGTTGCGATGAGGTTGATCTGAGATACGATGATGTTGATCTGAGTTGTGATGAGGTTGATCTGAGTTGCGATTTTGGGATTCTAGGTTGCGATAAGGTTGAAAGGAAGTGAGATTTTGGACTTCTGGGTTGTAATGAGGCTCTAAGGAAGTGCGATTTTGGACTTCTGGGTTGCGATGAGGCTCTAAGGAAGTGAGATTTTGGACTTCTGGGTTGCGATAAGGTTGAAAGGGACCGTGATTTTGGATTTCTGGGTTGCAAAAAGGTTGAAAGGAAGTGCGATTTTGGACTTTAAGGCTATGGCAAAGATGAAATGAGGTGCAATTTTGAAGAAGTGTTTCGGGTGAGACCTTGGTTGTGATTTCGACAAAGGTATGATTCTAGGTGAAGCTTCAGGTGCGATTTTAGAATAGGAATGGCTTTGGGTGATTGCACTAGGAAGGTCTATCACACCCAACCTTCTTGAGGTGCGATTTTGAATCACAAAATAGCAAGTCTTAAACTTACCAACGCAAAACAAAAAGAAACTAAGTTTGAACAACTCCAAGTAAAGGTTCCAATTCTCCTCAGTGGAGTCACCAGCTATGAGCTCTGGAAAGCTCATGGTCGGCTCAAAGAGTTGGAGTCGCCACCCATTTTTTATAGGAAATAGGCCCTCATTTTCTGATTCAAAAACTCAATTAAAGTCTTTGATAGTGACTCCGTTTTCCATGGAAAAGGCTCATAACTGAGAGATTTCAGGTTCAAAGGATTGGGAAAGGGAAGATGTTAGGCACCCCTCTCTCCAAGCTGCTATAGTAACCCCAATACGGGAGTTGTTCAGAGCGCAACAGAAATGGTTGTAAGAATTTCTTAAATCCGGAGGAACATGTTTTTAACCTCTCCTAAGACTGATTTTGAGGTGATGTTATCGAATCTTAGTACTGATTTCCCTAAGACCCTTACCTCTCTGTCTCTATTCTTAGCCAAGAAGAAATTGCAAACAATGGTCCTCCAACATTTTAGAACCTCAAGCAACCCAGAAAGACTAAAGAAGACTTACCTTTCACATGTACCTTGACGGGAGCTTTCCAGCAGCTAGGGATAAGACAAAATGAAGTTTAGTTGGGTTCTTGAGCTAGAGAGTGTTTCTGGTTGCAACACCCTCCGCTTGAAGGTGGAGGAGACAAGTTTAGAATCTGATGTTTCAGAGCACCTCTGAATTTTGGGTGAACAAGAGGCAGTATATGGTCTAGGAGAGAGCTCTCTTCCCTCTCTCTTTCTCTCTAGGAGCCTTTCTTGGGTTTCCTTCCTCCTTTTCCCTTTGAGCTCGAATTAGGCCTCTATTTATAGAGAAAATAGAGGGAGATGGGTCTGAAATTCGCTTAGCTACAGTGCCTAAGACTAGGATTCAACAGAGGTTTTTCAGAAAATAGGCAAAGATTCTTCAAAGAAATAGACGTTCAATTAAGCTTTCCTGTTTGGTGAAACGTTTTCTTTGATTTGGGGGTGGTTTTCATGGGTTTTGTGTATACAACGGGAGCTTGGGGCGTGCCAGACGTTGCAACCCCGTATTTGGGGCTGACAGTGGCAAAAAACATAAATTTGATGAACTTTTAAATGTGGTTTTGTCTTTTCTTAACTTTAAGTAGGGGTTTGTTTGGTATTTTGAGTTTTTTAAGCCTATTAAGCTTTATTTCATTGGTCCAAGTGTTCTAATGAGTCAAGAATGGGTCTGATATCAGCCATTACTCTTTTAAGGCTTATGGTTGGGACAAATGACGTGGCAATTTATTCTGGTGTGTTGAAACGGTATCTTTCTAGTTTAACGATGAACAGATGAATTAGGATGTGAAATTTTGCGTGTTGGGGTTTCTTGGATCTCTGAGCATAGTGGTGAGGTCTGATTGGACAAATGGGGTTTGGATGAGTGATATCTGTGGATGACAAGTTCGAGTCAATAAAATTTGCTGAAATAAAATCTTTGTTTGATAAAGGGTCAAATTGGGGAATTTTCTGATGAAATTTGGTAAGTTGGAACTTTTGAACATCCTGAATCTAATGGAAGTGATGGATCTTTGATCAGAGAAGTATATTGATTGATATGGTTCAAATCATGGTCTTAGCTTTTGGTTTTCCAATTAACGAAAGGGTTCAAAATGGAATCTTATTTTTTCAACGGTCAAATGAAGGTGTTTGGTCGTGAAATTTGACATGCTATGTTTTTTTTGGGTCTCCGAAAACAATGGTAAGGTCTGACTGGCCATATGAGGTTGGGATGACAGATGGTAAGCTCCAATTAATGAGATTTGCTAAAATAGGATCTAAGCTTAATGATGGGCCAAATGGGGGAATGTTGAGCTACAATTTGGTAGATGGGCATGGATTAGGGTGAGTGTTCAAGTGGATGGTTCTGATATGAGAAAGATATGATTAACCTTGGTAATCGTTCAGGACCATCAGAATGGGATCTTGATATTTTTACGATTGGATGTCGTAGATTCGTATTGGGATTCGCTAGTTGATTGTTTCCTAGTGATCTTGGGGTGATGGATATGCTGGATTTTATCTTGGAGGAGTTGGAATTTGAATATCACATAGATTGGGGTCATTAGTAAGGAAATTGGCATGATGAATGTTGGATCTTTATAGTTTAGTCATAAAAATTGATGTGAACTAAGTTATAGTTTTCCATGTTCGGAAATAGTGTCTGATCGTACATTGATGTTGATCTCAATGTTGTTATTTGTCCTATGGATTGCGTCAAAGGAGGGTATTTTGGGTTTTGGAATGTCTCGAGTTGATATGGTTGTGTTTCTAAGTTTTGGGGTTTAAGAGGGGGGTACAAAGAGGTAGGGTGAAGGGAGGGAGCAAAAATTGGGTGTCAACACTAATGTAGAGTGTTTCCATCCTTGGCTATTATCTTATTATTTCTTACTTTCTTTAGTCCTAGTCATTTCCTATCCTAGTAAATTTTATTTAAGTAACATTAGCTAAATGGGGAATTTCATTTGTCTTGGAATTGTTATTTCCTTTTTCTAATATTTTTCTACTCTCTTTTTTACTTTGTTTTTCAAGTTAAAAGGTTTACACAGAAAAGGAAACATGGAAATGGAATATGGGGAAAAGTTTGACTCAACTTAGGGAGAGTTTGAAATTTTTGTTGTACACACTAAATACTACACAACCTCTTGGTTTTTCTCATTTTCCAATTGCCCAAACCAGCCAGCTAAACCGACAAACCCACCCTTCATGTTTGGGTCAGATTTACTTCAGTGTGGGTTGATTTAGGTTTGGTGAATAAGCAACCCGACAAGGTCGGGTTGGTTAAAAAAATCATTTGAACTGACCCAACCAACCCATGAACACCCCTAATTCTAAATGATGATAATGATAGTAATATTGTATCCAAAATTTCTATAAATGTGTTTTTTTTTTGTTGTTTTTATATGCTTTTTGCTTTTTATCATTAATCAAATGCATATTGCAAAATCCAAATCTTATTACATAAACACCTTATCTAAATATGTGATAATCCGATCAAATTGTGAAGTTTCAAATATCATTGATGGGTTTACCTTTTTGGTTAGATTCTTTTATTTATAATACTTTCTTTTTGGTGTTTTCTCTATTCATTTATCAAAAAAATATAAGATTTAAATAGAGGGAATCGAATGAGGTGAAAAGTAGTAGTTCAAAAAAATATAAGATTTAAATAAAGTTCCACAATCTTATTTATATTTTTAATAGTAGTGTAAATATAGAATTATAGATGTGTTCAATTTTTCTATATTTTTTATATTTCTATGTAAAAAAAAATAATTCCAATATTTCACACTTATTTTTTTTTAATATGGTAATTAATTAAAATTATACATGTGCCTAAATGTTTTTTTGCAACATTTATGTATTTTTCTTTTTTTTTGAACTTTTATATTTTATTAATTTTTATTATTTATTTATGACATTAAATGTTAACACATTTGACCTAAAAGTTGAACAATTGATCTTTTCCAAATAGTAAAATAATTTGATTAATAAAAGTATCATAAATGTGTCTATTTTCTTTACATTTTTATAATTTTCTATATTTATCTCTATTTTAAAATTTTATTACCTAACTATAACTTCATAGGTTTATCAATTTGATTTGGATGGTTGAATTGCTTAACGCCTTAGCCACCACTTGGATAAAGAATGGTTTTGTTTTTTAGCCAATTTTAAAATATTTGCGTTTAATTTTTTAAAAATATTGACATAGATCTAATTAGTACTATTTATTGGTGAAAATAACTTAAATATAGGATTTAATAAGAGAAAATGGGAGTTAATACCTTTAAGTATAAGACTTAATGATAGTGGATTAAATGAGGTGGAAAGTAATAATTGAAGTTACATTTTCAACCCTTACAATTAGAGATGTAATAAATAGACAAATATGGGCCTTTTAGTAGCCATGAAAAGTTGGCATTAAAGTTGTAATAAAATGACTTTCATACCCTTTATCAAACAAAGAAATAAATGATAATTTTAGTCCAAAACATTCCACTCTACATCTGCACTTTTATATATAGTATAGATCCTTTTTCTTTTGTTCATTTATAAAAAAAATGTAAGATTTAAATAGGGGGAATTGAATGAGGTGAAAAGTAATAGCTCAATTGATAATTTAAACTTTACAATTTAATAAGGACTAAATTCAAAAATAAGTATTTTAATCAATGTTTTAAAAATTGGACCAAACTGGACAGTCAAACCGTTTAGCCCAAGAACTGGTAAGGTCACTTGTTCCGTTTTGGCCCTAAATTGCTATTGAAAAAAAACATTGAAAATGGTTAGAGAATTGTTGATCCGGATGGTTTAGTTGTAACAACAAAAAATTGCAACTCCAATGAAGAAATTAAAAAATCGATGCAAGAGATGAGAGATTAAACATCGATCTTATATTAAAATATGAGATACACCAATGAAGCAAATGATTTGGGATTTTAGAGAGATGAGGGAAATGTAAGAAGAAGGCTAGCAGTGTTGTAGTGGTGGTGATGATGAACAAAGAGACAATTGCCACTACCACCGCTGATTTCTTCTCCTTCTTCTAAGGGCAAACTGTTCTGCAGCAATGCTCGATGAACATGGTGACAACCACCTCAGATGACACTTGCTTCTCTTATTCTTCTTCTCATTCTTTTTTCTCACTTTCAACTTTAACCAACTGCCTCATTCTTAAAGTCTCACACTCCCCTCTCAAAATAATGTATATATATGGTAAACTTTAACCTAATCTAACCTAATGGTCAAAATAAAAAGTTACATTATATTTTACATCTTACCGATTTCACTCGCTCAAACTAGATGGTTGAACCGTTGGCTCAAAAACCAGAACCCAAAACGTTTTTCGTTTCTGGGTCAATTTTTAAAACCATAATTTTAGTCAAAAAAAAGTTTCACAATCTTATCTATATTTTTAATAGTAGTGTAAATATAGAATTATAGATGTGTTCAAAATTTTCTATAATTTTATTAATATTTTTCTGTGTAAAAATAATTTTAATATGTCACACTTAATTTTTGTTTAATATGATAAATACATGATATTACACATGTGCTTGAATGTTTTTTTGTAAAATTTATGGATATTTTCATTTCTGTATTTTTATATTTTATTAATTTTTATTAGTACTTATTTATGACATTAAAGGTTAACACATTTTACCCAAAAGTTAAACAATTTATTATTAATTTTTGTATTTCATTTTTGGTTAGTTTTAAATTATGTATTTTATTTTCATCATCAATAAAAATAATTCTTGTATATTACACTTATTTTTTAATTTGATTAATGAAAATATCATTAATGTATCTAATTTTTTCTACATTTTTTGTAATTTTATATATTTATTTTTATTTTAAAAACTTTATTACCTAACTATGACTTCATAGGTTGAACAATTTGATTTGGATTGTTGAATTGCTTAGCCACCACTCGAATAAAGAATGATTTTGTTTTTAAGTCAGATTTAAAATAGATCGTTTATATTATTAAAAATATTGACATAGATGAAATTAGTAGCATTTATTAGTGAAAAATAACTTAAAATATAGAACTTAATAAGAGAAAATGGAATTTAATAACTTAAGTATTAGACTTAATGGGAGAGGATTAAATGAAGTGGAAAGTAATAATTGAAGTTACATTTTCAACCCTTACCATTAGAAATGGATTACATACACAAATATGGCCATTATAGTACCCATTAAAGCTGACATTAAAGTTATAATAAAATGACTTTTATATACTTTCTCAAACAAAGAAATCAAGGGCAATTTTATTCCAAAAAAAGTTCCACACTACATTTACCCTTTTATATATATCAGTAAGCATGCACGTGTTTTGCATGTGGCAATTATAAATGATGATAATGAAAATAATAATATATCCAAAATTTTCTATAAATTTTATGTATTTTTTATTTTTTCATTTTTATATTTTTTTTTTTTGTTTTTTATTGTTAATCGGATGTATATAGCAAAATCCAAATCTGATTACACAAACACTTTATCCAAATATGTGATAATTGGATCGAGTTGTGAAGTTTCAAGATATGTTTTGAAAACTAACCCAGAAATAGAACCAGTCAAGGCACTGTTTTCTGATTCGATGGTTCAATAAAATACAAAAAATAATAATAAAACAATACCATAAAAATTAAATAAAATACAAAAAAATCACCACCGATAATGGAGGTGTGACGGTGTTGGGTTCATAGAGAGGGGAAAAATTGCCACCAATGGATTGTTGTTTGGTCGCTAGTGATTAAAATCGTTGCTGCAACTATAGACTCATCAGTACAGGAGAAGAAATTGCCACTGCAAAACTATCGTAGATTGTTGATGAAATTGGTGGTGGTTATTGGTTGTTGGTAGTTTGTAAATGGTTGTTACCATTGATTAAATTGCGGTTGCCACTACAAAACTATGCACTCATCAACAACTCAAACTCAAAGTGAGAACTAAGAAATGCAAACCTTGCATTCACCATAAGCCACCGTACATGGAGCCCCAACAACCGATCATTGGTCGTCGTGATTCACCATAGGTCGCTATCACCACAAGCCATCAGAGGTCAAGCTAAGTGAGCAACTGATAAGGGAAGAACGAAAATGATTTACGTTCAAACACTAACCCCAATTATCAATTCTAAGGGGACACTGGTGGAATTTTTTTTTAATATAGAAAAATAAAACATATAACCTGTGAACCATTGTTCGGGTCGAATGGTTTTAACGGTTCAATCGCTTGGGTTAGTAGTTTTTTGACCTTTCCAAAGTTTTTTTAAGAAAAGCGATCTATAGTATAACCAAAAGCAGAGACCTAAATGGTTCCTGGTTTTTTAGTCTGATCATCCAACCAGGTCCGGTTTTGAAAACATTGGTTTCCAGTATCATTGATAGGCCTACTTGAAGGGATGGGAGATCCATCATATGGATTGGTTGAACTCTGCAGGAAAGTTGGGCGAAATTTCAAAAATTTCTATTTATCCCATTCGAGAATCGTATTCCCTAATTTAGAAAACCACATTTTCAAGGTTCGTTCTTGAATCCAAAACCAGACTAGATCTAAAACCAAAAGATAGTGAGGGATATACCAGATACGAAGTAATAGTGACTCCCAACGCATGTGTTCACACACAAAGAAAAGACCAAAACCCGCTTCCACTGAAAATGACACATTAAATGGTTCTTGGATATAGCCACCTTATGAAAACCCAAGAACTGTGGGCAGATGCAAGATTATCCCATCAGGTATTACCCTCAATGGTCTTACACTTAACCTCTCAGCCCTCAATGATCAAACACTGCCCAACAAGAGAGGACCTTTCCCTCGGCTGCAAGGTGCAGTGTTGCACTCTTTACTCACATGGATCGTAGGAATTAAAACCTTTTGCAAACATTTTGAAAACATAATATATATATATATATATGTATGTATATGTATATCTCTATATAAAGATATGTTTTGCAAAAACAAATCTCAACGTTTTAAATCAACTGCCAGCAGTTTTGGTTTCCATCAAAGAGAGTGCATTACCCGATCATTCACTTTGTCCGACAAAGGGGTTGATTCTGTCACTATGATCACCCATTTAGGTGAATTCTCAAACTGCCCCAACATACCCAAGTTTTGACCCCCTCTAAGGATCTCACTGATTGGCATATCAAAGATAGCTCAATCCGACACCTAGTGTAGTATCATAATGGAGTCTAGGGGTTAGGTGTAAGTTTCCAGTTTTGCCCATCTGTCTCCAAGGTCCAGGGTAATACTGGAAATTGGTCCAGTTTAGGGTTTCAAAAAAACCTACACTACATGTGCCTCAGGTCTCACCATAGCAGCTGAGACAAGCCACCCCAACCAACTTCGTGGCACATTAGTGTTACCCTTGACAGGATAGACCTCCCTAGATCTATCCAACAGCTGTGAATATTATAAACTAATACAAGTCTCATAAGTGTCCAGTTTATGGGTAAAAAACCAAAAACACACCACAATGACATGAATTAATTATGTACTTTATTCATTTATAATAAATGTCAAAAGATACATCAATCTGATTGGAGCTAACGGCAACTGTCCAATAGCTCCCACTTACACTTAGGTCCAATCAGGTATAAGACGGAGTCCCATACTATCCACGTGTTTCTCAAACACTTTCTGTGTAAGCGGCTTAGTCAAAGGGCCAGCTACATTCTCCGTTGACGCTACTTTCTGAATTAGGATGTCCCCTCTACCAACTATCTACCGTAGTACATGGTACTTCCTCTCGATGTGCTTCGACTTCAAGTGGGCTCGTGGCTCCTTAGCCTAAGCTATAGCTCCAATGTTGTCACACAACAGTGGAATGGGTGATGTGCTGGGTGGAAATACTCCTAATTCCTGAATGAATTTCTTCATCCAAATGGCTTCTTTAGCAGCTTCACTTACGGCAATGTATTCAACTTTGGTTGTGGAATCTGCGGTGAAACCTTATTTGCTGCTTTTCCAGCTAACTGCACAGGTCCCCATCGTAAAGATGTATCTAGATGTTGACTTTCTATCATCAGGATCTGACTGAAAATTGGCATTAGTATACCATTGGATCTGTAGTGAACCACCATCGAATACCAGACAAAACTCTTTTGTCCTTCGAAGGTATTTCAGTATGTTCTTCATAGTTGTCCAGTGTTCCTGTCCTGGGTTAGACTGGTATCTATTTTCCACACTCATTGCCTGAGCAATGTCAAGACGAGTGCACAGCATGGCATACATGATGCTCCCTACGGTTAAGGCATTGGAAATCTCCTTCATGCCCTCAATCTCCTCGGGAGTCTTGGGAGACATACCCTAGGAGAGAGTGACTTCATGCTTGAAATGAACATTTCCTTTCTTGGAGTTGTCCATACTGTATCTCTTGACAATCTTGTCAATGTAAGTAGACTGGGATAATCCAATTATCCTCTTTGATCTATCTCTATAGAGTCAAAGTCCCAAAATATTGGTGGCTTCTCCAAAATCTTTCATGGAGAATTATTGTGAAAGCCACACTTTTACTGTAGTTAACATTCCTACATCATTCCCAATGAGTAGAATGTCATCTACATACAGAACCAAGAACGTAACCTTATCCCCACTAGTCTTCCTATAAACACAGGGCTCATCCAGATTCTGCTCAAAGCCAAACTAGAAGCGTGCTTCAGTCCAAATATGAATCGGTAAATTTTGCATACCATGTGTTCCTGACCTGTAGCAATGAATCCTTGTGGTTGCTGCATATAGATATCTTCAGTAAGATCTGCATTCAGGAATGTGGTTTTGACATTCATTTGCCAAATTTCGTAGTTATGGTATGTTGCTACAGCTAGCAAGATCCTAATAGACTTTAGCATAGCCACCGGCGAAAAGGTCTCCTCATAGTCGATTCCCTCTTTCTGAGTGTACCCTTTTGCCACAAGACGAGCTTTATAGGTTTCAATGTTACCATCTAGGCCCTTCTTCCTCTTGTAAATCCACTAGCAACCAATTGCTTTCACTCCAGGGGGTGGGTCTACAAGAGTACAGACCTTGTTGGTCTCCATCGAGTCCATCTCGGCTTTTATGGCATCTACCCACTTCAGAGAATCTATGTCCAACATAGCTTTCGCATAAGTCGTAGGATCCTAATCACTTGTTGTGGCTTCCACCAAATAACTTTCTTGGTCATAGTCGTAACAAACTGGAGGCCTGGATACCGAGATAGACCTTCTAGGTTGAGTATCTGGAGCTTGTGGGACATCTCTCACTACTCCTGCCTCTTCTCATCAAGAACAACTTATTGCTAAAGCTTCTCTAGGATGTAATCTTCTTCTAAGAAACAGACATTTCGACTACAAAACACCTTTTGTTCTTTTAGATCATAGAATAGGTAACCTACAAATAGGCAACGACTGGTCTTAGATTCCAATTTGCCAGTACTTGTTCATTTAATGTGTGCAGGACAACCCCAAATCTTCAAGTGTCTCACACTTTGTTTCTTACCAGTCCAAAGCTCATGGGGAGTCTTTGGAATGGATTTTGGTTGGAACCCGATTCAGCACGTAAATCGCAGTCTCCAATGCATATCCCCAAAAGGATGTAGGTAATTCTGAGTGGACGAGAAGTGATCAGACCATATCCAATAAAGACCGGTTCCTCCTCACCAATACATCGTTTAACTGTGGTGTAGTGGGAGGAGCTAATTGTGATACTATCCCATTGTCCTTTAAGTAGTCCCTGAATTCGTCAGAGAGATACTCACCACCTCGATCTGATCAGAGAACTTTAATTTCTCTTCCTAACTATTTCTCGAATTCTTGTCTGAACCCTTTGAACTTTTCAAAGGATTCAGACTTATGTTTCCTTGGGTACACGTAACCATACCGAGAATAATCATCGGTAAAGGTTATGAAATAAACATGCTGATTATGTGTCCTAACATTCAGGGGACAACATACATCAGTATGTATCAGGTCAAGTGTGCTTCTAGATCTTTCAGGCTTACTGATAAATGGTCGTTTTGTCATCTTACCCTAAAGGCAAGATTCACAAGTTGGAAGATCTTCTATAGTTAGAAAATCTAAAGGACCATCATTTACCAACCTTGTGATACAATCTAAGATATTGTGGCCAAGTCGGTAATGCCACAGGCACATGGGACAAACTGTATCACAGATTCTTTTCTTGGGGTTTATTTCCGATGTAGTTTCGGTAATGTTGGTCTCCAGAGAGGGATGAAGAACATAAAGACTATTCTCAAGTTCCCAATATGCTAGGAACTTATTATTCCGTTTAATAGTAATCACATTACTGAACAAAATGGAATAACCATCCATGCACAAATTTGAGACAAAAATCAAAATTCTTCTTAAATTAGGTACGAAAAGACAATCTTTCAGTACAATAATCCCTTCTCTGAAAACTAATTCTACAGTGCCTATGGTTGTAGCTGCAACAGTTGCAGAAGTCCCCAAGTAAAGTGTCACCTCTTCATCACCCAGTCTTCTACTTATCTTGAACCTCTGGAGTGAGTTACACGCATGAGTAGAAGCCCCGGAGTCAATACACCAGGATGCAGAAGTGACCAACAGATTGGTCTCTATGATGAAAGAATCGAACATACCTTGTTTCTTAGCCTCCAGGTATTGAAGACAATTCCTCTTCTAGTGGCCAGTCTGTTTGTAGAAGTGACAGACATCCGATGCCTTGTCTTTCTTCTGCTTTTTGGCTTTGCTACCCTTCTTCTGAGCCTTCCTTTTAGCCTTCCGCTTTTTCTTGCCCGATTTGCCACCTTCAACAAGCATGGCTATCATCTTATCCTTCTTAACCAGTTCTTCAGCCCTCTGCAACATATTGTTGAGTTCTTGAATGCTAACATTTAGCTTATTCATGTTGTAGTTCATGATAAACTGATTGAAGGACGGAGGCAAGGAATTAAGAACAACATCAATTTTGGGGTCATGATCTAGCCCTGATGCGAGAGCCTCCAGTTCATTAATATAGCCCATCATCTTTAGACAATGGTCATGAACCTATTGGTTCTCAGTCATAAACAATTTTAAGACCTTTTGTCGAGTAGAACGATTATGCTCTTCGTACATAGTCTTCAGACTATCCAATATATCTCTAGACACTTTGATCTTATCGAATTGCCGTTGTATCAGATTGTCTAAAGAGGCTATGATAGAACACCTGGCAAGAGAATTTTTCTCTTCCCATTCTTGATATTCTCTCATTCGGGTCTCAGAAGCTCTGTCACTCGGACGATCCGAAGCAGGGTTCTTAGCAATTTTTTCCAATTTCTCGGACATCAAAACCAGCATAAGGTTTCAAAACCAGTCAGCATAATTAGGGCCCTTGAGTGTAAAGTTTCTGTTTGCCATTTCTAGTAAAGGCAAAGCAGATTTAACACCACAACCTAATTGATTCATGTCATCACATAGAAAGGGCTTTTAATCTATGTTCCATTTCCATTTTGGGCATCTATGAGATTCTCTCCAATCTCAATAACGGAGACAGTTGTGTCTCTGGAAATGTGGGAAACCACAAAGGGTGCATGGAGCCAACTGTTTTAGCTACAAAACCCCACCACCTTCTGTGAAAGATCTCATCAACTCATCATATGAGCTTTCCCTTTGGCCTTTGTCAAACAAGGTTCATAACCATTTTAGGTTAAACATTTCTATCCAATAAGTGCTCACCCATCATGTTTGCGAACATTAAGGTACCGTGAGAAAGTCTTCCATTTTAGGATAGACCCCTCCCACATCGGTCTATGATGCCCCTATCATCTTATGAAGCAATCCATCCAACTGCATTAGCAGATGGATAGCCCAATTTTATGGTGCATCTCCACCCACCAATACAGCCAACATTCATACTAATGATGGAAGGCCTTTAAAAATTTCATCATATGAAATTCCCTATCACATGAACTTTTATTTATTAGAGAGAACGAAAAGGATAACCCCCTAGATCTGATTTAGGTCAAACTAAAGTGGCTCCCATTGACTTCCTTAAAGTTAGATTCAAAGTGGGCCCAATACTACTAGGGTTCCAGGGTGTTCCTCTTGGGGAGAAACTAAAGCGGGCCCCACTGAGAAGGGAGATCATCCATTGATCTTTAAGGACACCATGGCAATGATGTGCATTCAGCCATGGTGTTCGAAATAGCCACTATTGAGTTAACATGGGCCAAGTACTCATGGCCTGTGTACGTAGCACATCACGTCACATGCATTACATGCATGAAAAGCCACAATTGATCCAATCAATTAAATAACTGTAAAACCCATAATTAAAATTTAAAACCTTTTCAGCCCATTTAAAGTCCATAATATTATCAAATAATATTATCTAGGTATATGGACTGAACTACAAAAAACAATTTGGCCCATATAGCATTTATGCTGAAATGGGCTAAAGCAATTTTAACAAATTAAAACAGGGTGTTACAGAGGTGGGCTGAATTGCATCTTGCAATTAGCCATCAAACCCTCGGCCCATATATGAAATTTCAGGGCTGTGAACAGCCCATATTGAACCACCGATTTGGTCCAACTAGTTTGGTTCAATCTGAGTCGAATGGGTTTAGGGTTTGGTGTTTAATTCAAGATTTAATTCAAGACAATCTGAAAATTAATCATGGCTGATAAATGGCAATCAATAATCAGCAAATAAACATAACAGTGGGTTGTTCGTGTGGATCCAAACCTGCAAGAAAAAGGTTAGTCGCAGCTTGTAGATTTGATTTTTGCAAATCGCAGATTGCAGATTTCTCATCTGTGCAAATGTCTTCTCCACCACGCTAACCAGCTTCTTCTTCCAACGAAATAAAATAGAAAAAAAAACATAATTTCTCTATTAATTTACATCAGAATCAAATCCTATACATTCCATCTAAAAAATAAAAAATTATTTACAGACCAAGAATGAATAGAATACAGCAGTTGTGCAGATTCATTGCACCAATAAAAGATTTTGATCTCCACCATACGAACAGCCCAAAATCCAAGGAATATAAATAGAACAATTCTAAATATATTGCAGATTAACAAAGATTTAATTTTCAGATCATTCACCCAAAACTGGGAACCAATTTTCCAGCAAAATTGCAAACTGCACAAATTGGGTAGAACAATTTTTGCCGATTTGCGCAGATTAGATCTGGTTTATTTTCGATTCAAGAATTGAACCTGTTTCTGATACCATTGAAGGGATGGGAGATCCATCATATGGATGGCCAAACCCTGCAGGAAGGTTGGAAAAGATTTAAAAAATTCTTATCTCTCCCATTCGGGAATCGTATTCCCTAATTTAGAAAACTGCATTTTCAAGGTCTATTCTTGAATCCAAAATCGGAACATATCTGAAACCAAAAGATAGTGAGGGAGATACCTGATACGATGTAACAGTAACTCCCAATGCAGGTATTCACACCCATAGAAAAGACCAAATCCCGCTTCCTCTGAAGATGACATAATGTGTAGTGAAGCAGGATCAGTAGGATGGTTCATCAGCAGGAACCTAAATTCTTCAGCAAGAATTCAGCAAGGGCTAGTGAGCACGACTTTAGATTGTTTCTTCTACTGAGAAACAATATCAAGAACTCTTCTTGATCAGATCCACAAGTGGAGATCGAACTGAGTAGGGGCGGCAAGAATTGGGGAAGAATTCTACAGGTTTGCTGTTGTGTGTTAAATCGGAAGAATTTGCACCCTATTTATAGCCTTCTCTGGATCAGCCTCCTAAATTAGGAGAGAGTTTCCTAATCCAAATCTGATATTTGGATTTGGACACTTAAATGGATAAAACTTCTCTTATCTTTCAGCTATTCCTAAATAGTTTAAAACTGAATTCGCCCCCTTTTAATTAACTAACTTAACCCCAGTTCAAATTGGGCCTTAGGCCCATTAAGCATATGTGCTCACTTACTCTTTAATCTGCTGCCAACTTGGCTTTCTTTGTATGGCATGGGACCCTAACATTGATCTACATATCAGCCACATGGGTTCAGCCTAGCCTTTGTTACAAGCCCTGGCCGAATTCATTGTATGTCACAGTGAACCCCTGAGTCCATCTCCATGGGCCCAACATTTATATTAAATGGTTCTTGGATACAACCACCTTATGAAAACCCAAGAATTGTGGGCAAATGCAAGATTAGCCCATCAGGTATTACCCTCAATGGTCTTATACTTAACCTCTCAGCCCTCAATGATCAAACACTACCCGACAAGAGAGGACCTCTCCCTCGACTGCAAAGTGCAGTGTTGCACTCTCTACTCACATGGATCATGGGAATTAAAACCTTTTGCAAACATTTTGAAACCATAATATATATATATATATATATATATTTTGCAAAAACAAATCCCAATGTTTGAAATCAACTTCCGATAGTTTAGGTTTCCATTAGAGAGAGTGCATTACCCGGTCATTCGATTTGTCCGACAAAGGGGCTGATTCTGTCACTATGATCACCCACTCAGGTTAATTCTCAGACTGCCCCAACATACCCAGGTTTTGACCCCCTCTAAGGATCTCACTGATTGGCATATCAAAGATAGCCCAATCCGACACCTAGTGTAGTACCATAATCGAGTCTAGGGGTTAGGTGTAATTTTCCAGTTTTGCCCATCTTCTCCAGGGTCCAGGGCAATGCTGGAAATTAGTTCGGTTCAGGGTTTCAAGAAAACCTACACTATATGTACCTCAGGTCTCACCCTGGCAGCTGAGACAAGCCATCTCAACCAGCTTGGTGGCACATCAGTGTCAGCCTTGGCAGGATAGACCTCCCCAGATCTATCCAACGGCTGCGAAGATTCTAAACTAACACGAGTATCATAAGTGTCCAATTTATGGGTAAAAATACAGAAACACACCACAATGACATGAATCAATTATGCACTTTATTCATTTATAATAAATGTCAAAAGATACATCAATCTGATTACAGCTAAGGGCATAACTGTCCAACGCTACTTCTTGGCTAGACTCTTCTTTTTTGTAATGTTTTATCCTTTTGGTGTATCTTTTTTCTTTTGTTCATTTATAGAAAAAATGTAAGATTTAGATAAATGGAATTGAATGAGGTGAAAAGTAGTAGTTCAATTTATAATTTAAATCTTACAATTAAATATGGACTAAATTCAAAACTAAGGATTTTAGTTAAAAGAAAGTTCCACAATCTTATTCACATTTTTATTAGTAGTTTAAATATAGAATAATAGATGTGTTCAATTTTTTCTACATTTTTTGTATTTTTGAGTGTAAAAAATAATTCTAAAATATTATACTTACCTTTTATTTAATATGACAAATATATGATATTATGCATGTGCCAACAAGCTTTTTTCTTTGCAAAATTTATGTATTTTTATATTTTTATATTTTATTATTTATTAATGACATTAAAGGTTAACACATTTAACCCAAAATTGAACTATTTATTATTAATTTTTATATTTCATTTTTTGTTAGTTCCAAATTATGTTTTTCATTTTCATTATCAATAAAAATAATTCTTGTTTATTACACATTTTTTTAATTTGATTAATAAAAATATCTTAAATATGTCTAATGTTTTACTAAATTTATTGTAATCTTCTATTTTTATTTTTATTTAGAAAATTTTATTACTTACCTATGACTTTGTAGGTTAATCAATTTGATTCGGAAGGTTGGATTGCTTAGCCACCACTTAGATAAAAAATGGTTTTGTGTTTGAGTCAATTTTAAAATATATGAGTTTATATTGTTAAAAATATTGACATAGATCTAATTAGTAGCATTTATTAGTGAAAAATAACTTAAAAATATAGTATTTAATAAAATAAAATGAGATTTAATACCTTAAGTATAAGACTTAATGAAAGGGGATTAAATGTGGTGGAAAATAATAATTAAAGTGACATTTTCAACCCTTACAATTAGAAATGGATTAAATACACAAATATAGGCATTTTAGTAGCCATTAAAGCTAACATTAAAGTTATATAAAATGAATTCTATACCCTTTCTCAAACAATGAAATAGAGGGTAATTTTAGTTAAAAAAAAGTTCCACATTACATTCACTTTTATATATAATATAGACTAGTAAGTATGCACGTGATAATTATAGATGATGATAATGATAGTAATAATGTATTCAATTTTTTTATAAATTTTTTGTATTTTTTTTATTTTTTGTTTATCTATATATATATATATATATATATATATTAATTAAATATGGATTGCAAATCCAAATCTGATTACATCAGATCGAGTTATGAAGTTTCAAATATCATTGATAGGCCTACTTGGCTAGATTCTTCTTTTTGTAATATTTAATCTTTTTGGTGTATCTTTTTTTGTTCATTTATCAAAAATAAATGTAAGGTTTAAATAGAGGGAATTGAATGAGGTGAAAAGTAGTAGTTAAATTTATAATTTAAACCTTATAATTAAATTAGGACTAAATTAAAAAATGAGTATTTTAATCAAAAGAAAGTTCTAAAATCTTATTCATATTTTTAATAGTAGTGTAAATAAAGAATTATAGATGTGCTTAATTTTTTCTATTACTTTTTTGTATTTTTGCGTGTAAAAATAATTTTAATATGTAACACTTACTTTTAGTTTAATATGATAAGTATATGATATTATACATGTGCCTTAATGCTTTTTTTACAAAATTTGTGTATTTTTTTTATTTTTATATTTTTATATTTTATTAACTTTCATTATTTATTTGTGACATTAAAGGTTAACATGTTTGACCCAAAATTTAAACAATTGATCTTTCGCAAACAGTAAAATAATTTCATTTTTGGTCAGTTCTAAATTATGTATTTCATTTTCACTACCAATAAAAGTAATTCTTGTTTATTAAACTTGTTTTCTTTTAATTTGATTAATAAAAATACCATAAATGTGTCTAAGTTTTTCTACATTTTTTGTAAGTTTCTATATTTATTTCTATTTTAAAAATTTTATTACCTAACTAGGACTTTGTATATTGATCAATTTGATTCGGATAGTTGAATTGCTTAGCCACCACTTGGATTAAAAATGATTTTGTTTTTGAGTCAATTTTAAAATATATGTGTGTACGTGATTTACATGTGGTAATTCTTAATGATGATAATGATAGTAATAATGTATCCAAAATTTTCTATAAACTTTATGTATTTTTTGTTTTTTGTTTTTTATTATTAATTGGATGTGCATTGCAAATCCAAATATGATTGCATAACACCTCATCCAAATATGTGATAATCAGATTGAGTTGTGAAGTTTAAAGTATCATTGACAGGATTACTTGCTTAGCTAGATTTTTCTTTTTTTTTGTAATATTTTATCCTTTTGGTGTATCTTTTTTTTTTGTTCATTTATTAAAAAAATGTAAGATTTAAATAGAGGGAATTGAATGGGGTGAAAAGTAGTAGTTCAATTTACAATTTAAACCTCATAGTTATATAGGGACTAAATTCAAAAATGAGTATTTTAGTCAAAAGATCTAAAAAGTTTCACAATCTTATTCATATTTTTAATAGTAGTGTAAATATAGAATTATAGATGTGTTCAATTTTTTCTATAACTTTTTTATATTTTTGTGTAAAAATAATTCTAATATGTCACACTTACTTTTTGTTTAATATGATATTATACATGTGCCTAAATATTTTTTGCAAAATTTTTTGTATTTTTTTCATTCTTGTATTTTTATGTTTTATTAACTTTTATTATTTATTTATGGCATTAAAGGTTAACATGTTTGACCCAAAATTTGAACTCTTGATCTTTCCCAAATAGTAAAATAATTTTATTTTGGTCATTTCTAAATTATGTATTTTATTTTCATTACCAATAAAAATAACTCTTGTTTATTACACTTATTTTTTAATTTTATTAATAAAAATATCATAAATGTGTCTAATTTTTTCTACATTTTTTTTGTTTCTATATTTATTTCTATTTTAAAATTTTTATTACCTAACTATGACTTCGTAGGTTGGTCAATTTGATTCAAATGGTTGAATTGCTTAGCCACCACTTGGATTAAAAATGGTATGTTTTTTAGTCAGTTTTAAAATATATGGGTTTAATTTAATAAGAGAAAATGAGAGTTAATAATTTAAGTATAAGACTTAATGAGAGAGAATTTAATGAGGTAGGAAATAATAATTGAAGTTACATTTTCAACCTTACCATTAGGGATGAACTAAATACACAATTATGGACATTTTATTAGCCACTAAAACAAGTATTAAACCTATAATAAAATGGAGTTTATACCCTTTCTCAAACAAAGAAGCATAGGATAATTAGAAATCACATGCTTTCAAAATAGGATGGTTCAATCATTAGCAATCACAGGCTCTCAAAATAGATCTAAGATCTCATGGCCTAAGACATATTTGGCAACTCCAGATTTAAACAGTTAGCATTAGATTTCAAAAAGTTTTCCATGTGGCCATCCAAATATATGATTAACTCCACATTATCAGCTATCCAAATCAAACCACAAAAATATAGAACCAAATGCATAGAACAAGCAAAGGAATATCAATAAAACTGAGGGGCATTAGCCTGTAAATAACGTAAAGAAATGAATGTTTCAATCTAAAACTGAGGGGCATTGGCATATAAATAACATAAAGAAATGACTATAAGCTAACAGGGATCTGGCTTAGTTTCAAAGAAAAAGAAAAGAAAATTTTAAACGCAAGGAAAGGTTAATTTGATTCTCGTTCTACTGAACTTGAACACATAGAGACTTGAAAATTGTAAGAGCTAACTCAATCATACCACTATCTACAATTGATAATCATTCAAGTTCTTGCTGATTTGATTAGCATGTTATAAGTAGAAGAGAAGAAAAAAACTAACTAAAGATAGTAGAGTATGCACCTGTCCCTGGTTATAGTTTTGACCTAGACGAACTGTTGTTGCAAGCCTCACTGTTGAATCAACCTTCTCAAGCTTGACTCCATCTTTAGATGGTCCAAGGCGAACTTCGATTCTTACCACAAGTGTTGGAGGCTCAACTGGAACCCGGTATTCTAATTCTAATGGGGACAGTGAGAACAAGGGAACAATGAATTGATTTGGGACCAAGTTGACGGGGAAGAGTAGAGAAGGGGAATGAAAGGGTGGAAGGTAATATGGAGAAGAGTTAAAGGTGACAAAATGGGATTGAAAGGAACATAGAATATATCAACGAAAAACTGAGGTGGTAGAGTTCTCCGTTGACAATTGTGATGACCCATGACGAACAGGGGAAATTGAGGGAGAAAGGAGGTGGCCAAGGATTTGTTGAAGGGAGATCCAAAATTTCAAGAATCTCTCTCCTCCCTTTCTTGTTTTTTGTCTTTTCTCTTCCCACTCTTGAGTGGATGGAAAGACTCCTTGTCCCACATTGATTGGGAAAGGAATGGAATTAGAGTATATCTATAGTTTTGCTTTCTCTATGGGTAGGGACCTATAAGAGGAGAGCACTATAGATATTTCATGCATGTGAGGGCGGGGTGGGGATGCTTTTCACACGTACGCGTCAAGTCGAGTGCATGCCTACCAGTAGCCTGTGGGCTGTTTTATCTTGGCGACTGATTTACATTCACCTGACTGCACTGTAGGGGGAAAATGCGGTTTTAAGGAGAGTGACCAAGTGGCACAACTCAGCCCTCCTTCTCTCTGCAATTCCCAATCTCGAAATTCTACAATAGCGCACTCCTAAAATCATTTTACAACAATCTTAAAATCATTTTACATTTACCGATAAGTTCCATTCTACTTTCTTTATCATTTTACAACAATCTTAAAATCGCATTTATGGAACCTATCACTGCTAACCCTTTCATGAGGATTCGGATACAGTCAGTAGTTCCCGTCTTCTCTAATATTGAACCCTTCAATGGAACAAACTATAAGCATTGGAGACAACACTTGCTTTTTGCCTTAAAACAGTTAGGGGTAGCCTTTGCTTTGACTGAACTGAACCCATCAAACATGGAGGAAACAACCCGTTCTGTTGTTGCAAAACACTGGACTACAATCGACCACCTCTAAACCAACCATATCCTCAATTGCATGTCCAATGAACTGTATAATGTTTATTCCTATAACTTTGCCTATGAAATCCGGAATGCTTTGGACAATAAGTATGCTCTGGAAAATGCCGAAAATAAGAAATATGTAATTGCCAACTTCCTGCACTTCACCATGAAAGAAGACATGGACATGTTTGTCCAAATAGATGAGTTATAGTTCTTGTGGGGGAACTAGCGAAAGAAGAAATGGTACTGCCAGATGAATTCATTGCCAGTTCTCTCATAGAGAAACTGCCACATACATAGAATGATTTCAAGACTAGTATAAAGCATAGGAGGAGGGACACTACTTTGGACCAAGTAGTGGTCTGAATTAAGATAGAAGAAAAGAACAGAAAGAAAGATGAGGACCGGTTTTCCAAAACCAATTTGGTGGAGGAAAAGACTACAAAATTCAAAAAGAATTTAAATGTGAAAAATGATCAGAAATTCAAGAAGCAACAAAAGAAAGGAAATTGCTACATATGTGACAAACCCAAACATTTCAAGAAGGACTGCCAGTACCGAAAGAAGGACTCTGGGAAACCGAAAGTCAATTTGACTGAGGATGTTATCGCAACCATGGTAACTAAGGCAAACTTAGTTGATAAGCCAAAGGAGTGGGTACTAGACACTGGTGCTACCAAGCACATATGTGGGGACTGTAGCTCCTTCTATGAGTATACAACTCAGTTTGAAGGAGAGCAAGTCTTCATGGGGAACTCACAAACTTCGAAGATCATCGGCAAAGGAAATGTGCTCCTAAAACTGATTTCAGGAAAAATTCTAATGTTGAATGATGTATTGCATGTACCAGAGATCCAACGGAACTTGGTATTAGGAGCACTCCTCAGCAAACTAGGACTGAAGCTCACATTTGAAGCAGACAAGGCTCTGTTAACTAAAAATAATGTTTTTATTAGAAAATGATACAATGTTGATGGATTGTTTGTACTAAATATTTCTGATATTGTTATGAATAAAACTACTTCTTCTTCTACTTATATTGTTGAATCTTTTGATATTTGGCATGCTACACTAGGACACCGTAGTGCTCCTTATTTAAAACGATTATGTAAGTTAGGAGTTTTGAATGTTCTTTTTACCTTTACAAATGAAAAATGCCAAGTATGTGTAGAAGCAAAATTCACTAAGAAACCTCATAAAAGTGTACAAAGAGAAACTGGATTGTTACAACTTATACACAGTGACCTAGGTGACCTTAAAATGTCATGAAATTAGAGGAGGAAAAAGATATTATATAACATTTACAAATGAATTCTCTAGATATGCAAAAGTAGTTTTACTTAGATCAAAAGATGAAGTTGATCAAGCTTTCATAAACTACAAAACTGAAGTAAAAAATCAGTTAGGAAAGAAAATAAAAAGACCTAAAATAGATAGAGGGACTGAATATGATGGACAAACCATTAGAAAATTCTTTGAAGAAAATGGAATCATACATGAAACTACAACTCTCTAACAACCTGAATCTAATGGAGTTGCAAAAAGACTTAATAGAAAACTGAAAGAAATGATGAATGCAATGTTGATTAGTTCAGGTGCACCTCTGAATTTGTGAGGGGAAGCAATCCTAACGGCTTGTCACCTATATAATAGAATACCACCCAAGAAGAAAGGACAAATACATTTTGAACTTTGGCATAATAAAAAACCTAGCTTGCTTGAACTATCTAAAAGTTTGGGATTGCCTAGCAAAGGTTGGAATACCTAAACCTAAAAGAAAGAAATTAGGACTGAAAACTTGTAACTATGTGTTCATTGGATATGCACAAAACAATGTAGCTTATCGGTTCCTTGTAATTAAAACAATTGATAATGTTGTTGAAAACAACACAATAATAGAGTTCCGAGATGCAAAGTTCTTTGAGCACATCTTTCCTTGGAGAAAAGAAATAATAAATAGGGAACCTCCCCAAAACCAAACCAAAAACCAAGAACAATTGAGTGCTCAAGAAGTTAACACTTCACTTAGGCAAGGACCAGACTTAAGAAGAAGTAAAAGACAAAGAAGAGAAACAAACTTGGTGATGGAATGTTCACATTTCTGGTGGACAAGGACCCAGTAACCTATTAGGAAGCTGTAACTTCACCTGATGTAGTATTTTGGAAAGAAACCATAAAAAGTGAAATAGACTCTTTAGTCACTAATCACACTTGGGAACTTGTAGATCTCCACCTGGAACTAAGGCACTGGATTGTAAGTGGATTTTTAAGAAAAAACTAAAATCAAATGGTACAATAAATAAATTCAAGGCCAGGTTAATTGCTAAAGGGTTCAAACAAAAGAAAGATGTAGACTTCTTTGACACCTAATTCCCCGGTTGCAAGGTCAATAACAATTAGAGTTTTGTTTGCTATAGCATCCATTTACAAACTTGTAATTCATCAAATGGATGTAAAAACAACTTTTTTAAATGGGGAATTAGAGGAAGAAATATACATTAAGCAACCTGAAGGCTTCATAATGCTAGGACAAGAAAATAAAGTATGTAAATTAATTCTCTATATGGCTTAAAACAAGATCCCAAACAATAGCATGAAAAATTTGATAATGTTTTAGTAACTAATGAATATAGCAAAAATGATTCTGACAGATGTGTCTATAGAAAATTTGAAAATGATAAAGGAGTCATAATCTATTTATATGTTGATGATATGCTAACAATGGAAACTAGTCTAGAGGTAGTAAAAGAAACAAAACAATTTCTAATGTCCAAATTTGATACCAAGGACTTGGGTGAGGCTGATAATCTTGGGGATTAAAATCCATAAACAACAAGGAAACTTTATTATCGACCAATCACACTATGTACAAATTATTCTTAGAAAATTTGGACACTATGACTATAAACTGGTTAAAACACCTCTTGGCTGTATTATTCACTTAAGGAAACATGTAGAAGAATCTGTTTCACAAAAGGAGTATGCAAGTACAATTGGATTTGTATCTTACTTAATGAACTGTACAAGACCAGACATAGTTATAGCTGTGGAAAAATTAAGTATGCATACTCATAATCCCAGAAAATGAACATTGGGAAGCTCTAATAAGATTATTAAAATATTTAAAAGGAACCATAAAATTTGGTTTACACTACTCAAGTTTTCCTCTAGTTTTAGAAGGCTTTACTGATGTGAATTGGATTTCATATTCGAAGGATAGTACTTCCACCAATGGATATGTGTTTACTCTAAGTGGAGAAGCAGTGTCGTGGAAATCGGTAAAGCAGTCATGCAATACAAGTTCAACAATGGAGGTCGAGTTTATTGCTCTAGAATTGGTTGGGTCCGAGGTAGAGTGGCTAAGGAACTTACTGGTAGATATACCACTTTGGCCATGGCTAGTTCTATCCATATCTCTCCATTATGATAGCCAAGTAGCAATAGCCAAAGCCAAGAACTAGATGTACAATGGTAAAAGAAGGCACATCTACTTAAGGCATAACCTAGTAAGACAACACTTTAGTGAAAATACAATTGCTCTAGATTTTGTATGGTCTACAAAGAACCTTGCAAATCCGTTAACCAAACCACAAACTTCTAAGGTGGTTTATGAGGCATCGGTAGGAATGGGGCTGAAGCCCATTACATAAGTCATTAGTGATGGACACCCAACTTATGTGAAAGGAGATCCTTGGAATTAGGTTGAATGGGTAAAAACAAGTCGCTAGATGACTTGGGAAAGCACTTTGTGTTCCAATGATAGTGCTCACTGTAGTTTGAGGAGGTTGAGCATGAGGCTCTTAATCAGTTAAGAATAGGGATGGCAACAGGGTGGGAATGGGGCGGGGCACGCACTCCCCATCCCCGCCCTGTAGCTAAAATCCCAGCACCTGTCCCCACCCCATAGCTAAAATCCTAGCACCTGTCCCCACCCCATAGCTAAAATCCCTGCACCCATCCTCGATATCGAGGTGAAGATTCAACCCCCATTCCCGGCCCCGTCGGGGATGAGTAATCCCCGACATGTACCCGCCCCGCAAGCAATAATTTGGGGACGGGTAATCCCCGACATTTCCCCGCCCCAATGACTATATCCAATTCCAATTTCCAAATTTGATTTATTTATATTCATATTTGAATCCAGTTTAGATACAATTGGGTATTGAATAGCATTAAAAATGATCACATTATTGTATATACTATTGTTCAAAATTGGTATTAACCAACTCATGAGCTCATGGTTTTCTCTTATAATCTGCTTCTATCCAACATTTTCGGGATGACTCATGTCCACCAAAGGCCAATTTTGCAGAAAACCAGAATATAGAGGACAATGTCTATAAATCCGTACAATAATACCAAGTTCATGCAACCAGAAAATCTCTTAATTACAATTAAATTGCAAAGCCCTTGATATACTCGGATGGTGTTTGGAATTGTAGCTATTATATAACATTGCACTAAATCGTAATCAGCAAATCAAAACTGCAGGAAAAACCAAATGCATGCCAGTCACTTTGGAGTGCCCAATTCCTCAGAAATCAGTAGAGAGAACAGTCACTTTGAATTTCATATCCAAGAGCATTTCTTGAAACACCAAAAGATGGAGCTCTGCCAAATGTGGAAAACATAGAAAAATGCCACATCAGCAATAAAAAATTATGATATTTTTTTCTGTTATTTAACCAAGAAAAAAAATGAACACATTGTCTTGTAAACAGTAACACAGAAAAAGAAAGAGACATAAGAGAAAATGGAGCAATCCAACCATTTGGTTTTTTGAATAATTGACCAGAAAATTGGATTCCATTAATTGGTGGGCAATAATGGGTAAAATGCAACCAATTTATGCATTCTATAAGGTCATGACTTAAGGAGAAGCCCAGCTAACCCTCCATATGGTTTCTTGGAAATGAAATGCAAGAAGTACAGTAGGGAAGTAAGTTCACAAGAAGAAACGGTTGCCAGTCAACTTACAGGTGCTACCCCCTTAAATGAATTGGAAACCAACCAATTCATCTACTTGGTGGCACTAGCAATTATGGATAACTTTTCAACCTTAAACAATTTGACTCATGTCATAAAGCAACAGCATAAATAAATTAAAAATGGAAAAGTAGAGGGAAAGTAAAACAGTATCAAAATTGAAAATAAAAATAAACCATTACAAAGTTTAAAAAAAAAAAAAAACCGTTTTAACCCTTTCAGGTACTTTTGTCATTAATATATAAAAAGCAAACTGTCCAAACCCCAAGTTTCTGAACAATTGGTGAGAAGGCCAAAATGGTTTTTGATCAGTGACTGTCCCCGAGGGCAACTAGTTGACAGTCTAGTGATTGAAGAAAATTACATGTGTAGAAGAATAGGAATTTTGGACTATGTTACCCAGATAAAGCAAGGACACATTTGGCCATACAGAAATTACACTAAAAGTTGGCCATCCAGGGCAACTCTGCTTGCGTCCTTTCGATCAACAGGACTCTCTTGGATCTGGTGGCACAAACCAGTTGGTCTAGGCTAGGCACCTTAGCAGGACCCCCCACCCCACCCCACCCCACATAGGGGCAGCACTAACTGAACGAACATGCTCAAATGGCTCATTTGTTATGGCAAAACAAAGAAAAAAATCATTATTTATTTGCCTATTATTGTTTCATAAATAATGAACTCCAGTATAGTATTGTGCTTATTTTGGATGGTAGTACCATGGGAGCCCCACTCGTGATAGAGGCTATTCTAAGGCACCTCAAAACTGTATGTGGTGCTAATATTAACAAACCAAGTTCTATAGATGGTAATCCAATTAAAAATTAGCTTCTTCACCACTTTTATTTTTTCTGTTGCTAAAAATTACATTTGACTTAATCATATAGAGAAAGATACATAGAGAAACAATTTTACTATAGGTCTAATTGACTCCATGTCATAATTATGCTAAGATTGCTACATTTATGAATAAGAAAAAATTGTACCTGAAAATAACATGTCAGTCTGTAGCCTAAAAGAAACAGAAAAAGAAAGAATTCCCTCCTTAATTTTCTGGTCATCAAATTCAATGGCCAAATCATTATTTTAGAAAATAAAAGATAAGGAAATTTCTTTGGTCATTGATTTGTCAATTTTGTGGGCAGGTTGCCAGGTTCCAGATAATTTGGATATTTATTTATCCATTGCCATACAGTGTATGAGATCTAGTTGCATTTCTTGAGAGCTTTAAGGGTGCATTTGGCATTCTTTATTTTAAGGATTTATCTCCTTTTTGCACTTAAAAACTCAGTTTTCTTATGGGCATTTTAACAGCAAAAAGGAGCTAAGTCCTTAAAATAAGGAATTCCAAATGCAACCTAAGTTTGGTTTGGGTACCTCTCAAGACCTTGAGAGAGTTTCTAGCTAGTTGGTGTTCCATAGGGTCAAGTAAAAAATGCCAACTTGTCAGCATGGATACCAGGTGCTGAAGCAATCAATGACTCAAGGAACAACCTATAGTTGCATGGTTTCTGCTACCACATGTATCACAAGCAACAACAAATTTGGATCCACTAGTGTATGACCTAGGCTCATGTCCCTGTTCACCCATGACCTTTGGTGACTTTACATCTCTAACCATTGGTATGTAAAGTTATTCTGGATCTCTGTAAAGTTTCCTGTATGTTCCTGTTGCTCGGAAGCATGTTCATCAACAACAAAGGCCTTGGAAGTTTTAGACTTGTTCTGGATCTCTATAACAACAGACCTGTCATCTGATTCCAAGAACTGCTCTCGCTTGCACTTCTTGTCTGAAGGAATAACCAGCAATGGAACTAAGTCACCCGTTTCTTTTCATTCAAAATACTGCTATTGCTAGTGTTTTAAAAAGTTGATAGGGCATTTGCCTTGAGGTTCACCTTGAAGCAAGGCCGAATAAAAACACCTAAAATGTTACACTGTGAGGTTCACATGTGAAAATAGAAAGCACATCCTTTACATCATGAGATGCTTTGTGTGTACATGCATGCTAATGTCTACATTTCAACATATTCTAAACCTTTTGAAGAATTATTTTACATTTAAAGCCCTTTGTAGTTTTTTAAAAGGGTTTTTAAGAATGAGTTGACTTCCACTAAATCTTTTGAGGCTTGTTCAAGTAATAATTTTTTTTCAGTTATATTCTTTTTGTTTTTCTCCTCTTAAGAAAAATAAAAATAAAGTAAGAGAAATCCATGAGGCTTATGTCTCATGCATCTAAAGCTCCTAAAATCTAACCTCACATTTCCATATTTTTAAGCAGTTAAAAATATAAGCTTGAATATGTGACAGGAAATGTACCCACAATCATGCCTTAATCCCTTCATCCTAGTTGGACTTATCAAAAGCAAGCAATGCAAGGACCTCTGTAACATCAGTGGTTCCCCACAACCATATATACCCAGCACTAGAAACACAGAACCTAGAGAATCAAAAGGTGGTCATGCTTGTCACCATGACCTAGATTTCCAACAAATTGGAAAATGTGTTACTTGATCCAAAGTACACAAATGCAGCTCCATCTCACTCAATCAACTTTCTACTTCAATCCACAGCCCCACTTTCCTAAAACAATAAAAAAAAAACAAGAGTTAGTATATGGAGTTTAAGTTAAAGCTATATCAGAATCATCACTATTTAAATACCTCGTCATCTATATCTGAACCATCACTATTGATGGTGTTATAAGTGCAAGGATTCTCACCAACAGGAGCATCAACATAAAAGAAGAAAGTAAATTATAAAGGTGAAATGATGAACATTCATTTTTTTCAATATATAAAGATTCAATTTAAATAACATTACCTTGAATTTCATGTGCCAACCAATTTTGAGAACACATCAATGCCTTCAATGTGTTGGCATGAAGTCTACTACGATGTAGACTTACTAGCCTTCCCCCAGTGCTAAGGTAGACTCTGAAGCAACTGTAGAAATAGGAATAGTTAGTACATTCCTAGAAATTGTTTGTAAGGTAGGATACTTGAGTCCATTTGACTTCCACCAAACTAAAATATCAAAGTTCCAAGTTCTAGGCAGCACATTTTCTTCCAAATAATGGTCCAACTCTAACTTTACAGTCAAATTACTTGAACTCCTATTAATAAACAAGTCATAATTGGAAAGCGGATCTTGTTCTTCCATATTAATGTTTTCAGATGTGTAAACCGGACTAACTAAAGTTTCACTACCATGTCCAACTTCTTTATACTTGGATTTGAATTGATACTCATGAAGCAAGTCATAATACAACTGACGAATCCTCTCAATCTCATCCAGTGCACCATCCACATATATCATAGGAAAAAAATACTCCATCAACTTCATCTTATATCTTGGATCCAATACTACTGCCACACCCAAAATGCCATTAATCACACACCAATACTTGTTAAATTTCTCCACCATTTTCAATGCCATCTTCCTTACAACCTTACATAAACATCTAAGCCACTGAGATAATGCTATTCTGATCTCACAAACTTTGAGAACATATAAATTTGTTGTGGGATACTTAGTTCTTGAGAATAACTCAATGACATTATAAAACAACTTTAACCTCCCACAAATTTCCTTTGCCAACTCCCATTCTTCCTCAGTTGGCAAACATTTATATTGTGATTCACGTTGCCTTAAGCGATAAAAAACATCCTTATAAATCAAAGTAGTATGAAGCATCTCATATGCTGAATTCCATATGCTTTTACAATCAAGAGACAACTTCTTATTACTTTGAATTTGCAACTGCCGAGATGTCTCCTCAAACTTTTGTTCTCTTTTGGGGTTTGCTTTCCAATACACAATATTGTCACGAATTTTTTCAATGGCATCTCCAATCACAACTAATCCATCTTGTACAATCAAGTTGAGTATATGTGCACAACAATGCATATTCAAGAATCTTCCATCCAAATGGCATTGAAAATGGCATCATTTGTAGTGCAATTATCAACGGTAATTGTAGATAACTTTCTATCAATATTCCAATTTAAAAAACATTCCACTAACATATCTACAAGAACCTCTTTTGTGTGTGGACAAGACACATAAGCAAACCTATAACAATAAATAAAACAGAAAAAAAAAGCTAAGCAACAAAAGTAAATATAAAAAATGACAAAACTTAAGAATACAAAATACTATTAATGAATTATTATATTAAAAAGGCATACCTTATAATTCGACTTTATAAAACCCAATCAGCATCAATGAAATGTGTTGTGATGGTCGTGAACCCTTTCTTCTGATTATTAGCAGTCCACATGTCAGTTGTGGTGGCTACTCTGCTCTCATTCTTCTCCAACAACTTAATTATCTTTTTTTTTTCTTGCTCAAAAATCTTCAGAATATATTTTTTAATTCTATTTCTCGAAACCACTATAAATGTAGATTGTAGACTATATGAGTACCTCCTAAATCCAATGTGATTGACCATAGAGAAAGGATACTCATGTAGAATGATCATATTAGCAATTTCTCTCCTTGAGTTTTCTGGATCAAAGGTGTTGTATGTGACTTTAAACTTTTCATCCTTATTTTGACTTGCCCCTAAACATTGTTGCCTTATATCCAGTTGATTACGCCTTGGGCACCTATGCAAATGCTCGTGCAAATGTTTAGTTCCATTCTTTTATTCCCCACCAAGCTTCTTATTATAGTAGTTACAAACTACCTTGACTTGTCCATCAATAGTTACTTTTTTAAAATGTTCCCATACAATAGAAATGACTCTCTTTTTAGATGATGCCTTTATAGTTGTGGTACTTGAACTTCTTTTGCCAACATCATTCCCAAAGCTTGAATATGGAGGAGCTATTATAGTTGTATCATTTTCATTTGGGGTTGAAGCAGGAAACGGGATAGCACTTTGGCTAGCCGGTACTGGTAGAGAGTTGGAATTATCTCCTTGTCCAAACATCAAGATTCAAGACTAACCTTAAAGAAGAAAAATATATTTTATAAATAGTTAAAATATCAAGATTTACAGAGCAGTAGTTAATATATTTTATAACCTTAAAGAAAAAAATATATATTTATAGAGTAGTGTAGCTCCTTTCTTTCACCATCCAAACCTTAGGTTACATTAGTTGAAATTCATCTTTTATACTTATTGCAGACTATTTCTTTGTGGTTATAGGGTCCATTGCTGAAGCTTTATCCTATGACTATTCGGTAAGCATTGAGGCGTGCTTTTTGTAACATAAATTCATAGGCATTTTGTTTTGCAAACAATTAATGTTTTCTAATATTTGTTTTCTTTCATCTTTTATCCAAATTTTCAGTATCTAGCAGAATCTCACAGACCTCAATATGAAGGAGGTATCATTGCTAACCCAGAGTTCAATCATGGTTTGAGAGGATGGTCCATCTTTGGGAGTGCAAAGATTGAACAAGGAGTGTTAGAAGGAGGCAACAGCTTCATCGTCACTCATAGCAGGAAACAACTACATGATAGTATCTAACAAAAGTTTTACTTGCACAAGGGGAATCTTTACACCTTATCTAGTAATGTTTGATAAAACGACAGATCCCAATAAAAAATTAAAAACAAACACAGAAAAAGGGTTTGCGTCTAATGAAAAACATTGTACATGTATTTGCTTGTTTTCTTATATGCATGGATACAAGTGAGTGAAGGAAAAGTACCAGTGAGACCTATTTTCAAAACAAAAACTGGTTTACTCTGTGCTACGATGGTCGGCGACCAGTGGTCGGCGGTTCTACGATGGCAATGACGCCTGACGGTCGATGAACGAACAAGACTTCTCAATTTCTCAATCTACAATTGAAGATTGAACTGAAAACAATTGGTCGATTGCAAACTGAGCCGCAACTCTGTGCTACGGCGGTCAGTGGTTCTACGGTGGCGGTGATGCCCGATGGTCGGCGATTGTGTAAAGGATGAAGGTCTTTGGGTCTCTGTATGTGGCTATGTGCGACTGCGAACTGCGATTTTGCCTTCTATGAGCGAAGGTTGAAGTTGAACAGTGAAACTGAACATATTACTCATACCCTAATACGTTTAATACATTATATATATAAGGGTGTAGTTATAAATTACAACCAGGGTCGGGTGGGTTTGGGAATTTATAGGCAAACCCCATCCCCGCCCCGTCCCCGGTCCAGGGCAAAAAAATTCCCCGAACCCGACCCATATGCATTTGTGACCGGGGAAAATCCACCCCGTTCGGGGCGGGGCGGATCAAGGACCCAATTTTGTGGGTAAAATTGCCACCCCTATTTAAGAATAGTGTGTGCAATGCATGCTAATAACTGACCTAAGTGAGTGTGAAGTGTGGCCGCTTGTAAGAGAGATCTAGGGCTGATTCTTTAAAACACTCATGATTCCAAGAGGGGAACAAGGCCGAAATGTTCCAAAACAAAAGAACCACTAAAGAATTGGTGAGTTGAGTTGGTTGGCCGATTAGCTAGTTATGACAAAGAGGAAAGGTTGAAGGAGTATGACTCCACCCGTACTCTGTGACATAGCCTATTATACCTAAGTGTTGATTGAAGTTCAAAAGACATCACCATGAATACTTTTTTCACTATGATGATCAGATTGTTCGACCTTCTTGTAATTTTGAATATTGTGGGGGATTGTTGGAGGGAGATTCAAAATTTCAAGAATCTCTCTCCTTCCTTTCTTGTTTTTTGTCTTTTCCTCTTCCCACTCTTGAGTGCATGGGAAGACTCCTTGTCCCACATTGCTTGGGAAAGGAGTGGAATTAAAGTATATCTATAGTTTTGCTTTCTATATGGGTAGGAACCCATAGGAGGAGAGCACTATAGATATTCCTTGAATGTGGGGGGAGGGGGGGGTATAGGGGTGCTTTTCATGCGAGCGCGCTGAGCCAAGCCGAGCCGGGTCGGGTCAGATCGGGGCATGTTTTTGTGTTTCTTTGAATTTTAAATGTGTTTTTTAACTTTGAACTTCGTGTCTCTTCCTTCATGTGCCTCTTCGAACAGGTGCACCATTATGAAGAGGCTCCTGTCTGAAAGCACACCTCTGTGTCCATTCGGGTCTAAGACCAATCTATAAAAAGGATGTTGGTCAACCCAATTATTCATCATCAATGTTTGACAAGTCTTCCTCTCAGTCTTCTCTATAAATCTGAGCATCATCTTTCTGTGGCTCGCGGAGATCTGGTAAGTGAGTACACGCCTACCAGTAGCCTGTAGGTTGTTTTATCTTGGCGACCAATTTGCATTCACCCGGTTGCACTATAGGGGGAAAATGTGGTTTTAAGGAGAGTGACAAAGTGGCACGACTTAGCCCTCCTTCTCTCTACAATTCCTAGTCTCAAAATTTTGCACCAGCGCACTCCTACAACTTCTAGTTTGGAAAGCGATTATCGATAAGTTCCATTCTACTTTCTTTATCATTTTACAACATTCCTATAGAGATGTGATATGGATGAGGACACAAGAACAATCTCAGAAACTATGAGGAATTATCGAAGAAGACAATGAACACTATGTCATAGGTGTGTGAGAAGCTGAGGTCCTAGAAGGGGTTTAATCAGGTCAGTTCATTTTTAAATGGAGTCGTCACCTAAATTTTTATAATTGAGAATTTAGGGAAACCCGAGTTTTCAGGAAAAACCATTATACTTGACGACTCTTTAACCCAATGAAGAGAGATTGTATTGTGGGTCCAATGATGTAAGAAGGTGTTAGGCACTCTACACGTGCCTAGTTAAACCGGCCTTTACTTTACCAAATTTGTAAGGACAATTTAATAATTTTATAACTTAAGTTAAAAAATAAATAAGCCCTAATAATGGACTTGAAACATGAGGTGTACAAATTAAAGGAGGACGTTATAATGGAAAACTAAGCAAGCCCTAATAAAAAAACAAATGAGTGATATGAGGTGAACAAATAAACTGAAGCCAGAGAAAAAAAATGGACTTGAAATAATTAGGCAAGTGAATTAAATTAAGAGAAACAAACAAACTATGCTAAGACAACCAAAGGAACAAGTTTGATTAAGGAAATTAAGTGTTAGTGTATTAACGAAATTGACAAATATTTAGAAAATCTAAAAAAAACTTATTACTAAACTGGTGGATAAATAAAAGAAATGAAATAAATAAAATTGCCTAAGAAAAGGAAAACTGACCTTATTCATTAATCTGCTATTGGGTTGATGAATCACCGATCGAATGTGCACAAGAAACTAACGATGTTTTTTTTTTTTTTGCTATTTAACGCAACACAATGATAACTTAAAAAAAAGTAGTAACAATAGGACTTGAATTCGCATCTCAGATGGTTTTTTTTACACCTAAAGAAAAATTCATTCATAAATGCTCATGTTATCAAGTAGAAAAAATAACAGCAATAAAAAATACAACCAATAAAGCATGTTAAGCATGCTGAGACAAAAGATAGGTAACCACGAGCACCGGGAGAAAAACAAGTTGAGAAATCTCTGCAATTGACGCAAATTAAAGAAACACCAAAAAGGTCAGCTAAATGCCTCCAACAGAGATGAAGCTAGCAAGTGTGTCTCCTAACAAATGGGTTTGGATCAACTACGCAAAACCCTCAAGGGGTATAGAGAAAACAAGTACCATGGCACCCAATCCATGGCAATATTGAAAACATGAAAGTGGGAGAGGCCCAAGATCGCCTCCTGTTACAAAACTCTCCCTAACACTCCACTGTCCAAATATTCAAGGAATAGGCCCCACAGAAAGCCAAAAGTGCCCAAAAAAATTTGTAACTTGTAATTGTAGGGATGTAAAATGTGCAAAAAAACCACCCACCAATGTCGTTATAGAAACCAAAACAATTGGAGCATGAACATCGCCGGAGAGAACTCGAAGATCGCTAGAAAATGGCTTACCATGAATGATAACATCGTTACAAAACAAATGGATATCCATGACAGACCCCAAAGGCACACCACACACAAATTTGACCATGGCCCAACAAAAATAAGAAAAAGAGTAAAGGGAAAACGAAGATTAGAATGAATAGAACCAAAGATCCCAAGTCTGCTCCATAGGCTTGGATCAAAACTGTCGTCCCTCAAATATGTCTGAAGAACCTCTCTAACAAACACCGATATGAAGAGAAATAAAAGAAAACTCACATCCATAGATGTGAGAGAGAAACCTTCATGTAGAGTGTGAGAGAGAAAAACTCGCATCCATAAATGTGAGAGAGAAACCCTCCCGCAGAGAGAAACCCTTCGATGGGTTAATTACTAGTGACATTGTTATGATGACATGAATGATAGGTAAATTACTTATTGATAATACCAACTGATGGTGGCTCAGTTGGTAAGATCTTTGACTTGTCGGAATGGAGACCTATGATCAAATCCAACTATCACTAGGGTTGGGGGTTAAGGGAGGAGGATGGACTACCCCTGTTGTGTAGCTAAAATTAATTATGAGGAAAAAGTGCATAAAATCTAAGCTATGAACCAAAAAAAAGGGAAAAATAAACAAAATGATGACCCATGCTTCTATTTTACCAAGCGATGCAAATCCATAGATATGCAAATGGACTTCTCTAGGAAGGAAATGGATGATATAAGAACTGAGAATTGCACTAAAGAAGGAAATAAAGTGATAAAAATTCAAGAGAGAATAGTAGAACTAACATGATAGCAACCGATAAAATCTTCTTCCTCTGAACGCTATGTGGGTGATGACGGAATATAGCCTAGATGATGATAAATTTTGCTAGATGCACATCATTTATCTATTGCTCAATATGAACTTCAAGCTTGCACCTAATACTCATTGGAAGGCTCTTCTTCATCTCAACATTCTTAGAAAGATCTCTTGTGTAGATTCTTGTGGTGTCCCTTAGGTTTGGATAGGACCTCTATTTGTAGAGAAGTTTGCTTTTATATAGCATTAAATCTTAATGGCTGAAATTGGGTGTTGGAAGTTCAATGGCTATAGTTAGTCTTTCTTAGGTTAGGAAAGGGGGTCTTAGAGGTTCACTTATAAGAAATGGACATGTGAAGTAATCTTAACTTGTTTTCACTTAGGAAAGAGATTGCAAGATAAGATAGAACACCTCATCAAAAGTATAAAAAGGATGAGACGTTCTAGTCCTATAGTATTAGTAGTAAGCATGCACATGCTTTGCACGTGGTAATTCCAAATGACGATAATGATAGTAATAATATATTCAAATTTTTTTATAAAATTTATGTATTTTTTTATTTTTCATTTTTATTATTAATCAAATTCAGATTGCAAAATCCAAATCTAATTACATAAACACCTCATCCAAATATGTGATAATTGGATCGAGTTGTGAAGTTTCAAATATCATTGATAGGCCTACCAGTTACTTTGCTAGACTCTTCTTTTTGTAGTGTTTTTTCTTTTTGGTGTATCTTTTTTCTTTTGTTCATTTATAAAAAAATTGTAAGATTTAAATAAAGGGAATTGAATGAGGTGAAAAGTCAATGTTTTAAAAACCGGCCCAGAAATGGAATCGTTTTGGCCACCGGTTTTCGGGTTAGCAGTTCGATCGTCTGGGTTAAACGGTTTGAACAGTTTGAATATGTTAACAGTGATATGCCATCTTACCCATTAGATTGGAATATTATGGTAAGATGCATATAAATATAAGAGAAAATAAAGATTGAATGAGAGGTATTTGAAAAGTTGTTGGCTGAAAGAGTTAAGAAGAGAGAAGAAGAAGAAGAAGAAGAAGAAGAAGAAGAAGAAGAAGAAGAAGGAAGAGGAGGAAGAGGAGGAAGAGGACTTGTAAGTTGCAACGGCGACGATGGCGGCGACTTACAGCGGCATAGTGATGATGATGGCAATAACAACGAAAATAGTGGCAACGATGGTAAAAAACTGGCGATGAAAGTTGATATGAGATTTCTCAGTCTCAGATCTCACACTCTCTCTCGTAGATCTGTCGTCTAGAGTTTAAATTTCTCTCCCAGATTTCTAAATGTGAGATCTCTCTCATCTCAGTAGATCTCAAATCTGAGAGAGCTTCTTCTCTTTTCATTTTGTTATGACAAGTTAATAAACTTCAAACCATCCTCTAGGTTGAACGGTTCAATGGTCAAATCGTCTGGGTCAACAGTTTATTGACTAATTCAACAATTTTTTACCAAATACTGGGTTTGGGTAAAACAAATCCAGTCGCCTGAACAATTTTTGGTCCGAACAGTCTGACCGTCCGGGTCAACAACGGTTCGAAAACATTGTGAAAAGTAGTAGTTCAATTTACAATTTAAACCTTACAATTAAATAGGGACTAAATTCAAAATTGAGTATTTTAGTCAAAAGAAAGTTCCACAATTTTATTCATAATTTTAACATTAGTGTAAATATAGAATTCTAGTTGTGTTCAATTTTTTCTATAATTTTTTTTATTTTTCTATGTAAGAATAATTCTAATATATCACACGTACTTTTTATTTAATATGATATTATACATGTGCGTGATATTATATTTTTATATTTTATTAATTTTTATTATTTATTTATGTCATTAAAGGTTAACACATTTAAACCAAAAGTTGAACTATTTATTATTAATTTTTATATTTCATTTTTGGTTAGTTCTAAATTATGTATTTCATTTTCATTATCAATAAAAATAATTCTTGTTTATTATACTTATTTTTTAACTTAATTTATAAAAATATCATAAATGTGTCTACTTTTTGTAATTTTCTATATTTGTTTATATTTAAAAAAAAAATACTTAACTATGACTCAGCTGGTTAATATGGTTTAGATTGTTGAATTGCTTAGCCACCACTGGATAAAAATTGGTTTTGTTTTTGAGTCAGTTTTAAAATACATGGGTTTACATTGTTAAAAATATTGACATAGATTTAATTAGTAGCATTTATTAGTGAAAAATAACTTCAAAATATATGAATTAATAAGAGAAAATTGGATTTAATACCTTAAGTAGTAATTAAAGTTACATTTTCAACACTTACAATTAGAAATGGATTAAATACAAAATTATAGGCATTTTAATAGCCATTAAAGCTATAATAAAATGACTTTTATACTCTTTCTCAAATAAAGAAGTAAAGGGTTTGCACGTGGGTATTCTAAATGATGATAATTATGATAATAATATATCCAAAATTTTCTATAAACTTTATGTATTTTTTAGTTTTTTATTATTAATCAGATGTAAATTGCAAAATTCAAATTGATTACATAAACACCTCATTCAAATATGTGATAATTGAATCAAATTGTGAAGTTTCAAGTATCATTAACAGGTTTACCTACTTGGCTAAACTCTTCTTTTTGTAGTCTTTTATCTTTTTGGTTTCTTTTTTTTTCTGTTGTTCATTTATCAAAAAAAATATAATACTTAAATAGATGGAATTGAGTGAGGTGAAAAGTAGTATTTCAATTTACAATTTAAACCTTACAATTAAATAAGGTTTAAATTAAAAAAATGAGTATTTTAGTTACTTTTTTAAAAACCAGACTAGAACGGACGATCAAACCATTTGGATTGGAAACCAATCAGGTCACTAATTCCATTTTGGCCCTAAATTGCTATTTTACAAACAAAAAAAAAACGTTGAAATGATCAAAGAACTACTAACTTGAACGATTTAACCATTAAGATGTTTGACTCAATTAACATTCTTGGGTTGCTTTTAAATTATTTCCAAAATTTTTATTTATTTTAAAATAAAAATTAGAAAATAAAAAATTGAAAAAAAGAAACTTTCATATCTAATAAACTTGTTCAATTATTCATAATGGCCAAAATTAGTTAGGGTTTTTAGGTTTTACATTTTGATTTTTTAGGGATTTAAAGCTATTGCAAAACCGCTACAAGCGTAGAATCATTGCAAATTAGGAATAAATGTTAGAAACACATGCATCTTTAATTTACATGCATGACGGGATGCTCTGTGGGCCTAATAAGGACTCGTTAGCTAAATAATGATGTCATTTATGCCACGTCAGTTAAAAGTGTCACAAAGGGAAATAACACGTGGATTATGAGGATCCTTAGACGAGAGGAAAGTTCGTCCCTGAAATATCTCATGAGACACGTGGCAAAACCTTAACAATGCTTATTGACAACTGACAACGAATCCAATATTCCCTTTCCTAGTGATAATCAAATGCTTTTTGACTCCTTTTTTTTGGAACCTTGGGATCTCTCCCCTAAATAGGGGTTTATCTCGTAATGAAATCATCATCTTATCATTCTCATTTGCCCTAACATTTAGCCTACTTCCTGCACCCGATCTTCATTTGTCCTTCAAGAAGACCCCATACATAGCCTCATCGCCACACTCACATTATTAAAATTTGAAATCTCAATCTGATATGAAATCCAAATTATGAGATTTGGGTCACATTTGGATTTAATCGGATTATACTTTTATTATTAATATATCTGAATTTGATCTTATTACTAAGATGGTATTTGGTTTTATGTTTGTTTATTCGAAAAATGGCAGTTAGTTCATCGTCATATAGACATTTAGTTTTATGCTTTTTTGTCTCAATTTGTGTGAGAATCAATCAAAAAACACCATTTTTGATCTTATTACTAAAATTTGAAATTTGAATTGACGTGAGATCCAAATTATTCAATTCGGATCAGATCGGTTCACAATTGAATTTAATCCCTTTCAATTTTTTTTTACCAAAATAAAAAATTAAATAATTTTAATTTTATATATATATTATTATATTACATATAATCGAGCTTGAATTTTATCGAATTGGATAGAGTCAAATCCGCATCCGACGGGATGCCGCCATGCCGGTTTTAAGTTTAAGTCAAAAAAATCCAATACAAAGCTGACAGCCGAGTTTAAATTGGCGCCCCACAAACATCTCAGCGTGCATTAAGAGCATCTTATCATGAAGATGTTTCCGATACAAAGCTGGGATGGGCCGTAGGGCGCGTGTGGAGCGCCGTACGAATTCTTGATATCTCTACTTTGGAGTGCAGTAATTGGATAGTTTAGTGTCGTCGCAAATTTCTCAAAAAAGCTGTGAAATCTGTCGAATCGGACGGCGAGGATCTAACACCCGTCAACTCACGACGATCGTGGGCGACGACCAAGAGAAAAAGAAATGATATAGTGCTACTTCAGCCGCCAAACCAAACTCCGACTATTTTTTTTTTTTCGTGAGTAGCAAATTCCCATTTCCTAGAGAGAGAGAGAGATCGCAAATTCGCAATCGCAGACACGCCCCACGCACATGTTCCCGATTGTGTCTTCGAATTCTCTCTCTCACCGAAAATTCTCCATCGTTTCAGCTTTTCAGGTCCCACGGACTATACTCTCTATTTTTCGTTCATTTAGGGTTATTATTTCTAGCTTTACTATAGTGAAATTCACGTAAACTGAGTCGAATCTGTGACTACTTGTAGATCGGGGAGGAAGATTGGTGTACGGAGTGGTTGGGGATTTAATTTTGGGTGGATTTTGGAGTGAAAGTGTGGTTTTCGTTTCAGATCTGTGAAGTTATAGCTTTGTTTTGAGGGTTTTTTTCTGGGAAGTCGAATTAAATGCAGAGGCAGACTAGGTATTTGGAGAGATCGAACACCATGACCAGGGAGAAACGCGGCTTAGACCCTAGTGAGGGTGAAGAAGGGCAGCCGGAGAAGAAGCGACCTGCTCTTGCTAGGTACTCGTTTTCTTCATTTTTGTGTTTGGCTTAGGATTCTAGTTTATGGTTTCTATGAACTATTTTAGCTCAATTGGAACTGTATTTGGTGAATGTTTGTCAGTTTTCTTATGGAAAGAGTTTTGCTCAAAAAACCAAAGTATGAGAACTTGCGGTTACCGAGAGAATACCTCTACTTAAGGAACCATTTGCTGATTTTAGTGGAACTGGATTATCTGTTGCTATCTTACCAAAATAAGAAAAGATTATCTGTTGCTAATATTTTGTCCTATTCTGAAAATAAAATTGTAATTACAAACGTAGGAGTGGTAGAATTCAAACTTAAAGTAATGGTTCTTTCATTTCTTTATTTTGTAAACGTGAAATGGTCAATCAAATTTAGGGTTCTTAGAACCGGCAAGGTTTTGGTTGTTTGAGTTGCATACGGAAGTCTCTTCAACTGCATCTGGTGCAATATGTTTCTTGTCATGTCTGAAATCCTCAGGTTTATTTATTGTTAGGATTCAATAAGTTTGGTTAAGTCTTGGTTTGCCCACCCCAACGACTTGTATCCTGTCTCATTTATTGAGCATGGTCCCACCATCAAATGAGTATTACCAAAAGATTAGCTATGGCAAAAATTAGGGTGAACAGAAGATTATAACCCTTAAATCACTTAATTTTTTGATCACTTAAATTAGATTATGGGGAATATTTTGTATTTAAAAGGCAGCTTCACTAATGATGCTTAAAAGTACATCTGGTTTAGTTGATTTTTCCACCAGTTGCTACAACCAATCCATGTACAACAGGCTACAAAACCCAATAAGATTAAGCAAGCACATGAGGAATCTGTGCATCTGATAACTATATGGACGATTAATCTGTGCATCAGATCCCTGATTGCCTTCTTGATTTTTGCATGACCATTGTTTTAGTTGGAAGTTGGAACTTGCAAGTTGTAACCCATTCATGAGTGGGTCCCAATTCCTGAAACATGACAGGTGGCTGATTACATGGCTAAAGCCCATCTGCATTTCTTATCTCAAGACCCTAGATGCTCCCTTCTAGTTCATTTAAAGTTTTTAAGCATACTTATATTGAGCAAGAATGCAGGATAACTTAACTCTGGGGTTATGGGAATGTCTGACTGAGAAGAGAGATAGTAAAGGTATTCAATTAGCCCAATCAAATTACTTAGCTGCTTCTTGCTCAACAGTTCAAGCTGGGTAATTTTTTCACTTGTGTTTCTTGTTGATCTTTTTAGCACACTTTACAGTTAAAACTGTTGGCTTCTTTTAAGCAGGACCTTTATTCTCTTTTTCTTTCCCCCTTTTTCTTTGGTCTTTTTTTTTTTTTCTGTTTAGCTTGAAGCTTTATTTTGGTTTACCCGCAGAGATTGTATACTAAAGATCCATTTTATTGAAAAATAACATTGACATGCAGTGTCATTGTCGAAGCTCTCAAGGTCGACAGCTTGCAGAAACTTTGTTCATCACTGGAGCCCATTCTTCGTAGAGTTGTAAGATCAATGGCCTTGTGCTAGCACTACTTTTTTTTGATGCCTAACTATTCTACTGATATGCTTGGGAAAAAGTTTGGTAGTCCTTGTGGTTATATTGTGTGCGTAAATATGTTAAATGCTCAATTAAAGCTTTCCTTTTATCGTTACCAAGGTCCAAATCATATGATTTAAATTTTTTTCATGCTACTCTAAGCACTGTATGTTAGACTATGGCATTGTTGAAGTCTGTGTAGCAAGGGAATAAGAGAAGGGTTTTAGAGTGACCTGTTGGGAGAAGAAATAGAATAACTCCCTCTCCCAGTCAGCCACTATAAATAGGTGTATCTATTATGGATGAAATGTCTGATCTGATCCTATGTAAGTTGGGACAGCATACATAACAATAGGGAAAGAATGTAATGGAGCAATTAAATGTCTTGGTTAACTTACAAAGTTGAAAAGGGGATTTGGGTACTGTTGAGATTGTGAACTCTAGTGATTATTTTTAGGGTAAATTTCTAAAACTACCCTTATGGTTTAGCTAATTGATTAAGTGTACCCTTATTGTTTGAAAATTGACTAACACTGCCCTTATTGTTTCTAACAATTGACTAACTCTACCCCTGTCGTTAGTATCCGTTAATGCTCCGTCACAATCTACGCACATGTGACCCCACATGACCTATACAATTTTTTTAAAACCCAATATTGCCCTTGTACCTTGAGTCCCCACTCTCTCTCTAATAATACCTCCCCGTCTGCCTCTATCTCTCTCTGGTCTCTCCTTCCATTCTCAACCTCTCGTCTCTCTCTCCCCTCCGCCCCTCTGTTTTCGTTGGAAAAGGGCTCATCGTTGCTGTTGAAGCGAGAAGGGGGTGCTGCTGGTTCACCACTGTGTGCAGCTGCGTCTTCACTCTTCGGTGTTCGAAGAGGCCGTTGGTTCGTCGCTGTGTGCAGCTGCCAGCCTTCACAGGGGCTTGCAAATTATCAATCATCATCAAATGAACTCGTCCGACCACCAATGATATTTCCTATACGTTAACGGCGGAACTGAGGAAGCCTCCTTTGGGACAGAAGAGAAGAAACCCGCAGTTTGTTCCAGTGGTTGTGGTCGTGGTGTTCCGAGTCTCTGGTTGTGTCCAGTAGACTCGGCCGGGCAGATGATGGAAGAGCTCCAACTCCAACTCCAACTCCGATTCCAACTTCAACTTCGTCGCTTGTGGATTCCATTGCCATTGAAATCAAGTAGCTCTGGCATCCGTTGAGTAAAAGAGAGAGTTATGATCCAATCTCGTCGTAGGTTAATTCAAGTGAACAAAGCGCAGACGAAGTTGAGGTTGAAGTTTCCAGAAAACTGTAGTTGAGTGACGAAGTTGAGTGAGAGAGATTGAATCGTAGCTTTGGCATCCATTGAAGACGGAAGTTGAAGTTGAATCTGCAACTGTACCCACCACACCACTCCCTCACCAATGGTGCCGTTGAAGACAGAAGTTGAAGTTGAATCTACATCCGTCCAAGGTCCCTCACTCTCTTTCCTTGCAACTCTACGTCGGCAGATCTAGAACAGGGTGATGAGTGGATCGAGAAGAAGCTCAGGAAGAGATCGATTGGTAGATCTAGAACAGGGTGGCGAGCGGATCGAGAAGAAGTTCAGGAAGAGATCGTAGAAGAGGGTGGAAGAGCATAACTTGTTGCCGAGGTGGAAGGAGATGGAGCGAGCCAGGGAGGAGTGGGAGAGGATAGTGGAATAGAGATAGTTGGCGAGTATGAAGCTGGTGAACGAAGTGCCTGAAGGGATGGGAGATCCATCATATGGATGGCCGAACCCTGTAGGAAGGTTGGGCGAAATTTCAAAAATTTTTTTACTCCCATCTGGGAATCCTATTCCCAATTTAGAAAATTGCATTTTCAAGGTTCGTTCTTGTAACCAAATCGGACCAAATCTGAAACCAAAATTAGGGAGGGATATACCTGATACGAAATCCACGCAAGAATGCTCCTACCAACGTAGGTGTTCACACCCAAAGAGTGTACCAAATCCTCCCTCCACTGAAGATGACACAGCTTAGGATGAGGTAGGATCAGCAGGTAGGTCTTCACCAAGAACTTGGGATTCTTCAGCAAGAATCGAATGAGATAGTGAGCACAACTTCTAAATCATTTCTTCTGGTAAGAAACAATATCAAGATCAAATCTTGATCAAATCCAAGAACTAGAGATCGAATAGGGTAGGGCGGCAAGAGCAGGAAGAAAAAGAACTGAAGGCAAGATTAGTTTAACTGAGTTGTCTTCTCTCTGTATTGAGTGAGTGTGTTTTTCAGGTCCGCCCTGCTCTCTTATTTATAGCCTTAAAGAGACAACTTCCTAATCTCATTAGGAGTTTCCTGATCCAAATCTTTATTTGGATCTGGACTCTTTAAGTGATAAAGATAATCCCTTATCATATCTGCAGATAAAGATCAACCTTCCTAATCAAAATAGGAGTTCCTTGATCCAAATCTTTATTTGGATCTGGACTCTTTAAGTGGATAAGAGTAACCCTATTATCCTTATCTGTTGATCCAAATCCTAGATCCGCCCCTATTTAATTAATCTAATTAACCCAGTCTGAAATGGGCTTTTAGGCCCATTAAGCTTTCAGGCTCACTTCCTCTTTAATGTTGGCTAGCTTGGCTCTCTTTGTATGGCGTGGGACCCTATCATTGATCTACACATCAACCACATGGGTTCAGCCTAGCATCTGTTACAAGGCATGGCCGAATTCACTATTGAATACAATGGGCCCAACATTTACACTAAATGGTCCTTGGGTCCAGCCATTTTATGAAGGCCCAAGGACTGTGGGTAGATGCAAGATTAGCCCATCAGGTATAACCCTCAATGGTCTTACACTTAACCTCTCAGCCCATAGTGAGAGGTGCAGTGTTGTACTCTCTACTCACATGGATCCCGGGAATTAAAACCTTTTGCAAACATTTTGAAACCATAATATATATGTATATCTCTATATAATTATATTTAACAAAAACAAATTTCAACGGTTGAAATCAACTACCGACAGTTTAGGTTTCCATTAGAGAGAGTGCATCCCCGATTATTCACTTTGTCTGACAAAGGGGCTGATCCTGTCACTATGATCACCCACTCAGATGAATTCTTGGACTGTCCCAACATACCCAGGTTTTGACTCCCAATCCAACGCCTAGTGCAGTATCATAATTGAGTCTAGGGGTCAGGTGTAACATTCCAGTTTTGTCCATCTATCTCCAAGGTCTAGGGCAATACTGGAATTTTGGTCCGGTTCAGGGTTTCAAGAAAACTCACATTGCATCTACCTCAGGTCTCACCCTGGCAGCTGAGACAAGCCACCCCAACCAACTTGGCAGTACACCAGTTTAAACTAACACAAGTCTATCCAACGGTTGTGAAGGTTCTAAACTAACATGAGTCTCATATGTGTCCAGTTTAAGGGTATTACACAGAAACACCACAATAACATGAATCATATATGTACTTTATTCATTTACAATAGATGTCATAACGTACATCACGCTGATTGGAGCTAAGGGCAACACTATCTAACAGCTCCCACTTGCAGTTAGGTCCAATCGGGTATCAGCCGGAGTCCCATACTTTCCACATGTTTCTCAAACACTTTTTGTGTTAATGGCTTAGTCAATGGGTCTGTTACATTTTCCGTTGATGCTACCTTCTAATTCATGAATGAATTTCTTCATCCATATGGCTTCCTTGGCAGCTTCACTTGCGTCAATGTACTCGGCCTCGGTTGTGGAATCTGCAGTGGACCCTTGTTTGCTGCTTTTCCAGCTAACTGCACAGGACCCCACTGTAAAGATGTATCCAGATGTAGACTTTCTATCATCTGGGTCTGATTGGAAATCGACATCGGTATATCCAAGGATCTGTAGTGAATTACCATCGAATACCAGACAAGACTCTTTTGTCCTTCGAAGGTATTTTAGTATGTTTTTCATAGCGGTCCAATGTTCTTGTCCTGGGTTAGATTGATATCTACTTACCACACTCACTACTTGAGCAATGTCTGGCCGAGTGCACAACATGGCATACATGATGCTCCCTACGGCAGAGGCATAGGGAACCTCATGCCCTTAATCTTCTCAGGTGTCTTGGAAGACATACCCTTGGAGAGAGTGACTCCATGCTTGAAAGGAACATTTCCTTTCTTGGAGTTCTCCATACTGTATCTCTTGACTATTTTGTCAATATAAGTAGATTGGGATAATCCTATTATCCTCTTCGATCTATCTCTATAGAATCGAAGTCCCAAGATATAAGAGGCTTCTCCAAGATCTTTTATGGAGAATTGCTGCGAAAGCCATACTTTCACCTTAGTCAACATTCCTACATCATTCCCAATGAGTAGAATGTCGTCTACATACAGAACCAAGAACGTAACCTTATCCCCACTGGTCTTCTTGTAAACACAGGGCTCATCTGGATTCTGCTCAAAGTCAAACTATTTGACAGTAGAGTCAAACCGGATGTTCCAGCTCCTAGAAGCTTGCTTAAGTCCATATATGGATCGATTAAGTTTACATACCATGTGTTCATGACCAGCAACTATAAAACCTTGCGGTTGCTGCATATAGATACCTTTAGTAAGATCTCCATTCAGGAACGTGGTTTTGACATCTATTTGCCAAATCTCGTAGTCATGGTATGCTGCTACAGCTAGTAGGATCCTAATGGATTTAAGCATAGCCACAGGCGAAAAAGTTTCCTCATAATCGATTCCTTCTTTCTGAGTGTACTCTTTCGCCACAAGACGAGACTTGTAGGTCTCAACCTTACCATCGGGGCCTTTCTTCCTCTTATAGATCCATTTGCAACCAATTGCTTTTACCCTAGGGGGCGGATTTACTAGAGTCCAGACTCCATTGGTCTGCATTGAGTGCATCTTAGCTCTCATGTCATCTACCCACTTCAAGGAATTTATGCCCAACATAGTTTCTGTATAAGTCACGAGATCCTCTTCACCGGTCGTGGCTTCCACCAAGTAACTTTCTTGGTCATAGCCGTAACGAACTAGAGGCTTGGATTCTCGGGTTGACCTCCTAGGTTGGTTATTGACTAGAGCTTGTGGGACATCTCCCACTACTCCTAAGCTCTCCTCATCAAGAACAACTTTTTGACGGTGATTATTTAGGATGTAATCTTCCTCCAAGAAATGGGCATTTCGACTACAGAACACTTTCTGCTCTCTTGGGTCATAGAATAAGTACCCTGCAGAGCCTTTTGGGTAACCTATAAATAGGCAACTTGGTTTTAGATTCCAATTTGTCAGCGTTTGTTCTTTTAACATGTGCTGAACAACCCAAAATCTTCAAGTGTCTCACACTTGGTTTCTTACTGGTCCAAAGCTCATAGGGAGTCTTTGGAATGGATTTGGTTGGAACCCGGTTCAACACGTATATCGCAATCTCCAATGCGTAACCCCAAAAGAATGTGGGTAATTTCGAGAGTACGAGAAGTGATCGGACTATATCCAATAAAGTCCGGTTCCTCCTCTATGACACACCGTTTAATTGTGGTGTAGCAGGAGCTAGTTGTGATACTATCCCATTTTACTTTAAGTAGTCCCTGAATTCATCAGAGAGATATTCGCCTTGATCTGATCGAAGGGCCTTAATGTGTCTCCCCAATTGCTTCTCGACCTCTTGCCTGAACTCTTTGAACTTTTCAAAGGATTCAGACTTGTGTCTCATTAGGTACACGTAACCATACCGAGAGTGATCGTTAAATGTTATGAAATAAACGTGCTGGTTACGTGTCCTAACATTCATGGGACCACATACATCAGTATGTATAAGGTCAAGCGTGCTTGTTGATCTTTCAGGCTTACCATTAAATTGCCGTTTTGTCATCTTACCCTGAAGGCAAGGTTCACAAGTTGGGAGATCTTCTACAGTTAGAAAATCCAAAGGACCATCTTTTACCAACCTTGTGATACGATTTATGTTAATGTGGCCAAGTCGGTAATGCCACAGGCACATGGTATTAACTGTATCACGGGTTCTTTTCTTGGGGTTATTATTCGACGTAGTTTCGGTTATATTTGTTTCCAGAGAAGGATGGAGAACATAGAGACCATTCTCAAGTTCTCCATATGCGAGGAATTTCCTAGGGCTGTGGCTGTAGCTGTAACGCTTGCAGAAGTCCCCAAGTAAAGAATCACTTCACCGTCACTCAATCTTCTGCTTGTCCTGAACCCCTGTAATGTGTTAGATGCATGAGTAGAAGCCCCAGAGTCAATACACCAGGAAGCAGAAGTCACCAACATATTGGTTTCTATGACAAAGGATTCAAAATTACCTTGTTTCTTGGTCTCCAGGTACTGAGGACAGTTCCTCTTCTAGTGGCCGGTCTGTTTGCAGAAGTGACAGGCATCTAATGCCTTATCCTTCCTCTGCTTTTTAGGCTTGCTAGTTTTCTTCTAAGGTTTCTTCTTTGCCTTCTTCTTCTTTTTGCCCGATTTGCCACCTTCAACAAGCATGGCAATGGGCTCATCCTTCTTTATCAGTTTTTCGGCCCTCTACAACATATTGTTGAGTTCCTGAAGGCTAACATTTATCTTGTTCATATTGTAATTCATTATAAACTGATTGAAGGAAGGAGGCAAAGAGTTCAGGATGGCATCAACTTTGGTGACATGATCTAACCCAGATCCAAGAGCCTCTACTCATTGATATATCCCATCATCTTAAGACAATGGTCATGAACTAGCTGGTTCTTGTACACTTGTGCGGTCATAAACTGCTTTAGGACCTTTTGACGAGTAAAACGATTCTGCTCTTCATACATTGTACTTAGACTATCCAAGATATCTTTGGACACTTCGATCTGATCGAATTGTTGTTGTGTCTATTTGACACCTAGTGCAGTATCATAATCGAGTCTAGGGGTCAGGTATAACATTCTAGTTTTGCCCATCTATCTCCAAGGTCCAGGGCAGTACTGGAATTTTAGTTCGGTTCAGGGTTTCACGAAAACCCACACTACATGTACCTCAGGTCTCACCCTGGCAGTTGAGACAAGCCACCCCAACCAACTTAGCAGTACACCAGTGTTAGCCTTGGCAGGATAAATCTCTCCAAATCTATCCAACGGTTGTGAAGGTTCTAAACTAACATGAGTCTCATATGTGTCAAGTTTAAGGGTATTACACAGAAACACACCACAATAACATGAATCAAATATGTACTTTATTTATTTACAATAAATGTCATAATGCACATCACGCTGATTGGAGTTTAGGGCATGCATTGTCTAACAGTGCTGCAAGACCAAACCCATTTGATTTGAGTATGAAGCCATTGCGCGGAGGGGCTGTTGTCGGGTAGTGAACAGAGCACTTGTCTGTATCCGAGTGCGTGGAGGGGTCCGCTGTTGCTGCAACTTGCTGCAGCGGCGGTGATGAAACAGGGACGAGGGTGAATGGGGGGAGAGAGAACGAAGGGATGAAGAGAGGAGAGAAAGGGAGGGAGCCCTTCATCGGTGGCTGTCGTCACTTGTGACGGCTGTGCCGAGAGGGAGAGAGTATGAAGGGCTCGTCGCCTAGCCGAGCAGTCTTCGGGCAAACTAATAGTGGCCGCAGTCATTCTCTCTCATTCATCCCCTACTTCGAACGAAAAACAGCGGCGGTGGCACCCCTCCCAGCGATTCTCCAGGCCAAACAGCCCTTCGTTCTGAGAATGTGCAGCGACGATGATTTTGTCGTCAAAAACGCTAAAGAAATCACCGAAAAAACAAGATTTTAATCAAATCACAATACAGTTTGGTGATTTGGGGTGACTAAGAATATCACCAAAAAATAGCTTGGTGAAAGCTTCGTCACCGCTTTCGATGACTACTCAATACCAGTTACCTCATACCAAAATGATTGGAAGAAAAAATAAAGAACGTAAAAAAAAGGAAAATAACAGGGGAAAATTAATGACGATTGGACTTACCTGATCTTGAAATGGAATACTTGAAAAAGGAGAACAGGAGTCTCACAGCGACGACAAACTGTAGATTCTCCGGCAGGCAGAATCTGATGTTATGAAAGGGGTTTTTAGGTGCAAAAATGATAGGGATGTAAGTGCTGAAATCACTGAGTTCAGTGTTTCTTTCCCCTTTTCTGTTTTATTTTGAAAATTTGAAGAAGAATAAAGGGTAAAATAGTCTTTTTCGCCTTTCTGTTAACGGACGTTAACAACAGGGGTAGAGTTAGTCAATTGTCAGAAATAGTAAGGGTAGTGTTAGTCAATTTTCAAACAGTAAGGGTACACTTAGTCAATTAGCTAAACCATAAGGGTAGTTTAAGAAATTTACCCTTATTTTTATTAGGTTAATATACCCTGTGGTTTGACTAAACTACTTAAATATACTCTGATTTTCAAAACTACTTAAATATACCTTTTTTTAGATGGCCCCACTTGACACAAATAGGCGCTGTGTCAATGAAATGTTTAGGGCCATGTACGTGTGATATCATGTATGTAATAAGCTGTAATGGAACTGGGAACAAGAGACCAAGAAAGAAAGAAAGAAAGAAAGAAAGCATGGGAGAGGAAGAGAAGAAACCACCTAACCTGATTAGGAGAGAATAGAAAGCTCAAAACCCTCCTAATGCAGTCAGCCAAGTATTATTAAGCATAAAGATGTTGCAATTATAGAAATACCCCCAGTTACAATAAATCCTAGATAAGAGTGTCCTTTCTACTAAGATAAAAGTTGAAAGAATCACATGTGAGATTCTTTACAACCCGATGGGAGAGGGGGTGGCTCAATCTCTAGACCTATCCCACATGATAACTTAAGAATCACGTGCGGGAGAGGGGGAGGCTCGATTGGAGACGATAAGATTGGTCCAACATCGTCCCCATTGACTTAGAACATCTGGTAGAGGGCGAAATCTGGACAGTTATAGTGGACTAAACACTCTTCCTCTTTACAGGACAATCCCAACTCTTGGTATACAAGACAAGGTGCTCCCTTGTCACCTAGCCTCGCCTTGGTGCCTTGAAAACTATCAGTTGGATTTTAATTGGATAAGATGGAGTCAAATCCGCATCCAATCCGATTATTAATCGCATGTAGATTGCAAAATCTGAATTTGAGCTGGTTATGTAAACAAACCAAATCTAGGATAATCGGATCGAATGTTGGATTAGATCTCAGAGTGCCTTCTTTTAGGAAATGGTTCTCCAAAAAATCAATACTATGGTGTTCTTTAAAGAAAAAGGCCAAATTGGTGCATCTCCCCACATGTTTGTAACCTTTGTTTAAGGAGTAGTGAGACAATGGCTCATCTATTAATCTCCTCCTGTCCTTTTGTTTCCTATATTTGGATTTGGTTCTTCTCTTTCTTTGGTTGCAGGTGGAATCCTCAATTGAGTGTGGTGAACTCTTTTGACTCTAGCTTCTGCCAACAACCAAAGAAGAGGGATAGGGTGATGTGGAGAACAACAAGAGCAGCTCTTTTGACTCTAGCTTATGGTATCAAGTTGGATTAACATGAATTGATGAAACCAGCCCATAGCCCATCATAATAGCAATTTGAAGGCCCATACCAACCTAGAGAGAAGAATGCATTTGGCTTCCCTTTTTGTCAGCCTCTGGCCCCACATCAGTGTGCGTGCTCTTTGAAATAGATAATATTCATTCAAGTCTATAAAATGCTAACTTGTTTATATACAGGTTATATGATTAATGAACCCTTTACACTTTTCATTGTTATTTTGATTTGAGTGAAATACATATTCTTTTTGTGATCAATATAGAATTGAACATCATTCAGGGATTCATTGACATAATGACATGTTACCACATTTTTATTGATAAATCTTAAAATCCATTGCTTTTGTTGTGTTTAACATATTAATGCTTGCTATTTATGTCAGCAGATTAGTTCTCATGTCCATTCATAATTCGTTAAGTGTATAGTTGGCCATAGATGTTAAAAAGTGTTCTTTTTACTTTTTTTTTTTTTAATTTCTTGAGAGTGCACATGTTCCTTTTTGTTGATTTCTTCAATGGTGCTTTGATTTTTGTTCTTTATTGATTTTCACTTGAACTAAATGCTAACAGGTTAGTGAAGAAGTGGAGCGTGCTTTGGCAAAGTTAGGCCCAGCAAGACTTAACGGAAGGTATGAGATTTCTCTGATAGGTAGTAACCTTGATAGATGCATGGTCATAATTCTCTTAAAAGATCTTCGTTTTGTCGTTGCTTCTTATTTGTAGTTTTTGGAACATTTTAATTTGCTGCCTCCCACATCCCTCACACAGAAAGAAACAAAAAAGAAGAGAAGCAAAACAAAATGGAAAAAAATTATGGGGTAAAATCTGTTGTTTCTATGTTTCTTTTGATGCCTATTATATTATTTGATTAAACTGTTAACAGCCTCATCAGTATTGTGCTACACTGTTAAAACTCCCATTTATGAAGTTTGAATATTATCATAGCATTTTGTTTATTTCTATTTTACAAACTCTTAAACTCCTAATCCATTTTCTTTTAATAATAAGTTATTAGTTTGTCAGTACTAACTGTCATGCAGATATCAGTTTAATCATTGTAATGGTAAATTTGGTTCAGGTGCTACTCATATGGGATTGGCTACATGAATCCTGTTTTGCCATTCCATTCTGTTCAGTGGCTTATCATCATTAAGCTGTGGGCGCTTAAATCATTTATTATTATTTCCACCCAAGGCCTTTCAGACCTGCCCTACTTTCTCTCATTTTATCACCTACTGGAGTATGGAGATCCTTGTAGGTTCCTTTTTATGACTTCATTTTAACCCTGTCTTTACTAGTTTTACTACTCATTCGGTCCAGGTGCTTTCTTTTGCTAATTGTTTCTGTTTTACATCCTGGCTGATAGGACTCTGTTGTGTCTTAGTGATTCAACTACTTAGTTTTAACCGGAATCACACCCAAGGAAAAGAGTGGACAATTTTCTGTCAAATATTTTTATTAATTTTTGTTCTTATTAATTTTTGTTTTTATTAAATTTAATTAACTATATTAAGTTTTTAGTTTTAGTGGAATTTAAGTTGGGTTTAAATTAGTAAAAATTAATATAAAACTAATAATTGTTAGATAATTTTGTATTAGTCTTATATTAATTTTAAATGGATATTACTTTTAAAATTGTTTTAGTATTTTTTATTAATTAATTTATTTTTACTATATTAATAAAAATATTTTTTATCAATAACAACAATTAATAATTACTTTTATTTTATTTAAGTAATTTACTAATTTATTTTTTCTATGGTTAAATGAAATATAAACGGATTATAATTTTTATGATGTTTTATTCAATGTTTTCATTTTTCAACCTGTCATTGACTCGAATGGTTGAACTGTTCAAACTGTCACTTGGCCCTATTTCTAATTTTGGGTTTCCTAAAACCCACTATTTTGTCAAAAACCATTGATTTGACCAAAACTTGTTTGACCTGTGCTGGGTGGGTAATTGAACCCTTGACCCTTTTGACCCAATCATTGGATCACAAGTTATTGAAAACTTCTGGAAGACATAACTTTATGCTTGGTTGTCCGATTGGGCAACCTGTGTGATCTTTGCAACACCACTATACAAAAAAAAAACTCAATTTTTGGCCTCAATTTTTAATTTCAGCTCTTTTATTTATGAAAATTAAAAACTAAAATAAAAGTACAAATTATATCTAAAACAATATACATACACACTATAATATAATTATATTGTATAGTATTATACATATACAGATGAATCATTGAACTGTGACCTGGAGGCAAAAACTATTTAGCCTCCAAGTCAGTTTTTAAAACATTGGTTTTATTTGTTGAGTGAAGTAAATAATATTTATTCTAAAATGCAAATTAATTGGTTAATTAACAAATTAACTATCTTTTAAATGGAAGTAGATTATTTAGCCTAATTTTATATCATTTAACATCTCCATTTCAATATAATCAATTTTTATTAATAATTATAGTTTAATGTAAATATATCTGAAGCTAATGAATTAGTGGAGTAATGGATAGGAGAGAGAAATAGTGGCATGAGTTATTGAAGGAAAGTTAATTACATAATTAATGAGGAGAGAGAGAGTTTATGGTGAGTTAATGAGGGGATATAAAAGTCTTAAAGGTGATTGGCCACTTGAGTTGGTTTGTTCAATTTTAAAATTAGAAAAATTAAAAAAAAAAAACTAGAAGAAAGGCAGGCCATTTGCCACTACATTGCAGCTTCTTTTCATTGGTCCAGACTAGAATTATGGGTATTTTTAGTATAAGAAGCTGCTGCCCAGCAACTGTGGAGGAGTTTCTAAAGGGGCGGTACTTGGAGGGATGATTTGAAAAGGGAAAGTTGCTTGGAGTATAATTACGGCAGCCATTTTTGGGTTATTTGGCAGGAAAGAAATGAGAGGGTTTTTCACGATCAGCAGTATTCAGTTGGTACAGTTGTCCAAAAATAGTTGGAAAGTTATTTTCTCGGTTGAGTATGCATAAGCACTTTAAAGGAAGAAACTGTAGTACATTTTTTGCACATGAAAGTCTTTTTATCAACCATTCAGAGGGATGGTAGTGTTATTAAGGAATGGGGAAATTTTTGTAATTTTCCCATTGACAACCTCTAGTTGTACAAGGATTTTATTTTGATATTAATGAAGGCTCCATTTGGAAGGAGTACAAGTACAAATATGTAGAACTCCAAACCTTGTATTTTGTATGTATTTGTACTGCATATTTGTATTTGTACTCCTTCCAAACTGAGCCGAAATGACAATACTTTGCCTTTTATCAGAAAAAAAAAGAAGGAAGGTTAATCATAACATACTCTCAGGTTGTCAGTATGAATATGAATGAAGGCTACATGCAATACCAGCTTGAAGGTTCTAACAGATTAAATAGGACATTTGACTGCCATTTGATGTTAGGGGCATTGGCTGAGAGGATTTTTGGCAAGATTACATAAATGCTTCCTGCTTCATTTCTATTAGATGGTGACTCTACTGTATGGGTGGTCATGTTGGAGATGAAGTGCTAAACTGGTAATTGAATTAGTTTATTGAAGAAAGGCTAAATTAATATAACTTCTGTAGCTGGGAGAAGTTGATGTCTCATCAAATTTATGGTATTCTGGACTGAAATTGCACCAACTGATACTTCATTTTTATCCAAGGGATGCTTTATGTGGGATAAATAAACCTCAATAGCATTTAAATCTCCTAATTCCTAAATTGTCTAGTATTTCAAATCCTTTTAGAGTTCATAAAATATTAGTGAGTGGGCATATAAAAGAGTAAAGTAATATTGACATAAAGCTGATGTTTTTCATGTTGATCCCTTGGCTTCATGTCAAGTGTTTTACCTTATGATTTTTGTGTTTCAGATTCTCATCTTCAATTCCTTGTTTATGGTGTATTTGAGTAGCAGAATTTTTATCTGGTTTTGTTAAGGACTTTAAGGTCAAATACTATTGGTATTAATCCTACACTAGCCAGTTAACAAATTGTTGGTTATTTTTCTTTATGGTTCAAGAGTATTGTGTTACGAGATTTGAAAAACATAGAATTTATGTATTTAATCCATACTTGTAGTTAGCTATATGGTTACATTATTCTCATTTTATTCTATGTCATGGCTATCACTCTGTTAATTGTTCTTCTGTTGATGATCATTATTTGATATATTTTGTTTCTAACTCTTTAGGATTTAAGAAAATGCAGGTCTTCTCCAAAACAAATAGAAGGACCTGATGGGAGGAACTTGCAGCTGCACTTCAGGTCAAGGCTGTCTCTCCCCCTTTTTACTGGGGGTAAAGTAGAGGGGGAGCAGGGCACTGCAGTCCATGTTGTCTTGCTTGATGCAAACACAGGTCATGTTGTCACGACAGGGCCAGAGGCCTCAGTAAAATTGGATGTTGTTGTGCTTGAAGGTGACTTTAACAACGAGGATGATGATGGCTGGACTCAGGAAGACTTTGAAAGCCATGTGGTGAAAGAGCGTGAAGGAAAGAGGCCTCTTCTTACTGGAGATTTGCAAGTAACACTGAAGGAAGGTGTAGGAACTCTAGGAGAGCTGACATTTACAGACAACTCAAGTTGGATAAGGAGCAGGAAATTCAGGCTTGGATTAAAGGTTGCATCAGGCTTCTGTGAGGGTATTCGTATTCGTGAAGCAAAAACAGATGCTTTTACTGTTAAGGATCATAGAGGAGAACGTATGATAAACTCTCACTGTTATCATTGAATTTCTTTGTTACAACACTTTCGCATAATGCTAATATGCATTTTCTTTTCATTCTAGTATACAAGAAGCACTATCCACCTGCATTAAATGATGAAGTGTGGAGACTGGAGAAGATTGGCAAGGATGGATCATTCCACAAGAGGTTGAATAAGGCTGGTATATTCACAGTTGAAGATTTTCTTAGATTTGTGGTTAGAGACCAACAAGGACTGCGAAATGTAAGAATGTCACACTCTATTGTTGGATTATTTAATCCATATCTTTGAGTTTTTTCTCTGATTTTTCTATTTTGTGGTTGTAGATTCTTGGAAGTGGCATGTCAAATAAGATGTGGGAGGTTCTTGTAGAGCATGCAAAGACTTGTGTCTTGAGTGGGAAGCTCTATGTTTACTATCCTGATGACACAAGGAATGTTGGTGTTGTTTTTAACAATATCTATGAGTTGAGTGGCCTTATTGCAGGTGGACAATATTATTCAGCTGATTCTCTTTCTGAAAATCAGAAGGTTAGTATCATATATTCCCGGGTGCGATTTCTGCATACACTACAGGGTTTCATGAAATGCTAGGTTGTTGATTTGGTCTTTTAAATTCAATCCGAGAGCAATCTGCTGGACTGCTATACATTTCAGGCTTCTCTAAGTCTAAACCACCTAATTCAAGCAAAGAATATTTCTGTTCCTCTTTTGTCCGGACTACTACATGAGCAATTCATTCTGACTCGAATTAGAATTGTGATCATGATGGCTCATTTTTTTTTTATGAATATAATTTTTTTTGATGAATAGATCATGATGGATCATTTCAGGTTTTTGTTGATTCCTTGGTGAAGAAGGCATATGAGAATTGGGGGCAAGTCATAGAGTATGATGGGAAGGCACTTTTGAGCTATAAGCAGAACAAGAGGTCAAGTTCTAGAAATGAGCTTCCAATGGCTCCAACAGATTATGCTAATTCATTTGATCAACAAGTCTCTGTACCTCGCCTTCCTGTTCCTTCAGAGCAGTCTTCGATGGATTCAGGCCTGAATGTTGGTGGTAAGCAATTTTTGTAACGTGAATGGTTCGTACTCTGTGTGGGTGGGTGGGTCCCTCATAAGTCATAACATGCCACGACACATTGGTTCACATAAAATAAAAGCATAAATAGATTATTGTCAACCAACAGATATATAATAGTATTTTTTGAATATTTTTCTACTACAAAAGGAACTTTTTTTCCACCTTCCAATTAAATATTGTAAAATCCTAGTTAAAATATTAGGGTATGGGCTTGGTTGAGCATTTGTTAAAATTTGATCTCAGCCTGAAGGCCCAGGCCCGATGCTGTCTAAATTCTTTGATTGGGCAGGAAGCCCTTCCCCTCCCCTTCCAGAAAGCTTTAAAAAAGAATAACCTTGTAAGATGTCGTAAGTTGCACATTACTTTGACTTGCATATGCTGTTTTGAGTTTCAGGATATAATGATAATCATCTGGTCACTGGATATCCAACCCAGTCACAAGTAAACTCCAGTGCTCATATTCAGTTTGACAGCAATTCGTTTGCAACTCAAAGCCAGATGATCAGCACTTCACATCAAGCACAAATTCCAAGAAATGATGACATTGTTGGGTTGGCCTTGGGGCCACCTCAATCTTCAACAACAGGGTTCGAGAATGTAGGTCCATCTATTCAGGCATCAAATGCAACTTATGATGATTGGCCCCATAACCGAGAAAATGGGGGAGTTGAAGGCTTCTTCTCAGAGGAAGAGATACGCATGAGAAGTCATGAGATGCTTGAGAACGAAGACATGCAGCACCTACTTCGTATCTTTAGCATGGGTGGCCATGCTGCTGTAAGTGTACCTGATGATGGTGGCTACTCATACTCGTACATGCCATCCCCATCACCAAACTTTAGTTTTGATGAGGATCGTTCGCGTCCATCGGGAAAGGCTGTTGTAGGATGGCTCAAACTCAAAGCAGCTTTAAGGTGGGGCATTTTTATCAGGAAGCAAGCAGCAGAGAGGCGAGCACAACTTGTTGAGTTGGACGATTAGTGGATATGTTAGTGGGGATTGTTGTGGTCTTTACATGTTATGCCTCAACAGTCTGACTTCCTATTGGACCCCTTTTCTGACCCAAGCTTGGTAGGTTGTAGATGGGTCTTTCTGTCATTGCTGGGGCTCTGATTGAGTTGGAATTGTTATCGGGCAGCTGGGAATCTCTGCTTGTACAGTTCTTGCCTGTACAGTAAGTTTGTTTCTTCTCTACGATCCTTATTAATTGTGTTTCATTCATTAAGATGATCTATCTATCCATCTCTCTCTCTCTCTCTCTCCAAAATTTGCTTTCTTGGTTTTGGGTTCAAGTCCTGGGCTTCCTATGGACCCTTAACAAATGTTAAGAGGCTGATTTCTAGTTCAAACACGTATCTTTACTGGGATGTATTCTGTATGATGAAGTATTTGACTGGTTTCTAGATTAGAGATGTAGCCACCAGATGTGTTCTGATGGTTCTTAAATGTAATTCACGTTTTAATGAGAATATGAAGCAAGGCATGCATGGCAATGGGCACAATAAACTTATATATCTTCTTGGTTAAAAAAATCTTCTATCTTTTTTAAGGTTATGCCATCTGTTATAACTTTTATGTAAAATAATATACACTAAAATTGCTCGAGGACTCCTCGCAGGTTTTCAAAGTGCTTATTTTGCAGTTATAATGGATCTTCTTATTTTTGATAGACAACAATTATAATGCATCTTGGTAATTCAATGCTAAATGCTATGATGGCAGGCTATGGCTCGTTTACAAATTAAAGTAGAGGTTAAGTAATGCTTTGTTTAATGATATTGCTGGGTGCTGCTGATAAAAAAATGTTGGGTGGTGTTTGGTTCTACTGATATAACTACCATCAGTACAGTAGAAAAGTAAAAACGTATATTTGATTTTCCATTTTAAAGTAAATGAAACTTATAACCGGTTAGCTTACGTGACAATTTGTTTTCTGGTACGTAGCCATAAATTTGAAGGAATTTCTCAGTTAGTAAGGTCTGGAGCTGGTTGTAGTGGAGACTTTGTGATCGATTACCACCTTCACACAGCTCTTGTTTGGTGGTATTGATGGCATTTGAAAAGCAGAACAGTATTAATAAATTACTCTGAGAATTTGTTACTTTCTGCTTATTTTTTGACATTTGATTGCTGAAAATGTTCAAAAATTTGAATATTGAGTTCTATGAAATGACACTTGACTATTTTACACTTGGGCTCCATTCGTTTGGTACATTCGTTTAACGGTGAATAAGAGGGGAAAGTTGGTTATCTTTTTCCCATTGATCAACTCAAGGTTCAAAGTATCGTTACGTATCGGTCCGAATCGGCCTATACATATTGTTTTGGGACCCTTCCGATATGTCCCTATAGTGGGTGTATCGGGGGTCTGACCGGTTCAGGGGATGGAGGGGTCCTAGATTAGCTCCTTTGAACTAGTTTTGAAAAAAAAAAGTAAAAAAACAAGTATTGAAACGCTCGATATGCCCCTATTGGTGTATCGAGCGTATCAATATTTTGAACATTGGATCAACTTACATTGTTCGTTTTGCATTAAATATTGGGCTTCAGTAAAGAGAGTTTCATTTACTTAGATAAAATTTATCAATTTTCTAAGTGGATTAGTAATTTTTTCATTTGGGAGAAAAGTCTATAAAATATAATGGTACGAGTTTGACCGTTTTACCATTAGCTTTTTATAGGTAAAAGGTTATTATATTAATTATTTGAGAATGAAAAGAACATGAGCAAGTGAACTTATTGGGGCAAGTGTTACTCAGGAAACATTTACTTGAGTAAATGCACTTATCTGGGTAAGTGAGAAATTTGTAAATGAATATGGCCTTAAGGGGAGAATGTTTAACTATTTAATAAATTGATCAACAATTAATAAAATGATTAAGAATTTAATAATTTTTAATAAATATAAAAAAATTAATAATTTTTATTTACAATGAATTAAACTAATTAAAAATTTAATAAATTGATTAAAAATAATAAAACAATTTAAATGCTAAGTATATCTTTAAAAAGTGATTAAAAATTAACAAAATGATGTATTGATGAAATGATTAAAAACTAATAACATGATTAAAAAATAATAAAACATAAAAAATAAAAAATGATTTTAAATTAATGTGTAAAAAATTAATATTTGATAAAAAGATAATTAAGAAATCAACAAAATTATTAGATAACAATAAAATCATTAAAAATTAAACAATGGTTAAAAATTAGGGTAAAATATAAAAACCTCCCCTGAAGTTTCTCACAATCATAAAAACCTCCCATCTAGTTTCATTTTAATAAATACCTCCCCTGAACTTTTGAAAAACTTGACAAAAACCTCCCTTCCGTCACCTTCCCAGACGGAAAACGTTAAACTAATGTAGCAGTTTGTTCCAAATACCATTCTACCCTTTTAAGCAACTCGTGTAACTGATTGAACTGAAATTAACCCCTGAGTAGATCTAGTAGAAAATCAGCTGGATTGACGAGATTAACCCCCGGCATGTAATCGATAGAACCGAAATATTCGAGTGCCCGAGACGTGCTATCACTGTATATCGGGCACCCATCCGATAACACCACTAGATTATCGAACATCCGGTACAGTCGGGTTGATGGCTGATGTATCATCATCACCACCGTTCTTCCGCTTCTTGCGAGCCCCTGCAATGTTGCCACGATACGCTGAGTGGTGGTGGAGTTGAGCCCCGACGTGGGTTCATCTAGCAACAACAGACTTGGGTTCACCAGCATCTCTTGCTCGATACTGACCCACTTGTAGGTGATGCTGCCGGAGAACTTCCCCGGCGTAGGTTAGCGTCTCCAACACGGTGAGGTGGGGATATAGTACGCCATCTTGTGACACAAACCCTATCTTGCGCTTTATGGAGTCGGAGAAGGTCTGCCCATTGTAGGTGATGCTGCCGGAGAACTTGCCTGGAAGCCTGCTTGCTAGGGCCGTCAAGAGCGTCGTTTTCCCGTTGCCGGATGGGCTGAGCAATGCTAGGAGGTCGCTCGGTTGGACAACCCTAGTAACGTCGTTGAGTATGGTGCGCTCAGCAGGCTTGGGTTCCGGTGCAGAAAACCAACATCCACCGGACTTCTTCAGCTTTATGCTATAGCTCACATCTTCAAATTGCAAAGAACAAATGCATGTATGACGAAATTAAAATTCAATGATCCATATTTAACTTGAGAGCATGAAGAGCATAAGCTTCATCTGATTATCTTAAGTGTGATAGGGCGCAATGACCCACGTAGTAGTGAGCACTGGCCGCCCATGGCTGCCTGCAGCTGCTCAGGCATCTAATCCTCCAAAGACGGGCTGATGTTACTGGACAAAGCAGGCAGCACAGAGCATGGCATGCCCATGATATTGTTCGAGTTGCGGTTCACAATGGGGACATTATTGTTAGACCCATTAGTACTGATTCCAAGCTCTTGCTCAGGGGGACGCATAATCTTGTCTAGAGTAGTCTAGAGAGAAGGTGATCAAGAAAACAAATTAAATGGGTTTGGAAGACAAAGATGAAGTAAGGTCAGACAGACGGAGAGAGAGAAAGACATTTCAGAGGTCGTGGACGTTTCAGCTCTTCCAAACCATTTCAAACAGCGGGTAGGAGGCCAAACGTCTTCTTTATTGTGAAAAAACAAGTGTTAACAAAAAAAAAAGTAAAAACACTCAAAAAACTAATCAGGTCAGCACATGACCCGTCTGATAGTTCGGGTGAAGAAGACGACCTACACGGGTCAGTGAGACTTGTTTTCGAAAAGCCTGAATATGAAATGACGGGTCTAGCCGATCCGGCCCATACAACCAAACCCGTGCATCATACGGGTCTAATTCGTGTATTACACGGGTTGCTTAAAAGTGTAGAATGGGTATTTGGAAGAAACTACTACATCAGTTTAACGTTTTCCGTTTGGGAAGGTAACGAAAGGGAGGTTTTTGTCAATTTTCTCAAAAGTTCAGGGGAGATATTTATTAAAATGAAACTAGAGGGGAGGTTTTTGTATTTTACCCTAAAAATTAATATCATTATTACATGATTAAAAGGTATTGGCTTGATTGAAAATTAATAAAAAAGGTGAAAAGTTAATAAATGATGAAATTTAATTTAATATATTGACTAAAAAAAATAACAAAATGATTATAATATGTTTTTTAACAAAAAGAGATCAATCTTTCATTGATAGCATTAAACTTTGTATAGGAAATCTATGTCGAGGATTATGAAAATGTGTCCATTTTTCAAGTAGAAAAAGCAAGTATTCAAAAAAAAAAAAAAGGAAGTAGATGTGCCACACCTTTCTTGGTGAAGCTTGTCTTCTCTTTTGACTTGCTTCTTTGATTGATGTAACACATCATCACCTGTTCTTAACCTGTAAGACTTAGAACAATATTAGTACTAAGGATTAAAGTATCGGTATTGGACAACTTGAATACGAATGGATACACTTTGGAAACACTTAGATACAGACGAAAACATGGAAACACATGGATACACTAGGAAAATGAATATAAATTCTATAAATATATTACTAACTGTAAGTACATGTGGTTCATCATCATCGCGATTATGGTGACGACGTCAAAGGAAAATCATGTGGAGAAATCTAGGCTGGGACACCCCTATAATGGCACAGAAACACTCCACCAAAAAAAAAAAAAAACAGCAAAAATCTCAAGCACCTACTGTAAGTGTGGTGGTGAGGCTAGATAGGGTGGTCTCCTTGAAGGATGAAGAAGGATTAGGGCCAAAGTCTATAAGGGAAATAATGGATAAACTCCTGCTCCTAGTGAATCTAAGCAAAGTCGGGTAGTAAGGGTGATTGAAGAGAATGTCCCTAGTTGTACTTTACAACCTTTTTTTATAAGGGAGATCCCAAGACTTCAAGGAGAAGGATCCAAAAAAGGGTTTGATTTCTATTAAGAAAGGGAATCCTTGTCTTTATGTCACTTATCAAGGGAACGCCATTGGGGTTTCGCCACGTGTCCGATGAGATCCTCTAAAGACAAAGTTCCCTTTTCCTTGAGTATTCTCACCTAGTACATATAGGCTACATCTCGTCATGGGTTTCCTTGTGGCCACGTGGCAAAGGCGGGATTTGGGTTTAACTGGCGTATTTGATTGTGTGCTCAATCACCCTCGAGGTGCTACGTCACAACTTCCTTGAGCCTTAGGTTTAGGGTGGCTTTTGGGCTCATTACAGGCTTGAGACAGCTTGTTGAGCTCATCACAAGATTGAGATGGCCATTTGGACTCGTCGCAAGTATGGGATGATCTTTGAGCTCTCTTTGGACTTATCGCAGGTTTTTAAATGGCTTCTAGGGCATTATGTATGCATATGTAGTCTTATTTTGACACCTCTAGTGTGATTGGGTTGTTGAGGAACTATATGTACTTATACCTACGATGAGAAAGAGAAGTCACCCGAGGCATGCGATGGACATAAAACACCTTTTTGGGATTTGCAATAAGCATAGAGAAAACATTAGAAACCTGTGATGAGCGACGAACAATAATATAGATTAGTGACGAATGAAAGATGACATCACGTGTCTGTAACAAACCCGAACACACTAACTAGACCAAGATCCTGTCTCTGACACATGGCCGCAAGAGAGCCCCTAAGGGAATGTAGCCAACATGTGTCATATGAGAATCCTCAGAAGAAGGGGAACTTTATTATATAGGATCTCGCTGAACACATGGCAAAATCCCAATGGCAGTCTTGTGGTCATTAGCATAAAGATAATGATTCCCTTTCCTAATAGGAAAAGTCTCCCTTATGGATCATTTTCTTAATAGCCTTGGGATCCCCCTTATAGAAAGGAAGGGGAAGTACAACCCTGGGGCATGACTTGTTAGACAGTGTATGCCCTTAGCTCCAATCAGATTGATATACATAAACATTTGATTGTAAATGAATATAGTACATTGTTGTTTCATGTTCATATTGGTGTGTTTTCTATGTATTACCCCTTAAATTGGACACTTAAGAGACTCGTGTTAGTTTAGAATGTTCTCAACCATTGTATAGACTTGGGGAGTTTATCCTGACAAGGCCGACACTGGTGTGTTGCCAAGCAGTTGGAACAATTTGTCTTAGCTACTAGGGTTAGACTGCAAGCACAACTAGTGGGTGTTTATCAAAAGCACTGAACCCATACCGATTTCCAGTTATGCCCTGGACCTTGAAGATAGATGGGCAAAACTGGAAAGTTACACATAGCCCCAGACTGGATTATGGTATTGCACTAGGTATTGGACTGGGCTATCTTTGATATGCCGACCAAGGAGATCCATCAAGGGTCTCAAATACCTAGGTATGTTGGGGGTAGTCTAAGAATTCACCTGAGTGGGTGATCATAATGATAAGATCGGCCCCTTTGCCGAACAAAGTGAATATCAAGGTATACACTCTCTCTGATGGAAACCTAAACTACCGATAATGATTTCATCTGTGTTTAAAATCTAGTTTTATAAAATGTATTTATATATTATATTCTACTATTTTATGAAAAAGGTTTGCAAAAGGTTTTAAGGTTTTAATCTCGGGATCCATCTGAGTAGAGAGTGTGACACTACACCTTGCAGCTAAGGGTGAGGTCATTCCCTGTAGGTCAGTGTTTTGATCATTATGGGCCAAGAGGTTAAGTGTAAGAGACCATTACAAAGTTGATTACCTGATGAGTTTTATCTCACATAAGTTCATTCTCCTAGGGTCTTCATAGGGTGGCAGAATCCAAGGATCTTTTAGGTGTAAATGTTGGGCCCAAACTGAGTCCATGGTAATTGGTTCAGGGGTTCACTGCCCTAAGCAGTGAATTCGGCCCAATCTTTTCCAGAGGTAGGGCTGAACCCTCATGGACTTGTGTGAGACCTTTGTGTGGTCCCACACCATACAACATCAAGCTCACAGTGTCCATGCAACACTTAGGGGTGTGAGCCTATAAGATAAATGGGCCTAAGGCCCATTACTAATATGATTGGTTAAGTTGTCACATGACAGCTTGATTTGGGTCAAAACTGGGTATGGAGCACTTATCCTCTTAAGAGGATTATGTTTATATCAATTAAGAAAAGAAAAATTTTGATCCAAATCAGATTTGGATCTTCTCCTAATCAGATTAGGAGTTTGCTCCATATAAAGATAAAGAGAGAAGTGGGCAAACCATCCATGTGATCGATTCTAACCCTTCCAATAGTGGTATCAGAGCTCTATGTGTAGGTATGATGGACATTGGTCGGAGGCTGTCTAAGCATCTAAAGGTCTGGAGAGGATGGCCGTGAAGAGAGAAGAAGGGAGAGGATGATGATTGTGGAGGACGATAAGAGAAGAGTAGAGAAGAGAGAGAGAGAGAGAGTGAGAGACAGAGAAAGCCTCTAAGAAACCCTAGGGTTAGGATTATATGGTCGTGTTTCCCGTGGGGAAGAGTTGGTCCCCTTTTCTATTAGGAAAGGGGATCTTTATCTTTATGTCGGCTATTAAGGGACACCATTAGGATTTTGCCACGTGTTCAGCGAGATCCTTTAAGGATAAAGTTTTTTTTTTTTTATCCTAAATATTCTTGTGTGGCACGTGTAGGCTACGTCCCCTTACGGGTTTTCTTATGGACACGTGTCAAGGCCAAGACCTGGATCTGACTAACGTGCTCAGGTGTTTTCTCAATTGCATTCGAGGCACCTTACCACAGCTGGCTATGACTAGAAGGAATGCCAATCTCCCGTAGGCGAGTGTCGTCGGCCTCGAGGTCTATCCTCCATTCATTACAACATGGGCTGCCATTTCGTGTTCACCACAAGGTGCTAGTAGTGTATTGGGTATGTCTCAGACTAGCGATGCCACTTTGTGCCCATCGCAAGTGTTAGGTGATGTTCATTGCTTATCATAGTTTTTGGGTGGTCTTTTGTGCTCATTGTAGGTCTCAGAAGACATTTCATGCCCATCGTAAATCCTGGATGGCTCTCTATGCTCATCACAAGTGTGTGAGCCTTCCATCATTTTGATAAAGTGTCTTTGTGCCATTACAGAGGTGTTTCGATTGAGATTTCTCCGTGTGGTTTTCCTTTAACGTCCTCGTTGTCGTCCCGATGATGGTAAACTACATGTATTTTCAATTAGCCCCCCTGCTTATTAACGAGAGTATTCTTGTCAATAAGCATTCTTCGTGGTTTGCCTTTGGCTTGCATGAACATGTGTCTTTGTAATTGGGTGTTTTGGAGATGGGGAAGTTAGTTTGCCATCGATTTTCAGAGTTGTGGTAGAAAGAGGGGGGGGGGGGGGGTTGGTGATTATCGCATCTCATGAAGGTGATGGAGTGGTTGATGTTTGTTGATCAGAATTGGATATCGTGTGGCAATGAGAGCATGGATCAAAGCGATTGGTTGGGTAGCGAGTTCATTTTATGACCCGTTGGCTTGGGCACTGAGTTCGTTGCATTGGATTTTGGGCTTCGAGGTTGGTGTTGGGGGCTGATCTATTTCATGGAGCTTGGGAAATGAAGGATTGTGGATAGTGGCTCTGAGGAAAGCATATTGCCACCAGTGCCTTTGCTTAATGGTGTGTCAAACGAGGTTGGTGCAATTCAATGTTTCCTTTATTGTATTAGCCCCCTATTTCTTGATAGAAGGCATTGTATCAAGAAACAAGTGGTGCATGTGGTAGGTTGTTTAATTTTCAGCCCCTCTGTGTCTTGATAGAATGTCTTCTATCGAGAAACACTCCCACAAGTTTAAGCATTGGTTATCTTTTCTTCTAAGTGCACTTTGAGCTGTGATGGATGGATCCGGTGATTCTGTGATTTTCTACTTTTAGTTCTTAATGAATGGACTAAGAGCAATTTGTTGCTCTTAGTGCTTAGCTCCCTTGCTTCTTGATAGATGAAATTCTATCAAGAAATATTCAAGAGAGTAGGAGATTAGATTGAAATTTCAGCCCCCTTGTTTCTTGATGGAAGGTATTTTATTAAGAAACAATCGAGAGAGGTAAGAGGCTAGGTTGAAATTTTGGCCCCTTCTTTTTTTTTATAGAAGGTATTTTATCAAGAAACATTTGAGAGAGGGGAGGTCGAATCTAGTTTGTAGCCCCCACTTCTGGGGTTGGGTTGAGCATGTTTTGCCAAGAGGTGTATATAGAGCCTTGAGCGCATGGATATGTGCTTAAAGTTTCTGGAACACCTGAGTGGTTGCACAATGCTATCAATAAGCATATGCTGTGTGGTTAATGTGATTCATGTGTTGTTGGTAGAGTTGCTGGTGGGTTTCTAAAACTGAAAAAGGTCTGAAGATAGCTTTAAAGTATTAGGACTTTGCATTTTTGTGAGTGAAATATTAGGTAGGGGCAAAATATGGTGCAAAGGTGATAGGAAGCCCCCACTTGGTGTGTAGAATTTTTGGAAGGAACACATTATTCTTGTGATTTAAGCATGAATTGAGCATAGGATATGTAGTCATCTAGTTTGGTCAGTGTGCTAAAAGATTAACAATCAATTGAAAGAGTGCTTTCTCTACTAGTCTTGGTGTGAGATGGATGGTGTTGGAGCTCACTAGTGTCGAGTTATTGCGCAACTATTTGATTATAGTAAACTTTGTGGCCTGTTCTATTTGTATATGTTTGCGATATAGACAAAGATAAAGCAAATTATCGGTGCCTGGGATTGGTTACCTAGGGCTTCACTAGTAATGTGCAATGCTGCTAGGGTTTTTGTGATGTCTTCTTGGGTTCATTTGGATTTGTGGAAGTTAGTCACCTAGGGTTGCCAAGGCTCGGTGAGGTACTTGCCTAGGTTGCTAGGGCTCTTTGAGATTGTTGCCTAGGGCTGCCAAGGATCATCTGTAAGATATCCACATGGATTGCTAGGTTTTACAAGATGATGGCCTGGGGATGCCAGGGTCTTATGATGTGAATGCTTGGGGTTTCCAGGGTTCTGTGATATGAGCGCCTCAGGTTGCTAGAGCCTCATGGGTTGTAAGGGTTTTATGATATGAGCACCTAGGGTTTCTAGGGCTTCCTGGGGTTGCTACGGTTTTATGATATGAGCGTTTGGGGTTGCTAGGGTCTTATGATTAGCTCCTGGGTTTGCCAAGGCCTTCTAGGGTTGCTAGGGAATTACGATTGAGCACCTAGAGTTGCTAGGGCCTCCCAGAGTTGTCGAAGAATTGCGATGAGCTCTTGGGGTTGCTAGGGAATTGTCATTGAGTGCCTGGCATTGCCAGGGCCTCCCAGGGTTGCTAGGGAATTGCGATGATCCCTTGGGGTTGTCGGTGATTTGTCATTAAGTGTTTGGGCTTGACAGGGCCTCCTGGGGTTTCTAGGTTTTATGACGAGCTCCTGGGGTTTCCAGGGAATTGTGATTGAGCGCCTGGGATTGCTAGGGCCTCTCAGGGTTGATAGGGAACTACGATGAGCTCCTGGGGTTGCTAGGGAATTGTCAATGAGTGCCTAGGGTTGCTAGGGCCTCCTGGGTTTCCGAGGAATTGTGATGAGCTAGGGTTGCCAGGGAATTGTCATTGAGCACCTGGGATTGATAGGGCCTCCTAGGGTTGCTAGGATTTTATGATGAGCTCCTAGGGTTGCCAGGTAGGGATGGCAATTTCGCGGGAATTTTCGAGTATCCGACCCGTCTGGACCCTAATAGGACCTATTTATCAAAACCTTATAGGGTTTGGGATTTTAGATTAAAACCCTATAGGTTTGGGTTTTGACTTTTGGGTATCTGATACCCGATACCCGGGATGCATATATATGAACCTATTATATTATATATCATGCACAGATTTATAAATTTTAAGTATTAAGATAATTATTATATTATTAATATTTTATTTGTATAAATTTCTTGGGATTAAAATCATCATTTGATGTAAATTTGTATTTGATAGATTGTTTATTTCATTTAGTTATAAAATAATAATTTTAAATATTATTTCTTTTAATTTTTAGTTGGAATTGTTAATCATATATATGTATTGATTGTTTTGATGAACACAAAAGTTAATAAAATCTATTTTATTTCATTAAATAACACAAAAGGCAAGATGGCTTAGTGGCTTAAAGTAGTGCTAAGAGATTTGGCACTATCATTAATTGATTCGGGTTCAAGTCACACTATAAGCATTAAGAAACTTTTTTTTAGTAGAAAACGTTTGGTCAAGGGGTTTAACGGGTGGGACGAGTTAGGATGGGTTTAACGGGTTTGGGAAATTGAGAGGAAAATTTAGATGGGTTTGGGATAGGTTTGGAATCGGGAATACATGAGTGGGTTCGGGAATGGGTAGGGCAATTTGCATAGGTACCGTACTCGTTGCCATTCCTATTGCTAGGGCCTTCTAGGGTTTCTAGGGAATTATAATTGAGTGCCTATGATTGCTAGGGCCTCTTGGGGTTGCCGAGGAATTGTGATGAGCTCCTAGGTTGCCAGGGAATTGTCATTGAGCACCTGGAGTTACTAGGGACTTGTGATTGAGTGCCTTGGATTGCCAGGGCCTTCCTGGGTTGCCAAGGAATTGTCATTGAGCGCCTGGGGTTGTTAGGGTCTCTTGGGGTTGCCAAGGACTTGTGATTGAGCGCTTGGGGTTGCCGGGGAATTGCGATGAGCTCCTAGGGTTTCCGAGGAATTGCGGTGAACCCTTGGGGTTGCCAGGGAATTGTGATTGAGCTCTTGGAGCTGCCAAGGCCTCTTGGGGTTGTCGGGGAATTGCAATGAGCTCATGGGGTTGCCAGGGCCTCCTTGGGTTGCCAAGGAATTGTCATTGAGTGGTTGCAGTTGTTAGGGCCTCTTCGGTCGCCAGGGACTTGTGGTTGAGCGCTTGGGGTTGCTAGGGCCTCCTGGGGTTGTCGGGGAATTGTGATGAGCTCTTGGGGTTGTTAGGGCCTCCTAGGGTTTCTAAGGAATTGTGATTGAGCGTTTAGGGTTGTTAGGGCCTCCCGAGGTTACCAGGAATTTGCGATGAACTCTTGGGGTTGCTAGGGCCTCCTAAGGTTGCCGTGGAATTGTCATTGAGTGTATGGGGTTTCTAGGGGCTTGTGATTAAGCGCTTGGGGTTTCTAGGGCCTTAAGGGGTTATTGGGGAATTGCGATGAGCATCTGGGGTTGCCAAGACTTATTACAATTGGGTTGTTGTTAGCCTAGAGGCGATGCCTGTGTCTAGTAGACTAGATCTGTAATGAATAGGATGCATTGGCGGTTATCACTTGTTGCTCAAGATTTCTATGTGATGTTGCAAGAAACATGTTAGCAAGTTGCAAGGTATGTGACGAATGTGTAAACATTTGCTTAAAACTCATTTTAAAGTTCATAAAATCGACATAAAGTCATATCTTCATTACAAAAGAAAACCATGTTTGGAATCATGTTTTTGAGAAACAAAATTTTGAAACTAGACAATAACATATTTTAGAAGACAATATTGAAAGTATGTTTTTGAAAATAACTACTTAAATGGGAAAGCTATGCTGAAATAGCATTTTCTGAAAATGATTTAAAAAACATTTTTTGGGCACTGTGAAACAAGATTCAAGACTTCTTAAAAGAAAATAATGAATATTAATCCAAATAATAATTTCATTGATAAAATAAACAAAGATGAGGACATTGTGCTCAAAGCATATGCATCGAATAAAAAATTTAGAAAAGAAAAAAAAATACGATCACTGAAGTAGAAAGAAAAATGAGCTGGTAAGGATGCTAAAGCTGAAATCAAATGGTTGTTCGCTTGTAACTTGAAGCACCATAGATAGCCCATCTACTACATGATGAGACTTCTAATTACATAGAACTTGATCAAGATACCCAATATCACATCTTTCCAGTAAGGTGTGAAGAAATTTTTCTGTAACGTTAAAATAAAATCGAAAGTGTACAATTATTTATACAGATGTTAGTTGTACGCCATATATTATTTTTGGTATATTGTTTTAGCGGGTTCCAAGATGATAATTACAATATAAGATAATGATTGATTATCCAAAACTTATCATTTTTCTCTTTGTGTACCCTTGTACTACATATCAAAGGTAGTGCTATGATCAATGCAAGATTATTGACCCGTCTACATGATAAAGTGGGCCAATGGCTAGGTAACAATAAATCATGCTGAGCAGGGAAGGAAATAAAAAGACTCACCTAGGTTTCCAAGAAGTAAATTTATAATGATACTGAATTGGGAGTGCAAGACAACAAACCATCATTCAATTAATATGACCAGAGAAATCACAAGATGAAGTAATTAGGCAAATTTGCATGATCTAGCGATGATTTGATGTGAAACAACGAGAGTTTAGTGATTCTGTGATAGATCTGGCTTAGAGAGAATTGGTGACGGCCAACGTCTTATTGAACATCTCCTACTACCTCTATTTTGTGAGCTCGCGCTACGGAATCCCCAATTTCATCATTGATCTTGATTCAATACTTGGTAATCGGAGTGACCTACAGCTAGAGATGTGGAGGTTTCCACGGGCACTGCTATTAAGGGAGCACTATTAGGATTTCGCCACATGCCTAACGAGATTCTGTAAGGACAAAGTTTCCTTTCTCCTAAGGATTCTCGCGTAGCGTGTGTAGGCTACGCCCCCTTATGGGTTTCCCTGTGGGCATGTGTCAAGGGAAAGACCTAGATCTAACTAGCGTGCTTGGGTGTTTGCTTAATCGCCTTCAAGGCACCTTCTCACAGTTGGCTGTGACTAGAAGGAATAATAATCTCCTGTAGGCGGGTGTCCACAGACTTGAGGTATATCATCCGTTCATTATAGCATGGGCTGCCATTTCGTGTCCATCGCAAGGTGCTAGAAGTGAGTGTTTGTCTCAAACTAACGATATCACTTTATGCCCATCACAAGTCTTAAGTGATGTTCATTGCTCATCACAGTTTTTGGGTGGTCTTCTGTGCTCATCGTAGGTGTTAGAAGACATTTCATGCCCATCGCAAGTCCTAGATGGTTCTCTGTGCTTATTGCAAGTATGTGAGCCTTCGATCATTTTGATAAAGTGTCTTTGTGCCATTATAGAGGTGTCCCAGTTGAGATTTCTCCGTGTGATTTTCCTTTGACGTCTTTGTCGTTGTCCCAGTGATGGTGAACTACATGTACTTACACTAGGTTCAGTTCTTGAACTGAATCAAATCAAATTTGAAAGAAAGATCAAATTGGAAAGAACTAGTCTAGCCAATTTGGCCTAGTCAAGATGAAAAACTAAGGATTCAGTTCTCAGATTTGGGGCCTATTATTTGAAAAATTAATCTTTATTTTTCTTGATATTATTTATAATTGTTCTATGCAGAATTCTTGAATTCTTGGGTTGAAAGTGTGATGGAGATCGAATTCTCTAATGGTGGCAAGATTTGTGTGCACCATGCGATTATTTGATTATTTGGTCTATTATTAATTCTTTATTTTTATAGAAAGAATGTATTAATTTTTTTCTGATGTAAGCATTAGAAATTAGGGTTTTTTCTAGTTTATTTACATTAGAGAACTCGTCGGAGATCATGGAGAAAGATGGAGAAGGAGATGGGTGTGGAGATAGTAGTTTGATGGCTTTTGGCTTTTGTCCGAATTAAATTTAGACCATCACACTATCAACCCTAGTTATTTAGTTTGACTGTATTGCCATTTATTTGTTGATATGATTGTGAATCATAACCGAGAATTTTCATATCATAATCCATGTAGATTGATGCATGTTTTGGGCACCAAACCCTAGGATGATTAGACTTAGTTTTGGTCCAACTTACATGGGCCGAACCTATGGTTGGTCGGGGATTGATAACAACCTCTTATATCACTGATTAAGTGATAAAAATTGGATCTAGGCCAGGGGTTTGATGGGCCATTGCATGCACCAATTCAGTTCATGCTTGTAAAATCTAGTTAGAATTAAATTAAAGCATGATAAGCCCCTTTTAATGTGGACAACAACTATATGGGCCAAACTGCTTTTTGCAATTGGGCTCATATACCAAGATACATATGAGCATCGTACATCGTACATATGAGCATCGTAAACGGATTTGGGTTTTACAAGATTTAATTTGATTTTGATTAATTATGTATTTGATGTGCTATGTGAATGTGCATCGTACATGGGCCGTAAGTGCTTGGCCCATGAAAAGACTTATGTGGCTCTGCATGCCCATCATGGCTGAATGCACATCATTGCCATAATGTTCATGGATCATTGATTGATATCCCATTTAGTGCCCATTGAATATGACTTTATGAAAGTCAGTGGGAGCCACTATGGTAAGACCAAAAGTTGACCTAGGGATTGTATGCTTGTTCCCTCATGAACAATATAAGTGCTATGAGATAGGGAATATCATAAGATGGTATCTCTAAAGGCCTTTCGTCATTAGCATGAAAATGGAAAATTGGTTCCCAAAAGGGTTAGAAAAATTTTGAAATTTCACATAGCCATCCAGCACGGTTTGGCCATCCATGAGATGGATTCTAACCCTTCTAACATGACTATCATCCTCATTGTCACCCGACATTCCTAAGACTCCCGAATAACCAAGGATACCCACTACCTCGACCTGCAACCCCAATAACAACCTCACTCCATGTTTGCCTTTCAAGGAGACCACCCTGTACTACCTCACCACCATACTTACATTAAAATGATGCCTACTCGTCGGATTAACCTATCACCCATTCCCAAAGAATAGAACGACAACCCTGAGAAGACCAACGTGGAACTCGAAGACCATGTTTCCTAAGAATTGATGTAGGATGAGATGAGGGGCACTCTTTAGTTACTCCTACAAAGTACTACCGCACCCGAGCACTCTCCATTTACTCCTATAGTCCCTTCCATACCAGCACTGACTAAACACCCGGGAGCCTTGATTCTCGGGGTAACTAAGTAATACCCGCTAGGAGCCGACCACATGCTTGTGCCCAACACTGCTCAGAGAACCTAATGCTTTGTCACAGTAGAACAAACTTACCCGAGGGAGCAGAGCAACACAATAGCTGAAGCACCCATTAGCCGAATGGAAAATAGGGAATACATACAAGGCCTCATAGAAGAAAGGTAGAACAAAGCCCAGTCCACACACGCTCCAAAAACCTTATTCCAACTACATCTTGTACAAACCATACCTCATCGGCTACACATCACCGCAACAATGGCCCTAGTATGACTGTTGGAAAGGAAGTCTGCAAGAGCATGTCAACAAGTTTGAGGATGCCTTAGGCACGTTCGCCCTGGATGCCTTAGGCACGTTTGAGGATGCCTCCTGGCCTATGTCATGTGCTTCCAAAAGCTGACCCACCTAGTCTTCAAAGAACATGCGACAGAGAAGAGCTTTGTGGAACAATGTATACATGGGATGCATCCAGCCTACAGGATCATCATCAAGAATGTTGAAGTTGAGACCTTTAGCCAACTTTGGAAGTGTATCGAGAGAATGGCACGAACTATCGTCACCCCCAAGACATAATTTGCTACTACACCAGGGCTAACGCATGCTTGGCCAGAAGCGTATGCTGTCGACCGTAGACCTCACAGCACGAGGGGATCTGACCAGGGACCAGATTATCATGGTGGCAACTAGGGTCAGCGAAATGACACCTCATTACCACCACCCCTGCCAGTGTTCACATGCAGTAAGAGTGACGCTATTATGGTCATGAATAAGCTAGTAGAAGACCATGTCATCAGCCATAATCCATGTTGATGAATGTGAAGGAGGACACAATCAGGGGCCTACCTATGAAAGTCACAAACTTCAATGGTAGCACATCTATCACTGTGAGCATCAAAAAACAGATCACTTGGGGCAGGATTTGGAGTCACCACCCATCAGTTATGGAAATGGAGGTGATGGGACCTTCGATAATGGTTTTCAAAGATATTTTTGTTTTAATAGTGACTCCAAAACCCGAGACACTGGCTGACCCAGTTTGGATAAGACTCGGACGGGAGAGGGAAGGGGTTAGGCACCCCTCTCTTGGGTCCAACTGATGGGGCCCACATGGGGTCCAAACAATGATAAGCATCAAACAACGACATTCTTCAATTGACTATGAACATGTTAATAAGCAACACGAATAAAAAACAAACCAACACAAGGAAGTTAGGTCTATTTTTATTTTTACTCATCTATTTTTTTGTCATCATTTTTTATTATACTTTATTTATTTATTTATTCTTTTTTATTGTTTTATTATTATTATTATTTTTGGATTGATTTTATCACCTATTTATTGGCATTACCTTATGGAACACCATTAATTATAAATTTTATTGGAATTTATATTTATTTATTCATTTTTATTATGTTTATATATATTCTCACCTCATCCCATCATTGCTATTATTCACTTATTTATTTCCTATTTTTTTTAGTTTATTCTTAATTTCTATATCTTTTATTTTTATTTTTTTTTAATTTTTCTTGTTGTTTTTCATTTTTTACCTTTCTCTTATTAGCTATATATCTTTCTTCTTACTTCGTTATTCTACTCTTCCCCTTTTTATTATCACTTTTTTATCAGCTAAACATGATCGGGTCTACTGAACTGGCCATCTCATTTCATCTCTACTTCCCAACGTGTCTTTGTTATGATTCTTTATTGGCTTTCCCACTCTTCGTTTTTTATTTTTGCTCTTTTCTTTCTATTTTGATTTCTTATTTTTGGTTATGAGAATTCGGGTGACAAAGATAACTAGAAAATCATAGTATCGAAAAGCTAACTCAAGCCGGCAATTCAATTTCAATACATTCATTCAACTGGAGATCGAAATATAACAAAATCAAACACTTAAACTAAACACCGAGTAACAAAGCATAGCGAATTTCATCTTCAGATTGACCTTCGAATGAAGCAAACACATCAAGCTATTGGAACGAAATAATTGAAAGGGAGATGGACAATAGCATACATGACTTACCAACTTTAATATTCAAACATGATTCAGTTTTCAATGATCGAGAAAATGGTTATTCGATGAATTCAAAGCTACGCTATCAGCAATATCTTCAAATGAAAGGTCATAGCTAAATGAAACACAGAGAACATGAGTCCTTTGTCTGAGCAAACCAAATAGGTGTTTCCGAGACCTGGGTGGGTTTCAGCCTGCATTCGATCAATGGAACAAGAGAACTTCAATCAATTTCAGTGTTGCGAGCTGCTACTGCTATTGTGAACTCAGTTCCACCGGCGAAAGATACCCAAGACGAGGGAGATTGTCAATGGTGGGGAGTTCAAAGATGATAATGAATAGGAAAATGGCGATGAGAAATATAAAATGGAATAAGATCAATGCTACGCTCGCCGAAGATGAATGCGAATAGAAAATGGGATGAAGACTGCCGCTGTAAACTCTATTCTCGTTAAGAAGGCACTGCAACTCAGCTGTTGTCCGCCGAAATGATGATGAACAATGGTAAAATAGGAAGGCAATGGAAGAGAGGGGAAGATATAGATGAGTGAATAAAGAGGGGAGGAAAGCAATGAAAGAGATCGGAGGTTGCAATGATAGCGGCTACTGCTGGTTTTGAGAGGGAAAATATTCGGTGCATGGTAGTTCAATCTTGCTCGTTTTCCGCCTCTGATGCTCTGTGAAGAAGATGGACAGTAGTCTCCAGGGTATTCGAAAAGAAGAAAAAGAAAAAGAAGAAAAGGAAGAAGAGAGAGAAGGGAAGAGAGTGAGAGAGGGGAAATATGGCTAAGGTGGGGAAAAGGAGAAGGAGACGATGAACAGTGTATTAGTTTAGATTGAAAACTTATGTGGGCTTTTATATGTAGTGTTAGGGGCATTTCGGTAAATTTAAGGAAATCCAGGGTGCATTTTGGTAATTTTCTAAAAACTGGGTCAAACCGGGTCTAAGGGGGTCAAACTAGGTTTCTGGTTTAATGGTGGTGATTTTTGGGTCAAATATCATAGGGTTGATTTGAGGTGGCCCTGACCGGACCGTAGAGAGTGGTTTTGTGTATGTAGGTCATCAAAACAAAATCTTTTTAGATGGTTAGGTAAATGGGTTATTTTTTACTATAATTTGCCAAGGTGAGGTTTTTGAAAATTCAGAGTTCATTGGAAGGGTCAGATTGGGCCAAATGGGCTTGAATCTGGTAAAGGGATGAGAGATCCATCATATGGATGGCCGAACCCTGCAGAAAGGCTGGGCGAAATTTCAAAAAATTCTCTCTCTCCCATCTAGGAATCGCATTCCCTATTTTAGAAAACTGCATTTTCAATGATCAAACTTGAACCAAAACCGGACCAAATCTGAAACCAAAAGGGAGGAGAGGGATATACCTGATACGAAGTAGCAATAACTCCCAATGAAGGTGTTCACGCCCAAGGAGAAAACCAAAACCCGCTTCCACTGAAAATGACACAATGTGTAGTGAGGTAGGATCAGCATGGCTCTTCAGCAAGAACCGAATTCTTCAGCAAGAACCGAGTGGAGGGCAAGTGAGCACGACTTCAGATTGCTTCTTCAACCAAGAAGCAATATCAAGAACAATTCTTAATCACTCCCACAAGTGGAGATCGAATTGGGTAGGGGTGGCAAGAACATGGAAGAATTCTGTAGATTGCTGTGTTGTATATCTGAGGAATTCGCCCCCTTTATTTATAGTCTTCTCAGGATCATCCTCCTAATCTAATTAGGAGAGGGTTCCTTAATCCAAATCTGATATTTGGATCTGGACTCTTGAATGGATAAGACTTATCTTATCCTTCAGCTAATCCCAATCAGATTATAAATCTTATCTTGCCTCCTTTTAATTAACTGACTTAAGCCCAGTTCGAATTGGGCTTTAGGCCCATTAAGTTTATGTGCTCACTTAACCTCTTAACCTGCTGCCCAGTTGACTCTCTTTGTATGGCGTGGGACCCAAACATTGATCTACACATCAGCCACATGGGTTCAGCCCAGCCTTTGTTAAAAGGCCTGGCCGATTCACTCTAGGAGACAGTGAACCCCTGAGTCCATCACCTTGGGCTCTTAATGGGCCCAACATTTACACTAAATGGTCTTTGGGTCTAGTCACCTTATGAATGAAGGGATGAGATATCCATCGCATGAACGCCCGAGTCTTGCGGAATAGAATGGGCAAATTTCAAAAAATTTCTCTCCATTCTACTGGAAATCGTATTACCTATTTTAGAAAAATCATATTTTTCAAGGATCAATCTTGAACTAAGAACCGAACCAGATCTAAACAAAAGCAGTAGGAGAAGGATATACCTGATACGGAGAAATAGTATCTCCCAATGGAGGTGCTCACGCCCAAGGAAGGAACCCAAAACTGCTCCCACAGAAATGGCGCAGTGCAGAATGGAGCAGAATCAGCAGTGTTCTTTAAAAGAACCCGATCCTTCGCAAGTATCAGCTGGATGACACGTGAGCACTTCTTCCAATCAGCCCATTCACAAAGGACTGATATCAAGATCGAATCTTGATCACTTCTACTGACAAGAGGAGATCAAACTGGCAGATATGGCGGCGATAGGAAGGAGGCGACAAGAGAGATTTAGCGCAGTGATGTTGAATTCTCTCTTCTGTGATTTCAGCTCTGAAGAGGATGTGAATATGAATGTCTTCTAAAGGTTGCCGCCCCCTCCTCATTTTATAAGCTTAAAGAGATTAGCTCCTAATCCCATTAGGAGTTGCTGATCCAAATCATATTTGGATCAGAATTTCCTTTAAGTGATAAGGGTAAACCCTTATCTTATCTACAGATTAGATCAGCCCCCTCCTAATCCTATTAGGAGGTTTCCAGATCTGAATCACATTCAGATCTGGACTCTCTGAGTGGATGGGGTTAAGACCCAATCCTATCTGCTAATCTAATATCAGAATTCGCCCCTTATTTAACTAATCAAATCAACCTAGTTCGAAATGGGCTTTAGGCCCAATAAGGTTATGTGCTCACTTAGTCTTCCAAACTATTGCCCAGTTGGGCTTCCTTGTATGGCGTGAGACCCAAACATTGATCTACACATCAACCACATGGGTTTAGACCAGCCTTTGTTACAAGGCCTGGCCGAATACACTGTTATGGACAATGCAATAAGGTCCTATTCCTCCACATGGGTTCGGAACTGATTTGGTTGGAACCCGGTTCAGCACGTATATTGCAGTCTCCAATGCGTATCCCCAAAAGGATGTGGGTAACTCTGAATGAACGAGAAGTGACCGGACCATATCCAATAAGGTCCTATTCCTCCTTTCTGAAAAACCGTTAAGTTGTGGTGTAGCAGGAGGAGCCAACTGTGATACTATCCCGTTGACCTTCAACTAGTCCCTGAATTCATTTGAGAGATACTCGTCACCTCGATCCGATCGAAGGGTCTTAATTTCTCTCCCTAACTGTTTCTCAACCTCTTGTCTGAACTCTTTGAACTTTTCAAAGGATTCAGACTTATGTCTCATTAGGTACACGTAACCATACCGAGAATAATCATCGGTAAATGTAATAAAGTGCAGGTGCTAGTTACGGGTCTTAATACTCAGGGGACCACATACATCAGTATATATAAGGTCAAGCGTGCCTGTACATCTTTCAGGCTTACCGTTAAATGGCCTCTTTGTCATCTTACCCTGAAGGCAAGGTTCACAAGTGGGAAGATCTTCTACAGTTAGAAAATCCAAAGGACCATCCTTTACCAGTCTTGTGATTCGGTCAATACCGATATGGCCAAGTCGGTAATGCCACAGACATGTGGGATTAACTGTATCACGTACTCTTTTCTTGGGGATATCAGCCGACGTAGTTTCGGCTATGTTAGTTTCTAGAGAAGGATGTAGAACATAGAGACCGTTCTCCAGTTCCCCGTATGCGATGAATCTGTTGTTTCTTTTAATAGTAATCGTAGTACTGAAAAAGACAGAATATCCATCGACACACAATTTTGAGACAGAAATCAGATTTTTTCATAAATTTTGCACAAAAAGACAATCTTCAAGTACAATGGATCCTTCTCTAAAATGTAACTCTACGGTTCCTATCGCCATAGCTGCAACACTTGCAGAAGTCCCAAGTAGAGCGTCACTTCACCTTCATTCAGCCTTCTGCTTACCTTGAACCCCTGCAGTGAGTTACACGCATGAGTTGAAGCCCTGAAGTCAATACACCAAGACGCAGAAGCCACCAATAAATTGGTTTCTATGACACAAGATTCGAAATTACCTTTCTTGGATTCCAGGTATTGAGGACAATTCCTCTTCCAGTGGATGGATTGTTTGCAGAAGTGACACGCATCCGATGCCCTGTCTTTCTTCTACTTCTTGGGTTTGGCAGCTTTCTTTGGAGGCTTCTTTGCCTTACTCTTTTTCTTGCACGATTTGCTAGGTTTAGCAAGCATAGCCACAGCCTCATCCTTCTTAATCAAATGCTCGGCCCTCTGCAACATGCTGCTGAGTTCCTGGATGCTGACATTCAACTTGTTCATATTGTAATTCATAATGAACGGGTTGAAGGAAGGAGGCAAAGATTTAAGGATGGCATCCACTTGCGTGCCAAGATCTAGCCCGGATCCAAGGGCTTCAAGCTCATTGATATAACCCATCATCCGAAGACAATGGTCGTGAACCTGTTGCCCTTTGGACATTTGAGCGGTCATGAACTGTTTCAAGACCTTCTACCGAGTAGAACGATTATGCTCTTCGTACATTGTCTTTAAACTATCCATTATGTCATTGGCTAGTTCGATCTGATTGAAATGCATCTGTATCGGATTGTCTAGGGAGGCAATGACATAGTAGCGGGCTAGGGAGTTTTTATCCTCCCAATCTTGGAATTCCCTCCTTCTGGCCTCAGAAGCCCCGTCACTCGGACGCTTCGGGGCAGGATTTTTTACTACCTTATCCAATTTTTCAGATGTTAAGACCAGCACGAGATTACGGTATCAATTGGCATAGTTCGGGCCCTTAAGCTTGTTGTCGTCAAGAAGCTTTCCAAATTGTCCGTTTGCCATTTTCTGGTAAAACAACAAACATTAGTCCACAACCTAATTTGATTCATGTTCATTACATAGATATGGCTTTTAATCTATGTTCCATTCCCATTTGTTCATCTCTGAGATTTCCCTCCCATCTCAGTGACGGAGACAACGACTTGTCTCTGGAAATGTGGGAAACCACATAGGGGTGCATGGAGCCAACTGTTTCAGTTGCAAAACCCCACCACATTTCTGTGAAGGATCATATCCACTCATCATATGAGTTTTCCCTTTGGCCTCTGTCAAACAAGGTTCAAAGCCATTTTCAGGTAAACCTTTCTGTCCAGTGAGTGCTCACCCATCATATTCGTGAATGCCAATGTACCGTGAGAGAGTTCCCATTTTCTGGTGAAGCCCCTCCCACATCGGTCTATGACGCCCCTATCATCTTATGAAACACTCAGACAAGCCCAACAGCAAATGGATAGCCCGTTTTCTGGTGCGTTTCCTCATTACTGAAGGGCCCATCCTCATGCTAATGATGGAAGGCTTTTAGAGAGTTCATCACATAAATCTCCCTATCACATGCACTCATATTTGCTGGAGGGAATGGAAAAATTACGCCCTAGTTTGATTTAGGTCAAACCAAAGTGGCTCCCACTGACTTTCATAAAGCCAGATTTCGGTGGGCCCAAATCGGCTAGGGTTTTGCACGTTTCCTCTTCAGGAGGTGTGGGGCCCACCACTGACGGAGGTCATCCAATGACCAGCAGGGACACCATGGCAATGATGTGCATTCAGCCATGGTGTGCGCAAGAGCCACTATCGAATCAGCATGGGCCAAGCACTTATGGCCCATGAACGTAGCACATCACACATCCATACATCACATGCAGGGAAGCATTGATCCAATCAATTAAAATTTGTAAAGCCCATTTTAAAGCCCATTTTTAATCCATAATATTAACTATTAATATTATCTAGGTATATATGGGCCGAAATTAGTATTGATCAATTCGGTCCATATAGCTTTATCTGCGAAGCGGGCTTTTAGTAGTTTTAACAATTTAAAAATGGGCCTTTACAGGTTGGGCCGAATTAAACATTCAATTAATTATCAATCCTTAGGCCCATTAGTGGGAGAATTAGGGTTGACATTCAGCCTTGATCGAACCCTAGATTCGGTCCATATAGTTTGGACCAATCTGGTTCGAATGGGTCTAGGATTTAATCTTTAATTAAAGATTTAATTCAAGAAATTAATCTGAAATTAAATACTGATAATAGAAAAACAAGAATCAGTCAGATAGGGCTGTTCGCACAATCCATCCTGCAAAACAGAGGTTAGATCACAGTTTGTAGTTTCACAAACTACAAATCACAGATAGCGATTTTCCTATCTGCGAAAATCTCCTTCCTTGCGCCGCCATCTTCGATCCAAAATAAAAATAAATAGAAAACCTAATTTCTATTTATAATTACATCAGATCGAATGCCTATACATTCAGTCTAAAAAATAAAAAAAAAATCATTTTACAGACCAAATGTAATAAAACTGCAAAATCGCAGGTTCCCTACGCCAATCAAGATTTCGATCTCCATGTGTACGAACAGCCCATAAATCAAGAAAATTATAAAGAACAATTCTAAATAATAATCAGATTTATAAAATTTAATTTCAGATTAATCGCCCATCAACTGGAAACAAATTTTCCAGAAAAACCCTATAACTGTGCAAATCGGGTAGAACGCCTTCTGCCCATTTGTGCAGGTTCAGATTTGATCCAATTCGGTTCAAGACTTGAACCTGGCTCTGATACCACTGAAGGGATGAGATATCCATCATATGGATGCCCGAATCTTGCGGAATAGAATGGGCGAATTTCAAGAAATTTCTCTCCATCCTATTGGGAATCGTATTCCTTATTTTAGAAAAATCATATTTTTCAAGGATCAATCTTGAACCAAGAACTGAACCAGATCTGAACAAAAGCAGTAGGAGAGGGATATACCTGATACAAAGAAATAATATCTCCAAATGGAGGTGTTCACGCCCAAGGAAGGAACCAAAAACTGCTCCCAATGAAGATGACGCAGTGCAGAATGGAGCAGAATCAACAACGTTCTTCAAAAGAACCAGATCCTTCGCAAGTATCATCTGGATAGCATGTGAGCACTTCTTCCAATCAGCTCTTTCACAAAGGATTGATATCAAGATCAAATCTTGATCACTCCTACTGACAAAAGGAGATCAAACTGGCAGATATGGCGGTAGCAGGAAGGAGGCGGCAAGAGAGATTTAGCGTAGTGATGCTGAATTCTCTCTTCTGTGATTTCAGCTCTGAAGAGGATGTGAATATGAATGTTTTCTAAAGGCTGCCGCCCCCTCCTCCTTTTATAAGCTTAAAGGGATCAGCTCCTAATCCCATTAGGAGTTGTTGATCCAAATCATATTTGGATCAGAATTTCCTTTAAGTGATAAGGGTAAACCCTTATCTTATCTGCAGATTAGATCAGCCCCCTCCTAATCCTATTTGAAGGTTTCCATATCTGAATCACATTCAGATCTGGACTCTCTGAGTGGATGGGGTTAAGACCCAATCCTCTCTGCTAATCTAATATCAGAATTCGCCCCTTATTTAACTAATCAAATCAACCTAGTTCGAAATGGGCTTTAGGCCCAATAAGGTTATGTGTTCACTTAACCTTCCAAACTGCTGCCCAGTTGGGCTTCCTTGTATGGCGTGGGACCCAAACATTGATCTACACATCAGCCACATGGGTTCAGACCAGCCTTTGTTACAAGGCCTGGCCGAATACACTGTTATGGACAGCGCACCCCCTGAAGCCCATTACATGGGCTCTATGGGCCCAACACTTACCCTAAGTGGTCCCTGGGCCAAGCCACCTTGTAACACCCAGGGACTGTGGGCAGATGCAAGATTAGCCCATCAGGTATTACCCTCAATGGTCTTACACTTAACCTCTCAACCCATAATGATCAAACACTGCCCAACAAGAGATGACCTCTCCCTCGACTATAAGGAACAGTGTTGCACCCTCTGCTCACATGGATCTTGGGAATTAAAACCTTTTGCAAACGTTTAGAAACCGTAATATATATACTTTTATATCTCATATAAAATATATTTTGCAAAACAAATCTCAATGATTGAAATCGATTGCCGATAGTCTTGGTTTCCATTAGAGAGAGTGCATCCCCGATCATTACCTTTGTCTGACAAAGGGTCTGATCCTGTCACTATGATCACCCACTCAGATGAATTCTCAGACTGTCCCAACATACGCAAGTTTTGACCCCCGCTAAGGATCTCACTGATTGGCATATCAAAGACAGCCCAATCCGACACCTAGTTGTACTATCATAATCGAGTCTAAGGGTCAGGTATAACTTTCCAGTTTTGCCCATCAATCTCCAAGGTCCAGGGCAATACTGGAAATCTGTTCTGGTTCAGAGATTCAATTAATCCTACACTACATGTGCCTTGGGTCTCACCCTAGGCTGAGACAGGCCACCCCAACATTTGGCAGCACACCAGTGTCAGCCTTGGCCGGATAAATCTCCCCAGACTTATCCAACGCCTGTGAACATTCTAAACTAACACGAGTCTCATAAGTATCCAGTTTAAGGGTATTACACAAAAACACACCACAAGAACATGAATCAAATATGTACCTTATTCATTTACAATAAATTCATAATGTACATCATTCTGATTGGAGCTAAGGGCATACAACTGTCTAATAATGAAAACCCAAGGACTGTGGGCGGATCCAAGATTAGCCCATCAGGTATTACCCTCAATGGTCTTACATGTAACCTCTTAGCCTAAAATGATCAAACACTGCCTGACAAGAGAGGACCTCTCCCTCGACTGCAAAGAATAGTGCTGCACTCTCTACTCACATGGATCCCGGGAATTAAAACATTTTTGCAAACATTTTGAAACCAAAATATATATATGTATATCTTTATATAAATATATTTTGCAAAAACAAATTTCAATGGTTGAAATCAACTGTCGGCAGTTTAGGTTTCCATCAGAGAGAGTGCATTCCCCGATCATTCATTTTGTCCGACAAAGGGGCTGATCCTGTCACTATGATCACCCACTCAGGTGAATTCTCAAACTGTCCCAACATACCCAAGTTTTGACCCTCTCTAAGGATCTCAATGATTGGCATATCAAAGACAGCCCAATCTTACACCTAGTGTAGTATCGTAATCGAGTCTAGGGGTCAGGTGTAACATTCCGGTTTTGCTCATCTATCTCCAAGGTCTAGGGCAATACTGGAATTTTGGTCCGGTTCAGGGTTTCAAGAAAACCCACACTACATGTACCTCAGGTCTCACCCTTGTAGCTGAGACGAGCCACCCCAACCAACTTGGCGGTACATTAGTGTTAGCCTTGGCAGGATAAATCTGTCCAGATCTATCCAACGGTTGTGAAGATTCTAAACCAACACGAGTCTCATAAGTGTCCAGTTTAAGGGTATTACACAGAAACACACCACAATGACATGAATAAATTGTGTACTTTATTATTTTACAATAAATGTCAAAAGATACTTCAATCTGATTGGAGCTAAGGGCATAACTGTCTAACATCTGGCAGATCTAGAAAGACCTTGATTCGGTTAATCTAAAGTCTCGGAACAGAATCTTGGTGCGAAGGAAGGGAAAACAAAGGTATTTTGGGCTGTAATTTTATGGGTGGTGTTTTAGAGTATTTGGGATCTTGTGGTAATGTCTGATTGGTCTAGGAGGGTCAAGATCGTAAGAATTTGGGTCAATTGGATGATCCAGAATGGAATCTTGGTTTGATGGAAGGTAAATGGGGTAATCTAGGATTGAAACTTTATGGGTAGGTGTTTTGGTGTATCCGGAGTAATGGTGCGGTCTGATTGGTTCAGATGTGTTAAGATCAAGGGAATCTGGTTCCAAGTCTTTCAAGCTAACGAGAGGGGTCAAAATGGATTCTTCATTTGATGAGAGGGTAAATGGAGGAATTTTGATTTGAGATTTGTTGGGTACATATTTTGGGAGGTCTTGAGTTTAACGGTGGTGTTTGATATAAGGATTAAGGTACAGATGGGTATTGATCGGGGCCATCGGATTGTTATCGGATGGGTTTAACGGTGAGACATATTTACAAGATGTGATTTACTACACAGAGCTTGTTGAGGTTGGTGAGATGTGAGTGGCAAAGGTGGAGGCGATAAATCTCCTTGAACAAGCAAACAAAACTCCATTGATCATGGACTGAAATAAACAGTCATATTGCGTCTGAGTAACTAATGAGGACGGGAAGAGTTATTATACCCTCGTCGAGGAGTACGTGGAGAGCAACATCCTCACCACAAAGAAAACACCATCAGAGGTATGAACATTTTATTTTCAAAAATAGCTATTACAATTGATACAACAAATAATTAGTAATTGCTGGAATTAATAAATACGATTATGAGATTCTTCCCAACTATAGCCCATTGATCAGAAACAATTTATTGGATCCATAACCTCACTACCATCGTATGATGATATTGTGATGCTTGCATCACCACAAGAAAGCAAACCACTAAAAGTGCAACCTGAAATAAATAAGGTATACAACTCATTCCATAAAATAATGACGCACCTCATGGAAAATTCGATTAGTAATCGAAACGAAAATGTTTAGCAGGAGGGACACAAAGAGACTATTGAGTATTATGATGAGATCCATTCACCACCAAAACACCTACAAGATTCCAACAATATAGTAGAATAAATATTAGAAGAAATCAACCTAGTTGTGAAATCTGGGAAGCTCATGGCCAGCTCAAAAAGATGGAGTCACAAGGATTGGGAGAGGGAGGGCATTAGGCACCCCTCTCTCCAAGCTGTTGTAGAAGCCCAATACGTAGTTGTTCAGGCTCAATTTCTAACGAAGAAAAACAAAAATAGTTGCAAGAATTTCTTAAATCTAGAGGAACATGATTTCAATTTCTCCTAAGACTGATTTTGAGGTGATGTTATAGGGTCTTAGGTACTGATTTCCCTAAGACCCTCACTTCTCTACCTCTATTCTCAATCAAGGAGAAATTGCAAATGATGGTTCTCGAACATTTCAGAACTTCAAGCAACCCAAAAAACTTAAAAAAACAGAGGTTACGGAATCAGGTTTAAGAGTTAAAATGAAAAACTTACCTTTCATATGTACCTTGTCAAAGGTTTCCAGTAGCTAGGGATGAGATAGAATGAAGTTTAAATGGGTTCCTGAGCTATGGAGTGCTTTTAGTTGCAACAACTTCCGCATGAAAATGGAAGAGGTGAGTTTGGAATCTGAGTTTCAGAGTACCTTCGGATTTCAGGTGAACAGGAGGTAGTATATGGGTTGGGAGAAAGCTCTCTTCTCTCTTCCCTATCCTCCTTCCTAGGTTTCTCTCTCCTTGTCCCTCTCTCTCTCTCTCTTTCTCTTTCTCTCTGGGGCCTCCTTCAGGTTTAATCCTCCTTTCAAATATTGAGTTGGGTCTGTATTTATAGAGGAAGGGAGAGGAAGAGGTCTGAAATTCATCCAATCACAAGGCTTGGACTTCAAGAAAACTTTTACAAGAGAATGGGCAAGGGTTTTTTAAAGAAAATGGTGATCAGTCAACTTTTCCGCTTTGGTGAAAGATTCTCGATTTGGGGGTGGTTTTCATGGTTTTTTGTGCCAATGGGAGCTTAGAGCATGCTTGTCATGACAGTCTTGTATTTGCGGCTGTTAATGGCAGAAAATGTAAATTTGATGAACTTTTAAATGTGATTTTGTCTTTTCATAGCTTTAAATGCGGTTACCTTTGGATTTTTGAGTTTTTTGGGTCTATTAGGCTCAATTTCATTAGTCTAGGTGTTCTAATGGGTCAGGTAAGTGGTTGGCATCAGTCTCGACCCTCCTGAAGTCCTAGGTTGGAATTGCTAATGTAGCGATTCAATCTATTCATCAAAATGATCTCTTTCTAGTTTAACGATTAAATAGAAGAATTAGGATGTGAAACTTGACGTGCTAGGGTTTTTTGGGTCTTTGACCACAGTGGTGATGTCTGATGTTAGACAGTGTATGCCCTTATCTCCAATCAGACTGATGCACTTATTGTCATTTATTGTAAATGAATAAAGTGCATAATTGATTCATGTCATTGGGGTGTGTTTCTGTGTAATACCCTTAAACTGGACACTTATGAGACTCGTGTTATTTTAGAAGCTTCACAGCCATTGGATAGATATGGGGAGATTTATCCTGCCAAGGCTGACACTGATGTGCCGCCAAGTTGGTTGGGTGGCTTGTCTCAACTGCTAGGGTGAGACCTGGGGTACATGCAGTGTGGGTTTTCTTGAAACCCTAAACCAGACCAAATTCTAGTATTGCCCTAGACCTTGGAGATTAATGGGAAAAACTGGAAAAGTTATACCCGACCCCTAGACTCGATTATGATACTACACTAGGTGTCGGATTGGGCTGTCTTTGATGTACCAATCAGTGAGATTCTTAGCAGGGATCAAAACCTGGGTATGTTGGGACAGTCTGAGAATTCATTTGAGTGGGTGATCATAGTGACAGGATTAGCCCCTTTGTTGGACAAAGGAAATGATTGGGAATGCACTCTCACTGATGGAAACCAAGACTGCCGGCAGCCGATTTCAACCGTTGAGATTTGTTTTGCAAAATATATTTTATGAGATATAAAAGTATATATATTATGGTTTCTAAAATGTTTGCAAAAGGTTTTAATTCCCGGGATCCATATAAGTAGAGAGTGCAACACTGTTCCTAACAGTCGAGGGAGAGGTCATCTCTTGTCGGGCAGTGTTTGATCATTATGGGCTGAGTGGTTAAGTGTAAGACCATTGAGGGTAATACCTGATGGGCTAATCTTGCATCTGCCCACAGTCCCTGGGTGTTACAAGGTGGCTTGGCCCAGGGACCACTTAGGGTAAGTGTTGGGCCCATAGAGCCCATTTGATGGGTTTCATGGGGTGCACTGTCCATAGTAGTGTATTCGGCTAGGCCTTGTAACAAAGGCTGGGCCGAACCCATGTGGCTGATGTGTAGATCAATGCTTGGGTCCCATGCCATACAAGGAAGCCCAACTGGGCAATAGTTAGGAAGGTTAAGTGAGCACATAAGCTTAATGGGCCTAAAGCCCATTTTGAAATGGACTTATTTAATAAGTTAAATATGGGCGAATTCTGAGATGGATCAGCAGATAGGATAGGAACTTAACCCTATCCACTCAGAGAGCCGAAATCTAAATGTGATTTGGATCTGGAAACCTCCTAATTAGATTAGGAGAAGGTTGATCCAATCTGCAGATAGGATAAGGGTTTATCCTTATCACCTAAAGAGATGTTTTGATCCAAATAAGATTTGGATCAGCAACTCCTAATAGGATTAGGAGCTGATCCTTTGGGGTTACAAATAAGGAGGGAGCAGCAGCCTTTAGAGATTCTCACAGCCTCTTCAGAGCTGAAATCACAGAAGAAATGTTTCTGCAATCCCTGCAAAGATCTTTCTTGTCGCCTCCTTCCTGCAGTCGCCAGACATCCAGTTCGATCTCCAGTTGTGGGAGAAGTCAAGATTCGATCTTGACATCAGTTCTTTGAGAATGAATTGATAGGAAGCTGTACTCACGTGCCATCCTGTTGTTTCTTGCAAAAGACAGAATTCTTGGAGAGGAATACTGCTGATTCTGCTTCATCTTACACTGCGCCATCTTCAGTGGGAGCAGTCTTTGGATCCTTCTTTGGGCGTGAACACCTTTGTTGGGAGATATTGTTTCTCCGTATCAGGTATAACCCTCTCCTACTTCTTTTGTTTCAGATCTGGTTCAGTTTATGGTTCAAGATTGATCATTGAAATTATGATTTTCTAAATAGGGAATGTGATTCCCAGTTGAAGGGAGAGAAAAATTTTTGAAATTCGCCCCTTTATTCCGCAAGATTTGGGCATCCATACATGGATCTCTCATCCCTTCAGTAGTATCAGAGCCATGGTTCAAATCTTGAACCAATTTGTTTCAGATCTGAACCTGTGCAAATGGGCAGAAGGCGTTCTACCCAATATGCGCAGATAAGGGTTTTGGGAAATTTGTTCCCAAAATTATGGGCGAATAATCTGAAATTAATTTTTGTATAAATATGATTATTATTTAGAATTGTTCTTTATGATTTTCTTGATTTATTGGCTGCTCATACAAGAGGAGATCGAAATCTTGATTTGCGCAGGGAACCTACGATTTTGTAGATTATGGATTATTTTATTACATTTGGTTTGTAAATTTTTTTTTAATTTTAGACTGAATGTATAGGTATTCGATCTGATGTAATTATTAATAGAAATTAGGATTTCTATTTATTTTATTTTGGATCAAAGATGGCGGCGCAAGGATGGAGATTTCGCAGATAGGGGAATCGCAATCTGCGATTTGCAGTTTATGAAACTGCAAACTGTGTTCTAACCTCTGTTTTGTAGGATGGATTGTGCGAACAGCCCTGTTTGACTGATTATTGCTTTTCTTTTATCAGTATTTAATTTCAGATTATTTTCTTGAATTAAAGATTTAATTAAAAATCAAACCCTAGACCCATTCGAACCAAGATTGGTTCAAATTGTTTGGACCAAATCTAGGGTTTAATCAAGGCTGAAAGTCAGCCCTAATTTTCCCACTAATGGGCCTGAGGAATGATGATTAATTAAATAGTTAATTCGGCCCAACTTGTATAGGCCCAGTTTTAATTGGTTAAAACTACTAAAAGCCCACTCTGCGGATAAAGCTATATGGGTTGAACCCATCAACCCTAATTCGGCCCATATACTTAGATAATATTAAATGGTTAATATTATGGATTTAAAATGGGCTTTAAATGGGCTTTACAGATAATTAATTGATTGGATCAATTTATCCTTGCATGTGATGTATGGATGTGTGATGTGCTGCGTACATGGGCCATAAGTACTTGGTCCATGTTCAATCGACAGTGGCTCTTGCGCACACCATGTTCAATCGACAGTTGGCTCCATGCACCCTATGTGATTTCCTACATTTCCAGAGACAACTCGCAGTCTCCATCACTTAGAAAGGAGGGAAATCTCAGAGATGAATAAATGGAAATGGAACGTAGGTTAAAATCCATATCTATGTAATGAACATGAATCAAATTAGGTTGTGGACTGATGTTTGCTCTTTTATCAGAAATTGGAAAACAAACAATTTGCAAAGTTGCTTGATGATAACAAGTTGAAGGGCTCAAACTATGCCGACTGGTACAGGAACCTTATGTTGGTCTTAACCTCTGCGAAATTGGATAAGGTAGCCAAGAATCCTGCTCTGGATCGTCCGGGAGACAGGGCTTCTGAGGCCCGGAGAAAGGAATACCAAGAATGGGAGGAGAAATACTCCCTTGCCCGCTGCTATATCATTGCCTCCTTGGACAACCCAATTCAGAGGCAGTTCGATCAGATCGAACTTGCTAAGGATGTATTGGATAGTCTCAAGACAATGTACGAAGAGCAGAATTGTTCTACTCGGCAGAAGGTCTTGAAGCAGTTCATGACCGCGCAGATGTCCAAGGGCCAACAGGTTCACAACCATTGTCTTCGGATGATGGGCTATATCAACGAACTGGAGGCTCTTGGATCCAGGCTGAATCTGGTAACATAGATTCGATGCTATTCTCAACTCTCTACCTCCATCCTTTAATCCATTCATCATGAATTACAACATGAACAAGCTGAACGTCAGCTTGCAGGAACTCAGCAATATGTTGCAGAGGGCCGAAGAATTGATTAAAAAGGATGAGCCCATAGCCATGCTTGTTGAAACTGGCAAATCGGGCAAGAAAAGGAAGGCAAAGAGAAAGCCCTAGAAGAAGACTACCAAACCCAAGAAATAGAGGAAGGACAAGGCATCAGATGCCTATCATTTTTACAAGAAGACTGGCCACTGGAAAAGGAACTGTCCTGCCTACCTGGAATCCAAGAAAGGTAATTTCAAAACTTGTATTATAGAAACCAATTTATTGGTAGCATCTGCGTTCTGGTGTATTGACTCCGGGGATTCAACTCATGCGTGTAACTCACTGTAGAGGTTCAAGGTAAGCAGAAGGCTGAGTGACGGAGAAGTCACACTCTAGTTGGGGACTACTACAACTGTTGCAGCCATGGCCATAGGAACCGTGGAGTTACTTTTTAGAGAATGAACAATTGTATTGAAAGATTGTCTTTATGTACAAAATTTAAGGAGAAATTTGATTTATGTCTCAAAACTGTATGCAGATGGTTATTCTGTCTTCTTTAGTAATACGATTACTATTAAAAGAAATAACAGATTCATCGCATATGGGGAACTGGAGAATGGTCTCTATGTTCTACATCCTTCTCTAGAAACTAACATAACCGAAACTACGTCGGATGAAATCCCCAAGAAGAGAGCCCGTGATATAGTTAATCCCACGTGTCTGTGGCATTACCGACTTGGCCACATCAGTGTTGACCGAATCACAAGGTTGGTAAGGGATGGTCCTTTGGATTTTCTAACTGTAGAAGATCTTCCCACTTGTGAGCCTTGCCTACAAGGCAAGATGACAAAACGGCTATTTAACGGTAAGCCTGAAAGATGTACAGGCACACTTAACCTTATACATACTGATGTATGTGTTCCCTTGAGTGTTAGGACACATAATCATTATGTGTATTTCATCACCTTTACAGATGATTTTTCACGATATGGTTACGTGTACCTAATGAGACACAAGTCTGAATCTTTTGAAAAGTTCAAAGAGTTCAGACAAGAGGTCGAGAAACAGTTGGGGAGAGAAATCAAAGCCCTTCGATCAGATCGAGGTGGCGAGTATCTCTCTAACGAATTCAAGGACTACTTAAAGGACAATGGGATAGTATCACAATTAGCTCCTCCTGCTACACCACAACTTAACGGTGTTTTAGAGAGAAGGAATAGGACTTTATTGGATATGGTCCGGTCGCTTCTCATACACTCAGAGTTACCCACATCCTTTTGGGGTTATGCATTAGAGAGTGCGATTTACGTGCTGAATCGGGTTCCAAACACTCCATATGAACTTTGGACCGAAAAGAAACCAAGTGTCAGACACTTGAAGATTTGGGGTTGTCCAACACATGTTAAAAGAACAAGTGCAGACAAATTAGAATCCAAAACCAGCCGTTGCCTATTTGTAGGCTACCCAAAAGGCTCTATAGGTTACCTATTCTATGACCCAAGTGAGCAGAAAGTGTTCTGCAGTCGAAATGCACAATTCTTGGAAACTGATTACATCCTGGACACCCATTGTCAGGAAGTTGTTCTTGATGATGAGAGCTCAGGAGCAGTGGGAGATGTCCCACAAGTTCTAGGTAGTGACCAACCTAGAAGATCCACTCGAGTATCCAGGCCACCAGTCCGTTATGGTTATGACCAGGATAGTTACCTAGTGGAAACCATGACTAGTGAGGAGGATCCCGTGACTTACGCAGAAGCTATGTTGGACATAGATTCCCAGAAGTGGGTGGAGGCCATGAGAGCAGAGATGGACTCAATGAAGACCAATGGAGTCTGAACTCTAGTAGATCCGCCCTCCGGGGTAAAAGCAATCGGTTACAAATGGATTTACAAGAGGAAGAAGGGCCCCGATGGTTGGGTTGAGACCTTCAAAGCTCGTCTGGTGGCGAAAGGGTACACTCAGAAAGAGGACATCGATTATGAGGAAACCTTTTCGCCTGTGGCCATGCTTAAATCCATTAGGATCCTGATAGCTGTAGCAGCATACCATGATTATGAGATTTGGCAGATGGATGTCAAAACTGCATTCCTGGATGGAGATCTTAGTGAAGATATCTATATGCAGCAGCCGCAAGGATTCATTGCTGCAGGTCAGGAAAACATGGTATGTAAACTTAATAGATCCATTTATGGACTTAAGCAAGCTTCTAGGAGTTGGAACATTCGTTTTGACTCTGTTGTCAAATCGTTTGAATTCAAGCAGAATCCGGATGAACCCTGTGTTTACAGGAAGTACAGTGGAGATAAGGTTACCTTCTTGATTCTATATGTAGATGACATCTACTCATTGGGAATGATGTAGAAATGTTAACTACGGTGAAAGTATGGCTTTCACAACAATTCTCCATGAAAGATCTTGGAGAAGCCTCCTATATACTGTGTCTTCGACTCTATAGAGATAGATCGAAGTGGATAATAGGATTATCCCAATCTGCTTACATTGAAAAAATAGTCAAAAGATACAGCATGGAAAACTCCAAGAAAGGAAATGTTCCTTTCAGGCATGGAGTCACTCTCTCCAAGAAGATGTCTCCCAAGACTTCTGAGCAGATTGATGGCATGAAAGACGTTCCCTATAACTTTGCCGTAGGGAGCATCATGTATGCCATGCTGTGCACTCGTCCTGACATTGCTCAGGCAGTGAGTGTATTAAGCAGATTTCAGGCCAACCTAGGGCAGGAGCACTGGACTGCTGTGAAAAACATACTTAAGTACCTTCGAAGGACAAAAGAGTTTTGTCTAGTATTCGATGGTAGCTCACTACAGATCCAAGGGTATACAGATGTCAATTTCTAGTCGGATCCAGATGATAGAAAGTCTACATCTGGATATGTTTTCATGATAGGATCGTGTGCTGTTTGCTGGAAAAGCAGTAAACAGGGGTCCACTGCAGACTCCACAACCGAGGCCGAGTACATTGCCGCAAGTGAGGCTGTCAAAGAAGCCGTGTGGATGAAGAAGTTCGTTCACGAGTTGGGAGTAGTTCCGTCCAGCACATCACCCATCCCGTTGTTGTGTGACAATAATGGAGCCATTGCTCAGGCTAAGGAGCCACGAGCCCACTCGAAGTCGAAGCACATCGAGAGGAAGTACCACGTACTGCGGGAGATTGTTGGTAGAGGGGATGCCTTCATTCTGAAGGTAGCGTCAGCGGAAAATGTAGCAGACCCATTGACAAAGCCGCTATCACAGAAAGTGTTTGAGAAACACGTGGAAAGCATGGGACTCCGGCTTGTACCTGATTGGACCTAAGTGCAAGTGGGAGCTGTTGAACAGTTTTGTATGCCCTTAGCTTCAATCAGAATGATGTACTTTATGAGCTTATTGTAAATGAATAAAAGTGCATATTTGATTCATGTTCGATTGGTATGTTTCTATGTAATACCCTTAAACTGGACACTTAATGAGACTCATGTTAGTTTAGAATGTTCACAGCCAGTGGGTCGGTCTAGGGAGACCTATCCTGATAAGGCTGACACTGTGGTGCCACCAAGTCGGTTAGGGTGGCCTGTCTCAGCTGCCAGGGTGAGACCCTAGGCACACACAGTGTAGGATTAATTGAATCTTTGAACTGGACCAGATTTCTAGTATTGCCCTGGACCTTAGAGATTAATGGGCAAAACTGGAAAGTTACACCCGACCCCTAGACTCGATTATGATACTACACTAGGTGTCGGATTGGGCTGTCTTTGATGTACCAATCAGTGAGATCCTTAGCAGGGGTCAAAACCTGGGTATGTTGGGATAGTCTAAGAATTCATCTAAGTGGGTGATCATAGTGACACCCTTTGTCGGACAAAGGTAATGATCGGGGATGCACTCTCACTGATGGAAACCAAGACTGCCGGCAGCCGATTTCAAACGTTGAGATTTGTTTTGCAAAATATATTTTATATGAGATACAAAAGTATATATATTATGGTTTCTAAAATATTTGCAAAAGGTTTAGTTCACGGGATCCATATAAGCAGAGAGTGCAACACTGTTCCTAGCAGTCGTGGGAGAGGTCCTCTCTTGTCGGGCAGTGTTTGCTCATTATGGGCTGTGAGGTTAAGTGTAAGACCATTGAGGGTAATACCTAATGGGCTAATCTTGCATCTGCCCACAGTCCCTGGGTGTTACAAGGTGGCTTGGCCCAAGGACCACTTAGGGTAAGTGTTGGGCCCATAGAGCCCATTTGATGGGTTTCAGGGGGTGCACTGTCCATAGCAGTATATTCGGCCAGGCCTTGTAACAAAGGCTGGGCTGAACCCATGTGGCTGATGTGTAGATCAATGCTTGGGTCCCACGCCATACAAGGAAGCCCAACTGGGCAGTAGTTAGGAAGGTTAAGTGAGCACATAAGCTTAATGGGCCTAAAGCCCATTTCGAACTGGACTTATTTAATAAGTTAAATATGGGCGAATTCTGAGATGGATCAGCAGATAGGATAGGGACTTAACCCTATCCACTCAGAGAGCCCAGATCTAAATGTGATTTGGATATGGAAACCTCCTAATAAGATTAGGAGAAGGTTGATCCAATCTGCAGATAAGATAAGGGTTTATCTTTATCACCTAAAGAGATGTTTTGATCCAAATAAGATTTGGATTAACAATTCCTAATTGGATTAGGAGCTGATCCTTTGGGGTTACAAATAAGGAGGGGCAGCAGCCTTTAGAGATTCTCACATCCTCTTCAGAGCTGAAATCACAGAAGAAAGATTTCTGCAATCCTTGCAAAGATCTTTCTTGCCGCCTCCTTCCTGCAGCCACCAGACATTCAGTTCAATCTCCAGTTGTGAGAGAAGTCAAGATTCGATCCTGACATCAGTTCTTTGAGAAAGAATTGATAGGAAGCTATGCTCACATGCCATTCTGTTGTTTCTTGCAAAGGACAAAATTCTTGGAGAAGAATACTGCTAATTCTGCTCCATCCTACACCGTGCCATCTTCAGTGGGAGCAGTCTTTGGATCCTTCCTTGGGTGTGAACACCTTCGTTGGGAGATATTGTTTCTCCGTATCAGGTATAACCTTCTCCTACTCCTTTTGGTTCAGATCTGGTTCAGTTTATGGTTCAAGATTGATCATTGAAATTATGATTTTCTAAATAGGGAATGCGATTTCCAGTTGAAGGGAGAGAAAAATTTTTGAAATTCGCCCCTTTATTCCGCAAGATTTGGGCGTCCATACATGGATCTCTCATCCCTTCAATTCGATGGTAGTTCACTACAGATCCAAGGGTATACTAATACCGACTTTCAGTCAAGCCCAGATGGTAGAATGTCTATATCTAGTTACACCTTTACGATGGGGTCCTATGTAGTAAGAATAACAGTCCACAACCCAAGCCGAGGACATTGCCATAAGTGTGGCTGCCTAATGGATGAAGGTGTTCATTCTGGAATTTAGAATTCAGCGCATCACCCGTTCCACTGTTGTGCGACAACACTAGATCTACGGGAGATTGATGTTAAAAGGTAGCATTAGTGGAGAATGTGGTAGACCCATTGACTAATACACTGACACAGAAAGTGTTTGAGAAACACGTGGAAAGTCTGGGACTCCGGCTTGTATCCGATTGGACCTAAGTGCAAATGGGAGCTATTAGATAGTGTATGCCCTTAGCTCCAATCAGATTGATGTACTTATTGTTATTTATTGTAAATGAATAAAGTGCATAATTGATTCATGTCATTGTGGTGTATTTCTGTGTGATACCCTTAAACTGGACACTTATGAGACTCGTGTTAGTTTAGAATCTTCACAGCCGTTGGATAGATCTGGGGAGATTTATCCTGCCAAGGCTGACACTGATGTGCCACCAAGTTGGTTGGGGTAGCTTGTCTCAGCTGTCAAGGTGAGACTTGAGGTACATGCAATGTGGGTTTTCTTGAAACCCTAAACCGGACCAAATTCCAGTTTTGCCCTGGACCTTGGAGATAGATGGGGAAAACTGGAATCTTGCACCTGACCCCTAGACTCGATTATGGTACTACACTAGGTGTCGGATTGGGATGTCTTTGATATGCCAATCAGTTAGATCCTTAGAGGAGGTTAAGACCTAGGTAGGTTGGAACAGTTTGAGAATTCACCTGAGTGGGTGATCACAATGATAGGATCAACCCCTTTGTCGGACAAAGTGAATGATCAGGGAATGCACTCTCTTTGATGGAAACCTAAATTGCTAGTAGTTGATTTCAAACGTTGAAATTTGGTTTTGCAAAATATATTTATATAAAGATATACATATATATTTATATATATATTATGGTTTCAAAATGTTTGCAAAAGGTTTTAATTCTTGTGATCCATGTGAGTAGAGAGTGTAGCACTATACCTTGCAGCCGAGGGAGAGGTCCTCTCTTGTCAGGCAGTGTTTGATCATTATGGGCTGAGAGGTTAAGTGTTTGATCATAAAATAAAAGTATATAAGATATAAATACATTTTGCAAAAACAGATTTCAAATACAGTTGAAATCCACTACTAGCAGTTTAGGTTTCCATAAGAGAGAGAGTAAACCCTAATATTTACTTAGTCCAGCAATGAGGCTGATCTATCACTATGGTCACCCACTCAGGTGAATTCCCAAAATGTTCGAACATGCCTAGGTGTTGACCTCTAAAGGATCTCACTGATTGGCACATCAAAGACAACCCAGTCCAACACCTAAGGCAAAACCATAATCAAGTCTGGAGTTATGTGTAACTTTTTAGTTTTTACCCATCTATCTCCAAGGTCCAAGGCATTACTAAAAATTGGTTCGGGTTCAGTGTTTCTTCCAAACCCACATCTCCTGTGTAACTCTAGTAGTTGAGACAAGGTACTCCAACTATTTGGTAATACACCAATGTCAGATAAACTTCCCATAAAAACATTTTAAAGTAACACGAGTCTCATAAGTGTCCAATTTAAGGGGTAATTCATAGAAAATATACCAATATCAACATGAAACAATAATGTACTTTATTCATTTACAAATAAATGTTCATGCACATCAGTCTAACTAGAGCTAAGGGATATACTTTTTGTGTGAGTGGTTTAGTCAATGTGTCTACCACAGATTCCACTAATGCTACCTTCTGAATCTAGATATTTTCTCTACCAACAATCTCCTATAAATTATGATACTTTCTGTCGATGTGCTTTGACATTAAGTGGGCTCTTCACTCATTAACCTGAGCAATAGCTCTAGTGTTATCACACAAGGGTGGAACGGGAGATGTGTTGGATGGTGCAACTCCTAATTTTTGGATGAATTTCTTCATCTAAACTGCTTCCTTAGCAGTCTCACTTGCGATAATGTACTCAGCCTCAGTCGTGGAATCTATTGTGGACCCTTGTTTGCTACTATTCTAGATAACTAAATAGGATCCCATCATAAAGATGTATCTAGATGTAGATTTTCTATCATCTGGGTCATATTGGAAATCAACATCTAAACGATCAATTGTAGTGAACTACCATCGAAAATAAGACAATAATCTTTAGTCCTACATAGGTATTTTAGTATATTTTTCACTACAGTCCAGTGCTCTTGTCTTGGGTTGGATTGGTATCTACTTACAACATTCACAGCTTAAGTAATGTTTGGCCGAGTGCACAACATGCATACATGATGCTCCTTATGGTAGAGGCATAGGGAACCTTTGTCATGTCCTCTATCTCTTCAGGGGTCTTAGGTGACATTCCTTTGGAGAGAGTTATTTTATGTCTGAAAGGAACGAATCCCTTATTGGAATCCTGATTGTTGAATCTCTTGACGATCTTGTCAATATATTGAGATAATCCAATTAACCTCTTTGATCTATCTCTATAGAGTCGAAGCCACAAAATGTAAGAGGCTTCTCCAAGATCTTTCATGGAGAATTGTTGTGAAAGTCATGCCTTCACTGTGGTTAATATTCCTACATCATTCCCAATGAGTAGAATGTCGTCTACAGAACCAAGAATGTAACCTTATCTCCCACTGTCTTTTTATAAACACAAGGTTCATCCAGATTTTGCTCAAAATCAAACTGTTTGCCTATTGAGTTAAACCGGATGTTCTAGCTTTTAGAAGCTTACTTTAACCCATATATGGATCTATATATTTATCTTACACACCATGTGTTCTTGACCCTTGACAATAAAGCATTTTGGCTGCTACATATAGATATTTTTAGTAAGACATCCGTCCAGGAATGCAATTTTGATGTCCATTTGCCAGATCTCATAATCATAATGTACAACTATAGCCAATAGTATCTTAATAGATTTAAGCATGGCCATAGGTGCAAAGGTCTCCTCATAATCGACTCCTTTCTGAGTGTAATCTTTCGCCACAAGTCGAGCTTTATAGATCTTAACCTTTCCATTAGGGCCCTTCTTCCTCTTGTAGATTCACTTGTAACCAATTGCTTTCACCCCAAGGGCTGAGTCTATGAGAGACTAGACTCCGTTGGTTTCATCGAGTCCATCTCAATTTTCATGGAATCTACCCACTTCAAGGAGTATATGTCTAACATAGCTTCTGTATAAGTCACGATATCTTCCTTGCTATCCATTGCTTCCATCAAGTAACTTTTTTTATTATAGCCAAAACGTACAAGAGGTATAGAAACCCAATTAGATCTTCTAGGCTGGACTTCTTGATGATGACTATTCAGGATGTAGTCCTCTTCTAAGAAGTGAACATTTCGACTAACAAAAACTTTTTGTTCTCGCGGGTCATAGAAAATATACCCAACAGAGTCCTTGGGGTAGCATACAAATAGGCAATGACTTGTTTTGAATTCTAATTTGTCTGCACTTGTCTTTTTGGCATGTGTTAGACAACCCCATATTTTCAAGTGTCTTACGCTTGGTTCCTTGCTAGTTCATAGCTCAAAAAGAATCATAGAAACCGATTTGGTTGGAATCCAATTCAACACGTAGGTCATAGTCTCCAGTGCATATTCACAAAAGGAGTGGATAAGGAGTGATCAAACCATAAATAATAAAGTCTGATTTCTTCTCTCTAATACACCATTCAATTATGGTATAGCAGGAGGACTCAACTGTTAAATAATCTCATTGTCCTTTAAGTACTCCCTAAATTTGTCGAAGAGATATTTACCTCATCGATCTGATCGAAGGGTTATAATTTGTCTCCGCAACTCCTTGTCGATTTCTTTTTTGAACTCCTTAAACTTTTCAAAAGATTCAGACATATGTTTCATTAGATACATGTAACCATATTGAGAATCTAGACATGTTGGTTACATGTCCTAATGTTCATGGGATCACATACGTTAGTATGTATAAGGTCAAGTTGTCCATACTTCTTTTAGGCTTACTTGTAAATGGCCTTTTAGTACATGTCCATACTCACAAGTTGGTAGATCTTCTATAGTAAGAAAATCTGGAGGACTATCCTTTACCAATCTTGTAATACATTCTTTATTTATATGGCCAAGTCAGTAATGCCATAGACATGTGGGATTAATTATTTCCCATGCTCTTTTCTCGGGTATGTATTCTGACGTTATTTTGGTCACATTTGTTTCTAGAGAAGGGTGGAGTACATAAAGACCATTCTTAAGTTCTTCATGAGCAAGGATTTTATTATCCAATTTAATATTAATTAATGAAATAGAATAACCATTCTTACATAAGTTAGAAACAGAAATCAAATTTCTTCTAAGTTGTTGTGAGCCCCGAGAAGCTCGTGGTTGGTTCAAAAAGTAGGAGTCGCCACCCATTTTTTAGAGGAAATGAGCCCTCCTTTTCAAATTCGAAAAATTGATTTGTCTTTGTTAATGACTCCATTCTGCATGGGAAAAAGGCACACAACTGAGAGATTTTGGGTCCCAAGGATTGGGAGAGGGGAGGTATTAGGCACCCCTCTATCCAAGCTGTTGTAGCAGCCCAATATAGGAGTTGCTTAGGTTCAATTTCTAAAGAAGGAAAGCATAAATGGTTGCAAGAATTTCTTAAATCTGGAGGAAAATGCTTTCAACTTATCCTAAGACCAATTTTGAGGTGATGTTATCGGGTCTTAGGTACTAGTTTCCCTAAGACCCTCGCTTCTCTGCCTCTATTCTCAATCAAGAAGAATTGTAAATTATGGTTCTCCTCAAGCAACCCAGAAAAACTAAAACAAACAGAGATTATGAAATCAAGTTTAAAAGTTAAAATGAAAGACTTACCTATCATATGTATATTGACGGGAGTTTTCCAACTATGGGAACAAGTTCACAGAAGCTTGAATTAGATACTGGGATGGATAGTGCGCTTTTGGGTTTCAAATCTTGCAATTAAAAAAAGATGGATGGATTTGAAGTTTGATGTTCAAGGACTTTGGGATTTCAGGTAAAATGAAGACATTACAAAGGTTGGGAAAAATTCTCTTTTCTCATCTTCTTCTCTTTTAGATCCCTCTCTTTCTAGTTTTCTTTCATCTCTAGTTCCCCTCTCTCTCCCTGGGGGCCTCCCCTCGAGATCAAGTTGGATCAGTATTTATAGAGAAATAAAGAGGAAGAGATCTGAAATTCGTCCAATCACTAGGCTTAGGCTTCAAGAAAGATTTTTTTTTTTTTTACAAAAATAGGTAAGGATTCTTTAAAGAAAAAGGTGCTTAGTCAAGATTTTTTCTTTGGTGAAATGTTTTATTCAATTGGGGGTGGTTTTCATGGGTGTTGTGTGTTCAATAGAAACTTGGGGCGTGTCTATCATGGTAGTCATGATATTTTGTCTTTTCTTGGTTTTAAGTAAGGATATTTTGTGGTTTTGGGGTTTTTAGGTCTATTAGGCTTTATTTCATTGGTCCAAGTGTTCTAATGGCTCAAGAATGGATTTGACATCAGCCATCACCCTTTCGAGGCTTCAGGTCGGAACAGATGACATGGCAATTTAATCTGGTGAGTTGAAATGGTATCTTTCTAGTTCAATGGTCAAATAGATGAATTTGGTCATGAAATTTAGCATGTTGGAGTGTTTGGGTCTCTGAACATAATGGTGATGTCTGATTGGTCAAATAGGGTTAGGATGATTGAGATTTATGTTGGCAAGTTTAGATTAACGAGATTTGTCGAAAAAGGATCTTAGTTTGATGAAGGGTCAAATAAGGGAATTTTGAGCTACAATTTGGTAGGTAAGCATTTTTTATCGTCCTGATGTTAAATAGCGTATGCCCTTAGCTCCAATCAGATTGATGTACTTGTTGTCATTTATAGTAAATGAATAAAAGTGCATAATTGATTCATGTGACTTGGTGTGTTTCTGTGCAATACCCTTAAACTGGACACTTATGAGACTCGTGTTAGTTTAGAATCTTCGTAGCCGTTGGATAGATCTGGGGAGATTTATTCTACCAAGGCTAACACTGATGTGCCGCCAAATTGGTTGGGGTGGCTTGTCTTAGATGCTAGGGTGAGACTTGAGGTACATGCAATGTGGGTTTTCTTGAAACCCTGAATCAAACCAAATTCCAATATTGCCAAGGACCTTGGAGATAGATGGGCAAAACTAGAATGTTACACCTGACTCTTAGACTCGATTATGGTACTACACTAGGTGTTAGATTGGGCTGTCTTTGATATGCCAATCAGTGAAATCCTCAAAGGGGGTCAAAACCTGGGTATGTTGGGACAGTCCGAGAATTCATCTGAGTAGGTGATCATAGTGACAAGACTAGCCCTTTTGTTGAACAAAGTGAATGATCAGGGAATGCACTCTCTCTGATGGAAACCTAAACTATCGGTTGTGGATTTAAAATGTGTTTGAAATTTGGATTTGCAAAATATATTTATATAAAGGTATACCTATATATTATGATTTCAAATTGTTTGCAAAAGGTTTTAATTGCCGAGATCCATCTGAGTAGAGAGTGTTGTGCGAATCACTTTGGTTTGACCTAAATCTCACTTTAGGGACCCATCTGAGTAGATGGCCATTTAGGGCCCATCTAAATCTGACTTTGAGAAAGCCAGTGGGAGTCCCTTTGGTTTGACCTAAATAAAACTAGGGCGTAATTATTCGTTCCCTCCTGAAAATATAAGTGCATGTGATAGGGAGATTCATATCAGGAACTCTCTAAAGGCCTTCCATTATTAGCATGAAGATGGGTCTTTCAGACCTTGCTTCTTAGTCTCCAGATATTGAGGACAGTTCCTCTTTTAATGGCCGATTTGTTTGCAAAAGTAACAGGCATCCGATACTTTGTCCTTCTTCTGCTTTTTTGGTTTGCTAGTCTTTTTCTGAGGCTTTTACTTTGCCCTTCTCTTCTTTTTACTTGAATTGCCACCTTCAACAAGCATGGCTATTGGTTTATCCTTCTTAATCAGTTCTTCAGCCCTCTGTAACATATTGCTGAGTTCCTGAAGGCTAACATTTAGCTTATTCATGTTGTAGTTCATGATAAACTGATTGAAGGAGGGAGGCAAGCAATTTAGGATGGTATCAACCTAGGTGACATGTTTTATCCCTGACCCGAGTGCCTCTAGTTCATTAATGTAACTCATCATCTTAAGACAAAGGTCATGAACCATCTGGTTCTCGATCATTTTTGTGGTCATGAACAACTTCAAGACCTTCTGACGAGTAGAACGATTATGCTCTTCATACATGGTCCTCAGACTATTTAGGATATCATTGGACACTTCGATCTAGTCGAATTGTCTCTGTATCGGATTGTCGATGGAGGCTATGATGTAGCACCGGGCAAGAGAATTCTTATCTTCCCATTCTTGATACTCTTTCCTACGTGCCATAGAGGCCCTACCACCCGGACGATCCGGAGCAGGGTTCTTAGCAACCTTATCCAATTTCTTAGACGTTAATACCAGCATAAGGTTACGGAACCAGTCAGCATAATTTGGGCCCTTAAGTTTGTTATCGTCCAACAACTTGATGAATTATCTGTTGGCCATTTCTGATAAAAGGCAAGGCAGATTATTAGTCAACAACATAAATTGGTTCTTGTTTACTACATAGATATGGCTTTTAATCTATGTTCCATTTCCATTTATTCATCTCTGAGATTTCCCTCATATCTCAATGACGGAGACTGTGAAGTATGTCTCTGTAAATATGGGAAATCACATACAGTGCATGAAGCCAACTGTTTCAGCTGCATAACCCCACCACCTTCTGTGAAGGATCATATCCACTCATCTTATGAGCTTTCCCTTTGGCCTCTGTTAGAAAAGGTCCATTGCTACTTTAGGTTAAACCTTTCTATCCAGTATGTGCTTACCCATCATATTCGTGAATGCCAAGCCATGAAAGAGTCTTCCATTTTAGGATAGGCCGCTCCCCCATCGGTCTATGATGCCCCTATCATCTTGCCTCCTTTTAATTAACTAACTTAAGCCCAATTCGAATTGGGCTTTAGACCCATTAAGTTTATGTGCTCACTTAACCTCTTAACATATTACCTATTTGGCTATCTTTGTATGGCGCGGTGATGTGAATAAAAATTATCATACTCTTATCTATGAATATTTAGTCTTTTTACACTAAATTAACACTTAATTGGACTCATTACTCTGGTATTTTGATTCAGGGCAAGGAAACAAGTCGTCAAAGGGAAAACAAGGCTAATCGGATGGTTTTTTACAGTTTCAGCACCATTCAGTAATCTGGGCCTAACTCTCATATCCAAGCTCCGATTGGGCTGATTCAAGATGAACTGGAAATATAAGAGCGAAATCTACAACTTTCATGTTTTGGGTTTTGACAGGTTCGGCCTTCCCCGAAGTCAAAATTGGGCCTAAAGTCGAAGCGGATCCGTAGTAAAGTCCAGCTCACAACTGAAGCCCAATTCGCAAAAAAGCCTTGTAGCAGCCCAACTTATTAAAGCAGCCCACTCGAATTCAAGAATCCAGAGTTTTCTTAGATTTGAATTTTAAATGTAATTCTAGAAAGTTAAAGAAGATTGAGATCATTAGATAAGAGATAAGATAAGATAAGATAGGATAGGATCAGTTTAAAACTAAACTGGATTATCCATTCTTGAGATAACTCCAAGTAGTTGTAACAGCCCCTCCCCTAAAACTATGTAAAGAGTTTGGCATACCATCACCTGGCATCTATTAATTATTGAAGCTCTCTCTGAAGCAATCAAGAAGACCATGAAGAAAGTTTCAAGAAGGAGATCAGCAAGGCAAGAAAGCTTCAAGAAGGAGGTGGCGACAAGAAGAAGAAAAGATCTCAACTTCAAGGGCGACATCATGAGTTCTTTCTTTCCTCTTGTTTGTTTTGTTTCCTCTATCATGAATTAATTTATTTGTAGCTAGGGCTGTGGAAAGCCTAACCATGACAATGAATTTATTTTTATCATGATTTATCCAAGATTGTGATTTCCATATAGTCTATGAGTTATTATGCTTAATGCGATTAGGAGTTTGGCCACCTCTTAATTGATTTGGTTTATGTGAATGAATTGGGAGAGGAATTCATATAATGGACTGAATAATTCATGGTGTGAATTGAATGGTATATAGGGATATATACACATGATTCATCTGAATGTATAAGTTTTTCTTTGAACTTAATGCATTTCTATCTTGAGAACTCTAGTCGAGGGATCGAAGGGTTACTTGATAGAAATAGATTTTATATATCTTGGGAAAGAATATTAAATAAATTTGGAAAAATTTCAGCTTATGGAAATGATAAATTATCTTGGTTAATCTCATCCATTAATATTCATTGGAATGGTTAGGCGGACCAATGGTCCTAGTGATTTCAGTTAACCGTTGCATATTCAGTTATTGATTACCCTTGTTTTTATTTTCTTTCTCTATTTTTAATTTTTAGTAGTTCTTATTGTTGGATCTGAATTTCGATTGTCCAAATAATTAAGGAAGGTTGTAGTTCTAATACTTATTTTGTTAAATCCTCATGGGAACAATATTTTCATACTACTTGGTAACTAGTGCACTTGCTAGGGTTATAATTTTAGCTATCATGTTTTTGGTGCCGTTGCCAGGGATTTAATCCTAAAATAATATTAGAATTTGTTAACCTTGGTTAATTTGGACTTTTATTTCTGTTTTTATTCTTTATTTGTTTGAACTCTTGTTGTGTTCAGATTTATTAGTGCATGGCACGCACTAGAAGGGAAGAACTAGCAGAATTCGATCCTGAAATAGAAAGAACCCTTCGATTATTGCAAAGAACCAGCAGAGGTAAAACGAAAGAGAGGATTGAAAGAGGCGAACCAGCAGTAGAAGTTGAGGAAGAAATGGAGGCAAATCGCACCCTTTTGGACTATGCTTGTCCAACAATTGATGGGGCTACTTCCAGCATTTGCAAGCCCACAATTCAAGCCAATAATTTCAAAATCAAGCCTGCAATTATCCAAATGATTCAGACGAGTATTCAATTTAGTGGGTTACCAAGTGATGATCCTAATGCACATATTATTAATTTCCTAGAAATATGTGATACATTTAAACATAATGGAGTTAGCGATGATGCTACTAGGCTTAGACTATTTCCATTTTCATTACGTGATAGAGCTAAAGATTGGCTTAACTCACTCCCTGCAGGAAGCATCACCACTTGGAATGACTTGACCCAAAAATTCTTGGCTAAGTATTTTCCACCTTCTAAAACAACAAAGTTAATTAATGATATCACTACTTTTGCTTAATTAGAGAGGGAATCTTTGTATGAAGCATGGGAACGATTTAAAGAGATGCTTAGGAAGTGTCCTCACCATGGGATACCAACTTGGCGTCAAATACAAACTTTTTATAATGGTATTACCCCCTCTAATCATTCCATTATTGATGCAGCTGCAGGTGGCACAATCATGTGGAAAATGCCAGAGGAAGCTTATGATCATAAATAATTTTGATTATTAAGAGGGATCTGAACCAGCAATCTTATTTACATCCCTTAATTGCAGCATCTGATTTCAGACCTACAATTCTTTGGGATTGTTGGTTCAGAATATTTCAACAAGCAATAATAATTGAAATCTGAATTGAAATGCATTATACACTATTGCACACATCCATTCACATCTGTTAGACTGAGGGCTGCTTATCAAAGCTGAATTCTCAAGGTACCTTCAGAGGACCTAAATTGAGCTATAACCAGACCTGAGCCAGGTTTGGGTTCAGGTTTGTAAGCTATGCAAGTGTATGGCTCATAATCTTGAAGAACTTCTATGACCTGAAATCAGGTCTGATGTGCATATAACATGTATATGTTGTTGCTATTCGGATTAATGACAGCAGTTCAGTTCACATTTAACTCAGTCAACATCTTGGTTCAGAATTCTTACAAGTCCATACAAATGCACATCAACCAACATCGTCCATATCAACCCATAGCTTTCAAGTTTAAGTAAAACAAGCCATTCATTCCACACAACTTTTGAGTTCAGGTCTACATTATTGCTACTGTTGAAATATAGCAAGTTGTAGAGCATAATTGAATCTAAGTTTTGATCAGACCTTTTGTTCATTCACAATAGAAATCAAAGCTAGCCATCATAATTTGTTTGAAAATTTGCAAGGAACATCCAAGAATGTGCGGGTGTTTGAAAGCACAAACCTGTCCTCAAATCAGGTTTGCTATAGCAGCCCTGCTACAAGTCTGAATTCTAATAGAAACACTTAGAAAGTGTTGCTTTTCATTAGATATCTGAGGCATCACAAATTTTCAATCCAAACATACATCCCCCCAGCTACATTAGCTCAGTTACAAGTGAATAAAGCAGAGAAAATAGTTCATCAAAAATTCAAAGTATTGGTTCAGTCCTCAACTGCAATTCGGATTTGTATCAGTTCAGATCTGAATTTCCTCAAGCCTTTGCTATCCAACTATTTTTGAGGTCTGGCAGATGTATCCTAGGGTGAATTGGGGTGGTTATGACACCCAATTCACCTCAAACTTGTATCAGTTCAGGTCTGACTGAACTGAGCAGTTCTGCAACAGTAGAATTCAGGTTTGAACTCAAGTCTGACCTGAATTCTCAATTGCCTTACCTTCAGGTCTTGCTACCAAACTGCTACCAAACTGCTTTTGGGGAATAGCAGATCTGAACTGTTGCAGGTCTGCAACTGCAGAATTCAGATATGAGTTTTGACCCGAATTCTCAATTTCCCCTCTTGTTGTTCAAAAGATCTCCCCTTTTTCTTCTTTTCATTTTATATATAATATATATATTTCTTTTTGTAATGGAAAAAAAATAAAAGGCTGAAACACAAGCAATTCTTTTTGGTTGAATGCTGCAGATCTGAGTTCTGCTAATCTAAGTGTCGAATGCAACTCAGATCTGCAACACTCATGTTTTTGTGAATTTTTTTTCTCTTGTTTTTTTTTTCTTTTTAAAGGTAACAGCTCCAAATTGAAAGGAAAACAGATCTACCTTTATTAAAATGAAACTAAAACAAGGAAGTAATCTACTGAAGAAAGAAGAGACATAACTACAGTAGTACAGCAATTGCATTCAAAGCTAAAATATAAAAATTGAGCAAATTAAACCAACTATGAATGCAATGCTGAATGAGACCAGATTAAGAATGCTCAATGTTACCTAATATTGTTTCCCTAAATCCCCGGCAACGACACCAAAAATTTGATGTGGCTCATTGTGACACTAGCAAGTGTACTACTAGCCATTCAAGTAATAAAGTAGTGAGTGAAGTATCGTTTCCACAAGGATTTAGGAAACAATTACCAATACTAAATTGGGCACTTCTTATCTAATCAACAATAAATCAAAACTTTATTCAAAAGCTAAAAATCCTAAACTAAAATCTATCTAAATTATTGCCCCAATTGCCTTCAAATAGATTGTGATTAAGCCTTGGTTTGGAGAAACCCCAAGGTCATGAAAAGCCTCTTTCGAGTGCATGTTCATCCTATGCTTTAGTGATGATCCCCATATCTCTATCAAGGATCTAATCCCATGCATGCATTTCTTCAAAGACTTCTAAGGCATCAATTCAAATCTGAATTGATCACCAATTGAATTGTGCAAGTTATCTCTAACCTTGCATCTAATTCAGTTCTTGAATAGTAGATCTGAATTCCTAGAGTCTTTCTCAAGCACTTTAAGAATTCCAAGCTTAGATCAATTCGGTCAATTTGAAAATTTGCATATCTGAATTCTCTTTCAAGCAATTCAGATCTTGCAATCTCAGATCTGAGAATTCAGATCTGAGTTTTGAAAGTTTAATTAGCTGAATTGATCTACAATTAACCCCTATTCAAGAAACTTCAAGAACAATTCACACCCATTCGAAAGAATCAAAAAGAAATTGATTGTTGAACTGAAATTTTACAAACTTAATTACATCAAGAAAGAATGAAAGAGGAAGAAAGAAAAAAATTACAACAAAGAAACTGAATTCGAATCAAAGGAAAATGAAACTAGAATGTAATTATTACATTAGATCTCTGAATAAAAAACCCTCAATTTCGAACTCACCCTCTCTTCTTGCTAGCTTGACTTGAACTCCTTCAGCCCTTCTTCTTCTCCTCCTTGCGCCTAGTCCTTCTTCTCTTCTCTTCTCTTCAATGTGTTCGAACCTCTAGGAGTGAGAGAGACTTAATCTCAAGCAAATGAACACCTTCCCCCCTTCTAAAGGCCTCCTTATATAGATTTTCAAGGGGGCTCTTGCGCCTTCTTGAAGTCTCTAGAATGGGGTGTATTACACCCCCTTCTTGAACTTTCTAGAATTCTCTTGAAAGCCTTCTAAGAGTTGTCGCCCCTAGCTCTTTGGGCTGCTATTTGGGTTGCACTTAGGCTCCCTCTTAGCACATGATAGCTACACTCTAGGCTGCTCTTTTGGGCTGAGAATGGGCCTTCTCTGCTAGGCCAAATTTTACTCTTTGCTAGGCTTTCTTTTCTTGGGTTTTTTCAAGGAATCAACTTATACTTCTTGGGACAAAGTGTGCTCTCTTGCTTCCATAACCGGGCTGGGCTGAATTTGGTCTTTTTGGACCTTTTTTTCTTACCTTTTGCCTTCTTTTTCTTGGATTAATTACCCCTGAAATCTTTCCTTAGCATTAAGCTAAATTAGAACAAAATTAAATAAAATCGGCATAATAATTCATGCAAAGTCCTCATAAATTATAGATAATTTGTATGTTTATGAATAGGTATCCCCGTCTTTCCCTTCCTTTCCCTACCTTTTCCTTCAAACCAAACATAGCCTAAATGTAGAGCATCCCAAGTGTACCAGCTTGTAAGAGCAATAAATGCTCTTTTTGTCTCATTTGAACAACCCAATCAAGGTAATAAATACTAATGCAAATAGGTTAAAAGCTTGTTAGGATAAGGGGATGTCTCCTAAACCTTTGGAGATGTCTTCTCACTCATGTCTCAAGGCATGTATCCTGCAGTAGGGGTGTCACTTGGTTTGGAACTATTATTGGGAGATGTTCCTTATTGCTAGGGGACATCCCCTCTGCTAGGGTGATTTCCAAGATATGTCTCTTAGTCCTAGGAGATATCTCCTGACCTATGTTTCTTTTTTACATTTTTGTACTACCCAAGGCTGGTCAATTTGAGACTCCTAGCCAAGAAAACTTAGTTTTAAGCTTGATAATTAGAGAGAGAGAGGGGGAGAGAGGAACTCCCAAACCTAAGTGACACATGTCAAGTTCACATATAACCTAGATAGACACACTTAAGCGCAATATGTAAACTACTTAGAGACTATTTCTTCTTGATGGAATATTCCAACATGATGCTTGGTGAAGCATGTCTTCTCTTTTGACTTGCTTCTTTGATTGATGTAACACATCACAACTTGTTCTTGAGTTGCAAGACTTAGATTAATATTAGTACCAAGGATTAAAGTATCGGTATTAGACAATTTGGATATGGATACGTTTTGGAAACATAAGGATATAAACGAAAATAAGTACACGTGGTTCATCATCACCACAATTATGGTGAGGACGTCAAAGGAAAACCTTGTGGAGAAATCTAGATTGGGACACCTATAATGGCACAAAAACAGTCCACCAAAATAAAGTAGAAAGCTCACATACTTGTGACAAGCACGAGAAGTCACCCAAGGCATGCGATGGGCATAAAACACCTTCTGGGATTTGTGATAAGCATAGAGAAATATCAAAAACCTGCAATGAGTGACGAATGATAATACATAGTAGTGATGGACGAATGATGACACTGTGTGTCTATAATAAACCTGAACATGCCGACTAGACCAAGATCCTGTCTCTAACACGTGGCCGCAAGAGAACCCCTAAGGGGATGTGGCCAGCATGTGCCATATGAGAATCCTTAGAAGAAGGGAAACTTTATTTTAGAGGATCTCGCTGGGCACGTGGCGAAACCCCAATGGCGGTTCCGCAGTCATCAGCATAAAGATAAAGATTCCCTTTCCTAATAGGAAGGGTCTCCCTTATGGATCCTTCTCTTAATAGCGTCGGGATCCCCCTATCAAAAGGAGGGGAAAGTACAACCCCGGGGCATAACTATCATCCTCACTATTACCCAACATTCCTGAGACTCCCGAATAACCAAGGACATAGCCACTACCTCGATAGCTCGACCTATAGCCCCAATCACAACCTCACTCCATCTTTGTCTTTCAAGGAGACCACCCTATACTACCTCACCACCATACTTACACTAACATTAGGTTTACTGTCAAAATAGCTACAAATAGTGTATAGATGCATAAGAATTGTATATTTTAAAGGTATATATGACAAAATATATTACAATTAATATATAGGGATGCATAGATATCATTCAATTTCATTGATAAGCATCAATCAAGATTCCAAGACATATATTATAAAGATTTTTACAAATTAATACATGCACAAAGCCATTATTATCTTATTTTACATTTAAGTCAATGGCACAAACATATGCAACTATTACATTTCAATTATTATATCGTTTTTTCTATTTTACTAATAATGTTTAACAATAACAAAAATGTCAACTAAAAATTAATTCTCAAAATTTTGGTAAACAATATTTTATTTTTGTAAACAATAAATATTCTATTATAAAATTCAAATCAAGATATTAATTTATAAAAATATATGATCCTAACTTAAAATATATCAAATCTATTTAAATTTCGAAGAAACATATTATATGAAAATTTATAAATTTTAATTACTACAATAATTATTTCATTATTAACATTTTTATTTTTATAAATTTATAAAATAAAAAAAATTAATATAAATATAGATTAGTAGATTTGATAGATTCAATTTATATTACATCTTTAAATATTTCTATTTTTGTAAATAATAAATATATGGTTAGCTAATGCAAATTAAAATATTAATTAATAATTTGTAAAACTTTTAAGATATATATCATGTACATGTTTATAAATTTTAAGTATTAAAATAATCATTCTATTATTAATATTTTTCAATCTCTTTAAATTAAAAATCAACTTTTGATATAAATGTGGATTTGATAGATTATTCATTCCATTAGTTTATACAATATTAATTTTAAATATTATTTTTCTTAATTTGTAATTGAAATTGTTGAAGATAAGTGTATGTTGGTTGTTTGGATTTTAAAAGTTAATTTATTTCATTCATTGACATGAGATAAAAGTTGACCTGTAGGTTAAAGATGCATTGCTTTTTGGCACTAGGCAACTTGGGGTCTTAAGTTCAAATCATGTTGAGAGTGTTTTTGCATATTGGACAAAATTTCCTTTATCTGGGTTAAGTGATACCTATCTCTCAGGTGGGTAAATAACTTTCCCACCTAGAAGTAATTTTCAACACTTGGATGGGACAAAATTGCCCTTTAAATAATGGCTTTTTATGACTAAAATGGTCATGGTCTTCCTTACCTGAAAAATAAAAGAACATGAACCTATGAGCTATCCCATTTTAATGATCTCAGCACATGATTAAAGTTCACAAAACCCAATTCCAGAGGTTCAAAATATTATATCAACAAAATGAAGACAGAAGCATGGAATATCAAAGTCTTTTCTTTAAGCGCTGCAATAACATCCCGAGAGTCTGAGGGCAAAATAGATGTTTCATCAAGAATGGTAGGTAAGCCCACATAAAGTTTCCAGTTTCATGGATCAATTTGTTTATCAAAAACAAAGCGGCTTGGAGGATGCACCAGCCTTAGATATACACTTATAAGACAACAATAAAGAGAGAATAAAATTAGCAAGTTCAAGCAAGGCCATATGGTCGATCTCAACCTTTGAAGACAAGGAAGCGTTTTGGGGAGTAAAGCCTGAACAAATTGAAGGCTGAGAAAGTTGATATCATAATCATTAGAATGGATGCAACGAGGCCGCAGGTGAGGGAACCTCCAATCTGAAAACAAAACCTTTTATAAATCCTGCACACCTTCATCCATTGGAAATCTCTTGACCCAGTTACTGCTAACATTGATGCCTGAGCGGCAGCCACGGTTGCTCCAAAGTTAACATAGGTTACTATCTGTAACAGATCAGAAAATAAGAAATTAGGGCCTTAAAGATTGGATTTCAATTGGGTGCACCTAAATCCCCATTTGATTACTTGGTTTGAGGGTGGCAAGGTTCTAAATATCAATACGCCTGATACACCGATAGGGGCGCATCGGGCAGTATCGGTACTGTTTTTTATTTTTTATTTTTTATTTTTTCAAATCCGGTTTAAGGGGGACCAGTTTAAAGTTCCTCCTCCCACTGAAACGGTCAAAACCCCGATACACCCTCTGTAGGGGTGTATTGGGGTGCTCCCAATACGACATGTATCTACCGATACGGGCACATACGTAACCATTTTTTGAACCTTGATGGGTGGTAAATGGATAAGTTGAGTAGGGTCAGATGTGGGTTGAATTTTCATTCACCAACCATGGGTTCGGCTATGATACTGAAAATACATCATACCAGAAAGTTTTTCAATCAATATCATATAAAAGGTGACCAATCTGATGGGGTGTTCTAATTGGTTAAACCTCTTCCAATACCATGTCTTTCCAGTATCATATATTTTTCCTTCATAAAAAATAAAATAGGGCTTCTCAAAACTCAAAACACAATAAGCAATAAGCAAGATTTTTGGCTTTTTAGGTGTAAAAATTGCTTTTTCTGGTATGATTTCTTTCCAATATCATAGGCGAACCCTTTGTATTGAAAGAAGCATGTTAAACAATTACCAATTTTAATAAAACGATCTACTTGATTGCAATTAACAAACGGGGAAGGTTCCAGCAATGGTGAGTAGGACTGTAATTAGATTGGACTTGGATCGGATGCAGCAAAATCCATATTTGATCCAATTACTGATAGCATACATCTGATTCCGATCCGAAATCTGATTGGATTTAACGACTTGTATTCAAATCCGAATCCTAACAGACTCAAATTGGATTCGAATTTAATCCAATTCTGTTATAAATTTTCTAAAATACCAGAAAGATAAAAAATTTATTTATTTTTGAACCGTTATATAATAAATTAATATAAATATAGAACACTAAATTTATTATATATATTCACATAAGATATAATATATAGAATATATTTTATAATTTTAAATATAATTATATAAAACTTATATATTAAAATTAATAAATATTATATTATAATTGGATTTGAATTTTAATCTGATTGGATAGAATTAAATCCAAATCCAATCTGATTATTAATCGGATATAGATTATAACATTTAAATCCGATCCGATTGCATATATACACCATCCGAATCCAAAATAATTAGATTTGAATAGGCTTCAAATTTTTAGATATATTGACAGGCCTAATGATGAAAAACTTTTGAGGAGGTACAACTACGTGATTAGAGTGCCATGATTGAAGGGGGTAAACTTTGGTTGTTGGGGCCTAATAGCATAGGCTATTGAGACAGTTTCTAGGGTGGACACGTTCTGGGCAGTTCACACGCCCATGCTTTGGTTTTTAGTCAAAAACACCCTTCTTGTGAATTTCTGAGATCATTCTCAAGTAGCTGAACGTCTCTCCACAATGACATCACATGGACAGCAAATAACAGATTCAAATTTTCCGACAACCACATTCTTTAGTGATGATTTTACTCTGTAGAATGATCTAAAAAATACATGAGAAGGGTATTTTTGATATTATGTAATGTTTAACCGACAAAATACTAACAGATGGACCCAAGGGTCTATTTTTTAGAGTTCAGGATACTCAAATGTTGCAATTGAAAGTTTAGGACTTTAGGGTACCTATCTGTCATTACCCCCAAAGTACAAGGTACCTATCTATAATTTACCCTTAAAATTATTACTTTAATTTTAAATTTTAATATTAATAAAATTTTAAGATTTTAAATGTTAAATTAATAAAATTATGACTATGATTTAAAAATAATTAATAAAAGTCATCATAGACAAGTAGGTCACCAAAAAATGATGTTTTGAAATGGCTTGAATTGGGAATGCCATTCAACTCACTCTGCTTTAATTTTGCTTAGCAAAGCCCATGCATAGAAAATTACTTTCCCTCTCCCTTCCCTCCCCATTTATTGTTGTAAGAACTAAAATTTAATAAAATATAGAAATACACAAATGAAAATATACATATATTTTGCTTAAAAAAACAACATTCAGGCACATGTATAATATCATATAATTATCATATTAAACAAAAAGTAAGGGTGATGTATCAGAATGATTTTTATACACAGGAATACAAAAACAATTATAGAAAAAATTGAACACGTATATAATTCTATATTTACACTACAATTAAAAACATGAACAAGATTGTGGAACTTTCTTTTTACTAAAATACTCATATTTGAATTTATTCCATTTTTAATTGTGAGGTTTAAATTGTAAATTGAACTACTACTTTTCACCTCATTCAATTCCTTGTATTTAAATCTTACATTTTTTTTCTAAATGAACAAAAAATATACACTAAAAAGATAAAACATTAGAAAAAGAAGAATCTAGCCAAGAAAGTAGGCCTATCAATACTTGAAACTTCACAACTCAATCCAATTATCACATATTTGGATATAATGTTTTGTAATCAGCTTTGGATTTTTTCAATATACATCCAATTAATAATAAGAAACAAAAAATAATAAAAATACAATTTATAGAAATTTTTGGATACATTATTACTATCACTATCATTGTCTAGTTTAATAAAAAGACACAAAAGTACTTCTTTTGTTCAATAGTTGGGAAATAATCTATATCAAAAATATCATTTTACATTTTTCATTTAATGCTTATTTATACTATTAATAAAAGTGTAAATAATTGTGTGAAACTTTTGTTTGACTAAATTACCCCAATTTTTGAATTTGGTTCTTGTTTAGTTTTAAGGACATAAATATAACTTGAAAAACCACTTTTCTCCTCATTCAGATCCCTCTCATTAAGTCTCATATTTAAAGTATTTAACTACCATTAATATTAATTAAAACATTTTCTTGACTAGAATACCCCTATTTTTGAATTTGGTTTTGTGAGGGCACAAAATCTAATTTGAACTATCACATTTCTCCTCATTTAATTCCCTCGTCAAGTCTTATCTTAGGGTATTAACTCCTATTTTTTATTGAATACTATATTTAAGATATTATTTTTACAAAATAAAAATAGATAAATTCTATCAATTAGATCTACATCAATACTTTTAATGATATAAAATACATAGTTTTTAAAAAATTACCTAAAAATGGAACCATTTTTCTATCATGATGACGAGTAAGCAAGTCAACCATTCAGGTCAAGTGGGCTTACTCCATGATATCAAAATTAAATAAAAAACTTTTAAAATATAAATAAATAACAAATATAGAATAATTGGACAAATCTCTAATGTTATATATATATATATATATATATATATATTAATCATATTAAAGAAAAATAAGTGTCATAAATAATAATTATTCTTATTGGTGTTGGAATGTACAAATTTAAAAGCAATCAAAAAATAAAAATTATTTATGTGGTGGTGGGTCAACAATTTAACCTTTTGAGTCAAATGTGTTAACCCTTGATTTCATAGTTAATTAAAAATGAAAAATATAAAAACACAAAATTATTATGTAATAATATGGAATTTTGTAAATAACATTTAGGCACATATCTAATATTTTAAATTATTCAAATTAAATAAAAATAATAATGATAAATAATAATTTCGTTATTGATGTTGGAAATAAAATATAAAATTTAAAACCAACTCAAAAATGAATTTTTTTTCCCGATGGTGGGTAAACAATTAAACCTTTCGCCCTTTTGGTTTATATCTGTCAACCATTGATTTTATAATTAAATAATAAAAGTTAAAGGCTAAAAACAAAAAATATATTAAAAAGATAAAAGCTCTATAGAAAACACTTGGACACATCTCTAATATTTTATATTAATCATATTCAAAACTAAACACAATAAACAATAATTGTTTTTAACTTTTTATCAATGATATAAATACAATACAAAATTCAAAACTAAACACAATAAACAATAATTTTTTTTAACTTTTTATCAATGATATAAATACAATACAAAATTCAAAACTAACACAAATGTGAAATTATTTCCTATCTGGTGGTAGATTAATTCGACATTTTAGGCCAAATGTGTCAACTCTTAAAATTATAATTAAATTATAAATTTTCAAAAAGATAAAAACACAAAAATATACAAAAAATATATAAATAATGTGGAAAACATTTGGGCATATCACTATATCAATGAACCATAATAAGTATGACAAATAAAATTAATTTTTATAGACATAGAAATATAAAAAATTATAGAAATTTTTAGAAACATATTATATACCATCATCATAAAAAAAAAAAGAAATAAAAAAATAGTACAGACATACATTTATATGCATGTTCTCTAGTTGCAAGAAACTTTGGAGGGATACATAATTATTTGCCGTTTTATGAAAGTTTATAAATTAAACCATATTTATCTACTAAAAGAATTAAAAATTATAACAAAAGAATGGAGTTCAAAATCTGAGGAGAAAAGAAAAGAAATGGGAAAAAAATGTCACAAATAATATAGCATTTAATGTTATATATTTTAAACAGAGAGGATGTAACACATTTTTAAAGAGACGTACTGATTACTATATAATAGTTAAGGTGGTATTTCATGTACCATTTTCTTAGAAGGCAAAAACTATGTATAAGAATCAACAATCTACTACGTACTAAATTATAACTAGTTGCGTCCTGCCTTGACTTTGTATAAACTATAAAGTCCATCATAACTATGTTTGAAAAACTTATCTTTCCAATCAAATGAAATAAAAATAAAGAAAAGAAAACCTCCGAAAAGAAATATGGAAACGAGAATTTCCCAATAATCGAAACAGAGTTGCGTTTACTTTGTACAAACTATAAAGTCCACCTTAACTATGTTTTGAAAAACTTATCTTTTCATTCAAATAAAAAAAAAAAATAAAGAAAAATTCCACTATGTGAGAATAAAATCTCTAATTGACAAACCAAAGGAAAAGAGAATTTCCCAATAGCCAAAAAAGAGTTGCCTATTTTCAACTTGTCATTGATCCGAACAGTCGAATCTAGGAATGGCAATGGGTGGGGTGGGGTCAGGTTTTGCTTGTTCTGTCTCTGACCCTAAACTCAAATGCCCTTCCCTATACCCCAATAAGACTAGAAATCCCAACCCCGTCCCTGTCCCCCTGAGAAATGGGGATCCCCAAATTTATCTCTCCTCACCTCGGTCATTCCTACATGTAAATACCATCCTTGCCTTAACCAGAGCGGGATGGACAAATACCACCCTTTCCCCATCCTCAGTCGGAGACCAATCGGGTTTCCAAGTTTGGTTTTCATAAAACTTGGCATTTCTTCAAATAATATTGACATGGTGAAAACTATCTCTGCCAGGTGGTTGAATAGTTGACTCGTTTGACCCGGTTATCTTGTCACAGTTTAACCAATAAAATGTATTGAAACTTTTGAAGGCCATAATTTTGCAGTTGGATTGATTAATCCGTTTGGGGTGATCTTTATATCAATTTTAGGAAACTTTTCAAGATCTATGCATTTGAAAATGCCAAAGATGCCTTACCCCACTATTTTTTGCCAAAAAAAAACCATTTTCACCTCAAAATTCAATTTTTAGCATTTTTACAAATAAAATATTAAAAACTGAAATAAAAAATAAATTAAACATGAAATAAAGGTATGTATGCATTACATGTCACCAACTATAATGACATATCTAACATGTCATGGTCTGATTCATTCTGAACAATCAAACCAATCCCACAACCCAGAGGAAAAAATGATTCATTGAGTCTTTAAAATATTGGCCAATAATATCATCTTCATTATAGAAAAGGCCCTTCACTTAACTTCTTTATTCTCTATTATCATGCATGAATTTTAAGCAAAGTTTTAAGTTTCTATCATAAATAATGGTGCATTTTTAGTCATTAAAACCCAACTGAACCCCAACTACCCATATTAATTGGGGAGTGGGGGTTGTGAGGTGGACTCACAACCGTTCGTGCATACAAAGCAAAAGAGGGAAATAAATACAAAAAAGGCCCAGATAGGATGGTTTCAACCATATGAGCTTCAAATATTTTCTGTTGATTGCAGACTTGCAGCAAGATTTCTTTTAGCCATTCAAAAGAGGGTATTCATAATTTTTTTTTCTTTTTTTATTTTGATGACAAGATTTCATCACTTCAGGTCTCACAAACACTAACTCTTTCCATTATTAAGTCGTGGAATGTCTTTAGTATCATGTGGGGTGGCTATGTGTAGCAGATATGCATTCATATTTTGCTGCTTCTTTGCAACTTACAACTAAATACAAAGAACCCAAAATTTAACCATTACACCAAGCAATTGCCTTTTGTATACATTTAGCTACAAACTACCATTATTCATACAAGAAAAAGATGGATTTGCATCAGAGTTATGTGATAGTGTGGGATTTACCTGGTCTAACATGAAACAAATCCATGCCTGAGTTTCATATGAGATGGCTTTCTTTTCTTTGAATCGAGGAAAGGCAAAATATTTGCCTAGTTGGAGAAGATGATAGAAAGCAGTAACAGACTCCACAATCACCAAAATCCTAAAGAGGGAGAAATCGAAGGAAAAAGAAGAACAAGTAAAGAAACAAAAGCAATGGTTCATCATACGTTATTGTCATACTCAAATATGCAGAGATTAGAGAGAGAGAGAGAGAGAGAGAGCATACACGAGAGCATCTAAGTCTTTGACGGTTGCTTTCCTCTCAACAGAGAAAAAGACATGCTTGGTTTGTGTGTTTGTTCCGACAAGACAAGCTGTTAAAACTAAAACTCCAATGGCGGAGAGCCTCAGAAGAGCCTCTGTCTTCAACATCCCATTCTCCATTTCTGTGTTTGTGTGTTTTCAAGTTCCAACCACGTGCAGTTATACTTTTGTAAGCCACAAGTCGAGCAGTTGAGTGGTAGAGATAAAAATGAGAAAGAAATAAATTGTTGGATGGAAACCGGAATGGTTGTTCCCTGGGGAGATGATGATGGGATCTGCTTCTCACACATAGGCGTCTCGCACGTACATCTACTGTGCATTAGGAATATCTCCCATGAATAATAATTTATAAGTACGGAAAATATTCCTAATACATGGTAGGATGTGCATATGAGATCGGTGTGAGGCACCCTGTGTGAGGAGTAGATCCGGCCTTGGGGAAATGGGACTTGCCAACTGCCTTTATTGAAACCTGAATGAAGACTGTTGGGATTTCATGCCAATACCCTACCAACACAATAACGCTGTAGTACTCTACTGTATACATGTGGTGTCAGATCATTTTAGTAGTGTATTGGAACGTTGACAGATGATTCCAACTCGAGAGTCTAGACCTATTCCTGACATCAACCGGCGCATCTCACCTGTATTGGAATTTCCTGTATTATTTATGAAAGATGTTCCTAATGCAGTCGATGTGCCTGTGAGGTCGCGGTACGGGGAGGAGCGGATCCCAATTACGATCCCAACTCGGTCACCATGTTGGGAGGGGTAACCCATGAAACGTATTGTGACACGTAGAAGGTCCGAAGCTATCAATTGTAGTTGCCATCAATACAAGAGTACCATGCCGGTCCACACCTAACAAATTTTGCTACGACCACACCCTCACCCATGCTGTATGGTCCCCACGAGGAAAACAGAGAATTAGCAAAAGATAGAAATTTATTCCCTGCTCGAAGTAAGGATAGGTAAATGAACTGTGCATTAATTTTTCCTCTTTTCTTATAAAATTCATCTTGTGTTATTTTAATATTTTGTTATTTTTTACACCGTTATTACCGGTGAAATTTAACCAATTCTTAGAATTAATCATGTTGTTCAAAAATTAAATAGACAAATGATTAATTAATAGCATAAATTAAATTATTAAAAATATACTTTAAATTTACAAAAATTACAAAGGCAAAAGAATAAATAAAATAAAATAAAATTGTTTCATGTTTGGTGGGGTTCTCCCAAACAGTGGTAACATTCAATCGAAAGGCTACTACTATTCATGGGGACCATATTCCATGGATTCCATATCCAGTCCATCTCACCCAAGATCACTGATAATGGGGTTATGATTTGGCAATTAAATTGGCCTTCTAGAAACGCCAATGGATGCGTAAAGAGTTAGTTCAGAAGTAGTTAGGCATTGAATATAAAGCATCATTTGGGAAGAGTGCAAACACAAAAATGTTTTGCACTACTGAACATTTTTGTAATTGCACTCTTCCCCAGTGGAACCAGCATTTAGTGGGCACAATAGTTTATAATACAGTACAAATATAAGGTTTATAATATAACATACAAAGTTTTGCACTGTATATATGTATATTTGTACTCTTTCTAAACTGAGCCAAATGAAAATTTTTATGTTCAATATTAATATCCCTCAGTTGTAAAGAAAATTTGGAACGGCCAATATAATATTTTTTTCTCTATTTTGGGGTTTATTTATTGAAGTGGGGTTTTCTATGGGGTTGTTTAATAACTAGTGAAGTTGCTTAACTGAATGATTTATTACTTTATTCTTTAGTCGATAAATAATTAAAAATAATAAAGCACTCAAGGGTATAATGGCCTATCCAACTTCAGCTTCAACCATTAAAAATATCCCAACACCATAAAATCTTATTCACTAAAAGATAAGGCAATAAGCTTCTCAGTTCAGCCACTTCAACTACTGTTAATATCAAATGGCCCACAGGAGACCAGTAGAAGTTTGACAAATTTAATTATGATGTTAATGGCTTCTTCTCAATTTTGACTCAAACTAGGGATGGATGGAACCATCCTTGGTAATTTATTGGTGGGTCAATATGGGTCGAGCAACTCATTAGGGTCAGTAGAAAAGGGTTAGAGTGGGTTGGGTCGAAGGTAACCATTAGGGTCAAGATGGGTTCGGTCACTCTATCTATACTCGCCAAATCTCAATACAGAAGTTGTAGAGATTTGAACCCAAGCCTCATAGAGTGCTAACATCTCATAACACTTCCAAACCACTGTGCCACATTTCATTTTAAGAATAAAAGTGAAATAAAATAGATTTAAGTAACTTTCATTTTCACATGCAATTTTATACAAAAGCAATTCTATAAGGTAATTTTATGAAAATGACTTTTATGAAAGCACTTTTACACAAGTACTTTTACACAAAAGTACTTTTATAAAAGAACTTTTACAAAAGCACTTTATGAAAGTACTTTTACGAAAACATTTTTATGAAAGCATAGAAGCACTTTTATAAAGAATACTTTTATGAAAGCACTTTTACAAAAGTACTTTAACATGAAAGCATTTTTATTAAAGTACTTTTACGAAAATATTTTTATGAAAGCATAAAAGTACATTTACAAAAGTACTTTTATGTAAGTACTTTTACATAAAAGTACTTTTATAGTACTTTTACATAAAAGTACTTTTATAGTATTTTTATGTAAGTACTTTTATAAAAGTGCTTTTATAGTATTTTTATGTAAGTACTTTTATAAAAGTGCTTTTATGAAAGCACTTTTACAGAAACACTTTTATAAAAGCATAAAAGCACTTTTGTAAAAGTACTTTTACACAAAAGCACTTTTATAAAAGTACTTTTATGAAAGCATTTTTATGAACGCTTAAAGCATTTTATTAAAGTGATTTTATGAAAGTACTTTTATGAAAGCACTTTTATAGAAGTACTTTTGTAGAAGTACTTTCATAAAAGTACTTTTGCGAAAGAACTTTTATAAAAGTTATGCATTATTTTGCAATTTCTGTTATTTTCTGCATTTTTTGTAATTTTTTTATTTTTCTGCATTTTCTACAATTTTTTGTGCTTTTTTCCATAATTTTTGCATTTTTTGGTGTTTTTCATGCATTTCCTACAATTTTCTATTTTTTTGCATATTTTCTGATTTTTTCTGCAAAAGTTCTGAATTTTCAATTTTTTAGTATTTTTCATAAATTTTTGTATTTTTCTACAATTTTTTGATTTTTTTTTTGCATTTTCTGTCATTTTTCTTCAATTTTCTGCATTTATCTACAACTTTTGTATTTTCGGGTATACGGGTTGACTTGACTTGTTTTTGTCACGTGATAGTCTTGAAAGAGATTATTCTCTCAAAATTTATTATTTTGCATATATGGGTCATCCCGACCCATTTTTGTATCTATAAGTGAGGGTAGGTGGGTTAGTGTGGGTGAGGGTGGTTAAAGGTCAATATGGATGGGTCAAGTGGGTCAATATGAGTGGGTTAGGGTTAGGGTGGGTTATGACCTTTTTAACTATGATTGGTGATGGGTCATGGTGGGTTGGTGGGTTAATATAGGTGGGTTGATATTCAACCCTTACCCAACCCAACCCAATCCACCCATTTGCCACCCTTCATCACCTGATTTTTTTTTTTTTTTTGAAATGAAAATTTAGGAAAACCTGATATTTTTACAAAAAAAAAGAATTTTTCTTGGTGACTCCTAGCATAATGGGAATGATATTCTTTGGGTCCAGGGGCTAAGGTACGGTACAGGAAGGTGTTAAGCACACGTGTCTGGTTAAACCGGTCTGTACTTCACCTATGCTCCAAGAAAGATTTTTATAACTTTGAGCTTAAGTTGGAGAGAAAATTACCACACACACAAAAAAAAAAAAAAAAAACTATTTATCTATGAAGAGCAAAAATTAGCAGTAAGCAAAGAGAGAACTAAAATTAACATTCAAAACTCAATTCTAAATGAGTATAAAAAAAACCTAGGAAAGCATTGATTCTAAAAGGACAAGTAAACCAAGAGCAAGACTAACCATTACAAGATGAATGGGAGATTAATAAACTCTTAGATGATGGTGGCTAAATACTAAAGAGTACAAAATAAAATGATATATGCTGAAATGTAAGAAGAAAATGTGACTTAATTCAAAGACTATCTAGTTGGAAAGATGATGGCTAGGACTGATTGAAATTGTTTTGAACTATTCTATTAGCAGTGCAAGGGAAACTGATAACTAGTGTAAATGTAAACGTTGTAAGTAGACAAATTCCACGGTGAGTGATGGGACTATCAATGGGTTTAGAAAAGTAGCTGAAATGATGCTTTAACAAAAGACGTTCAGATTAGCGGTGGGACTACTGATTAAACTAGGTATCCAACTCCAAGTGAGACTCTAAGTTTGGAATGGGCTAGATCATCATAATTAATGAATACATGAACTCCTACCTTCAAAGGTGAGAAATGGGCTAGATGAATAATTAATGAATACATAAACTAAATGATGCCATAAAATAGTGAACAAAAATTATAAAAGTATTGAGATTTAATTATGCAGCGGGAATTGACCTAGTGAGACTAATAAAGAAGAGCTGGAATTAACTAAGCTTAGAATAATACACACAGATAATCCAACATTGAAGTGTTAAAGCTATCAATGGATTAAGTGGTGGTGCAAGGAGCATAATAAAACACCAGACGACTAACTGATAAAACCAAATCCTAATTGAAACTAGAAAATAAGGCTATGTTTGGTTTGAAGGAAAAAGTAGAGAAGGAAGGGAAAAGTAGGGAAACCTTTACAAATCCTGTATAGGTTTCCCTACCTTTCCCTTTCTTTCTCTACGTCATTTTCCTTCAAACCAAATATAGCCTAAAGGAATTAGGACTAAATGAGTGATGTATGCTCAAGATGGATGGGAAATAATGCCAAATGTCATGATGCAAGGAACTTCCTGGGTAGGCTTTATGATAATTTCTAATGGGCCGGGGAATGATCTAGCTATATGTTAATGAAATGATAATGAGGGTTTACACAAATTACATATGTTTTAAGTGAGTTAATAATCAAGCTAGTGATCAAACAAGCGTGAATTCAAGTTGTTTGCTAATATTAACCCCTATGACATTACAAGACTAAGGTATAAAAACTTACACAAAAGTCCAAAAAATAATTAATAATAATAAGACAGAAAAAAAAACAAGGGCTTTTTGCATAAAAGTTAAAAAAAAAAGTTTAGCAAATATGCAAATTAAGTGAACTCTGTAGGAAGGTTGGACGAAATTTCAAAAATTTCTTTTTCTCCCATCCAGGAATCGTATTCCCTAATTTAGAAAACTGCATTTTCAAAGTTCGTTCTTGAAACCAAAAGAAATGAGAGAAAAATACCCAATATGAACTAGCAGTAACTTACAACGCAGGTGTTCATGCCCAAAGAGAATACCAAAACTCACTTCCACTGAAGATGACACAGTGTGTAGTGAAGCAGGATCAACAGAATGGTTCTTCAGCAAGAACCTGAATTCTTCAACAAGAATCGAGCAATGGCTGGTGAGCATGACTTTAAATTGTTTCTTCTAATAAGAAACAATATCAAGAACCTTTCTTGATCAGATCCACAAGTGAAGATCGAATTGGGTAGGGGTGGCAAGAACAGGGGAAGAATTCTACAATTTGTTGTGTTCAAAATCTGAGGAATTCGCCCCTATTTATAGGCTTCTTGGATCAGCCTCCTAATCTAATTGGGAGAGAGTTTCCTAATCCAAATCTTATATTTGGATCTGGACTCTTAAATGGATAAGACTTATCTTATCCTTCAGTTAATTCTAATCAGTTTAAAACAGAATTCGCCCCCTTTAATTAACTAACTAAAGCCCAATTCGAATTGGGCCTTAGGCCCATTAAGCTTATGTGCTCACTTACTCTTTAATTTGCTGCCAACTTGGTTTTCTTTGTATGGCGTGGGACCCTAACATTGATCTACGCATCAATCACATGGGTTCATCCCAGGCTCTATTACAAGGCCTGGCCGAATTCGCTGTAGAAGACAGTGAACCACTGAGTCCAACACCATAGGCTCTTAATAAGCCCAACATTTACACTAAATGGTTCTTGGATCCAGCCACCTTATAAAAACCCAAGAACTGTGGGCAGATGCAAGATTAGCCCAACCTACCCAGGTTTTAACCCCCTCTAAGGATCTCACTGATTGGCATATCAAAGACAGCCTAATCCAACACCTAGTGCAGAACCATAACCGAGTCTAGGGGTTAGGAGTAACTTTCCAGTTTTGCCCATCTGTCTCCAAGGTCCAGGGCAATATTGGAAATTGGTCCAGTTCAGGGTTTCAAGAAAACCCACATTGCATGTGCCTTAGGTCTCACCCTAGCAGCTGAGACAAGCCACTCCAACCAACTTGGTGGCACATCAATGTCAGCCTTGGTAGGATAGACCTCCCCAGATCTATCCAACGATTATGAAGATTCTAAATTAAGACAAGTCTCATAAGTGTCCAGTTTATGGGTAAAAACACAGAAACACACCACAATGACATGAATCAATTATGGACTTTATTCATTTACAATAAATGTCAAAAGATACATCAATCTGATTGGATCTAAGGGCATAATTGTCCAACAGCTCCCACTTGTACTTAGGTCCAATCGGGTACAGGCCAAAGTCCCAGACTTTCCACGTGTTTCTCAAACATTTTCTGTGTCAGTGGTTTAATCAATGGGTCTACCACATTCTCTGTTGATTATACCTTGTAACATCAATATCCCGTAAATCTAGTGTTGTCACACAACAGTGGAATGGGTGATGTGCTGAATTCCAAATTCTAGAATGAACACCTTCATTCATTAGGCTACCTCACATACGACAATGTGCTCGACTTGGGTTGTGGAATCTGTTATTCTTACTACATAGGACCCCATCGTGAAGATGTAACCATATGTAGACTTTCTATCATCTACATCTGACTGGAAATCGGCATTAGTATACCCTTGGATTGGTAGTGAACTACCATCGAATACCAGACAAAACTCGTTTGTCCTTCGAAGGTATTTCAATATGTTCTTCATAGTTGTTCAGTGTTCCCGTCCTGGGTTAGACTAGTATCTACTTACCACACTCACTACCTGAGCAATATCAGGACAAGGGCACAACATGGAATACATGATGCTCCCTACGGCTAAGGCATAGGGAATCTCCTTCAAGCCCTCAATCTCCCCGGGAGTCTTGGGAGACATACCCTTGGAGAGAGTGACTCTGTGCCTAAAAGGAACATTTTCTTTCTTAGAGTTCTTCGTATTGTATCTCTTAACAATCTTGTCAATGTAAGTAGATTGGGATTATCCAATTATCCTCTTCGATCTATCTCTATAGAGTCAAAGTCCCAAAATATAGGTGGCTTCTCCAAGATCTTTTATGGAGAATTGCTGTGAAAGCCACACTTTCACCGTAGTTAACATTCCTACATCATTCCCAATGATTAGAATGTCATCTACATACAGGGTTCATCCGGATTTTGCTCAAAGTCAAACCATTTGACAATAGAGTCAAATCGGATGTTCCAACTCCTAGAAGCCTGCTTCAGTCCATATATGGAACGATTAAGTTTGCATACCATATGTTCCTGACATGCAACAATGAATCCTTGTGGTTGCTACATATAAATATCTTCAATAAGATCTTCATTCAGGAGCGCGGTTTTGACATCCATTTGCCAAATCTCATAGTTATGGTATGCTGCTACAGCTAGCAAGATCCTAATAGACTTTAGCATAGCCACCGGCGAAAAGGTTTCCTCATAGTTAATTCCCTCTTTCTGAGTGTACCCTTTCACCACAAGACGAGCTTTATAAGTCTCAATGTTACCATCTGGGCCCTTCTTCCTCTTGTAAATCCACTTGCAACCAATTGCTTTTACCCCAGGGGATAGGTCTATAAGAGTCCAGACCTTGTTGGTCTCCATCGAGTCCATCTCGAATTTCATGGCATTTACCCACTTTAGGGAATCTATGTCCAACATAGCTTCCACATAAGTTGTGGGATCCTCCTCAGTTGTCGTGGCTTCCACCAAGTAACTTTCTTGATCATAGTCGTAACAAAATGGAGGCCTAGATACCCGGGTAGACCTTCTAGATTGAGTATCTAGAGCTTGTGGGACATCTCCCACTACTCCTGGGCTCTCCTCATCAAGAACAACTTCTTGCTAAAGATTCTCTAAGATATAATCTTCTTCTAAGAAACAGACATTTCAACTACAAAACACCTTTTGTTCTTTCAGATCATAGAATAGGTAACCTACAGAGCCTTTTGGGTAACCAACAAATAGGCAATGACTGGTCTTAGATTCCAATTTGTTTGCACTTGTTCTTTTAACGTGTGCAAGACAACCCCAAATCTTCAAGTGTCTCACACTTGGTTTCTTACCAGTCCAAAGCTCATAGGGAGTCTTTGGAATGAATTTGGTTGGAACCCGGTTTAGCACGTAAATCACAATCCCCAATATGTATCCCTAAAAGGATGTAGGTAATTCTGAGTGGATGAGAAGTGATCGGACCATATCCAATAGGGTCCGGTTCCTCCTCTCCGACACACCGTTTAACTGTGGTGTAGCAGGAGGGGCGAATTGTGATACTGTCCCATTGTCCTTTAAGTAGTCCCTAAATTCGTTAGAGAGATGCTCACCACCTTGATCTGATCGAAGGGCTTTAATTTCTCTACCTAACTATTTCTCGACTTCTTGTCTGAACTCTTTGAACTTTTTAAAAGATTCAGACTTAGGTCTCATTAGGTACACGTAACCATACCAAGAATAATCATCGGTAAAGGTTATGAAATAAACATACTGATTACGTGTTCTAACATTCAGGGGACCACATACATCAGTATGTATTAGGTCAAGTGTGCCTGTATAGTTTGTTACACGCATGAGTAGAAGCCCCGAAATCAATACACCAGGAGGCAGAAGTGACCAACAGATTGGTCTCTATGATGAAAGAATCGAACATACCTTGTTTCTTAGTCTCCAGGTATTAAGGACAATTCATCTTTCAGTGGCCAGTCTTTGCAGAAATGACAGGCATCTGATGCCTTGTCTTTCTTCTGCTTTTCGGCTTTCCTACCCTTCTTTTGAGCCTTCCTTTTAGCCTTTCGCTTTTTCTTGCTTGATTTGCCACCTTCAACAAGCATGGCTATTGGCTTATCCTTCTTAATCAGTTTTTCAGCCCTCTACAACATATTGTTGAGTTCTTGAAGGCAAACATTTAGCTTATTCATGTTGTAGTTCATGATAAATTGATTGAAGAACGGAGCCAAGGAATTGACAACAACATCAATTTTGGTGTCATGATCTAGCCTTGACCCGAGAGCCTCCAGTTCATTGATATAACCCATCATCTTTAGACAATGGTCATGAACTTGTTGGTTCTCGGTCATTTATGCAGTTAAAAACAATTTTAAGACCCTCTGTCAAGTAGAGCGATTATGATCTTCGTACATAGTCTTCAGATTATCCAATATATCTTTGGACACTTCGATCTTATTGAATTGTCGTTGTATCGGATTGTCTAAAGAGGCTATAATATAACACCGGGCAAGAGAATTTCTCTCTTCCCATTCTTGATACTCTTTTCCATCGAGCCTCAGAAGCCCTATCACCCAGACGATTCGAAGCAGGGTTCTTAGCAATTTTGTCCAATTTCTTAGACATCAGAACCAGTCATAATAATTACGGACCTTGAGTTTGTTATCATCCAACAAATTGGCGAAGTTTCCGTTTGCCAATTCTGGTAAAGGCAAAGCAGATTTATAAGTCCACAACCTAATTGATTCATGTCATCACATAGAAAGGGCTTTTAATCTATGTTCCATTTCCATTTTGGGCATCTATGAGATTCTCTCTAGTCTCAATGATGGAGACAGTTGTATCTCTAGAAATGTGGAAAACCAAATGGGATGCATAGAGCCAATTGTTTCAGTTGCAAAACCCCACCATCTTCTATGAAGGATCTCATCCACTCATCATATGAGCTTTCCCTTTGGCCTCTGTCAGACAAGGTTCATAGCCATTTTAGGTTAAACCTTTCTGTCCAGTAAGTGCTCACCCATCATGTCACGAGCACCAAGGTACCGTGAGAGAGTCTTCCATTTTAGGATAGGCCTCTCCCACATCAGTCTATGATGCCCCTATCATCTTACGAAGCAATCCAGCTAGCTGCATTAGCAGATAGATAGCCCAATTTTATGGTGCATCTCCACCCACCAATACAACCAACCTTCATACTAATGATGGAAGGCCTTTAGAGAATTCATCATATGAAATTCCCTATCACATGCACTTATATTTACTGGAGGGAACGAAAAGTATAACGCCTTAGATCTGATTTAGGTCAAACCAAAGTGGCTCCCATTGACTTTCTTAAAGTCAGATTCAAAGTTGGCCAAAAACGCCTAGGGTTTTGGGGTGTTCCTCTTAGGGAGAAACTGAAACGGACCCCACTAAGAAGGGAGATCATCTAATGGTCTTTAAGGACACCATGGCAATGATGTGCACTCAACCATGGTGTTCAAAAGAGCCACTATTGAATTAACATGGGCCAAATACTTATGGCCCATGTACGTAGCACATCACATCACATACATCACATGCATGAACATCCACAATTGATCTAATCATTTTACAAACTGTAAAACCCATAATTAAAATTTAAAACCTTTTCAGCCCACTCAAAGCCCATAATATTATCAAATAATATCATCTAGGTATATGGGCTGAATTGCAAAGATCAGTTCGACCCACATAGCATTTATGCTGAATTGTGCTAAAGCAGTTTTAACAAATAAAAACTGGGTTTTACAGAGATGGGTCAAATTGCATATTGCAATTAGCCATCAAACCCTCGTCCCATAAAGGAAATTTTAGGGTTGTGAACAGCCTCCATTGAACCACAAATTCAGTCCAACCAGTTTGGTCCAATCTGGGTCGAACGGATCTAGGGTTTGGTGTTTAATTCAAGATTCAATTCAAGAAGATGATCTGAAATTAAACATGGCTGATATATGACAATCAATGATCAGCAACTAAACATATCAGTGGGTTGTTTATGTGGATCCAAACCTACAAGAAAAAGGTCAATCGCAGCTTGCAGATTTGATTTCTACAAAACGTAGATTGCAGATTTCTCATCTGTGCAAGTGTCTTCTCCTCCACGCGAACCAGCTTCTTCTTCCAATGAAATAAAATATAAAAACCTAGTTTTTATATTAATTTACATCAGAATCAAATCCTATACATTCCGTCTAAAAAATAAAAAAAATAAATTATTTACAAACCAAGAACGAATAGAATACAACAGTTGCATAGATTTATTGCACCCATTAAAAATTTTGATCTCCACCGCACGAATAACCCAAAATTCAAGAAATATAAATAGAACAGTTCTAAATATATTGTAGAATAATAAAGATTTAATTTTCAGTTGCGCAAAACTGGGAACCGATTTCCCAACGAAAAACCCTAATCTACGCAAATCAGGTAGAATTGATTCTACCTATTTGTGCAGGTTCAAATCAGTTCTGATTTTGGTTCAACAATGTGAACCTCGCTCGAATACCACTAAAGGGATGGGAGATCCATCATATGGATGGCCGAACCCTACAGGAAGGTTGGGCAAAATTTCAAAAATTTCTTTTTCTCCCATCCGAGAATCGTATTCCCTAATTTAGAAAACTGCATTTTCAAGGTTTGTTCTTGAAACCAAAATCGGACCAGATCTGAAACTAAAAGAAGGGAGAGGGAAATACCTGATATGAAGTAGCAATAACTCCCAACGCAGGTGTTCACCCCCAAAGAGAAGACCAAAACCCACTTCCATTGAAGATGACACAGTGTATAGTGAAGCAAGATCAGCAAGATGGTTCTTCAGCAAGAACCTGAATTCTTCAATAATAATCGAGCAAGGGCTGGGGAGCACGGCTTCAAATTGTTTATTCTACTAAGAAACAATATCAAAAACCTTTCTTGATCAGATCCACAAGTGGAGATCGAACTGGGTAGGGGCGGCAAGAACAAGGGAAGAATTCTACAATTTGTTGTGTTCAAAATCTGAGGAATTCGCCCCCTATTTATAGGCTTCTTGGATCAACCTCCTAATCTAATTAGGAGAGAGTTTCCTAATCCAAATCTTATATTTGGATCTGGACTCTTAAATGGATAAGACTTATCTTATCCTTCAGCTAATCCTAATTAGTTTAAAATTGAATTTGCCCCCTTAATTAACTAACTGAAGCCCAGTTCGAATTGGGCCTTAGGCCTAACAAGCTTATGTGCTCACGTACTCTTTAATTTGCTGCCAACTTGGTTTTCTTTGTATGGCATGGGACCCTAACATTGATCTACGCATCAATCACATGGGTTCAGCCTAGGCTCTATTACAAGGCCTGGCCGAATTCACTGTAGGAGATAGTGAACCACTGAGTCCATCACCATAGGCTCTTAATGGTCCCAACATTTACACTAAATGGTTCTTGGATCCAACCACTTTATGAAAACCCAAGAACTATGGGTAGATGCAAGATTAGCCCATCAGGTATTATCCTCAATAGTCTTACACTTAACCTCTCAGCCCATAATGATCAAATACTGTCCGAAAAGAGAGGACCTAGTAAGTAAATGTCACGTGGACGCGATATGCTCATAGAATGACAACTCAACAAGGGGATCCTTGTCAGCAGTTTACAGAGTTCAGATGTTCGGCCACCTCGGCATAACGCCACCTCGGCATAACGCCACTTCGGCATAAAGTCACCTCGACATAAGGTCAACTCGTCATAGAGTCACCTCGACGCCTAATCAAGTTTGGGGCCCAGGAACCGAAGTGACATGTAATCAATTCCAGAAGCTTCCTAGTAGACTCTGAATATCACGGGGTCACGCCGCATAATGGTAGGCCTTATCCTCTTCCCACCCGGATCGGGCGGTGACGATAAACTTCATTGACTGATACGTTACTCCATGACTAAAGCAAAAACAGATCTCATCCACTAAGGCTGTAGATCCCAGAACCGTTTTGGGAGTGTCTTGCCCAAAATTATTACCCTTGGCTAAGTGGTTGTTGAAGCATAGCTTTAGGTGTCGAATCCACAGAGGAGCCGCTTAAACCAACAAAAGGTGTTATCACTAAGAATGAATAACCTAGAGAAAATGATTTTCTAAAAATAAAATGAAGAGCAAAAATATTTGAATAAAAGTAACAATGATTAAAGGATGAAAAGTAGTTTTGTTATGAACAAGGCTTCGAGATTCACTTGATCAATTTTCTTAACTAGTCTAGACTTTGATTCCTATTTATTACTAAAATGCAAATTTCACAACCCAAACAAACAATTGGAAAATATAACTTTGAAACCAACGACAAGAACAAAAGTATTTGTTCTGAGAGAATTAATTTTTGATGAATAACAGAATGATATATTCTTACAACCTACCGAAGAAAGACAATATATCAGATTGACAGTATTGCAGTCAATGATCAATTCATAAAATAAATCTACCCAATCAATTATCTTCTAACAAATTGCACATAAAAAGAGCATGACTAATCTTATATGGAAATTGAAGAGTATAACTTCAGGGTTTATCAAATATAAAAATAATAAAAAAAATCTCTCAAGAACAAAATTAAACATCGAAATCTCTCAAGGAATCAAAGTAAAAGAACAAGTAAGACTCATCGATCAAGATCCTCCCTGGCCTTGTTGAAACTTTAGCCGCGCTTGGATGTCATTCTCCCCTCTTCTCTTCTGTGAAAGACTGAGAAAATAATGCGAAAATAACCTTGGAAGTCATCCCCCTTTTTGGTCAGATTTTTCCCTTTTATTGGGCTGCCAGGCACCTCAATCTGCTCAGCCCGGATCCGCATCTTATCCCCCAATTTTCGCCTAGATAAAGATTGATTTAGAAAAAAATATCAACATACGAATTATAGCTCTATCTCTTAGCTGTCCATAGCCTCAAGAATCACCGAATTTCAACATCTGTAAAGAAAGATGTGCCCCAAATACTGGACCCTGTTTAGAGTAAAGCGGGAAACGAATCAGCACTCATACTTGGACCATGGAACTTAGGTTTGGGTTTCTTGGACCTATGGGATTTCCTCCATTCAATTATTAATTCTTTCAGCATAAAAATTTCACAAATAATAAAATTGACATTTATAAAATTATTATGGAAAAATATTACTTTTAAGCTCTTTATTTTACAAATGTCAATTGTTGAGCACACTTCAGATATGCATTTTCATGCTTTCGTCTAGGAGATCCATGATAGCTCAGCTATATAAGTGCATCAATCCCTCCAAGGTCCAGGTACGCGTGATTACTTACATTCCATCTCTCTAACACTCAAACTTTAGCTCGCAACCACAACAAGAATACTGACTCAAGCATCGAAGCGACCTCCCCGAGTCATCCACCCCGGTCTCTCTTATCCCTGTTTTGCAGTTTGATCCAACTCACCACGTGAGTAGATCCGGGAAATCCTCCATCTAGGAGCTCCCAGATCGCACATCGCCAATTGGCGCCGCCTGTGGGAATCGATCGAAAGGTCATCCCAATTCTATTTACAGTCTCAGACCCTGTTTCAACCTCAAGGCATATCATCCAGCCACAACGGAAAGAGGAACATGAACATTACTAGGGGGCAAGAGTAGCAGATAGTCGCTCCCCAAGGATCCTCAGTGACTATCAGTTAGTTCATTGTTCCCCTGACTGCCTCCGGGGTCTCATCACTGTTCGTGCCGCACACTACCCAACAGGTGAGTGTCCTGCTCCCCCAGGTGAATGCCACATTCTCAGAGCCTTCTATGACTTCCCCCAGGGTCGGGTACTCCTAGTTCAATGACCTCGTCCAGAGCGCTCGAACGATGCAAATCCAAATGCAGCAGATCCATCAGTTCCAACAGTTTCAGCAGTACTATTTTTATCAACAATATTAGCAGTAGTTCTCACCACTACAACCAAGCCAGCCGACAAACCATCATCAAGGGCAAATCCAGAACCAGAATCAGCACCGGGCTCACTAGAACATCCGCCAATCTCCCCCCTATAGGGAGAGAACTTCGTAGGTACCGGTCCCTCCCTCGGGATGGACCCTGTCATAGGGTACAGTAGGCGACCGACGTACTCCCCCTACTTCCCGAAGAGAGAGCTCGAGGGATAAGCCCGAACCCAGCCAGCCCGAGAGGAGCAATCAGTAGGTTTCTCATGTAGATTGTCAACACAAGGCCTGAGGCACGGGTTCGAGAAGAGACCCCTCAGTTCCGTGCAACAGCTAGCACCGAGCGTGCGACGAAGAGGAAGTGGCGAGGAGAATCCCTGAACCACCTCGCCCTACTATTCGGTGTAAAATCGAAGTACCGAACAACACAGAGGACGGCAATACAAATGCCGCTCCACCAAAGAAGTAGCAGCGACGACGTCGCAAGACTCGCCGTACATCAGCAAGGAATGATCCACCAGCGAAGCCTAGCCATCCAGCAGATCAAGGTCAAAAAAGAGAGGAGGTGAGCTCGGTGGCCATAGGAACAACGCCTGCTCTTTTGAGCCGGCCTTCCCCTATCACCTGAGCTCCTAGCGGCCCCGATGCCGAAAGATTTTAAGGTGCCGCCTCTAAACAAGTACGATGGGTCCTTTGATCCTTATGATCACGTAGACACATTCCAGTCCCAGATGCATCTCACCGGGGCCGACGAGGCTTGTATGTGCATGGCTTTCTCCACCACATTCAGAGGAGTAGTTAGGACCTGGTACAGAAACCTTGCATCGGGTTCCTTCAAAAGTTGGGTGTAGTTCACGAATATGTTTACGGCCCACTTCATCACTAGTAAGAAGTGCCCGAAGTCACAGGAGATCCTTCTGAACGTGGTGTAGAGGGAAGGAGAGTCAATTCGGAGCTACATCAAGCGCTTCAACAAGACATGTCTGCAGATACCGGACCTTGACCCAGTAGTACGTCTCACTGCAGCGTGCAAAGGAATCACCCACAAAGAGTTCAAGTGGCATGTCATGGCCAACAAGCCAAAGAACATCATCGAGTTCCTCAAGTTGGCCGATCAGTTGATCAACACAAAAGAAGAGATGAACCAGAAAACCGACAACCAGCCAGGAGAAAAGAGGAAGAGAGAGAAAGAAGGAACGAGTAGCAAGAAAAGGAAAAAAAGCAAGCCCCTGAGCTCGAGGAGTAAGTCCCCCTCGCGAAGTTATAGGTCGGGTCGGAGTTCCAGGACCCCTTCAGTGGAGAGAACGAGCTATACTCTCCTGAACGCGAAGCGAGGAGTGATCCTAATGGCCATTAAAGACTCCTCTATCATCAGATGGCCACCCAGGCTCCTTGGAGACCCAACGACCAAGAACCTGAATGTCTATTGTCACTTTCATCGGGACCATGGTCATAGCACAGAAAACTGTAGAAACCTCCACAATGAGATCAAAGAGCTAATCTGCCGTAGGTACTTGAAGAAGTACATTTTGCGTGAAGAAAAAGAACAGGAGAGCCGACAAAGAGATCGGAAAAAAGATGCCCCAGAGAGCAGTAAACAGAACGAGCAGCAACCTCATCCGCCACCAGAAGAAAGACCGATCCGTAGGGTGATTAATATGATCACTAGAGGATCTATTGTAGCAGCGTGCACACTAGCAGCCGGGAAAACGTCAGTCCGAGAACTGAAGCATGAAGTAGAGAACCCACCCAAGCGACCTCGGATTGAAGAACCAATCTACTTTACCGAGGACAATGCCCGTGGAATTCCAGTATCCTCGTGATGACGCCCTAGTCGTGAAGATGATCATCAATGACTTTGAAGTAAAGTGGATCTTGGTGGACTCAGGCAGTTCAGCCAATATCCTCTTCAAAAGAACCTTCGACAAGTTGCAACTATAGCAGAGCGATCTAAAACCAGTAGATGCCCCACTAGTAGGGTTCAGCGGAGAGGAAGTGAGGCCTATAGGTCGCGTCATAATACCAGTGGAGGCGGTTACGTGGCTAAATATTGTCTAGTTCAAGCACACATTCTTGGTGGTCACGACTCCATCCCCCTACAACGCAATCATAGGTCGGCCTATTATGCATGTTTTACGTGCAATAGTGTCAACTTACTATCTTGCAATGAAGTTTCCAACGGATTATGGAGTGGGAGTAGTATGAGGCGACCAGCTCAAGTCCCGGAGGTGTTATGTGGCTGCCCTCAAAGGAAAGGCAAAATTGGCAGAAGACGTCGAACTGGGGTGACTAGCAGACTACAATGAGGAGTGAGCTGCCCCGATGGAGGTGACGGTCCACATACCGGCGTCTGAGACCGAACTGACCAGGACTCTCTAGGTCGGTGCACTAGTAATTTAACTGCTCCAAACACAGCTAGTAAGTTTTTTACTTAACAATTTAGATGTTTTCACTTGGTACACAACAAAAATGCCCGGAATTGACCCTAGCGTCATAACTCACAAACATAATGTGGACCCTCTAGTTAGGCCAGTTAGACAAAGAAAGCGCAACCTAACCCCAGAGCGGTGGAGGGTAGTCGATGAGGAGGTCGGGAAGTTCCTCACTATAGACTTCATCAGGGACATCCACTACCCGAGCTGGGTGGCAAACCCAGTGCTCGTGAAGAAAGCCAATGGCAAGTGGCGCATGTGCGTCGACTACACCGACCTGAACAGAGCCTGCCCAAATGATTGCTTCCCCCTGCCTAGAATTGACCGCCTGGTAGACGCAACCTCAGGGCATGAGTTGCTGAGTTTCATGGGCGCCTACTCTGGCTATAATCAAATTAGGATGGACACAGCTGACCAAGACAAAACTGCTTTTGTAATCGAACTTGGGCCATGCTGTTATAAAGTTATGCCCTTTGGTTTGAAAAATGCTGGAGTAACTTTCTAGCGACTTGTAAACAAAATTTTTGAACCTTTGATTGGCAATAAAGTGGAGTGTTATGTTGACGACATGGTCATGAAGGCCCAATTTTCTAGATCTTTAATTAACGATTTAGGTGTTGTTTTTCAAATTTTAAGAAAATATAAAATGAAGTTAAATCCAAATAAATGTGTCTTCAGTGTCGCGTCGGGCAAGTTCCTCGGTTATATAGTAAACCAACGTGGCATCGAAGTAAACCTAGACAAAATCAAGGCTATCTTAGAGATGCGGCCACCCCAAAAAATCAAGGAGGTACAACGACTAACTAGCCAGGTAGCTGCCTTAAACCGATTTATGTCTAAATCGGTAGGTCGGTGCCTCCCCTTTTTTAAGGCAATTAAAAAGAATGAGACTTTCGAATGGACTGAAGAGTGTCAGCTCGCGTTTGACGAGCTGAAAAGGGACCTAAGTACAGCCCCCGTTTTAACCCAATCTAAGGAAGGAGATGTGTTGAAGTTGTACCTCTTCGCGAGTGATGAGGTAGTCAGCTCGGTACTAATCAGAGAGGTAGACCGGGTTCAACAACTCGTCTACTATGTAAGTAAAGTGATGCAGGGTGCAGACACTAGATATCCCAACATTGAGAAGCTGGCGTACGCATTAGTGGTAGCAGCTCATACCATCATCGTCCTTACGGATAGACCTCTGAGGCACATCCTACTTAAGCCCGAGGTGTCCAAGAGATTGATAAAATGGTCCATCGAGCTTAGCGAATATGACATCCGGTTCGAGCCACAGCCAACAATCAAAGCCTAAGTCTTGGTTGACTTCATAGTAGAATGCACGTTCAGCACACCAGCCCCTAAACTGACTAAGTCCGCTCACACGTCGGAGGCATCAACCAGTGCAGTGCCAGTCCTGATCAGAGCAGTACCGACCTGTGACGAGGAGCCTTGGATCCTCCATGTTGACGGCTCGTCCAACCAGCGAGGAAGCGGTGCGAGACTGATACTGTACGGCCCAAGTGAGGTGAAGCTGAAGTATGCTCTTTGGTTTGGATTCGAGGTGTCAAACAACGAGGCGGTGTATGAGGCGTTAATTGATAGGCTCAAATTAGTAAAGGAAATGGGAACGAAACACCTCATTGTTTGCAGCGACTCTCAACTGGTGGTTAACCAAGTCAATGGTGACTATGAAGCTCGTGACTCGACTATGGCAGCCTACTTAACCAAAGTCAGAGAGATTCTACCAGGCTTCAGTTCTTGCTTCATCAGGCAAATCCTGAGGTTCAAGAACACTGAGGCTGACAATTTATCACGACTAACAAGAACGAGCGACAACACTATGTGGACTGTGTACATAGAGGACCTACCTCAACCTAGCATTCTCAAGGGGGGCAGAAGAGGTCGCTTCCGTGTGGCAAGCGGAACCAAGCTGAATAGACCCACTCATTGATTATCTGCTCTATGGGATCCTACCTGAAGAATGTAATGTTGCTCGGAGGGTAGAGCGTCAATCGGCTCGGTACGTCCTCATAGACAGATGGTTGTACAGAAGATCCCTCACGCTGCCCTACCTACATTGCTTGCAACCCTCAAAAGTTGAGCTCATACTTCACGATATCCATGAAGGTTTATGCGGAGGACACTTGGGGGGTTGGGCCCTCGCCCAAAATGCATTAAGGCAGGGCTACTACTGGCCCACAATGAAGGCAGACGGAGTCAAGCTCATTAAGAAATGCGATAGATGTTAAAGGCATGCCAACATCCTTCATCAGCCTGCTGCTGATTTGAAGTATCTTACTAGCTCGTGGCCCTTTGCACAATGGGAAATCGACATCCTCAATCCTTTTCCACCGGCAACCAGGCAGAGGATGTTCTTGGTCATGGCAATAGACTACTTCACGAAGTGGGTGGAAGTCGAACCGTTAGTAAGCATTACAGCTCGGAACATGCAAAATTTTTTTTGGAAAAAAATCGTGTGCCGTTTCAGACTGCCCAAAGTCTTGATTTTGAATAACGCAAAGCAATTTGAAGACATCAAATTTCATAACTAGTGCACCGATATTAGTAGAACTTCACTTTGGTAGCACATCCACAAACAAACGAGCAGGCCGAAGTGACGAACAAGGCTATCCTCCATGGATTGAAAGCTTGCCTTCCACGAGCTAAAGGGTTGTGGGTGGATGAGCTGCCCAGTGTTCTTTGGGCCTACCGGACTACCATTAAGACCGTAATGGGTGAGACCCCATTCAACCTCACATATGGTACAGAGGCGGTGATCTTGGCAGAGATCGAAGTACCCACATTGCAACTTGAGGTTTATGATGAGGAAGCAAACAATGAAGAGCTCCGTACCAACATGGACCTAGTAAAGGAGGTGCGAGACCTGGCCTACATCCGGACTATGGTATACCAGCAGAGAGTAACTCGGTACTATAACGCCTGGTTCAAGAAGCTGCAGTTTTGTGTCAGTAGACCTAGCAAAAAGTTGACTCAACCCACAAACCCGACCCAACCCAACCCGAAAAATAGAGTTAGGGTCTGATTTTTTAGCAACCCGAATGTGAAAATGACCCGACCCAAAAAAACTGGGTTGGGTTGGGTTGGGTCATGGGTCAACCCGCTGACCCGATTGTCAAGTCTAATTGGGATTATTTATGCATTGTTAGAAGTTTCCACTCTTTAATTTTTTCTATTTAGTCTTTACTTTTTATTGTTTAATCTTTAAATTATTAAATGCTCAAGCTTTTATTTTATATTTGGAATTTTAAGGTTAATTCTTTTAATTTTGACATTTTTCATGTAATTTTTCTTTATTTTTTTAAATTTCAATTTTTTTTGGGATGACCCGAATTGACTCATGGGTCAACCCTAACATGAACATTTAGGGTTAGGGTCTAGCATTTGACAAGCCAACCCAAAATTCAACCTGACCCGAAATCAACCCGAAATACCTTGACCCAACCCGAACCCAACCCACCCAACCCGATTGTCAGGTCTACGTGTCGATGATCTAGTCCTCCGGAAAGCTATGGTACCTGAGCTTGGCGTGGGTAAGCTCGGATTGAACTGGGAAGGTCCGTACCATATGAGACGGGTATACGGGGAAGGTACGTATGAGCTCAAAACTTTGGAAGGGAAGCAAGTACCTCGAGCATGGAACATTGACAACCTAAGAAGGTACTACGTATGAGTCCACAACTCCAAGTATAGATTACTCCATGGGACCACCGAACTGGACAAAAAGATGACGAGATGGAGAGAGGACTATGAGTCACTCCCAGAAGCCTAAGGGCTATGGTCTCGAGCTGACAAGAGACATCGGCATGATAGAAGTCCTAGTTGCCTCCTCGGCATAGGCAGCTTAAGACCCAGTCTCCTCTTTGGTGTTGGCTCATTAAAACCTAGTCGCTTTGGCATGGGCAAGGCGAAGTAACCCAGGCACAAACAGGTCGGGCATGTACCTACAGTGTCTGTTCACCCTGGCATACAATGACGATTAGATTATTCTTATTTGTGTTGAGCTTGCCAACTCGGGAGTAATTTACACTTAGAAAAATTTTGCTCCTATTTGGTTTAGCTCGCCAGTTCGGGAGTAATCTATACTTAGAAAAATTTTAGCACAAAAAGAGTTTTGCAAAATACTTGTATTCCATTGATAAATAACTTCTAGTACATAGTAAAAAAAAAAAAGAGGAAAGAGAAAAAGATTATAACTGTTTAGTCAAGCTTGGAGGCACGGAACATCAAGTATTACAAGGGGAGGTCCAAGAAAAGAGGCATTAGTCATTTTAGGGCTCCTCATCCTTAATGAAGACTTCAGCAAGCGGATCTATCTCCATATGGTCCTCGGTGGCATCAGCCTCCTCTCCCTCGTCATCGAGTAGGTCATCGTCGCTCTCCACCTTGGAGTTCGGATCCTTAGCGACATCAATGACCATCTCCTTGGTGATCTTGGACGTGGTGATGGCACTGAGGTCGAGGTGGGGAAATTCACGCCGGGTAAACTACCTACTGAGCTTAAACCCCTTGTGGTAGCCCGTTGTCCCAACCTCGACCAATCTTTCTCGAAGCTCTGCCAAAGACTTATACTCCTCGACCGCCTTGACCTTGGCCTCCTCCATCATCTGAAGCAGGATTTTATTCTGCTCCTTCACGTGAGCCTCAAGGTTCTCGATCTCCCATTTTAGTGTCGCCTCGCGCACCATGAGCTCCTTCTTCTCCGTCATCAGCAGAGTCAGCAGCTCTTTCTTAGCTCGTGCATCATTTTTCAGTTGGTTGATCTCATTGCGAGCTAAGTTGAGTTTGGAGTGGGCGCTTCGGGAAGACTCCTCAGCTTAGAGAGCTCGCTTTAAGTTCACCTCGGACTAGTAGGCCAAGGCATGATAGAGTTCACCTGCCAAAAGAAGAAAACAACGATCTGTATGCAGAAAAATCTAAGTATAAGGCAACTTAAAGGCTAAGTACACACCACACAATGCGTGGCTGCTCGGGCCCCGAGCTGAGCAACTGGCAAGTCAGCCCTACGAGCGACCTCCTTGGAAAACACTATGCCCTTGCTCTTGAGAAGGTCAAACTTTGGAGTCAAAATGCTCCAAATCGAAGTATCGCTGCCCGAAGAGGTGGTTGTCATAGGAATGGGCTCTAAAGACGTGGTGGTCTCCTCGGGTATGCAGGGTGGACTGGCCTTGCCCGGGTCCTCCTCAACCAAATCAATTACGGGGGGGCTGTTCGGCGACGGGTGGGTGTTCGGGCGTAGAGGTGGCGACCTCGGTGGTGGTAGTCTCAGTATGGAGGTGAGCCTTTTTGGAGGCCCTCTTCTTCTTCTTCTTCCCCTTTTGCATGCTCTTGAAGAGCTCATCGGCAGGGATGTCATCCATGGCAACTACGGCAATTAACGAACTAAGTCAGATGCAACACTGAAGTAAAACAAACGGAAAAAAAGTACAACAAGTAGTGACCTACCAGGAGGGCTTAGGCCGGCTTGCATGAGTTTCTCCTCGGTCACGAAGTTTTTGAACTTCAGGCCGAGCTGCGCCCAAGATCAGACCTCCTCCCTTGTCTTCGGGTCCAGTCTAATGCCGGGGTCCTGGATGGCTACCCTCCAGTGAGTCAGGAAAGGCCACCAACCGATGTTGCAGACCACGAAGTAGCGCCTCTTCCACGCCGGGACCTTGTTAGGGAGCTCGTGCAACAACTTATACCCGGGGCGAGGAGACAAGTAGTAACTTCGCATGTGCTCGGGTAGAACATTGGACGAGTTCTTCTTGATGGAAAGGATCGAAGAGAAGATATCGAGGTCTAGGGGATGGTTGTAATTGTGGAAAAGGGAAATGGCACCTACGGTGTTATGGATGGAGTTTGGGTGTAGCTAGTCTATGGCAATGTCAAAGAATTTAACGATTTCAACTATAAAAGGGTGGAGTGGAAGATGCAGACCGGCTATGAGCTTCTCCTCGAAGACCATGATCTCGTTGTGACCATGATCCCAAGGAAAGTTGCCTAAGGGAATGCTATATACAAAGTTGTTGGGGAGTCTGTACCGAGCTACTAAGGATAGAAGCCTCTCCACCGTCATTATTGACAGGCCAAAGCTATCCAACAGGCAACCTCGGTGTGAAGTGGAGGCCGATTTGCCAGAAGCTTCTCGCTCTCACCGAGGTAAGTCTACCTTGGACGGATTGGGGTCCACATCCTGTGCCAAAGTGCCCACCTTGGCAGGATGAGGCTCCGCGGTCTGTGCCGAGGTACCCACCTCGGCCCCAATGGACTCGCCGCTCCCATCTAGAAGACTATCTAAGCTAAGGCTAGACATGTTAATGGAAAGGACAATATAATCAAAAAGCAAAGGGAGATGGACTCACCAAAGGAAGACCGAAGAAAGCAAGATGACCTCGGACCAAGAAATAGCTGACACCAAACTGGGATACTTGAACGCGACCTCAAGGATTTTGGATTCGCAGATTTGTGGCAAAGAAAATGAGCCCTCTGGCCCCTATTTATAACTAGTATATCCAGGAATTAACGGTCAAGATCAACACGATCCAACAACTCCTAGGAAAACCGGTTGCACGCCTCCTGAGGTTGAAATCAGTTTAGCACAAGTTTTGACATCCGTGGAGACTATAATCGGCTTGACATCTGCACGTACCTGATATGCGATCTGGGTCACTTCCTGGTTGAGTCGAACGGTTCGAACAAGTCCGACCAACGATCTGCCCTCCACATCACCTAGACTTCGTGCCAAATCCACCTAGGCTCGTCAGGAACTCCCCACGCTGGGTTAGGACCCCTGGCACGAGGAGTGGGGGGCAATTGATGAGGGGTAATTTGGCATGACCTAGTAAGTAAAGGTCACGTGGATGCGATCTACTCGTAGAATGACAACTCAGCAAGAGGAGACTAATCAATAGTTTACAGAGTTCAGATGTTCGGCCACCTCGGCATAATGCCACCTCGGCATAAAGTCACCTCGGCACAGAGTCACCTAGGCGCCTAATCAAGTTCGGGGCCCAGGAATCGAAGTGACACATAATTGATTCTAGAAGCTTCCTTGCAGACTCCGAATATCACAGGGTCATGCCACATAACGGTAGGCCTTATCCTCTTCCCGCCCGGATCGGGTGACGATGATAAACTTCATTGACTGATACGTTACTCCCCAACTAAAGCAGAAATGGATCTCATCCACCCTGACTGTAGATCCTGGAATCATTTCAGGAGATCCATGATAGCTCAACTATATAAGGGCATCAATCCCTCCAGGTTCCAGGTACGCGCGATTACTTACATTCCAAATCTCTAGCACTCAAACTTTAGCTCACAACCACAACAAGAATACTGACTCAAGCATCGAAGCGACCTCCCGGGTCATCCACCCCGATCTCTCTGATCCCTGTTTTGCAGTTTGATCCAGCTCACCACGCGAGTACATCCAGGCAATCCTTCAGATAGGAGCTCCCAGATCACGCATCGTTAATTTCCATCAGAGAGAGTGCATTACCCGATCATTCTCTTTGTTTGAAAAATGGGCTGATTCTGTCACTATGATCACCCACTCAGGTGTATTCTCAGATTGCCCCAACATACCCAGGTTTTGACCCCCTCTAAGGATCTCATTGATTGGCATATCAAAGACAACCCAATCCGACACTTAGTGTTGTACCATAATTGAGTCTAGGGGTTAGGTGTAACTTTCTAGTTTTGCCCATCTGTCTTTGAAGTCCAGGGTAGTACTGGAAAGTGGTCCAGTTCAGGGTTTCAAGAAAACCCACACTACATGTGCCTCAAGTCTCACCCTGGCAGCTGAGACAAGCCACCCCAACCAACTTGGTGGCACATCAGTGTTAGCCTTGGCAGGATGGACCTCCACAGATCTATCCAATGGCTATAAAGATTCTAAATTAAGACGAGTCTCATAAGTGTCAAGTTTATGGGTAAAAACACAGAAACACACCACAATGATATGAATCAATTATGTACTTTATTCATTTACAGTAAATGTCAAAAGATACATCAATCTAATTGGAGCTAAGGGCATAATTATCCAACAGCAAGGAAACTTCCTGGGTAGGTTTTATGATAATTTCTAATGGGTCGGGGAATGATCTAGCTATATGTTAATGAAATGATAATGAGGGTTTACACAAATTACATATGTTTTAAGTGAGTTAATAACCAAGCTAGTGATCAAACAAGCATGAATTCAAGTTGTTTGCTAATACCAACCTCTATGACATTACAAGACTAAGGTATAAAAACGTACGCAAAAGTTCAAAAAATAATTAATAATAATAAGACAAAGAAAACAACAAGGGCTTTTTGCATAAAAATTAAAAAAAAAAAAGAAAATGTTTAGCAAATTTGCAAATTGGGTTATCTTTTCAATCAAATTGCAAAACAAGTTATCCATACAAAACGTTAAACTTTATTGACAAAATTGCCTCTCCCCACACATTAATCGGATTGAACTTCAATTTTGTGTGTTTTTACTATGTTATTTCCCACTTCCTACTCGCTAACTCTCTTCTCATCCTTTTTGCCATGGTTGTTTAACCCTATTTGTTTCTTGCAAAGAGAGACAAACTAAGCCCTGCAATGAGACCAAAATCTTCATGTGGAAAGAAAAGCAAGAAGAACCTGCAACTTTTCCGCTCTCTTTGTAATTTGATGCCTGTTTCATAAGCAAGAAGAGTAAGAACTGAGACAAGGTTTTCTTATGAAATCATATCAATTAGGATCGCAAATGGATCAGATCATGATCTTATCCTATTTTGTCGAATTCGGATCACTCCTGGCTGGATCTTCGGATCAGATCGGATTCAGATCACCCCCTATCCGATCCGATGTGTTATATATTTATAAATATAAATATATATAATACAAATATATGTTATTTATTTATTTATAAATATATTATTTATATTGTATTTTTATAAAATTGTTATATTATTTATTTTTTTATAAAAAACATGTATATATGATGAAAATAATTAAAAATACTTGTATTTTTTGTTTTTCCTTTATTTAAATTGGTATATTTTATTTTTTCTTTTAATAATTTATTAATTTTTAAAGAAAACAATTCATATCAAATCAGATCCAAAGATCCGATAGGATTCAAATTCAGATCGAGTCCTATTAGATTCGATCGGATCTTCGGATCAGATCGGATACAACATGAACAGTGTCAGATCGGATTCGAATCTGATCCGATCTGTTTGCATCCCTAATACCAGTGATGTATCCATGCTTGATTAATTAGATACGAGAGATGGAGAATAAAACACCAAATCACTTAAACCAAGAAGACAAACATGTTCTTGCTTGGTAACTTTGAGGAAGACGAACAGTGTTCCCACTTGTATTCGTTTCTAATATAGGGGAAATCTACTCCCAAAAAATATCTTTTTCTCTTCTAACTCACCGTTTTCTCTTCATATGATGAGGACAGTGAGAAGAGGGAGAGGAGTTTTGTCTTTCTCTCGGGACTATGACAATGAGGATGGTGAACAGAGGGAAAGGTGTTCCGCCTTTCACTCCAAACTATGACGATGAGGGCGGTGAGAAGAGAGAGGGAGGTGTTTAACAGAACACCATCCAGCAATAAATAGATCATATGTTTAATAGATTTAGACACCATCCAACAATAAACAGATCGGATGGTATTTAGTAGATTTAGACATCTAGCAATACATAGATAGAATGGTGTTTAGCAGATTTAGACAACATCCGACAATAAACAAATCGGATGGTGTTTAGCAAATTTAAACAACATCTAGAAATAAATAGATCAGGTGATGTTTAATATATTTAAAAACCACCGGACATTACACAAGTCGGATGATTGCTTACAATTTTGATTAATCAATTCCGTAGGTGATAAAACAATAAATACACTCTCCAATTCATCTAAAACCCAACAGACCACAAAGTTGTATATGATTCTCACAAGTGTACATGACATCCATTATAATGGAGACCAGATGGTGTTTTACAAACTTAGAAATCATGCTTGCAATTTTGAAATGATAGTTGCACACATTTATCCCCCCTATCATCTACTTGTAATTACATCATCAAATGCATCTAGAACCCAATAAACCACATGGTTTTGTATAATTCTCATGTGTATAGACCATCCGGTATAGAGCAGATTGGATGGTGTTTTATAGAATTAGAAACCATCCAGCATCACCAAGTCTGGATGGTTTATTGTAATTTTGAATCATCAATTTCAATTGCAAATATCTATCACTTAGGTGATATAATAGTATTTATACCTTCAAATTCATCTAAATCCCAACAAACCATAAAATTATATATGATTTTCACAAGTGTATAGACCATTTAGTATGAGGAAGACTAGATGGTCTTTTGTAGACTTAGAAACCATCCATCGTTACACATGTCGGGTGATTGTTTACAATTTTGATTCATCAATTATATAGGTGATAAAATAACAGATACACCCTTAAATTCATCAAAAACCCAACAAACCACGATGTTGTATATGATTCTTACAAATTTACAAGGCATCCATTATAGTTGCTTGCAATTTTAAAACATCAACTATAGTTGCAAACATCTATCCCCTAAATTATTTGCATGTAATTAACACCATCAAATGCATCTAGAACCCAATAAACCTTATGGTTCTATATGATTCTCATATGTGTACAAACCATCCGGTACAGGACAACCTAGATGGTGTTATACAGACTTAAAAACCATTCTGACATTGAACAAATCAGATGGTTTTTAGCAAATTTTTCTAAAAAATGAGTTATTAGTATAAATCATCTAGTGGAACTGAAAATACATATACAAATGGAGTGGATATAGGATAAGTACAATCCATATTAAATAGGAAAAACAAAATGTTACTTAGAATGCCAAGCATTTGTAAAAGCATTTATATTTGTCTATACTTAAAACCAAAATAGAATTAATTGATGAGAAAAATCATTTAGGATTCCACTGTGTTTTCTTCTTGGGTCTACTTCTGACTCTTTATCAACTGAATGTGAAGTAGCAAGATCAGTAACACAATTACAAACATTTTCCCTCTTCTGTCTTGCAAGTATCAAATTATCTAGTGTAGGCTCAACTTCATTGCAACCTTCATTCAATGGATACACCTGCCAATGAAGCAATAACATCCAATGCTTCGCGAACATCTTGCCTATGGTCATGTTCTAAATTTGCAAGAAGGAGTAGTGTAGGGAGAAAACACTTAAATGTCTCTTACTAAAACAAATTGTAGGACCCCTATTAGTGCAGGGGTCTTGTATTATAAAATGTCCAATAAAGTGATATATATATATATATATATATGTGTGTGTGTGTGTGTGTGTGTGTGTGTGTGTGTGTGTGTGTGTCTTAATTTAACACTATCTTTAGGGCCAATTTCCATTTAAAAACCATCAAAACAAAATCACTAGAAGCATGTCATCATGTACATAGAATTCATAATTCTCCTTAATAGCAGACATGAATTCATGTAGAAGTTCAAAATATTCCTAGATAGCTGCCCTCTTTTGTTTGATCCCAATATAGAATTCATCCTTTAACAATTCCTCATTATTTGTCCCAACATCAATAATTATAGGCAAGCACGAAGAAGGACGAATACCGTTAAGATTTGTATATAAAGCAAGTTTTCCTACAGGAATTCCCATTCCCTAACAGCCAAGATCCTATGGTAGACAGAAGTAGCTATAAATCTGTTGATATTACTAGTGAGAAGCACAGAACCAAGATGAAACTGAAGGGATGAGAGATCCATCGTATGGACGCCCAAAGATTGCGGAATAAGGGGGCGAATTGCAAAAAAAAATTTCTCTCCCTTCAACTGTGAATCACATTCCCTATTTAGAAAATCATATTTTCAATGATCATTCTTGAACCATAAACTGAACCAGATCTGAACCAAAAGGAGTAGGAGATGATTATACCTGATACGGAGAAACAATATCTCCCAACAAAGGTGTTCACGCCCAAGGAAGGATCCAAAGACTGCTCCCACTGAAGATGGCGCAGTGCATGATGGAGCAGAATCAGTAGTGTTCTTCTCCAAGAACTCTGTACTTCGCAAGAAACAGCAGGATGGCACGTGAGCACAGCTTCCTATCAATTCTTCCTCCAAGAACTGATGGCAAGATCGAATCTTGACTTCTCCCACAACTGGAGATCGAACTGGCAAACAGGGCGGCAAGAAAGAATTCTGCAGGGTTGCTTAATTATTTCTTCTGTGTTTCTCAGCACTAAAGAGGATGTGAATCTGTGTCTAAGGCTGCCGCCCCCTCCTTCTTTTGCTAACCCAAAAGATCAGCTCCAATCCAATTAGGAGATGCTTATCCAAATCATATTTGGATCAGCCCTCTCTTTAGGTGATAAGGATAAACCCTTATCTTATCTACAGATTAGATTAGCTTTCTCCTAATCTCATTAGGAGGTTTCTAGATCAGAATTACATTCAGATCTGGACTCTCTGAGTGGATAGGGTCAAGACCCTATCCAATTTGCTAATCCATCTCAGAATTCGCCCCATAATTAACTAATTAAATAGCCCATTAAGCTTATGTGCTCACTTAACCTTCTTAACTGCTGCCTAGTTGGGCTTCCTTGTATGGCGTGGGACCCAAGCATTGATCTACACATCAGCCACATGGGTTCGGCCCAGCCGTTGTTACAAAGCCTAGCCGAATACACTATTACGGACAGTGCACCCCCTGAAAGCCATCAAATGGGCTCTATGGGCCCAACACTTACCCTAAGTGGTCCCTAGGCCAATCCACCTTGTAACACCTAGGTATTGTGGGCAGATGCAAGATTAGCCCATCAGGTATTATCCTCAATTGTCTTACACTTAACCTCTCAGCCCATAACGATCATACACTGCCCGACAAGAGAGGACCTCTCCCTCGGCTGCAAGGAACAGTGTTGCGGTCTCTACTTATATGGACCCCGAGAATTAAAACCTTCTTGCAAACATTTTAGAAACCATAATATATATACTTTTATATTTCATATAAAATATACTTTGCAAAACAAATCTCAACGATTGAAATCGGTTGCCGGTAGTCTTGGTTTCCATCAGTGAGAGTGCATCCCCGATCATTACCTTTGTCCGACAAAGGGGCTGATCCTGTCACTATGATCACCCACTCAGATGAATTCTCAGACTGTCCCAACATACCCAGGTTTTGACCCCCGCTAAGGATCTCACTGATTGGTACATCAAAGACAGCCCAATCTGACACCAAGTGCAGTATCATAATCGAGTCCAGGGGTCGGGTGTAACTTTCCAGCTTTTCCCATCAATCTCCAAAGTCCAAGATAATATTGGAAATCTGGTCCAGTTGAAAAATTCAATCAATCCTACACTGTATGTGCCTAGGGTCTTGTTAAACAGTTGTATGCCCTTAGCCTCAATCAGAATTATGTACATTATGAATTTATTGTAAATGAATAAAGTACTCTTTTGATTTATGTTCTTGTGGTGTGTTTCTGTGTAATACCCTTAAACTAGACACTTAATGAGACTTGTGTTAGTTTAAATGTTCACAACCGTTGGGTAAGTCTAGGGAGATTTATCCTGCCAAGGCTGACACTGGTGTGCGGCCAACTGTTGGGGTGGCTTGTCTCAGCTACTAGGGCGAGACCCGAGGCACATGCAATGTAGGATTAATAAAATCTATGAACCGAACCAGACTTCCAGAATTGCCCTGGACCTTGGAGATAGATGGGCAAAACTAAAAAGTTACACCTAATCCCTACACTCGATTATGATACTACACTAGGTGTCGGATTGGGCTGTCTTTGATGTACCATTTAGTGAGATCCTTAGTGGGGGTCAAAACCTGGGTATGTTGGGACAATCCGAGAATTCATCTGAGTGGGTGATCATAGTGACAAAATCAGCCCCTTTGTCGGACAAAGGTAATGATTGGGGATGCACTCTCTCTGATGGAAACCAAGACTGCCGGCAGCCGATTTCAATTGTTGAGGTTTTGTTTTGCAAAATATATTTATGTAAAAGATATATATATATATATATATGTTATGGTTTCGAAATGATTTGCAAAAGGTTTTAATTCCCGGGATCCATGTAAGCGGAGAGTGCAACACTGTTCTTTGCAGTCGAGGGAGAGGTCCTCCCTTGTCGGGCAGTGTTTGATCATTATGGGCTGAGAGGATAAGTGTAAGACCATTGAGGATAATACCTGATGGGCTAATCTTGCATCTGCCCACAATCCCTGGGTGTTACAAGGTGGCTTGGCCCAGGGACCACTTAGGGTAAGTGTTGGGCCCATAGAGCCCATAAGATGGGTTTCAGGGGGTGCACTGTCCATAACAGTGTATTCGGCCAGGCCTTGTAACAAAGGCTGGGCTGAACCCATGTGGCTGATGTGTAGATCAATGTTTGGGTCCCACGCCATACAAGAAAACCCAACTGGGCAGCAGTTTGGAGGCTAAGTGAGTACATAACCTTAAATGGGCATTAAGCCCATTTCGAACTGGGCTGGTTTGATCAGTCAATTAAAGGGGGCGAATTCTGAGATGGATCAGCTGATAGGATTGGGCCTAGACCCTATCCACTTAGAGAGCCCAAGATCTAAATGAGATTTAGATCTGGAAGCCTCCTAATTAGATTAGGAGATGACTGATCTGATCTGTAGATAAGATAAGGGTTATCCCTTATCACTTAAAGGGACTTCTAATCCAAATATGATTTGGATTAGCAACTCCTAATGGGATTAGGAGCTGATTCCTTTAAGATTATGAAAGAAGAAAGGGGCGGCAACTGTTTGTGATTGATGTTCAATTCTCTTCAGAGCTGAAAATCACAAGAAGAGAGATTTCTGCACCCTGCGAATTCTCTCTTGCCGCCTCCTTCCTGCCGCCGCCACCACCTTCAGTTCGATCTCCAGTTCTTGGGAGAAATCAAGATCTGATCTTGATTCCAATCTTTTGGGAAAAGATTGGTTGGAGCTGTACTCACAAGCCATTCAGTTGATTCTTGCAAAGGGTCAAGTTCTTTTGGAAGAACATTGTTGATTCTGCTTCATCTTGCATTGTGCCATCTTCAGTGGGAGCAGATTTTGGATCCTTCCTTGGGCGTGAACACCTCCATTGGGAGATATTGTTTCTCCGTATCAGGTACATCCTCCCTCCTACTCCTTTTGGTTCAAAGCTGGTTTGGTTCTTGATTCAAGATTGATCCTTGAAAAACATGTTTTTCTAAATATAGGGAATTCGATTCCCTGCAAAGATGGGAGAAATTTTTGAAATTCGCCCAATCCATTCCGCAAGACTTGAGCGTCCATGTGATGGATATCTCATCCCCTCAGTGGTATCAGAGCCTTGGTTCAAATCTTGAATCAATTTAATTTAGATCTGAACTTGCGCAAATGGGCAGAAGGTGTTCTACCCGATTTGCGCAGATATGGGTTTTGGGAAAGTTGTTCCCAAAATTAATGGGCGAATAATCTGAAATTAATTTTATATAAATCTGATTATTTTTTAGAATAGTTCTTTATGATTTTCTTGATTTATGGGCTGTTCGTACAAGAGGAGACCGAATTCTTGGTTTGCGTAGGGAACCAACAAGATTTGCAGTTTCTTGATTTATTCATTACATTTGGTCTGTAAATAATTTTTTTTATTTTTAGACTCAATGTATTAGGTATTCGATCTGATGTAATTATAATAGAAATTAGGTTTTCTGTTAATTTTATTTTTGGATCGAAGATGGCGGAGCAAGGAAGGAGATTTCGCAGATGGGACATTCGCTACCTGCGATTTGCAGTTTATGAAACTGCATTCTGTGATCTAACCTCTGTTTTGCAGGATGAATTGTACCAATAGCCCTGGATTGACTGATTCTTGTTTTCTTTTATCAGTTCTTTAATTTCAGATTATTTTCTTGAATTAAAGATTTTATTAAACATCAAACCCTAGACCCATTCGAACCAAGATTGGGTCAAATTGTTTGGACCGAATCTGAGGTTCGATTAAGGCTGTATATCAGCCCTAATTTTTGTTTAATGGGCCTAAGGATTGATAATTAATTGGATATTTAATTCGGCCCAACCTGTAAGGCCCAGTTATAAATTGTTAAAACTGCCAAAAGCCCACTTCAAAAGAACAAGCTATATGGGCCAAACTGGGTAACCCTAATTCAGCCCATATACCTAGATGATCTTAATTGTTAATATTATTGACTAAAATGGGCTTCAAATGGGCTTTTACAGATAATTAATTGATTGGATCAATTTATCTTTGCATGTGATGTATGGATGTGTGATGTGCTACGTTCATGGGCCACAAGTGCTTGGCCCATGCAGATTCGATAGTGGCTCTTGCGCACACCAAGGCTGAATGCACATCATTGCCATGGTGTCCCTCCTGGTCATTGGATGACCTCCCTCAATGGTGGGCCCCACACCTCCTAAAGAGGTTACGTGCAGAACCCTAGCCGATTTAGGCCCACCAAAATCTGGCTTTATGAAAGTCAGTGGGAGCCACTTTGGTTTGACCTAAAATAAACTAGGGCATAATTCTTGTTCCCTCCAGTAAATATGAGTGCACGTGATAGGGAGATTCATGTGATGAACTCTTTAAAGGCATTCCATCATTAGCATGATGATGGGTTCTTCAGTAATGGGGAAACGCACCAGAAAATGGGCTATCCATTTGTTGTTGGGCTTGTCTAAGTGTTTCATAAGATGATAGGGGCGTCATAGACCGATGTGGGAGGGGCTTCACCAGAAAATGGGAACTCTCTCACGGTACCTTGGCGTTCACGAATATGATGGGTGAGCACTCACTGGACAGAAAGGTTTACCTGAAAACAGCTCTGAACCTTGTCTGACAGAGGCCAAAGGGAAAACTCATATGATGAGTGGATATGATCCTTCACAGAAAGGTGGTGGGGTTTTGCAGCTGAAACAGTTGGCTCCATGCACCCTACGTGGTTTCCCACATTTCCAAAGACAAGTCGTTGTCTCCGTCCCTGAGCAGGAGGAAAAACTCAGAGATGAACAAATGGGAATGGAACATAGATTAAAATCCATGTCTATGATTTGAACATGAATCAAGTAAGGTTGTGGACTGATATTTGTTGTTTTATCAAAAAATGGCAAACGGACAATTTTCAAAGCTTCTGGACGACAACAAGCTTAAGGGCCCAAACTATGCCGACTGGTACCGTAACCTAATGCTGGTTTTAACATCTGAAAAATTGGACAAGGTAGTCAAGTCTCCTACCCTGGAACGTTTGGGTGATAGAGCTTCTAAAGCCCGTAGGAGAGAATTCCAAGATTGGGAAGATAAAACTCCCTAGCCCGCTGCTATGTCGTTGCTTCTTTGGACAACTCAATACAGAGGCAGTTCGATTAGATCGAACTCGCTAAGGACATATTGGACAGTCTGAAAACAATGTACGAAGAGCAGAACCGTTCTACTCGGCAGAAGGTCTTGAAAATGTTCATGACTGCTCAGATGTCCAAGGGGCAGAAAGTTCACGATCATTGTCTTCGGATGATGGGATACATTAACGAGCTGCAGCCCTTGGATCCGGGCTAGATCTTGGCACTCAAGTAGATGCCATTCTGAACTCCTTGCCCTCTTCCTTCAATGGGTTCATATTAAACTACAATATGAACAAGCTGAATGTCAACATCCAAGAGCTGAGCAATATGTTGCAAAGGGCCGAGGACTTACTTAAGAAGGATGAGCCTGTGGTGATGCTTGTTGAAGCTAACAAAACGGGCAAGAAAAAGAGGAAGACAAAGAAACCTTAGAAGAAGACTACCAAGCCCAAAAAGTAGAAGAAGGACAGGACAGCAGATGCATGTCACTTCTACAAACAAACTGGCCACTGGAACAGGAACTGTCCTTAGTACCTGGAATCCAAGAAAGGTAATTTCGAATCTTGTGTCATAGAAACTAATTTATTGGTGGCTTCTGCGTCCTGGTGTATTGACTCCGGGGCTTCAACTCATGCGTGTAACTCACTGCAGGGGTTCAAGGTAAACAGAAGGTTGAATGATGGAGAAGTGATGCTCTACTTGGGGACTTCTGCAAGCGTTGCAGCTACGGAAATAGGCACCGTAGAATTAAAATTTAGAGAAGGAAATATTGTACTTAAAGATTGTCTTTTTGTGCAAAATCTAAGAAGAAATTTGATTTCTGTCTCAAAACTGTGTGCGGATGGATATTCTGTCTTTTTCAGTAATATGATTACTATTAAAAGAAACAATAAATTCATCTCATATGGGGAACTGGAGAAAGGTCTCTATGTTCTACATCCTTCTCTAGAAACTAACATAGCCGAAACTACGTCAGCCGAAATCCCCAAGAAAAGAGCACGTGATACACTTAATCCCACGTGCCTGTGGCATTACCGACTTGGCCATATTGGTATTGACCGAATCACAAGATTGGTAAAGGATGATCCTTTAGATTTTCTAACTGTAGAAGATCTTCCCACTTGTGAGCCTTGCCTTCAGGGTAAGATGACAAAGATGCCATTTAACGGTAAGCCTGAAAGATGTGCAGGCACGCTTGACCTTATACATACTGATGTATGTGGTCCCCTGAGTGTTAGGACCCGTAACCAACACGTGTATTTCATTACATTCACCGATGACTATTCTCGGTATAGTTACGTGTACCTAATGAGACATAAGTCTGAATCCTTAGAAAAGTTCAAAGAGTTCAGACAAGAGGTCGAGAAACAGTTAGGGAGAGAAATTAAGTCTTTTCGATCAGATCGAGGCGACGAATATCTCTCTAACGAATTCAGGGACTACTTAAAGGTAATTGGGATAGTATCACAGTTAGCTCCTCCTGTTACACCACAACCTAACGGTATTTCAGAGAGGAGGAATATGACCCTATTAGATATGGTCCGGTCACTTCTCATCAAATCAAAGTTACCCACATCCTTTTGGGGATACGCATTAGAGACTGCGATATACGTGCTGAACCGGGTTCCAACCAAATCAGTTCCTAAGACTCCCTATGAGCTTTGGACTGGAAAGAAACCAAGTGTACGACACTTGAAGATTTGGGGTTGTCTGACTCACGTTAAAAGAACGAATCCGGACAAATTGGAATCCAAGACTAGTCGTTGCCTATTCGTAGGCTACCCAAAGGGCTCAGTGGGCTACCTATTCTATGATCCAAGTGAGCAGAAGGTGTTCTGCAGTCGGAATGCACAATTCTTGGAAAATGACTACATCCTGGACAATCTTTGTCAGGAAATTGTTCTTGATGAGGAAAGCTCAGATGCAGTGGGAGGTGTCCCACAAGTTCCAGGTAGTGACCAACCTAGAAGATCTACCCGGGTGTCCAGGCCACCGGTTCGTTTTGGTTACGATCAGGATAGTTACCTGGTCGAAACCTTGACTAGTGAAGAGGATCCCGTAACTTATACGGAAGCTATGTTGGACATAGACTTCCTTAAATGGGTAGATGCCATGAGAGCTGAGATGGACTCAATGGAGACCAATGGAGTCTGGACTCTAGTGGATCCGCCCTTCGGGGTAAAAGCAATTGGTTGCAAATGGATCTACAAGAGGAAGAAGGGCCCCGATGGCAGGGTTGAGACCTACAAAGCTCGTCTGGTGGCGAAAGGATACACTCAGAAAGAGGGCATCGATTAGGAGGAAACTTTTTCGCCCATGGCCATGCTTAAATCCATTAGGATCCTGCTAGCTGTAGCAGCTTACTATGACTATGAGATTTGGCAGATGGATGTCAAAACTGCGTTCCTGAATGTAGATCTTACTGAAGATATCTATATGCAGCAACCGCAAGGTTTTGTAGCTGCGGTTCAGGAACACATGGTTTGTAAGTTGAATAGATCCATATATGGACTCAAGCAAGCTTCTAGAAGTTGGAACATCTGATTTGACTCTACGGTCAAAAAGTTTGATTTTGAGCAAAATCCGAATGAACCCTGTGTTTACAGAAAGACCAGTGGTGACAAGGTTACGTTTTTTGTTCTGTATGTAGATGACATTCTGCTCATTGGGAATTGGAATGTTAACTACGATAAAAGTATGGCTATCACAGCAATTCTCCATGAAAGACCTTAGAGAAGCCTCCTATATACTGGGTCTTCGACTCTATAGAGATAGATCGAAGCGGATAATAGGATTATCCCAATCTGCTTATATTGACAAAATGGTCAAGAGATACAGCATTGAAAACTCCAAGAAAGGAAATGTTCCTTTCAGGCATGGAGTCAATCTCTCCAAGAAGATGTCTCCAAAGACCTCTAAGGAGATTGAGAGCATGAAAGGCGTTCCCTATGCCTCAGCCATAGGGAGCATCATGTATGCCATGCTGTGCACTCGTCCTAACATCGCCCAGGCAGTGAGTGTAGTAAGCAGATTCCAGGCCAACCCAGGGCAGGAGCAGTGGACTGTTGTGAAATGCATAATTAAGTACCTTCGAAGGACAAAAGAGTTTTGTCTGGTATTCGATGGTAGTTCACTACAGATCCAAGGGTATACAGATGCAGATTTCCAGTCGGATCCAGATGATAGAAAGTCTACATCTGGATATGTTGTCACGATAGGATCGTGTGTTGTTTGCTAGAAAAGCAGCAAATAGGGGTCCACAGCAGACTCCACAACCGAGGCCGAATACATTGCTGCAAGTGAAGCTGCCAAGGAAGCCGTGTGGATGAAGAAGTTCATTCACGAATTGGGAGTAGTTCTGTCCAGCACATCACCCATCACAATGTTGTGTGACAACAATGTTGCGATTGCTCAAGCTAAGGAGCCACAAGCCCACTCGAAGTCGAAGCACATCGAGAGGAAGTACCACATACTCCGGGAGATTGTTGGTAGAGGGGATATCTTGATTCAGAAGGTAGCATCAGCAGAGAATGTAGCAGACCCATTGACTAAGCCATTGACACAGAAAGTGTTTGAGAAACACGTTGAAAGTATGAGACTCCGGCTTACACCAGATTGGACCTAAGGGCAAGTGGGAGCTGTTAGACAATTGTATGCCCTTAGCTTCAATCAGAATTATGTACATTATGAATTTATTATAATTGAATAAAGTACTCTTTTGATACATGTTCCTGTGGTGTGTTTCTGTGTAATACCCTTAAACTGGACACTTAATGAAACTTGTGTTAGTTTAGAATGTTCACAGCCATTGGGTAAGTCTTGGGAGATTTGAACCGGACCAGATTTCCAGTATTGCCCTAGACCTTGGAGATAGATGGGTAAAATTGGAAAGTTACACCTAACCCCTAGACTCGATTATGATACTACACTAGGTGTCGGATTGGGTTGTCTTTGATGAGCCATTCAGTGAGATCCTTAGTGGGGGTCAAAACCTGGGTATGTTGGGACAGTCCGAGAATTCATCTGAGTGGGTGATCATAGTGGCAGGATCAGCCCCTTTGTCGGACAAAGGTAATGATCGGGGATGCACTCTCTCTGATGGAAACCAAGACTGCCGGCAGCCGATTTCAATTGTTGAGATTTTGTTTTGCAAAATATATTTATATAAAGATATATATATATATATATATATATATATATATATATATATATATGTTATGGTTTCGAAATGATTTGCAAAACGTTTTAATTCCCGGGATCCATGTAAGCGGAGAGTGCAACATTGTTCTTTGCAGTCGAGGGAGAGGTCCTCCCTTGTCGGGCAGTGTTTGATCATTATGGGCTGAGAGGATAAGTGTAAGACCATTGAGGATAATACCTGATGGGCTAATCTTGCATCTGCCCACAGTCCCTGGGTGTTACAAGGTGGCTTGGCCCAGGGACCACTTAGGGTAAGTGTTGGGCCCATAGAGCCCATAAGATGGGTTTCAGGGGGTGCACTGTCCATAACAGTGTATTCGGCCGGGCCTTGTAACAAAGGCTGGGCTGAACCCATGTGGCTGATGTGTAGATCAATGTTTGGGTCCCACGCCATACAAGGAAGCCTAACTGGGCAGCAGTTTGGAAGGCTAAGTGAGTACATAACCTTAAATGGGCCTTAAGCCCATTTCGAACTGGGCTGATTTGATCAGTCAATTAAAGGGGGCGAATTCTGAGATGGATCAGCTGATAGGATTGAGACTAGACCCTATCCACTTAGAGAGTCCAAGATCTAAATGAGATTTAGATCTAGAAGCCTCCTAATTAGATTAGGAGATGACTGATCTGATCTGTAGATAAGATAAGGGTTATCCTTTATCACTTAAAGGGACTTCTAATCCAAATATGATTTGGATTAGCAACTCCTAATGGGATTAGGAGCTGATCCCTTTAAGATTATGAAAGAAGAAAGGGGCGGCAACTGTTAGTGATTGATGTTCAATTATCTTCAGAGCTGAAAATCACAAGAAGAGAGATTTCTACACCCTGCGAATTCTCTCTTGCCGCCTCCTTCCTACCGCCGCCATCACATTCAGTTCGATCTCCAGTTCTTGGGAGAAATCAAGATTTGATCTTGATTCCAATCTTTTGGGAAAAGATTGGTTGGAGCTGTACTCAGAAGCCATTCAGTTGATTCTTGCGAAGGGTCAAGTTCTTTTGGAAGAACATTGCTGATTCTGCTTCATCCTGCACTGCGCCATCTTCAGTGGGAGTAGATTTTGGATGCTTCCTTCGGCATGAACACCTCCATTGGGAGATATTGTTTCTCCGAATCAGGTACATCCTCCCTCCTACTCCTTTTGGTTCAGATCTGGTTTGGTTCTTAATTCAAGATTGATCTTTGAAAAACATGTTTTTCTAAATATAGGGAATTCGATCCCTGCAAAGATGGGAGAAATTTTTGAAATTCGCCCAATTCATTCCGCAAGACTTGGGCGTCCATGTGATGGATATCTCATCCCTTCAGGTCTCACCCTGGCAGCTGAGACAGGCCACCCCAACCGACTTGGTGGCACCACAGTGTCAACCTTATCAGGATAGGTCTCCCAGACCGACCCACTGGCTGTGAACATTCGAAACTAACATGAGTCTCATTAAGTGTCCAGTTTAAGGGTATTACACAGAAACATACCAAGGGAACATGAATCAAATATGCACTTTTATTCATTTACAATAAACTCATAAAGTACATCATACTGATTGAAGCTAAGGGCATACAAAACTGTCTAACAGAAACTACCCCAATTTCAAATCCAAACCAAAGCTTAGGAAACCTCTACCCCTTCAATTACTCTTTAGATAATACTTGAAGACTTGAAGATGAAACCAACCTTAAAATTGCAAGCATTTTTTTGTGTTCTAAGCATCAAAACTAGGCTATACAAAAACAAACAGAGACTAGAATATCATCAACACACTTCTTGAAACACCATTATCATTGTTTAACAAGAAAACTACCCAATTCGGAAAAGATAACCTAATCCAAAACATCTTGTAGAGAACTCATATAGTTAAGTCAGCCAATGAAGTCAAACTTTAGCATTGAACTAGAACCTTACCCCTTGATGATTCACAGCTAAATGGCATCTAAATAAACAAATGGTAGCTCTTGGTGGACTTGGAGTGAAATGATTACATGAACAAAACTTAGCTCTTGTATATAAATTAGGTTAGCGCTTGCTAACAGTTTAGTCATTTTTTATTTATTTTTTATTTTTTAATTTTTTGTCAAAACGAACTATTCGTTCAGTTCGAATGATCGGATCGTTCAACCCAAGAACCAAACCCTTAACCGACTCGTTGTCCGATTCACTTTTAAAAACCTTGATTTCATAACCTTCATGGGAGAAGTTTAGCTTGGCTCTAATTTAGAATGGAGGTTCCCAAGTCCAAACTACTTTCACAGACACAATTGCATCAAGTGTGAAGAGGATTTTGAAGCTTTTCAATTAGGAAAAAATTCTCTTTTTCCTAATAACTTGCGCTCTATTGTGTAATTTTATTTTCAATAAATGATATTGTTTTTAGTAGCCAAAAAAAAAGCATTTCTAGCCTATTGTCATATCATAGCCCAGACCTGAGCCAAATATCTAACACAAACCTCTTACACTTGGCCAAGAATTAAAATACTACCATTGGGCTTTAGATGACATTAGGCAAAGACCAAACAACATGCAGGTGTGGGACCAATTACGGATGAAGGTCCAAATTGACTGAAGGGGAATGCAAACATGCCTTGTTCTTGTGATTTAAATCAACAACTCACAGGAAAAACATAGATAAAAGCACAAGATGATTATGAGATCAGCTTGAAATCCTGATTTAGATCATAAAGTTTTAAGTCCCAAAGTCCAATGTCTAAACTTAAAATCTAAGTGCAAGCTGAAATAGTTTATTCATAGCAAAAGAAATACAATCTGAAATATCATGAAATTCAGACTATGCAACAAGGGTTAAATGCATCTTTTTAACTCATTCAACTATCATAGAGTTTCTCTTCCCTCTCTTTCCCTTTCTTTTTTTTTTTTTCTCTTTTTCTTTTCTCTCTACCTCTTACGAAAAGCACTGAAGAGCATACTTAGAGATGATCTATGGCCTAAAATAACTTACAAGAACAAACTAAAATACAAAATGCAAAAGCATGGGGCTAAAGGAAAGGAAGTAAAACCCAAATGTCATAATTCATTACTTGGGAAAGCCCATGGGAAACGCATCATGAAGCTGTAGTGACCATCCAATGTCAACCATGCTTCAAAACTCATAGATCAATGCCCAAAATAGATCAATAAAAAGCATGATTATATGTTGTTTGGATCAATACAACCCAAAGAAAAGAGGGATGCAATATCCAAATCATCAACTCTCACCCGCATTCTAAATTCTAGCTTTGTACATAGATTCCAAAGTAGGTCAAGTTGGTTCCTACATCATCTAAAAACCATAACATAATGTATTTCCAAAAATAACTTCAAGAATTTTCTTTTCATTCCTTCAATGAAAGAAAAAGAAATCTCAATAAAAAGCATGTTCTACACCCCCTTTGTCATATAACAATACAACTGAATGTTCAAATACTTCAACCAGAAAAAGCAAGATAACAAGAACTTCAACAAATAATCTAATAGGCTACAATTAATCTATGGCCCACCCTATAAAGCCAATTTTATTTTGAAAGCACTAGATGAATCATAGTCAAAATTGGAGTAACCAAACCCGGTAGTCCAAATCAAAGAACTTAAAACCAACTTTATTTTGATTACTATTTCTTTCTCTCTTTTTCTTTTTTGAAGCTAAGCATCCCAATGAAAACAAAACAAATATTATGTACAAAATATAACCAAATCTAAGCACAAAAATATAGAACTTGAAATCACTTTCTTTCCCTTTTTGTTTTTTTCTTCTTCTTGTTTTAGTTATTCTATAAAATCAAACAAACTATTATTTGTAAACCACCCAAAAATTAAAAATTATAATATATGTCTATATTTATACTACTACTAAAAGTGTGAATGAGGTTTAGATATTAAATTTTTTTAATTAAAAAATACCCTTAGCCTTTGAACTTGGTCTCCCTATATTTATGAGGGCAAAAAACATAATTTGAAGTACTACTTTTATTAAATTCATTATATTTCTCGTTATTAGGTCCTATATTTAAGGTTTGTTGAGATTTTCTACCAACAAAACACGTTCCAACCCTCTACAAACTTGATCTAACACCACACATCTCACCAGGAGACTAGGACCCACCATGTATGAGATGTGTGGTGTAAGATCACATTGGTAGAGGGTTGGAACATGTTTTTGTTGGCAAGTGATCTAGACTCATTTAATTTAAAGTATTAAGTCTCATTTCCTTTCATTAAATCTTATATTTAAGACACATTAAATAAATGAGCTTTGTGGACTTTTCTTGACTAAAACACCCCTACTTATAAATTTAATCCCTCTTTAATTATGTAGGCAAAAATGTAATTTAAAATACTATTACTTTTCACTCATTGAATTTTCTCTCATTAAAATATTAAATCTCATTCTCTCTCCTTAGATAATTTATTTGAAGTATTTTTATTTCTCACCAAAAAAGAAAATCTACAAAGTAGATCTATAACTAATATTTCTAATAATGTAAAACATATGTTCAAAACCAACATGAAAAATTAAATAAATCACCCTTTTGTCTGAATGGCAAGTAAATAGTTCAATCATCAACGTCAAATAAGTCAACCAATGTTGTAATAGTTAAATAATAAAAAATTAAAAATAAATATAAATATAAATATTACAAAATTATAAAAAAATGTGAAAAAATTAGGCAAATCTCTAATATTATTTATTTATCATATCAAACAACATTAAGCATGCTAAACCAAAAGTATTTTTATCCGATGGAAATGATGAAATACAAGATTTAAAACTAACCCAAAGATGAAACCATTTTCCTATTCAAGTGGTGGGTCAATGATTCAACCATTTAGGTCAAATGGATCAACCCATCATATCATAAATAATTAATAAAAATTAAAAAAGATGGAGACACGAAAATTATTAACAGAAATTTTGTAAGAGTGCATCTGAAATATTATGTATTCATCATATTAAACAAAAATAAGTGTGATAGATAAGAGTTATTTTTAATATTAATGATAGAAATATAATTAAAAACTAAAGTAACTTAAAAAGAAAACTATTTTTGCATCTAATTAGTGGTCAATGGTCCATAGGGAGGCAAATTAATTGGGCTTAACTTGAGCTCGCATCAACCTAGCTCATAATTTTAGATAGGCTAGCTTCAATTTTTTATCCTCAACTTGGGCCAAGGGCTAGGTTCAAAAGTTTGGACTTTTTTATTTTTTGGGTTGGGTCCAAACCTATACCTTAAGTAGCTAATACATACAATCATAGATACATATATAGAACATATTTGCATACATGTATGTATATATAATTATAACATATACTTTATGACAAATTTTGTTATGGGGCTAATTAATAAACCAAAGTCCAAGACTAACACAAGTGCATCAAATTTAAATACAGGTTGGAGGTTAGGCCCAAGTTGAACATATTTAGACTTGACTTTGGTTTGAAGCCTTAGTCAATGCATAGGGTCGGGCTTGGATTAAGCTTAATGTTAGCCTAACCTACTTAACTTACACCATAATGTTCCAATAGTTTGGGTAAGTGAGTTAACAAATGATATCATAATTAAATATATAAAATTTATACAAAAAATTTGAGATATCTAAGATGTTATAAACTTATCATATCAAATAATAATTATTTTTAGAATTAATTATACAAATGAAATAAAAAATTTAAAGTTGCCCAAAAAAGATATGGCTTTTTTTTTTCAAGTCAAATAGACTAGCACATGGTGTCATAATTATATGATAAAAACTCAAAAATAAAAGTAAAAATATAGAAAACACAAAAAATTGTTATAAAAATTGTGCACATCTATAATATCATATTAAACAAAAATAAATATAATAAATAAGAAGTATTTTTATTGACAATTAAAATGAAATGTAAAATCTAAATACCCTACTACACCATGATTTTATTACTTATCCTTTTAAAATGGTTCTAATAGGGACATTGAAATTATTAATGTTATCTAAAATTACCAGGTGCATTGCACTTGCATATTTACTAGTACTAGAAAATATTGAATCAACATCTAAGAAAATATTGAAATTATTACTTATCCTTTTAAAATGGTTCTAATAGGGACATTGAAATTATTAATGTTATCTAAAATTACCAGGTGCATTGCACTTGCATATTTACTAGTTTGGGTAAGTGAGTTAACAAATGATATCATAATTAAATATATAAAATTTATACAAAAAATTTGAGATATCTAAGATGTTATAAACTTATCATATCAAATAATAATTATTTTTAGAATTAATTATACAAATGAAATAAAAAATTTAAAGTTGCCCAAAAAAGATATGGCTTTTTTTTTCAAGTCAAATAGACCAGCACATGGTGTCATAATTATATGATAAAAACTCAAAAATAAAAGTAAAAATATAGAAAACACAAAAAATTGTTATAAAAATTGTGCACATCTATAATATCATATAATTTATCATATTAAACAAAAATAAATATAATAAATAAGAAGTATTTTTATTGACAATTAAAATGAAATGTAAAATCTAAATACCCTACTACACCATGATTTTATTACTTATCCTTTTAAAATGGTTCTAATAGGGACATTGAAATTATTAATGTTATCTAAAATTACCAGGTGCATTGCACTTGCATATTTACTAGTACTAGAAAATATTGAATCAACATCTAAGAAAATATTGAAATTCTTACTTATCCTTTTAAAATGGTTCTAATAGGGACATTGAAATTATTAATGTTATCTAAAATTACCAGGTGCATTGCACTTGCATATTTACTAGTACTAGAAAATATTGAATCAACATCTAAGAAACACCAATGATTACCACACATGAAATCACTAGGGAAATTGGTATTCACACCATTCTCAGGTCTCCCCAATGGAGTCACCAATCTGTGAATTTTAGAATTTGACCATTCACTTTATGGCTGAGCAAATGAAGTTGCAACCCATCAAAATATACAAGGAGTGATGGGCCTTCTAGGTTTGAATTTGTAAAACATTTCAAATTAATGGTTAGTACCTACTCTTCGACTAGGACAAGGCCAATCTAGGTACAATGAGAGAGAGAAAGGGAAGGGATGAAACACCCTTTTCTCTAATTAGTGTGAAAGCTAATTCCCCTCCCTAACTTCTAAACAATGGGAATTAATTCCTAGATTTAACATTGAGAATCTACATTCTCTAGTAGCTTTTGGACGTAGGGACCTAAGCAAAAGGGTGAGAAGATACATCCCCACCCCTTTTCTATTAAGACCCCAACGTTTGGACTTAGCTGATTGGCTAGAGGAGTTGAGAGGTTGAAATAGTCACCCCCTTCAAATAGGAGAGAATATAAACACCCTCAAATTTCAAGAAATGGAACAAGAAACAAAGAAGTAGTAGTAGATGTTATTGAAAGGAAATAGTAGTTGAGAGCAATAGTTACATGCCTAACAATTAATCCAAGGAGAGTGAGGTTAGAAGTTTCCCTCTATGTAGTCTTCAATTAAGGAGACAATAATGTTCCAAGAATGATAATGCTTGACTTGGAACATTAAGCTAGGGCATGATAGGATTTGGTTTGAAGGGTATTTTAGTAAATTGGGATTCAAACGGCATTTTGGTAAATTGGGTTCATAAAGGGTATTTTTATAAATTAGGGAACTAAAAGGTGTTTTGGTAATTTAAGAATTGAAATGAAAGGTATTTTCGTAATTTTGGATCTGAAAGGTATTTTGGTAAATTGGGTTTAGAAAGGGCATTTTGGTAATTTGGGTTCAGAGGGGGTTCAACAGCAAACCTAGGGATTCATACTAGTCTGAGTGAATGTTCAAGTATGTATAGGGGATCCAAGGGAAAGTGGAGAGGGGGTTCAATGGAAAACCTGGGGATAGGGGTGTCCACGGTTTGGTTAACCAAACCATGGCCCCTTTTTGTAAACCGAACTTGTGGAATTGGTTTTTTCATTTTTCCAAACCGAAATTGAACCGGTACCACCAGTTAACTGGTTCGCGGTTTCGGTTTTTGATCAGTTCGGTTCTTCGGTTTTTTGGTTTTTTATATTTATAATATATATTATATAAATATATGTATAATATTATATTACAAATAATAAATGATATATAATATAATAAATATTTTATAAATATATAATATATTTGTAAATAGATCATTATAAATATAATATAAGTATATATTTATATATAATGAATATATATTTATATAAAATACATAGAAAATATGTGACATATATTAAAACTATATATAAAATATATATATAAATATATATACCGGTCAGTTTGGTTAACCGCTGGTTTTTTATAGGTTAACTGAAAACCGAACCGGTCCTTCGGTTTTTCAAAAATTCCGAACTGAAACCAAACCGACCAGTTCAGTTAACCGCATTTTGCGATTCGGTTTTCTCGGTTCGATTCGGTTTTTTGGTTTTTCGGTTTTTCATGGACACCCCTACCTAGGGATTCATACTAGTCTGAGGAAATATTCAAGTATATACAGGGGATCCGAGGGAAAGTTGAGCAAAAGTCAAGTGTTAAGATTATAGCTCACTAGGAAGCAACAAGATTCCTTGCAATCAAAAACTTTGTACACACTCTAAAAGCATGAGAATCCAATTGCACATTAAGAACCTCTCAATGAAATTTAACATACAAAAGAGAGTGTAGCGAAACTTCATTCCTCTATGGAAACAACAATAACAACTTCGACAATGTCTCCACTAGAGACACCAATAATAAAAACTCTGACACCCTCTCCACAAAGACATCCTTTGGCCTATGGGAAATAATCCTACCCTCAAGAAGAGAGGGAACTAAGGCATCCTCCCAATCAAGAATTGAGCTCTCATCTTCCACATGCCAAAGAAGACTCAAGGGTGGCAAGTGCAACAGCATATATGTTTTTCGCTTTGTTTTGATGCTTGTATGTTACTTCCAGGTCCCTAGTAAGGCTTTGTATCAAGGTCTTGTAGGAGAGTATGGATATTTCTTTGACGGTCGTCTCCCCCCCCCCCACATTTGGCCGTTCACTAACTAAGAATCTCCTATCACTCATACTTCCTAGCTCCTAAATCCCTTGCAACATTCAATCCCAATCCCAACACAAGTGCCTCATATTCTACGATGTTTGAAGAATAGGGGAACAAAAGTTTGAAGGAATAAGTAGTGGTGTTTTCAGATGAGGAAGTTAATGTCACATTTGCACTCATTGAGGAATTGGTGCAGCTTTCGTCGAACGCCAAATCCCATTTGATGTCTTCTACTGTTGCGATGAAGGACTGTTCTCCAGGTATCTCCTTAGAGATGTTGAATTCGTCATTTGTTGAAAAGGCTTCTAGGAGATTTGCTAAAGAGCTTGACACTTAATGGCTTTGGGTTGGGTATACTCAATAGTGTACTCACTCAATTGCATCATCCATTTCACTAATCTTCCTAAAAGCGGGGGATCTATCTATGAAGTACCGAACAAGATTATTTCTTGCTATAAGGAACATCTTCTACCCCAATATGTAATGTTTGAACTTCTAAACGGTGAAAACTAGCGCCAAGCACTATTGTTCCATGTGAGAGTTCTCCACTATCTTGAGTGTTTTGCTGGCATAATAGATTAGCACTCTTTTTTCTCGTCATTCTCTTGGGATAATAAGCATCCTATGGCCTCTGAATTAGATGTGATGTAAAGATTAAATTCTTGGCTGCTTGTGGGGGTGACATGGTGGGGGCCTTAGCTAGTGCTTGTTTTAAATGCTCAAAAGTTTATTGATGCTATTCTAACCATCTGAGCTCTACAACTTTCTTGATCAACTTGAGAAGGGGAGACTAGTTGGTGCTAACCCTGGGATGAATCTTTTGAGGTACGATACCTTCCCTAGAAAGGTTTGAAGCTACAATTCATTCTTGGGAGGGGGAAGGTCTAGGACTGCATTGACTTTACTACATTAGGGTGAATGCCAGATTGGTCAACTTTGTAGCCAAGGAACTTCCCTAACTGTATTCTGAACACATACTTCAAGGGGTTCAACCTTAGGTTGAACTCTCTACATACATTTGGTGAACACTTTCCTAAGGACCTCTATATGTCTTTCCTTCTTCCTCTTCTTTACTACTGTGCCATCTACATAACATTCAATCTTCTTGTGCATCATATTATGGAAAACACTTGTCATGTCTCTACGGTAGGTGGCCCTGGCGTTCTTTAGCCCAAATGGCACCATCTTGTAATAGAAGTTTCCTATGGGGTCCAAAATGTAGTATGAGGTGCATCAATAGGGTCCATATAGATTTGGTTGTAACCACTATAGGCATTTAGAAAAGAGAAGAATTCGTTCCCATCTGTGGCATCTATCAGTATCTCCATGTTTGACAAAGGGCGCTAACTTCTATCATGCAATGAGCACTAGAGGAGAAGATTCTTAGGGCTAACCTTGGTTGGCTGTTTTTCTTCTTGATCGGTTTAATGTTCACTAACCACCACTTGGGGTGTTTGATGGGCTTGATGAAGCACACCTTCATGAGCCTCTCTATTTCTTCCTTAATTTTCAATGCCACTTCTGTTTTGAAGACCCACTGAGGTTGTTTGACCGGTTCGTGCTTGGGGTCGATGTACAATGAATGTTTGACAAAAGCTAGATCTAATCTTGCCATCTGATCGTAAGACCAAGCGAAGACATCATGTTCAATTCCATGAGTGTGAGTGTGACTCCTAACAAAACATCTAATTTAAAGGTCAAAAGGGCAATGTACCTTTAAAAACCTGTTCAATTCCGTCTTCTCATTGCCTTGTAACTTAGCGGAAATGAACATGGGACGCTTGTCTCTTTGTTTTGTAGGTAGGTCGATTTCCTCTAGTGGTTCTTCCACCGCTTTGTTGGAGTCTTGTAGGTGTTTGGGTGGTGAGTGAATTTCATCATAGTATTCGATGACGCCATTGGGTCTCTCTTGTTAAATGTTCTTTTGTTATTACTTCCTTCTTTAGGGTGTTTTAAATTTATTATGCGATGGGCTATGTACCTTGTTTCTTGCTAAATGTGATTAGAGATTTATATGGGTCGTGCTTTCTTGACGCAATGAGAGCATTGAAATATCACCTTCATCAATTTGTTTGTTTTGGGAGTGCGATGAGAGTAGTGCAAGTTTAGCTCTGCTTTTCTGGACAGTAGTGTTGGATAGGGGTGGCCACGAGCCGAGTTCTTCACGAGCTCGACTTGTGAAAAGTTTGGCTTGACTCAGTTTCAACCGAGCTTCAAGCCGAGTAATTTATAGGCTCGATTAATAAATGAGCCAAGCTCGAGCCTAATAGAGCTCAACTTGTGAGGCGAGCTCGAATAATAATAATAATAATAATAATAAAATTGTAGAAAATAATATTTATATAATAAAAATATAGAAAATAATATATATATATATAATAAAAATATTATAATTCTTAATTTTTAAGATCAAATAGAAAATATTCTTATATATAATTTTTTATTTTTATAAAACATTTTTTCTCAATTCGAACTCGAGCATACGAATTGTTGACTTGAGCCGAGCTCAAGGTCAAGGTTCTAGCTTGAATCGAGCTCCTTGTACTACCTTGGCGAGCCAAGCTCGAGCCTCATACTATTCGGCTTGGCGGGGCTTGAATCCACCCCTAGTGTTGGATAAAAGAGTTCTCATTATGTATGTTAGACAATTGCAACTTTAACATCTCTTATATATGTGCATATACTAACATTAGCATTAACATTCCGTTCCTGACCCCAAATTTGAAATAAATCCCCATCCCCTATGCCAATCTATGTTGGGGATAAAAAGTTTATCCTCGGGGCCCGTTAGAGATGGGTTCCCTGTTGGGTCCCAAATCCCTGAAAATTTTTAATTAATAGTATTTTTGAAAAAATAAATATACATAAAATAAAAATAATTTAAAATATAAATAATATTTTAAATATATTTTAATATATAATATTTAAATATATATATATACACACACGAGGTCAGGGCGGGGCCAGGACTTCATTCCCCATCCCCCCATCCCCCATCCCCCATCCCCGAACCTGGACCCTGGTCCCCATCGCCGTTCCTGCCCTGCTAAAGTAATCTCCATCGCCAAATACATCAAACGACAAACGCTTGATTTCATTGTTTTAGCGCAGGCTAAAAGTGATTGGACGAGAGGGGTACCCCATCGTGGCCACTCGAAAAAAAAAAAAAAAAAAAAACAAACAAATCGGATGATTCTGCCTCTCTCCCAGCCACTAATTTGCGCGCCAATTGATCCCGATTAGAAGCTCTGCAAAATCTCAACCCACCCACGCCCCTAAAACTAAAATTCCTCCAAAAATCTCACTCTCCCTTCATTATCTGTTACATCTCTTCCTCATCTCTGCATGGGTGATGGATAGTGATAGAGTCGGCAAAAATGCAGCAGATTCATGGGTTCTCTCCCCCCCCTCAGGGAACTCTAACTCTCTTCTGCTGTGTTCCCTGTTCACTAACAAAACCACTTCACTTTCTGTACAGATGTTCTACTTCTCCTGCTTCTTCTACGTTCTCGCGACGTCTAGTCAAGAAGGATTCCTCTAACAGGTCCCAAATGCTTCATCTGAGACAGAATCCCAAAAGACTCACTTCACGGATATTGGAGCTTAGCCGCAGAAAGCAATTGCGTCAGGTTTGGAATAAAACCTCTGAACTCCTCTGTTTTTCTTTTAGTTTTTATTTATTTATTTTTTTTATATGTAAGATTTCGTTATTGTTTAGATCTTCGAGGAAGTCGAGCTTGCGAAAAGCCGGTATGGGAAGCTGAACACAATCGTGATGAACGCAGTCATGGAGGCATGTGTACACTGTGGAGATGTTGATTCAGCTCTTCAGCTGTTTGAAGAGATGTCTAAACCAGAGGGCTGTGGCGTTGATAATATCACTTACGGGATCTTGCTAAAGGTACTTCATAAACTCTCTTGCTGTAACTTTGTTTTCTTGGTTGTGTGGTAGAATTGGCTATGCAATGGAATGCCCTATGAATCCCTCTTAAAGGTGGAAACCTCAGGAGGTTCCATGGTGAGGCATCATGGTGGTTGAGGGCCTGAGGCAATTTGACCCGTTCCCATGGGGCCCGCCCTGCCCTGGCCGGGGCGGGGATGGTATTTGTCCACCCCGCCCCGACCCCGAACCCACCCCGGACTATATTATATAACAAAAACTGAGCCAAGTCATATTATGTACTTTGTTGTTAAAATCTGTGTCCATAGAAATCTAGCAACAAGCTACTTAACTACAAGATTGAAATTTAATAATAGTTGAAGGGATGCATTACATACATATCAATAAAAAGGGATGCATTACATCCAACAACACTCCAAAGAAGAGAAAAAAAAAGGAAAAAATTGATGCTTATACCATAAATAGAAATTCTGATAATTACTATAAATGGTAAGTCAACCAAAGAATGAGCAAGAGATTAGGAGGAAAGAGAACTCTTGCTGTCGGGGACTTGGGGTAAACAACAATGAGATAAACTACTTGAAAGGAATAGGTGAGAGGAGAAAAAAGATAAAGAAAATTCTTGGAAACAACCCAAATTTATTAAACAAAACTTTATATCAAATGAACTTTTTTTTTTTTTTCGTAAATTGCAATGGTTATATTTATAAACTCACAATATGAATTTGGATGCCCCTTTATGGACTCCAGTTTGGACTCAAAAACGGACTCAACCAGCTTCTATTTGCTTTGAAACAAAGACAAATCCATAAGGACACTTAAATAAGGACTCTAACTCTTAACTTACAACAACTCAAATAATAGTTTCATAAACAAACTTGATGTGAAGACACCAGATATTACAAAAAATAACAGACTGAGATGTCACTATAAATAGATAAGAATTATTATAAATAGTAAGTCCAATTACCATAAATAATAATTTCAATATAACAATAAATTTCTAGAGAACTTCAAACCCTATTATTTCTTTGCTTCAATATTTGGATCATTATTCCCTACTCAAAAAAACTTGCGCTCAAGTTTTTTTTTTTTTTTTTTTTGAAAGAGGTAAAGTAATATTTATTCAAAGCAACACATACAAGCTGTGATCAGGCCCAGAAAGGCAACTTGATAAACACAGCAATTACATACTCCATCAGGAGTTAGAGCGAAATACAACAGACAAATTCAAGTTTCTAAACTCCTCAGAAACTGACACCCAAGAGATTAACTTGCCCACAGCTTTCTGAATAAAGTCTTCTGGACTTTTAGCCTTATTACAGAAAAACCTACTGTTTCTCTCAGCCCAAATGGACCACAAGACAGCACTAGGAATAGTCCTCCACACGAACTTCCTTTTCTTGCTTAGACCTTTGATATTCCAGCAACAGAGGAGCTCTTTTACCGATCTTGGCATAGTCCAGCTGATGTTCATGGTTCTGAGAAAATAGTCCCACAACTGAGAAGAAAACGGGCAGTGAATGCACAGATGGTCTGTAGATTCAGGAATACTCCCACAAAGACCACAAGATAGATCCAATATTTGAATGCCCCGTTTCACAAGGTTAGCTCTAGAAAGACATTTATCCAAAGCCAATGAATTGACAGAGAAAACACCATCCGGATTCCACTTCCAGCACCACTTGTCTTCTGAGAGAATGTCAACCTTTTGATTCTTGAGAAGAGTCAACATATTCACTATCTCTTCAAGCTCCCAGTCAAAGAGATTCCTTCTAAAGAGAGGGATCCAAATAATAGAATCTCCAGTCAAGCTACAACACTCAGCTACAGATGCCTCTTGATTAGAGGCACACTGAAAAAGGAGAGGAAAAGACTCAGCAAGAGAACCATCCAAGCACCAAGGATCCTTCCAAAACTTAGTTCTATTACCATTTACAGCCTTAATTGAAATTCCATCCACTAAAATAGAATAGTTCTTCATTATCCCTTTCCACAGAGAATTTCCCCAACTTGGAGGAGGATCCCTAGATCTCCAGTTGCCCCAATTCACCCCATATTTACCAGCTATGAGGGATCTCCACCAAGCATCACTTTTAGCTGCAAACCTCTAGATCCACTTACAAAGGAGGGCAGAATTAAAGATTTTCAACTTCCATATGCCTAAACCACCTTCAGCCTTGGGGAGACAAACTTGGTCCCAATTGATAAGATGAATTCTTTGCTCCTCATCCCAACCCCTCCAAAAAAAATTCCTTTGAAGCTTTTCAAGCCTTCTTGCTACTTTATTAGGGATAGGGTGCTCTTTAACAAAGTAACCCTACCCCCAAAAGAAAGATATCTTGCCTTCCAAGAAGCTAATTTTCTCTCCATTCTTTCAATAACCGGGTCCCAAATTGAAGAAAGCAAACAACTCGCCCCCAGAGGCAGACCCAAATATTTTATTGGAAGGGATTCAGTCTGACAAGCCAGTACCTCTGCACATTCAACTAAGTTGGTTACTTGACCCACTGGAATGATTTGACTTTTATTCCAATTGACCTTAAGCCCAGAGATCACCTCAAACCAAGTTAAAATCTCAAGAACCAATTCCACCTGAGAAGGAGAAGCATCCACAAAACATAATGTATCATCTATAAATTGGAGAATATTAACCTTCTCCCCCTCCAGAGCAATTGCAAAACCTTCCCACTCACCTGATTTAGCAGCCTTCTTACAAAACAAAGTGAGAATCTCCATGACACAAATAAAGAGTAATGGAGACAGGGGGTCACCCTGTCTAAGTCCCTTGGAGCTATCAAAGAAACCTGCAGACTGCCCATTAATCAAAACTGAAAATTTGGGAGAGTGTAGAGAACACTGATGTGGGCCCCACAGCTACGGTCCCACTGTGTTCATAGGGTAGAAGGTGTTCTAGTCTTCCTAGGGTTAACTATTGGTCATTTAGTTGTTTCAGTTGTTATTTATTTCAGTCTTATTTTTGATATATTTGTTATGTAAAGACTAAGGGCCGATCTGTCCTTTCCATGTAATGAGAATAACCTATAAATATTAATTAAAATGGTGGCGGCAGAACATCAAGCTTCTGCTCCTCCTTTTCAACTCTTGTGTTCTACTGCTTCTCCTCCCTCTTCCTCCTCTTTTCTCTTTACCTTTCTTCTTATTTTCGAACCCGAAATCCATTAGGGTTCAAGACTGATAACAGTCCTGAACTTCTACTTGGTATCAGAGCTTGATGTTCTGCCGCTGCCATTTCAATTAATATTTATAGGTTATGCTCATTACATGGAAAGGACAGATCTGCCCTTAGTCTTTACATAACAAATAGAGCAAAAATAAGACTGAAATAAACAACAACTGAAACAACTAAATGACCAATAGGTAACCCTAGGAAGACTAGAACACCTTCTACCCTACGAACACAGTGGGACCGTAGCTGTGGGACCCACATCAGTGTTCTCTACACTCCCCCTCAAGTTGGGAATAAATGTTTATCATTCCCAACTTGGATAGATCCGTCTCTAGCTTCTTCCGTGGTACAGCTTTGGTGAGGATATCTGCCAGCTGCATGTTGGAGGTGATGTATGGGAGACACACTTCTTGTGATGAGACCCTCTCTCGTACAAAGTGTCGATCAACTTCAATATGTTTAGTTTTGTCATGCTGCACCGGGTTGTGTGCTATATTAATAGCTGCTTGATTATCACAATATAGCATCAGGGGCTTCTCATACTCAATACCCAACTCCTCAAGTAGTGATCTCAGCCAAAGAATTTCAGCCACTCCGTTAGCCATTGATCTGTACTCAGCTTCAGCACTAGATCGGGAGACAATACTCTGTTTCTTACTCCTCCAAGAGACCAGGTTACCTCCCACAAGAGCACAATATCCAGAGGTAGACCTTCTGTCATCAACACTCCCAGCCCAATCGGCATCCGTATAGACTTCCACCTTCATGTGGTCATTGTTCTTGAACAATATACCTCTACCCGGGCATCTCTTCAAGTATGCTAGTATTCTTTCTGCTGCTAGAAGGTGCGTGGTTCTAAGAGAATGCATGTATTGACTGACAACACTAACTGCATAACTGATATCTGGCTGAGTGAGGCATAGATATAGGAGCTTTCCCACTAACTGCTGGAACATAACTTTGTCTTCAAGTAGCTCTCCACTCTTTGCACTAATCCTGTGGTTTTGTTCAATGGGTGTATCTGCAGGTTTGACACCCAGCTTTCCAGTTTTAGCTAACAGATCTAGAACATATTTCCTTTGAGAGACAAAGATCCCCTGTTTAGATCTAGCAACCTCAATACCCAAAAAATACCGTAGTTACCCAGATCTTTCACCTCAAACTCTTGATGAAGGAGCTGTTTGAGGGACTCAATCTCATGGCTGTCATTTCCTGTCACCACAATATCATCAACATATACTGCAAGTAGTGTCAGTGAGGACTCCACCCTCTTGATGAACATCGTATGATCTGACTGGGCCTGTACATAACCGAACTTCCCAAGGGCTAGTCTGAATCTATCGAACCAAGCTCTAAGTGACTGCTTCAAACCATACAATGCCTTATTGAGCTGACAGACCTTCTTACCTGCCTCTGTATCATAGAATCCAGGAGGCAACTGCATGTAAACCTCTTCCTGCAAGTCCCCATTCAGGAAGGCACTTTTAACATCCATTTGGTACAAAGGCCAAGTGTAGTTTGCTGCAAGAGATAATAGAAACCCGAATGGTGGTCACCTTGGCTACCGGGGCAAATGTCTCCAAGTAATTTATACCATAAGTCTGAGTGAACCCTTTTGCAACTAGCTGAGCTTTGTACCTCTCAATGGAACCATCCGCATTGTGCTTCACAGTAAATACCCATCTGCATCCAATTGGTTTCTTTCCTTTGGGCAAATCAACTAGCTCCCAGGTATTATTTTTCAACAGGGCATCCATTTCAACTTGCATTGCACCTCTCCACTCCGGGACTGATAGGGCTTCTTGCACTGTTCTTGGAATAGGAACATTAGCAACGGAAGTGAGATAGGACCGGTAGGAGGGAGATAGGCGACCATAGGACAAAAACTGGGAGATGTAGTGGGCTGTAGATGTGGTGCAATGCCGTTTTCCTTTACGGATGGCAATGGGAAGGTCAAGGTCATCTGCAGGGGGTGAGGTAGCAACAATGGAAGGAGTCTCTATGGGCCTTGGGACTATAATATCTGGACTTGGAGTCGTAGAAGAGGTTGGAGCTGGCCGGGATTACTGATGACCGGGATCAACCTGCCTGCATCGCCTGTGATAGACTCTCAACTCCCGATCCCCCTGACCACCCTCGCTACTGCAACCCTCATCACCCACTGGAATAGGTAAGGGAACATCCCCAAAAGTATTAACCCTGCCCTCACTGCACTCCCCCTGAAGAAAATGACCCAAATCTCCACGCTCACTACTCTCCCCCTAAGGAGAGACCCGAGAATAGTAGGGTGTCTCCTCAAAGAAAGTGACATCCATGGATACAAACTTCTTCCCTGAGACAGTATCATAATAGCAGTAACCCTTTTGAGTTTGTGCATAACCAAGAAAGATGCATTTGGAGGCCTTGGGTTCGAACTTGGAGTGATGGGGACCGAGAAGTTGAACAAAACTGGTACAACCAAATGTTTTGAGGGGAACAGTGAACAACTCCTCATGTGGGTATAGAAGGGAAAAAGGAGATGACATATCAAGAACCCGGGAAGGAACCTGATTAATAAGATATACCGCCGTGAGGATAGCATCACCCCAGAAGCGAATAGGGACATTGGAGGTAAACATAATGCTTCTAGCCACCTCCAAGATGTGCCTATTATTCCTTTCTGCAACCCCATTCTGCTGAGATGTATGAGGGCAAATGCTCTGGTGAATAAACCCATGAATAAGAAGGTAAGATGCCAATGGCTTAGCAAAGTATTCCTTTGCATTATCAGATCTAAGAACTTTGATTTTGGCATCAAACTGGGTTAGGATCATTTGGTGAAAGTTTTGGGTCAGGGCGGGAACCTCATCTCGTGAACGCATAAGATAAACCCAAGAAAACCGGGTATGATCATCAACAAATAACAGAAAATATCTGTACCCACCCATGGAAGGAATGTGATATGGCCCCCAAACATCTGTATGCACAAGATCAAAAGGACGATTGCTCCTTTTATTGCTCAACGAATAAGAGTGTCTACAATGTTTAGCAAACTCACAACTTTCACATTGCAACTGGGACAACTCAACAGACTCAAACAAATTAGGAAACAAACTCCTTAAGGACCGAAAAGACAAATGACCCAATCGGTTATGCCAAAGCATAACCGAACTCACACTCTGGGAAACAAGTGACTTCTTATCCCCTGACTCTTTCCGACGAGAACTCTCCCCGAGCAGATAGATCCCATTTGTCTCACGGCCAGTCCCAATCACCTTTGTCTTCAGGTCCTGAAAAACACACCGGTCAGGGAAGAAGGTTTCTGAGCAGTTCATGTGTTTGGTAATACTACTGACTGAAAGAAGGTTAGTATCAAGCTTAGGGACATGTAAGACAGAAGACAAGGAGATGGTATCCGATAGCTTGATGTCGCCCTTGCCAGAAATGGGGACAAGGGAGCCATCAACAATAGATACTTTATCCCTACCAGATGATAAATGATAAGTGGTAAACAATGAAGGCAAGCTAGTCATATGGTCAGATGCACCTGAATCTATTACCCAACAGGGTTCAGTGGTACCTGGAGCTGAGGCATGGCTGGCTGAGGCTCGAGTACCTGAATATGCGGAAGCAAATGTGGTGGGGGCTAATGGTGACTGAGCTGAGTTCCCAATTTCCCCTTCCAACTGTATAAGAGCCGCCCGAACTGCGGCTAAGGTCTCTAAGAATGTGCCTCTTGTACCGGACGAGGATGCTGAATTAGTATGCACTGCCACATGAACGTTACCCTTCTTGCTTCTTAACTTTGCCGGGACCAAATAAGGATGTAGCTTCCAACATGTTTCTTTTGTGTGTTTGGGTTTTTTACAATGCCCACATACCACATAACTGCTGTTCCCAATACTGCCTTCTGCCTGATTCTTAAACTCCATTTCGGTCAAGGACCAGAAGTCTCAAAATTAGGGTTACTACAGTCAAAAACAGCACTTGGACTATCAACCACAATCACAAAATCAGTATAGAACCAATCTGTACTCACAGTAGATGTACATGAAACAGGTATAAAACTGATCTGAAATCAGTAACCACACACAACAGCAATAGTCCGAACTGTTTTCACCCCCTTAGAAGAGTTCGAAACCCCAAAAGAAAACTGAAAAACAGTTTGAAGAACAATCTGATATGCTGAAGCCGAATTGGGGTTTTAATCAGTCCTAAAAGCAAATTCTTAGCCGTACACTCCAGACAGTACCGTACGGATAAGGCTTGTAGTAGGGTTAATATGAAACCCTAAAACTGATCAATGTTGAGGAGAGAACTATTAGGGTTTGCCACAGTATTAGATCACAAGGTTCAGTCTAGTACTAGGGTTTGCCGCAGGATTAAGACAAAACCAGAGAACTATTAGGGTTTGCCGCAGTATTAGATCACAAGGTTCAGTCCAGTACTAGGGTTTGCCGCAGGATTAAGACAAAACCCTAGAGAATAGAAAGATAAAACCCTAGAGTGGTTCGGCCGCCCTTGCTAGATAGGTCCAACCTATCTTCTCTGATAGTACTTCTCTCAGAAAATAAAAAAACTTACAATAGGATGTTGTTCGCTGCCTTCCAAGGTTACTCGAACCCTAGCCTTCTCTGATTCTTCCTGATCACCAACTCGCTGCAACTGTGGCAATTCTTCAAACAACTGCTAATCCTCTGGAGATCTCCAAGAACCAGTCAACGAACTCTACTTTCTCAGCTTCCAGTCTTAGATGGTTCTCATGTGGTCGGCTGGACTAGACTCACATGAGAAACCCTAGCTTTGATACCAAGTAGAAGTTCAGGACTGTTATCAGTCTTGAACCCTAATGGATTTCAGGTTCGAAAATAAGAAGGTAAAGAAAAAAGAGGAGGAAGAGGGAGGAGAAGCAGTAGAACACAAGAGTTGAAAAGGAGGAGCAGAAGCTTGATGTTCTGCCGCCGTCATTTTAATTAATATTTATAGGTTATGCTCATTACATGGAAATGACAGATCTGCCCTTAGTCTTTACATAACAAATAGAGCAAAAATAAGACTGAAATAAATAACAACTAAAACAACTAAATGACCAATAGCTAACCCTAGGAAGACTAGAACACCTTCTACCCTACGAACACAGTGGGACCGTAGCTGTGGGGCCCACATCAGTGTTCTCTACAGAGAGGTAATACACACTTTATTCCAGTTTCTCCATTTCTGTCCAAAATTCATATGCTGCAACACAAGATCAACACACCTTCAATTGACATGATCATAAGCCTTCTCAATGTCAAGTTTGCAAATCAAACCTGGGACATCCTCTCTTCTTGAATGAATCAGCTCATTAGCAATAAGAACTGAATCAAGCATCTACCTTCCCGGGACAAAAGCACTTTGATTGTTTGAGATAACACTACCTAAAACCCCTTTCATTCTCTTAGCAAGGACTTTGTCTAGGATTTTATAAAAGCTGTACAGAAAGCTGATCGGCCTGAAATCTTTAATATTCACTGCCCCTTCTATCTTTGAAATGAGGGTAATAAAAGTAGTGTTTAAACTCCCTTGCAGTGAAGCATTATCATAAAAACCTTGGAAGACATTCAGAATATCTTGCTTCATATTAATTGTTCATCTGGCCCAGGAGATTTATCATCAGCCAACATATTAATTGCTGCTTTTATTTCCTCCTCCGTGAAGGGGTCTCCCAATGAAGGTGGACTGATCTTCACTCAGCTGATTGAAGGGAAGGAATCTAGGAAATGGTCTGAAGGTCCAAGCTTCTTTATAAAAGTTGGTTGCCACTGTCTTCATTTCTGCATTAGACTCCCCCATTCTTCCCTCCCCTTCCAACCTACTGATTGATGAAGCTCTAGCTCTTGCATTTGCCATTTTATTAAAGAAATGTGTGTTTTTACCCCCTTCTTTTAACCAAACCACTTTAGCTCTCTGTCTCCATTTGATTTCTTCAGTCACAACCAACTTATCATACTTCATTTTCGCCTGAAATCTCTTCAGTCTACGTTCCTCAGATAAAGGACCCAACTCTTCTGCTGAATCAATCTCCTTAATGATACTCAAAAGAGCTCTCTTTTCAGTTTTTGAATTCATGTTTTTCTCCATTTTCCAGATTTTTAATCTCGCTTTAATGGCACCAAGTTTTTTTGCCAAGATGAATGAGCTAGTTCCAACTACCTGCAAGTCTTTCCACACAGTCTTCAGCAAGGGAATGAGATTATCATCTTCAAAGCAGGCATTCTCAAACTTAAAAGGGGCTCTGATTCTATCTCTAACACCACAGACTAACTGAATTGGAATATGATCTGAAACTTGTGCTCAAGTTTTAAACTGTGGAAAAATCAATATTTATTTGCAGTCATGAATTACAAATTTGTTGTTGAATGAAAAAATTAGCAAGATAAAAAATTGGTTCTTATCTTCAATAATCACTTTGTTAACATATCTTAATCTTTTCTTCAAGCACATAGTGAAATTGTCTTTTTTTTTTTATTCAATAAAATAATGAAAGACTGGTTTGGAATGTTGATTCAGGTGAGTTCAATCAGTAAAATCAATGATGAATGGTAAAGAAGAGAGAGATGAAAAGAGAATTCAACTATGGGATAAAATTGTCTCGGGATGTGTTTTCCATTCTATTCACTATATAAGAGTGATTTTACAATGTTAAATGAAAAGAGAAATCTGCCCCTAAGTGGGCAGTATCAAAAAAGAATATAAAATAGTAGAACACAGCCCATAGTTTTGAACATGGCTAAAAGTAGGTAATATGAAGAAAATGAAGTGAAATAAGAAAAGAAGAGGAATAAGAGAACTAGAGTGTAATCATTCATGGAGAGTGGGAGACGAGAGAGAGAGAGAAAGAGAAGAAAAGGGAGATACGATTGAGAGGAAAAGAAAAATTATGGCAGCCAGTTCTCTATTTATATTAACTTAATAAAAAGAATAGAAATTACAAGTATGCCCTTGGCGGCACACCCTAGAACCAAACTAATAAGAAAAAAAGAAAAGTAACTAATTGACAGTATCTTAAGAAGTCAGCCTACTAACAACAACTACAAGGTAACAATTAAATAAGCCTTACAACACTCCCCCTCAAGTTGGGCTGAATATGTCTATCATGCCCAGCTTGTCACATAACTCATTGTGCCGCGAGTATGGAAGCCCCTTTGTGAGGACATCAACAAGTTGTTCCTTGGAGTTGACATAAGGGATGCAAAATTCCCTTTTTTCCAATTTTTCCCTTTTGAAGTGTTTGTCCACCTCAATGTGCTTGGTCCTCTCATGTAGGACAGGGTTGTTAGCGATATTTATTGCAGCCTTATTGTCACAGTAAAGAGACATAGGACTATGAACAACAACTCCAAGCTCCCCTAGAAGATTCTTTAGCCAAAGGACTTCAGCCACCCCATGTGCCATAGCTCTATATTTAGCTTCAGCGCTTGACCTTGCTACCACACTTTGTTTCTTGCTTTTCCAGGTCACTAGATTTCCTCCCACAAATGTGCAATACCCACTTGTGGACTTTCTGTCATCCACAGCACCTGCCCAATCAGCATCTGTAAAGACTTTCACCTTTAGGTGATTGTGTTTACTGAATAGTAGACCCGTTCCGGGATACTTTTTCAAGTATCTAAGAACTTTCTCTGCTGCCTCCATGTGTGGTTTCTTAGGAGAGTGCATGAATTGGCTTAGGACCCCAACGGAATAGGCAATGTCTGGATGGGTCATGGACAAATAAATCAGCTTTCCCACTAACCTTCGGAATTGTTTCACATCTTTTAGAGGTTCACCATCACAGTCACCTAACTTGTGGTCAACATCCATGGGAGTATCTGCCGGCCTTGCACCTAATTTGCCTATGCCCTGTAATAGATCAAGGGTGTATTTCCTTTGAGAGATAAAGATACCCTTTTCTGAGCGGGCAACTTCAATCCCAAGGAAATACTTCAGGGGACCTAGATCTTTCACTTCAAATTTAGATGCAAGGAATTGTTTCAATTTTTGTATATCTGAACTCCAACTTCCTGTAATGATGATATCATCCACATATACTATCAATACAACAACCTGTTCCTGACATCTCTTCACAAAAAGTGTATGATTAGACTGACATTGTTTGAAGCCCATCTGCTGAACTGCCATGTGAAACTTACTGAACCAAGCTCTGGGAGATTGTTTTAAGCCATAAAGAGACTTTCGCAGCTTGCAAACCTTATTTTCACTTCCCTTGGCACACAATCCAGGGGGTTGAACCATGTATACTTCCTCCTCTAAGTCATCATTCAGAAAAACATTCTTTATGCCCAGTTGATGCAATTCCCAGTCAAGATTAGCAGCTAAAGACAGGAGAACCCTAATTGAGTTCATCTTAGATACTGGAGCAAAAGTCTCATCATAGTCAACCCCGTATACTTGTGTGTACCCTTTGGCTACTAATCTTGCTTTGTACCTTTCAACTGTTCCGTCTGCCTTGTGTTTAACCGTGAACACTCATTTACACCCCACGGGGTCTTTCCCCTTTGGAAGATCCACCAATTCCCAAGTTTGATTTTTGTGAACATTAATCTCCTCCTTCATGGCATCTGTCCATTTAGGGCATTTTAAGGCTTCTGCAACATTTCTGGGAACAGGGATGCAATCAACTGCAGATAGGAAGGCTCGGTATGAGGGGGAAATGTGATCATAGGAGACAAAATGGGTAATGGGGTGTTTGGTAGTGCATGACCTGACTCCCTTTCGTTGAGCAATAGGAATGTCTAGGTCATCCATAGTAGGAGTAGGGTTAGGGAGTGGACTTACCTCCTGGGAGTCTAACGGTGTCGGTTGCCCAGTGTTTGGCTGCTCCACATCAATGGCTCAGACTCAAAGAAGGACACATCCATAGATACAAAAAACTTACGATTAACGGGATCAAAGCACCGATACCCATTTTGAGAGGAGGGATACCCCAGAAAGATACAAGGAATGGACCGAGGGTCTAACTTACCTCGAGGGAGACAAATCATGGACAAAGGCACGACAACCAAAGACTCTCATGGGAATGGAAAATAAAGGAGATTGAGGGTACAATAACTGATGAGGGGCCATGTAGTTCAGCACTTTGGAGGGCATGCGATTGATGACATAAGCAGCTGCAAGTATAGCATCCACCCAAAACCTTTTTGGAACATTCATGTGTAGCATAATCCCACGAGCCATCTCAAAGAGGTGTCTGTTTTTTCTCTCTGCAACACCATTTTATTGTGGTGTTCTTGCGCATGAGCTCCTATGAATAGATCCGTGGGAGACAAAGAACTCATTGAGCTCCCCATGGAAGTATTCTTTTGCATTGTCGGATTGGAAGATCTGTATTTCAACATGGAACTACGTAAATACCATCCTCTGAAAGTCTTTCACAATCTTTGGAACTTCGTCTCTACTATGCATAGGAATTACCCATGTATAGCGAGAGTAATCATCGATCAATGTGATAAAGTACTTATATGCGCCCTCAGAGATTAAATACCATCATCTGAAAGTCTTTCACAATCTTTGGAACTTCGTCTCTACTATGCATAGGAATTACCCATGTATAGCGAGAGTAATCATCGATCAATGTGATAAAGTACTTATATCCGTCCTCAGAGATTACATTACTAGGCCCCTATACATCTGAATACACAACATGAAAAGGAACATTTGATCTTTTATTACTTGAGTGAAAAGTTGTTCTACATTGTTTGCTCAACTGACACGTTTGACACTGGAACTTTGACACTGAACACGACTTAAATAAAACTGGAAACAAAGACTTTATTATTTCAAAAGAAACATGACCTAAACGACTATGCCACAAAAAAATTTGACTCTTATTTGACTGACTATGTGACTCTGAGGATGACACCGAGAGACCAACTTTGTTGTCGAGAGTGTAGAAACCATCTCCTAGGCTCCCTCTATCAATTGTCCTCCCAAAAGTTAGGTCCTGAAAAACACATGAGTCAGCAAAAAATGTTAAATTACAGTTTAAAGAGCTTGTAATACTACTAATTGAAAGCAAAAGGCTATAAGTCTATCCCTTACTGACAAAAGGCTATAAGTCTGAAACAAGTTCGACTTACTGGTCATGTGGTTGGAGGCTCCTGAGTCAATGATCCAAGGGGAATCCGTGGAGTGACATGGAATGCAGAAGCCGTATTACCTGAAGTAGATGCAAATGAAGTAGAGGGAGTACCAGTGACTGAGCTGTTCATTTGTCGCAAAGCCCTACCATAAGATTCCAGGTGTTCTCTGAAGGAATTCATTATATCTTCCTTGGGGTCAGAATTATTAAGGTGGTCCCGGGTACTACTGGCAACCTGAGTATCTTGGGTTGCCACATGTGCTGCATTCTGTGCTGTTTTCATCTTCTTCTGACCTTGACCTTTACCCTGTTCTTGATTCTTCACTGCCCACTTGGGTTTCCCGTGGATGTCCCAACAAGTGTCACGTGTATGCCGTGAACGCTGACAGTGGGTACAGAACAACTTATCTTTATCATCAGTCTTCTTAGTGTCACTTTTCTTCCCCATGGAGTTATTATTCATTGTAGCCAAAGCAACTTGTTGCTCCTCCTCAGCTGTAACCATCACACTCTGCCTGCTTTCTTCCGATTGAACAAGGGAATATACCTCGTGAACCGACGACAACTCTTTGCTTCTGTTAGAATGCTTGAGTCAGGGGTATTTTGGTCATTCTGGTTTATCTTCTTGAAAGTGAAAGGTCTATTGTATCTGAGTTTAAGTTATGTGTCCCATCTTCTATGAGGGACAAAATAGTATTTCTTGTAACTCTAAGTTTTTTGAATAAATTCAAGTGGGTCGGCTAGGAGAGGTGTGATTTTACATTCTCTCTTCTAGTCTGGCCGAATACTCTTCTTCTTCTTTCTCTTTTCTTTCTTCTTTCTTCTTCTCTACTTTGACCTAGAATCAAGTAGGGTTTATTAACATGGTATCGGAGCAATAAGGTCTCGTGTTCTCTCTTCTTGCTACTGTCCTCTTCCTGGGTTCGCCACCAGTTTCACAGTAGTTTTCATCCTTCAGCCGACCTGATTGGAGATTCGATAAAGGGCTGAAAAAGGAGTCATTTTGAAGGCCTGGAGGTGAGAATGCCTCTGGCCGGTGCTGTGGTGGTCGTTGAAGTGGTACACTAGATCCTCTATTCAGTGTAAGAAGAGGGCTGAATGTAGACAGGTATGAACACTGCTGTCGTGTGCTCAAATAGTGGACTGTGAATGCTATTTTGTGCTTCATAAGTTAGTTGTTGTGGAGCTTGGTGAGACTGATATGCATATTAGTCAGTTCTTTTTTTTTTCTTGCTCATATGTGTGCTGAAAGAAGAGTCGCAGACTGCTGAAGTCCACGACAGCAGTGGCGTGGTGGTGGTTGTGTCATGGTGGCTGACATATCTATGATTCTAAATGCTTAAAAGTGAACTCCTAGACCTTGCGTTTAATCAGTTCTGCAGTATGAAGAACAAGTGTTCGATGAAATGACTGAGTGATTTCAGCCTTGGCGTGTTGATGGTAAATGGTCCTGCAGTGTGCAGTCAAGGTGTTTGATGTGTTGACTGAATGATTTCAGCCTTAGTGTATAGTGTGTAATGTGCAGTTGAAGAAGTTGGAGTTGGTGGTATCATAAGTGAGATAAGTCTTGTGAAGTGTGTGAGGTTGTGGTGTATATTTGAAGGTGAAATAATTAAGATGGCTTCATTTGCAGATGGGAATGACAACAAAACAGGCGTCATGCCTTCTCCAGATTATCTACGTATTTAAATGACATCCATCAAGTTGAATGGTGAGAATTATGTACCATGGGCAAAATCCGTGGAGGTGTTCTTGAAGGCCAAGAGGAAAGTAAACATGTGAGAGAGGAGAAACCTCCCTCTGATTCCCCTGGGTTCAGTGACTGGGAACAAGAAGATGCACAAATAATGACATGGCTTTGGAACAACATGGAACCAAAGATTAGTGTGAACTTCATGTTCCTAGATACAGCCAAAGAAATTTGGGATCATGCTAAGAAGTTGTACTCTGGACAAGACAACACAACTAGGGTATATCAGTTGTACCAAGAATACTTCAATTTGAAGCTAGGGAGTCAAAGCTTAGAAGAGTACTATGCAAGTTTGAGGAACATCCGCAATGAGCTCAATGTGTATCACCCTCTAACATCAGATGTCCAGATCCAACAACAACAACGTGAACAACTTGATGTGACTAGGTTTCTTGTGGGCTTGAAGGCTGAGTATGAGCCTGTCAGAGTACAGATATTGGGGGGATTTGCTCTCCCCTCACTTGTAGAAGTTTTTGCTCGTCTTAAGAGGACATCCATTGAGCCGGTAGAACATTCTTCCTTCTCTGATAGATCTGGTTTGGTAGTGACTAAAGGGAGTGGTCGTGGAAGTAGAAGTGGTGGTGGTAGCAGTGGACCTCCAAGCAACCGTGGTGGACACATGTTTAACCGGGCTAGTGGCCGGACTAGAGGCCGAGAGTCAGGGGGAGGCCATGGAAAAGGAAGGAGTAATGCTGAGAGAAAGTGTACACATTGTGGCTTAGAGGGGCACACAGTTAATTTCTGCTATGATTTGCGTGGTCCACCCAACACTTGGGCTCACCATGCTACGTCTAAGAGTAGTAGCACAATTACTGAAAGCCAGCAAACGGACCCAACCCCCTCCACATCTACTTGTGCTTCTAGGCAGGAAATGGTGAGTGTACCACGTGCAGTATATGAGCAGTTCCTTCAAACATCTCAGCAAAACACTGCTACACTTGCCCATTCAGGTATGGCTTGCTTAGCTTCCAAAGCCTCACCCTGGATCATTAACTTTGGAGCCTTGGACCATATGTCTGGGACTCTTGATGTATTTTCTTCCCTTTCTCGCTCCTCCACATCTCAAACAGTTACACTTGCTAATGGTTCTACATTTCCTATCTGTGGTGTTAGTGATGTTGATCTCTCCTCCTTGTCTTTAGCATCTGTTTTATATGTTCCTAAGTTCCCTTTTAACCTTATGTCTGTTAGCAGATTAACCAAGTCCCTTAATTGTTCTGTAACCTTCTATCATTCTTCTTGTGTGTTTCAGGATCTCAAGACGGGGAGGAAGATTGGTGGAGGGCATGAAGCAGGTGGTTTGTATTATCTTGATGGTGGTGGCCCCCCAGTGGCTTTTCCGTCATCTCTTACTCCTCTCCAATGCACTGCAGACTTGGTCATCCCTCTCTCAAGGTTTTGAAGCTGATGGTTCCTTCCTTGAGTCATCTTTCATCATTAGATTGTGAGTCATGTTAGTTGGGAAAACATCATCGAGTCTCATTTAGTCCAAGAATTGATAGTCGTGTCTCAAGTCCTTTTGCTTTAGTTCATTCTGATGTATGGGGTCCAGTTAAAGTGGTGTCATACAATGGGTATAATTATTTTTTAATCTTTGTTGATGACTTTTCAAGGATGACATGGATCTATCTTATGAAAGACCGTAGTGAATTGTTCTCTATTTTTCAAAAATTTCATGCTGAAATACGCACTCAGTTTGGTGTTCATATGAAAATACTTCGCTCCGGTAATGCCAAAGAATACAACTCCTCACCATTTCAGCAATACCTAGAACATCATGGGATAATTCATCAAACTTCTTGTGCCTCACCCCGCAACAAAACGGTGTAGCTGAACGGAAAAATATACATCTTCTTGAAACTGCTCAGTCCTTGATGATCAATATGAATGTCCCAAAGAATTTTTGGAGTGATGCTGTTCTTACATCCTGTTTTCTGATAAATCGGATGCCCATGTCAATCCTTGGAAGTCAATCCCCTTTCTCCGTGTTGTTTTCTACTTTGTCTCCATTTCCTCTCGCCTCAAGAGTCTTTGGCTGTGTTTGTTTTGTTTAACACTTGGGGCCTGGAGTAGACAAGCTAGATGCTTGAGCTACGAAGTGTATCTTTCTTGGCTACTCGAGGACTCAGAAAGGGTATAAGTGTTATAACCCAAAATCTCATAAATCGTTTGTGTGTTCTGATATCACCTTCTTTGAATCAGTTCCATTTTTCTCAGATGCCGGGGTCTCTTCTTCTCCCTCTGTGGTTCCTGTTCCTGTACCGGTTGTGGACACTCTTCCCGTAGCTCCCATTCCTATTGCAGATGCACATCATATGCCTGTTACTACAGAGAGGCTGCCAATTACTCAAGTGTATACCCGCAGAAGTGCTTCGGCCCCTCCTCCACTTCAGCACCTGTCGACAGATCCTGCTACTGCTCCTTCTCCCTCATATCTTGATCTCCCTATTGTTCTGCGGAAAGGTAAACGTACTTGTACTTCTCATCCCATTTCAGACTATGTTTCCACTGCTCACCTTTCTGCTTCTCATTGCAAGTTTATATCATTACTTTCATCTGTTCCCATTCCCAAGACTGTACAGGAAGCCCTTACCTCCCCAGGGTGGCGGCAAGCAATGGAAGAAGAATTCTCTGCTCTACAACATAATCACACATGGGAACTCACCACTCTTCCTCCTGGTAAGCACATTGTTGGGTGTAAATGGGTCTATACAGTGAAGTATCTTCTTGATGGCAATGTGGAACGATTGAAGGCAAGGTTAGTGGCCAAGGGCTATTCTCAATTATATGGTGTGGACTATATGGAGACATTCTCTCCTGTGGCTAAAATTGGTTTAGTTCGGGTGTTGATTTCATTAGCTGCTATGTATGATTGGCCTCTCGTACAACTTGACATAAAAAATGCCTTCCTACATGGTGATCTTGTTGAGGAAGTGTATATGGAGCAATCACCAGGGTTTGTTGCTCAGGGGGAGGCTGGTAAGGTGTGTAGGCTCAAAAAGGCATTCTATGAACTGAAACAATCTCCACGTGCATGGTTTGGCAGGTTCAATGAAGTGGTGAAGGCCTTTGGGATGAAACAGTGTCAGGTTGATCATTTTGTGTTCAGCTATAACTCAAAGGATGGGAAAATCTTGCTAGTCGTGTATGTGGATGATATTGTCATAACTGGAAGTGACAACAATGGATTTGATAGGCTGAAGAAATTCTTACAGGACCACTTCAATACGAAAGATCTGGGGAAGCTGAAGTATTTCCTAGGAATAGAGGTTGCGAGGTCAAAACAGGGGATCAACCTATGTTAGAGAAAATATGTTCTTGATCTATTTGAAGAAACAGGGTTGTTAGGTGCTAAACCAGCAGAGACTCCTATGGAACTCAATGCCAAGTTGAGTGTGGATGCAGGTGAAGAGTTTGATGATCTTGGAAGATACAGAAGGTTGGTGGGAAAGTTGAACTACCTGACCATTACCCGACCAGATATATCATTTGCTGTGAGTGTGGTGAGTCAGTTTATGCAACATCCTCGGGTTCCTCATTGGGAAGCTATTGTGAGAATTGTTAGGTACCTAAAGGGTGCTCCAGGTCGTGGTTTGTTATATCAAAATGGAGGAACTTTTGAGATAGTAGGGTACACAGATGCTGACTGGGCTGACTATATCAGACAGGAGATCAACCACAGGGTATTGTACCTTCCTGAGTGGCAATCTTGTAACTTGGAAGAGCAAGAAGCAAACAGTGGTGGCAAGAAGTAGTGCAGAAGCAGAGTACAGGGCTATGGCCCATACCACATGTGAACTAGTATGGCTGAAGAACTTACTACAGGAGATGGGATTCTCAATTGACAAACCCATGAAACTATATTGTGATAACCAAGCTGCTGTTCACATCTCATCCAATCCCCTCTTCCATGAAAGAACTAAACATATTGAGGTGGATTGTCACTTTGTGAGAGAGAAAGTGATAAGTGGGGTAATAACTACATCTCATGTGAGCTCAGGAAATCAGTGGGCAGATCTCTTCACAAAGGGATTGTCTCGGGGAAGAATAAATTACATTTGTAACAAGCTAGGACTATATGATATATACTCTCCAGCTTGAGGGGGAGTGTTAGAATGCTCGAGTCAGGGGTATTTTGGTCATTCTGGTTTATCTTCTTGAAAGTGAAAGGTCTATTGTATTTGAGTTTAAGTTATGTGTCCCATCCTCTATGAGGGACAAAATAGTCTTTTTTGTAACTCTAAGTTTTTTGAATAAATTCAAGTGGGTTGGCTAGGAGAGGTGTGATTTTACATTCTCTCTTCTAGTCTGGCTGAATACTCTTCTTCTTCTTTCTCTTTTCTTTCTTCTTTCTTGTTCTCTACTTTGACCTAGAATCAACTAGGGTTTACTAACAGCTTCCTAGGATCTGAACCCTCAACGGTTCATATGCAGGGTTCAGTCCCAACAAGAAGGCAAACACACGTTGCTGAGAGACCAGCTTTCTGTAGGCCTTAGCATTATCATCATGTTTCCACTCTATAGCCTGATAATGATCCAATTCTTTCCATATGGAGGTAAGGGCTGAATAATATGAAGACAAACTACGGTTTCCCTGTTTACAGGTTAAAGATTCAGCTTGTAACTGGTAAACCTTGGCATAATGCCTTTGCTCAGAATAGGTAGTTTTGGCCTGTTCCCAGATCTCATTAGCGGTGTCTGCCCACATAAAGTTCTTCACATCAGGTTCCATGGTTGCGAGGAGCCAAGACATCACCATACTGTTTTCTTGGTCCCACCTATCATGTTCAACTGTCTCACCTTTGGGTTCTTTCACCCTTCCATTTATTAACCAGCTTTACCCCTTGCCGTTACATAGAGTTTTACGCTTTTAGCCCACTCCAGGTAGTTCAGACCATTTAAAGGGGTAATTGGCATGGGAAACATCATGTTTTCACCTCCCATACTAGCTGTGTTGCGGGTCGGTGTAACCCCCGATGGAGTTGATTCATAATTTGCCATAGGGCACTGTTGAAAACAGTCCAAACACCACACAACTACACTACAGCCACAAGCAAAGTACCAACCCTCAAGGAATTTACTTCTAGGATGTGAGGAAGAGAACAAGACACTACTGAAATCAACTCTGAGATGGTTCAATCATTAAACCAGCCCAGTAATCAGTCCAACACAACCAAGGCAGACATTACTATCAGTCCGACTGCAGACTCATACAGTCTAATAGTCCAACATCCAAACAAATATATAGAACCAAGGAATAAGCCCTTCACACCATTGGCCAAAAAAGACAAAAACAAGAACACACCTGTCCAACACCTGTACGAAGGTGCCAACCTGAAATCGACTTCACAACATCGAATAGAGAAGGAAGAGAGTCTCTATCAGCATCGCCCTTCTCCGATTAGGGTTTCCTTGATATTACGACCAAGGAAAAAACCACAGGAGGTGCCGCCAGTAATCTGCAAGGGTTTCTTTGTCTTCCACGTCCAAGAATTTAAAGAAGGAAGGAAAGGCGAAGCAGGTTCAAAACAGGAGGGATGAAGGTCTTTTACAACCCAGAAAACCTTGCTCTGATACCATGTAATCATTCATGGAGAGTGGAAGATGAGAGAGAGAGAGAGAAAGAGAAGAAAAGGGAGATACGATTGAGAGGAAAAGAAAAATCACTACTAGCTGCCGCCAGTTCTTTATTTATATTAACTTAATAAAAAGAATAGAAATTACAAGTATGCCCCTGGCGACACACCCTAGAACCAAACTAATAAGAAAAAAAGAAAAGTAACTAACTGACAGTATCTTAAGATGTCAGCCTACTAACAACAACTACAAAGTAACAATTAAATAAGCCTTACAACATAGAGAAAAGGCCAAATGAAATGACAATGATACCCCTAATTAGTAGAAGAGGAATAAAAATGCCCCTGATTATAAATGTGGTTTCCTTTTAACACTTCCCTTCAAGCAGAGTACATACCCATCTTGTGTATGTCCTCGTCAAACTTCAAATTTGGAACAACTTTGGTTAGAATATCTGCTAGTTGGCCTTGAGATTGAACACATGGAAGGAAAATTTCTCTACTAGCAATCTTCTCTTGACAGTGTCTGTCCACCTCAATGTGTTTGGTGAGGGCTGCATGGGATTATGAGCAATAGTTGGTGCAATCTTATTATCGCAATATAGCTTTTAGGACCATTAGTCTTAATACCTAAATCCACCAGCAAGGTTGTTATTTTTTTTCTGTCTTTTTTTTTTTTTCACTTTTCTCCTAAAAGTGCAATCTTTCTCTCTTTCTTCGCTATTTTAGATTTGAATCTTTCTCTCATGGTTCAGATCCTTGATTTCCTCCTTCCTCCTATCTTGTTCGTCTGTTCTACATCTGACAGTTGTTTTTTGGCTATCCATCCTAAAGGGGTTTTTCAAGGCCTAAATTGTAATCATTTTTCTGTTCTTCTTTTGATATAAGCAAGACACAAATATGTCATACATGGTTCCATTATCATTAACCATATAAAGCCCATCCATACAGGAGGATGCTGAATTTTTCTTGTAAGTATTAATTTATTAAATTTCAGGGAAAAATGAATTTATCCTTTAATTGACCTTTGAGGCTGGTGTGATAAAACAAACTACTGTACTGTTAATTCAAACTAGGTAAATTCAACCCCAAATAGGAAATAGGAGAAAGAGCTCTATGGTCCATCTATCTTTTCTTACATGGGTTGTTTATGACAATAGGGCTATAATAGTCACTTTGTAAATAACTGCAAGGCTATACCTAACTTGCATCTAAGTAGCCATGACTGATCTCAAGGATGTGCATGAGTAGTGATAGTGATTTCATTATTTTGGAGGACCAACTTTGTTGATTCTGGTAAGTTCCTCACTTGTACAGTCAAGGTGTTGAAGACTTTGGCAAGTCTGACTGATGTAGGATGTGTTAGAGTTCTACTAATTTAAGATATGATGGTGGGATTTGTGGGGTGAATGAGGGGCTCTGGGGGTGATTAGAGATGAAGAATATGGAGGGAAAAGCAAGTAGGGTTCTTGTTGTGCACCAAAGAATGAGTAAGAAATTAGAAGAGAGAGGTAAACTCTTTCTGTTAGGGAGAACAGCAAAGAGACAGATCACTTAGAAGAACAAATAAGTCCGGGAGTTGATATAAATAGTAGTAAGTCCTATGAATTCTTTTGCATCTGCATTGAGAGAGGTAAACTCTTTCTGTTAGGGAGAACAGCAAAGAGACAGATCACTTAGAAGAACAAATAAGTCCGAGAGTTGCTATAAATAGTAGTAAGTCCTATGAATTCTTTTGCATCTGCATCATTCTCCCCTGTTTCAAAGATATTCTCAAGTTTTGAAGAGAGGAAGAATCAATAATTGCTTCATCCTGGTGCCGGGGATCATAAGGGTGATAAAATCGGCAACATAAAAGGTTATGTCTTTGTCTTCAGGAATCACCATATCAATGTGATGAAGCTCTTCTTGATCTGCAATGACCTCTTTAAAGAAACCATCAGGAAATGCCAATCTTTACGTTTTGGATGAAGTTGTTTTTCAAACATTTGGCACATTCCCTCATGAACTTCTTCCTTAGGCTTAAGAGGAGACTCTATTGCTTTAATAATATATGGATCTTTATCGGGTTGTCTTTCTTCCTCTTCAACTTTATCTTGAGTTGCAGCCTCTGCAATAAGAACATTGAGGGAAATTTTATGCTGAGACACTCTACTAGCCTTTCTCCATGTCTATAAATAGTAGTCCTTCTGATGGAGAAGGGATTCGTTCATTCCTTTATTCCCTTCACCACTGGTAGTCATTCTGGTTGAAGCTTTTCTCTGGCCAAATCCTAACTCCTACTTCCTTTTCCATCTCGACTTCAGAGCCTAGACCACCATCACCATCGCCTTACAGATGCCATAGAATTAATTCGACCAAGGAGTTGACCCTTTTCTTCTTCATAGCTATGAATCAAATCATCAAGCTTGGCATTGACTTCTTTCATAGTAGGGTTCATCATGTTTTCATGGTAGGCTCCGAGACCTCTTGATTTAACTCTGATATGGCTATGATACCTATTGTTTTAATTCTGATATGACTCTGATGCCTCTTGATATGACACTAATATCTTGTGGTTTGGCTCTGATACCTCTTAATTTAACTCTGATATGGCTTTGGTACCTCTTGATATGACACTAACATCTTGGGGTTTGTCTCTTATACCAAACTGATGTAGGATGGGTTAGGGTCCTACTAATTTAGGATGTGGTGGTGGGCTTTGTGGAGAGAATGAGGGGCTGTGGGGTGATTAGAGATGAAGAATATGGAGGGAAAAGCAAGTAGGCTTCTTGTTGTGCACCAAAGAATAAGCAAGGAATTAGAAGAGAGAGGTAAACTCTTGCTGTTAGGAAGAACAGCAAGAGATAGATCACTTAGAAGAAGTATGAGAGAGAGAGAGAGATGAAAAAAAAAAGATAAAGAAACTTCTGGCAACAACCAGAATTCACTAAACCAATCTTTATTTCATCAAATCGCTTCTTTGAACTCCAATTACAATGACTTTTTATAGACTCAACTTACTGACTCGGATGTCCCCTTTTAGTCTCCAATTTGGACTAGGAAATTGACCCAACACAACAGCTACTTACTTTAGAACTAAGACAAATCCATAACTAACCCATTAGAACACTTAAATAATGACTTCAACTCCTAAACAAATCTAATAACACTTTTCTAATTCATCTATAACTACTTTTAATTTAAATACATCAGAAATTAGTAAAAACAGTAAACCGCAAGTTTACTAAAAATAGCAACCACAAGAAGTACTATAAATAGTAAGTACACGAGTTACTATAAATAATAAGTGCGAGAGTTACTATAAATAGTAATTTCGAAATAGCAATCTAAAAAGCAGAACCTTATTCTTAACCCGAAACTAAAAATAAAAAAGCAGAAACAGTACCAATATCCTAAATCCCAAAAATAAATGTTGTTTGTTTTCTCTTCAATTCTTTCCTTGCTTCTGCATCTGCATCACTGACACAGCTTTTGACTTGTCAGCCCTCCATAAAAATGGAAGTCTTGTGTCATGTTGGCATTTAATCTTGTATTCATAGGATGTTTGTTATGATTCTTAGTTTTTTTAATCTGTACATTTTTTTTCCTATGTTCCTTTTTCCTGTCAAGGGCTTGGGTGAGGCTAGAAAAGTTGATGAAGCATTTCGCATACTTGAATCCGTGGAACAAGGTACTGCTGTGGGAAGTCCAAAGTTGTCCCCACCACTCATGTATGGTCTGTTAAATGCGTTGATTGAAGCAGGTAAGCGTTAGAGTGATAATAATATGTATAACATCCTTTAACTGTGGAAAATGTCTCAGCATGAAATTTCATTTTCCAAGAAAATAAAATGCTTGAGTTTGTTATTAATCAAATATTGTTGTAGATGTATTGATCAAAAAAAAATATTGTTGTAGATGTTCTCATGCTTGTATATATACTATACTACTAATCAAGAGATAAACTTCATTTTTGTTTGCTTTTTCTTTTTCAGATTTCAATATTGCAAACTGTTTCCTGATAAGTGCTATTTTCATGGCCTTATGAAGTATAAATTGATCTGCTTGGTTGAAATCAAACATGTTAGACAGTTGGGTGTGCCCTATAAAATTATGCTAGTGGTGCCAAAATTTAAAGCTCAAGGAGCTCATCATGAAAAAGCAATTCACATTTAGATTGTTGAGACAGCTCATATTTATTTATTTTTCATTATTTACTTTATTAGTCTGCTGCTGTTATTGTATTGTATGACCAGAGGGGTATTCTGCTGATATTGTCTCTCACAAGATTTCCTTCTTATTGAGACATTCTTCCTAACTTTTGATTAGTGCAGGAGATCTACGCCGTGCTAATGGTCTGCTTGCACGTTATCGTGTTGTTCTAAATGAATGTGATGGCCCTTCAATCATAGTGTACAATTTACTGATGAAGGTTTTCTTCTGATATTTTCTTTATTAAGATAGTAGTTTGCTGCATTAGCCTCATTTTTCATTTTTTTTTGTCGTACATATGTTGTGGTCTATGTTTTCTAGTTAATTCAGCAGTGCATGGCATGTTCTCCTGGACTTGGATTTCTGCTTTCTGAATACAAAATCTTTATAAACTCACAAATAAATGATCCTTTGCCTAAGAGTTTGAACTTTCATTCTCCAGGGATATATAAACATGGGTTTTCCTCAGCATGCTTTATCTTTGTATGATGAAATACTACGCCAAGGATTGAAGCCTGATAAGCTCACTTATAACACTATGATCTTTGCATGTGTTAAGTCTGGGAGAATGGACGCTGCAATGCACCTGTTTTTAGAAATGAAGGTCCCAATCAAGTACTTCAAAGGCTAGTGTAGAGCTGCATTTTTTTTTTCATTATGCAAAAACTTTCTCCATCATTTGCAAATAATTATTTACGTTTTTCTTTTTCCAGGATCAAGCAGATAATGCTAAACATCATCATCTTCTTCCTGATGTTATCACTTACACTATATTAATTAAGGTCAGTTATCAAGTTCATGAGTGTTAGAGAAGCACAAAAACAGTTGTTTGGCTCAAAAATGGGAGTATTCGTGCCTTTAACTGTTGTCTAAAGGTGTTGCTATATGTATTTTTTTCCTAAATTACTTTTTAAATAAACTTGTGATTTACTATTTAGGTAATTTTGGGTATTATAAGTTCATTTTAAAAGGATTAATAATGGGTATCTAGAGTTGATTTAATGAGGGTGGGCCTTGATGCAATGGTTGGGTTGCTCCATTGCGACCAGGTGATGAGGGTTCAAATCTTGGAAACAGCCTCTTTAAATGTGCAGGGGTAGGGCTGTGTACATCTGTCCATACGCAGACCCTGCATTGGCAGGAGCCTTGTGCACTGGGCCACCCTTTTGAATTGATTTAATGGAATATAGGTTTATTTTACAGTTGATTGCAGGTAATAGTGTGTTGTCTTTTTTTCCTCTCTCTCTCTCTCTCTCTCTTTTCCACAAGGTGAAATGTTTCTTTTCTTTCTACCATATTTCAGACCGAAGTCTTTCTGTCAAAATTCAGACCCTTATTTCTCCCACTTTTTCCTACTGCATTCACCATAATAGGGCTTTCTCCTTGTTGTCCTACATCAAAATATCCATTGTTTTGTCCTGTTCCTAATTTGTTTACCCAGTTGTTAGTAGGGGAGGGAATTAGGTGGATTGGGTTGGGTGTGCGTTGAAGGGAAGCCCACCCATTAGCTACCCACAGATGTGAACCATTTGAATATGTGAAAATTTGAGGGAAAAAATGAATTGATTGTATTGTCTTGGAAGGAGCATATACACAACTTTATATAGAATTACAGAGCTAATTTACAGGGTGATAAAATAGGAAACTAACTTTTCCTAAAAAACTAATTTCTATATCAGTGGGATTCTCCAATTAATATCCCATGATTCTAGGATATCCCATGATTCTAGGAAATTAAGTTTCCTAAACTGATGGACCTAAAATTATGGAGAATCAATCAGAGAGTCAATCTTCTACTTTCCAACACTCCCCCTCAAGTTGGTGAATATGCATCTTTCATTCCTAGCTTGGAGATAAGTCCTTGGAATGCCACATTGCAAAGCCCTTTTGTCAGCACATCTGCCAGTTGACCATTCGTTGAGACGTATGGAGTGCAAATTAATCCACTATTCAGCTTTTCCTTTATGAAATGCCTATCTATCTCAATGTGCTTTGTCCTGTCATGTTGGACGGGATTGTGAGCAATGTTAATAGTTGACTTGTTGTCACAGAATAATCTCATTAGACCTTTCCATCTGATCTTTAGGTCTTCCAAAATTATCTTGAGCCATAGTAATTCACATACTCCCTGAGCCATTGCCCTGAATTCTGCCTCCGCACTTGATCTAGCTACCACATTCTGCTTCTTACTCCTCCATGTCACAAGATTTCCTCCAAGGAATGTACAGTAACCTGTAGTGGACCGCCTATCCATGGGAGAGCCTGCATAATCTGCATCGGTGTATGCCTCTAGGGTTAATCCAGTATTTCTTTTAAACAAGATTCCTTTGCCAGGATTAGCCTTTAGGTAATGTAGTATCCTATAGACTGCCTGTAGGTGAACCTCTTTCGGGTTGTGCATAAACTGGCTAGCCACGTTCACGGCATATGCTATGTCTGGCCTTGTGTGGGCAAGATATATAAGTTTTCCTACTAATCTTTGGTACATTTCCCTATTCACGGCTGGATCTTCATTTGCTTCTCCCAATTTGTGATTTGGCTCAATCGGTGTGGAGGATGGTTTGCATGCTAACTTTCCTGTCTCTCTTAAAAGATCTGTTACATATTTCTGTTGTGAGATAAAGATGCCTTCTCTGGAATGAGCTACTTCAATCCCTAGAAAATACTTCAATCTCCCAAGTTCTTTTATTTCGAATTCTTTGACTAGGCATCTTCTCAAGGCTTCCTTCTCCTTTTCATCATTTCCTGTGACAATTATGTCATCGACATATACCAGAAGAGCCGTGACTCCCCCTACATCCGAATGCTTTATAAAGAGTGTATGATCTCCCTGACTTTGTTTGTATCCAATGGCAAGCATAACTTTAGTAAATCTTCCAAACCACGCCCTAGGTGATTGCTTGAGACCATATAGTGCTTTTTTCAACCTGCAAACTTTATTTCCTTTTAGATTTCCTTTGAAGCCCGGAGGAATATCCATGTATATCTCCTCTAAATTACCGTGAAGAAAAGCATTCTTTACATCAAATTGCTCCAAGTACCAGTCGAAGTTAGCTGCTAGTGATAACAAAATTCTTACCGTATTCATCTTAGCCACTGGAGCGAATGTCTCCTGATAGTCAACACCATAGGTTTGTGTATATCCTTTTGCCACGAGTCTTGCCTTGTATCTTTCTAGAGAGCCATCTGACTTGTACTTTACTGTGAAAACCCACTTGCAGCCCACGGGTTTCTTTCCTGGTGGTAGGTCAACAATTTCCCATGTTTGATTCTTATCTAGAGCCTGCATCTCTTCTCTCATAGCATCTTTCCATTTCTCATTAGATAATGCCTCAGATAAAGTATTAGGAATATGAATGGTGTTTAGACTAACTAGGAAACTCCTATGTGATGGTGAGAATTTTTTAAAGGACACAAAATTTGCTAAGGGATATAAGGGATGTTTAGTGCATTCTCTTGTGCCTTTCCTAAGGGCAATAGGAAGATCTTGGTCAGATGCTAATTCAGAAGAAATTTCTGGAACTGTATTTACTTCATTCTCAGGATTAGGAGTTGAATCTTGAACCTGCACAAGATTAGGATCCTGGTTTCTTCTTCTTGAATATACCTGCAATCTCATAGAGTCACAAAGTTCATCATTCTTTGTCATGGGTCTGGCATGAATGGGTGAAGAAGTTGGTTTGGTTTGAGGTGGTTCGATAGGTGCAGATACGGATTGAACTGGTATAGATGCTGAGTTTGGGTGTTGAGAAACTGTAGGTAGACCAAGCGGGAACAATTCTCTGTCCTTATCTTCAATGAATGACAAAGACTCCCCCTGAAGATAAGGTTGAGTGAAATATGGTGTTTTTTCTTCAAAAGTGACATCAATAGAGACAAAATTTTTTAGTAGGTGGGTGGTAACACTTATAACCCTTTTGGGTGGACGAATAACCCACAAAAATACACTTGATGGCTCTTGGATCTAACTTCCCTCTATTATGGGTATGAACATGGACAAAAGCAGTGCATCCAAAGATTCTTGGGGTGAGATTATTTGTTGTACGTAGATCGGGATAAAATTGAGAAAGTGTTTCCATTGGTGTTTTAAATCCCAAAACCCTTGAAGGTAATCGATTTATAATGTATGCGGCTGTAAGCACAGCTTCCCCCCAATAGGTTTTTGGAACATGCTGGTGGAAAAGTAAGGCTCGGGTTGCAACTAGTAGATGACCATTCTTTCTTTCTGCTACTCCGTTTTGTTGTGGAGTATTAATGCAGGAGGATTCATGGATAATCCCTTCTTTTTGAAAATATGGGGATAAAGTTTGGTTGAAATAATCCCGTGCATTATCCGATTTAAATCTTTTGATTCTGACCCCAAACTGATTTTGGATCATGTTATGGAAATTTGGGAGTACACTACTTACATCTGATTTAGATTTAAGAAGAAAGATCCAAGAGACCCTAGTGCAATCATCAATAAAAGAGACGAACCATCGTGAGCCAGACACATTTGGAACTGTGGAGGGTCCCCATATATCACTATGGATCAAAAAGAATGGGACTGAACTTCTCTTGTTACTGATTGGAAAGGGCACACGCTTGTGTTTTGCAAATTCACACACATCACAATGAAAATATTCAACACTCAATCCTTTAAACAAGGAGGGAAACATAGTTTTCAGAATTCCAAAAGATGGATGTCCTAGTCTAAAGTGATGAAGCCAAATGGTGTCTTTGTTGGATGATGAAAGGAATGACAGAGATAACTTATCCTAGACAATATTTGATTTGCATGATTCTTCAAGATAGTAGAGTCCATTCTTCTCCTTAGCAAGTCCAATCCTCTTCCCCGAATCCTGGTCCTGAAATATACAGTAAGAAGGATAGAAAAGCACATTACAGTTCATGTCATGGGTGAGTTTTTGGATGGATATCAGGTTAGTGGACAATTTTGGAACATGAAGGACATTTTTTAGTGTAAGTGATGGATTAATATGGATATCCCCAAGGCCAGCTACGGTAGTAAGGGAACCGTCTGCAATGGCTATTTTTCGATTGCTTGGGCAGGGGGTGTAAGTGCTAAAATGTAGTGAGGAGTGAGTCATGTGATCTGTGGCTCCTGAGTCAATAACCCATAAATCCCTCATAGGTTCATCCGAGACATTTAGTCCGTGAGGAATAGAAAACTTACCCGAGATTGCAAGAGAGCCTGTACCACTAGGTTTCTCCAACGATCCCAGGAGCCCCTTTAACTTTTCGATCTCCTCCTTATTGAACTCGGTCTTGTCTGGAGGCTTTTCTTGGCTCGGCTGATTTGTGGTGAAGTTAGCTTGACTTCGACTCTTCTGTTGTCCTCCTCGGTAGCCCCATTCCCTATTCGATGGTTTACCATTCAGCTTCCAACACTTCTCTTTGGTGTGCCTTGGTTTCTTGCAATAGGTACACCAAAGAGACTCCTTGTTGTCCCGTGCAGAGTTCAAATCTGTCTTCATTCCTTCCAGTATTTTCGGTTGTTCCATCCTTGTAGTCATGGCTGAACCTTCTAGTACTTGGGGTTCAAGCATAACCCCCCTACGGCTTTCTTCAGCACGAATCAGAGAAATAGTCTCATTTAGAGATGGTACCTCTTCTTTGCCGAGAATATGGACCCTAACTTGATCAAATTCTGCGTTGAGTCCTGCAAGAAAGTCGTAAACGCGATCTTTTTCGATAAAACTCTTTAGGATTGCTGCATCCGCTGCACATTTAGTCTCAATGCACCGATAATGATCGAGTTCTTGCCACAGGTTCTGTAGTAAATTTGCATACTCGGTAACTGTCTTGCTGCCTTGTTTAGTTGCTCCAGTCTTGACTTTGATTTCGTACACTTGTGCTGCATCACATGCTTTTGAATATGTTTGTCGGACGGCATCCCAGATCTCTTTAGCCGTGGATAAAAACACACGTATCGCTGATTTCAGGGTTCATTGAATTCCATAACCATGACATGATCATGGAGTCAGATTCGTCCCATGCATCAAATCTTGGATCTCCTTCCTTCGGTCCCTTCCCTAAGAGATGGCTAAGCTTTCCTTTTCCCTTTAAATATGTTCGAACAAACTGAGACCACTTCAAATAATTTTTCCCGTTCAACCTATATGCTGCCTGAATGTTTTGCAGGTCGCCAGATGTTTGATGTGAGGAAACTTCTTCCGATTGTGCAGTAGTATTTGATATGGTGGCTTCTGACATATTGGGTGGGCTTCAAGAAAGAGAGAAAAAAACAGACAATGAAGGTCTGAAAAACTTAGTAAGGATTGGCGATGAAGGCCTAAAGAATCTTTCAGCCAATGTAAAAAAAAAAAAAGGTAACTGTAATGCTCAACCAAACTGAAGAGTGGATCGAAACCACTCAAAATCAAAACTGATCCAAATGAAACCAAAGGGATTCAGTAAATCTGCTCTGGGCAACACCAGATCTAAGATTTCAGACTGATCTGATGTCTCTATAAAGAGATCCAAGAAAAAAAGGATGAATCCAATGGCGCAACAGTCCAGAAGAAGCAAAAATGTAGAGTTCAGATCTGTAGCCGATCTCAAAGAAGAATCAAGGACACTCAAGAACCTCCCAAATACTGTTTGAGAGTTCTTGAATGCAGCAGAGATGACCAAAGAGATACTATGTGTGGATTAGGTCGTAACCTGGCTCTGATACCATGTGAAAATTTGAGGGAAAAAATGAAATTGATTGCATTGTCTTGGAAGGAGCATATACACAACTTTATATAGAATTACAGAGCTAATTTACAGGGTGATAAAATAGGAAACTAACTTTTCCTAAAAAACTAATTTCTATATCAGTGGGATTCTCCAATTAATATCCCATGATTCTAGGATATCCCATGATTCTAGGAAATTAAGTTTCCTAAACTGATGGACCTAAAATTATGGAGAATCAATCAGAGAGTCAATCTTCTACTTTCCAACAGAATAGCATGTACATGATCAACCCAATCTAAACCTATCGACTTAACCCAGCCATTGGAAGTGAGGAAGGGTGGATCGGGAGTGAGAGAGCTGGATAGAAGAGATGGCAGGAAGCAAGTGGGTCAGACTGCAAAGCTCATCAGAAATGGTATATGAAATAGTAGCATCACTTTTGTTTCTTTTATTCTCAATAGGAATGGGACCAGCATTTATAGCCCCAACTAGAAGTAATAAAACACAGAGGTGGTGATCAATCAGATTGTTGGCTGCAGTCACTGTAAGCATTGATTCCTGATACAAAATCCAGGAGGCATGATAGGTGACATCTAATCCCCCAACCTTCCACAAATTTTAAACATTACAAAATATGAGACACTTGATCATCACTGGGTAAAACGTGGATTAACTAAAGGTGGAGTTAAATAGTGCTTTAATTCCATCTCTTGAGTGTGGTAGATCTCCTACTATTCTCTGAGTTTTGTAGTATTTCACTTTCTTTATTTAATGAAATTTGATTTACTTATCAAGAAAAAAAAAAGGATTTCCTAGAAGGAGGTGGTTTCTATATGTTCATTAAGAGTCATGATGGAGGTGTCCCAAAGAAGTAAACGCAAACATGTGTGAACAAACTATTCATGGTAATGGTTATCCATCATCCAACTTAATCCACCCATCTAAATTTGGGTAAAAAACTGCCACCCCTAGCTGTTAATTTTTCTTTCCGTTTTCTCATGCTTGGTCTGTTTTAGTATTAATGGGTGTTTTGAACTAGGCTTTATTTATTTTTTTCCTGTTCTTTTGTGGTGGGAGGTTGCTTTGAACTGATTTCTTTAAGTTTATCACATGTTTATATGAATTGTGATAGAAATAAGCAATTAGAAATTTATATACTCTTCCCATGAAAAAGAACCACTCACATTTTGTAGATTCCAATGCTTTCTTATTTTAATGAATGCGTTCCTTGGAAAGGGAGGTTGCTTTCAGCCTTTTTTGGTTGGATCACATTACTAAAATATGTTCTGTCTTCTATACAATTACATATGATGATGGTGTTTGATCTTCCTAGTTCCTTGATAATAGGTTTGGAAAAATGAAAAAAAATTTAGCCACATTTCTTTTTGGAATGGGGCTGAAGATGAAAATATATTTGATTGGGTCGCTTGGAATGATGTTTGCAAGAAAATAAAGGATGAATGTGGGTTGGGAATGAAGAAACTTGGTAATCTTGAAAAAGTATCCAAATTGAAAGCCTGCGGTGCATTAAATGGTGAAAGGTGCTGGCTAGATTTTTTTGTGGCAAATATTTACATAATGAACATAATGATGACAAGAAAGCATCATCTACATGGAAACAAAATTGGAATTTATTGGAAGAGTTGGTGGATAAATCCATATGGCATGTGAAAGAAGGGTAGGTGCTGTTTTCAATGGAAAGACTGAAGCGGGCAAATCCTTACCATAGAAACCAGTGAGCAACAACTCCATATAAATCTCCTATAGATTGCCATTATTAAAGACATTTTTAACATCCAGCCCTAAACTTATCTCATGTAGCTGGCTGGATCAAGCTAACATGAAATCAAAACAAGGGCTTAAATATGCTCTATACCAACTTGTCAAGCTGTTAACTAGCAGAACACTATTTTAAAGAGAGAAGAAAAAGACAAAAAGCAGACAAAGAAGAAAGGTGAGAGGAGAATAAAAAAAGAGAATGAGAGGAAAAAAGGGCGCAGAATAGAATGTTCCTGTCACCCCAATCATGTGTTCATAAGAGAGACTTTATGAAGTGTACATTGTACAATGCGTAAACCTTCTTGGCTGAACATAAAAGAAAGCATAATAGACTTAGGAGTGTCTAAGCTCACGACCCCCACTCCAAAGAGTCACTTGTATATTAAATAGAATGCATAATTACAAGAATGCCCATGTGGAGCAGAAAGAAAGAAATAAAAGGAATACATACTAACATAAAATAGTGAATTGTACAAAAGTACTATCCTAATAAAGTACATTAGGTTTCAGATTCTCCATGCTGCCCCTCAAAGTGTTGCGTAGACATAAGCATTAGTTTGTCTACAAGAAAGAAATGTCGAGCTCTAGTCATGGCCTGAGTGAAGATATCAGCAATTTGCATGTTTGAGGCCACATGAGGAAGAGAAATGGATCCAACAGTGAAGAGATCTCTAATGAAATGACAATCCACCTCGATGTGCTTAGTCCTTTCATGGAAGACAGGATTAGATGCAATCTTGAAAGCAATAGTGTTGTCTACATAGAGAGGAGTAGGCATAGGAAGTGGACTATTGAGATCTGCAAAAAGAGATTGCAGCCACACAGTTTCAGTGCAAACTAACGACATAGCTCTATACTCTGCCCCAGTTGAAGACTTGGGGACAGTTTGCTACTTCTTACACTTCCAAGAGATAAGAGAGTCATCCATAAAAACACACCATCCAGAAGTAGATCTATGAGTGTTAGGGCAACAAGCCCAACCTGCATCAGCATATGCTCTCAACTGAATGGGAGAGGAGGAAAGGAGGAAGAGAAGAACAGCACCTGAGAAATTGTGCCTCTAGGGGTGAGCATTCGGTTTATTTGGTTGAAAGCCGAACTAAATAAACCGAAATTTTAAAAACTGAACTAAAAAAATAAAAACCGAAGTCGAAACCAAATTATAGAAAAATCGAAATAACCAAAACTGAAATTTTTGGTTCGATTTTCAATTGTTTCGATTAAAACCGAATTCTAATAATATATACTTTATTATATTGTATAACATATACTATATATTATATATTATAAAATATATATTATGAAATCAAATTTCATTTTATTATATATTAATATATTAATATATAAATATTATATATTATATATTATATATAATAATAGAAAGTTCGGTTAATTCAGTTAACTGAGCTTCTAACTTTAAAAACCAAAACCGAAAACCGAATTAACCAAAAGCCAAAAATTTTGGTTTGTTTTTTGGTTTTAACTAAATAGTGCTCACCCCTATGTGCCTCTGGCGTAGTGAATAATGCGATGGACAATAGTCATATGAGGTTGATGAGGAGCAGAGACAAATTGACTAACAACCTGAACAACATGTGAAATATTAGGATTAGTCATGGTGAGATAGATGAAAGACCCTACAAGTTTTGGTGATAGAGGGTAGTATCTTGAAGCAACTGGTTATCAGATTTAGATAATTTAACATTCAGCTCCAAAGGTGTATCAATGTGTTTCTTGTCATTGAGACCAAGAAGTTTAAGAAGATCAGAAGCATATTTCTGCTGGCAAACAAGGTACCCCAAGTACTATGATGAACTTCCAAGCCTAAAAGATAGACGAGGGCCCAAGTCCTTTATGTGAAAGGAGTCATGAAGTAAGGACTTCAATTCTTGAATGCTTTCATTGTCATCAATCTTCATTCTATTAAGATAATGCTTTCATTGTTTGTCTGTTGGTAAACAAAGTATCCCTGAGTACTGTGAAAGGCCTAAGTCCTTCTATTAAGTATTTAAATATGTCAATATCAATTTTCTAATATAAAAAATAATGTTCTTTCATCAATCTTCATTCACAAAGCACAACCTATACAAAAAGTAAGTTTATTGCCTATACAAAATCTTAAAATCATATTCTCATATGTCCATTGACTCCATTTATCCATTCTTGTGTCTTATTCCCTCAAGATTCCAACATTCATTCTTCCTCATCATTTTCCTCTTCTTCATTTGGAAATTCAACATCATCTTCATACTCATCAGATTTGTAATCATCCATGTTCTCTTCTTCTGTTTTTTCTTCTATGTCAAATTCATCCTCATCTTCCAAATGAAGTTGGGAATTTGATGTGCTAGGTCTTTTAGAATTGGTTAATTTTGGCCACTTGGCTCGTAACTGAGAAGTTGTGCTCGAGCCCCTAGATCTTGTATATCTTGGTGGCTCTTCAACTCCAGAAGCACGAGCAACATCTCCCCATGTCAATGAATCACCTTGAAACACCAATTCATCTTCAGCCCCATCCATCTCTCCCAATAACCACTCATTGCTCTCATCAATATCTTTTAGAGAGATGGGATTGATGTAACTGCATGAATCAAAACTCTCTTTCAGCATTTGGTTGAACTTAATAAACACAAAATCATTCTCTTTTTAGTATGAATCTGTGAATTCATAAAATAGCATTGAATTACTGAAAAATTAAAATTTAAATGTAAAATATAAATATAAGATAAATTATTACACAAGTAAATTTATTAAAGACATACATGCTTAAGCACACTCTAGTTCCGCTCGCAACCAGATGCACTGCATGTTAAACTTAGAATTTTGATAGAAATTTTTTGTAGATTTGGAACTGAAGTACCAAATGCTGTCCACCAATCAGCTGAAAAAATATAAATATTAACTAAATTAGCAAATTAACTAAATAAAAATAGCAATTATTAAAATAACTAAACACAAATATTAATTGACAATATATCAACATTTACCCAGTGCTTTTATATTTCTTTGCCAGATAGCCATGTTATTGGTAGCTCATCAATGATTATATTCAGCTTGTTTTTGTCACTTTCAAACATCTGGATTACTTTATAAAGGCCATTTATAATCTCTTTTTCCGAATCAATTCTTTCCGCATCATCATAATAAAGTTGAGGATTCAAATAGAAACCAGCTGTGTGCAATGGTTGGTGGAGTTGACACTCCCATCTCCTATCAATAATCTCAAAAATTTCTGAGATCTTTTCCCTTTTACCATTAAATTCCTTCTGAGTTGCTTCTTTGCCTTATCAACAGCCTCAACCCATAGACGGCTTGTTTTCATGATCTACCAAGCGTAAGACATGAACAAGAGGGTTGCACACCTTAAGAATATATACAGAATGTTATTCCAAAGTGAAGGCATCATTGTTGTCTCTACAACCCTTCTACCCTTGGCTTCCTTTGCCCACTTGCTATCACTCCACTCAGTAGAATTGAACATTTCTCTCAAGTTCCTCTTTTGCTTAAAAATGCTTTGTAATGTAAGGAGGTAGCAAAGCGGGTTTTGGCTGGCCTAATAAATTCCTTTTGACTTGTAAACTTTCTCATTAAGTTTAATAGGCCCAGATGGTTGTATATGTATCTCATTAGTGCTATTGCTCTCTCAATAGTCCTCTTGACAATAGGTAATTTCCCAATGTCTTCCAAGATGAGGTCCATACAATGGGCAGCACACGGTGTCCATGTCAAATGAGGATATTTAGCCATGAAATATTTTCCTAATGACACAAAAAATAATAATTTAGGAAACATGACATTAAAAGTAATAACTAAGTAAAAGCTATAAATAAAATAAACAAGTTAGAAAACTTAACGGCCAAAACATAGTTTGAAACATTATCAGTAATGACTTGAATCACATTCTTTTCCCCAATCCCAAATATCAACCATAGTAGGATAAGATATAAGTAGATAGTAAACACTCTCACAATTGGGTTTACACAAAATACATCATTTTGGGGATATACACAGAGAGGGTTGTAGCATGTCCAAGGTGTTCATTTTCCCATGGACCACTCCCCAACAAAAAGCTCCTACTTTAGGCAGGATGAGTTTGCACCATACCGCTTTGATTGGAAAGCCAGCAAGGGGATTAGAGCTACAAAGAGACTTGAACAACGAGGCACAAGAGAAAAAAACCTTTTGGGTGAGGGACCCAAATGCTTTTGTCCGGTTCAGAAGGGTCTAAGCACACATTGTCATTGAGTTGCAATAGACCAGTTGGAGACAACAATTCCTCGTCCCTTAACCCTCTATGAAATCCAAAATCCCAATTATGACCCATCGGAGACAACAAAGGGGCAATGAAATTTGAGACCGATTTATTTTTATTAAATGGCTGTTTTAAGTTTGTTGAAGTTCGACCTGCCCTAGAATTCTGTCTTGTTCGTTGACTGTAAAGTAAAGTGAACAGCAAGAAGTAGAAGTAGGAGAGGAAAGAAGAAGAGAGAAAAGAGAGAAGGTCTGGTTCGAATAAGAGAAAAAGTTATCCCTAGATTCGGCCAGACCTGTTATTATATTATTAACTTATTGGAAAAGACTCAAGTGCCCTTATTTAAGTAAGAGGCACTCGAACTAACATAACAGTACACATCAACATTCTCAACAAGTGCAAAGACCAAAATAGCCCTTCACTAACACCACTAACACTCCCCCTCAAGCTGGTGAATATATATCATATAATCCCAGCTTGTTACATATGTAGTCCACTCTCCCCCGACTCAAACCTTTTGTAAACAAGTCTGCCCACTGGTTTCCCGTACTAACATATGCAGTTTCTATCACTCCATTCAGCACCTTCTCTCTTACAAAATGACGGTCAACTTCGATGTGCTTGGTTCTTTCATGAAACACCGGATTGGAAGAGATATGAACCGCTGCCTGATTGTCACAATAGAGCTTCATTGGAGTACTGATGTCATATCCTATCTCCTATAGAAGGTTCCTTAGCCACACTAATTCACAAGCAGTATGTGCCATGGCCCTATATTCTGCTTCTGCTCTGCTTCTTGCCACAACTGTTTGCTTCTTACTTTTCCACGTTACCAGGTTACCCCCCAGAAAGGTGCAATAGCCTGTGGTAGATCGTCTATCAGACATAGAACCTGCCCAATCAGCATCAGTGTACCCTTCTACTACCAGTTTTCCACCACTCCTGTACAGCAAACCACGACCAGGAGCTCCTTTCAGATACCTCACAATCCTTAGCACTGCATTCCAATGTGGGACCAAAGGTTTCTGCATGAACTGACTCACCACACTAACCGCAAATGAAATATCTGGCCGAGTAATGGTTAGATAGTTTAGTTTGCCTACAAGTCGTCGGTATCTGCCAGGGTCTTCAAATACTTCACCTATATCACTGCTCAGCCTCGTATTTGTTTCCATAGGTGTCTCAGTCGGTTTAGTACCCAGCAACCCTGTTTCTTCCAGTAAATCAAGCACATATTTCCTCTGACACAAATTAATGCCATGCTTAGATCTTGCTACCTCTATGCCCAAAAAGTATTTCAACTTGCCAAGGTCCTTTGTCTGAAAGTGTTCCTGTAGGAATGCCTTCAATCTGCCAATGCCCATTTTATCATTCCCAGTCACAACGATATCATCCACATACACCACCAATATTATTTTGCCTACCGAAGAGTCAAGACTGAAGACAGAGTGATGAACTTGGCACTGTTTCATACCAAACTTCTTGACCACCTCACTGAACCTATCAAACCATGCTCGAGGGGACTGTTTAAGTCCATATATAGCCTTCTTAAGTCTGCACACCTTACCATCCTCCCCCTGAGCAACAAACCCTGGTGGTTGCTCCATGTAGACCTCCTCGAGCAAATCACCATGCAAAAAGGCATTTTTGATATCTAGCTGATGTAGAGGCCAATCATACATAGCTGCAAGGGAGATGACAACACGAACTGACCCTATCTTAGCAACCGGGGAGAATGTCTCTGTGTAGTCAATGCCATAGGTTTGGGAGTACCCTTTGGCAACCAGCCGCGCCTTCAGGTGCTCAACACGACCATCTGGCAAGTACTTAACACTATACACCCACTTACAACCGACATCCTGCTTCCCAGGAGGAAGAGCGGTGAGGTCCCAAGTGTGATTATGATGCAGAGCAGAGAGCTCTTCTTCCATAGCACGGCACCACTCTGGAGAGGTAAGGGCTTCTTGGACATCCTTTGGAACAATCACGGAGGATAACAAAGAGATGAACTGGCGATGGGAGGCGGAGAGGTAAGTAAGTGAAACAAAATTGGAAATAGGGTGAAGGGTGCAGGTACGTTTATCTTTTCGGAAGGCAATAGCAAGATCTAGGTCAGAAGCTGGTGTCGGAGCTGGAGCTGGATCTATCGACGGTGATGAAGCCGGAGGAGCTGCAGCCGGTACACGCGGGCGATGTGTATACACGTGACGGATGGGTGGACGGTCAACAGATGGTGGCACCGGAGGCAAGGACGTAGGCATGACTGGAACCAGAGGAGGTGGATCAGCCACAGGAAGAGGAAGAGGAGGTGGTGATGTGGAGGAAGCAGCATCACCGGACCCCACGAAGAACAGAGTAGACTCGAAGAATGTAACATCAGCACATACCAAGGAATGACGAGAACTGGGATGATAACACTTGTACCCTTTCTGAGTTTGGGAATAGCCAAGGAAGATACACTTCAGGGAACGTGCATCTAACTTGTCAGTCCCGGGACCCAGATTATGAACGAAACAGACACACCCAAATACCCGAGGAGGAAGCGGAAACGGAGACATGTTGGGGAATGACACTAAAAGGAGAACGACCATCAAGAATAGACGTGGGCATCTGATTATTTAAGAAACAAGAGGTGAGCATTGCATCGCTCCAAAAGGTTTTGGGAACATTCATGTGGTGCATGAGGGAGCGTGCCGTTTCTACAAGATGTCGGTTCTTTCTCTCAGCAACCCCATTTTGTTGCGGAGTGTAGGCACAGGAAGTTTGGTGTATAATGCCATGTTGGTCCAAGACTTCTTGAAAAGATGAAGACAAGTATTCACGACCATTATCAGAACGGAAAATTTTGATGTGAACGCCAAATTGATTGCGGATCTCAGCATAAAATTTTTGGAAGATGGCAAATAATTCACTTCTTTCTTTCATTAAATAGAGCCACATCATTTTTGAATAGTCATTAACAAAAATAACAAAATATCTGTATCCATTATATGACATCACTTTATAAGGACCCCAAACATCTGAATGAATTAAAGAAAAAAGACTCGACACACAGTTATCGACCCTAGAACGAAAGGGAAAATGATGGTGTTTCCCAAATTGACATGACTCACAATCTAAAATAGAAAGTTGACTCAATGAAGGGACTAAGGACTGCAACACTTTCAACGAAGGATGACCAAATCTACAATGCCACTGGAGAGGAGAAATGGATGACTGAAGGGCCGTTGACGTTCTTCCACCACCATCAAGATAATACAGTCCACCGGCTTCATGCCCTTCACCAATCTTCATCCCCGTCTTGAGATCTTGAAAAACACACATAGAGGGGTAAAATGTGATGGAGCACTTAAGGGACTTGGTCAGCTTACTAACAGACATAAGATTAAATGGAAGCTTAGGTACAAATAAAACAGAGGATAGGGATACAGGGTCTAGGTCAACATTACCAACACCACGGATAGATGATGTGGAGCCATTAGCAAGGGTAATAGATTGTGATGTTGAGCAATGAGTGAGAGATGAAAACACACCTGGAGTTCCCGTCATGTGATCGGAGGCTCCAGAGTCAATAATCCAGGGGTTGGGTGTGGATGCCAAACAAGCCATACCTGAGTGTGCAAAGGTAGCTGTGTTCTGCTGCGACTTGGATTGAACAAACCTTTCATACTCATCCCGAGGAACACTCACCATCTCCTTGCCTGGACCATCTGAGGGAGTAGAAGGCATCGGGTCAGCTGACCGGTTCTCCTGTCTAGAGCTGAAACTGGTCTCACTAGTCATGGCATGGTTGGCCCACGTCGAGGGAGGACCATGTAAGTCATAGCAGTAGTTAATAGTATGTCCATCCAAACCACAATGAGTACACTTCCGTGGACCCGAGCCACGTCCTCTACCACGAGCTCCCCCTGAATCTCTGCCTCCAGTACGACCACCACCACGGATATGTGTAGGTCCACCACTACCACTCCTGCCAGGCTGGGCTCCTCGAGCCCCACTTCTGCCACCTCGACCTCTCGATACTGCAAATGCTGATTTATCTGAGACATTAGAATCCATAGATCCAATGGAAGCCCTCCGAAGACGAGCAAACACCTCCTCTAAAGATGGAAGAGCAGATCCCCCTAGTATCTGGGCTCGTACTGGTTCATACTCAGACTTCAGCCCCACCAGAAACCGTGTCACATCAAGCTGTTGCTGTTGAACTTTGACATTAGAAGTGAGAGGATGATAGACATTTAACTCATTACGGACATTTCTCACACTGGCATAGTACTCCTCAAGGCTCTGATTTCCCTGTTGTAGATTGAAGTATTCCTGATACAGTTGATATACCCTAGTGGTATTATCCTGACCTGAATACAGTTTCTTAGCATGATCCCACACCTCTTTGGCTGTGTCAAGAAACATGAAGTTCACACTGATTCTGGGTTCCATACTGCTCCACAACCATGTGATGATCTGTGCATCTTCCTGTTCCCAGTCTTCATACTCCTGAGAATTAGCGGGGGGTTTCTCCTCTCTTATGTGCTTCACTTTCTTCTTCGCCTTCAGAAAAACCTCTACAGACTTGGCCCAAGGGACATAATTCTCTCCATTCAGTTAAATGGAGGTCATTTGGACATTCAGGTAGTCAGTAGATATCATGACACTAGGTTTACTATCACTGTTATCTGCCATTGCCGAACTCCCTTATCACTGAATTCTGAGCACTACACACTGCACACTACACACAAACACTTCACTGAAATCTGCACACTGATTTCAACAGTAATAAATGCTGAGAACTGCAACACCACAAACCCTACTCACCGAAATCTGCACCCTGATTTCAGCAATATTAAATGCTGAAAACTGCAACACCACAAACCCTACTCACTGAAGTCTGCACACTAATTTCAGCAATATTAAATGCTGAAAACCACACTTGTAACACCACAAACCCTAATCCACAGCTACCGGAAGTTTCACCATTAAGTAGACACTATTGCCCTTCGAATCACACACAAACCAGAATAAACCCTAGCATAAACCCTAGCATACTGCAATCTGAAAACCCATTATACGAACTGTACTACACCTCTCATGTATTCCATAACAGAAAATATGCATAAAAAAACTTTACCTCATCGCCTGAAGGCCAACCACACGAAGGACTGAGACACCACTGCACCACACGTACCAGCCCTAATTAGGGCTTAGAAACCACAGCAACCAATCACCAACGACACAATCGGAGGCATAGGAACCTCTAAGGGAAGAGGGCGATCACTCCTTTTCAGCCCTTTTCCCAGTCTCCAACTCACAGCTGAGAAACCCAAGAGAAACCCTAGTTCGAATGTGTAGAAGACAGAATTCTAGCAAGTCTGATTTGTTCAATGTTGCTCTGATACCATGTTGAAGTTCGACCTGCCCTAGAATTCTGTCTTGTTCGTTGACTGTAAAGTAAAGTGAACAGCAAGAAGTAGAAGTAGGAGAGGAAAGAAGAAGAGAGAAAAGAGAGAAGGTCTGGTTCGAATAAGAGAAAAAGTTATCCCTAGATTCGGCCAGACCTGTTATTATATTATTAACTTATTGGAAAAGACTTAAGTGCCCTTATTTAAGTAAGAGGCACTCGAACTAACATAACAGTACACATCAACATTCTCAACAAGTGCAAAGACCAAAATACCCCTTCACTAACACCACTAACAAAGGTCTTCTAGATGTTATTGTTGTATATTTATGTGTTGGAGACCTTGTATAAAGTCTCTAGAGTTCTAAGGCTTCCATGTACCTCCCTCTCATAGGCTGATTTATTTTGAGAATTAATAAATTAAGTTGGCTGTCCTCCCATAGGGAGTAAATTTTGGGGCTTAAATGGTGGTTTCTTATTTTTATGTATTTGTGATGAGGGGAAGAGTTATCCATCAGAAAAAATGAGGGGAAAGATTTTCTTTTAGTGTTATGTGGAGGTAGATTGTAGATTTATCTATTGAGAAATTTGTATCTCTTTCCTAATATTCTTGTGAAAAAATTGATTTACAGGGTTTTGGAGATGGCAAAGACCTTCCTTCTGTTCAGAAGATTGTGATGGAAATAAAATCATCTCATGATTTGTTTGTTGATCGAGTTGCATACACTGCAATAATTGATGCGCTCCTAAATTGTGGCTCAATGAAAGGCATGCTACATTTGTGATTCTATGGAAGTTTTCTTGATCAGATTGTTTTGGGGAGCTCTGACATTTTTGGTATTTGTTTAATAATACTGGAAAAACAACCAAGAGCAACAGGATTTAAAATAGTGGAACTTGTGTGCATTTAAGATAGGAAACCTAGACATAAGATAAAATCTTGTTTTCCAAGAAAAAATATTTCATAAAAAGAATGACGAAATATATTGGAGAAACATAAAGCTTTTATATACATTTATGGTTTTTTTTAAGATAAATAATAAAGAAAATTCATTAAATAATAAAAGGTGTACAAAGAAACCAGGCGACAAGGCATCACCTACTGGAAAAACTACAACCATAAACTCCAACATAGACCGACTACAACTAATTCAAAACAAGGAATCAAATCTTTAAAGTGTTCCAAAATTCAGCAAAGAAATTCTCTCTTCTTGAGCCTTCCAAATCTTGGGTGACCAACATCCACTCCACCAGCCTTGAACCAATAACAACACACAACTGTGGAAGTGATGGAGGATAGTTCTGTATTTTTACATTTCTTGTACAACTCCTTTTTGGACATTACTTGTATTATTCTTTATGAGAGGGCAGAATTGTCCTTTCGTTTCATTAACATAAAGTCTGTTTTCTTGGGTGTAAGTCTCATTAGACACACCCATACAGATTGTATTCTCCTTCTCCCTCTCTTCTCTTTCTCTCTTAATGATCTTCTAATTCTGACATGGTATTAGAGCAGGTCTCCAATCATCTGAATAGAAAATACCGTGGAGAATATTTTGATTTTCAACATTTTGAACTGTTTGCCCGCTCATACAGGTGTTTAGGGCTGTTTTGATTAGTCTTAGTCTGATTGTTCCTAGAAGCTGCGAACCTGGTTCAGTTTTCTATTTGACTCTCTCTCAACAGCTGCTGGATCTGCACAATACTTTGTTTTCTGGGTTCCCGGATCTTCTCTGAGGAGGCCTTCGAATTCTCATCTTCACAAAAGAGGGTATGATCTGTGTCTGTGTATAACTGAAGTGAACAAGGGCAGCCTTGAACCTCTTAAACCACGCCCCAGGTGATTAATTAAGACCATAGAGTGGCTTCTTCAGTTTACATACTTTACCCTGCATTTCTTTTCCATACATCCCAGGAGGAAGAGACATAGACTATTCTATGCAACTCCCCATTCAAAAAAGCATTCTTTACATAAAATTAATAGAGCGGACAGTCACAATTATCTGCCAAGAATAACAAAACTCTCATAGAAGTCATCTTAGCAATAGGGGCGAATATCTCCAAGTAAACAATTTAATATGTTTGTGTATACCCGTTAGCAACAAAATGTGCCTTGAACCTTTCAATAGAACCATCTGCATGATATTTCAAGGGGTAAACCCATTAGGACTCAATAGGTTCCTTCCCTTTAGGCAAATCAACTACATCCCAAGTGTCACTATTATGCATGGACTTGTGGGTAATCCAATTTTAGAACCATTCAAGGGAGAGTTCTAATATTCTCAAATAACTTCTTTTTCCTTCTTAAACGTATTCTCAATCCTAAATGCTTCACCCAAGTAGTGCCATCTTGAGTCTACTCAGGATTGATTGGTGTGGTGATTTTTTGAGGGCTGAAATTATGGCTGTGCTGGAAGGTCTTCAAAGGGCTAGAGAGCTATATATCTAGAAGCTAGTTATTGAGGAGAGACTCAAAGTTAGTTATTGAGTGGTTGCAAAAGGAAGAGGAAGCCGGATGGTGGTGCCATATAAATGATAAAAGGAGTAAATGCTTGTCTTGAGGAATGGAAATCAATGTGCATTGGGTGAAAAGGGATGCTAATTCATTTGCTGATACACTAGCAAAGCAGGTGGTGGGAAGGGATCATTTATTTTAGACTGTATTGTAGTCATGTTATCTGTATTTGGTAGAATTTAGAGAACTCTCAAGCGGTGAAGCCAATCCTCCTGAGGATCGTTCACACTCCTTTGCTGATTGCCTATGTTCATCCTTGGCCCTGGAAGCTATCAAGCCTAATCATGTTGATCTTGATGCGAAAGCTATTTCTTTTCGGGGGGGGGGGGACCTATGGTTTTCTTCTTAGAGGAAGAAATCACCAAAACTTGTTCTCCTCTCCATCTGGTTTTTGTTGGTAAATGCCCTTATGGTAGACTTCCTATTCAAGAGATCAAAGAGGTGCTGATAAGAACTTTCAAATTACAACACAATATAGTGATTATTACTATTGGTCAGAGGCATGTCTTAATCAGATTTGAATATGAGGAAGAATTTCTTAGGGTTTGGTTGTGTGGATCTCTAAGAATTAAGGATTTCTTGTTTAGGTTCTTTAGATGGTCTCTAGATTTTGAGAAGGGTAAAGGGTTATGAACCTTCGATTGTCCCTGTGTGGATAATCCTTCCTCAACTTCCCTTGAACTTCTATATTGAGAAATGCCTCAGATCCATTGCTTCTAGTGCTGGTACGGTGCTCCAGATTGATTCATCCACGGTGAACATGACTAGAACGTCGGCGGCTAGGGTTTGGGTGGAGATCAATCTTCTTTGTGAAACCCATCTAGGTTTGGATTAGTGTAGGAAAGGAGGGTTTATGGCAGTGAGTTATCTATGAACTGCTGAAATAAAAAGAAATCGAACCCAAAACCCTATCCGACTAGAGAGTTTTCAATTTTCAGGTTAAGGAGAAGGATTGGGTGAGGCGCTTAGGGCTTGGGAGGCTTATTTTGATCCCCGGAAGTGTGCGATTGAGATTTGAAGAAGGTTGAGAAGCTCTGGTAGGAGCGGCTACCTCTTCTCTCTTCCTCGACAGTTGGGTGCAGTAAAACCCTAGTTTTTGAATCTCCTGGTACTGGACTGACCTTAGTTAGGTCTATAAAGACTGAAAAATTAGTTTTTTAAATTTTGTTTTTTTTGATAAATAGTTTTTTGATTTTTGTTTGATCAATGGAGCAATTCGAAAGTAAAATGAAGCAGATGCCAGTATTTGGGGTTGGTCCGGTAGATTCCTTTTTGACCGGAGTGACCACAATTAAACTAGATGGAACCAATTATCTAGCATGGGCACATTCTATACGAATTTATGTTTGTAGTAGAGGTAAACTAGGGTATCTCACAGGCATTAAGGAGAAACTTGCAGAGACAGACCCTGCGTATGAGAAATGGATGCAAGAGAACTACGCAGTGATTGGCTGGTTAGTCAACTCTATGCAGCCCCATATAAGTCAACGTTACCTTTGGATGACTTTAGCCAAGGAGATTTGGACAATGTTACAAAAACATATTCACAGAAGTTAAATGTTGTAAGAGCCTATAAGTTGAAGAGTGATGTGAACAATCTGAGACAGGGGGAGAAGAGTATAGTAGTTTACTACATGTTGAAGTCACTATGGTAGGAAATTGATGTTATGGAGACAATTGTATGGGAGAACACTAAGGATGCAGAGACATTTAGAAAACTAGTGGAATGAAGCAGGGTGTTTGAGTTTCTTATAGGACTCAACCTTGAGTTTGACATTACTAGGCAAAATATCTTGGCCAAAGATGAGGTCACTCTTGCTCAAGAATATGCTATGGTAACTAGTGAAGAGAGTAGGTGACAAGTACAGTTACAAGGACCACCTACAGAACACTTTGCACATGCTGGAATAAAACCAAAAGGGCTGACTGAGAAGAAAGAAGTGACATGTGAATACCATACGAAACCAAAGCATACTAAGGGCACTTGTTGGAAACTTCATGTAGACCTTCTCCTGGATAGGTTTTAGAACAACAACAATAACAACTTTAAGAAGAATGGTCGGACTAGGAAGCCTAAAATGCTAATGCTCCACAATGCCTGAGGGTGGAAATAGAGAAAGTGAAGAAAAATCAGCTATGGAGCATCTGGCAGCAGTAAGGGCAAAATTTGAAAAGTATGGGAGGTTACTTAATCACTTGGAGACCACCGTTTCAGCATCCAACCGTTCAGGCAACACCTCATCATCCGTATTTGCTTACTCAGGTACTCATGCTTTTGCAAATCATGCTATTGCTTCAGGTAATCATAAAATCCCTTGGATTATTGATTCTGGTGCATTAGACCATATGACCAGTATATTTAGCCTCTTTTGTTCCTATCAGTTCCTCTCTAGTAGAGAGAAGATATCCCTTGTTAATGGGTCTCTTGTTCCCATCTCTGGCAAAGGAGATATCAAAGCCTCTGACACTCTTGTCTTATCCTCTGTTCTTCATGTCGCCAAGCTTAATACCAAACTTTTATCTATTAGTAGCTTGACTGAATCAATGAACTGTAGCATAACCTTCTTTCCTACTCATTGTATTTTTCAGGACCTGAAATCTCAGAGGACGATTGGGAGTGGCCATGAGGCGAATGGAATATACTTGCTGGACACACCTGATAAGAGTCTTGGACCAACTAATAGAGTAGTCTTAGAGTCTGTTTTGTCAGAGCCTATTGATAGAGTAATGTAATGTCATTTACATTTTGGTTATTTACCTTTGTTTGCTTTGAGCCATTTGTTTCCCAGCATGTTTAAGGGAAAATCTCTAATGAGTCTTTACTGTGAGTCATGTGAATTTGCGAAACATTGTAGACATTCTTATTCAGTAAGTAATAAAAGGTCTATTTCTCCTTTTCATGTTGTGCACTCTAATGTTTGGGGGCCATATCATTTTCCTACTATGGGGGGTTACAAGCATTTTATCCTCTTTATTGATGATTTTTCTTGCTATACTTGGATTTACCTCATGAGATCCCGGGATGAAGTACCAATTATTGTGCAAAAGTTTCATGAACTTATTCTTATCCAGTTTAACACCCGGATCAAAATATTCCGATCTAATAATGCTAAGGAATATTTTGAGAAGAACCTTTCATCCTACTTTGAGACCTTTGGGGTTATTCATTAGAGTTATTGTTCCTACACTCTACCACAGAATGGAGTGGCGGAAAGGAAGAACCACCATGTGGTTGTGGTTGCTAGATGCTTCCTTTTTGCATCTCTGTTCCTATTAAATTTTGGGAGGACACTGTCCTTACTACTACATATTTGATTAACCATATGCCCTCCCGGATTCTAGGTTTCAAAACCCCGTTTAGCCTTATTTTTCCGGATGAGGATCTCTTTTTTTTTTTTTTGATCAATAACAATAAGCTTCATTTATGAATAAGATTTGTGAAACTTTTGTTGAGTGGGCTGATTTATGTTAGGCCGATTTATGTTTAGTTTGTTTTCTTTTAAATTAAGAAGTTGTTGGGCCTTGGGCCCATTAGTTTTTTAATTTTAAAGGAATTGTAAGTACTTAGTTGAGTTGCCACCCTACTAGGGGCATCTTTGTAATATCCCATATTTAAGTTAATTATAAATAGAATGAGGGGCTGGCGGCTAGGGTAATGATCACTATCCTAGTCGACCTTCTTCTCTTTTCTTCCCTTTGTCTATTGCTGAAATCCCCAACTTTCTCCTCTTCCTTTCACAAGAAGCTTGGCCGAAATCAGCACATAAGGCTTTCTACTTGGTATCAGAGCAGGTTGAAGGTTCTTGAAGAGATTCATTCCTGCAGCCCTAGATCGGCTGACTACGTGGAGATTTAAGAGGCTGATCGAAGCTCTCAGGTAAGCCTAGTTTTTGGATTTTCTTGATGGATCTGTATGCCCTATAGCTGGAGAAAGGGGAAGAGTCCTGATTTTGTTGGACTCTTCAATTTTGACCTAGGTAGTGGTGCCCTAATTTTTAGGGTTCCTCTGGGTTTTTTGTAAGGGGCGATTCAAGTTCCATGTGGTTTGGAGGCTTCTAGAGAGGCGGTTGCTTCTTCTCTCTCTTCTCCCATCCCACCGAAAGGGAATCTTTCGTGGGAAGAAAGTCCAGGACACCAAAGGAGTGTCGTTGGTTCCAGAAGGTATTCTGTTTGTTCTTGCTGCATTTTTTGGTTGTTTTCTGTACCTCTTTTGAGACACATGGAGGAACACAGAGTTGAATATAAGCCCGAGAATGAAATGGGACCAGTGGGAGGAGGTGCTGGAGACCCCTTCGGAGCTGGGACCATTACTATAGTTAGGTTGGATGGTACAAACTACTTGGAATGGTCCCAATCTGCAAAGATAGCCATTGGGGCTTGTGGAAAATTGGGGTATATTACTGGTGAAGAGGTGAAACCCGAAACTGGCAACTCCCGGTGGGTGCAGGAAAATTATATGGTAATGACATGGTTGTGTAATTCTATGTTGCCACATATAAGTAAAAACTTTTTATGGGCAAACACTGCTAAGGAGATATGGGATGGGGTTGCAGAAACCTATTCACAAAGGGAGAATGTTGCTAGGGCTTATCAACTGAGAAATCAAATTATTGCCACAAGGCAGGGAGATAGATCTGTTGCAGCCTATTTTTCAGTCCTTAAGACCTTGTGGCAGGAGATCGACCATGTAGAGACCTTTGCTTGGGAAACCACCAAGGATGCAGCTACCTATCAAAGACATTTAGAGAAGTATAGGGTGTTCGAATTCCTTGCTGGCCTTAACCCTGAGTATGACATTGCACGACAACATCTTCTTTCTAGGGACAGTGTCACTCTCTCCCAAGCATATGCCTTTGTGTCAGGAGAGGAGTGCAGGAGGGATGTAATGATGAAAAATCTCAGTTCTGATCAGTCTGCTATGGTAAGTGCTGTGAAATCTAAACAGAATGGCAATGAAAACAAAAAGGAAGACAAAAGGGACTTGGTCTGTGACTACTGTAAGAAGCCTAAGCATACAAGAGACACTTGTTGGAAGCTTCACCCACATCTTGTACCGACCAGATTGAAGAATAAGAAAGGAAATGCACACATGGCAGTCACCGGTGATACTCCGGCCCCCCTACTACACCTGCTTTGGAGTCCGTTGCAGCTGCTGTAGTAAGGGCTGAGCTTGAGAGGTTTGGGTTACTTTTGAATCAGAGGGATACAGCTAGTTCCAGTTCAGCCGTAAGCGGACAACAAGGTACAGGTAGCACAGGTGGAGCTCACTCTACCTTTTTTGCCCACACAGGTAGTTCACATGTCACTACAAACTATGTTTCTGCTTCAGGTAAGGAGAGATCTCCTTGGATTATAGACTCTGGAGCCTCAGAGCATATGACCCATTGCTCTACTATTTTCTCCTCTTATCAACTCTATTCTAGCAGAGATAGGGTGTCCATAGCTGATGGATCCCATGTTAAGATTAATGATTCTATTTGCTTACCCTCTGTCCTCCATGTTCCTAGATTGAGCACTAATTTGTTATCTGTTAGTAGTTTGACTAAGAATCTGAACTGCTCAGTGGTTTTTTCTCCTGGACGCTGTATTTTGCAGGATCTGGATTCAAAGAGGACGATTGGGAGTGGTTGTGAAGTGAATGAAATCTACCTCTTGGATGCTCTCCCTCTTCACCAAAGCCATCATGTTTGTAGAGATAGTGAGTCAAAATCTGTGGGTCAGATTATGCTTTGGCACAACCGTCTGGGTCATTTATCCTTTTCTTCTTTGAGTTTGTTTCCAAAATTGTTTGTCTGTGAGTCTGTCAAGTTTGAAGTGTGAGGGTTGTGAACTCGGAAAGCATTGTAGACACTCTTTTAAACCTAGTAATAAAAGATGTTCTTCTCCCTTTGATGTTATTCATTCGGATGTGTGGGGCCCTTATCATGTTTCCTCTATGGGTGGCTATCGCTATTTTCTCCTGTTTGTGGATGATTTCTCTCGATATTCTTGGATTTACCTGATGAAATCATGCGATGAAGTACCATCCTTGGTGAGGCAATTCCACCAGATGGTACTAACACAGTTTGGGACAAGAATAAAGATGTTCAGATCTGACAATTCTAGGGAATATTTTGAGAGACATCTTGCCTCATATCTGTTGGAGTATGGTGTTGTCCATCAGAGCAATTACTCCTATAGTCCACAGCAGAATGGTGTTGCAGAGAGGAAGAACAGACACATCGTTGAGACGGCAAGAAGCATGATGATCACAACCATAGTTCCGGTTCGTTTTTGGGGTGATGCAGTTCTCACGGCAGTATATCTGATTAACAGAGTGCCCTCTTGTGTACTCGGATTCAAGACCCCATTCAGCCTTCTTTTTCCTTAGGGGGAGATGTTTCATATTCCTCTAAGGGTGTTTGGATGCGTCTGCTTTGCATATATTCTTGGCCCTTACCGTTCGAAGCTTGATCCCAAGGCAAAGAAATGTGTTTTCCTTGGATATGCAGAGAATCAGAAAGGGTACTGCTGCTATGATCCAGTCTCTGGGAACCGGTATGTTACTATGGATGTTACTTTTTTTGAATCTATGTACTTTTCAAATGATCCTTTTCAGGGGGAGTGTTTTGGGGAAGTTAGTCAGCAGTCTATCCCTCTCCCAGTTCCAGTTCCTGTGTCTACTCCTATGCTTGACCACCACCCGATGTCACCCACCTTGCCACCTCCTTTGCGTTCCATTTCACAGCATTGCTCACGGCAGAGACTTCATAAGGCGGTTGATTCCACTACAACAGAACTCACACCACTTCCTGTCGATCCCTTGGAGACTCCAGATTCGGCTGATACGGATTCAGGTATTCCTCTTGATCCCACTATTTTAGTTCCCATTGATCCTACTGACACTGTTACAGATAACCTTGATCTCCCTATTGCTCTTAGAAAAGGGAAGAGAAAGTGCACTGCTCACTGTATCTCACAGTACTTATCCTACAGTGGACTTTCTCCTTCCTACCGTGCTTTTCTCTCTTCTCTTGATTCAGTGTCTATACCCAAGGGTGTTAGTGAGGCTCTCTCCAAACCTGAGTGGAAGACAACTATGCAGGAAGAGATGGAGGCTTTGATTAAGAATCAGACATGGGAGATTGTGGACCTACCAGAAGGCAAGGAGACAGTTGGATGTAGATGAGTTTACACAGTAAAGTATAAGGCAGATGGAAGTATAGAGAGGTACAAGGCAAGACTTGTTGTAAAAGGATACACACAGACTTATGGCATTGATTATCTAGAGACATTTGCGCCAGTTGCAAAGATGACCTCTGTTCGGATACTCCTTTCCCTTGCTGCCTCATACTCTTGGCCCTTGTTTCAACTGGATGTAAAGAATGCGTTCTTAAACGGGGATCTGCAAGAAGAGGTGTATATGGATCTTCCAGCTGGTTTTTATGATAATGCTGAAAAGGGAAAGGTGTGCAAGCTGAAGAAGTCACTATATGGCTTGAAACAATCTCCCAGGGCATGGTTTGACAGATTCAGAAAGGCCATGATTGATTTTGGCTACACTCAAACTCAATCTGATCACACCTTGTTTGTGAAGCGCAGGGGATCTTTGGTGTCAGTCCTAATTGTTTATGTGGATGACATTATTGTCACTGGGAATGATTTGAGTGAGATTGATAGTCTGAAGAGGAACCTGCATAAGGAATTTGAGATTAGGGATCTTGGAGAACTAAAATACTTCTTAGGCATTGAAGTTGCAAGATCGAAACATGGAATTTTTATCTCTCAAAGGAAGTATGTCTTGGACCTTCTCCAAAAGACAGGGAAGCTTGGAACAAAGGCAGCTAGCACCCCCATTGATCAGAACCATAGAATTAGTGCATCAGAAGCTGAACCAGTGAAGGACCTTGGGAGATACCAAAGACTTGTGGGTCGGCTACTTTACTTGTGTATGACAAGACCGGACATCTCCTATGCAGTAAGTGTAGTGAGTCAATACATGCATGCTCCACGAGATCAGCACTGGAAGGCAGTTGACAGGATCCTTGCATATTTGAAGGGACATCCAGGCAGAGGCATATTGTTTACTGATCATGAACAACTGAAGCTAGAGACCTATACAGATGCGGATTGGGCAGGATGCCTTGATGACAGAAGATCAACTTCAGGAGTGTGCACCCTAGTTGGGGGTAACCTAGTCTCATGGAAGAGTAAAAAACAAACAATTGTGGCAAGATCAAGTGCAGAAGCAGAATATAGGGCCATGGCACATGGAGTTTCAGAACTTCTCTGGATCCGTTCTCTGTTAGAAGAAATCGGTGTACAGGTAGAAGAACCTATGATGCTATACTGCGATAACCAGGCAGCAATCATTATTGCCCATAATCCAGTCCAGCATGACCGTACTAAGCACATTGAAGTAGATAGACATTTTATCAGAGAAAGGGTAACTTCTGGAGAAGTTTGTCTTCCATACATTTCTTCTGATCTGCAGCTTGCTGATGTTCTCACAAAAGGTGGTGCGAAGAATAAGCTGGAACATGATCTACACAAGTTGGAAATGTGTGACATCTATTCCCAACTTGAGGGGGAGTGTTGAGTGGGCTGATTTATGTTGGGCCGATTTATGTTTAGTTTGTTTTCTTTTAAATTAAGAAGTTGTTGGGCCTTGGGCCCATTAGTCTTTTATTTTTAAAGGAATTGTAAGTACTTAGTTGAGTTGCCGCCCTACTAGGGGCATCTTTGTAATATCCCATATTTAAGTTAATTATAAATAGAATGAGGGTCTGGTGGCTAGGGTAATGATCACTATCCTAGTCGACCTTCTTCTCTTTTCTTCCCTTTCCTTTGTCTATTCCTGAAATCCCCAACTTTCTCCTCTTTCTTTCACAAGAAGCTTGGCCGAAATCAGCACATAAGGTTTTCTACTACTTTAATTACAGAAAGGGGGAGGTAAACTATCTTAACTCCCCAACAACAAGAGGACAAAGAAAAAGACTAAAAATTAGCCTAAAACAGAGATTCCTTAACCACCCCTTGCTTAGCTAACCTGTCAGCCCTTGAGTTAGCACTTCTCTTCACCCAACTGTACCTCACCTCAATATCCTTACTCAGCCATTTAAATTTTTTCTTCTCATTGCTGTAGCTCCACAAACCACTGTTGTCTCCTTTCAGCCACCTAATCACCACCTCTGAGTCCCCTTCAATAACTAAGCATCTAATGTTTAATTCTCTTGCTCTTTGAATTCCTTGAAGTATTGCTAGAATTTCTGTCCTAATAGAATCCTCTCTCCAATTGGGCCTGAGAACATGGCAATAATAATCCCATCCTCATTCCTGAACACATCTCCAATCCCAGAAGGCCCTGGGTTCCTTAAGAACTTCCTTGAAAATTCAATTTTATGAATCTAGCGGGAGGGGGGGACCAAGAGGGCCTAAAGGTCTTCTTACAATGGGTAGAGGTAGCTACCTCTTTCCACTTTCTCAATAAGTCAGCCATGGAAAATTCAGAGAATAGCTCCATGGATTTCAGCCTGTGAGCTACCCTTAAGTGTATCAGTTCTAGTAAGTTTTCTGTGGTTCTTTCCTTGTTTGAAACTATTCGTAAGTTTCTCTCTTCCCATACTGACCAGCACACTACTGCCCTAATGCTTCTCCACATAACCTTCCCTCTTTTCTTAGGCCATCTAAAAAACGAAGAAGAGAACAAGCTTTGCACACTCACGGGGGGATTCTAAGTACACCCAAAAAGGGAGAACACCCACTCCTAAACAGTTTTAGTAACCGGACAAGTAACCATAATGTGGTAACTCGTTTCCCCATCAGCTTTGCAAAGATTACACCTATTGGGAAGTAAACAATAATTGGGCTTCTTTCTCTGAAGCAAGTCTTTTATGTTAATTCTTTCCAGGAAAATTTCCCAACAAAAAACTACCAACCTGAGTAGGAATGGGTTTTCTCCAAATCTCTTTAACGGGGAAGGACAACCCAAGAGGAATAGTAGGCTGAACTAAAGTCTCAATAAACGAAGCACAAGAAAAGGAACCAGAGGAGGAAGGGGTCCAGACTCTGGTGTCTCCCTTACTAGGGTCCAAGAATACATTTCAAGGAAGGCTAGCAGAGATGAAATACAACCCAAATCTGTATCCCTAATTGCCCTTCTCAGGCTCAGGTTCCACCCAAAACTAGAAGAAGAATCAGAAGGAACTAAGAAAGAGGAGATGGGTTCATTTTTCAAACCTGACAAAGCATAGAAAGAGGGAGATTGGTCCCTCAAGGGTATGTCCCCAACCCAAAGTTGCTCCCAAAATTTTATTTGATTACTAGAGTTCAAATCATACTTGATCTAAGGGGAGAAAACTGGAAGCGGATCATGAATGGATTTCCAAGGGGAAGCAGCTGTAGCCCTTGCCAAAATTCCTGGATCCCTATTTTTCTCATCCAGCCCATGTATGCTAGCCACTATCTTCGTCCACAATTTGTCCCTTTCCAGTCGAAACCTCGAGAACCATTTCCCCAACAACGTCCTGTTTCTTTTCCTAATATTCCCAATCCCAAGCCCCCCTAGCTTCTTGCTCCTAGTTACTACCTCCCAACTCACCCTATGGTCTTTTTTCTCCACTCCTGGTTCTCAAAAAATCCCTCATTAATCTTCTCTTTTCCTCTCCGAGTCTTTGGGTGCACCTGCTATGTGCATATTCATAATCATTAGAGACACAAATTTGAGCCTAAGGCATATAAGTGTGTCTTCTTAGGTGTGCCTCCACATAGAAGGGATATTGTTGTTTTGATTTGGTTCGTGACACCCACTGTCTATTCATTTCTTTAGTATTTCTCTTGAGGGGGAGCATTTTGAGGAGTCATTTGCTATGTCTCTAGCTATTCCTCTTCCAGTTCCTTTTGAGTATTCTGTTGGGTCATCTTCTTCTGTTGCTTCTCCTTGCACTATGTTTACCTCACATGTTCCTACTCCCCCTTCTTTAGCTCATCCTCCTATGTTTCCTTCACATCCTATTGTCCAAAGGTGGTACCAAAGACAAAGACTCAGGCATGGGCAAGTTGTTTCCACTCTTTCAACAGAGCCTCTTGCACCTCCCATCACTACTCAGATCACAAGGCAGCCTTCCTTTGACCCATCTGTTACCTTTCCAGACCTTCACCTTCCTATTGCCCTTCGCAAAGGCAAGCGGAAGTATACAACACATTGTATCTCTAAACACCTGTCCTACGACCTTCTTTCCCCAACGTATTATTCTTTTCTTGCCTCTGTTTCTACCCATGTGATTCCCAGGTTTGTATCAGAAGCCTTGTCCAAACTTGAATGGAGGGATGCTATTATGACTGAGTTAGATCCTTTGCATAAGAACCATACCTGGGATATTGTGGACTTGATGGAGCTAGTGGGTTGTAAATGGGTATTCACTATCAAGTGTCATTTTGATGGTACAATTGAGAGGTTTAAAGCTCGATTGGTTGCTAAAGGCTACATTCAGATGTATGATATTGATTACTTTGAGACTTTTGCTCCTATGGCTAAAATGACTTCAGTTTGAGTTTTTGTTTTTTTTTTTTTTAGCTACTACTTTTCATTAGCCCGTTCACCAGTTTGATGTTAAAAATGCCTTCTTAAATGGAAACCTACATGAAGAGGTCTATATGTCTTTACCTCCAGGAGTTTATGGAAAGGAAATGCAAGGGAAAGTGTGTAAATTGAAGAAGTCCTTTTATGGTCTCAAATAGTCTCCTAGAGCCTAGTTTGAGAGATTTAGAGCTGCCCTTGTTTCTTTTGGTTGCACACAGACTCAACTTGACCATACTTTATTTGTGAAGAGAAGTAACTCCTTGGTGACTTTTTTGATTGTTTATGTTGATGGCATTGTGGTTACTGGTAATGACACTCAGGAAGTGATTAAGCTCAAAAGGTTTCTTAACACTGAATTTGAGATCAAAGATTTGGGGGATTTTAGATATTTCTTGAGAATTGAAGTTGCTAGATTTAAGGATGGTATCTTCATTTTTCGGTGCAAGTATGCTCTTGATCTCCTTGTAGAGACTGGTAAACATGGTGCTAAATTGGTTTCCACCCCTATAGACTTAAACCACAAGCTTTGTGCTACTAATGGTGAACTATTGTCTGATAGGGGATTATTCTAGAGACTACTCGAGAAGTTGTTATATCTCTGCATGATTCGGCCAGATATTTCCTATGTAGTGAGTGTCATTAGTCAGTTGAAAGGCACTTCAGCGAAATGTGTTCTGTTTGCCAAGCATGAACACATGAAGTTGGAGGCATACACTGATGCTAATTGGGCAAGATGTATTGATGATAGGAGATCCATCTCAGGATACTGTGCTTTGGTGGCGGGGAACGTTGTCTCATGGAGGAGTAATAAACAGTTTGTAGTAGCCAGATCTTCAGCTGAAGCAGAGTACAGGGCAATGGCACATGGAGTGTTTGAACCATTGTGGCTGAGATCACTTTTGGAAGAGTTGGGTATTGACTATGAAAAGCCAATGATGCTCTACTATGACAACCAGGCAGCAATCAACATTGCACATAATCCTGTTTAGCATGACAGAACTAAGCGCATAGAGGTTGATAGACATTTTATACGGGAGAGAGTTGCTTCAGGGGAAGTTTTCTTGCCATTTATTGCTTCAGAAGAGGTTGACACACTATAAGCAAGCTGGGCATGATTGACATCTATACTTAGCTTGAGGGGGAGTGTAGAGAGATTGGGCTGAATGGGCCCTAGTGTTTGTTTTTTGTTTAAGCAATGTTCTATTTATTTTATGTGTTAATGGGCCTTTTATTTATGGGCTTGTTAACTTTTTTTTTAATTTCTTTTAAGTTATTGCTTAGCTGGCCGCCCACTTAAGGGCAGACATGTAATTAGCCTAACTATTTCAGATTAATAAAAGATTAGTGAAGGGAGAGAGGAACCCATCGAATTCTCTTCTCCTTCTTCTTCTCAATCTTCTTCTCCATCTTCTTCTATTCTGCTGAAATCTTCTTTTTTCTCTCTTTCTTTTCTGCTATAATCAGTATTTTTCTATCAGATTTGAAGGACAGATTTACATTTGACAGAAAACAAAACACAATCGAAGGCGGTGACGGTTTTCTGCCCTCTACTATTGGTATGATGAAATCATTTGTGCATTATTCTGTAGGTAGATTGATTAGGTCTGTGGAGGGGGAGGATGCAATTTCCATAGAAGAGGTTAATGTGGTTACTAGCGTGGATTCTCCATGCAAGGTTTCTTTGGCTTCCTTTCATCTTTTAATTTCTTGTCCTTTTGCTAACTCTATGTGGGAGTGGTTTTTATCTTCTTTTGGCTGTGGCTTCCCCCTGATAGTCAGGAAGGCTTCTTTGGCTCTCATGTTTTCAGGTGCTCTAAAAGAGGCAGGATAATGGGGAGATGCACTAGAGCAGCAGTGGTCTGGACAATTTGGGAAGCAAGGAACCTAAGAATTTGTGAAGACAAGGAAAGGAGCAAGGAAATTGTGATCGAGGTTTTAACCTTAAGGGTGGCACATTGGGTGAAAACCTTAAAGCTGTTTGCTGACTTTGAGGTTGAAGATTTCTTTAGCTCGTGGGGAATAATTGCTGGTTCTTCCTCTAGAAGACAAATAGTACATGAGGCCTGGTCTCCTTCATGTTCTTTGTGGAAGAAATTGAACTTTGAAGGCAGTTGTATGGGCAATCCTGGCCCATCGGATATTGGGTAATAAGGGAAGAAGATGAAACATTCTAGCCATGTACTCAGGCCCTGTTCAGCATGGAAATGTGGTGATATCAGAACTGATGGCAATAGTGTATGGAGTAGAGAAAGCTAAAGAAATGGGGATTGATAGGCTGATTATTGAAGGTGATTCAAAAATAGTCATGGGTTGGCGGAGAAAGGGGAAATGAGTAGATAAGGAATGAGTTTAGGCGCTTCAAGCAGATATCTAAAGACATGACGATCCAAATAAAGTGGATTAAGAGATCTGCAAACAGTATGGCTGATGGTTTAGCTAAACAAGGAATTTAGAGACAATCCATGTTCTGGGCTGTTTTGTAAATAGTGGGAAAGTTCTTCTCGGGCTTCTTTTCTGTCCACAACTTCTTGTTGTATATGTTCTTTTTAATCTAATGAATCAAAATTTGTGTTGCTGATAAAAAGAAAACTATCAATTATCCTTTACATCCAATTCAAAATATTATTAAATTCAACACCTTGTACATAAAATTTATATGCTTTCAAACAATATGTGGGTCGGGGAGGGTTGGGTTTAGCTTAATACCATACCCTACCTGTATCTGTACAGGTTGTAGAATTGCAAAACCCCTCCAAATAAAAAACCCACCCTGTTGGGGCAGGTAGGGGCATACCCACTGGGTTAGGGTAGAAATTTCTATCCTGGAAACCACAAACATGGTGGCTGAGTGTTGAGCACTGCTTGATGGGCTGTTATTAGCCTCAGCATTTAGATGTACAGAGCTGATTGTGTTTTCAGATTCCCAGACTTCGGTTGACTGTATAAATGGTGTATCTTCTCCTCCATGGTTGACCTAGTATCTTATAGTGGCAACCCAATCTGTTTCACTTCATTTTTCAATTCAACATATATATAGAGAAGGGAATAGAGTGGCTGACTCTTTGGCAAATGTAGGAAACTGTGGACCCCACATTAAGTGTATTCGCGTGACACCCTGAGATGTACTTAGATTTAATTGATTAGGATCAGTTTTCCTAGTAGGATAAGTCTTATTCTATCTTATCTAGGATTAGTTTTATTTTAATCTTATCTTTTATTGCCATGTAAGCATTAAGGTTCTTTTACAATTAGGAAACTATGTATATAAATTGTCGGCAAGATATGATTTTCTGCAAATTAAGAAAGATATGATTTGTTGCAAATTTAGAAAGATTTGATTTGATTGATTACAAATTTGAATAAATTTAGGAAAGATTAGATTTGAATAAAATTAGGAAAGTCATATCCTAGGATTAAGGGAAAGATTTAATCAATCCCTAATTGAGAGAGATTCTAGGAGTAATTGAGAGAGATCCTAGGAGTTTGTCTCTCCTATCTTTTCTTATTTAAGTTGTATGCTCAACATGTTTTATCAACACATTATCAATACAGAAGTATTTCTTCTTCTCTCCCTCTTCATTTCTTCTTCTTGTCCTCTTTATTTTCCACATGGTATCAGAGCTTTAGGGTCCGATCATGAATGTTAAGGTCGCCATGGTTGGCTCTGGTTCAGCCTCTTCGGATGCTACCAGTGGTGTGACATCTTTGGAGGGAGGTATTCAGTTAGCGGCCATCTCTCTTTCTGAGAATTCTCTTCAAATTACCATTCACAAATTGAATGGAAAGAATTATCTTGAGTGGTCTCAGTTCGTGCGGTTGGTGATCGACAACAAAGGGAAACTCGACTATTTGAATGGCTAAGTAAAACCGCCAGCCACTGATGATCCAAAGTACAGGCAATGGCGTTCTGAAAATTCTATGGTTACCGCCTGGCTGATCAACTCTATGGATCCTGTGGTTGGAAAACCATTCATGTTCCTTCCGACTGCTCGTGATGTGTGGGAAGCTGTTAGGAAACCTATTCAGATCTGGACAATCATTCACAACTGTTCGAACTGAATACCCGAATGTGGAAGAAAATATCAGACAGTGACAACAAGTCAAGGGGAGATGTCCGTGCGCTTCAAGTAAGCAATTCGGATCCAGGGCAGCAATCATCCTCAGAGTCTCTTCCTTTCACAAAGGAATAAATAGAGCATTTATATAAAATGTTTCAATCTCAATCGTTAAGAAACTCTAACCCATTTTGCTCTCTAGCCCAGTCAGGTAATTTTTTCACTGCAGCCATTGCTTGTACCAAATCTAATGACTCCTGGATATTAGATTCAGGTGCCACTGATCATATGACTGGCACTTCACAATTCTTCTCTTCATATACACCCTGTGCAGGGAATCAAAAGGTTAAAATTGCAGATGGTTCCTTTGCTTCTGTTGCTAGGAAAGGAACTGTCTATTTCTCCTCCTTCTAAACCTTAAAGATGTTTTACATGTTCCTAACCTATCATACAATCTCTTATCTGTCAGCGAACTAACCCTTGATCATAATTGTCGGGTTAATTTTTGGTCTTCTTGTTGTGAATTTCAGGATTTAACCTCAGGGAAGATGATTGGGGGTGCTAAACTGGATGGTGGCTTCTACCTCTTTAATATAGGATCAACCTTTGAAAGGCAAGACCGACAGACTTGTTTCAGCTCTATCTCTGTTTCTTGTGACAGTGAAGTTTTGTTATGGCATTATCGGTTAGGACATCCTAGCTTTCAATATTTAAAGCATCTATTTCTCAAGTTATTCATGAATAAAAATCATTCGTGTTTTAAGTGTGAATCTTGTGAATTAGCAAAACATCATCGTGCTGTTTTTCCGTCCCAACCATATAAAAAATCAAAACCATTTACCATGATTCACAGTGATGTTTGGGGTTCTTCTAGAGTAACAACTCTTTCTGGAAAGCGTTGGTTCATTACTTTTATTGATGATCATACTAGGGTCACTTGGGTTTTCCTTTTAAAAGAGAAATCAAATGCTGAAACTGTGTTTAAAACTTTCTATAACATGGTTCAAACACAATTTTAGACTCAGATTAAAATTTTTCGAAGTGATAATGGAAAGGAATTTTTTAACAATGTGTTAGGGAATTTTTTTGTTGAGAAAGGAATTGTACACCAAAGTTCGTGTAATAATACACCTCAACAAAATGGGGTGGCTGAAAGGAAAAACAAACATCTCCTTGAAGTTACTAGAGCCCTAAGTTTTCAAACTAAGGTTCCTAAGTATCTTTGGGGAGAAGCCGTTTTAACAGCCACTTATTTGATTAACAGACTGCCTACATGAATTTTGGATTTTAAAACACCCATACAGGTTTTCATTGACTGTTTTCCAAACTCTCGGCTAGTGACAAACATTCCCTTAAAAATTTTTGGAAGTGTGGCCTTTGTTCATAACCATGATCCTAAACGTTCAAAACTTGATCCAAAAGCACATAAATGTATTTTTGTAGGCTATCCCACTAATCAGAGAGGTTACAAATTCTTTGATCCAATTTTGAAAAGGATGTTTGTGACTATGGATGTCACATTCTTTGAAGGAACCTCATACTACAGACACTCCCATCTTCAGGGGGAGAGCAACACTAGTGAAGATGGTCTTTTAGATGGTTTTGATTTAATGTTTGAATTTGTCCATAATGATGTTCCTCACAACCAGTCACCGAAAGAAAGTGAGGCAGAAAATACAAAATCAGTGGAAACAAATGAATTAAATATTGAAAATGAACAACTTTCGGTGATGCCATCTCAAAATAAAAAAGCTGAAACAACGGAGATGCATGCAAAACAGTATAAAGGCCTTGTATATTCAAGGGAACATCTAGCACTGAAAAGGAGAGGCACTGTTCCCAAGCATCAACAAGAATCTGATTTGAGGGTGGATCATGAAATTCATGATAATTCTCCAAAAATACCTGAAAATATTCCTCCAGGTAATTCTAATTCTTCCAGTCAGCTTGATCTTCCCATTGCTCTTAGGAAAGGTGTTAGGTCTTATACAAAACATCCTCTGTCAAATTTTGTATCTTACAAAAATATTTCACCTTCATATTGTGCCTTTATTTCACAAGTGTCTAGTGTATCCATTACTAATAGTATCCAGGAGGCTCTAAATGTTCCTGAGTGGAAAAAAGTTGTTTTTGAGGAGATGAGAGCTTTGGAAAAGAATGCTACTTGGGAGAAAGTGGATCTGCCGGATGGAAAGACAGTTGTTGGTTGTAAATGGGTGTTCACTCTGAAGTACAACTCAGATGGATCCTTGGAGAGATATAAGGCTCGCCTAGTAGCTAAAGGCTTTACTCAGACGTATGGAGTGGACTACTCTAAAACCTTTTCTCCAGTGGCGAAACTAAATACAGTTCGAGTACTCTTATTTGTTGCAGCTAACCTTGACTGGCCACTGAATTAGTTGGATGTGAAGAATGCCTTTTTGAATGGAGACTTGGAAGAAGAAGTATATATGGAGCCTCCACCTGGTTTCACTAAGAAGTTTGGAACTAAGGTATGCAAGCTAAAAAAGTCTCTATATGGACTTTAACAGTCTCCCAGAGCCTGGTTTGAAAGATTCACAAGGTTCGTTAAAAGTCAAGGATATAGTCAAGGACAATCTGATCATACTCTTTTCACAAAAAGATCCACCAAAGACAAGGTATCGGTTCTGATTGTCTATGTTGATGACATAATCTTGACTGGAGATGATATTGAAGAGATGAGCAGACTAAAGCAGAGCTTAGCTAAGGAATTCAAGATTAAAGACTTAGGCCAGCTATACTTTCTTGGAATGGAAGTGGCTAGATCAAAGAAGGGCATTGTGGTTTCGCAATGAAAATATATTCTAGACCTCTTGAAAGAAACTGGAATGAGTGGATGCAAACCTTCCGACACTCCGATAGAAGTTAAGGCTAAATCGGAGAAGTTAAAGATGGGGTTCCAGTAGATGCAGGTAGATACCAAAGTCTGGTAGGAAGATTGATTTACTTGTCACATACACGTCCTGACATTGCCTTCGCTGTGAGCATGGTGAGTCAATTTATGCGCTCCCCGTACAAAGAACATCTTGAAGCTGTGTATCGAATTCTTAAGTATCTAAAAGGCACACCAGGAAAATGACTCTTTTTCAAGAAAAATGAGAAGAGAGGGGTTGAAGTGTATACAGATGCAGATTGGGCAGGCTCAATCACTGATAGAAGTTCAACTTCGGGGTACTGCACATTTCTTTGGGGCAGTTTAGTTACTTGGAGAAGCAAGAAGCAAAGTGTAGTTGCTAGTAGTAGTGCTGAGGATGAATTCAGATCAATGGCTCAAGGAGTGTGTGAGGTTCTTTGGCTAAAGAGGGTGCTAGCAGATCTTAAGAGACCAGTGAGTTGAAGGGATGGGATATCTATCACATGGACGCCCAAGTATTGCGGAATGGATTGGGCGAATTTCAAAAATTTCTCCCATCTTTGCAGGGAATCGAATTCCCTATTTTTAGAAAAACATGTTTTTCAAGGATCAATCTTGAATCAAGAACCAAACCAGATCTGAACCAAAAGGAGTAGGAGGGAGGATGTACCTGATACGGAGAAACAATATCTCCCAATGGAGGTGTTCACGCCCAAGGAAGGATCCAAAATCTGCTCCCACTGAAGATGGCGCAATGCAAGATGGAGCAGAATCAGCAATGTTCTTCCAAAAGAACTTGACCCTTCGCAAGAATCAACTAGATGGCTTGTGAGTACAGCTCCAACCAATATTTTCCCAAAAGATTGGAATCAAGATCAGATCTTGATTTCTCCCAAGAACTAGAGATCGAACTAAAGGTAATGGCGGTGGCAGTAAGGAGGCGACAAGAGAGTATTCACAGGGTGCAGAATTCTCTCTTCTTGTGATTTTCAGCTCTGAAGAGAATTGAACATCAATCACTAACCGTTGCCGCCCCTTTCTCCTTTCATAATCTTAAAGGAATCAGCTCCTAATCCCATTAGGAGTTGCTAATCCAAATCATATTTGGATTAGAAGTCCCTTTAAGTGATAAGGGATAACCCTTATCTTATCTGCAGATTAGATCAGCCATCTCCTAATCTAATTAGGAGGCTTCCAGATCTAAATCTTATTTAGATCTTGGACTCTCTAAGTGGATAGGGTCTAGGCCCAATCCTATCAGCTGATCCATCTCAGAATTTGCCCCTTTTAATTGACTGATCAAATCAGCCTAGTTCGAAATGGGCTTAAGGCCCATTTAAGGTTATGTACTCACTTAGCCTTCCAAACTGCTGCCCAGTTGGGCTTCCTTGTATGGCGTGGGACCCAAACATTGATCTACACATCAGCCACATGGGTTCAGCCCAGCCTTTGTTACAAGGCCTGGTCAAATACACTGTTATGGACAGTGCACCCCCTGAAACCCATCTTATGGGCTCTATGGGCCCAACACTTACCCTAAGTGGTCCCTGGGCCAAGCCACCTTGTAACACCCAGGGACTGTGGGCAGATGCAAGATTAGCCCATCAGGTATTATCCTCAATGGTCTTACACTTAACCTCTCAGCCCATAATGATCAAACACTGCCCGACAAGGGAGCACCTCTCCCTCGACTGCAAGGAACAGTGTTGCACTCTCTACTTACATGGATCCTGGGAATTAAAACCTTTTGCAAATCATTTCGAAACCATAACATATATATATCTTTATATAAATATATTTTGCAAAACAAAATCTCAACAATTGAAATCGGCTGCCGGCAGTTTTGGTTTCCATCAGAGAGAGTGCATCCCCGATCATTACCTTTGTCCGACAAAGGGGTTGATCCTGTCACTATGATCACCCACTCAGATGAATTCTCGGACTGTCCCAACATACCCAAGTTTTGACCCCCGCTAAGGATCTCACTGATTGGTACATCAAAGACAGCCCAATCCGACATCTAGTGTAGTATCATAATCGAGTCTAGGGGTTAGGTGTAACTTTCCAGTTTTGCCCATCTATCTCCAAGGTCCAGGGCAATACTGGAAATCTGGTCCGGTTCAAAGGTTCTATTAATCCTACACTGCATGTGCTTCGGGTCTCACCCTGGTAGCTGAGACAAGCCACCCCAACAGTTGGCCGCACACCAGTGTCAGCCTTGGCAGGATAAATCTCCCCAGACTTACCCAATGGCTGTGAACATTCTAAACTAACACAAGTCTCATTAAGTGTCCAGTTTAAGGGTATTACACAGAAACACACCACAGGAACATGAATCAAATGTATACTTTATTCATTTACAATAAATTCATAATGTACATAATTCTGATTGAAGCTAAGGGCATACAACTGTCTAACATGAGTTTTCCTATGAAACTGTATTGTGATAACAAGGCAGCTATTAGCATTGCTCATAATCCAGTTCTACATGACAGGACTAAACATGCTGAGATTGACAGTCACTTTATAAAGGAGAAACTCGAAGAAGGATAAATTTGCACTCCATTTGTACTAACCACTTAACAAGTTGCAGATGTTTTGACTAAGGGCTTGTTGAGACAGCCATTTGAACTTCAAGTTAGCAAGTTGGGCATGATAGATATCTTTGCACCAACTTGAGGGGGAGTGTCGGCAAGATATGATTGGCGGCAAATTAGGAAAGATATGATTTGCTACAAATTTAGAAAGATTTGATTTGATTGATTACAGATTTGATTTGATTACAAATTTGAATAAATTTAGGAAAGATTGGATTTGAATAAAATTAGGAAAGTCATCCTAGGATTAAGGGAAAGATTTAATCAATCCCTAATTGAGAGAGATTCTAGGAGTAATTGAGAGAGATCCTAGGAGTTTGTCTCTCCTATCTTTTCTTCTTTAAGTTGTATGCTCAACATGTTTTATCAACACATTTTCAATACAGAAGTACTTCTTCTTCTCTCTCTCTTCATTTCTTCTTCTCTTCCACTTTATTTTTCCACATAAATTAAGGAGTGGGGCGGCTGTTTTAAGCACTCCAACCACTCTCTTCTTTCAAATCTTCTCCAACTAGTGCTCCTCTATCTCTCTTCTTCTCTTCTTTTTTTTTTCCTTCTTCTCTTTTATTTTCTGTTCCAAACCTAAAGAATCTCTGTAGTCTTGTACGACTACTTGGTTTCAGAGCCAAATTTAGGGCTTCTCATGTGAGTTTGATCCAACCGACCACATGAGAATTACCTAGGGTTGGAAGAATAGAGAAAGCTCCCTTCCGCTGATTCTTGGAGGTTATCTACAGCAGTAGTCCAAAGATGGGATCAGATCTTTGATAACTTGGAAGAATCCGATGAAGAGAAGAGGATCAAGATCAGTTCTTGATCAAGAATAGAGGTGGCGATCAAAGTTTCAGAAGAATTCTGGTTCAAGATCGGTTTCTTCTATTCAAGACTGAAGTTGATTATCAAGATCAAAGTTTCTTAGAATTTTCTGGTAATTTTTCAAGCCTTTCTTGAAATCAGCAGCAAGGATCTCTTGATATAAGAGGTACGGTTAAGAAAAGAAACCCTTCCTTTCTGCATTTCTTTTAGGGTTTAAGAGAAAACCCTTCCTTTGCTCTTTGGAAGATCTAGTAGTTTTTTTTTTTTTTTTTTTTTTTTTTTTTTTTTACAGGACTGATACAGTTTAGTCTCAATAGGCCGACCGTCACAAAATTAAGGTTTCTGAATTAGAACCCTCCTGTTACCTGCTACAGACCCAGTAGGCCGATTGGTACAGTGATTAGGAAGCATTCTAGTGGAGTTTAAAAGCCAAGGGGAGGGTGTTTTTGTGGCTGGTTCAGGCAACATGGCTGAAAACACCTTCCAGATTACAACTATAAAGGTTGATGGTTCAAACCACTTAGAGTGGGCCCAATCAGCCATGATGGCCATTGGGGGAAGAGGAAAGCTGAACTATTTGTTGGGAGATGTGAAGGAACCAACCAAGGAAGATCCCACTTATGTTAAGTGGATTCAGGAAAATTATTTGGTGATGACATGGCTGTGCAACTCTATGCAGCCACACATCAGCCGAAATTACTTATGGGCAAAAACAGCTAAAGAAATTTGGGATGTTGTGAAAGAAACCTATTCTCAGCCCCTTAATGTTGCTAGGGCTTATGAGCTGAAATGTGAGGTCAAAAATCTCAGATAAGGGGAGAAACAGGTCTCTGTTTATTTCTCAACCCTAAAATCCCTGTGGCATGAGATTGACCACCTTGAGACAATTGAATGGGAGAGTCAGAAAGATGAACAAACTTACAGAAATTAATTGAAACTAACAGAGTATTTGAGTTCTTGGCTGGTCTAAATTCTGAATATGATATTTTAAGACAACAACTATTGACAAGAGAAATTGTGACTCTCTCAAGCCTATTCCCTAGTGCACAGTGAAGAGACTAGGAGAAAGGTTAGCAGCAGCCTTTCAAATCTGCCCTAGCAGTAGTTAAACCCAAGCTAGGGGGAGATATGGAAAGGGATATGAAGAAAGAGGCTAAAAAGGACTTAGTTTGTGAACATTGCAAGAAACCTAAACACACCAAAGATACTTGTTGGAAGTTGCATCCACATCTAGTTCTAGCAAAACTCAGAAAGAAAAAAGGGTAATGCCAATATGGCTGTCAACACTGATAGCACAACCTCAACGGCTTCAATAGGTACTCCTCTTGATACCTTAGCTGTTGTCCGAGCTGCTTTGACACAATTAGAAAGTGAAGTTAGTAATTCAATATCATCTCCTTAGCCATTGTCAACTCCTTTAACCTCATCTTTTGCTCAATCAAGTAATCGGGCCTCAGCTTATCATGCTTTAGCTCCAGGTAGTACAAAACATTCTTGGATAATAGATTTAGGAGCATCTGACCATATGACTGGCTTGCCATCACTTTTCTCTACCTATCATTTATCTTCTGGTAAAGACAAAGTGTCCATTGCTGATGGATCCCTTGTTCTTATTTCTGGCAAAGGAGACATCAAGTTGTCTAATGCAATTTCCCTATCCTCCATCCTGCATGTTCCTAAGCTTAATACTAACTTGCTCTCAGTTAGTAGCATTACAAAAGGGCAGAATTGTTTAGTAACCTTTTTTCCCGGTCAATGTGTTTTTCAGGATCTGGAAACAAGGAGGGTGATTGGGACTAGTCGTGAGACAAATGGAATCTACCTACTTGGAGGAAGTTCTCATCAGGAAGATAGTGAAACTAAGAAATCCTTTGTTTCTCAGTCTGTTGATCAGGTGATGCTTTGGCATAATAGATTGGGCCATTTATCCTTTCAGGCTTTGAAAAGTTTGTTTCCTAGTATATTTGAATCTGTCCAGATGACTAGTTTGAAATGTGAAAGTTGTGAACTTGCAAAACACTGCAGGACTACCTATTCATTAAGTAATAACAGAAGCAACAATCCTTTTGACATTGTACATACTGATGTTTGGGGACCCTATCATACCACTGCCATGGGGGGGTACAGATATTTCCTATTATTTGTTGATGATTACACTCGATTTTCTTGGGTTTACCTTATGCGTTCTCGAGATGAGGTTTCGGCATTAACCTAGATCTTTCATCAAATGATTTTAACCCAATTTGGGGTCAAAATTAAAATTCTTAGATCAGATAATGCAAAAAATATTTTGCAAACCCATTAGCCTCCTACATGCTTGATCATGGGATTATCCATCAGAGTACTTGCTCACATACACCACAGCAGAATGGGGTTGCTGAAAGAAAGAATAGACACATATTGGAGGTAGCCAGAGGCATTATGTTTACCTCAAATGTGCCTATACGTTTCTAGGGGGATGCTGTTCTTACAACTGCTTATTTCATCAATCGGATTCCCTCACGGGTTCTTGACATGAAAACTCCATTTACCCTTTTATACCCTGATAAAGAATTGTTTACCATTCCCCTCAAAACCTTTGGGTGAACTTGTTTCGTTCAAATCCTTGGCCCTCATCATTCCAAATTTGATCCCAAGACCTCCAAATGTATTTTCCTTGGTTATGCCCAAATTCAAAAGGGATATTGCTGTTATGAACCGACTTCTGGAAAAAGATTTGTCTCAATGGATGCCACCTTCTTTGAGGATAAACTCTATTATCCAAGGGTTTCTCCTCAGGGGGAGAATAGTGAAGCCGGAAGTAGCTCATCGGAAGTTCCTTTTCCAATCCCATTAATTGAAGAAGGATATAATGGGGAACGATCTCAAAGGTGCAAGGATGTGAGAGTCTATCAGGGGTGATGGAGACAGGTTGATTTTGGACATCAGCAGTGCAGGCTAGTCCTAGTCCCCTCTGTAGATCCAGATCCAGGTACCATAGTAGCCCCAATTCCTTTTGCAGATCCAGATCCAGGTACCATAGTAGTCGTAGTTCCTTCTGCAGATCCAGATCCAGGTACCACAAATACTACAAATGAGAGACATCCAACCATGGAGCCTTCACCTTCATTTAGTGACCTTGATCTCCCTATAGCAGTCCGTAAAGGCAAACGCCGTTGCACCACAACTCACTGCATTTCTCAGTTCCTATCCTATGATCATTTGTCTCCTTCCTACAAGTCTTTTCTCGCATCCATTGTTGATATTCCCATTCCTAGAACAATACAGGAAGCATTGGAAGTACCTGAATGGAAAGATGGAATAAAAGTAGAAATAGATGCCCTCATCAGAAACAATACATGGGAGATAGTTGATCAACCTAAAGGAAAAAAACCGGTTGGATGTAGATGGGTATATACTGTGAAACATAATGCTGATGGTTCTGTTGAAAGGTATAAGGCCCGATTAGTTGCAAAAGGATTTATTCAGACATATGGTATTGAATACTCAGAAACTTTTGCACTAGTAGCAAAGATGACCACTATTAGAGTACTATTATCTCTTGCAGCTAGTTACTCTTGGCCATTGTATCAAATGGATGTTAAAAACGCTTTTCTCAATGGAGACTTGCAGGAAGAAGTTTACATGCAGTTGCCTCCAGGATTTTATGGTAAGGAAACAAGAAAGGTTTGTCGGTTGAACAAAGCTCTATATGGACTAAAACAGTCCCCAGAGCATGGTTTCACAGATTCAGATGAGCCCTTGATAGGTTCAAATATGTGCAGGCTCAGTTAAACCACACCTTGTTTATTAAGAGAGTGGGTTCCTCCGTAACCTTGCTTGCCATGTATGTGGACGATATTGTAGTAACCGGGTGTGATACTAGTGAAATTGAGTCTCTTAAGCAACTCTTTCATCAAGAGTTTGAGGTAAAAGATCTGGAGGAACTACGATACTTCTTGGGCATTGAGGTAGCTAGATCCAAGCATGGGATTTTTGTCTCTCAACGAAAGTATATTCTTGATCTGCTAGAAGAAACAAGAAAGTTGGGAGTTTAGCCTACGGACACGCCTATTGAACAGAACCACAGGATTAGTCAGAGGGTGGAGAGCCTATTGAAGATAAAGCTATGTTTCAATGGTTAGTTGGAAAGCTTCTCTATCTTTGCCTCACAAGACCCTGACATCAGTTATGCAGTCAATATAGTTAGTCAGTATATGCACACTCCTAGAACTACTCACCTCCTTGTGGTTGAAAGGATATTAACATATTTGAAGAGGTCCCCAGGTAGAGGCATTTTGTTCAAGAAAAATGACCACATGAAGATAGAAGTCTAAATAGATGCTGATTGGGTTAGGTGTGTTGATGATCGAAGATTTACCTCTAGATATTGTGCCTTTGTAGGAGGTAATCTGGTATCTTGGAAAAGTAAGAAACAAAGTGTTGTTTCTCGTTCAAGTGCTGAAGCTGAATATAGGTCCATGGCAAATGGTGTGACTGAGATTCTATGGTTGAGATCATTACTTGAGGAATTGGGTATTGTTTATGAGAAACCCCTAATGTTGTACTGTGATAATCAGGCTGCCATCAATATAGCCCATAATCTAGTACATCACGACAGAACTAAGCATATCGAAGTGGACCGGCATTTTATCAGAGAAAGGGTTACATTTCAAGAAGTATGCCTTCCCTACATCACCCCCAACATGCAGCTTGCAGACCTTCTCAACAAGGCTGTTTCAAGAAAGAAGTTTAGAAGAAGATCTATGCAAGTTGGGAATGACAAATATCTACTACCTAACTTGAGGGGGAGTGTAGAAAACGGTGGACCCCACATTAAGTGTATTCGTGTGACACCCTGAGATATACTTAGATTTAATTGATTAGGATCAGCTTTGCTAGTAGGATAAGTCTTATTCTATCTTATCTAGGATTAGTTTTATTTTAATCTTATCTTTTATTGCCATGTAAGCATTAAAGTTCTTTTACAATTAGGAAACTATGTATATAAATTAAGGAGTGGGGTGGCTGTTTTAAGCACTCCAACCACTCTTCTTTCAAAGCTTCTCCCACAAGTGCTCCTCTATCTCTCTTCTTCTCTCCTTTTTTTTTTTCCTTCTTCTCTTTTATTTTATGTTCAAAACCTAAAGAATCTCTGTAGTCTTGTACGACTACTGCAAATTTGGCTTGTGATCCCCAGCATGATTCCACGTTTACATCTCTTACAGACTGTGCCTATGTTATTCAGTCCTCTATCAAGGACGTCACATCCAGTCTTCCTTATTTGCACATTCGATAGTTTCATTTTATTTTGTTTCTTGTTTTGCATGGCTTTCAGATCTTTTTGTATATCTACGAGCCGAACACGTGCTTGAATAGCTTCTTTCGAGGGGTGAGGTTTTATGTCCCCCCCCCTCCTAGGCTTCTTTTCTTGGCATTAATAAAATGACGGTGGCTCCCCTCCACTGGGAGTAAATTTAGGGGTTTAAAAGAGTAGTGCCTTCCTGAGATTTGGTTTCTAATTGGGTATTGTTCAAGATGCCTTTCAGCCTTGATAGCTAAATGAATAGCCTCATTCAAATCCCAAACATCTTGGGCTGCAACTCTTTCTCGTATGAGTGGTTTGATGCCCTTAATAAATCAAGCAGCCTTCTATGATGGAGTTCCAGCCAACTCATTATGGATTAAAAGCTTGTAAAATTTAGATGCATAATCCTGAACTCCACAAGTACCTTGTACACAATACTGATATTGTTGGAACAAGTTTTGGTTATATTCATGTGTAAGGAATTGAGCCCAAAGTAGCTGCTTCATTCTCAGTCATGTCCTAATAGGTTGTTTTCCAACTTGAACTTTTTTCATCTGAACTTGATGCCACCAAGAGGCAACTCCTCCTTTAAGCTTATAAGAGACCTATTTCACCTTATTTTCTGCTGTCTACAAAATGAAAGAATTTCTTCACCACACATCCAATCAAGGAAATCCTCAATATGCCACTGTTCATTGATGGGTGGCATCTCAATCTTCATCAATCCTTGTCACCCTTATTTTTTTTCTAGGTGGATGTTTAGTATTAATTGGCATTTCCTATATCCTGATTTTCATCTTCCATATCATCAAAATCTTCATCTTCATACATTTATAAAAAAAAAAAAATCTTCATCTTTGTTACTACAATCAAGGCTGTTGCTAGGGCTTGGAAACATGGTTGTTCTTGGGGCTGCACCACCAGTTCTGGCTAAAAATGGTTCCCATTTTCAATTCCCCTTGTTGGTATAGTGGCACCCCTAGTATCTTCTTGCATTGGGGCTGTACTAGGCAACTGAAGATTGCTCCTAGTGATTGCTTCAGTCAACCTAATAGCAGCTTGTAAACCTACAAAGCGCACAACTTTTTGTTGCTGTAATCCTCTGAGATGGCTTATAGATTCTCTGATTCATCACTAGCAGCACTGTTGTGGGCCATGCTTAAGAGAAAACTCAAGCTTTGATGCCCCATAATGCAAGAAAAACAAGTAGATCTGTTCTAATTATTTTTACAACAAAAATCATCTAAATTGATTGAGAAATTTAAGCATGAAGTAACATAATATCCTTATTTTCTTCCTAGAGCAGCACAAATAATGTCCATATATAGTTGGTTCTTTTTAGGATGGTAACCAATACAATTCTGAAACACAAAAATACCCCTGCCCAAAATAATAAGAAAAACCTAAACATTACCCTATCTAAGAACTATAAGCCCCGTAAGACTCTTCCTAACAGAATCAACTAGAAATTATTAACTGATTGTGAAGCAACCTAAGAAATCATTAAAACAGAATTAAAGCTAGAAAATTAGCTAAATTCGGGCATGTAATTGCTTCATTTTCTTGTTCTTTTTAGATTGGTCATGCATTTCTTCATAACTAAGTGTGACAGCCTGTACATCAATTCTTACATTTTTTCTGCATGTTTTTGTTAGAAACCTTTCTCTGTTGTCAAATCAAACAAAGAGATTCAGTGGCAGAATTGCCAATTTATTCTTATTGCATTTGTCACATCTTTAGGTGCTCTTTGTATATTTGGAGAGATATTGAAGCAGGCTGGTTTAAATCCTGTCCTACGACCAAAGCCTCACCTATTTCTTTCTATGATGCGGGCTTTCGCTATTAAAGGAGACTATAGAATGGTCCAAAGTCTGCATACACGCATGTGGACAGATACTTCAGGAACAATCACTCCTGCAGTTCATGTAGAAGCTGACGAGCTTCTCATGGAAGCGGCAATAAATGATGGCCAGGTAATACTGTAGTATGTTTCAAAGTGTACTTGGTTTTACTGCAATTGGTCTTCCTTATTGCTGATTCAAGAAAGGGTCCATATCAACTTAGACCCACTTCCTCATGTTTTCCTGGCTATGTTAGGTCATCAGACTTACGAATCTGCCAATGTTTTGGACTTAAAATTACACAATCAGTTTGTTAGCTTTACAAGAACTTGTTGATATAGCATGATTGTCCAGCATTACGTTTCCTTGTTGGGCCTGTTTTATGTTTATTAATTGCTGTTTTACTACTGTTATTTGGCTCATTTATTTTAGTTTATAAATGTTTATTGATTGATGTTTTATGTTTATTAAAGAGAACTGAGGACTAATTAGTTCCCACAATTTGCAGTTCTCCATTATTTCTCTCTATTTTTCTCTTATCTATACATTTCTGTTCTTTCTTCTTTCATTGAATCATTATGACGGAACTTAATCTAGATTTATTGCTATAGTCAAGACAACTTGGTATTAGAGCACCCTCTGGTTCTACTAACTCTTCGGGCAATCCAACTACTGCATTTGCACATTCAGGTATATGTTCTACTGCTAATCGTCTTCCCTGAGGCCAAATCCTGAAACACACATGAAGACAGAAAGAAAGTAACTGAACAGTTTAAGGAGTGAGTAATACTACTAATGGAAAGCAAATTTATAGGTAATTTAGGAACATGCAACACATTAGAAAGGGTAAGTCCAAGTGGCAGAGATATGGTTCCTTGACTGGCTATGGTGGAGAAAGAACCATCAGCTAGTCTCACCTTATCTCTCCCAGAGAGAAGGTTATATGCCTGAAATAAATTTGACTTACTAGTCATGTGGTTTGAGGTTCCGGAGTCAATTACCCATGGGGAATCAGAAGTATGAGATGACACATGGAAAGTAGTGGTAGTGTTACCTGATGTACACATGAAAGAGGTAGGAGGAGGACCAGAATCCATATGACGAAGAGTCCTACCATACAACTCCAAATGGTAACGAAAGGAGTTGATAATCTCTTCCTTAGGGTCAGAACTGGGATGCCTTTCCTGAGTTACCATGGGACTAGTCTCTTGAGATGCCGTATTAGCTGAGTTATACTTTTTTTGATTCTGCTGAATTGGTTTCTTACCCTGATCAGTTGTTGACTTCTTACCCAAATCCTATGCCCATTTAGGTTTTCCATGGAGATCCCAACATGTATCTCTGGTGTGTCTTGTCTTCTGGCAGTGAGTGCACCAAAGTTTACTTTTGTCATCTATTCTCTTCTGAGAATCACCTTTCTTAAAAGAACCTCCGACATTAGTATCTGTACTTCCCCGGATAGCTAGGGCAACTGGCTCCCCCTCTATACAATTCATCACACTTCTTCTATTATCTTCTGATTGGACTAAGGCATAAACCTCTTGAACTGATGGCAAGTCTTTACTTCCCAAGATCTGCACCCTAATGGACTCATATGAAGGATTCAGCCCCAAGAGAAAAGCAAATACCCGTTGTTGAGAGACAAGTGACTTGTATGCCTTTGCATCTTCATCACACTTCCAATTCACATTCTGATAGTGTCAAGTTCTTTCCAGATCGATGCCAGATCTGAATAGTACACCGAGAGACTCCTCTTCCCTTGCTTGCAAGTAGAGGATTCAGCTTGTAGTTGGTATATCTTGGCATAGTGTCTCTACTCTGAATAGGTGGACTTTGCTTGTTTCCATATTTCACAAGCAGTTTCAGCCCACATAAATGTCTTTATTACCTGTGGCAGCATGGAAACCAAGAGCCATGACATCACCGTACTATTATCTTGATTCCACCTATCATATTCAGCACTTCCGTTCTTCGGTTCCTTCACTTTCCCATTGATGTATTTTATTTTCCCCTTAGCAGTGATGTAGAGTTTTATTCCCCTAGACCATTCAAGGTAGTTTAGACCGTCAAAGGGAATAACAGCCATGGGGAAACTCATAACTATTCCCCCACTCGCTCCATTTTGACTTCCTGAAACCCCTGAAGTAGCAGAGCTCTTAGACGACATGGTCAAAACAGAATTTTAGTCTAAACTCTCAACTTAGGATCCCTCCTTTTATCAGAAAAAAATTGCTCCACACACAAGTGACCAGTCCACACACACTTCGGTTTTGGACTTAATCTGAGCACAAGAACAACACCAGTTTCCGGAAAAAGAGGTACGATCAAACTGACTTTCAGGCCTATATGGGTTAACAGTCCCAGCCTACTAATTTTCCAAAAGGTCTACAAGCATTGATCATTAAGAGAGATCCTTGCACACATGAAATCAAGCCAAAAAGTAGAGAAAACAGGTCATTTGTGACCTACAGTCACCTTTTCACAGGTGCAGGATCACACAATCCAAAAACAAAAGAGGTATAAATCTCACATGGGTCTGATGACATCCAGTAGTTCAGATTCATTTGTTTCTTTCTCTTAGTACACGACCAAGGAAAGAAAAGAAAGAAAAAATAGGGCTGTACCAATCGTAGATCAGATTCGATCAACCCAGAATCAGTTCTCTGTTCCGCCCAGATTCAGCAAGTTGAAGAAGAAAGAAACTTGATCGATCTGCTCTCACAGTCAATAACCTTGCTTTGATACCGTCTTGGCAATAAAGCCGATTGAAAATAAGAGAGAAGAGAAGAGAAGAAGAGAAGAAGAGAAGAGAGATTGGTGACAATAGAACAGTGCTGGCGGCGCCTAACAAGACAATTAGTAGACCCTTATGCCCCTGCTGCAAGTGAAGTATAATAACAGAAAAATAAAAAAAAGGCTTTAACCAACCAAACGGACCCTAACAAGACAAAATTAATAGACAAGAAATGAAATAAACTATTTCAACAGTCTATAGTGGTAGTTTTTGATTATTTATTGTTTAGACAGGAAGTGGGGACCACAACACTCTTGTTGGGTCCTTTTTGAGTAGTTATTTTAATTGTTTTATGCTGTTTTATGTGTTAGCCGCCCTATAAGGGCATATTGTTCTTTGTACTCATTATTTTAGACTCTAAATAATAGTGAAGAGGGCTGCCAGCATTATTGCTCTGTTTTCTCTCTCAAATCTCTTCTCTTCCTTTTTTCCTTTCTTCTCTTCTTCTCAACACTTTTCTACTGATTTCTTTTTTTTTTTTTTTTTAAATTGTCTTGCTTCAAAAGTTATGTGCTTCACTTTGCGCCTCGAGTGCAAAGTTCCCTTGGTGCTTTCTTTGCGCTTTTAAAATACTGATATATTTGTGATGTTTCAGGTTTCATTGATAGACTATATATATTTAAGGTTTAAGATTTTAAATATTATTAAAAGCTTTTTGATATTTCATTAAAATCTGTTAGACAGTTGTATGCCCTTAGCTTCAATCGGAGATATGTACATTATGAATTTATTGTAAATGAATAAAGTATACATTTGATTCATGTTCCTGTGGTGTGTTTCTGTGTAATACCCTTAAACTGGACACTTAATGAGACTTGTGTTAGTTTAGAATGTTCACAGCCATTGGGTAAGTCTAGGGAGATTTATCCTGCCAAGGCTGACACTGGTGTGCTGCCAACTATTGGGGTGGCTTGTCTCAGCTACCAGGGTGAGACTCGAAGCACATGCAGTGTAGGATTAATAGAACCTGTGAACCGGACCAGATTTCCAGTATTGCCCTGGACCTTGGAGATAGATGGGCAAAACTGGAAAGTTACACCTAACCCCTAGACTCGATTATGATACTGCACTAGGTGTCGGATTGGGCTGTCTTTGATGTACCAATCAGTGAGATCCTTAGCGGGGGTCAAAACCTGGGTATGTTCGGACAGTCCATGAATTCATCTGAGTGGGTGATCATAGTGACAGGATCAACCCCTTTGTCGGACAAAGGTAATGATCGGGGATGCATTCTCTCTGATGGAAACCAAGACTGCCGGCAGCCAATTTCAATTGTTGAGATTTTGTTTTGCAAATTATATTTATATAAAGATATATATATATATATATATATGTTATGGTTTCGAAATGATTTGCAAAAGGTTTTAATTCCCGGGATCCATGTAAGCAGAGAGTGCAACACTGTTCCTTGCAGTCGAGGGAGAGGTCCTCCCTTGTCGGGCAGTGTTTGATCATTATGGGCTGAGAGGTTAAGTGTAAGACCATTAAGGATAATACCTGATGGGCTAATCTTGCATCTGCCCATAGTCCCTAGGTGTTACAAGGTGGCTTGGCCCAGGGACCACTTAGGGTAAGTGTTGGGCCCATAGAGCCAATAAGATGGGTTTCAGGGGTGCACTATCCATAACAGTGTATTCGGCCAGGCCTTGTGACAAAGGCTGGGCTGAACCCATGTGGCTGATGTGTAGATCAATGTTTGGGTCCCACGCCATACAAGGAAGCCCAACTGGGCAGCAGTTTGGAAGGCTAAATGAGTACATAACCTTAAATGGGCCTTAAGCCCATTTCGAACTGGGCTGATTTGATCAGTCAATTAAAAGGGGCAAATTCTGAGATGGATCAGCTGATAGGATTGGGCCTAGGCCCTATCCACTTAGAGAGTCCAAGATCTAAATGAGATTTAGATCTGGAAGCCTCCTAATTGGATTAGGAGATGGCTGATATGATCTGCAGATGAGATAAGGGTTATCCCTTATCACTTAAAGGGACTTCTAATCCAAATATGATTTGGATCAGCAACTCCTAATAGGATTAGGAGCTGATCCCTTTAAGATTATGAAAGGAGAAAACGGCGGCAATCCTTTTTGGATTGATGTTCAATTCTCTTCAGTGCTGAAATCACAAGAAGAGAGAATTCTGCACCCTGCGAATACTCTCTTGTCGCCTCCTTACTGCCGCCGCCATTACTTTCAATTCAATCTCCAGTTCTTGGGGAAATCAAGTTCTGATCTTGATACCAATCTTTTGGGAAAAGATTGATTGGAGCTGTACTCACAAGCCATCCAGTTGATTCTTGCGAAGGGTCAAGTTCTTTTAGAAGAACATTGCTAATTCTGCTCCATCTTGCACTGCGCCATCTTCAGTGGGAGTAGATTTTGGATCCTTCCTTGGGTGTGAACACCTCCATTGGGAGATACTGTTTCTCCGTATCAGGTACATCCTCCTTCCTACTCCTTTTGGTTCAGATCTAGTTTGGTTCATGGTTCAAGATTGATCATTGAAAAATATGTTTTTCTAAAATAGGGAATTCGATTCCCTGCAAAGATGGGAGAAATTTTTTGAAATTCGCCCAGTCCATTCCGCAAGACTTGGGCGTCCATGTGATGGATATCCCATCCCTTCAAAATCATCATATTTTTAAAAATATTTTTGTTAGATAACCAATCGAGAATTGGTGATTGGATAATTGGCTTACTATTTTGATATGATTTACTTACTAACTCACTTTAATTCAAAAGAGAAAGAAAAATGCATATAACTACAAAAGAGTATTATCAATCTAATCAAAATATATAGTAATAAAATAGAGAAAAATCAAAATGGCAAGTGACATATTTAATGGAGAGAATATGTCTAAAAGACTAAAAGGGAGACAAAGAAAAGATACGTATTAAAGTCTTAATTTTCTCCTATTTGATTTATATTGTTCTTTGCTATGGTTTTTTTGAGCCTAAAATGTGCAATTATATTTCTAATTATTCCTTGAGGGTTTATTAACTAATTTCATGTTTCTAGAAAACTTTCTTGACTTTTTAGATTGTCCAAATATCTCAACAAGATATCTCCAAACTTTTTGCATCTTTACATGGGGAAATGTCTGTCTGTATCAAAATTGCGAACCATGTTACTATCCTACTCATTGGTCTCCATAAATTTCTTTAATTGTTTCACTGGTTATGAAAACATGATTTTTGCACATTGTAATATGTTTTGGATTGGTTGGTTGTTAGGTTGATACAGCAAGACATATTCTTTCAAGTATTATTAGAAGACGGAATAAGGTGCCTTTGACAAATAGAGGAAGCATGGTAAGTATTTGCATTAAATAAGAAAATATAAACTGGCTATTACAATGGATAATTATAATTGAGGGTTATTTTGTCTTATAGTAGGTTAGATAGACACTTTTGGGTGTAGGGTTATTTTGTCTTGTATATTAAATTATGTTTCTCTTTTTTTTCATTGAGTCATGTTACCTGTATTTGGAGTATTTTAAAAGATACCCAAGGTGCACACCACCTCCAGATGAGGAGCTAAGAAAATGCACAAAGGTGTACAGGAGAGGAGCAGACATACATGGAACTGTTTTATGCAAGAGGCATATGCTTCATATTTTCTTACCTTTGGTCCAACTTTTTATAATAGAATATTATAAATAACTTGTCTTGTAGAAAAATCATAAAAAGAATAAAAGAATAGCAGATATTGGAATGAGAGAGAAGTGGAAAGAATGAAGAGAGAAGAATGTAGAAAACAAAGGGGAGGAAAAAGTTGAGCTGCTGCCCTTCTCTCATATTTACATTAAAAATAAATAAATAAAAGCAAGTATAGTGACTATAGTTCCACTGGCCACCCATATATAAAGAATAAGACAGAAAGTCAGAAACCAACAACTATATAAGAAAAGTAACAATAAAAATTAATAAAGAATAAAAACAATAAATGAGTCAAAACAGATCATTCAATCCCCCTCAAGTTGGTTATAGATATTACCTATTCCCACATTCTTAAATCAGTTTCATACTTATATTTTGCCACTCCTTAAGGCTCCGCTTGGTTTGTGGGATGGGGATGAGAAGAAGGGAATATTCCAAAAGTATTCCTTTTTCTCTTATTTGTTTGAAGGGAAAAAGGGGGATGGGATGAGAAAAAAGTGGGATGCGAGATCCCAAAATTGTGTAATTGGGGTCGCACCAAAACCGTGCGACCCCAATGGAAAAACTCGAGAAAACTCGAGTTTCGTCTTCATCCTCATCGCTGCTGGTAATCGCCGCTGTCCTTCTACCTTCTGCCGCCACCACCGCTGCTAGTAATCGCTGCTGCTGGTAACCCCTTCTGTTAGAAGCATGGGCTCTGTGAGCTGTGCCAAATGCATCATTCACATACAGGTCAGCAAGAGAAGCTAGCTTCTTCGCAAACTCAGGGTCATTCTTCTCTTCCTCCTTGTAAAACCTAACATTCTCAAGGAGTAGAACACCTCCTTCTGGGATTGCAGCCACCAGCTTCTCGACTTCCTCACCGATACAGTCATTGGCCATCTCAACCTATTAAAAGCATATGCATGAAGTAATTAAGACGAATCTTCCGCCATGGTAGAACCCAGATCGGAATCTGCCAATTCCAGTTTCACACGAGGTAGCACCGTTGATGACGATCCTCACCAAGGCATTCACCGGCAATAAGGGCGGATTGATCTCTGCCACACGGGATTCCACTTGCCCCATGCTACTCGGGTCAGGGATTGAACCTCCGAGATCTCTGTTTTGTGTTGGGTAATTTTCCTACTATTTTCCCATGTAAAACCAAACAATGGAAAGTTAAATTTTTACACTTCCCCATCCCATCCCATCCCATCCCACCCAAATCTTCCCACAAACCAAACGGAGCCTAAGTGAAAATATTGGCCAGCTTTATATATGAAGTAACATTATATTGCAAATAGACTTCTTCAGATCCTACCCTCTCTTATAGTTTCAATTGACATTGATATGTTTAGCGGATATCCCTATCTAATACATTCATGACTACCATATTATGTCCCTTGACCTGAATTCTTCTTAGGTCCTCTACAACCTTTTACAGTGAAAGAGATTTGGGGAAACCCATTCCACATACAGTAGGAGCATTGGGAGGTTTACCTTGATCAATTAACACTTGTGACTTGCAATAGAAAAGGAGACCTTACTCATCATTGGTGTGTCGTTTGCAAGGCAAATGGTTAATCTTGTTTTCAGTTACTAATATCTTGTCCATTTGCTACTGGCATTTGGGAATGGTTTCTTGGTTTGTTTGTTTATTAGTGGAATCCTCCATCCAACATGTCAAGTGTCATTGCTCCCACTTCATTTATTTGGCCAAAGAAGAGAGGAGGAACTATATGGATAAGTATAAGAGCTTCAATAATGAGGACAATTTGGGAGGAGAGAAATTCATGGTTTTTCAAAGAAAGAGAGGAGTAAGTAGGCAATGATTGAATGCATCACCACTGGAGTGTTTCAATGTCTAAAGTCTCTAGAGATGTTCTTGGACTAATTAATGGATGATATTATTAGGTAGTGGCAAGAAGTGGCTAACACATCATCAGAGAAAATCAGGATTAGTAGATTCTTGACACCTTTGGTTGATTTTTTCATAAAACTTAATTTTGATGGAAGCAGTAGAGGGAACCCAGGCCCTTCAGATGTAGAAGGCGTTTTTAGGAATAAATCAGATCATGTGGTGGCACTATTTTTCAGGTCTGATTGGCATTGATGACTCTTTGATGGATGAAATAATGGCAATTCTGGAAGGAATGCATAAAGGGAGCTGAATGTGCATAAACTGATCATTCAAGGGAGTTGCAATTGGTGATCAATTGGCTGCTAAATATGGGGAATGATTTTTGAGTTTATAAAAATGAATTAAGAAAAGGTAAATAGTTACCCTGGGGAATGAATGTAAGAGTTCAATGGATGCAAAGGACGACTAGCATCATGGCTGATTCCTTAGCTAAGCAAGGGGTGGGGAGGGATCATATATTTTGGACTCAATTGTAAAAACATAGCGGTATTTGGAGATAAGATGTTTTATCTCCATCTACTATTTATATAGTTCTAATTTACGTATTCTAATCCTATTAGTGAAAGTTAGTTATTGATAAAAATAAAAGAAAAACCATAATAAAGTGGATGCAAGAGACAATAAAACTCCTATAGGGTTCATCCAGGTAGTACAGTTCTCTAACTTCATGACTGCCACTAAGAGAAACTTGGGTATATAAAATTGTCTTCTCTGTCTTGAGTAAGCTTATTTATAAACAAGAGGCTAAAGGGAAACTTGGGTACATAAAACCAATGTAGACTCATGTCAAAACTAGAGACATTACCAGTACCAATAATGAGAGAAGAAGAGCTATCAGCAAAAGTGATAGTCTAGGATGTAGAAGGAGATAGAGACACAAACATATCTGTGCATGTGAAGCGAATTGAGAGCAAAGAGAAAACAAAATTAAGGGTGTCCAGGATAGTCAACTCCCGCCCCAAAGAGTCTCTTTTATATTAATGAGATAAAAGATATCTACAGTTACAAGAATGCCCTTACAGGGCTGAATGATAAAAAGAACAAATGAAATAATAAGAGTACGGTACTATACAACAAGGACTATTCTAATAATGTACATTAAGGTATATCTTCACACTCCCCCTCAAACTAATGCGTAGACATCAGCATCAGTTTGGCCATAAGAACAAGGTGTCGACTTTTAGTCATGGCCTTGGTGAAGATGTCAGCAATCTGCATGTGAGAGGCTACATGAGGAAGAGATATGGGCCCTGCAACAAGGTCTCTAATAAAGTGACAATCCACCTTGATATGTTTAGTTCTCTCATGAAAGACAGGATTAGATGCGATCTTGATAGCACTGGTGTTGTCGGCATATATAGGGATAGGAGTAGGAAGAGGAGTACCAAGATCCATGAAAAGAGACTTCAGCCAAACAATCTCACTACATGCAGAAGACATAGCTCTATACTCAGCTTCACTAGAAGACTTGGAGACAGTTTGCTGTTTCTTGCACTTCCAGGAGATGAGAGAGTCACCCATGAAGACACACCATCCAGTAGTGGATCGGCTACTGTTAGGACAACTAACCCAATCGGCATTAGCATAAACCCTCAACTGTATGGATGATGAGGAAGAGAAAAATAGTCCCTGAGAGGTTGTGTCTCGAACATAACGGATGATGCGATGAACAATAGTCATATGAGGTTTCCGCAGGGCAAAGATAAATTGACTGACGACTTGAATAGCATGTGAAATATCAGGCGTGGTCATAGTGAGAGATCAGAGAGCCAACAAGTTGACGGTACAAAATAGCATCAAGAAGGAGGCCTTTGGATTTAGATAGTTTGACATTCATCTTCAGGGGAGTATCAACATGCTTCTCATCAGTAATTCTAGCTAATTTGATGAGATCAAAGGCGTATTTTTGTTGACAAATGAAATACCCTCGACTGCTACGATGGACCTCCAAACCCAAGAAGTAAGAGGACCCAGGTCCTTCATGTGAAATGAGTTATGAAGTAAGGACTTCATCTCACAAATCCCATCATGATCATCCCTAGTTAGAAGCATGTCATCAACATACAATAAGAGGATAGTGATACTCTGGGGTCTTCTCTTAACAAAGAGAGAGTAGTCAGAGGAACTTTGATTATACCCAACTGCAACAACATCCCGGAAGCGCTCAAACCAAGCCCTGGGTGCTTGCTTCAGACCATACAGAGACTTATTTAGGCGACAGACACGTGAAGGATCACTGCAATATCCAGGCGGAGGTTTCATGTAGACTGTCTCCTTCCGTTCACCATGAAGAAAAACATTCTTCACATCTAGTTGGTAAACAGTCCAAGAATGAACAACAAATATGGCCATAAGAGTCCAAACTGTGGTGATCTTAGCAATTGGGGCAAATGTTTCTTCATAATCAATCCCATATTCCTGACTGTATCCTTGGGCAACTAACCAGGCCTTATATCGATCAAGGGAACCATCTGACTTCAGTTTGATCATATAGACCCAACGACTTCCAACAATAGAAGCATCTGGAGGAGCTGGCACAAGATCCCAAGTATCATTCTCATGGAGGGCTTGAATTTCGGCATCCATGTCTTCTTTCCATTGGGAGCTTCTAATGGCTTGCTGATAATATCTAGGGATATCTGTGGAAGAAAGTACAACAGAAAAGGAACTATGGTGTGAAGGAAAACCATAGCGGTTAGGGGGTCGAGAAATACGGGTAGTACGACGAAGTGAAATAACCGAACTACTATCTGAAATAGGAGGATCTTGGGTCAAAGTATCATTTACAGGGGGTATCGGGGAGGGATGCTCTGGACTGGGTGGAAGGGGGGTTGTAGGCGCAGGGACCGGGAAACGTAGCCACTTGTGGGTGAAGACGAGAAAATCTCTCTCAGTGGAGGAAGTAGTAGTGTTGTCTGAATCAAAGTCCTGCAAAACAGAGATGGAAGGAGCAGACGATCTAGCAATCCCAGCAAAGAAAGAGATATGTTCAAGAAACACAACATTTCGGGAAATCCAAGTACGATGAATAGCAGGATCATAACACAAAAATCCTTTGTGGTCAGGACTATATCCCACAAAGGCACACGTAGCAGACTGAGCATTTAGTTTAGATCATTCACAAGCAGGAAGATGTACAAAACAAAAACAACCAAAAACATGAAGACTAGAGAAATTTTGGGGATGACAAAAAAGTTTTTGGAAGGGAGAAGTGTTGCCTAGAACAAAGGAGGGAAGAAAATTGATCAAATACATGGCTATACTGGTTGCTTCTACCCAAAACAAAGTTGGAGCACGAGATTCTTGTAGTAATTTCCGCACAAACTGAGAATATGTCCATTCTTCCATTCAGCCACACCATTCTATTGTGGAGTGTCTGGGCAGCTGCACTGAGACTGAATTCCATAACTCTTTAAGTAGTCTTGTAAGTCTCCATCTCTATATTCTCCCCCTAAATTTGAACGGAGGATAGTCACATTGCACTTGAACCGATTTTGCACCATAGTATGAAATAATTTAAATGTGCCAAAGACTTCTGATTTGTGCCACAGGAAATAATCCAAGTATATCTGGTACAATCATCTATAAATAATACAAAATATCTATATCCCAATCGTGAAAGAATAGAAGTAGACCAAACGTCACCATGTATTATCTCAAAAGGTTTAGTGGCATGTTTAGATGTATGAAGAAATGGTAAAACATGACTTTTACTCAAACAACATGTAGTGCAAGAAACATCAAAAGTATGAACGGGAGGAATTTTATTCTTAATCAAACCAGAGTCAAACAAAAACTTTAATTTTTGGGAATATGGATGACCCAACCGTTTATGTCATAAATCCCAAACATTATTTCTATAACTCAATAGAGAATCAGACAAAGAAGAACTAAGTAAAGTTGAGGATGCTCCTGATTGAGATTTCTCGAACTCCAGTGCAAATAGATGGCCCAGCCTACGCCCCTTCCCTTTCACCTTCCCAGTGTACCGGTCCTGTATCAAGCAACCATCATGAGAAAAGGTGAGAACATTTCCTTCATCAACAAGTTGGCCAATAGAAATCAGATTAGTAAGGTTGGGTACTAAGAGGGTTTTGGAGAGAGGGAAGGATCTAGTTGGTGACAGTTTAAGGGACAAATCATTGCTACCAATGATGTCTAACTTTTCACCATTGGCAATAATAATATGTTTATGGTGAGTTTCAGTGGAAGGATTTGGGTGATTGAGGTAGGCTCCTATCATATGATTGGTGGCACCTAAATCTATAATCCAAGCATGTGAAGGAGAAGAACAATATGCAGAGGAATTACCAGACAAGCCAATAGCAAAGAAAGCAGAGAAAATAGCAGAAGATACCAATTGTCGAACCTTTTCTTCATCCATGACACCTGTTGAATCACCTTTCACTGAAGAATCACCCTTGGTGGATACAATGTTAGTTGCTTGTTCATCTGTTGCTTGATAGGCCCGTTTCTGACTCTTTTTCTAAGAACCCTTAGCTGGTCGGACTGGATAATTTGGAATGATGTGACCATGCTGCTTGCAATAGGTGCACACATTCTTCTTCTTACAGTGTGATGCAATGTGTCAAAAACCCTTTCACTCATAGCACTAAGTTTTGGAGAAATCCTTTGAGGTTGGCTTCTTACCTCCATGAGCAACAAAGGTTGTTTCCAGCCATAACATCAGTCATATTCCCATCAAACCCGGCTGTAGTGAGAAGTCTAGTCTCATCAAGAACTAAGTCACCTTTCTCTTCTCAAAGTACTTCTAGAGATATTTCACACACTCTGCTGGATCCGAGGGTTCAATGTGAACAATCTCATATTCAGCCCATAAATCAAGAAAACCTGAATAATATTCTTGTATCCTCCCATCTCCTTGGCTGTAAGAAACTTTTTAGATACATTGGACTGTTAATAAACTTTTTCCAGATATAAGTACATCTCATATGTTGTTTTCATTCTCCTCATAGGTATAGATATATGATAATCAATAGAACTCAAAATCCAAGAAACAAGCTTACCATTATCCAACTTCCATTGTTGTAAAGCCTTGGCCTCGGTCTCAATTGGTTTAGTGACCGTTCCATTCAGATACCCTTCTAAACCTTTCCCTTCAACGTAAAAGTCAAAATGGAACTTCCACATCCCATAGTTTTGTCCATTCATCTTCACAGGAATGATATCCCCTCGGTCTGAAGCCATTACAACAATAAAATAACACAAAATGGGGTTTGGCTGAAGTTTAAAGGAACTAGATTGAAGTAAAAAATAATTAAAACGAGTGATGTAAGCTGTATTCTAATCCAAGAGAGTCAAAAACTGAGAAAGAAACCCCTTATTTCACGGATCTTTGTGAAACTTTCAGAGAATGTTGAGAAGGACTAGGCGACAACTCCTTTTAAATCTTTCTGCAAACGGATGTCAAACGAGAGAGATCCAATGAAATATCTCTTTCTGGATGTGCAGAGAGTAGAAAATGGTTCCTGGAAAGATCAAAACAGTCCAGGATCAATCGGCTGAGATGCAAGCTCTCAATGGATCAAGAAAACAAGGTGGATCAGAGAGAAAGAAGATCAAAGGGAAACCTGCTCTGATACCATGTGAACCGAATTGAGAGCAAAGAGAAAACAGAATTAATGGTGTCTAGGATAGTCGATCCCCACCCCAAAGAGTCTCTTTTATATTAATGAGATAAAAGGTGTGTACAGTTACAAGAATGCCCTTATAGGGCTGAAAGATAAAAAGAACAAATAAAATAACAAGAGTATGATACTGTACAACAAGGACTATTCTAATAATGTACATCAATGTATATCTTCACAGTGCAGGTAGTCATATGGTTAGAGGCTTTAGAATCCATTACCTAGGGTGAAGGTGTAGAGCTAGAAACAAGGCAAGTAGTACTTGACTTCACAAGTGTAGTAGTGGTAGTAATGGAAGAAGTAGATTGGTGAAGCCTCTCATACTCTTCACACGAAATAGTGATTTTGTCTTTATCCTTAACAACACTTGGAAGTGAACTATGGTCACCACCACTACGACCACCATCACCTCTATCACCTCTTACCTTTCTTCCACCACTACAGCGACCAAGGTTTAAAATGTCGATGTCGATGGAAATGTTGGTCATCCAAATATATAAGAAACATGTCGGAAATGTTGGAAATATTGTAAAAATATAGACATGGTGGAAACATTGTAAATAAATGCAAAATATGGAATGATATTTTATGTAATGATAAAAGAAGCATAAGCACAACTTTTTAAATTATTATCATGTTTCAAATCATTAAACAAAGATAAGAAATTAAGGTTATAGACAAAAGAATACATTTTGAAGTTGCCCTGTAAACCTTAAGATTTAGAGCTTCATGATAGAATGAGTGGAAGCAAAATTGTAACTCAAAAGATGTCAATGGTTGCAATTGATCAACCAAATAATCTATTACACAAATAAAAAACCAATATTTAGCTTCATGTTTGAAATGAATATTGAGCTAGGCTAAATGGTAATCATGTAAGTTAGGCGGACAATAACATTGTTAGTTCGCACACTCCCCCTGAGAAGGATTTTTTGAGAAGAAGTACGTGGACTCAAAAAAGGTGACATCCATGGTAACATACCGGCTCCCAGAGACTGGATCATAGCAGTAGTACCCTTTTTGATTCTCTGCATATCTAAGGAAGACACACTTCTTTGCCTTGGAATCAAGCTTCGAGCGATGAGGACCAAGGATATGTGCAAAGCAGACACACCCAAACACCCTGAGAGGAATATGAAACATCTCCCCCTGAGGAAAAAGGAGACTGAATGGGGTGCTGAATCCAAGTATACGAGAGGGCACCCTGTTAATCAGATATACTACTGTGAGAACTGCATCACCCCAAAACCGAACTAGAACTGTAAATGTGATCATCATGCTTCTTGCAATCTCAACAATGTGTCTGTTCTTCCTTTCTGCAACACCATTCTGTTGTGGACTGTAGGGACAACTGCTCTGATTGACAACACCATATTCTAACAGATATGAGGCAAGGTGTCTTTCAAAATATTCCCTGGCATTTTCGGATCTGAGCACCTTTATTCTTGTTCCAAACTGTGTTAGTACCATCTGATGAAATTGCCTCACCAAGGATGGTATTTCATCGCGGGATCTCATCAGGTAAATCCAAGAGTATCGTGAGAAATCATCCACAAATAAGAGAAAATATTGATAGCCTCCCATTGAAGGAACATGGTAAGGGCCCCACACATCCGAATGAATAACATCAAAAGAAGAACATTTTTTATTACTAGGTTTAAATGAATGTCTACAATGCTTTCCAAGTTGACAACCTTCACACTCTAAACTTGACAAACTAACAGACTCAAAAAGTTTTGGAAACAAAAAACTCAAAGAAGAAAAAGGTAAATGGCCCAAACGATTATGGTAAAGCATAATTTGACCCATAGACCTTGACTCACTATCCCTGCTGACATGATGACTCTGATGAGGAGGAAGTACATCCAAGAGGTAGATTCCATTCACTTCACGACCATTCCCAATCGTCCTCTTTGAATCTAGATCCTGCAAAATACAATGACTAGGAGAAAAAATTACTGAGCAGTTTAGGTTCTTAGTCAAACTACTAACAGATAACAAATTAGTGCTCAATCTGGGAACATGAAGGACAGAGGGTAGAGAAATAGAATCACTAATCTTGATAGATCCCTTCCCAACAATAGGAACATGGGATCCATCAGCTATGGAGACCCTATCTCTACTAGAACAGAGCTGGTAAGTTGAAAAAATAGTAGAGCTCTGGGTCATGTGCTCTGAGGCTCCAGAATCTATAATCCAAGGAGGTCCCTCCTTACCTGAAGTTGAAACATAATTTGCAGTGATGTGTGAACTACCTGTGTGATCAGAGGAAGTAGAGTGGACTCCACCAATGCCACCTATACCTTGTTGTCCGCTTGCGGCTGAACCGGAACTAGTTGTATCCCGCTGGTTCAGAAGTAGTTCATACCTCTCAAGTTCGGCCCTTACTGCAGTAGCTGCAACAGACTCGAGAGCAACTGTAGTAGGAGGGGCCGGAATGTCACCAGTAACTGCTATTTGTGCATTTCCTTCTTATTTTTCAATCTAGTCAGCACAAGATGTGGGTGAAGCTTCCAGCAAGTATCTCTTGTGTGTTTAGGCTTCTTACAGTAGTCACAGATCAAATCTCTTTTATCTTCCTTCTTGATTTCGCTGCCACCCCGATCACCACTTTGTTTAGGTTTCACAACACTTACCATGGCAGACTAATTAGGAATAAGGTTTTTCATCATCACATCTCTCCTGCACTCCTCCCCTGACACAAAGGCATATGCCTGGGAGAGAGTAACATTGTCCCTGGAAAGAAGGTGCTGTCGTGCAATATCATACTCAGGATTAAGGCCAGCAAGAAATTCAAACACCCTATACTTCTCTAGATGTTTTTGATAGGTAGCTGCATCCTTAGTGGTTTCCCAAGAAAATGTCTCTAAATGGTCAATCTCCTGCCACAGGGTTTTAAGGGCTGAAAAATAGGCTACAACAGGTCTATCTCCCTGCCTTGTAGAAATAATCTGATTTCTCAACTGATAAGCCCTAGCAACATTCTCTCTCTGTGAATAGGTTTCTGCAACCCCATCCCATATTTCCTTAGCTGTATTTGCCCATAAAAAATTTTTACTTATATGGGGCAACATGGAATTACATATCCAAGTCATCCCCATATAATTCTCCTATACCCACTGGGAGTTGCTAGTTTCGGGTTTCACCTCTTCACTAGTGATATACCCTAATTTCCCACGAGCACCAATGGCCATCTTTGTAGATTGTGACCATTCTAAGTAATTTGCACCATCTAACCTAACTGTAGTAATGGTCCCAACCCCGAAAGGGTCTCCAACACCTCCTCCCACTGGTCCCATTTCACTCCCGGACTTATTTTCAACTCCGTGACCCTCCATGCTTCTCAAAAAATGTAAAGAAAATAACTAAAATTTGCAACAAGATCAAACAAAACACTTTTTGGAACCAACAACACCTTTCTGGTGTCCTAGACTTTCTTCCCACAAAAGATTCCTTTTCTGTGGGACGGGAGAAGAGAGAGAAGAGGCAGCCGCTCTCTTTAGAAGCCTCCAAATCAGGAAGGACTTGAATCGCCCCTTACAAAAAACTCCAAGGAACCCTAAAAAATTAGGGCACCACTTCCTAGGTCAAAATTGAAGAGTCCAACAGAAACAAGACTCTTCCCCTTTTTCTAGTTTTTCCTGATTTTGATGAGAAACCCTAGACCAGCTACAGGGCACACAGATCCACCAAAAAAATCCAAAATCTGGGCTTACCTGAGAGCTTCGATCAGCCTCTTAAATCACCATGCAGTCGGCCGACCTAGGGCTGCATGAGAGAACAACTTCAAGGAACCTTTGGCTCACTCTGATACCAAGTAGAAATCACTAATTGCAGATTTAGTCGAGTTTCTTGTGAAAGGAAAGAGGGGGAAGATGAAGATTTCAGCAGTAGAGAAGAAAGGAGAAGAAGAAAGTCAACCAGGACTGTAAAATTAACCCTAGCCGCCTACCTCTCATTATATTTATACTTAACTTAAAGGATGAGATGTTACAAGGATGCCCTTAGTAGGGTGGCTACTAATATAGCTGAACAGTCACAACTTAAAAGAACATAAATAATGGGCCTAAAGCCCAACAACTTCCTAGCTAAATAAAAAACAACTCGGACCAACTCAACAGTGATATGGCATTTGTAGAATATCCTTGTGTTGCAATAGTAAATTAATTTGTAGAATTATATTATACATCTAGCATTGCATTTGTCATTTGAATGCAGGTTGCTGTGCGATTAGAGGTTTTATCTGGGTTCGTGCAATCAATGTTTAGTCCTTACCTTCTTCCTCAGGTATTTCATCTCCTTCTACTTATCTATATTGACAAGAAAGTTTCTCCTCTGGACTGCAATGTTTTTACCAACTGGACCACTACCCTCTAGTTTGGGTCCAGTCATTTGACCAACTGGATTTTCTTTTACAACATGAATATAGGATGTTGCAATGGAAAAAGGAAGAGAAAATCTATAGAATAGATGAATATTTACCACATTGGATGAATTTTGCCCATATATCTATTTCTCTTTCCCTCTCCCCTCCCCCAGCTTGTGACATAGAGATGTCATAGGCACGAGGGGCCAATTGAATGGTTTGTCTATTCATTCTGCCACCAGTCATGTATAGTATCCTACTGGTTAGTAGTCCCCATTTTCTTCCTGGTTTTACCTAGATTTTCCCTTAGCTTTGTCATTCAAATATGGATAATTCTATCTGAGATTCTGTTTTTCCAATTTTAGGTATCACTGGATGATCCTATTGAGAAAATTATGATTCCATTTGAAGAAGCTCGGCCTTTAGTAGCTTACTTGAACTTGAAGGAAGTGGTGATGCGTTTCTTTAGGGACACCGTTGTGCCTATTATAGATGACTGGGGCAGCTGTGTTGGGCTACTTCACCGTGAAGACTGCACTGAGGTACTTCCTCCATTTCAAGTTTTCAACTAGCATTTTCATAATTATAGCCCCAAGTGGATCACCCATTTGGAATCATGCTGGCACTCATTGCATTGCATTTAATCCCATCAGTAGCTACCAATGGATGTGATATTGGTCGTAAAGAAAGCTGTCTTTGTTTCTGTTTTTGGCAGCAACTTCAGACACTATGATATACTCTAAAAAGCAAAAGGATGACAATAAATTTTCTGTCTGAAGAATCAATGCTGCATGAAAATATCAATAGAATACATACTCTGACCTTTTCAGAGAAAAATCAATCATGAAACTATACTTAATTTTTATTTTATTCTTAAGTAAATTATTCAAAAAGTCATATTAAGTTTTCATTTAACATGTTGGATGTAGTAGAGAATGGAGAAATTAGACAGTTTTTCTTTTGTAAGGTGGGTAAGAACAAAGAACCTTTCATGGAGGGAAGGCAAATAAAGAAAAGGTGGGAGGACTGAACTTTGACGAGTTTTGTGGATGAATGTGTATTTCTAACAGTTGTGGCAATTACAAATGAAGGAGGCCGCCTCTAAATTTCTGTGACACAACTTTTAAATCCTATTTAGTTAAGTAAATATGTTATGGGTTTATCTGAGCCTTCTTCTTTACATAGAGTAGACCTGCATACATACTACAATATTTTTATCCATAAGAAAAATTAATCGGTTCTCAACTTAGATTATCTAGATACTGTCCTTTTCTCAACTCTAACTTCCTAGCAGGTAGGATGGGCAAAGGCATCTTCAAGATTTATAGGTAATAGAAGATAAATGAGTAATAAAGGCTAGATCTCTAGGATGTATGAGACAAAAAGAAATTATTATGAGACAAAAAAATTGACAGAATCAGGATAATCTAGAGATGCATGCAGCACTAGATCTCTAGGATGTAAGAAAACATCTCTATTAAAATATTTTTAACCAACAATAGATGGTATATTTTTTTCGTCATTGTTTGGAACGAACCTTGCTTCTTATTTGTTAGAGTATGGGTGATACATAAGAGTTCTTGTGCTTAACATGGTTTGTTGTACTTGTATCCTCCATCATGGTTGGCCAGAAGAAGCCTAAGTTAAGTAGCTACTCATATAATTCTTTCTTGTTATAAGGGAAAGCTGAATTTCCTCACTGGATAATCATCTAAGTGGTTACTAAAGGACCTATGAAATAGGGTTCCCTTTTTGAAAGAAGTGCTGGGCCTTGTGCTGCAATTTTCTCACTGTGGCCAATAGTACCCTAGGCATTGGAGTTTTCTATATAAAGTTGTGAACTGACTTTCTATATAAAGTTGTCATGAATTTTCCATAGCACATGCTAGCTATCCTCATCTTCTAAACACCTAGCTTTGATTCCATCCACTAGCTTATAATATAATACATTATTCAATAGCTGAAAGTGTATCACGATTTTATTGTGGAATTTCGCAATTTCTACACTGGGATTCATCTTCTTTGGTGCTGTCTTGGTGTTCTACTAAGTAAGTCAGCTCCTCTATTGTAGGTTTGTCTCTTTTAGAAATCGAAACTGTAAAGAAGATGGGCCAAATGGCCCATAGCCCACAGTTGTTATTTATCTTTATACTTCTGTTTTGTTTTTGTTAACATCAGTTTTATTTTGTTTAATTAGCTAGCCACCTAATTAAGGGCTTACTTGTAATTTCTGAAAATTAGTGATTAATTTTTTAATGAAAGGATTAGGGAAAGGAGGGGCTGTACGAACAACTCTTCTCCTCACCCTTCTCACAACCGAACTCTTCTTCTTCTTCTTCTTCTTCTTCTTCTTGCTATTGCTATCTCCTTTGTTTTTCCCTTTCTTTTAATAATTTTTCTTATTCTTTTGGGACTGTTTTTCTTCTTGGTATCAGAGCAGGTCCCTTTTTCTTTACCCCTTTTTCCTTTTTTTTCCCATACACAGTGTGTATAGAGGGCTGAATCAAATGACTGATTGAAGAAGATATTCAGCCCAGTTGGTAGTGGTTTCTTGAAGAAAAGGAAGATATCCTTCTCATCTATTTGACAGTTTTTGGAGTTTTGCCCAAAAACCCTAATCAACTGGAGTGTTCTAATTGCGGATCCCATAAGAAGCTTCACCTTGGCACTCAGTGGTTGAAGGGGTTCTTTTTGATTACCTTGAAGATTGATCCAATCTTTGTGCACTTTTGTGAAGCCTATAGGGAGCGGCTGCCTTTTTTCTATTTCTCCAGGTTCCAGGTAAGACGTAGTTGGCTTTTAGGGATCTGTGGAGGTTGGTACAGGGAGCGGCTACCTTGAAAACTGTTTTAGGAGTTGTTTGAGGAAGATGGATGTTTCTAGAATTGATAATAAGTTGGCCTCATAGTTCGAATAGGTTTCGGGAGCACCTGTAAACTCTTTATTGCCTATGACCACAATCAAGCTTGATGGTGCTAACTATCTAGCATGGTCACAATCAGTAAAGATACATGTTTGTAGTAGAGGCAAGTGGGGATATATTACCGGGAGCAAGAAAGCACCAGAGGAAGATGACTCGTCTTATGAGAAATGATTGCATGCAAGAGAATTACACTGTTATTGGGTGGTTAGTGAATTTGATGCAACTGCAAATTAGTCAACATTATTTGTGGATGAATTCTGCCAAGGAAATATGGGATAGTGTTGCTGAAACCTATTCACAAAAACTGAATGCGGCCAGGGCATATAAGTTGTGGGGGGAGGGACCTTTAGCAGTCTACTTCTCAATGCTGAAACCCTTGTGGCAAGAGATAGATCTCATGGAAATAGTTGTCTAGGAAAGTACAAATGAGGAAGAGACAGAGAAAATTAGTTGAGAGGAATAGGGTTTTTGAATTCCAGACAGGGTTGAATCCAGAATTTGATACTACCAGATAGAATATCCTAGTTAAAGACAATGTATCTTTGTCTCAAGAATATGTCATGGTGAGCAGTGAGGAGAGCATGAGGATGGTTCTGGTTCAAGGAACTATTCTAGTTGACCATTTTGCTAATATGGGGTTGAAACCTAAGATGACTACTAGTGGTACAGGGAAGGAGGTTATATGTGAATACTGTAAGAAACCAAGACATACAAAGGATAAATGTTGGAAACTACATCCATACCTTATTCCACCCCGTTTTCAAAAGAAGGTTGAAAATGGGAAGACCGGGAGTGCCAATGTAGCCACAATGTCAGATAATGACAAGAGTGCCATAGATGAGAAAGTTGCTAGTGAGCAGTTAGTTGTTATGAAGGTGGAGTATGAGAAATATGGGAGGATGATCAGCCACCTTGAGAATGTAGCCACCTCCTCCAACTCTTCAGGCAATCCAACTACGTCTACATTTGATCATTCAGGTATACATGTTACTGCCAACCATGCAGCCATCTTAGGTAATCGTAGGATCCCTTGGCTTATTGATTCAGGTGCTTCTGATCATATGACCAGCATTTCTACTATGTTAAGCTCTTATGACTTACTTTCTGGCCGTGATAAGATTACCCTAGGTGATGGCTCTCTTGCTCCTATCTCTAGCAAGGGAGTCATCAAGGGTACGGACTTCCTTTCCCTTACTTTTGTCTTTCATGTCCTTAATTGCATACTAATTTGATGTCAGTGAGTAGCCTAACTAAATCCTTAAATTGCAGTGTAACCTTCTTCCCTTATTATTGTGTTTTTAAGGACATGAAGTCTCAGAAAGTGATTGGGAGTGGCCATGAAGCGAATGGAATATATCTGCTAGGTACTCCTGGAAAAAGCCAAGGACAACTTGAAAGAGTTTCTTTTGGGTCTACTTCTTAAGAGTCTTTTAGTTGTGTCATGTTATGTCATTTTTGTTTGGGTCATTTGTTCCCAGAGTTGTTTAAGGGAATTAACTTGTTTAGTCTTCATTGTGAGTTATCAAGACATTGTAGAAGCACTTTGGATTTATGTAATAAATCCACTTTTCCTTTCATATCGTGCACTCTAATGTGTGGGGACCATACCACTTGCCTTCCATGGGTGGTTATTGATATTTTATCTTGTTCATTGACAATTTTTCTCGGTATACTTGGTTATTTTTTATGAGATCTCGTGACGAAGTTCCCAAGCTTGTAAGACAATTCTGTTAGAATGTTAGAGTGATGTTCGGCTGATAAGAGTTCTTATTAGCCCATTCTTATGTTTAACTTATCTTGTAACTGGGCTTGTGTTAATGGGCCTAATCCTGTTTAATGATTTAAGTCATCTGGGTGTCCCATCACTAATCAGGGGCATCCCAGTAATTTCTTGTACCTTGTACTATATTCATCTATAAATAAAGAACTGGTCGACTGGCTAGTACAGTTCGACATTTTCAGCATCTCTTCTTCTTCTCCTCTTCTCTGCTACTTCGACTACAGTGGTTCAGCTTACATGGTATTAGAGCATTGAGCACTTTCCTGGTTACTGCCGACGCCATCTCATCTTTCTTGCTGTAGTTCACTTTTTTTTATCTGGGTTGCTGCTGTGAAACCCTAGGGTTGCAGGAGAACAACACAAGGTTCGACCTAGGGTTTCCCTTGGTTGTAGGGCGCAAGGGAGGTAAGACCCTGAAGCTGGAGTCCTACTAGTTTCTAGTAGTTAGCAGCTATTCGGCTGCTAAGAAGAGGTCTGTATAGGACAGACCTAGTTGAGGACTGATTTCAGCAGTCCTAGTGTTGTCTGTAAGGAGGGGAACTCCCTTTACAGTAGCAGTACTCGAAGTGCAAAGTGGAGTCTACATAGCACAGGTCGGTTACCAGCCCAGAACACTTTTTGCTGCTGTAACAGAGCTGCTTCAGAACTGTGACAGTCTCGACAAGTCTGAAACTGTGTTGCGAGCTGTCAGGACCTGCTGAGGTTACTTCAGCTAATCAGAACCTGCATCAGAACTGGTTCAGAAAAACCTTTACAAGACTGTGGCGACTTCAGTTACTGATCATTTCCAGGTCGGGTACCAGCCCTACTCCAGCTCTGTGAACTGGTTCAGTTACAGAATTTTTTCTCTTGCTGCTGTACCCGAACTGGTTTAGTCCAAGTGAAGCCTATCCGGTGTGCTACCAGCACTGTGAACTCTGAAGTGAAGCCTATCTGTGTGCTATCAGCACTGTGAACTCTGTGACTACTTCGGCCAGCCCTAACCAGAACCACCAACAGTACTGTAAACAACTCCTTGACCGAAGTTAGGATGTCATCACTATCCAGTGAAGTTTCTTCTAAAGATAACAGACCTCTTATAAGGTCTTCAAACCTGGAGAACCCTAATCTGCATAGCTTGCAGATTACAAGTGTGCTATTGGATGAGTATAACTTTAGAGAGTGGTCTGTCTCAGCAAGACTGTTTATTACCTCTCGTGACCTCACTGGCTATTTGGATGGAGACAAGAAACAACCAGAAATTGGCAGTCCTGAATACACCGTGTGGCGTAAGGAAAATGCCACAGTCATGTCTTGGTTGCTGGCCTCTATGACTCCTAGGGTGGCCAGAACTGTTCATCACTTCCCCACAGCTGCTAAAATTTGGGAGAAAGTATCTAAGACATATGGCCAGAAAAAGAACAATGCTAGAATCTACAGGCTGAACCAAGACATTGCAGCCCTAAGGCAAGGAGAATGTCCGTGGCAACATACTTTGCAACACTGGAAGGCCTCTGGGAAGAACTTGACCACCATTTGATTTTGGATTGGGAAAATGCTAATGATAAGGGGAGGCATGATAAGCAGATTGAGGAGGGCAGAGCCTTCAAGTTTTGGCGGGTCTTGACCCTGTATATGAAGGTATAAGGTCACAGATTCTAGGGAGAGATGAATTACCTGAGCTTCACCATGTCTACTACCTGGTGAGGAATGAAGAAGTAAGGAGAAAGGAGATGCAAGTTGACTCCCAGACACAGTCAACAGAACAACCTGGAGAGCATTCAGCCTTAGTCTCCACTAAGGGGAATAGATTTTCAGACAAGAAGTCCCTCAAGTGTACACATTGTGGTGGTGAGAAACACACAAAGGAGAAATGTTGGGTCCTGTACCCTCATCTGAAGCCAGCTGCTCTGAGAAAGGACAAAAGGCAACATAAGGGCCACACAGCAAGTGGGAATCTTGCCACCAACAACAGTGGTGACAACTCACAGAGTATTCAGACAGTGTCATCTTCCACCGCAAGGCAGGCTGCCGACTCCTCTGGACCAAGTACTTTGGGCTTCACAGCTAGTGAGGTAGAGATTCTCAGTCGGGCATTAGCCCATCTAAAGAACAATTATTTAGCTTCCACCTCTCTTGCCAAATCAGGTACAGCCTCGCCATTTAGTGCATCTAGTTCCATTAATTCTACCTCTTGGGTGATTGATTCCGGAGCCATTGACCATATGACACATATGTCCTCCTTATTCTCCACATATCATTTGTTGTCTGGCCAGGATAAGATGAGAGTAGCTGATGGGTCCCTCTCCACCATCTTTGGAAAGGGGGTGGTTGACCTAAGCAAGGATCTCTCTCTTAAATCAGTCCTACATGTTCCTAGTCTTACCTCAAATCTGTTGTCTGTTTCAAAGCTTACAAAAAACTTGAACTGCAGTATAACTTTCTTTCCTTCTCATTGTGTCTTCCAGGACAGATTGACGAGGAGAACGATTGGGAGTGGTCATGAGTATAGGGACCTCTACTACTTTGATGAAGATGTCAGCTCAGCCATGCAAGCTTCTACTACTAGTCCGGAGAGTGTGGAGTCAATAGCTAGGCTGCACTTGTGGCATGCTAGGCTAGGTCATTTGTCCTTTTCTTCCTTAGCAATGTTGTTTCCCGAATTATGTAAGGGCATTTCGAGTCAAAGTTTAATTTGTGATGTGTGTCAAATGTCAAAACAATGTAGATCAATGTATCCAATTTCTAGTAATGAAATTCAAGCCCCTTTTGACTTGGTTCATTCTGATGTTTGGGGTTCTTCATCCATTGTTTCCATTGATGGCTTCCGTTACTTCATCAGTTTTATTGACCATTATTCTCAGTGCACTTGGATTTATCTATTGAAAGGACGTGAAGAAGTTCCCCGGATAACTATGATGTTTTGCAAGATGGTTGAAACACAATTTGATAAAAAGATCAAGCAATTCCGTTCAGACAATGCAGCTGAATACTTTGAAAGATCCCTGAACTCATTCATGGAAGATGCAAGCATGTTACATCAATCATCGTGTGCTTACACCCCTCAGCAAAATGGGGTCGCTGAGCGCAAGAACAGACATCTATTGGAGACAGCTCGAGCCCTTCTTTTCCAGCACAATGTGCCCAAGCAATATTGGTCTCAAGCTGTTCTCACTGCATCATACCTGATAAATCGGATGCCATCTAAGGTATTGGGTATGAAGACTCCTTTCTCTGTATTGTGTCCCACTCTTCCAGAATTTCCTCTTCCCCCGCGGGTTTTTGGTTGTACATGCTTCATACATGTGAAAGATCCAAAGAAGACCAAGCTGGATCCTAAGGCTACAAAGGGAATATTTTTGGGGTACTCTCCTACGCAGAAGGGGTATAAGTGTTATGATCCTGTCTCCAAGAAAAAATGTCACCAGGGATGTAGTCTTTTTTGAGTTTCAACCCTATTTCGAGCCTTCTCAGAATCCTCTTCAGGGGGAGAGTAGTGGGTTGGAAGAGGATTCTCATTCTCCCTTCCTTTTTGTTCCCATTTCAGCACCTTCCACTACTACTAGCTATAACATTCCAGGTCAACCTAGTGAGACTTCCACTGTGCCAGTTGCTTCTCCAGATTCGGCTGATACTTCTGAAGGTTCCAGTAAACAAGAGAAAGAGATACTTACATACAGTAGAAGGAAGAAGGCCCCTCAACCTCATGATTGCAACCAGTTGAACTCAGATCAATCTGTCTCTGCAATCCAAGGTAATTCTGATTCACTCAATTCAGATTTGGATCTTCCTATTGCTCTCCGTAAGCCTGTTCATTCTTGTACCACTCGGCATCCCATAGCCGATTATGTTTTTTACTCACACTTATCCCCTGCCTATCATTCCTTTGTGTCTGCTCTTTCCTTTGTATGTGTCCCTTCCAGGTATTCAGAGGCGGCATCTGATCCAAGGTGGAAAGAAGCCATGAATGAGGAGATGAAAGCCCTAATGAAAGCAAGGACATGGGAATTGGTGGACCTGCTAGAAGGGAAAGGCACTGTTGGGTGCAAGTGGGTATTCACAGTAAAGCACAGGGAAGATGGGTCAGTTGAGAGGTACAAGGCCAGACTCGTGGCAAAGGGGTTTACACAAAAGGAAGGAATTGACTACAAGGAAACCTTTGCCCCAGTAGCAAAGCTCAACATAATCAGGGTTCTACTGTCACTAGCAGCAAAATTCTCTTGGGAACTTCATCAGCTGGATGTGAAGAATGCCTTCCTAAATGGTGATCTTCATGAAGAGGTATTCATGGAACCCCCACCTGGATATGATGTTGGAAAGAAGGTATGTAAACTAAGGAAAGCATTATATGGTTTGAAGCAATCTCCCCGGGCATGGTTTGAGAGACTTTGTTTGGCCATGAAGAAAGTAGGGTACACTCAGAGCAGTGCAGATCATACATTGTTTACAAGGAGACAGGATGACAAACTTACAGCACTCATTGTGTATGTGGATGATATGGTGATTACTGGAAATGATGTGAGAGAGATGAAGAGGCTGAAGGAGTTCTTAGCTTCAGAGTTTGAGATCAAAGACCTGGGAAATCTGAGATACTTTCTTGGAATTGAAGTTGCTAGATCAAGAGAAGGAATCTACATATGTCAAAGAAAGTATGTGCTAGATCTCCTAGAGGAAACAGGCATGATGGGGTGTAGGCCAGCAGACACTCCAATAGAACCAAGCCATGGATTACAAGAATCAATGGGTGAGGAATACTGTGATAAGGAAAGGTACCAAAAGTTGGTAGGAAAACTGATATACTTATCCCTTACTCGGCCAGACATTGCCTATGCAGTGCATGTTGTCAGTCAATTCATGCACTCACCAAAGACCCCTCATATGAGAGCAGTGGAAAGAATCCTCAGATACTTGAAGACTTGCCCAGGGAAAGGAATTTTATTCAGAAAAAACAGCAGATTTGAAATTGAAGCCTACACTGATGCTGATTGGGCTGGGTCTGTTGGAGACAGAAAATCAACCTCAGGTTACTATACATTCTTGGGAGGAAACCTAGTCACATGGCGTAGTAAGAAGCAGAATGTTGTGGCTAGATCAAGTGCAGAAGCAGAATACCGGGCTATGGCACACGGGGTTGCTGAACTCTTATGGCTCAGGACTCTCTTTAATGAGCTTGGTATCAAGACAGAGGGTCCTCTCAAGCTGTATTGTGATAATAAAGTTGCTATCAACATTGCCAACAATCCTGTGCAGCATGACAGGACAAAACATATTGAAATTGATCGACACTTTGTCAGAGAGAGAATTATTTCAGGAGAACTCTGTGTGCCTTATACTCCATCAGAGATGCAGATTGCAGATGTATTAACTAAAGGGCTGGCATCAACGAAGTTCAGGGACATACTTGGCAAGCTAAACATGATTGATATCTATGCTTAGCTTGAGGGGGAGTGTTAGAATGTTAGAGTGATGTTCGGCTGATAAGAGTTCTTATTAGCCCATTCTTATGTTTAACTTATCTTGTAACTGGGCTTGTGTTAATGGGCCTAATCCTGTTTAATGATTTAAGTCATCTGGGTGTCCCATCACTAATCAGGGGCATCCCAGTAATTTCTTGTACCTTGTACTATATTCATCTATAAATAAAGAACTGGTCGACTGGCTAGTACAGTTCGACATTTTCAGCATCTCTTCTTCTTCTCCTCTTCTCTGCTACTTCGACTATAGTGGTTCAGCTTACAAATTCCATGAATTTGTTCTTACCTAGTTTGATAAAAGAATCAAGATATTTAGGTCTGATAATGCAAAAGAATACTTTGAGAAAAACCTAAACTTTTATTTCACTGACTTTGGGGTCATCCACCAGAGCTCGTGTTCACACTGGAACAAAATGGAGTAGCTGAGAGGAAGAATCGTCACATAGTTGAAGTTGCAAGAAGCATTTTGTTTGCCTCATATGTTCTTACAAAGTTCTGGGGGGATGTTGTTCCCATTGCATCATACCTAATTAATCATTTATCATCTAGAGTTTTGGGCTTTAAGTCTCCTTTTAATCTTCTTTATCTAGATAAGGACCTTTTTTCTCTTCCCCTTCATGTCTTTGGTTGCACCTGTTATGTACACATTTCTAGTACCCAGAGATATAAATTTAAACCAAAGGCCCATAAGTGCATCTTTCTTGGTTATGTCTCCACACAGAAGGGTTATTGCTGTTTTGATCCTAGTAGTGGGACTCTTTATGTCTCAATGGATGTCATTTTTGTTGATTCCACTCCTTTCTATGGTTCATCTCAGGGGGAGTATTTGTTACAATTGTTTGCACTCCCCCTTCCTGTTCGTGTTGAGTCTTCTTCATTTGCATTTCTAAACATTCTTTCCTATGGCCTTCTTTCTCTTTCATATTATTCCTTTCTTTCTCCTGTTACTTCTAACCCTATACCCAGGTCTATATTAGAAACTCTCTCTATTCTTGAATGGAGGGGTACTATGAGAACTGAGATAGAAGCTCTACATAAGAATGACACATGGGAAGTGGTTGGTTTTCCTGAAGGGAAGGAACCAGTGGGTTGTAAGTGGGTGTACACCATCAAATATCATGTTGATGGCTCTATTGAGAGGTACAAAGCTTGATTGGTTGCAAAAGGCTATACACAGACTTGTGGGATTGGCTACCTAGAGACTTTTTCCCATGTTGCAAAGATGACCTCTGTAAGGGTCCTGCTATCTTTGATAGTTCATTAAGACTGGTCCCTCTATCAGCTAGATGTGAAAAAATGTCTTCTTGAATGGAGAATTACATGAGGAGATTTATGTCTCTCCCACCATGGATGTATGGCACAGACATGGAGGGTAAGGTCTGCAAGCTGAAGAAGTCTCTCTATGGGTTCAAACAATCACCTAGAGCCTAGTTTGAAAGGTTTAGGGCTTCTCTTGTTAACTTCGGTTACACAAAGACTCAGCCTGACCATACCCTCTTTGTGAAGAGGAGAGGTTCATTGGTGGTATATCTTATAGTCTATGTGGATGACACTGTAGTGATTGGCATTGATGTGACAGGGATTGATAACCTTAAATCCTTCATGTAGAGTTTGAGATCAACGACTTGGGGGAATTGAGGTATTTCCTAGGTATTGAAGTGGCTCAATCTAAAGATGGAATCTTTATTTCTCAACGCAAGTATGTGCTAGACTTGCTCACTGAAATAGGTAAAATGGGTGCAAAACTAGTGCCTACCCCTATTGATATGTGTCACAAGCCTTTTGCCTTTGATGGAGAATTGTTGAAGGATAAAGGAGTGTTTCAAAGGTTATTTGGGAAACTGCTATGTCTTCGTATGACTCGCCTTGGCATTGCATATGCTGTTAGCTACATTAGCTAATTCATGCATGCTCCTAAAGATACACATATGGCAGCAGCAAAGAGGATTTTATGTTACTTGAAGAGTACTCCAGGGAAGGGTATTCTTTTTGCTAAACATGATCATATGAAACTGGAGGCCTATACAAATGTTGACTGGGCAGGCAACATTGATGATAGGAGGTCAACTTCCGGATATTGTAGTATTGTGGCGGGTAATATTGTTTATTGGAGAAGCAAGCAACAATCTATGGTTGCTATATCTTTAGCTGAGGTAGAGTATAGAGCTATGGCTCATGGAGTTTCTGAGTTACTTTGGCTTCAATCCCTGATGAAGGAATTAGGTGTTGAGTATGATAGACCACTGATGCTGTATTTTGACAATCAGACCGCCATTAACATTTCCCACAATCTTGTGCAACATGATAACATCAAACACATTGAAGTTGACGGCACTTCATCAGAGAAAGAGTGGCATCTGAAGAAGTTTGTCTACCTTTCATTGCATCTAAAGAACAGTTAGTTGGCATTCTTACCAAATGAGTCTCCAAGGCCAAGCTACAACATGATACAGGCAAGCTGGGCATGATTGACATCTATGCTCAGCTTGAGGGGGAGTGTAGAGAAGATGGGCCGAATGGCCCATAGCCCACAGTTGTTATTTATCTTTATACTCCTGTTCTGTTTTTGTTAACATCAGTTTTATTTTGTTTAATTAGCTGGCTGTCCGATTAAGGGCTTACTTATAATAAAACATTCCCCTAGTCACTTAAGAACCAAACTGAATCACTCCAAGGACCATCACAGACCCAAAAAGGATGAAAAGGGAATTCCAACTTCAGTGTTACAAATTGTCTTCACAACCACAGACATAAGACAGTAGAAAAATAGATCTTTAATCCTAGCTGCTCCAAAAAAAAAAACAAAAAAAGCACCCTGAACTTCACAAAAAACTGGCTACATAGCCTTCAAACGTTCACTGCAAACACTATTTTCTGACACATCTAGCTACAACTCGAAGGTTCACACCTGGCTGTAAAGGGATCCCACAATCTACGGTCACATGAAAACAGTTATATGATTTAAACGTCTCTTTACAGCATCCAGCCACCACCAAAAATAATTTCTTTGACACTATGACCAAAGAAAAAACAAGGATAAAAAGAGGAAACTAGATGATCAGATCAGGCCAAGAGGTGTATTTGTTCTCTTTAATTTGAAGAAGATAAAGTTGGAAATGGAACCACAATCTGACCTGCTTCTAGCACCTGGAAAACTGCTTTGATACCATATCATCTGAATAGAATGAAGAGAAAATGCAAGGGAAGAGATGAAGGAAAAGTGACAAGAGAATAGTAGAGAGAACGATTGGAGGTTCCAAAATCTAGGCTGGCAGTGCGTAGGTTCTTATTTATATTAGGATGGGATTGCTAGGAAGAATAGTAGACGCTTCTTGGAAGTTACTAGAACTCTCCTCTAGATGTCAGTTCCCATTCTTATTGGTGGTGTTGTCCTCGTGGCACAGCCTTTGGTGGTAGAATTCCATTTATAATTCTTTTTGCTAACAATCCTTTGTTTTCAGTTACTCCACGTATTTGTAAGTATCTGTTTCTCAGATACTTGAGTCCAAACTTGATAAACCTGACAACAATGAAGATTGTCTTTCTAGGTTATTCCTAAACCTGAAAGTTTAAGTATTATAATTCTGTAACGTGTTGTCATTTCATTTTTGCTGGCATCACAAAATTTATACACAGTAATCACCTAGTTCAGTTTAGAGGTGATCATTCTCAGCTCGGCTCAGAAATTCCAGGCTTGGGCTTAGGTTGTGTTCAAGTCCGGCATGGGGCTTGGGCCTGGATATTTCATGGTTGTGCCTGGACCCAATACATTAACCTGGCCCAGTCTGCACATATTTATATAAATATTATTTATATATAACTTATGCGTTCGTATATATGTTATTTTATATTATAGTTTATATTTATATATAAATATTATAATGACTCCTATAATACATTATATATAATTTTTTATATTGTATAAAGTATAAAACAAATTTTCTACACATTATATGATGTATAATATAAAATATAATATATATTTAATATTTTACACCTAATAGTTATAGGCTTGGAATTAAGCCCAGCCTAAACCCATATAGGCCAAGGCCTAGGCTATAGTCCTTATAATATGTGCAAAGCCGGGCCAGCCCATTATCACTCTTACTTCAGTTCAGTACCATCTTCTAAGAGATTTGTCTAGAGAATAGCCATCATATACGTCCACTAATCATGATCTACTTGTTACTCTTCAAAAGAGCAAGTGTTCTTACAGAAATCACCCAATTAGCCACTTTGTTTCTTATACATCCTTGTTTTCTATTGGTCATAGCTTCATATCTTCTTTTTTCTACTATTTTTATTTCTATTTGCATAGGAGGCCATGACAAATATTGGGTGGAGGATAGCAATGTTAGAGTAAATATCAGCCTTTATACCAAAGTGATACATGAGATTTAATACCCCTTTGTCCTAGCAAGAAACTACTTGGATGTTGATGGATGGATATAAACTGCGAAGTTTCATCCTGATGGTACTATAAAACAACTCAAACTTGGCTAGTAGTTACTGGCTTTTCTCGTGCTTATTGTGCAGGCTTCACTAATACGTTTTACCTGACATCATAGATCTCCTCGATCCATGTTGTTGTTACTTTTGCTGCTAGCACTTCATTAGTGAGAATGATATTATGATCATAGGCAATGCTAAGGGCATAATTTGAAATTGTTTTTATACTAGCACTAGGGATGGCATTTTTCCCCATTTCCCTGATCCCATGGGAACCCACCTCGAATGGGGCAGGGATGGGGAAATTTTACGGGGATGGGATGGGGATGGGGAGAGCACTCTCCACCCCACAGGTACCCTGATCCCTATTAATATATATGTATATATTTACGCATACATCTGTATATGTATGTATATATAATAATATTTTTAAAAATATGGTTAAATATGTTTGAATATATTTGATTCTTTTTTAATAGGATCGCAAGTTTTAATTACTAATGAGTTATGGATGTTCAAGCCTAAACCACTACCTTTTACAATGGATCCTGATGTCAAACTTACTTTTTAATCAAGGAGTTAATTGATGATGGCCAGCTTATGATATTGGTTGGGAAGATGAATTATCTAACCATAATTTGGCCAAACATACCTTTTACAGTTAGTGTAATCAGCTAATTTATGAATTCACCTATAATTCCTCACTTCCCCAATATTCTATTTATATTATGATATTCAAACCAGCTGTAAATTAAAATATTAACTCCTTTAACAAAATGTAAACAGACTTATCTACCCTCACTTGAGTTATAAGTATAGAAAAAATTGAATAGTCCTATCCACTAAAAATATAAAGATACCCCATCAAATTTTAGCCAAGTCAAGGCTAGGCGATAGGGGGGTGCCTTGTCACCTAGTCACCTAGGCGATTGATTTTTTTGAATAAAAAACATATATCCTAGGGTAGTTCCCTAGGTTCCATAACCATATTTTCTTATAATTATCCATAATTTTTATAAGAAAAGTATAATCTTCATATTAAAGTATAGAAAATCAACATATTCATGAAAAGAAAAAGAATAAAAGAAAATTCAAAAAATATAGGGACTGAACACATTTTTGTTAAGGCTCAATTTGGAAGGAGTACAAATACAAATATGTACAGTACAAATACATACAAAATAATACAAAATACATTTGTATTTTGTACTCCTTCCAAATATGTACAGTAAGCAATGTCTATGTTGATTAGGGGTGGATTCGAGGTGAACCAAGCCGAATGTTTTATAAAAGTAAAAAGTTATATATAAAAATATTTTTTATTTGATATTTAAAAAATTAAGAATTATAATATTTTTATTATGTATAAATATATATTATTTTCTATAATTTTATTATATATATATATATATATATTTGAGCCAGCTTGTGAGCCTCACGAGCCGAATTCTATAGGCTCGAGCTCGGCTCAAAGCTCGGTTGAAACCGAGCCAAGCTGAACTTTTCACGAGCCGAGCTCAAATAGCTCATGAAGAGCTCGGCTCGTTACCACCCCTACTGTTGATTAAACCCATCCAACTCATGAGCCCCCATGGTGCAGGCAGGATTCGATCCCAAGCCTCTGCTACAACCAGCAGGAGACCTTACCCATAAACCAGTTGGCACCTTGCATCTAATACCAATAATCAGATACTTGCACAGATAATTGGCATCATTTATTGAGGCTGTCTTCTAGATCATTACTGAAGATCTAAAAACAGAATCACATATGAAAGTTAACCTTCAGTCAAGTCGTTCTTTAGAATATCACTATCTTCAGAACATTTCTATCTTCAGAACATTTCCTGATCCTTGTACGTAAAATTATTTTAACTAGTTTAATCCTTGGTTATAACTGTCAACAATATACTTGATTCTATTTTGTTCTGTATCTCAATTCTCAACTCCTTTTTTTGTGGCTTGTCATTTGTGTAGCTGAATGCACCACTTTCAACAATGATGAGGAGCCCACCTCCTTGCGTTACAGCATCAACATCTATTGAACGAGTGATAAAACTAATTCTGGAAAAAAGGTTTAAAATGATCATCATTGTAAAATCTGGCAATTTTTTTGGCACTGATTACAGCTCTAGCTTTAGAGCGCTTGGCATTTTTACTTCTGAAAGATTGTATAAGCTCACCATTCCAGTATTTGAGGGGCAGAAACATTGTAGTTATACAACATCAACGTAATATATATAGCTCTCTAGAGAGAGCCATTCTTATTTTTAGCCGGTATGTGGAAATTATTGTGAACTTTATGAGATGTTAATGTACTCGCTGTGACCACTGACCACAACTCTTGTGCATGTGTTTGTGTTTCCCTTTGTATAGTAGGTCCCACGAAGTTAGGGGCTGAGATTTCTTGATTGTCTTATGACAGAGTAGTGTGCGTTTCACGTCTAGGACTCTTTAACCTTTGGTTTCTCTATTCCCTTTTGTTGGTACATCGCCTCACAACAGCACCAGATTTCTTCTCCTAGGGTCGGGTGGCACGGCCCGATTTTGAGTTGGCCCGGCATGACAGACTGGGTCGTGTTAGGCATGACACGATCGTATGGGTCAGGTCGGGCATGGGGTTTCTGGTCTACGGGCTGTCATGGCACATTATGACTGAGTGGGCCATGCCATCTGTGGCCCGCGTGCCAGCACAGCCTGACTTGGCCCATGGCACGGTCCATATATATTTTATATATATATATATCTATATAATATGAATATATATTATTGTATATAATAATTATATAATATATTAGTATGTATAATTTTATTTTCAATTTTATTATGTTATTTCATTTTATTATTGCATATATAAACAATTGTATACATCAAAATTCATATAAAATAAAATTTTAAGATCATTTTAAAATTTTATCTATTTTCTTAATTTATGTTAAAAATTTCATTATTTTTTTCAAAATTTTTAAAAACATGGCTTGGCCTAGTCTATGGCCTGGCCTGGCCCAAGGCTCGTGCGGGTTTGGGCCATGGACTGTGCCAAGTCGACCCTCCAAAGTATCCCAAGGGTTTGGGCCATGGATCGTGCCCGTGGGCCATGCTGTGCCAGCCTAGCATGACCCTATTTACACCTCTAGGGGTAGGGTTAAATGGATTGAATCTGTTTGGATTTGATAAGTCCAAATTTGATTCATTTATATATATTTCATGTACGAAATATCCGTTCAAAATATCGATATGCTCGATACGCCGGTATGAGTGTATCAGGCGAATCGATATAGCTTTTTAGTGTGTTTTTTTTTTATTTTTTATTTTTTTGCAACTGGTTCAGGGGAGACAGTTTAGGCCTCCTCCACACCCTGAACTGGTATGACCCTTGATACACCCACTGTAGGGGTGTATCGGAGGGGTCTTTGAACGATACGTATCGACCGATATGGGCCAATACGTGCCAATACTTTGAACCTTGATTATACTGAAGATAAATGAATTGAAAGTGTTTTTAAAATAAATAAGTTGAATAACATAAAAAAAAATGATCAAAATATTCTATATTATTAATAAAATGAACTAAAAATGTCATTAATATTATATTTCATTTATAAAATCAATTTAAAATTAATTGTATGAAACCTGAACATGTGACAATTCAAATTAACTCTTGGTATTACAGCCTCCTGGCCTAAACTGGAAATGAAAACAACGAATAGGGTCTTGCCCAACTTTATTGGAAATGAAAACTGCCACAAGTAAAAAAAAAAAAAAAAAAAAAAAAAAAAAAAAAAAAAAAACGAGAATAAATAGAAATAGAATCATTGGAGTTGGCTTCGTTCGTTGTAAGGGAAGACGAAGAGATAAGATAACAGTTCTTGCCCTCGGTTAGTGTTATGTTGTCCTGTGACATGGCTGGTCAATTGATTTGGACCAATAAGAATGCTCAGCAGGACGAATTCGTCATTCATTGAAGGAGAGAAGAATTCTCCCTGTACAGGTCCAATTAGAGGTGTAAATCGGGACGTATTACCCGTTGCCTGGCATGGCCCGGCCCAACTTTCAACCAGCCCAGCACGATGGCACGTGGGCTATGCTAGGCCTGGCACAATCGTGTGAGCTGTGTTGGGCCTGGGGTTTTAGGTCCACGGACTAGGCCAATACGGCAAGACCAAGTAGGTCGTGCCGCCCATGGCCTGGCCCAGCACAACCCATATATTATTTGTATATTTTATATATTTATATATATAATATAATATATTATACAAATTATAATTATACAATAATATAGTATATAACATATTAATAAAATAAACAGTTGTTTTGAATTTTATTATACTAATTGATTTAATTATTGTATATTTAAGCAATTATGTACATCAATATTCATATAAAATTAAAATTTTAAGTTTCTTTTCAATTTTTAAATAAATAGCTTTGGCCCAATCCGCGGCCCGACCTTGCCCAAGGCTTGGCCCATAGGCCAAATCGGCCCACGACACAACACGGGCCTGCACAAGCTTGGACCGACCCCCCAAGTTATCCTAGGGGAGGGTGGCACGTTCCATAGGCTAGCACGACACGGACCACATGCAGCCCGGCATGGCCCATTTTACACCTCTAGGTCCAACGATGGATAGAGAGAAGTAAAATGGAGATGGCATGGTGTGGGAATCATGAAATAGATTGTAATGGAGCACGAGTCCTATGAACCCTTTGGTTTAGTTCAGGGAAATTGTGCACCTGCCAATGAAAAATGAACACTTTGTCTTAGTAATTTAACAGGAGTTTAACGGGGCTGGTCCAACTAATGAAACCAGTCACTAAAAGACAAAAAATAAAAAATAAAAGACCTAATAATGGATTGTCCATTTGAATTAGACGGTCAAACCATCAACCTAGGAACCAGTGGCTAGAACGGTTCCAGTTTTGGTTCATTTTTTTTTTAAACGTTGTTTTTTTATTATGTATATGGGTGCAAACGGATTGGATTGAATTCAAATTAGGGTAATTCAAATTAGATCCTACACTATTCACGGTAAATCAAATCTGATCAGATTTGATAGGCAAGGATCTGAATTCGAATTCGATCAGGAAGTTGGATCTACAGATTTGATCTGATCCAATCCAATTTGTTTTCTTTAAAAATTAATAAATTATTAAAAGAAAAAATATATACCAATTTAAATAAAGAAAAACAAAAAATACAAGTATTTTTAATTATTTCGTCATAGATTTATAAATATATTTATTTGAATTAGGCCATCAGTATTTGAATTAGGCCATCAATTCAAGCCCAAGAGGAGTAGTGGACAGCTGTGAAGTACATACTAAAATACCTATGAAGGACTAAAGACAAATTTTCTCTTCTATGGTTGTTCACTATAGATGGTTAGGTATATAGATGTCAACTTCCAGTCTAACCCAGACGATAGAAAGTCTACATCTAGATATGTTGGGATCCTATGCAGTTAGTCAAAATTGTAGCAAACAAAGATCCATGATAGACTCCACGACTAAGGCCAAGTACATTACCGTAAATGAGGCTTCCAAGAATTAGGAGACATTTTAATTCAGAAAATAGCATCAATGGAAAATGTTGCAAGCCCACTAACTAACACACTGACACAGAAAGTGTTTAAAGAATGCGTGGATAGTATGGGACTAAGGCTTATACCCAATTGGACCTAAGTGCAAGTGGAAGTTGTTAAATAGTATATGCCCTTAGCTTCAATTAGACTAATGTACATAAACATTTATTTGTAAATGAATAAAGTGCATTGTTGTTTCATGTTTATATTGGTATGTTTTCTGTGCATTACCCCTTAAACTGGGCACTTATGAGACTCGTGTTAGTTTAAAATGTTCTCAGCCATTGGATAGATTTAAGGAGTTTATCCTGACAAGACTGACACTAATGTGTTTCCAAATAGTTGGAGCAGTTCGTCTCATTTGTTAGAGTTAGACCTGCACAGGTAGTTAGTGTTTGGAAGAAACACTGAAACCGGACCAATTTCAAGTTATGCCCTGTACCTTGGAGATAGATGGGCAAAACTGAAAAGTTACACTTTACCCCGAACTAGATTATGGTATTGCACTAAGTGTTGGATTGGGTTGTCTTTGATATGCCAACTAGTGACATTCATCAAGGGTCAAATACTTAGGCATGTTGGGGTAGTTTGGGTAATCACTTGAGTGGGTGACCATAGTGATAGGATCGGCCTCTTTGTTGAACAAAGAAGAATATCAGCGTTTACATTCTCTCTGATGGAAACCTAAACAACCGGCAGTAGATTTTAATTATATTTGAAATCTAATTTTGCAAAATGTATTTATATGTTATATTACTATTTTATGAAAAAGTTTTGCAAAAGGTTTTAATCCAGGGATCCATTCAAGTAGAGATTGTGACATTGTAGGTTGCAACCAGGGGAGAGGTCCTTCTTTCTTCTCTCCCAGGGCAAACAGAACTTGGTTTCTTCACTCTCTTGCTCTCTCCTCTTCTTTCTTCTCTCCCAGAAACCCTATCATGACCTATCCATTGCAAGAATTGTTTTTTATCAGTTTTCCTTTGAGTTTTTGCAAGAAAAACATTGGGGAAATCAAGCTCACAAATCCCAGTTGATTCAAGGCAGTTGGATAGTATTTTTGTAGGAAATAGTGTTGCTAAATCGACTTCTCATTCACTGTGCCATCTTCAATTAGAGGCCGGTTTTGGGCGTAAACTACCACTCTAGGAGTCGTGATTTGTGGACTCCATATCAGGTACAATTAGTTTTAATTTTGGTTTCACATCTAGTCCGGTTCAATGCAAGACCGACCTAGAAATTTCAGATTTCAAAATCTTTGAGAAACCAGTTAACGAATGGGGTTAGAAAATTTTTGCCTAGAAATTCAACCAGCCATTAGTGACAGGATTTGAGCCTATGACCTCAAGGTTATGAGCCTTGCGAACTACCAAGCTGCTCTACCCCACGCCGAAGAGAAGAACTGGGAACTATATTGGAGTATCATTGGTGTGTTCCAGTATCTTACTATTACACGGTTGGACATCTTGTTTTTCATCAACAAAGTTTGTTAGTTTCTTCACTCTCCATTGATTGAACACTGGGCCACTGTGAAATGGATCTTATAGTACCTCAAGCAAACAACCGATCATGGACTCCATTTCTACTCCACTTCAGCCCCATTCACTCTTTAGGCTTTCTTTGATGCTGATTGGGCCAATTTCCCCGATAACCGACATTCTATTGGTGGTTATCTCATTTATTTAGGATGAAACTTGGTTTCCTAAAGCTCTAAGAAGCAACCCACCATTGCTCATTCTAGTACTAAGTTTGAATTCCGGGCTTGTGCTAATGTTTCCATGGAGGTGCTTTGATTTGTTCCTTGCTATAAGATTTGGGCCTATCACTAACTCGGATGCCGGTTATTTGGTGTGACAATATTGGCAGCATGTATCTTGCAGCCAACCCTGCCTTTTGTGCTCATATGAGACATATTGAGGTCGACTTCCATTTCTTGAGGGATATTGTGCTCAAACATTCTCTCTCTGTTCAGTTTATATCCTCCGGTGATCAGGTTGTGGATCTTCTAACCAAATCAGTTAGGGGTACTCGCTTTGCTTCTTTCCAGTCCAAGCTTCATGTCCTTCCTAGACACTTCACTTGAGGAGGCGTGTTAGAGCATGTTTCAGATAAAGTCCTTAACAAATCTGGATCTCACTTCACTCTCTCTTATCTCTAGTGTACCTTATCTCCTAACTTATAGTTGTTAGTGTTGTAACCCAACTCTAACACCTTAAGTGTTTGTGTTGCAATCAAACTATGATTAATTGATCACTATGAATACATAAGGGTTCGATCACCTAACCTATCAAACCATTCTTCAATCTTTACTGTGTGAGTTCTTTAACTGGTATTTAGGTTCCACACATCACATTACATCAGATTTTGAGAATCTCCAATCCAAATCTGAATATGGTGGTTCCAAGCAAATTAAAGTTGGTAATTGATGATGCACGTTTGGGTAGCTCCCTGCTGGTAGGTGACTCAGATGCCTAGCTGAACAATCCCTACCTAGAATGTGGCTCGAATGCCTAGTTGAACAGTCCCTACTTGGAATGTGGCTCGGATGCCTAGCTAGATGTTTCCTAGCTGGAAGGTGGCTTGGACGCCTAGCTGAGTGGTTCCTAGTTGGAAGGTGGCTTGGGTGCCTAGTTGAATGGTTCCTAGCTCGAAGGTGGCTTGAGTGCCTAGCTGAATGGTGACGAGTTGTATAACTTATTGGGGCGACCTGCAAGGAAATAGTGTCAGAGTGCCCAGGTTGCTTTACCCGAGGTGGGCACTCTAATGCTTAAGTCTGGAAGTTGGAGATTTTTTGAGAGAGCTAAAAGCAAGATAGAGAGCCGTAAGAGCTAAATTGCGCATCTACCTTCTAAGGTTGGAGGTAAGGCCCTTATATAGGCATTGTTTGGCGTGGGCATCACACATAGCATCCGAGATCTCCGGGAAGACGTGCCTAACTGGTCCAAAGTCCTTGAAGGTAGTCATGCACATAAGCCAATTTTTGTGCCTTACTCGGTTTCCTTCGAAACATTCGGTGTGAGAGCTGACTTCCGAGAGACCCAGGAGTAACGAGATGCATGTAGAGTTGGTTAATGAGAACATCTCATAGGTCGCCACCTAGACCTCAATCAGGTCGGCAAGCCCTCGAGGGAGGTCACTCCTCACATTGAGGTCACTTCAATCGGTACTAACGAGGTACCATAGGTCGGCCCTAAACGAGGTGCTACTAGCTGTGTAGATGAGGTTGCCAAATTGGTAAAGGCAGGTCACCAGGTCAGCTGAGGAAATCTGCCAGGTTGGCAGCAAAGGTAGGTCGCCAGGTCGGAAGCAGAGGCAAGTCGCCAGGTCGGCAGCAATGGTAGGTCACCAGGTTGGTGGCAGAGGCAGGTCACCAGGTCGGCTGAGGAAAGCTGCCAGGTTGGCAGCAAAGGTAGGTCGCCAGGTCGGAAGTAGAGGCAAGTCGCCAAGTCGGCGGCAATGGCAGGTCACCAGGTTGGTGGCAGAGGCAGGTCACCAGGTTGGCAACAGAGGCAGGTAGGTCGCTAGGTAGGATTCATCATTTTGGCTAAGGTAGGTCATCGCCTAGGTGATGCTGGGGTGTCATCCAACTATTTTGAGATGCCATGTTTCATGATGTCGGTGGAGGGACAAATCTATCCTCATCAATAATGGTGCAGGTTTGTTATTTACTCATGTTGGATCTTCTCTGCTCTCATATAATGAACATAAATTTTAGTTGAAGAATATCTATCATGTTCCTAGTATTACAAAAAAAATCTTTTGTTTGTTAATAAGTTCACTAAGGACAACAATTTGATCTTTGAATTTCATTGTACATTCTTCTCATTAAAGGATCATACGGGGAGAATTCTTCTCAGAGGACCTAGTAGAGATGGACTCTATCAGTTCTCGGTTATAACTTTAACTTCATCATATCCAACATGGCACCATAGGTTCAGTCATGTAGCTTTTAAAGTAGTCAGACATGTCTTGTCTAGTTTTGGTCTTCCTTACAGTGGATCTATTAAAAATAGTTCTATTTGTAGTTCTTGTCAATTACAAAAGAGTCATAGGTTACATTTATCTGAGTCCAATACAATTATTTATGTTCCACTGCATTTGATTTATTCTGATGTATGGGGTCCATACCACACAACTTCTAATAATGGATTCAATTACAATGTAATGTTTATGGGTGCATACTCTAAATTTTTGTGGATTTTTCCTATTATATGCAAGTCAAATGTATTTTGTAGATTTATTTTCTACAAACCCCAGAATGCAGATCTTTGATCTACGTAAATGTCTTCTCCTCCACGCAAACCAACACTTCTTCCAATGAAAAAATAGAAAAAAAAAACCTAATTTCTCTATTAATTTACATCAGAATAAATCCTATACATTTCGTCTAAAAAATAAAAAAAAATATTTACAGACAAAGAATGAATAGAATAAAATGATACAATAGGTGCACAAATTCTTGGCGCCAATAAGAGATTTCGATCTTCACCAAACGAGGCGCCAATAAGAGATTTCGATCTTCACCAAACGAACAACCCATAATTCAAGAAATAAATATAGAACATTTCTATAAATATTGCAGATAAATAGAAAACTAATTTCAGATCATTCACCCATAGTTGAGAACCAAATTCTCAGAGAAAATCCTAATTTGCACAAATCCGGTAAAACCGATTTTGCCTATTTGCGTAGGTTCAAATCAGGTCTGATTTTGGTTCAAGAATGTGAACCTAGCTCTGATACCACTGAAGGGATGGGAGATCCATCATATGGATGGCCGAACCCTGCAAGAAGGTTGGGCGAAATTTCAAAAATTTCTCTCTCCCATTTGGGAATCGTATTCCCTAATTTAGAAAACTGCATTTTCAATGTTCGTTCTTGAATTAAAACTATACTAGATCTGAAACCAAAAGGGAAGTGAGGGATATACTTAATACAAAGTAAACATAACTCCCAATGTAGGTGCTCACACCCAAGGAAAAGACCAAAACCCACCTCCACTGAAGATGACACAATGTATGGTGAAGCAGGATCAGTAGGATGGTTCTTCAGCAAGAACTTGAATTCTTCAGTAAGAATCGAAGAAGGGATAGTGAGCATGACATCAAATTGTTTCTTCTAGCAAGAAACAATATCAAGAACCCTTCTTGATCAGTTACACAGGTGGAAATCGAATTGGGTAGGGGCGACAAGAACTAGGGAGAATTTTACAGGTTGTTGAGAGTGTTGAAACTGAAGAGTTCACCCCCTATTTATAGCCTTCTTTGGATTAGCCTCCTAATCCAATTAGGAGAAAGTTTCTTTATCCAAATCTAATATTTGGATCTGGACTCTTAAATGGATAAGACTTATCTTATCCTTTAGCCATTCCTAATCAGGTTATAAATCAGATTTTGCCCCCTTTTAATTAACTGAATTAAGCCCAGTTCGAAATGGGCTTTAGGCCCATTAAGTCACATAGCTCACTTACCCTTTAATCTGCTGACTAACTTGGCTCTCTTTGTATGGCGTGGGACCCTAACATCGATCTACACATCAGCCACATGGGTTCAGCCCAGCCTATGTTACAAGGCCTGGCTGAATTCACTGAAGGACACAGTGAACCCCTAAGTCCATCACCATGGGCTCTTAATGGGCCCAACATTTACACTAAATGGTCCTTGGGTCCAACCACCTTATGAAAACCCAAGGACTGTGGGCAGATGCAAAATTAGCCCATCAATGGTCTTACACTTAACCTCTCAGCCCTTAATGATCAAACACTACTCGACAAAAGAGGATCTCTCCCTCGGCTGCAAGGTACAGTGTTGCACTCTGTACTCACATGGATCCTGGGAATTAAAACATTTTGCAAATAATTTGAAATCATAATATATATATATATTTGTATATCTCTATAAAAAAATATTTTGCAAAAAAAATTTCAAACACATTTGAAATCCACTACCGGTAGTTTAGGTATCCATCAGAGAGAGTGCATTCCCTGATCTTTCACTTTGTTCGACAAATGGGCTAATCCTATCACTATGATCACCCACTCATGTAAATTCTCGGACTGTCCCAACATACCTAGGTTTTGACCCCCTCTAAGGACCTCACTGATTGCCATATTAAAGATAGCCTAATCCATCACCTAGTGAAGTACCATAATCGAGTCTAGGGGTTAGGTGTAACATTCCAGTTTTGCCCATCTTTCTCCAAGGTCTAGGATAATACTAGAATTTGGTCCGGTTCAGGGTTTCAAGAAAACCCACACTGCATGTACCTTAGGTCTCACCCTGGCAGTTGAGACAAGCCACCCCAACCAACTTGGCGGCACATCAGTGTCAACCTTGGTAGGATAAATCTCCCCAGATCTATTTGATGGCTATGAAGATTCTGAACTTACACGAGTCTCATAAGTGTCCAGTTTAAAGATATTACATAGAAACACATCATAATGACATGAATCAATTATGCACTTTATTCATTTACAATAAAGGACAATAAGTACATGGTGGGTGTCGAACCCAACCAAAGATAAATAGTCTTGCTCCAATTAAATAATTTGTAGATAGTGATGAGCAAGGTCGTCTCCACAGGGATTGGGTGGATTTATTTCCAAGTAACGAAGTAAGGGGGTTTGTAAAGTTAAGGAAAATAAGAAAATAGCAGAAATTAACAGAAAACAAAGATTAAATCGATGGGAGATGGCTTCCGGTTGAAGGGACAAGTTCAGCTTTGATTCGTAGCATTGATCCTTGATGCAAAGATAGATTCATATGTTTATGAATAAATTGGTTATAGCTATTAACAAGCTCTAACAACCAGCCTCTACTCTTATTATTCGACAACCAAAACAAGCTCTTTGGTTGCTTCCCTTATTAATAGACAGTCCTAAACAAGCTCTTAGGATTTAACCTATTAATAGCATTAAGAGGGGAGAGACCCAATTCTAGTCAGCGATCTCACAAGCTCGAATCATTTAAACCAGATCATACATTTTCCTAACATAGATCGAAAACTTTTTTGCAATCAATTTATGTTACTTTCCACCATGATCGAACCTACCAATCATATACGAAGCAGGAGGTTCAATCGGCCATAGATTATTTTCATTGAATGAGCAAGGGGCCCTTCTTGCTTAATCAATAAAAATAATCCTCATAGTTAATCACAAAAAACATATGAATACCCATAAACAATGAACTGAAATAAAACTCAATTAGATCTCACAATGTTATAGAATCAAAGCTTCCCTAACCCTTCAACCAGAAATAGAAACTTACAGACACTTCATGATGAAATCGCAGCTTCCAGATGAGAAAGGGGGGCGAACTCTTGCTTCTTCCTCCTTGGTTGCTGCTTTCTCTCTCTGAAGACTGAAGCTCTCTTGGAGGAATTGATGCCTTGGGTGCTAGTCCGCCCCTCCTTTATATAGATTTGGGGAGAGGGCTGTTCTCCAACTCCCTTTAGGAGATTATCCTCAAAATTGGAAAGTCCTAGTCTAATCTGAACTTATCCTATCCTAACTCATATCTCAATCTCTTATCTTTCTAGGATTACAATTTGAAAATTTAAATCTGATAAAACTCTCTTTCTTGAGATTACATTCAACTTCTATTCTAATGGGACTCTTGGTTCTTGAATTCGAGCTGGGCTTCTTTAACAATTCGGGCTGCTTCAAGGCTCTTCTGCGAAGTGGGCCTTGCTACGAAATTGCTCCGACTTTGGGCCCGAATTTGTCTTTGATGCGGACTGACTCTGCCAAAACCCAAAACATAAAAGTTATGGGCCTTTTCCTTTTCATTCCATTTCTTCTTGAATTGTCCAAATTGGAGTCCGGAATTGAGAGTTATGCCCAGATCACTGATCGGTGCCGAAACTGTGTAAAATCATCCGATTAGCCTTGTTTTCTTCCAATCGCCTTCTTGCTTGCCCTGAATCGAGATACAAGAGTAATGAGTCCAATTAGGTACCAATTAAGTGTAAAATACTGAATATTGAGGGATAAAGATATGACAAATTTTATTCTCATCAGTACATCAATCTGATTGGAGCTAAGGGCATACACTGTCTAACAGCTCCCACTTGCACTTAGGTCCAATCGAGTACAAGCCGGAGTGCCAGACTTTCCACGTGTTTCTCAAACACTTTATGTGTCAGTGGCTTAGTCAATGGGTCTGCCACATTCTCCGCTGATGCTACCTTTTAACATCAATCTCCCGTAGATCCATTGTTGTCACACAATAATGGAATGGGTGATATGCTGAATTCCAAATTCTAGAATGAACACCTTCGTTCATCTGGCAGCCTCACTTACGGCAATGTGTTCGGCTTGGGTTGTGGAATCTACCATTCTTACTACACAGGACCCCATCGTGAAGATGTAACCAGATGTAGACATTCTACCATCTGAATCTGACTGGTACTTAGTATCAGTATACCTGACGATCTGTAGTGAACTACCATCGAATACCAGACAAAACTCATTCTGACTTTCGAAGGTATCTTAGTATATTTTAACAACTGTCCAGTTCTCCTAACCTGGGTAAGATTGGTATCTACTTACCACACTCACTGCTTAAGTAATGTCAAGACAAGTGCATAACATGGCATTAATGATGCTCCCTATGGCCGAGGCATAGGGAATCTCTTTCATGCCCTTAATCTCTTCGAAACTCTTGGGAGACATACCCTTGGAGAGAGTGACTCCGTTCCTAAAAGGAACATTTCCTTTCTTGGAGTTCTCCATACTGTATCTTTTGACAATTTTATCAATGTAAGTAGACTGAGATAATCATATTATCCTCTTTGATCTATCTCTATAGAGTCAAAGTCCCAATATGTAGGAGGCTTCTCCAAGATCTTTCATGGAGAATTGCTGCGAAAGCGACACTTTCACCGTAGTTAACATTCCTACATCATTCCCAATGAGTAAATGTCATCTACATATAGAACCAAGAACGTAAACTTATCTCCCACTATCTTCCTGTAAATACAGGGCTCATCCGGATTCTACTCAAAGTCAGACTGTTTGACGGTATAGTCAAACCGGATGTTCCAGTTCTTAGAAGCTTGCTTAAGTCCATATATGGATCGATTAAGTTTACATACCATGTATTCATAACTTGCAACTATGAAACCTTGCAGTTACTGCATATAGATATCTTCAGTAATATCTCCATTCAAGAACGCAGTTTTGACATCCATTTGCCAAATCCCGAAGTCATGGTATGCTGCTACAGCTGGCAGGATCCTAATGGATTTAAGCATGTCCATGGGCGAAAAGGTTTCCTTATAGTCGATTTCCTCTTTCTGAAAGTACCCTTTCACCACAAGACGAGCCTTGTAGGTCTCAACCTTACCATCGGGGCCCTTCTTCCTCTTATAGATCCATTTGCAACCAATTGCTTTTATCCCAAGGGTGAATCTACTAGAGTCTAGACTCCATTGGTCTCCATTGAGTCCATCTCAACTCTCATGGCATCGATCTACTTCAGGGAATCTATGTCCAACATATCTTTCATATAAGTCATGGGATCCTCCTCACTGGTCGTGGCTTCCACCAAGTAACTTTCTTAGTCATAGCCGTAACAAACTGGAGGCCTGGAAACCCGGGTAGATCTTTTAGGTTGGTTATTTTCTAGAGCTCGTGGGACATATCTCACTACCCCTGGGTTCTCCTCATCAAAAACAACTTCTTGATGAACATTATCCAGGATGTAATCTTCCTCTAGGAAGTAGGCATTTCGATTGCAAAACACCTTTTGCTCTTTTAGATCATAGAATAAGTAACCCATAGAGCCTTTGGAGTAACCTACAAATAGGCAATAGTTGGTCTTGGATTCCAATTTGTCAGCACTAGTTCTTTTAACATGTGCTAGCAACCCCAAATCTTCAAATGTCTCACACTGTGTTTCTTACCGGTCCATAGCTCATATGGAGTCTTAGGAATAGATTTGGTTGGAACCTGGTTCAGCATGTAAATCGCAGTCTCTAATGTGAAACCCCAAAAGGATATGGGTAACTCTGAGGGGATGAGAAGTAAACAAACCATATCTAATAGAGTCCAATTTCTCCTCTTTGACACACCGTCTAATTGTGGTGTAGCAGGAGGAGCCAGTGGTGATACAACCCCATTTTCCTTTAAGTAGTCCTTGAATTCGTCAAAGAGATATTTGCCTCATCGATCTGATCGAAGGGCTTTAATATTTCTTCCCAACTGTTTCTTGACCTCTTGTTTGAATTCTTAAAAATTTTCAAATGATTCAGACTTGTGTCTCATTAAGTACACGTAACTATACCATAAAAAATCATTAGTAAATGTTATAAAATAAATGTGTTAGTTACGTGTCCTAACATTCATGGGACCACATACATCAGTATGTATAAGATCAACCATGCCTAAAGATCTTTCAGGCTTTCCCGTAAATGGTCGCTTCGTCATCTTACCCTGAAGGCAAGGTTCATAGGTTGGAAGATCTTCTACAGTTAGAAAATCCGAAAGACCATCCTTTACCAACCTTGAAATACGATTTATTTTAATGTGGCCAAATTGGTAATGCCACAGGCATGTGAGATTAACTGTATCACAAGTACTCTTCCTAGGGATTATTTCCGACGTAGTTTTGGTTATGTTTTTTTCTAGAGAATGATTGAGAACATAGAGACTGTTCTCAAGTTCTCTGTATGCGACAAATTTGTTATTCCATTCAATAGTAATCACATTACTAAATAAGATAGAATAACCATCCTGATGTGGGCGGATTTGGCCCTCCAACAATATTGTGAAACATGGCACCTCATGACAACTAAGTGCAGCTCGGCACCTAGTCAACCCGGCACCTCACAGGCAGCTCGGCACCTAGGCAGTTCGGCACCTCATAGGCAGCACGACACCTCACAGGCAGCTCGGCACCCGGCCAGCCCGACACCTCACAGGCAGCTCAGCACCTGGTCAGCCCAGCACCACACGGGCAGCTCGGCACCTGGTCAGCCCGGCACCTCACAGGCAACTCGGCACCTCATAGGCAGCTCGACAACTTACAGGCAGCTCGCCACCTGGTCAGCCCAGCACCTCACAGACAGCTCGACACTTCACAGGAAGCTCGCCATCATACAGCCTGGCACCTTACAGACAGCTCGACACTTCGCAGGTAGCTCACCACTAGGCAGCTCGCCATCATGTAGCCTGGCACCTTACAAACAGCTCGACACTTCACAGGCAGCTCACCACTAGGCAGCTTGACATCACGTAGCCTGGCACCTTACAGATAGCTCGGCACTTCATAGGCAGCTCGCCACTAGGCAGCTTGCCATCATGCAGCCTGGCACCTTACAGATAGCTCGGCACTTCACAAGCATCTCGCCACTAGGCAGCTCGCCACCAAGCAGCCTGGCACTTACAAACAGCTCGCCACTAGGCATCTCGCCACCAAGCAGCTCGACACCTCACAGGCAGCTCGCCACCATGCAGCCGGGCACCTTATAGGCAACTCGCTTCCTAGTCAGACCGACCATCGCATGACAATCACAAGGAGCTCACCACCGTACCCCGCATTTTATGGGATTATGAATTGTAACGGGTATATTAGCTCACCCACTCCCCGGTTTAGGCGGAAATGGGCAACCTTACTGGTTGGTTGCTTTATCCCCACCTAGCACAAAAACAGGTCCCATCACAGCGGGAATCCAGGAACTGCTCCACCAAACCCATGAGGACTCCAATATAGAAAGGCCTCACCCCCCCCCCCTCCCAGGGGCAAGAGGAGAAGAAAAGAACATGAGTAATCTCTGCTCTCTAGCTCTCTCATTCTCTAATATCATTTTCAGCTCACAACTAAGAACTAACTTAGCAATCGGAGTGACCTCGCCGGGTAAACACCCCCGGATTCTTTGGTTCATCTCTTGCAGATCAACCAGGTCCGTCGTCTACCATGATGAGCAGATCATCTCTGGCAGGGAGCAGCCGGGTTGCGTTATACTAGGGAGCTCCACTTCAGTCTCTGAGTCATCAACCACTTGGGAGCAGACGAAATGACGAGGTACTTAGCCAAAAAAAATGATACGTGACCAGAAATTGGAACACCATTTGGCGCCGTCTGTGGGAAACGCTACAAAAATCTAAGTTCTCATCTTACAAAAAGCTAAGTCCTCTTCTCTCAGAAAGCGTAGTCCTCACTTTTTAGAAATTGAAGCTCTCGTTTTATAGTTTCCATTTTTTATGAACTCAAAGACTATGCAGGGAGCTAACAAACTAAGCAGCTCTACCAACTTTACTTTCAATTTAGATAAAACCACATCAGTCCTCTTCGCGAGGTCCCCTCTACAAAGATGAGCTCTTCGTGGCTTCCGTGGGAGTTGGCAGCCAACAGACTACATGGGCGCCCTTACTAGTCAAGCCTTCCAAGGCTCCCGTGCAAGCTGGCAACCTAAAGTTAGTAGTGCTGCTCCCAAAGGTTGAGCTCCTAGTAGCTTCTTGTAGGAGTGGGTGACCGGCATCACGAGGCTGATGCAACGCAATCATAGCTCTAAGGCGTCCCCCCGGCGGCCTGGAGACCTGCGCGGGGCCCGGCGGCTGGGCAGCCTGGCACATGCGCCAACCTGGCGCGGATGCTGACCTGGCGGCCTGGCCTAGGCACGAACTGACGAACTGATAAAAGACTTCTTCATCACTTAATTCTCAGTTGCCTCCTTGTCATGGGCACTTAAGACCCAATCGCCACTTCGGCATGGGCGAGCTAGTCCCAATCGCCTCCTTGGCATGGGCACTTAAGACCCAGTCACCACTTCAGCATGGGTGAGCTAGTCGCAGTCGCCTCCTTGGCATGGGCACAAGACCCAGTCGCCTCTTCGGCATGGGCGAGCTAGTCCCAGTCGCCTCCTTGGCATGGGCACATAAGACACAATCGCCTCTTCGGCATAGACAAAATCAACAAGAGTGGACTATAAGACGCTCCCAGAGCCTAAGGGCTAAAGTATCGAACTGGCAGAGGCCTCGGCACCACATAAGACCCAGTCGCCTCTTTGGCATGGGCAAAGTCTAGGAGTGGACTGCGAGTCGCTCTCAGAACCTAAGGAATTGAATCAACGCTTAAGAACTCATCGAATTATGGGCCAAAAGGAGAAATCTACTCCCTTAGCCAAGTTACTTTCAGTCCGGGAGTGGGGGACAAAGGATGAGGGCGGATTTGGCCCTCCAATAATATCGTGACACATGACACCTCATGACAACTAAGTGCCGCTCGGCACGTGGTCAGCCCGGCACCTCACAGGTAGCTCAACACCTAGGCAGCTCGGCACATGGTCAGCCCAGCACCTCACAGGCAGCTCAGCACCTCACAGGCAGCTCGGCACCTGGTCAGCCCGACACCTCACAGGCAGCTCAACACCTAGACAACTCGGCACCTCATAGGCCGCTTGACACCTAGTTAGCCCAGCACCTCACAGACATCTCGGCACTTCACAGGCAGCTCACCACTAGGCAGCTCGCCATCATGTAGCCTGGCACCTTACAGACAGCTCGGCACTTCACAGGCACCTCGCCACTAGGCAGCTCACCATCATGTAGCCTGGCACCTTACAAACAGCTCGGCACTTCACAGGCATCTCACCACTAGGCAGCTCACCATCATGCAACCTGGCACCTTACAGATAGCTCAGCACTTCACAGGCAGCTCGCCACTAGGCAGCTCGCCATCATGCAGCCTAGCACCTTACAGACAGCTCAGCACTTCACAGGCAACTCGCTACTAGGCAGCTTGCCACCAAGCAGCCGGGCACTTACAAACAGCTCGCCACCAAGCAGCTTGGCACCTCACAGGCAGCTCGCCACCATGCAGCCTAGCACCTTATAGGCAACTCGCTTCCTAGTCAGACCGACCACCACATGACAATCCCGAGGAGCTGACCACCGTACCCCGCATTTTACGGGATTATGACTTGTAAGGGCTATATTAGCTCACCCACTCCCCGATTTAGGCAGAAATGGGCAATCTTACCGGTTGGTGGCTTTATCCATGCCTAGCACAAAAACAAGTCCCATCACAGCGGGAATCCAGGAACTGCTCCACCAAACCCACGAGGACTTCAGTATAGAAAGGCCTCACCCCCCCCCCCCCCCCCCAGGGGCAAGAGGAGAAGAAAAGAGGATGGGTAATCTCTGCTCTCTAGCTCTCTCATTCTCTAATATCATTTTCAGGTCACAACTAAGAACTAACTTAACCATCGGAGTGACCTCGCCGCGTAAACACCCCCGGATTCTCTGATTCATCTCTTGCAGATCAACCAGGTCCGTCGTCTACCATGATGAGCAGATCATCTCTGGCAGGGAGCAGCCGGGTTGCGCTACACTAGAGAGCTCCACTTCAGCCTCTGAGTCATCGACCACTTGGGAGCAGACGAAATGACGAGGTACTTAGCCAAAAAAAATGATACGTGACCAGAAATTGGAACACCAATTGGCGCCGTCTGTGGGAAACGGTACAAAAATCTAAGTTCTCATCATACAGAAAGCTAAGTCCTCCTCTCCCAGAAAGCTTAGTCCTCACTTTTTAGAAACTAAAGCTCTCGTTTTATAGTTTCCATTTTTTATGAACTCAAAGACTATGCAGTGAGCTAATAGACCAAGCAGCTCTACCAACTTTACATTCAATTTAGATAAAACCTCATCAGTCCTCTTCGCGAGGTCCCCTCTACAAAGATGAGCTCTTCGTGGCTTCCGCGGGAGTTGGGGGCCAACAGACTACATGGGCGCCCTTACTAGTCAAGCCCTCCAAGGCTCCCGTGCAAGCTGGCAACCTAAAGTTAGTAGTGCTGCCCCCGAAGGTTGAGCTCCTAGTAGCTTCTTGTAGGAGTGGGTGACCGGCATCATGAGGCTAATGCAACGCAATCATAGCTCTAAGGCACCCCCCTGGTGTGGCCTTGCGACCTGCTCGGGGCCTGGCGGCCTACATGCGGCTTAACGTCCTGCTTGCGGCCTGGCGGCCTGGCAGCCTGGCACATGCGTCGACCTGGTGCCGCCTGGCGCGGGCACTAACCTGGCGGCCTGGCTCAGGCTTGAACTGACGAATTGATAAAAGACTTCCTCATCACTTAAGTCTTAGTCGCCTCCTTGAGATGGGCACTTAAGACTAGTCGCCACTTCGGCATGGGCGAGCTAGTCCCATTCGTCTCCTTGGCATGGGCACTTAAAACCTAGTCGCCACTTCAGCATGAGTGAGATAGTCCCAGTCGCCTCCTTGGCATGGGCACTTAAGACCAAGTCGCCTCTTCAGCATGGGCAAGGTAGTCCTAGTCGCCTCCTTGGCATGGGCACATAAGACACAATCGCCTCTTCGGCATAGACAAAATCAACAAGAGGGGAATATAAGTCGCTCCCAGAACCTAAGGGCTAAAGTACCGAACTGGTAGAGACCTCGGCACCACATAAGACCCAGTCGCCTCTTTGGCATGGGCAAAGTCCAGGAGTGGACTGCGAGTCACTCTCAGAACCTAAGGAATTGAATCAACGCTTATGAGCTCATCGAATTACGGGCCAAAAGGAGAAATCTACTCCCTTAGCCAAGTTACTTTCAGCCCGGGAGTGGGGGGCAAAGGATGAGGGCGGATTTGGCCCTCCAATAATATCGTGACTCATGACACCTCATAACAACTAAGTGCTGCTCGGCACATGGTCAGCCCGGCACCTCATAGGCAGCTCGACACCTAGGCAGCTCGGCACCTCACAGGTAGCTCGGCACCTGGTCAGTCCAGCACCTCACAGGCAGCTCGGCACCTGGTCAGCCGGACACCTCACAGGTAGATCGACACCTAGACAACTCGGAACCTCATAGGCATCTCAACACCTTGTCAGCCCAGCACCTCACAGACATCTCGGCACTTCACAGGCAGCTCGCCAGTAGGCATCTCGCCATCATGTAGCCTGGCACTTTACAGACAACTCGGCACTTCAGAGGCAGCTCGCCACTAGGCAGCTCGCCATCATGTAGTCTGGCACCTTACAAACAGCTCGGCACTTCACAGGCAGCTCGCCATCTTGCAACCTGGCACCTTACAGATAGCTCAGAACTTCACAGGCAGCTCGCCACCATGCAGCCTGACACCTTATAGGCAACTCGCTTCCTAGTCAGACCGACCACCGCATGACAATCCCGAGGAGCTCACCACCGTACCCCGCATTTTACGAGATTATGACTTGTAACGGCTATATTAGCTCACCCACTCCCCGATTTAGGCGGAAATGGGCAACCTTACCGGTTGGTGGCTTTATCCCCACCTAGCACAAAAACAGGTCCCATCCTAGCGGGAATCCAGTTACTGCTCCACCAAACCCACGAGGACTCCAGTATAGAAAGGCCTCACCCCCCACCCCTCCCGCAGGGGCAAGAGGAGTAGAAAAGAGGATGGGTAATCTCTGCTCTCTAGCTCTCTCATTCTCTAATAAAATTTTCCGCCCAAAACTAAGAACTAACTTAGCCATCGGAGTGACCTCGCCAGGTAAACACCCCCGGATTCTCTGATTCATCTCTTGCAGATCAACCAGGTCCGTCGTCTACCATGATGAGCAGATCATCTCTGGCAGGGTGCAGCCGGGTTGCGCTACACTAGGGAGCTCCATTTCAGCCTCTGAGTCATCGACCACTTGGGAGCAGACGAAATGACGAGGTACTTAGCCAAAAAAAATGATACATGACCAGAAATTGGAACACCATTTGGCGCCGTCTGTGGGAAACGCTACAAAAATCTAAGTTCTCATCCTACAAAAAGCTTAGTCCTCTTCTCCCAGAAAGCATAGTCCTCACTTTTTAGAACCTGAAGCTCTCCTTTTATAGTTTGCATTTTTTATGATCTCAAAGACTATGCAGGGAGCCAACAGACAAAGTAGCTCTACCAACTTTACTTTCAATTTAGATAAAACCTCATCAGTCCTCTTCGCGAGGTCCCCTCTACAAAGATGAGCTCTTCGTGGCTTCTGCGGGATTTGGCGGCCAACAGACTACATGGGCGCCCTTACTAGTTGAGCCTTCAAAGGCTCCCGTGCAAACTGGCGACCTAAAGTTAGTAGTGCTGCCTCCGAAGGTTGAGCTCCTAGTAGTTTCTTGTAGGAGTGGGTGACCGGCATCACGAGGATGATGCAACGCAATCATAGCTCTAAGGCGCCCACCCGGTGGCCTGGTGACCTATGCGGGGCCTGGCGGCCTACGTGCAACCTGACGGCCTGCGTGCAGCCTGGCGACCTGGTAGCCTAACACATGCGCCGACCTGTCGCCCCCTGGCGCAGGCACTGACCTGGCGGCCTGGCCCAGGCGTGAACTGACGAACTGAAAAAAGACTTCCTCATCACTTAAGTCTCAGTCGCCTCCTTGGCATGGGCACTTAAGACCCAGTCGCCACTTCGGATGGGCGAGCTAGTCCCAATCGCCTCCTTGGCATGGGCACTTAAGACCCAGTCGCACAGCATGGGTGAGCTAGTCCCAGTCACCTCCTTGGCATGGGCACTTAAGCCCCAGTCGCCTCCTTGGCATGGGCACTTAAGACCCAGTCGCCTCTTCGGCATGGGCGAGCTAGTCCCAGTCGCCTCCTTGGCATGGGCACATAAGACACAATCGCCTCTTCGGCATAGACAAAATCAACAAGAGTGGACTATAAGTCGCTCCCAGAGCCTAAGGGCTAAACTACCGAACTGCCAGAGACCTTGGCACCATATAAGACCCAATCGCCTCTTTGGCATGAGCAAAGTCCAAGAGTGGACTGCGAGTCGCTCTCAGAACCTAAGGAATTGAATCAACGCTTATGGGCTCATCGAATTACGGGCCAAAAGGAGAAATCTACTCCCTTAGCCAAGTTACTTTCAGCCCGGGAGTGGGGGGCAAAGGATGAGGGCGGATTTGGCCCTCCAATAATATCGTGGCACATGACACCTCATGACAACTAAGTGTAGCTAGGCACGTGGTTAGCCCGACACCTCACAAGCAGCTCGACACCTAGCAGCTTGGCACCTCACAGGTAGCTCGGTACCTGGTCAGCCCAGCACCTCACAAGCAGCTCGGCACCTGGTCAGCCCGGCACCTCACAAGCAGCTCAACACCTAGACAACTCGGCACCTCATAGGCAGCTCGACACCTAGTCAGCCTAGCACCTCACAGACAGCTCGGCACTTCATAGGCAGCTCGCCACAAGGCAGCTCGCCATCATGTAGCTTGGCACCTTACAGATAGCTCGCCACTAGGCAGCTCACCATCATCCATCCTAGCACCTTACAGACAGCTCGACACTTCACAAGCAACTCGCCAATAGGCAGCTAGCCATCATGTAGCCTGGCACCTTACAGACAGCTCGGCACTTCACTAGCAACTCACCACTAGGCAGCTCCCCATCATGTAGCCTGGCACCTTAAAGACAACTCGGCACTTCATAGGCAGCTCGCCATCATGCAGCCTAGAATCTTACAGACAGCTCGACACTTCACAGGCAGCTCGCCATCATGTAGCCTGGCACCTTACAAACAGCTCAGCACTTCACAGGCAATTCGCCACTAGGCAGCTCGCCACCAAGCAGCCTGGCACTTACAGACAGCTCGCCACCAAGCAGCTCGGCACCTCACAGGCAGGTCGCCACCATGCAGCCTAGCACCTTATAGGCAGCTCGCTTCCTAGTCAAATCGACCACCGCATGACAACCCCAAAGAGCTCACCACCGTACCCCACATTTTATGGGATTATGACTTGTAACGGCTATATTAGCTCACCCCCTCCCCGATTTAGGCGGAAATGGGCAACCTTACCGGTTGGTGGCTTTATCCCCACCTAGCATGAAAACAGCTCCCATCACATCGGGAATCCAGGAACTGCTCCACAAAACCCACGAGGACTCCAGTATACAATGGCCTCACCCCCTTCCCCAGGGGCAAGAGGAGAAGATGAGAGGATGGGTAATTTCTGCTCTCTAGCTCTCTCATTCTCTAATATCATTTTCACCTCACAACAAAGAGCTAACTTAGGCATCAGAGTGACCTTGTCGGGTAAACACCCCTGGGTTCTCTGATTCATCTCTTGCAGATCAACCAGGTCCGTCGTCTACAAAGATGAGCAGATCATCTCCGACCGGGAGCAGCCGGGTTGTGCTACACTAGGGAGCTCCACTTCAGCCTCTGATTCATCGGCCACTTAGGAGCAGACAAAATGATGAGGTACTTAGCCAAAAAAAAATGATACTTGACCAAAAATCGGAACATCACATCCAAACACAATTTTGAGACAGAAATCAAATTTCTTCTTAAATTAGGTACGAAAAGACAATCTTTATGTACAATTGTTCATTCTCTAAAAACTAGTTCTATAGTTCCTGTAATTGTAGCAGCAACTGTTGTAGAAGTCCCCAAGTAGAGCATTACTTCTTCATCACTCAGCCTTCTACTTGTCTTGAACCCTTGCAATGTGTTACATGCATGAGTTGAAGCCCGGAGTCAATACACCAGGAAGCAGAAATGACCAACAAATTAGTCTCTATGATAAAAGATTTGAAATTACCTTGCTTCTTAGTCTTCAGATATTGAGGACGGTTCTTCTTCTAGTAGTCGGTCTGTTTGCAAAGGTGACAAGCCTATGATGCTTTGTTCTTGTTCTACTTTTTTGACTTGCTAGTCTTCCTTTGAGGCTTTTTCTTTGCCCTCCTCTTCTTCTTACCTGAATTGCCACCTTCAACAAGCAATGCTATTGGTTTATCCTTCTTAATTTGTTCTTCAGCCCTCTGCAACATATTGCTGAGTTCCTGAAGGCTAACATTTAGCTTATTCATGTTGTAGTTCATGATAAACTAATTGAAGGAGGGAGGCAAAGAGTTTAGGATGGCATCAACTTTGGTGACATGATCTAGACCTGACACGAGTGCCTCTAGTTCATTGATGTAACCCATCATTTTAAGACAATGGTCATGAACCATCTGGTTCTCGGTCATTTTTGCGGTCATAAACAACTTTCAGACCTTTTGTCGAGTAGAACGATTCTACTCTTCATACATGATCCTCAAACTATCAAGGATATCCTTGGACACTTCGATCTAAATGGCTAGGGTTCCGCACGGTTCCTCTTGGGGAGGAAGCTAAACTGGGGTCCATCAAGAAGGGAGATCATCCAATGATCTTAAGGGCACCATGGCAATGATGTGCATTCGGCCATGGCGTGCGAAGGTGCCACTATCGAACTAACATGGGCTAACTGCTTATGGCCCATGTACATAAGACATCACAGGCATGAAATAAATGCACAATTGATCCAATCAATTTTAATCATCTGTAAAACCCTAAAATAGTTAGGGTAAATTAGTATCAGCCCATTAAAGCCCATAACATTATCATATAACATTATCTAGGTACATGGGCTGAATTGTAAAAAGCAGCTCGACCCATATAGCTGAATCAGGGCTGATGCAATTTTAACTTAACAATATTGGGTCTTACTGGTTGGGCCAAATTGCATCTTGCAATTAGCCATCAAACCCTCGGCCCATTATGAAATTTTAGGGTTGTAAATAGTCCCTATTGAGCCACAGATTTGGTTTAACTAGTTTGGTCCAATCTGGGTCAAATGTGTCTAGGGTTTGGTGACCAATTCAAGATTCAATTCAAGAAGATGATCTGAAATTAATTATGGCTGATAAATGACAATCAATAATCAGCAATAAAACATAACAGTGAGTTGTTCGAGTGGCTACAAACCTGCAAGAAAGAGGTTAGTTATAGTTTGCAGATTTATTTTCTGCAAATCATAGAATGCAGATCTTCTATTTGTGCAAATGTCTTCTTCTCCTCCACGCGAACCAGCACTTCTTCCAATGAAAAAAATAGAAAAAAGCTAATTTCACTATTAATTTACATCAGAATAATCCGATACATTCCGTCTAAAAAATAAAAAAAAAAATATTTACAGACCAAGAATGAATAGAATAAAATGATACAATAGGTGCACAAATTCTTGGTGCCAATAAAAGATTTCGATCTCCACCAAACAAACACCCCATAATTCAAGAAATAATTATAGAACATTTCTATAAATATTGTAGATAAATAAAAAATTAATTTCAGATCATTCGCTCATAACTGAGAACTGAATTCTCAGAGAAAACCCTAATCTGTGCAAATCGGGTATGATGAACCTACAATTTATCTATATTTTTATGAGATTTTTGCATGAAATTTTATGCCGGTTTAATTAATTTTTGCCCTATTTTTAGCTTAATTGCAATAAAGATTTCAGGGGTAGCCAACTCATGAAAAAGAAGGCAAAAGCAAGAAAAGAAAGCCCAAAACTTATCAAGTTCAGCCCAGCCCAGCATTGAGAGCAAGGGAGTTTTCATTCGGCCCAAGTAGTGCAAGCTAACTCTTTGGAAAACTCAAGGGAAGATGCCTAGCAAGAAGGAAATTTTGACCCAGCCCAGTTTCAGCCCAAAGAATAGCCTAGAGTGCAGCCTACATGTGTTCAAAAACAAGCTAAATTGCAGCCCAAATAGCAGCCCAAAGGGAGCTAGGGGCGGCAACTCCTAGAAGTTTCTTGAAGAGAATGAGGGAGCACTCTAGAAGGTTCATGAGGGGTGTAATACACCCAATTCTAGAGACTTCAAGAAGAGGCAAGACCTTCCTTGAAAGCCTATATAAGGAGGCCTCTAGAGGGGGAGAAAGGGTCCATCACCTAATTTCAAACTCTCCTTGAGCTTTTGTTCTAAGAGAGAAGAAGAGAGAGAGATAGGCGCAAGAGAGGAGAAGAGAGGAGGAACAAGCAACATCAAGAGAAGAAGAAGCTGAATTCGAAGGGGGAGAAAACAATTGGAGATCAAGGTTTCATCCTCACTTGATTTCTGCACAATTTGGTAATCGAATTCAGCTAAGATTTATGTAATTTCTCCATCAAATTTTCCCTTCTTACTATAATCAAAGCATGTTTCATGTAAATTCAATTCTGTAATTTGTTTTCTAAGTTCATTCGAGTAAGTAGATTCAATCTTGAAGTTTCTTGTTTGGAATTTTAATTGTGGATTGTTGGCCGAACTGCTAATCTGAAATCTCAGATCTGAAATTTCAGATCATGAATTTACAAGGTCTGAATTGCTATTTTCCAATCTCAGATCTGTAAATTCAGATCATGAAATAGTGAGATCCGAACTGCTATTCTTTAAAATCATATCTGTGATTTCAGATCTTGAACTTGTAATACCTGAATTACTTGAGAAAGAATTCAGGTATCTTTAATTCAGTCTGGCCGAATTGTTCCTCTTTCTTGGAATTCCTAGAGTGCTTGAGAAAGACTCTAAGAATTCAGATCTGTCAATCAAGAGCCGAATTGAGTGCAAGGTTAGTGATAACTTGCACAATTTGGTTGGTGTTCATTCAGTTGAGTTGATGATCATCTAGCTGAAATGAAGCCCTAGAATTGCTAGATCTGAATGCATGCGATTAGATTCTTGCTAGAGATAGAAGAACCGTCACTCATGCATAGATTGAACATGTGCTCGAGAGAGGCTGTTCATTGCTTTGGGATTTCACCAAACCAAGGCTGAATCCTATTCTACTCGAATTGCCTAGAAAACTAGTTGCTGAATTTATTTTTCTATGCATCTTTAGCTTGTCTCACTTGCATACAAGGTGTTTGGTCCAATGTGTTAGAAATAACTTTGTAGTTTTAATTTCAGTTTTTCATTAGTTTTACATTTCGGTTGATCAGATAACAGTAGACTGATTTATTACTAGTAGTTGCTACATAAGTCCTCGTGGGAATGATACTCTACTCACTACTCTATTACTTGAGCGGCTAGTGCACTTGCTAGTGTCACCATGAGCCACACATCAGGGTAGAACCAATATTGCCTATTTGCGCAGGTTCAAATCAGGTCTGATTTTGGTTCAAGAATGTGAACCTAGATCTCAACTAAAGGGATGGGAGATCCATCATATGGATGGCCAAACCCTGTAGGAAGGTTGGGAAAAATTTCAAAAATTTCTTTCTCTCCCATTCGATAATCGTATTCCCTAATTTAGAAAACTACATTTCCAAGGTTCATTCTTGAATCAAAACCGGACCAGATCTGAAACCAAAAGGGAAGTGAGGGATATACCTGATACGAAGTAATAGTAACTCCCAATGTAGGTGTTCATGCCCAAGCCACCACTAAAGATGACACAGTGTATGGTGAAGCAGATCAGTAGGATGGTTCTTTAGCAATAACCTAAATTCTTCAGTAAGAATTGAACAAGGGCTCGTGAGCACGACTTCAGATTGTTTCTTTTAGTAAGAAACAATATTAAGAACCTTTCTTGATCAGTTCCACAGGTGGAAATGAAGCTGAGTAGGGGCAGAAAGAATTGGGGAGAATTTTGCAGGTTGCTAAGAGTGTGGAAACTGAAGAATTCGCCCTCTATTTATAGCCTTCTTTTAATCAACCTCCTAATCCAATTAGGAGAGAGTTTCTTGGCTCACGTATGATATTTGGATCTGGACTCTTAAATGGATAAGACTTATCTTATCCATCAGCCAATCCTAATCAGGTTATAAATCAGATTTTGCCCCCTTTTAAGTAACTGACTTAAGTCCAGTTTGAAATGGGCTTTAGGCCCCTTAAGTCACATAGCTCACTTACCCTTTAGTCTGTTGGCTAACTTGGCTCTCTTAGTATGGCATGGGACCCTAACATCGATCTACACATCAGCCATAATAACATGAATAACATGAATCAATTATGCACTTTATTCATTTACAATAAATGACAATAAGTACATCAATCTGATTGGAGCTAAGGGTATACACTATCTAACAGACTCCATGGGTATAACTAATCACCGGCCTTGCCCATGCACCCTTGAGCAAAATGGAACAGTGGAACAAAATTATCATCATGTGATAGAGTCCACTCTATCTCTTTACTAGCATTGACTTCTCACCCTTATAGTTTTTGGGATGATACAGTAGAAACAACCATATTCTTGATCAACCGACTCCCTACATCCTACACCACAAGGAGTCTCTCCATATGAGAAACTATTTGGAAAGACCCCATATTACATGTTCTTGAGAGCCTTAGTTGTGCTTGTTACCCATTCCTCCGTCCATATAAAAAGCATAAAATGGACTATTGATCTCCAATGTATCTTCACTGGCTACACCACATTTCACAAAGGGTACTGCTGTTTAGATCCAACCACTCAGAGGGAATTCATTAGTCGGCGACATGTAATTTTTTATGAGCACATGTTTCTTGGCATCTCTTCTACCATAGTCACTTCAGCTCCTTCTCAACATGGGGTTCAACTAATTCCCCCTCCATCATTTTCAAAGGTTGGTTCAAGCTCCACTCTACTTTCTTCATCTTCTTCACCACCTATTACTCCAAGTCCACCAATGATCTCCACCGAATAGATGCTATCTCCCTCCTCCAATTTGTCATCCTCTACTAAACAACTGGTACTTCATACTCGATCGGTTCAAGAATTGTTGGCCTCTACTCCAGCTATACCTACACCACTCATAAGATTACACCCCATGGTTATGCGATCTATGATTGGGTGCTCAACCTCCTCTTAGTTCACTCGTCATCCACTACCATCCGGGCTCAGCACTACTATTGCTTCTCTCAACATTGAGCCCTCTTCCTACCCTTAGGTGGCTAAATATCAGCACTAGAATGAAGCCATGGAAATCGAGTTTTATACTCTCCAGAATAATTGCACCTGACAACTTGTTCCATTTAACAAAGATATAAATCTGGTTGGGTCAAAATGGATTTACAAAATTAAATGCTAAGCTAATGGGATTTGTGACCGATACAAGGTGTAGATATACAGTGTTCACTCAAACCCTCAGAGAACACCAAGCACCACAACTAACACCACAAGGTTGCATGCGAGCAACCCATAGACAACCTTCTTTCCATGATGAACCCGCAACGTACCACAAGGTCTATGATGAACTCATAACGCACATCGCAAAATCACGATAAACCCGTGGTTCATCAAGCCCATGGTAAGGCCCGTGTGTGTCCAGAGCCACGTGGAACCTACACCATCAAAAGACATGGCGAGATGCCACATAGGGTTAGCAAGACACTGCTCGCCAAGAGGTGACATCATTAAACGCCACATCAATTAAAATAAAGTTCACAAGAGTAATAGCACATGTGAGTAATGAGAGATTTTGAGGAGGAGGAAAGCCGATCCTCAAGAGAATCCTCATGAGACACGTGGTGAAACCCCAGTGGCGCACTTAATAATTGATAGCAAATCCAATATTCCCTTTCCTGATATGTCATAGGTACCTTTATCTCCTACCTTTTAGGATCTCAAGATCTCCCCCATAAAAAGAGATCATGATAACTCTATATTTTGATGCCTTGAGGGCATCATTTTAGGGGTTATTTAGACCTTAGACTGACTAATCTGTACCCTTTTTCGGTTAAATTCAATGTTGTGACCTTTGAGGGTCCCTGTGCAAATTATGGGTAATAACTAAGAAATTTATAAAGTATTCTGCAGATTTTGGGAAGCTGGTGAGAATTCCAACTGAGAAAGGGGGTGTTTCTATGAAAAACTGAGCACAGGAGGGCTCCTCCTATTTGCTAAACCTAGAAAGACGCCCCTCCTACTGTATTAGCATACTCCCCTCTCCTTAGCCAACCCTAGGGCGCCTCCCCTCTCATTCTTTTCACCTTTAACAAACCCTAGCCGCCCCTAACTGCTAAATCTTCACCTTCCACTTCTCCCTAACATCTAATCTCAACCATCCAAGCCTTAGCAACCTCTCATATCCTTAGATCTTCACCTTGCAATCTCCACCCTCCATTCTAAGGTGGCATCTCCTTAGCAAATCCTAGGGCACCACCCACTCCTTTTAATCTCCACATTTCAGCCCTAGGCGCCCAAATCTCCACCATCCAATCCTAGGAGCTTAAATCCCAACCCTCCATACTTATAAGCACCCTCTCCTTTTCACTCTAGCGATAGGATCCCTCTAGTTTAATCCTAACTCTTCATTCCTAAACCTTAGGGGAGCCCATTTTCTACACGAACCCACTAGCCACCCCTCTCTTTCTCTCTAATCCCAATTTTGTCCACCCTTCTCTATAAAAGGACCCCAAGGGCCCTGGAGAAGGGGTTGGTTAGCCCAGTTCACAAGGCCAATGCTTCTTGAGGGGTTCAAGGGTTATAGGATGGAGGACGCCCAGTTCTTGTTAGGAGGGGTTCCTGCAAGTCGTTCGTCTAACCTTCAACTGCCGCCACTAGAGCTGATCCACCATTTTTATTTTGTTTTATTTTCTTACTTTTTGTTATTCAGTTTTTCTAGCAATTTAATTTCTGCAATTTTCGATTTTGGTTTGATTTTCTTTATGTTTTTCTTTGTCTTTTGCAGATCTAAATTTGCCCAATTCAAGGCTAAGTTGTCTTGAGGGGTTCGAGGGAATGGAGGAGGAATGGCTTGCAGTTTGTCTTCCTAGAAAGCTACCGCCACTGGATCTGAATTTCAATATATTTTTATTTACTTTCTTGTTAAGTTCAGTTTTATTTAATTTCTGAATTTCATTTGTTGTCTTTTTCAATTCTGAATATTTAATTTCAGCTTTAATAAATTTCATTTTCTTATTTTCTGCAAATCCCAAATCTGTTTTCTTTTTCTTATTTGTTCGAAACAAAATAATAATTTTCAACCTTGCTTCCCTGAGGACTCAACCCTTCCTCACCACTAAACTATGTTCTTTATTTAGCTTTGAGGATTGGAAAACTAAAAAGTATTAAATTGGTGTCCCAAGTGTTTAGTGACACATCCCGGGTGCACTAGATCCTCTTTGTATTGAAATTGATTCAATACTTAGCATTCAGCATTCAATACCCAAAACCCAGTACTTGAGTATACCTCACTTCTAGATTTCTTACCCCTAGAACTCAGCCAAAGAGTCAATTTCCCTACTCACCAGCCTTTCTCTGTCTTTCAAAGAGACCGATCCCATCCAAGCCTTACCCAACCTACAGTAGAATATTTGGTTCATCTTTGATCACAGAGAATGGCCTCACGAAGGAACAACCTTACCCCCATCCTCGAGGAGAAGAACAATGCCCCAGAAAACACTAATCCAGGAGTAGAGAACCAGCCAGAGATGGAAACACCTATTCAGGCCAACATCGAGATACTTTCAAACAAAGTCTATGAGTTCGAGGCACTTTTCGAGAACAGATCCAGAAGGTTAGAACAAATGTAGGAAGAAACTTGAAGCACCCTCCAGATTCTACTCAACCATTCAGCTTGAGCTGAACAAACCCCTGCTGCCACTATTCCCGGTGTCCCCAACTCCAATCCCAACCCTAGCTGCCATGCCTCCAACCAAACTTCTGCCATTCTTGAGCAGCCCAATAAGGCCAACCCAACCCCGACCCAAATAGGCCACCAACCCGTCCACCAATCCCATGCCTTTCCCTGCACTGACCCCATAGTAGAGGCCCCTCTCAACCGAAACGAGTTGAGGGAGTACGTCCAAGGGCTGGTGGTTGAAAGCCGCAATCGGGCCTAGGAATTGGTTTTCCTACAAAAACCTTATTCTGATCGTATCTTGTACAAGCCCTACCCTATCAGGTACACTCCTCCGAAACAATGGCCACAATACGATGGGCAGAGAGGCAGCCTGCATGAGCACATCAGCAAGTTTGAGGTCACCCTCGGTTCCTTCACTCTCGACGGGGACCTCAAAGTACATGAGTTCTCAAAATTATTGACTGGCTTGTCATACACATGGTTCGTGGGTCTCATCCCTGGGAGCATCGATTCAGGGGGTGAACTAGCCAAGAAGTTCCTATCAAAGTGGTTCACCCTGGAGAGAAAACTGATAATGGCCGACCTACGGAACGTAGAGCAAGGACTAGGGGAGGATCTTCTGGCCTACGTTATGAGGTTCCAGAAACTTACGCACTCCGTCTTCGATAAACACGCCACTAAGAGAAGTTTCATCAAGCAGTGCGTACAAGGCATGCGCCCTACCTACAGGATCGGCATTGAAAACATTGAAATTGAGACCTTTAGCCAGCTATGGAGGTGTGCGAAGAGGATGGCGCAAACCGTCAAGGACACCTCTCCATACAATAGATGAGTTAGACAGGGGCCATACCAATGCGACAATGCCGCAGGAAGAAGGAATGTCCTTCTCCCTTCCCCTGCACAAGGGAGGAGGTTATAATGATATTAAACAAGTTAGTTGAAGATAGGGCCATCAACCTACCACCACCACCAGTAGGAGTGGACACAGAGAAAGACAAGCGTGGCGGGAGGTGGTGCAACTTCCATCAAACAGCACATCATGACCTGATGGATTGATTCACCTTGAGAAGGCTATTTGTACAAAAGGTAAAGCTAGACCAGTTTTTCATAAAAGACATGTGTAGAAACTGACCCCCTCCCAGCCCATACCTAGGGATGAAGTATCAATGTAGCCGGAGAAGTTGGTCAGTACCAATCCAATGCTTTAATAGAAAAGCTAGACTAGAGGCAAGAGCTGCAATAATTTTTCACCAAGCAAGGGGCCAACACAACAATGTAGAAATTGGCCATCAAGGCACTAGCAAAAGTCTTCAGGCACCCGCTACAGCCTTATTGTCGTGACTGCTGCAATGTGGAATTCACAATGGAAGACATGTTGGCCACTAACCCCCCCCCCCCCCCCCCAACAACAGACCCCTATACATCATGGGGAAGATAGGGGGTTTCGAAATGAGAAGATCAATGGTTGACCTAGGAAGCTCCGTCAACCTTATTTCCATCCACACACTAGAATTGATTAAACGTCAGGAAAGAGGACATCAAGGGATTGCCATTAGATGTAACAGACTTCAATGGGAATGTGTCCATCACGGAAGGATCCATTGAGTTGCAGGTAGCAATAGGCTTGTTCAACATCATGTAGGAGTTCCAGGTAATCCCAAGAAGGACTTCTTACCACACTCTCTTGGGATGCCCACTGATACACAACTTGGCCCTCGTCCCATCGACATATCACCAGTGCATCAAAGCTAGATACCGGGGACGATGAATCAAGATCCCAGCCACCAGGGCCCCCTTCGACAAGTCGGAGATGCACCTACAAGGTTCCATCTACTTCACAGAACTGGCGGACGATGGGGAGATGAGGATAGCCAAGGTTGAAGGGACAAAGCCACCACATCCCACAAAGAGCAAGCCTGTGGAGACCGCCCAACGAAAGAAAAGAAGCAGATGCATTCGAGTGATAGAGAGCAATGGGAAAGACTACTACACCATCGTCAAGGATCACGAGGACGACGAACCACCCGAAACCAAGAAGGCCATTCCCAAGGTATGATTCTATAAATTATGATATATCTTGTTTGCAAAATGTAGCCTTATTGCAACTTGTACCAATGGTAAGAGTCTTTTTCAAAAAGTTCATCCTTAATGTATGACCATTACTGATGTGTTCACAAATTGAATGCATATTTATTTGCCAAAAACCACTATAATCATCAAACGAAAGACTCTAAGTAATGTTTTAACCAGCACCATTTCACTGCATCGCAAATCAATGTTGCTGCGATAATACCATTGAATGATAACTTGGCCATTGAGAATGACACAAAGGTACGACATTTAGCCACAATCTTATCAGACACAAAACCCCCAAATTTGAGACAAATAATAATGTGGGCAACAACAGTAGTTAAAGGAGGATGTTTTGGAATACTACAAGGATTCCGACCTCGTCAGACACTCCCTGTGCATAGATACCAAATTCTAGCTGGTAAAGCAGCCACAGAGGATTTTCAAGCCAAAAATAACCCTGAAGATCAAAGAGGAAGTAGAATGGCTCATTAAAGTAGGTTTTCTCAAACCTATACCACACCCTCAATGCCTAGACAATATAGTCCCAGCAAAGAAGAACAATAGGCAACTCATGTTATTATTCCCCTACCTAGTCCTTTAGCAATAGCACATCACCCAAATACTAACCACACCTTATCGCAGATGCTGTGTTGACTTTAGGGACCTAAACAAGGCTTGCCCAAAAGATGAGTTTCCTCTACCCAACATGGAGGTGTTGATAGACTCGACTATAGGACATGAGCTCTTCTCCTTCCTAGATGCCTACAGTGGGTACAACCAGATATATATGGATCTTGTAGATGCACCCTACACAGCCTTTCGGACACCAATAGGGAATTTCTACTACAAGATGATGCCCTTCGGCTTGAAGAACACAGGGGCAACATACTAGAGAACGATGACTAGTGTCTTCCATGACATGATACACAAAGAAATTGAATGCTATGTGGATGACATAGTTTTCAAAGCAAAGAAGAAAGTGGATCATTCTAAAGTCTTAAGGAAAGTCTTCACCCGATGCAGTGAATTCAAGCTAAGGTTAAACCCACTAAAATGCGCATTTTGGGTGCAGTCAGGCAAGTTCTTAGGCTATAGAGTAGAGCAGATAGGGATACACCCAGATGAGAGCAAGGTCAAAGCCATCCTAGATCTCCCACCTCCATCCAATGAGTCTCAATTAAAAACTTTCTTAGGAACGATTTCATACCTAAGGAGGTTCATCCCTGCCCTCGCGCATGCAGCACTGCTACTTATGAAGTTAGTCAAGAAGTCCATCAAGTTTAAATGGACCCAGGAGCATCAATAGACATTTGAGCAACTGAAAGCAACCTTCGCTAGGGCCCCAACAATGTCACCACCCAAGGACGGGTGAGAATTCAGGATATATATTGAAACAAGGTCAGAGGCCATAGGATGCCTACTGGTGCAGGAGGATGATGATAAAGTGGAACTCCCAATATACTATGCTAGTAGAACCCTTAAACCAGCCAAGAAAAATTATTCCCACATGGAACAATAATGTCTAGCACTGGTCTTCGCTATACAAAAATTCAGGCACTACATACTAGGACAAAAGGTGAGGCTCATCGCACAGAATGACCCAATCAAGTTCTTCATGGATAGACTTCCCCAATCCAATAGACTCGTTAAGTGGATGATGCAGCTCAATGAATACATGATAGAGTACACCCAACCAAGGGCCATCAAGTGCCAAGCAACGGAAGATCTATTGGCCACTTTCCCCTCAAGTATTGATTTTCCCATATCGAATGAAGTACCTAGAGACATGCCCATGATCGCCATGGCTGAAAGCAACAAGTGGGTCCTGACCTTCGACAAGAGTAGCACTAGCACCTCGGCCATCATCGGGGTAACCCTAACCTCACTCGATGGACAAACGTCCGCTTACTCCTTCAAACTCTAGTTCCCCTGTTCACACAACATAGCCAAGTATGAGGCCCTGGTCCTCGGTCTGATCAAAGCAATAGAAGCCAGTGCAAAATAGACAAAGGTGATTGGTGATGCTAAACTAGTGATGGGATAGCTTGACGGAAGTATGACAGTAAAGGAGGTGACCTTCCTGCCATATAGGACCTTGATCCAAAGGTTAATCTGCAACCTGGATGTAGATTTCAAACACCAAAATAGAGCCAAAAACAGGTGCAACGGGAATGTGATAAATGCATTCCATAAGTGGATGACAAAGAATGCCTCATGGTTTGTATGGAGGACTGGAGGAGGATGTATATGGACTATCTGAAAGACCATATGTTGCCCATTGACACTATACTAAGGAGGATGCTACTATCCAAGGCTAGGCGGTTTTACCTCTAGGATGGAATGTTATACAGAAAATCGCACATAGGAAAACCTTTGCGATGCTTGGCTGGTGACAAGATCGAGGGGGTACTAGAGGTAGCCCATAGCTCTGAACCTGCGGCCCATCAAGGACAATTAGTGCTACACAACCATATCCTACACTTAGGTTTCTACAAGCCAACCATGATGGAGGATATGCAGCAACACGTACGCAGATGCCATAAGTGCCAAGTCCACGGCAAAAGAATTCACAAACTTGCCAACAGTCTCCACCCAGCCATCACACCCTGCACATTCCATACTTGGGGTGTAGACCTCATAGGCAATATACAACCGCCTTCCAAAGGGTGTTGCTTCATTATAGTAGCTACAGACTATTTCACCAAATGGGCCAAGGCTATACCCTTGCGACGAATCTGCATAGAGAACATAGCCAATTTCCTAAGACAAAACATAGTTAACAGATTTGGAGTCCCAATGTGGATACTAATAGACAATGACCTATCCATAAAAAACCAAGAAGTCTGTAACCTCCTAGGGCAGTATGGTGCAAGATTAGGAACATCAACAACATATTACCCACAAGGAAACAGACAAGCATAAGCCATAAACAAGACTTTATTGAGGATGTTAAGTAAAACAGTGGCTGATAACCAAAAGGATTGGGCAGAAAAGTTGTTAGAAACCCTTTGGCTTATCGCACCTCTATCAAAAAGAGTACACAGGTGATGCTCTACTCATTGGTGTATGGTCAATAAGCAATACTTCCAGTAGAGATACGAACCGTACCTGCCAAAGTAGCCTTCTTGATGGGCAAGAAAATCAGGCCAGAGGAGATGGATCAGTTACTTGTAGACAAGCTTGAGGTAATCGATGAAGCTAGAGACATAGCCTCGCAAAAATAGAGCAAGTATAAATAGTCCTTAGCCACAAACTTCAACAGACATCTAAGACCCAGAAGCTTTAAAGAAGGAGATAAAATACTTAAGACAACGATCAATGTTAGGTAGGGCAAGTCTGCAAGAAAATTCACCCCAACATGGGAGGGGCCATATTTGATAAAAGAAGTCCATACTTCGAGCTATTATGTATTAAAAACTATAGACACAGAAGAAGAGGACGAAATAATCAACGGCTATTGGTTGAAACCCTACTTTGAGTAATTCTATATTTCTATAATTCCACTATTACATGTACCCATTCCATGAATAAATGTGCAATGTTTCAATATACCTGCTTCCTTATTGAACTCTATTACTAATGCATGTACGAACAACTTGCACATTTTGTAATAAAGTTTATTTCCTTTCATATGGTTCTGATTGTGATAAAGTTTCTTTCCTTTCATATGTTTCTAATTACGATAAAGTCTACATGCATCCATATACTGTGATAGTAATCAAATGACCTAAATACTATAACTTGTTCAAATATGCTCTCCATACTTGCACTAACTCTTGGCAACCCCAAGCAAGCCTTGGCAGCCCTAGGCACTCTCATACCATGGCCGGTTCCACGATGCCGCATGCTCCATGCGAAGGCCCTGGCAACCCCGGGCACAATCAAAGCCCTGGCAGCCCCAGGCATAGTCAAAGCCCTGGCAGCCCCAGGAACTCTCATACCGTGGCCAGTTCCACCATACCGCATGCTCCATGCGAAGTTCCTAGCAACCCCAGGCAAAGTCAAAGCCCTGGCAGTCCCAGGCACAGTCAAAGCCTTGGCAGCCCTAGGCACTCTCATACCGTGGCCGGTTCCACGGTGCCGCATGCTCCATGCGAAGGCCCTGGCAACCCCAGGTGCAGTCAAAGCCCTAGCAGCCCCAGGCACAGTCAAAGCCTTGGTAGCCCCAGACACTCTCATGCCATGGCCAGTTCGATGATGCTGCATGCTCCATCTGAAGGCCCTGGCAACCCCAGGCGCAGTCAAAGCCCTAGCAGTCCTAGGCACAATCAAAGCCCTGGCAGCCCCATGCACTCTCATGCCGTGGATGGTTCCATGATGCTACAAGCTCCATGCTAATGTAGGTATATAGTGTTCGCTTAGAACCTCAGAGAACACCAAACATCGAAACAAACACCACAAGGTTGCATGCGAGCAACCCGTAGACAACCTTCCTGCCGCAATGAACCCGCAACACACCACAAGTTCTGTGATCAACTCATAATGCATATTGCAAAATTGCAATAAACCCGTGGTTCACCGAGCCAATGGTGAGGCCCGCGCATCCCTAGAGCCACGTGGAACCTACACCTTCAAAAGACGTGGTGAGATTCCATGTAGGGTTAACAAGACACCGCCCAACAAGCAGTGATGTCATTAAATGCCACGTCAATTAAAATAAAGTGCATGGGAAGTAGTAGCACATGTGAGTAATGAGGGATATTGAGGAGAAGGAAAGTTGATCCTCAAGAAAATCATCATGAGACATGTGGCGAAACCCCAATGACACACTTAATAATTGACAACAAATCCAATATTCTCTTTCCTGATACGCCATAGGTACCTTTATCTCCTACCTTTTAGGATCTTGGGGTCTCCCCCATAAATAGAGATCCTCCTTGTATTGAAATTGATTTGATACTTAGCATTCAGTATTCAATACCCAACATCCAGTACTCGAGCATACCTCACTTCCAGATTTCTTACCCTTAGCACTCAACCAAAGAGTCGATCCCCCTACTCATCGGCCTTTCTCTGTCTTTCAAAGGCACCGATCCCATCTAAGCCTTACCCATCCTACACAAGGCCCATCTCGTGGCCCAAGGTTTCACTCAAATTCTGGGTGTTGACTTTCTCAACACCTTCGATCACTATTAGACAGTTATGCCCTTAGCTCCAATCAGATTAATGTATCTTTTGACATTTATTGTAAATGAATAAAATACATAATTGATTCATGTCATTGTGTTGTGTTTCTGTGTAATACCCTTAAACTGCACATTATGAGACTCGTGTTAGTTTAGAATCTTCACAGTCGTTGGATAGATCTAGGGAGATTTATCCTGCCAAGGCTAACACTAATGTGCTGCCAAGTTGGTTTGGGTAGCTTGTCTCAGCTACCAGGGTGAGACCTGAGGTACATGCAGTGTGGGTTTTCTTGAAACCCTGAACCAAACCAAAATTCCATTATTGCCCTTGACCTTGGAGATAGATGGGAAAATTGGAATGTTACACCTAACCCCTAGATTCGATTATGATATTGCACTAGGTGTCGGATTGGGTTATCTTTGATGTGTCAATTAGTGAGATCCTTAAAGGGGGTCAAAACCTGGGTATGTTGGGACAGTCCGAGAATTCACATGAGTGGGTGATCATAGTGATAGGATCAGCCCCTTTGTTGGACAAAGTGAATGATCGGGGAATGCACTCTCTCTGTTGGAAACCTAAACCTCCAGCAGTTGATTTCAAATGTTGAAATTTGTTTTTACAAAATATATTTATATATATATATATATATATATATTATGGTTTCAAAATGATTGCAAAAGGTTTTAATTCCCGGGATCCATGTGAGTAGAGAGTGCAGTATTGCTCCTTGCAACCGAGGGAGAGGTCATCTCTTGTTGGGCAGTGTTTGATCATTATGGGCTGAGAGGTTAAGTGTAAGACCATTGAAGGTAATACCTAATGGGCTGATCTTGCATTTGTCCACAGTCCTTGGGTTTTCATAAGGTGGCTGGACCCAAGGACCATTTAGTGTAAATGTTGGGCCCGTTAAGAGCCCATAGTGATGGACTCAGGGGTTCACTATCTCCTACAATAAATTCGGACAGGCCTTATAACAAAGGCTGTGCTGAACCCATGTGACTGAAGTGTAGATCAATGTTTGGGTACCATGCCATACAAAGAGAGCCAACTGGGCAGCAGGTTAAGGGGTAAGTGAGCACATAAGCTTAATGGGCCTAAAGCCCAATTCGAGCTTAAGTTAGTTAATTAAAAGGAGGCAAGATAGGATTTATAATCTGATTAGGATTAGCTGAAGGATAAGATAAGTCTTATCCATTCAAGGGTCCAGATCCAAATATCATATTTGGATTAAGAAACTCTCTCCTAATTAGATTAGGAGGTTGATCCTAAGAAGGCTATAAATAAAGAGGCAAATTCCTCAGTTACACAGCACAGCAACTTGTAGAATTCTCTCCTATTCTTGCTATTCCTACCCAATTCGATCTCCTTTTTAGGAATTGATCAAGAAAGGTTCTTGATATTGTTTCTTGGTTGAGGAAAAAATCTGAAGTCGTGCTCACCAGGTTCAGTGGAAGCAGGTTTTGGTATTCTCCTTGGGCATGAACACCTTCATTGGGAGTTACTGCTACTTCGTATTAGGTATATCCCTCTCCTCCCTTTTGATTTCAGATCTGGTTTGGTTTTGGATTCAAGAACAATTCTTGAAAATGTAGTTTTCTAAAATAGGGAATGCGATTCCCAGATGGGAGAGAGAGAAATTTTTGAAATTTTGCCCAACCTACCTGCAAGGTTTGGCCATCCATATGATGGATCTCTTATCCCTTCAGTGGTATCAGAGCCATGGTTTGATTATTGAACTGAAATTGAACCAGATTTGATCTATGCAAATCGGTAGAAACTGTTCTACCCGATTTGCGCAGTTAGCGATTTTCTCTAGGAAATCGGTTCCCAGTTTTGGCCGAATAATCTGAAAATAATTCTTTATTATCCTATTATATATTTAGAATTGTTCTATTTATATTTCTTGAATTTTGGGTTGTTCGTATGGAGGAGATCGAAATCTTTCTGTAGCGTAAGAAATTTGCGCATCTGCATTTTTCCCTATTCATTCTTGGTCTGTAATTAATTTTATTATTTTTTTTAATTTTAGATGGAATGTATAGGAATTCGAATCTGATGTAATATTAATAGAAAGATTAGGTTTTCTATTTTGTTTCATTTGAAGACAAAGCTGAAAGCGCAAAGGGAAAATTTCGCAGATTCGGGTTCAGCGATCTACGATTTGTAGTTTTGGAAACTGCATACTGCAAACAGCCCTCTTATTGATTCTTGATTGTCATGTATCAATTTCTTTATTTTCAGACCTTGTTTCTTGAACTAAACATCAAACCCTAGACCCATTAGAACCAGATTGGACCAAACTGGTTGGACCAAATCTATGGTTCGATGGGGGTTGTTCTTAGCCCTAAAATTTCCTATATGGGTCGAGGAGTTGATGGTTAATTGCAAGATGCAATTCGGCCCACATCTGTAAAACCCAGTTTTGGATTGTTAAAACTGCTTTAGCCCAATTCAGCATAAATGCTATATGGGCCAAACTGCTCTTTGCAGTTCGACCCATATAGATAATATTATGGGCTTGAAATGGGCTGAAAGTTTTTTAAATTTAATTATGGATTTTACAGTTATTTAATTGATTGGATCAATTATGGATTCCATGCATGTGATGTATGTGATGTTATGTGTGGCGTACATGGGCCATAAGTGCTTGGCCCATGTTAATTCGATAGTGGCTCTTTCAAACACCATGGCTGAATGCAAACCATTGCCATGGTGCCCTTAAGATCATTGGATGATCTCCCTTCTTAGTGGGGCCTGCTTTAGTTTCTTCCCAATAGGAACACCCCGGAACCCTAGCCATTTTGGGCCCACTTTGAATCTGACTTTATGAAAGTCAATGGGATCTACTTTGGTTTGACCTAAATTAGATCTAAGGGACTTTCATTCCCTCCATTAAATATAAGTGCATGTGATAGGGAATTTCATATGATGAATTCTCTAAAGGCCTTCCATCATTAGTATGAAGGTTGGTTGTATTGGTGGGTAGAGATGCACCATAAAATTGGGCTATCGATCTGCTAATGCAATTGGATGGATTGCTTCATGAGATGATAGAGACCAATGTGGGAGGGGCCTATCCTAAAATGGAAGACTCTCTCACGGTACCTTGGCGTTAACAAACATGATGGGTGAGCACTTACCAGACAGAAAGGTTTAACCTAAAATGGCTATGAACCTTGTCTAACAAAGGCCAAAGGGAAAGCACATAAGATGAGTGGATGAGATCATTCACAGAAGGTGGTGGGGTTTTGCAGCTGAAATAGTTGTCTCCATGCACCCCATGTGGTTTCCCACATTTTTAGAGACACAATTGTCTCCATCACTGAGATTGGAGGAAATCTCAGAGATGCCCAAAATGGAAATGGAACATAGATTAAAAGCACTTTCTATGTGATGACATGAATCAATTAGGTTGTGGACTTATAAATCTTCTTTGACTTTACCAGAAATGGCAAACGGAAACTTCACTAAATTGTTGGATGATAACAAACTCAAGGGCCCTAATTATGCTGACTGGTTCCAAAACCTTACGTTGGTTCTGACGTTCGAGAAATTGAACAAAAATGCTAAGAACCCTGCTCCAGATCGTCTAGGTGACAGGGTTTCTGAGGCTCGAAGAAGAGAGTATCAAGAATGGGAAGAGAAAAATTCTCTTGCCGGTGTTATATTATAGCCTCTTTAGACAATCTGATACGACAGATCGATAAGATCAAAGTGTCCAAAAGGTTCATGACCATTGTCTAAAGATGATGGGTTATATCAATGAATTGGAGGCTCTCGGGTCAGGGCTAGATCATGACACCAAAATTGATGTTGTCCTCAATTCCTTGTTTCCATCCTTCAATTAGTTTATCATGAATTACAACATGAATAAGCTAAATGTTAGCCTTCAGGAACTCAGCAATATGTTGCAGAGGGCTGAAGAGCTAATCAAGAAGGATAAGTCAATAGCCATGCTTGTTGAAGGTGACAAATCGAGCAAGAAAAAGTAGAAGGCCAAAAGGAAGGCTTAGAAGAATGGTAGAAAAACTAAAAAACAGAAGAAAGATAAGGCATCGGATGCTTGTCACTTCTGCAAGCAGACCGGCCACTGGAAGAGGAATTGTCCTCAATACCTAGAGACTAAGAAACAAGGTACGTTTGATTCTTTCATCATAGACACCAATCTGTTGGTCACTTCTCCTTCCTGGTGTATTGACTCCGGGGCTTCGATTCATGCATGTAACTCACTACGGGGGTTCAAGATAAGCAGAAGACTGAGTGGTGGAGAAGGGACACTTTACTTGGGGACTTTTACAACTATTGCAGCTATGGTCATAGGCACTATAGAATTAGTTTTTAGAGAAGGAATTATTGTACTGAAAAATTATCTTTTTGTACCTAATTTAAGAAGAAATTTGATTTCTGTCTCAAAATTGTGCATGGATAGTAATGTGATTATTATTAAACGGAATAACAAATTCCTAGCATATGGGGAACTTGAGAATGGTCTCTATGTTCTTCATCCCTCTCTAGAAACCAACATTACCGAAACTATGCCAGAAGTAATTCCCAAGAAAAGAATTCGTGATACAGTTAGTCCCACATTCCTGTGGCATTACCGACTTGGCCATATCAACATATTGTACCACAAGGTTGGTAAAGGATGGTCCTTTGAATTTTCCAATTGTAGAAGATCTTCCAACCTCTAAACCTTGCCTTCAGGGTAAGATGACAAAGCGGTCATTTAATGGTAAGCCTGAAATTTCTACAGGCACACTTATACATACTAATGTATGTGGTCCCCTGAATGTTAGGACACGTAATCAAAACGTTTATTTTATAACCTTTACCGATGATTATTCTCGGTATGGTTACGTGTACCTAATGAGACATAAGTCTGAGTCCTTTAAAAAGTTCAAGGAGTTTAGACAAGAAGTCAAGAAATAGTTAGGGAGAGAAATTAAAGCCCTTTGATCAGATCGAGGTGGTGAGTATCTCTCTAACGAATTCAAGGACTACTTAAAGGATAATGGGATAGTATTTAGCTCCTCATGCTATACCATAATTAAACGGTGTGTTAGAGAGGAGGAACCGGACCCTATTGGATAGGGTCCAATCACTTCTTGTCCACTCAAATTACCTACATCCTTTTGGGGATACACATTAGAGACTGCGATTTACGTGTTGAACCGGGTTCTAACCAAATCCATTCCGAAGACTCCCTATGAGCTTTGGACGTGTAAGAAACCAAGTGTGAGACACTTGAAGATTTGGGGTTGTCCGACACATGTTAAAAGAACTAGTGATGACAAATTGGAATCTAAGACCAGTCATTGCCTATTTGTAGGTTACCTCAAAGGCTCTGTAGGTTACATATTCTATGATCCAAAAGAATAAAAGGTGTTTTGCAGTCGAAATGCTTGTTTCTTAAAAGAAGATTACATCCTAGAGAATCTTCAACAAGAAGTTGTTCTTGATGACGAGAGCCCAAGAGTGGTGGGAGATGTCCCACAAGCTCTAGACACTCAACCTAGAAGGTCTACCCAGGTATCCAGGCCTCCAGTTTGTTACAGCTATGACTAAGAAAGTTACTTGGTGGAAGCTACAACAAGTGAGGAGAATCCCACGACTTATGTGGAAGTTATGTTGGACATAGATCCCTCGAAGTGGATAGATGCCATGGAAGACGAGATGGACTCGATAGAGACCAACAAGGTCTAAACTCTTGTGGACCCACCCTCTGGAATGAAAGCAATTAGTTGCAAGTGGATTTACAAGAGGAAGAAGGGCCCAGATGGTAACATTGAGACCTATAAAGCTCATCTTGTGGCGTAAGGGTACACTCAAAAAGAGGGAATCGACTATGAGGAAACCTTTCCGCCGGTGGCTATGCTGAAGTCTATTAGGATCTTGCTAGTTGTAGCAGCATACCATAACTATGAGATTTGGCAAATTGATGTCAAAACCGTGTTCCTGAATGGAGATCTTACTGAAGATATCTACATGCAGCAATCGCAATGATTCATTGCTGCAGGTCAGGAACACATGGTATGCAAACTTAACCAACCAATATATGAACTGAAGGAGGCTTCTAGGAGTTGGAACATCCGGTTTGACTCTACTATCAAATAGTTTGGCTTTGAGCAAAATCTGGATGAACCCTGTGTTTACAGGAAGACCAATGGGGATAAGGTTACGTTCTTGGTTCTGTATGTAGATGACATTCTACTCATTGGGAATGATGTAGGAATGTTAACTACGGTAAAAGCGTGGCTTTCACAGCAATTCTCTATGAAATATCTTAGAGAAGCCACCTATATCTTGGGACTTTGACTCTATAAAGATAGATCGAAGAGGATAATAGGACTATCCCAATCTACTTGCATTGACAAAATTATCAAGAAATACAGTATGGAGAACTCCAAGAAAGGAAATATTCCTTTCAGGCACAGAGTCACTCTCTCCAAGGGAATGTCTCCCAAGACTCCCGTTGAGATTGAGGGCATTAAGGAGATTCTCTATGCCTCAGCCGTAGGGAGCATCATGTATGTCATGCTGTGCATTTGTCCTGACATTGCTCAAGTAGTGAGTGTGGTAAGTAGATACCAGTCTAACCCAGGACAGGAACACTAGATAGTTGTGGAAAACATACTGAAATACCTTCGAAGGACAAAAGAGTTTTGTCTGGTATTCGATGATAGTTCACTACAGATCCAAGGGTATAATAATGCCGACCACCAGTCAGATCCAAATGGTAGAATGTCTACATTTGGTTACATCTTTACGATGGAGTTCTATGTAGCAAGAAAAGTAATCCACAACCCAAGCTAAGCACATTGCGGTAAGTGAGGCTGCCTAAAGAATGAAGGTGTTCATTTTGGAATTTGGAATTCAGCACATCACCCATTCCACTATTGTGTGACAACACTGGATCTATGGGAGATTGAAGTTAAAAGGTAGCATCAACGGAGAATGTGGCAGACTTATTGACTATGCCACTGACACAGAATGTGTTTGAGAAACACGTGGAAAGTATGGGACTCCGGCTTGTACCTTATTGGACTTAAGTGCAAGTGGGAGCTGTTAGACAGTTATGCCCTTAGCTCCAATCAGATTGATGTATCTTTGACATTTATTGTAAATGAATAAAATACATAATTGATTCATGTCATTGTAGTGTGTTTCTGTGTAATACCCTTAAATTGGACACTTATAAGACTCGTGTTAGTTTAGAATCTTCATAGTCGTTGGATAGATTTGGAGAGATTTATCCTGCCAAGGCTGACACTGATGTGCCGCCAATTTGGTTAGGGTGGCTTGTCTCAACTACTAGGGTGAGTCCTAAGGTACACGTAGTGTGGGTTTTCTTAAAACCCTGAACCAGACCAAAATTTCAGTATTGCCCTAGACCTTGGAGATAGATAGGCAAAATTAGAATGTTACACCTAACCTCTAGACTCGATTGGGCTGTCTTTGATGTGCCAATCAGTGAGATCCTTAGAGGGGATCAAAACCTGTGTATGTTGGGACAGTCTAAGATTTCACCTGAGTGGGTGATCATAGTGACAGGATCAGCCCCTTTGTTGGATAAAGTGAATGATCAAGGAATGTACTCTCTCTAATGGAAACCTAAACTGTTGGCAGTTAATTTCAAATGGTGAAATTTGTTTTTGCAAAATATATTTATATAGAGATATACATATATATTATGGTTTCAAAATGTTTGCAAAAGGTTTTAATTCCCGAGAGCCATGTGAGTAGAGAGTGCAGCACTACTCCTTGCAAGCCGAGGGAGAGGTCATTTCTTGTCGGGCAGTGTTTGATCATTATGGGCTGAGAGGTTAAGTTTAAGACCATTGAGGGTAATACCTGATGGGTTAATCTTGCATTTGTCCACAGTCCTTGGGTTTTCATAAGGTGGCTAGACCCAAGGACCATTTAGTGGAAATGTTGGGCCCATTAAGAGCCCATAGTGATGGACTCAGGGGTTCACTGTCTTCTACAGTAAATTTGGCCAGGTCTTATAACAAAGGTTGGGCTGAACCCATGTGACTGATGTGTAGATCAATGTTTGGGTCCCATGCCATACAAAGAGAGCCAATTGGGCAATTAGCTCCATAGCACAAAAATTGAGTAGCCTGCAGCATGAAAAATAGTCATGCCCCATCTTGCTCATTTCATTCTTTATGGAAAATCTGCTTATAAAATTGTTCCCATACATGTTTACTTTTGTGAAAGCACTTTTACAAAAGTACATTTACGTAAACATTTTTATAAAAGTACTTTTAAATGAAAGCACTTTTATGATAGCACTTTTACAAAAGTACTTATGAAAGCACTTTTATGAAAGTACTTTACGAAATCACTTTTATGAAAGCACTTTTAGAAAAGGACTTCTATGAAAGTACTTTTATAAAAACACTTTTACGAAAGTACTTTTACAAAACATCTATATATAACAACTAGTAAACATTGACTATTGGAGACCTAGGCTCGCAGTTTGTGAATATCAGCACAATTTTTTTTTTTAAAAGAATGAAAATGAGCAACATAGGACACTTGTCAGTTTGAAAAGAATTCAATTTTAGGAAAAAAGTGTTTGGTTCATAGCAATATTTTCTCATTCTGCCTATTTTTATCCATTATTCTCCATTTTAAAATTTCATCTTGGATAAGAATGAGAATTGAACCAAACATGGCCTAAACTGTTTGGTAGTCAATGGTCAATATCCCATCATCAAAGGAAAAATTACTTAAACCTTCTGGAATCTGAATTTGTTAAAAACTCTCCTATACTATGACTTGAAATCAGATTCAGCCAGTGCAATACCCGTTCGAACAACCATTATAGTCTTGCATTGGGAATATCTCCCCATGAAATAAAACGGAGATGTTCCTGATGCAAGGCTGTAAAGGCTATTCGAGTGGTGTTTGAACAAGACTTGCACTGACTGAAGCCGATCTCCTATGACTTCTCCACTTATTCCTTCCTCCATGTTGCAATCTTTTACACAGTTTCATTTTCTTTTTTTTTTTCTTTATTATGTGATTTCCTCTATAAAGGCCCAAAGCCCACCTCAGATGCATTTTTCATCTTTTGTATAAGCTCTGCCCAAACTGTATTCTCAACCTCTCCATTAAAACCTCTAATTATAACCTTTTCTCCTTACGGCCATCTATCATCTTTCAAATAGACCTCCCTACGTTGCCTTACCTCCCCACTCACACCAAATACAGCTTAAAAGTCTATAGATTCAAATTTTTGTGGAAGTCATTTCCAGTTGATTTTGCCTTATTACAACTCCAAACCACTGGGCTAGACAGTCAAGAATCAAGATTACCATTTGAGAGGCTTCAATTCTAAAACTGCTTTATTTCTTTGCACTGAAATTTCATTTGCAGTGGTGCACAAGTGATGATTTGATTTGTTAAGAACCCATTTGGTTCGTAGGAATAGGGGTTTGGAATCAGAATTGGAATGGACTATTCTAATTCCAATTGTTTGGTTGGACAGAATCGGAATCACATTCCCATTTCTGCTGGAATGGCATTCCCCCATTTGAGGGAATGGCCATTCCCTGCCCCTCCCTTGGGAATGAAATCTCATTCCTGCTGATTCTAACTTTCATTCCCATTCCTGTTTAAACCAAACAGACTATAAGAATAGACGATTCCAATTCCGATTCTAATTTCAACTGCCAACCAAATAGACCCTTAATCTTTCCAAACTTTTATTTATTAAATTCAAGAGGTGTTGCTAACTTGTAGACCAATCTTGTATTACTTGTTGAATAATATTTTCTTTCTACACTACAAAGTACCAAGAAATGATTTACTTTCATGATTACCCACTTTGGTAACATAGCTAAATAGACAATTTTATCCTTGTCCTTACTCGAGGAAAACTAGGAAAAAGTGATCACAAACTGTACTTCAAAGCAGAATATAGAGATGGTCTACAAAGCTATGGGCCAGGCCCACCACATAACAACTTGGGAAATAGATAACCTTGGGGCAATAACTAGTTCCAAACTCAAAAAAGTTTATAGAATATCAAGACAATAATGTCCTTGGGTTCAAAACCAACACAAACACGAGATTCCATTTGACTTATTGGATCCAAATTACAAGGGAAGAAAACAGAGTGGAAACACTGGTAGCAACTACTGTTCCCCTTTATGCATTGGCATATTGCTTAATTCCTAACAATTGAACAAAGAAATAGAATGGAAAAAAAAAAAAAGCGAAAATAGAACTCATGAAAAGAAGGGAATATTTGAGAGGTGGAATTACTGTCAGCCGCCAATGTGTTGAGCTGGTTAAGAAGAATTGAAACGTTGGTGGGTGGGTGGCCGGAGTGGTCAAGGGCTGTCGACAATGCCGAATGTGGTTGGAATAGTGGATGGTGGTGGGTGATGCCAAGTGAGAATGAGAGAGACTGAGGTTAGGGTTTGGTCATTAAGGCTAAACTGCTACGAGAGAGAGAGGAATATCGAATTTAATAAATCCATCTCATTTAGGGCTGGCAATGGGTCAGTTCTGCCCAACCAATTGAACTGAACCAAACTGATTTTGCCGGTTCAGTTTTTTTTTTCCAATTAATATTTGTTTATTTCATAAAATATTTTATCAATTTAATATTTGATTCATTATAGAATAAATTAATAAGGGTTCATTGTTTGAAAAATACTTTTTACTAATTTAGTATCCGTTAAAATTAATTAAATTGATAAATTAATAAATTCAAAAGTTATTTATAAAAAATACATTTTTTAACTAATAAAAAGACTTCTATAATTATTTTATAATTAGTTATAAGTTAATTTTGTAATGAATAATTTTCATGATTAATTGAAAAAAAATGTTAATTAGAAATGATTATATAGTAAACATGCTTTAATAGTATGGTTATAATTAACTAATATTACTACATTATTATAATTTATAATTATAATAAATAAAATGTTAATAATAAACATAAATAAATTAACAAAATAATAATAACAAATTTAATAAATATTAGAAATAATATTAAAATAATAGAAAAAGCCATAGTTTATCGTTGACTTGAATGATCGAACCATTTGAACTGTCTCTTAGAGGGTCAGACTCAATTATCCCGATTATTAATTGGGATGATTGTGGGTCTATTATTTTGTCCTAGTTAATAATTGGTTTAGGACTGGAACACTTGGTTCCAACCTAAACTCGAGTCATTTACAACCTTAGGCGGGTTCAATGGATTGAGTTGGAAATTGCCACCTCCATACCTAATTTGAGATTCCAAGCTCGATTTTGGGGCTTTTATACTTAAACTCCTAATGTGATCATAAGATGGGTTCCGGATTTCCAATTGTGGGCTCAGGTAGGGTCAAGCATCACCATTTATACTTATTGAAAAGCATTTAATTAGTAATTCATAATAAGAGTTAATAAAGTAGGGATATTATCTATAACTATTGTGACAATTTTACATTTCTCTTAAAACTTGCCATGACTTTTCAAAATCTCGAGAGAACTCTTATTAATGAGTTTTATTGTCTAGAACTCACCTTTCGTTAAGATTTCTGTTAGATCACCATTAGTGACCATTAAAAAGAAGTTGTGCATGTAACCATTAAAGTATTTCACATGACCAAACTACTCATGAATGGTCAATCAAGCTTGTTAAATGTTTTTCATGACAAAATTATCCCTAACCTGAGCTCGAACCCACACTAGGCCTACAAATTTTAGAATTGGGCCCAGGCCTAATACTTCAAGGCCAGCCTAAGCCTGACCAATCCACATATATTTAAAATGTATATGTATAGCCCGAGCCCGACTATTTTACGGGCCGGGCTCGGAATTTGTTAAAAAAGCCCGGCCCGAGCCCGGCCCAACCCGACTTTTCCTAAACTACCTATCCCTAACCCTAAATACTTAAAATTTTTCTTTTCATTCTCCTTTCTCACTCTCACTCTCACAGAAGCAGCTCTCATTTCTCCCTCTCAACTCTCAGAACCGGTGAACCCAATGCACCTACGAACTCAGTCACTGACACCCGACTCCACCAGAAGGTCCAGAACTAATCATCTCTCTCTTTGGCGGTGATCTCTCTCTCTCTCTCCCTCTCTCTCTCTCTAGCTGGCACCGTTTTCATCTTCTTTCTTCTCATTCTCGGTTCTCTCTCTTCTTAGAACTAGGTCTTCTATCTTCTCAGTTCTCTCTCCAGCCAGCAGCCCAGCGCCACCAGAACCCAGGTGCACCATTTTCATTCTGCGAACTCAGGCACCGCCGCACCGGTGGCTGTCACCACCAGATCTAGATCATCTCTCTCTCTCGAGCGGTGAGCTCTCTTTCTCTCTCTCTCTCTCTCTCTCTAACCGGCACTATTGTGTCTTGTGTGTTGTCATCTTCTATTTTCTCACTTTCTAGGTTTCTATTCTCACTCTCAGACTCCCAGGAATTGGCAAACTCAACAGGCACCATTCTCTCAAACGGCATCAGCGCTCAGACTCCCAGGAATCGGCAAACTCAACAGGCACCATTCTCTCAGATGGCACCGGCGCTCAGACTCCCAAGTCGGGCTTCGGGCTCGGGCCTAGACTTCGGGCTTTTTTGAGGGTCGGGCTCGGGCCCAAGTTTTAGGCCCGTTGGTCGGGTCAGGCTCAGGCCCAAGTTTTAGGCCCGTTGGTCGGGTCGGGCTCGGGCTCGGGCCTGAAAAGTTTATGTTAATAAAGAGCAAAAGCCCGGCCTGGCCCATGAACAGGTCTAGCTACAAGTCTATTTTCTTGTAGCGATCAATAAGTCTGGGGTTAAGTACAACTTTCCAATTTTGCCCATCTATCTCTAAGGTCCAAGGCATAATTGAAAATTGGTTTTTGTTTATTATTCCTCACAAACACCCACAAAGCTATATTAGGGTTTAACTCCAGCAAATAAAACAAGTTGCTCCACCACTTCAGTAGCACATCAATGTGTCTTGTCATAATAAACTCCTTAAGTTTATCGAATGGTTAAGAATTTTCTAAACTTAGACACGTCTCATAACTATACAATTTAAGAAGTAATTCACAAAAAATATACTAAACTGAACATAAAACAATAATGAACTAATTTTACTAATACATAATACTCAGTATACATCAATCTGATTGGAAGTAATTAAAGGCATACACTATCTATCACATTCTTTACGAGTTTAACTAGCCTAGACATGAGACAACTCTCTGGAAAACAAGGGAATGTTTTCTTTCTTGAACAAGTCTCTCTTAATAAGCCAATTTTTCATTGTAGGTTTGCTTCTTATATTTTATATGCACTAATTCAACTAATTTTTTGTATTCCACATTATTGTTTTGGGCATACTTAACATACTACACTACTTTGGGCTGTGAATACATACAATACCAAGGTGAATGTTGTTGTATCATGGAGGGCGCCGACCACTGAAAATCTTATGCACCGACCAATATTATCAAAGAGGCGTCAAAATTGGTTTTAAGGAGAGCTAACACTTGTGGCAACTAATCAGCTACAACCAATAAATTTATCTAGATTTCTGTTGTCAGCTTGATAATTATTCTTACAACTTTGAATCTATTTCTATTATTGGTTTATCCGATTATTTTTGCTGTCATATCGCCTCATTATTTTCAATAATATTTTTTCTAAAAACAAAATTATAAAATTTTGAAGGAATTGCGCAGAAAATAATAATAAAAAAAAGAGGTGGAGGGAGAGTAGCTGGTGGTGTTACAGATACTCTTATTAAAGAGGAATCGTTAATTACATTAATTGAGTTTCCTTCCTAATAAAATGGAAACCGATTCGGTTGTCAATAGCCTCTCTTTGTTTTTTGTTCATAATTTTTTTAAATAAACAAATCACAAAATTCTAAAAAGGGTTGGGTAGGAAAAGAGAGTAAACTGACCTTTTGGAATATAGTATATAGATGTTTGAAAGGAATCAACCAATACTCGGTGGAGGAATCATTCAAAATGAAGGTGGGTAAGAGGGTAAAATCGTCCTAAAGGGAGAATATATTCTCTCATTTGTTTGGACGGACACGTGGACAATGGGCAATCAAAATGTCTGCTTTCCCACCAAATTCATGTTGACGCTACAATGGAAATTGGAAAGTCCAATTATAAGAAACCAAATCACATCATATGACCAACTTGGGGACATTGGTCAATTAATTTTAGTGGACCTTGGGTGCGGTAGGTGAGCTGAAAATACGATTTTGGGTTGGTGTGGATTTGCTGGCGCTTTACCATTCTTCTTATGGCTTGGCTTGGAGCAGTCACATGGCTCATGGCTTATGTGTGCTCTGTTTGGACAAGTTTTGCTTTTATGCTTTGACAAAACAAAATTAAATTAAAAAGTGCTTTTAATTTACATATAGATCTTTTGGGGGCGTTTTTTTTTCAGATTTATGTGAGGACTAGGGAAATTTTATTTTCTTGGGTATCACTTACCCGGGTAAGTGATACACACCTCCTACGTGGGTAAATAACTTTCCCACCTAGGGGGAAAATTGCCAACACTTGAATGGGACAAAAATGCCCTCTTTAATTATGGAATTTTATGGCTAAAATGGTCATTGTCTTATTTACATGAGAAATAAAAAAATATGGGTAAATGTACTTACCCAGGTAAGTATTTCCCAGGAAAAACTTACCTAGATAACTACATTTACCCGAGTAAGTAACTTACTGAAAAGCAAAAATCAAACAGGGCCTTTATACTACCTCTTATGATTTTTTTTTAATTTTTAATGACTAATTATCACTTTTTAAAATAATATTTTCAATTTACAATTTGATGAAAAGAAGGGATGAAAAGGATATACTGAACCATAATGAATTATGTTAATGATATACGGAATAGAGAAAAAAGTAACCATGTTCAACTCATGAATTGAACAATATAAAAATGCGGACCAAAGGTTAACCGAACCATTCGGTATACATATATTATGGTAAATTATAATTTTTTGAAGATTTCCAATATGGTAAACTATGGTAATTTATTTAAAATTATTTTAGGAATTATATATATATATTTGTAAATAATGATAATTTGTTTTGGTTATATTATTTAAAGAGTTAAGATTATTTAGTAACTTATACTAATTTCAGGTAATTACCATCCTAAGTTCTAATGTTTTCTGGAATTAAGTGATAATTAATTTTACATTATTTTTGGATATTTTCTACAAATTTATGGTAATTTTAGTAAGTATTAATTATTTATTAATTATCAATTATTAGATAAAGTAATTATTAAAATTTTAAGTATTTAATTATTAAATTTTTGGTAAAAGTCAAACATTAAGTATCTAACTATTAATTATTAGATAAAATAATAATTAGTAATTAAATAATCTGTAATTATTAATTATAAAGTAGTAATTAATATTTAGTTAATTAATAAGTAATTACTAAACGTTTTTCTAGTAAATTAATTATTAATTTAGTATTTCTGGCATTAAGTATTTATCATAAATTAAAAATTTAGTAAATTAATTATTTATCATTAGATAATTAATAATCCATGATTTTTTATAAAATTTAGTATTTTATTTGATAATACACTTTTTATATTTTTGGACATTTTCTACAAATTTATGATAAATTTTGTAAAATTCAATCATTAAGTTTTCAAGTATTAATTATTAATTGTTAGCTAATAATAATTTATGGTAATTATCATCCTAAGTTCTATTATTTTGTGGAATGTAGTGATAAATCTTTGCACATTTCTACTATGGAAAATTATTGGTAAATTATGGTAATTTATTTAAATTTACTTTTAGTATTTTTTATAAATATTCGTAAATATGGTAATTTGTTTGGTTATATTACTTAAAGGTTTAAGATTAGTTAGTAAGTTATACTAATTTCAGGTAATTATCATTCTAAGTTCTAATGTTTTGTGGAATTAACAATTAAGTGATAAATTAAGTTTTTGGCAAAAGTCAAAAATTAAGTATTTAAGTATTAATTTTTAATTATTATCTAATTTAATTATTAAGTATTTAAGTATTTAATTATTACTATTTTTCGGAATTAAGTGATAATTTTACATTATTTGATAATTTCACGTAATTATCATCACAATTTCTAATAATTTATGGTAATTTTTATGGTCACATTATTTGACAATTTCAAGTTTAAGAACTATCAAATAACAATACGTTTAATTAACAATATGTAATAATCTTCAAAACACAAAATCTATAAATTTAAACCAAAACAATTCATTAAGGCAAACTCAAATAATCCACATTTTTGGTAATTTTGGTATTTAGATATTAAGTATTTAAGAATTTAAATTTGGTAAAAGTCAAATAACATTTATTAAGTATTTAATTAGTAATGGAATATATATTGGTAATGATAGGTTATTAGTAAAACCGAGTTCACTTAGATAATGAACCGGGTTCGGTTGAAAACAAAACATAACCCCAATTGAATGATTAATAATTAGAAATTAATAATCAGTAATTAGTAATTTAGTAAATTAATTATTAAATTACCTAATTAATAATCAATGATTCTTTACATTTTTGGACATTTTCTACAAATTTATGATAATTTGGTAAAAGTCAAACATTAAGTATTAATTAGTAATGGTATATGATGATGCACAATCTGGCCGGTCTTAGCTGTCGATGATCTTGCCTTTGAACAGAGTAACAGGGACCTGAAACGGAAGGAGAAGAGAAGCTCCGGGAAGAACCCGGCGTAAGGGCTCCGAAGCTAAAGTTAGAATCCTTCAAAGGCAAGAATAACCAGATAGCGCGAAAGTTAGCATACCTCATTCTTGGGGGGTAGAAGCCTTTTATAACCACCTCGCGCACTCACTTCCAAGCCTCCGTCAGGTCGGGCATGATTACTTCTGAACCCCTGCCAGTTCTGGTGTCATTTCCTCTGGCCGGACAGAACCGCCACTGTTCCTTTTGTTGGAGCCGTCTCTGCGGCTAGTGACGACGGTTGCAGGTGGTGGTGGCAGGAAGCCGTTTGAAATGCGGCTGTCAGGCGTCAGATCCCAAATCAGTCAGGTGCGTCGCCCTTGGATACGGACGTCCTTGGTGTCGGGTACGTTTGGCTGGCCTGGTGCTTTGGAAGTGAAGTGTTGGAGTGGCGAGCGAGGTGCCTTGAGTTCGGTTTGGAGTGTTCCGAGCTGCCATGGGCCAGCTCGAATCAGCTTTGTGAGGCTTGGGGCCTAGTATAGTTCGTGCTCCTTGCAGGGAGCTCGGGTTCTCAGTAGCGAGCTCGCTCTTAATAGGGAGCTCGGACTCCTAGTGGGGAGCTTGTTCTTAATAAGGAGCTCGGATTCTTAGGGAGCTCGGACCCTTTAACAGGGAGCTCACTCTTAACTGGGAGCTCAGGCTCCTAGTAGGGAGCTCGGATTTTAGGGAGCTCGGGTTCTTACTTAGGGAGCTCGGACCCTTAACAGGGAGCTCGTGCTCCTAGTAGGGAGCTCGGATTTTAGGGAGCTCGGGTTCTTAGGGAGCTCGGACCCTTAACAGGGAGCTCGCTCTTAACAGGGAGCTCGGACTCCTAGTGGGGAGCTTGTTCTTAATAAGGAACTCGGATTCTTAGGGAGCTCGGACCCTTTAACAGGGAGCTCGCTCTTAACAGGGAGCTCGGGCTCCTAGTAGGGAGCTCGGGTTCTTACTTAGGGAGCTCGGACCCTTAACAGGGAGCTCGCTCTTAACAGGGAGCTCGTGCTCCTAGTAGGAAGCTCGGATTTTAGGGAGCTCGGGTTCTTAGGGAGCTCGGACCTTTAACAGGGAGCTCGCTCTTAATAGGGAGCTCAGGTTCTTAGGGAGCTCGGGCTCCTAGTACCGAGCTCGGACTTAGGGAGCTCGGGTTTTAGGGAGCTCGGACCTTTGACAGGGAGCTCGCTCTTAACAAGGAGCTCGGACTAAGTACAGCGGTCTGGAGTTCGGGCTCGGTAGTGAGTTTGGACTTGCTTCTGATGTTCGCTTTGGGTGCTCTACTGTCCCGAGCTGCTTGCCTTTGCCACGTGTCAGGCGATCGCGAGGTCGGGCCAAATTTCCCTTCATCAATTGCCCCCCACTCCCTGTGACAACGGTCTCGTCTTGGCGCGGGGAGTTTGCAAGGTAGCAGGAGGGTTTTGGTCCGTGCTGAGCGCGCTTGCTCTAATTTGATTTTCAAAAAAGGGCGCGTGTTTGGGAGTCGTGACGGCAGTTGTTTGGGAGTTGCGCTGCAGACGCTTTTATTGCGAGGAGACGTGCGCCGTTACCCCGTCAGTTTCGGGAAGACGCGTGCCGACACCTGTCCTCTGACAAGACGTGCGCTGATTGGTCTTGGAAGACGTGCGGCTTAGCGCGGCTGTGGGCCGTTGGATTGGCTTCGATCTGGGCCGTCGCTTTCCGTACGCTGTGGATATAAATAGTGCGCGGGGGGGGGGGGGGGGGGGGGCGTCCTTGCTACTATTTTACATCTTGAGCTCACGCCTTAAGTTTCAGCTCGCGTCCAAGCTTTTCAGCTCGCGTCCCAGGTTTTCTTGCTTGTTCGAGTTCTTGCGGTCTGCTTCAGTCTTCTTCCCGGGTGAGTGTTTTTGGAATCCCGTTCCATTTCACGATGTCTGGTTTGGAGGGTTCAGACTATTCAAGCGGGTCTGATGTGGGTTCTACGAACCAGTTTGCGTCCCACGATAGTTCAAGTGAGCCCGACGTAGGTCCTGAGGAAGGGGTTGGGCCTACCACCCGAGGTGCTTCGGGTAGGTCGGCATCCACCTCCTGTCGTGGCCGGGTTGTAGATCAGTTCGGCCCTTCGACTATGACGCTTGAGGAACTTCAAACCCTCGTAGACTACTACAATTTGCCCAGTGAGTATGGTTACTTTATCCCTACGGGCAGCTTTCCTTGGGAACACGGTCCTGATGAGATGGTGATTTTCCGGGAACAGCTCGCCGCGGGGCTGCGACTGCCCTTCCACCCTCTTCTTGTCGAGGTCCTAAACCACTTCGGTGTGACGGTTGGCCAGCTTCACCCGAACTCTATTAAGAACTTAGTGGGAACGATCTCTTTATTTTGCGACGAGAACTTCCCTCTGGATCTGGAGATTTTTTCTTCTATCTTAATGCTGAAAAGCAAGTGGGTCCCCTTCCTGGGCGTAGGCGGGCATACTACCTGTCCCCTCGCCCGAGCTTCAAGCTCTTACACGGACTCCCCAATAAGGTCCCGGCGTGGAAGCGGGACTATTTCGGGGTGCGAAGTGCGATGGGGTGGCCGTTTCAGACCGGCTGGGGGGTGGCCGCTCCTGATTCCGGCATCACACTTGATGAGGAGACGGCGAAGGGCCTCCGGCAATGGGTGCGGCTTGGGCTGGATTGCCAATGGTATCTGACGGAGGCCAAGCTTATTGCTGCGGGCCTGAGTTCGGGTAGGTTCTTTCCCTAGTGATCTTGTCTTGCTCTTCTTTTACGTCTTACTGATGCCGAACTCCTTTTCGCAGGTACAATGGATTCTCGAGGGACCCGAGGTGGGCACTTGTTCGAGGGCATGAAGAGGAGAAAGCGGGTGGCCAAGCGAGCTCACGCCGAGCCATCCCGAGCTGCGGAGCCCGAGGTGCCGGATTATCCGGCAGAGGAGCCCGAGATGGTTCCTCCTACGCAGGGGCCGGCGGGGGCTCCTTATGCCGAAACCACACACACGGGGGCTCCCGCCTATTCCGAGTCCGCTCATATGCGAGCTGGGCTGTCGGGCTCGGAGGCCCCGGGGGACTTCAGGAGCGTGCTGTCGCCTGTTCATGCTCTTCAACGGAGTAAGGAGGCGATGTTTCCCGGGGAAGTTGCGGCGTGGACCAAGCTCCCTCTGCACCAAGTGGCATGCCGTGCCATTACTCATGCCATGGTGGTAAGTGATCCCTTCTTTAGAGCTCGGCTTTTATTCTTTTATTCGTTTCTCTGATCCCGTTTTCCTTTGATAGGTGAATTCTTCCATTCACGCCTTGGCGAACCAGGTGGAGAAATGCTCGAGGCAGGCGCGAGCTGCCGAGGAGAATGCTCGTGCTGCTGATGCTGCTGCTCGCCGTGCGCGGTCTAGGCAGGCGAGGTCTCAGAGGGATGCCGAGGCCATGGGAGTGGTGGTGCAGCGTATGGCGGAAATGAAGCTGGACCTAGAGCACCAGGTCGAGTATCTTCAGGAGGATATCAGGGAGAGGACTCAGATCTTCTCTCAAGGCATCGAAGACGCGAAGAAGAAGGCTGTCAGCGATTACATTGCTTCGCCGGATTTCGATGACCTGATGGTAGACTCCTACAGGAGGGGTTTCAAGCTAAGTCGGTGGATGATCCGGAATACGTACCCCGACCTCGATACCAGCGCCATATCCACTTCGCGCATCACTCCGTAGATGGCTAATGCTGCGGATGCCGAACCAGACTCCGAGGGGGAGGTAGGTCCTTCGGGCGTTGTCGAAGAGGCTTCTGATAACGATGATGTAGCCCCGGGCTTGTGAATGTACACCCCTTTTTTTTTCTAAATGTACACATCTGTTTTGAAATGAAATGTCTTTTTGTTCATGTACTGGTGTCTTCGAGCTATGTTTTTTGCCGAACTGACCATTTCGGTCCTTCAGTTTGTTTTATGAAATGACTTCGGCGTACTTGCCTTGGTGGCCTATAGATAGTACCTTCTCAAGTTGACAACATTCCATGCTCGGGGTACTTGTTTCCCTTCTAGGGTTCCGAGCTCGTACGCTCCCCCACCGAGTGTTTTCATTACTCTGTAGGGTCCTTCCCAGTTTGGTCCAAGTTTCCCTACGCCGGGTTCGGGCACCATGACCTTACGGAGAACCAGGTCACCGACGCGGAAGTTCCTCTTCTTTACTCGCGCGTTGTAGTATCGAGCTACCTTTTGTTGGTAAGCCGTAGTTCGGATGTGCGCGAGGTCTCTCACTTCGTCCAGTAGGTCGAGGTTGGTGCGTAACTCGTCCTCGTTTGTCCGTTCGTCGTACGCTTCTAGTCGCAACGTAGGCACTTCGATTTCCGCTGGGATCACTGCTTCGGTACCGTAGGTGAGGTTAAAGGGGGTCTCACCTGTGGCAGTCTTTTTCGTGGTTCGGTGTGCCCATAAAACACTTGGTAGTTCGTCTGCCCACAAACCTTTGGCTCGGTCCAATCGCGCTTTCAGTCCGCGGAGGATGGCTCTGTTCATTACTTCTGTTTGGCCATTTGCCTGCGGGTGTGCGACCGATGTGAAGTTCTGACTAATTCCCATACTTCGGCACCATTCTTGGAACTTGATATCTTCGAACTGTTTGCCGTTGTCGGAGATCAGTACCCGAGGTAGCCCGAAGCGACATACGATGTTCTTCCAAAAGAAGTTTTGTATGTTTCGGGCTATAACTATTGCCAGGGGTTCGGCTTCTATCCACTGTGTGAAATAATCTACTGCCACCACTAGGAATTTTCTCCCGCCTGTCGCTGGTGGGAATGGCCCCAGGAGGTCGATGCCCCATTGGGCGAAGGGCCATGGACTGGTGAGGTATTTGAGGTCGGCAGCGGGCTGATGGTGGATGCTGGCATGCTTCTGACACTTGCCGCATTTTCTGACGAGCTTGATTGCCTCTGTCTTCATCGCTGGCCAGTAGTATCCTTGTCGAAGTGCCTTTTGGGCGAGGGCTCTGCCCCCCAGGTGTCCGCCGCACAAGCCTTCATGGATGTCGCGGAGTACCAGCTCGGCTTCGGCTGGGCTTAAGCATCGCAGATAGGGGAACGCGTAGGATCATCGATACAACCGTTCGTCTATCATGACGTATTTGGCTGCCTGATGCTGCACCCTCTTGGCTGTGTTGCGGTCCGCGGGGAGGGTTCCGTCTAACAGGAAGCTCGCGAGTGGGTCGATCCAGCTCGGCTCTGCTTCGGTGACGGGGGCAACCTCTTCTGCCCCACCGAGAATGCTGGGCCGAGGCAAGTCCTCTACGTACACAGTTCTCCTGGCGTTGTGGCTCGTGCTAGCCAGTCGGGACAGGGTGTCGGCCTCAGCGTTCTCTGACCTCGGGATTTGCTTGATGAAGTGTGATTGGAAGTTGAGCAGAGCTTCCTTTACTTTTGCTAAGTACGCAATCATAGTGAGTTCGCGTGCTTCGTACTCGCCTGTAACTTGGTTGACCACGAGCTGGGAATCACTGCAAATAACCATGTGCTTTGCTCTGACCTTGCGCGCTAGGTTTAGCCCGGCTATCAGTGCCTCGTACTCCGCCTCGTTGTTGGATGCCGCGAACTCAAAGCGTAGTGCGTATTCCAATTTTGTTCCGCCCGGGCCGCGTAGCACTATTCCAGCCCCACTGCCTTGTTGGTTCAAGGAGCCATCTACGTGAAGGATCCAGGGCTCCTCATCCCAGTTCGCGCTTGGTCTAACCAGGAGGGAAGCCACGCTGGCTGCTACTTCACGGGGTTCGGACTCGTTTGGCTTGGGAGCTCCGAGTTCGCCCGAACTGGGGACCTCGGGCTCGACCAGCTCAGGGGCTTCGGGGTTGAACGTGCACTCTGCGATAAAATCTGCCAAGGCTTGGGCCTTGATGGTAGTTCTTGGCTTGTACTAGAGATCGTACTCGCTGAGTTCGATGGACCACTTCGTCAGCCGGCCGGAAACCTCGGGTTTGAGTAAAACTTGTCTCAGAGGTTTGTCGGTCAGGACGATGACGGTGTGGGCCTGGAAGTACGGGCGGAGTTTCCGTGCTACTACCACCAGGGCATACGCTAGCTTTTCTATCTGTGGGTACCTTGTCTCTACTCCCTGCAAGATTTTACTAACATAATATATGGGTCGTTGGACCCGGTCTGCCTCCTTTACTAGTACCGAACTGACCACCTCGTCGCTAGCCGAGAGGTACAGCTCTAAGACTTCGCCTTCCTCGGGCCGAGCTAAGGTTGGCACATTGGCAAGGTAGCCTTTTAGCTCGTCAAACGCGAGCTGACAGTCTTGGGTCCATTCAAACCCTTTGCCTTTGATTGCTTTAAAGAAGGGTAGGCAGCGATCTGCCGACTTGGACATGAAGCGGCTTAGGGCGGCTATGCGGCCGTTTAGCCTTTGGACTTCTTTTATTTTCTGAGGTGGTCTCATATCTAGGATGGCTTGTATTTTGTCTGGGTTGGCCTCGATGCCACGTCGATTGACAACGTAGCCCAGGAACTTGCCCGAGGTGACGCCAAAGACACATTTGTTGGGGTTTAATTTCATGTTATACTGACGCAGGATTTGGAAGACAGAATCTAAGTCTTGTATTAATTCTTGCGAAAACTGTGTTTTGACGACCATGTCGTCTACATAGCACTCTATCTTTGTGCCGATCAGGGGCCGAAACAGCCTATTTACAAGTCTTTGGAAGGTCGCCCCGGCGTTTTTTAACCCGAAGGGCATGACCTTGTAATAGTATAGACCGAACTCGGTTATGAAGCTGGTTTTTTCCTCGTCGGACTGGTCCATCCGGATTTGGTTGTAGCCCGAGTAGGCATCCAGGAAGCTTAGCAATTCATGTCTCGAGGTCGCGTCCACTAGGCGGTCGATCCTAGGAAGGGGGAAGCAGTCTTTCGGGCAAGCTCGGTTCAGGTCGGTGTAGTCGACGCACATGTGCCACTTGCCGTTCGCCTTTTTCACCAGCACAGGGTTGGCCACCCAGCTCGAGTAATGGACTTCCCTTATGAAGTCTGCCGTGAGGAGCTTTTCGACTTCCTCGTCGACCGCTTTCCAGCGCTCCGGGGCTAAGTTCCGTTTCTTCTGTCTAACGGGTCTGACTAAAGGGTCAGTGTTAAGTTTGTGAGTTATAAGACTAGGGTCAATACCAGGCATATCGGCCGCGGACCATGCAAAAATATCTAAATTTTGGAGTAAAAAACTTACCAGTTCGGTCTGTAGGGGTTCCTTGACAGAAACACCAATCTGGAGTGCGCGAGCTGGGTCCACAGGTGAGGTCAGGATCGTGACTGTTTCTTCTGTTGGCGAGGCTCGTTCTTCGCCTTGCTCCGTAGGCCGCTCCAGATCGAGGTCGCCGACCGGCTTGGACTTGCCCTTTAGGGCGGCGACGTAGCACTTGCGGGACTCGAGCTGGTCGCCCCGCACTACCCCCACACCGAAGTCCGTAGGGAACTTCATTGCCAAATAGTAGGTAGAGACCACCGCCCACAGGATATGCGTGATTGGCCGTCCTATTATGGCGTTGTATGGGGAGGGGGTCGCGACCACCAGAAAATCGTGGTTGAGTCTAACTGCACAAGGCCACGTGCCGACTTCCACGGGCACCGTTATCTTTCCAAGGGGCCTGACTTCCTCCCCGCTGAAGCCCACCAGGGGATTGCTTGCAGGTTTTAGTTCGCTCCTTGGCAGCTGTAGCCGATCAAATGCCGACTTGAATAGGATGTCCGTCGAGCTGCCTGAATCTACGAGCACGTGCCTAACCTCGAAGTCGCTGATCCTAAGTTTAATGACAAGTGCGTCGTCGTGAGGGTAGCGAACTCCCCGCGCGTCGTCTTCTGTGAAGAGGATCGGCTCCTCGGTCTTCGGCCTCTTTGGGGGGTTCCGCTCCTCGAGGACCGCTTCGCGAACTGAGGTCCGGGCTGCCGCTGATGTGCACCCCGCCACCACCGAACCTCCCATAATTTACATGGATGGTTCCCCGAACTGGCCTTTCTGCCGGAGGCTGTCGCTGCATCGGTTCGGCAGGCCTGCTGCTAGTCTCCGGGGCGTCTTTTAAGTGTTCACCCAGCTGATCCGCTTTATTGCTATTATTGTTGTGCTGTACAAAGTTTCTTAAGTATCCGCGACGGATGAGCCTCTCTATCTCGTCTCGGAGGTTATTACATTGCTCGGTACTATGACCGTGGTTCCTATGGAAACTACAATACAAATTTTTGTTTCTTTCGTTCGGATTTCCCTTTAGGCGAGGTGGCCATTTCACGAAGGGGGCATCCTTGATCGTCATTAGGATCTCGGTCCGCCTCGTGTTCAGTGGCGTGTAATCCGTCCGAGTTGGCAGGGGAGCTCAGAACGATTGGTTCGGTTTTGGGTCCCGGGTCGGGTTTTTTCGGTCGGCCGAGCTAGAGGGCTCGCCGTCCCTCTTTCTTTTCTCGTTTCCGCCCTTGGTTCTTTGGTTGATTTCCTCCTCCGTCCTCATGAACTTGTCCGCGAGCTTGAGGAACTCGGCCACGGTCGCGGGCTGGTTAACTACCATGTGCCACTTGAATTCCTTGTGCGTCACCTCTCTTTTTGCTGCGACGAGCTGCACCGTGGGGTCTAACCGAGGTATCTGTAAGCATGCCTCGTTGAATCATTTGATGTAGCCCCGTATGGGTTCTCCTTCCCTTTGGACTACTCCGAAGATGCTTTCCTCTGCTCTGGGGCACCGTTTGCTGGTGACAAAGTGTGCAGTGAAGACCTGCACGAACTGAGCCCAACACTTTATCGATCCGGGGGCCAGGTTCTTGTACCAAGTGCGGGCTACCCCCTTGAGGGTGGTGGTGAAGGCCACGCACATGCATGATTCGCTGGCTCTGGCGAGGTGCATTTGGTACTGAAAACCGTCCACGTGGTCGTTGGGGTCGAAGGAGCCGTCATACTTGTCCAGGGGCGGGAGCTTGAAATCTCTGGGCAAGGGGACTGCCAGGAGTTCTGAGGCGAGGGGGGAAGGAACTGAGAGAATTGGGGTGACTCCTACCTCGTCCGAGCTCGTCTCGCCTTTGCCTCTGAGCTCGGATAGGACGCGGGTGGCAGTTCGTCGACTTCGACGGCGCCTTCGCTGCTGAGTGGGCCTTGTACTGGCGCTACTGGCCTCCGTGTTGCCGAGCTCGATGGGCTCGGTGTGCTGGTAGTCCGCTGCTGCCAGTGCGTCGAATCGGTTTCCCACCAGTGGGGACTCCGGTTTGGAGACCCGAGGTGTTGACCTCACGGGTGAGGTTCCTGATCCGCCTGCGAGCCGCGAGGCGGGGATGACTTTTCTTTCTCTCCGTCCTGGGGACAAGGCCTGGCTGTTTGGGGGGTTCTGAGGCCTGGAGGCCTTTCCTTGGTGGAGGCGCCCATCCTGCGGAGAGGCCTTTACTGGCTTCGGGGCAGGGTGGCGAGGTGGAAGTAGTGGTTGGTTCGGTGTCAGTTGGGGGAACTGCTACTGATAGTGGTATTGGGAGAGGTTGTGCAACACTTGGTGCTGGTGAAGCTGGTGTTGCTGGAACTGCTACATCTGGGCTTGCATTGCCCGCATGCATTGCATTAAGTCGTTCAACCGATTTTGGCTAGCTGCCAGGGGGACGGCGGTTGGTTCAGTGAAGGTAGTCTCGATGGGAAGAGAGAAGGGGATGTTTGCGGAAGGTAGGCTTACAGGTGCCACTGCTTGTGGCATAGTCAGATTGGGGATTCCATCCACCGTGAGGGGGATGGTGAACTGCCCAACACACACCACGGGAACTTGGAGCTGTTCCCCGGTGGTGTTTGTCTCTGTGCCGCGTCCGGTGTTGCTGGATGAGGCCATGAGTAATGAGTTTTTCAGAGAAGAAGGAAAGGGTATGAAAGTTTTGGAGGGAGGCCTTTTGAAGCGTTCCCACAGACGGCGCCAAGTGATGATGCACAATCTGGCCGGTCTTAGCTGTCGATGATCTTGCCTCTGAACTGAGTAACAGGGACTTGAAACGGAAGGAGAAGAGAAGCTCCGGGGAGAACCCGGCGTAAGGGCTCCGAAGCTCAAGTTAGAATCCTTCAAAGGCAAGAATAACCAGATAGCGCGAAAGTTAGCATACCTCGTTCCTGGGGGGTAGAAGCCTTTTATAACCACCTCGCACACTCACTTCCAGGCCTCCGTCAGGTCGGGCATGATTACTTCTGAACCCCTGCCAGTTCGGGTGTCATTTCCTCTGGCCGGACAGAACCACCACTGTTCCTTTTGTCGGAGCCGTCTTTGCGGCTAGTGACGACGGTTGCAGGTGGCGGTGGCAGGAAGCCGTTTGAAATGCGGCTGTCAGGCGTCAGATCCCAAATCAGTCAGGTGCGTCGCCCTTGGATACGGACGTCCTTGGTGTCGGGTACGTTTGGCTGGCCTGGTGCTTTGGAAGTGAAGTGTTGGAGTGGCGAGCGAGGTGCCTTGAGTTCGGTTTGGAGTGTTCCGAGCTGCCATGGGCCAGCTCGGATCAGCTTTGTGAGGCTTGGGGCCCAGTATAGTTCGTGCTCCTTGCAGGGAGCTCGGGTTCTCAATAGGGAGCTCGATCTTAATAGGGAGCTCGGACTCCTAGTGGGGAGCTTGTTCTTAATAAGGAGCTCGGATTCTTAGGGAGCTCGGACCCTTTAACAGGGAGTTCGCTCTTAACAGGGAGCTCGGGCTCCTAGTAGGGAGCTCGGATTTTAGGGAGCTCGGGTTCTTACTTAGGGAGCTCGGACCCTTAACAGGGAGCTCGCTCTTAACAGGGAGCTCGTGCTCCTAGTAGGGAGCTCGGATTTTAGGGAGCTCGGGTTCTTAGGGAGCTCGGACCCTTAACAGGGAGCTCACTCTTAACAGGGAGCTCGGACTCCTAGTGGGGAGCTCGGATTTTAGGGAGCTCGGGTTCTTAGGGAGCTCGGACCCTTAACAGGGAGCTCGCTCTTAACAGGGAGCTCGGACTCCTAGTGGGGAGCTTGTTCTTAATAAGGAGCTCGGATTCTTAGGGAGCTCAGACCCTTTAACAGGGAGCTCGCTCTTAACAGGGAGCTCGGGCTCCTAGTAGGGAGCTCGGATTTTAGGGAGCTCGGGTTCTTACTTAGGGAGCTCGGACCCTTAACAGGGAGCTCGCTCTTAACAGGGAGCTCGTGCTCCTAGTAGGGAGCTCGGATTTTAGGGAGCTCGGGTTCTTAGGGAGCTCGGACCCTTAACAGGGAGCTCGCTCTTAACAGGGAGCTCGGGCTCCTAGTAGGGAGCTCGGATTTTAGGGAGCTCGGGTTCTTAGGGAGCTCGGGCTCCTAGTACCGAGCTCGGACTTAGGGAGCTCGGACCTTTGACAGGGAGCTCGCTCTTAACAAGGAGCTCGGACTAAGTACAGCGGTCTGGAGTTCGGGTTCGGTAGTGAGTTTGGACTTGCTTCTGATGTTCGCTTTGGGTGCTCTACTGTCCCGAGCTGCTTGCCTTTGCCACGTGTCGGGCGATCGCGAGGTCGGGCCAAATTTCCCTTCATCAGTATATATTTATTAAGTATTTAAATTTGGAAAAAGCCAAACAATATTTATTAAGGTAATTTGTTTTGGTTAAAATAATTCGTAAAAGAGTAATTAATAATCTTGTAAATTAATTAGTAATTACTAAACGTTTTTTTAGTAAATTAATTATTAATTTAGTATTTCTGGTAAATTAATAATTTAGTAAATTCATTATTAGCAAATTAATTGTCCACGATTTTTTATAATTTTACTATTTTATTTGATAATCCGCATTTTTTAAAGGGTAAAATACAAAAAACTCCCTTGAAGTTTCTGACAATCATAAAAGCCTCCCCTGTTGTTTCACTTTAGCAAAAACCTTCCTTAGATATTTGAAAAATACAACAAAAACCTCCCTTCCATCAATAACAAAGACGGAAAATATTAAATTGGTGAATCAATTTTTCCCAAATGCCTATTTTACCCTTTTACAAATCGTTTACATCTATTTTTATGAAATACCCCTGTCGACATGTTATCTTCTTCTCCGCTGTGGATCTCTTCACCCTCTTTTCCTATCCCAATTTATCCAGTAAGAGGAGTAATGCAGGACACAGTCTCTCATCTAAACTCCATTCATTCAAGGAGGAACCTCTTTATCCTCTTTTCCTTTCCGTTTTTTGCATATTATTTCTTTGTCGATTTCTTCTTGTTTCAATCTTCCATCCTTGATTGCTTAGTCAATCCATTGAACTTTAACAATTTGCCATTCGAGATTTGAGATGTGGGTTGCATACAACTTTGTAATGAACTGTGTGATTTTCTCATCTATATCTGATTCACCCATCCAATGCCCTCTGTCTTCATTACTGCGATGCAGCCATCCCTTGTTTCTTGCTTCGATACCTACATTGTCCCTGTTGTGCGGCTTCTAACACTTGAATATGCTCAAGATGGAGAACAGGGATGATGATTTTCTTACTCTCTCTATCAAATGTGGTTTTGGTACCCATCATAATTAATTACACTTTTTTTTTTTTTGAAGAGGAGACTTTTCCTTTAAGCAACCCATCTAGAACACTGAAAAAACAGAGAAAAGGGGTTCAAGGTCACTGGTGCCATGCCTCAGGAAGAATCGCATTGGAAATACTTGACCATGCAAGTTAACTCATCAAAGCAAGGACACCAAGGAGACAAAATGTTTTGGATATTCCTCAGCAATGTAAGCAATCCTAACCATGGTCTTCCCTTGGATTCATTGACAGGCCAGTCCTTTGATGCCAAATATTTCCATTTTGCTCTACGAGCTCAAAATGAAGTTTTGCCATGGGCATCCATTCTCCTGGACCACAAAGATCAGAAAGCACAGTAGCTCTCGACCTGGTTTTTGACTTTTTCTCTCAATCCACCATATCCAAACATCTCATGCCATTCTCTCTATAATTTCTTGCTACCACTAGCAACAATAGTGTTATTGGTGCCTTCCTCATCATCGTCCAAATAATCACTTGATGCCCTACCCCCGCCCCTTCTTGGAAGAGTGTTGCAGCGGTGGAGGCAACACAACCCATGCAAAGGGCAGATGTAGCGGACGACAGAAGGGGTGGAGGAGAGTGATGGATGTGGCGGGCAGAGAACCTCTAAGGATGTTGTAGACAATAAGGAGGAGGTAGAATTTCTTGTCACCAATCTGGAGAAGGTCTTGGGAGTCAATCTTGATGGGAGAGTTACTAGAGAGGTGGAGGACGCTTTCGACAAAGCATCCGTTCTTCCCAACGACTTTGAGGGCGAAGTGGCGTCGCTGGAAATTGTAGAAGATGAGGGAGATGTCGACAGTTGATTTCTTGCTGTTCCGACCAAGGATTATGGAATAGATCTTCATGTAGTATTCAAAGTTTTCACCTTGGAGCTTGGCGAGGCTAGCCTCAACATCTCTCTCAAAACTAGAGAAAGGAAGATGGTTGAAAGAAAGGGGGACACCGCCACACAGGAATGGTCTACATACTTTTTAGATTACCAACATGAGGAAGTTGCATTGCACGTGCTTTTGTCTATTGGTGCTATTGCCTATAGTCTACATACTTCAAATCTTTAAATTGTGGGAATGACATTTTCATGTCAAGCGAGAATGCTTTAAAAGGGTAGGATGGTCATTTTGAAAAAATTAATACATCGTTGAACGTTTTCTGTCTGGTTCACTGGCAGAAGGGAGGTATGTGTAAAGTTTTCCAAAAGTTCAGGTAGAAACCACATGGGAGGCTTTTTGTATTTTATCCTTTTTTTAAATTATTTAGACAATGTCTACAAATTTATAGTATTTTTGGTAAGTATTAATTTGCTATTATTAGCTAATGTAATTATTAAGTATTAACTATTAATTATTATCTATTTTAATAATTAGTACCTAATAATCAGTAATTATTAATTATAAAACAGTAATTGATTAGTAAATTAATAAGTAATTACTAAACATCTTTTAGTAAATTAATTATTGATTTAGTATTTCTGGTATTAATATTAAGTATTATTAATTAATAAGTATTAATATTATAAAACAATAATTAGTAAAACTAGTTTCGTTGGGCAACCAAACTGGGTTTGGTTTCTTAGTAGGTCATGTAAGTTGGCAAATAGAGACTTCCATGAAAAGGAAAGTCTCTTGCCATGTGGACTAATGGGAGTCTTGGATAGGGGAAGGGGATGAAAGAGAGAGAGTGAATGACCATTTCCATTCTCTGCCCTTTTCTTGGGAATGAAATCCCATTCTTACTGATTTCAATTTCCATTCTTTCCTGTTTGAACCAAACATACTATAGGAGCGGACCATTCCGATTCCAATTCCGGAGGAATTTGATTCTGATTCCAATTACAAACCAAACGGACCCTTTTATTATTATTATTATTATTATTATTATTATTATTATTATTATTATTATTATTATTATTATTATTATTATTATTATTATTATTATTATCTCTTTATTTTCGGTTATTACATTGTGTGACATGTGTTGAGTTTACTATGTTTAAAATCTGTAGTGTAATTTAACATCTATTTTATATTTTTCTTAGCTGCTTTGAGTAATTAAATTTTGACCTAAACAATTATATAATTAATAATCTCAAGAGACCATGATGAAAGTTATATTGATCTCAACTTATTGCTCGGAACTAAAAGAACTAGGGTTTGGGAGATTTATTGAGTGTTGATTTCTGGTTTTTGGGCTATATAACGATAAGAGCATATACATAAATCGATATATATATATATATATATATATATATATATATATATATATATATATATATATTATATGGGATAGACATAAAATAAAGAATAATATAATAATAACACTATACACAAAAAAAGTGAAAAAGTAATTACAAAAAAATAATATAATAAACAACTAAGAAGTATAAAAACATAAATATAATAAAAATAAAATAATAAGATAACAAAAAATATAAAATATGATGATAGAAATAATAAAAAGTAACTAAATGAATAAAATAAATAATAATAAAAAATAAAATATATGGTAGAATAGTATAAATGAGTGGCTAATCTAATAAAATAAATAATTAATAAATAAACAAATAGGGTTTCATAGGAAAGTAATACAAGGATAAATAAAAGAGAGAGAATTAGTGGAGCAAGCTAATATTGGTGTGTTGTTGAATTGTGTTAGTTTAGAATTACTTTTTAAAATGAATGTTTATGAAACTTGTGTTAGTTCATAATGTTCTTAGTCAAGGGATGGACTTAGGGAGTTTATCCTGAGAAAGCTAACATTGCTGTGCTGCTAAATTAGAGGAGCAATTTCTCTCAATTGTTAGGGTCAAAACCCAAGCATAGTGATTGGGTGTTTGGGAAGAAACACTAGGTGTGCTCACGATTCGGTTAACCGAACCGTGGGGTGTTTTATTGAACCGAACCGGTACTACCAGCTTTTGGAAAATTGGTAATCAAAATTGAACCGAAGCCAGTCGGTTAACCGATTGACCGATTCGGTTTACCAATTTTTTTGGTTTTCTAATTTTTATAATATATATTATAAAAAAAATAAATATATATATAAACATATAATAAAAAATTATAAATATATATAAAATATTATATTTTAAATAATAAATGATATATTATATATTATAAATATATAAATATATAAATATATATATATATATTTATATATATAATGCATATTTATTAATTTATAATATATAAAATATATATAATATACATAAATATATATAAAATATATAGAAATATATGCATATCGATCAATTCGGTTAACCACCGGCTTTTTATATTGGTTAACCGAAACTGAACCGATACCTTTGGTTTTTTAAAAACACTGAACCAACTGGTTCGGTTAATCAATTTTTTTGTTAGTTTTTTTGGTTGATTCGGTTTTTTGGTTTTTTTGCTCAACCCTAAGAAATAATGAACTTGAACCAAATTCCGATTGTGCATAGGACTTTGGAGAAAAATGGAAAAAACTGGAAAGTTGCACTTAACCCTATATTTGATTATGATACTACACTAGGTCTTGGACCAAACTGATTTTGTTATGCCAATCAATAAGATTAAGTAAGGAACAAATATTTAGGCATGCTAGAGCAGTTTTGGAAATTACCTGAGTGGGTGATGATAGTGATAGGATCAACCTCTTTTTTAGACAAAGTGAATATCAAGGTTTACAGTCTCTCTGATAGAAGCCTAAAACTATTAGCAACGGATTTTAATAATATTTGAAATCAAATTTGCAAAATGTATTTATATATATATATATATATATTATTTTCAAAAAAAGGTTTGCAAAAGGTTTTAATCTTGAGATCCATCTGAGCAAAGAGTGTGTACATTTTGTAGTCAGTGAAGGGGTCATTCCCTATGAGTAATGTTTTGATTATTAAAAGCTGAGGGGTTAAGGGAAAGAAACCATTAAATGGTTGATAACCTAATGGGCTTTATCTTATATAAGTCCATTATCTTTGCATTTTCATAGGGTGGTTGAATCCAAAGATCACTAAAATATAAGCGAACTTGTATAAGACCTTTATGGGTCCCATGCCACATAATATTCTAACCTAAGTGGCCATGCAATGCCTAGATATGTGAGCCATTAAAGAAAATGAGCCTTAGGCCCATTACTAATAAGATTAGTTTAAGAAGTCACATGAAGTTATCATATGACATGGATCGAATATGGGTTTGGGTATGGGTATGGAGCACCCATTCTCTTAAGAAGTTAATGTGTTAATCCAAATCTGATTTGGATCAAACGCTAATCCAAATCTTATTTAGGATACCACCTATCAGGGTTAAGAAAGTGCTTTATATACAGGGTTAGGAGAAGGCGGACCATCCTATTCTCTCTACTCTCTTGCTCTCTTTTTCTTCTCCCTTTACACCCTAAAACCCTAGTCCGAACTAGCCATAGTGAGGGTTGATTTTTATCAGTCCTTTGTTGTGTTTTTGAATAAAAACATCAGGGAATACTAGGTCCACATAGCTGCATTAATCCAAGAAAGTTGGAGTTTGGTTTTGCTGAAACGGTGTTGCTTAATTGGGTTCAAACATACAATTACACCATCTTCAGTTGGAGAGAAATTTGGGTATGATTTCGAGCATGAATCGCCACTCTGAGAGCTGCATACTATGGACTCTGTATCAGGCATAATTTTAGTACAAGATCGATCCAGAAATTCAAATTTCAAAATACAAAGAAATCGGTTCTAGGATTGGGCTAGAAATTTTATTTTTAAATTTTGGCCAACAACTGTAACAAGTTTGGCCATGCTTAATCAAGTTTTCAGTCCATCTAGCATTTGCATTGTGTGAGACATGCTGCCACATAAGGCTCTATACTAAAAGATATGGGTGACCTATGGTGTCTTTGCATGCCTCTGTGCTAATGCACATTGTGTGAGACATGTGGCCACATAAGGATCTATCATCCGGGATGTCCACCCAAAAGTGGTGATCAGGACTAGTTTCCTAAGCCTGTATTGAATGAGTTGCATTGGTGCCCAGTGCTTGTTACTCAGGACATGGTTTTTTGCATTTTATGAGAAGTTAGTATTTCGCGGTAAGTGCATCAATATTGTGTTGTACACTTATAATCATTGAAATGAAAGAGAAAATCATACATTGAAGAGGAATGTGCAAGGATTATATTAATAACAATAATATTTAATACCTTAAGCACTATACAGTTGAAAAAGAAATGAACATTTAATTGATAATCAATAATAATACATAGTAGAGTATACAACGCAACATTTATTCATTGTACATTATTAGCCAATGGCCAGTGATGGTTTCATCTTCCTCATCAGTTTTACGGTTCCACAGTATGTTGTAGTAGCTAGATGGGTGTATTTTCTTGATTATGTAAGGACCAACCCAATTTGGGGTGAATTTCTTCGTAGACTTTCCTGTATAGTGCCATTTGAATACTGTCTCCTTTGGAAACATGTGTTTTTACCATTTAATTTGTTGAAGTTGAAAGCCATGATTTGCTTGTATTTCACTTGATGTTATACTCTTTTCTCTAATCTCATCTAGGGTTTTAGTCTTTTGCAAGCTATTTGATCCATATCATCTATACTAAAACTTTTGCCCATCGCGTATTGTTTGTATTTCAACATGCAGCACTTCCTCTTGTCCATATACCAGGGAGTATGGAGTTGATTTTTTCCCTTACCAAATTGAGGTTCTATAGGACCACAATGTGCTAGAGAGTTTTTCTACCCACTAACTTTGATGTTTAGTCACTGTTTTATTTAGCATTTTTAGTAGTATTTTGTTTGTGGCTTTCGCTTGCCCATTCCCCTATAGATAATATGTTATTGAAGTACCTATTGTTCCAAGAGGTCTCTAACTTCTTAATTTTTGATAAACAAGCCATTATTAGTCAAGATTCTCATGGGTACTCTGAACCTTTGAATAATTTGTTTCCATAGGAAGTTTGTGACATTAGAGGCAACTATTCTTTTCAAGGGGATGGCTTCAAGCCACTTTGTAAAGTAATCAATGGCAACTATAATGAAACATTAACCTCTAGAGGGTGGGTTTATTTTTCCAATGAGATATACCCCTAAGTGCAAAAAGGCCATGGTGCGATTATTGGATGGGGTTCATTAGCTGGTTGGTGAATTCTTCACCCCTAGATTTGACAAATATAGCATTTCTTTACATGTATTACTAGTGGGGACCTGTGTGATGCACAGGATTTATTAAGCAAAAGATAAATAATAGAAAGAGTCATTTACTAAAATACCCCTTATAGTTTCATGGATTTACTAAAATCTACTCTATAGTTAAAATTTTACTAAAACACCACTTATAATTTGCAATGGATTTAATCAATCTTCCATTAGATGACAATGGAAAATAACAGAGTTGACCCTACTGTTCATTTAAATAAATTTAATCAAAAGAAAATAAAAATAAAAATATCATTTTTGCCCTTTATAAGACACGGGCAACCACTTTATTGGCTTTATTTGTTTAATTTTGTTTTCTATACAAAAGAAAAAGTGTTAAAGGTAATTTTGGAATAAAAAATCATGGGCCTAATGGCAAAACAAACACTCCTTAATAAAAGGTTGATTAAGTAAATAAGTTGTAAAATATATAGGATGTTTTAATAAAATGAAAACTATAAGGTAGGCTTAAGTAAATATGTAAAACTATAAGATGTGTTCTAGTAAATGACCCTAATAGAACCACATAAGTGCATACAATTGTTTTATATTTTCAACTTTTTAAATAATTAATAATTATTCATATTTTATATACTACTTTTAATAAATTTTTTATAATACAAAAATAACAACAATTAATTTCAGTTAGGTTTATTCATCAAACTGATGAAACCAATCAACCCGATCAACTTGACCCGAGTTGGTCGGTTTTCAAGTATTTTAGGTCGGCTTTGGTTAAAAAATTTCCCAATTCGACCAAGTTGGATCAAGTTCACTTTGGCCATTTGTAAAAAACCAACCAAAATCGAACAACCTAACCATAGATATATATATTATATTATATATATATATATGTATATATTAATAATTTATATTTTAAATATAATTTTTAATATGGAAAAGTGGAAAATTTCCTATATTTCTTAGTGTAAAATGTTTTATATCATAAATCTAATTTTTAAATTTATTTTTTAACAATTGCACTACAATTTTTAAAATTAAATTAAATTTTTAAGTTTAAATCTTTTAAACTGACTGACCAAACCAAAAAATTGACCCAAACTTATACAACTTTAGTGGGTTGGTTTTCACAAAAGGTCTGTCGCTTTCAACTAACCAACTTCCCAACCTGACTAGGTCAATTTGGTTAGCCAAATAGCCTACGATGACCGAAACGAACCAACTCATGAACACTCATAATTTCAGCTAAATTAATAGTCTCATCTCTGATAAATAACAATAGTTTAATCTCCAATAATTATTGAAAAATTATAGAAAAAATTATTGAAAATATATTGATAACAAAAAAATACAATAATTACAAAAATACAATAAATTAAATTTAAAATTTTCACTAATAGTAGTTTAATCTCCAATAATTATTGAAAGTTTTCTATTAAATAAAAAAACAAAATAAATTTATACATAACCATTGAAAATACATTTATCACGAAAACAATAAATAATTACTGAAATACAATAAATATTAATTTTAGTATATATAATTATATAATAAATACAGATTAAGAGTTTAAAATTATTAATAAATATTAATTTATTTGAAATTTATTTTCTCGAATTATTACTTGATATAAGTGAAATTAATTATTTGCAATATTATGTAAAAATATTAAATTATTATTAATTTCAATATTATGTTATAATTATTTTTCTACTTTTCAGAAATTTTTTAAATTTATTACATAATTTCTTTATTTTAACTATTTAAAATCTAGTTATGTTAAATATTTTGTTATTTAAAATACCCAGTTATTTAAATACTTAAATAATATGTAAAATATTTAAATTTTAAAATATTAGTTATTTATGGAATTTAACTATCACTAAAATCATTATTACATAAATTCATTATTAATTTTGTAACATATTCAATTATTATTAATTTTAATATTATGTTATAATTATTTGTCTGCTTTAAAGAAATTTTTTAAATTTATAACATAATTTCTTTATTTTAACTATTTAAAATCTAGTTATGATTAATACCTAGTTATTTAAATATTTAAATCATGTATAAAATTTTTAAATTTTTTTTATTTGAATTTTATTTATTTAAATATATTACATAGTATTAAATATTTGAAAAACATTTAAATTGATGTACCAGAAAAACATAATTTAAATTGTTAGTACATAATTTCGTGATTTATTTTGTAAAAAAATAAAATTATTTATTAGATGATTTTGTTATTTTAACTATGCAAAATAACAAAATAGGTAACTACCCCGAGCATGCTCAAGTATAAAAAAGAGGTAAATACCCCTTAAAAGGAGTTGGAACGGAGTAACTCCAACATCACTCACTCATTTACTTCCTACACCTACATTGTCTACCTAGCATTAATTCAGGGAGATTTGGTGCATCTGAGGAATCTCTCCAGGAGCACTTTTGCACTCTCCCCTGCTTCATACTTCGTACTAACTTGAGCATCAGAGCCTCTACCTCGGGTATCCACCCCGAGGTCTCTGACACTCCCTGTCTTGTAGTATCTCAGATCACCAAGGACTTCGCCTTGACTTGAAGTCCTCTTTTACCATAGTCCTCGGAAGGAGTACTTCACCTCGAATTGTTGTCCTTGGCTTCGGTCAACCTCTTTCGAGGCCCCGAGGTCCTCGACTAACGCTCGAAACTCGAAGAGTGAACTTACCTTGTTGCCCTCGGCCAACCCGTGTGGCAACAATATATATATATATATACACTCACACACACATATTTGTATATATAACTTTTGTATAGATATTTTGCATAGATATTTACATATGTATATATATTTGCATAAATACATTTATATATGTATAATTTTAGAGTGGGTTCATTGACCAACTCGAGCCTAGCCTGGGCCCGAGCCCGGCCTGGGCCCGAGCCCAACCCGAGTTCATCAAATTACAGGGCGGGTTGGGTTTGGGTTGGGAATATCGCAGTTGACCTCTGGCTCAGGCCTGGGTTGACCATAAACCCGGTCAAACCTGCTCGACTTGCACCCTTAACAACATATATTCTTTGGGGTTTTTACGTAAACTCTTGTTGATTTGAACTAATGTTTTAAGAAATGACCCGGAATTAGAATCATTATGGCCACCGATTTCGGGGTTGACAAATTCAATTATCGAGTTCAAATAGATGGCTCATTCTAACAAAAAAATTAAAAAAATAAAAAATAATAATTAAAATAAAAATAGCCAAAACCTTTGAATGGATCAACGATTCAATTGCTCGAATCAATGAATTGTTGACCAAATTAATGATTTTTGGCCAAAAATCAAGGAATCGATTGTCTAAATAATTCTTGAGCCGAACGGTCCGATCATCCCGATCAACGACGGATTGTACTTTGCACAATTTGAGATCAAGTGGGGGAATGAATCAAAATTGAAAGGGTATCGTTGATGAAGTTATTGATGATAAATAAAATAAAAACAAGGGAGAATGACTGTTGAACAAATCTTAAGAATTCTTAGCCCCACATAATTGGGGTAGGTGCACAAACGAGTATTGATATTTAGGGTGTTTTAGGGTGAGGATATTTGTAGGTTTAAATTGTATAAGATTGCATTGAAATTCAGAATTCTTCACTCTGGTGCACAGTTTACTTTTCCGAAAGAAAAAAACAGTAAAAATTTCTGAAGTGACTGAATCATAAATCTCTGCTTTATATATATATATATCCCTTGTCAGCATTGCGAGATTTCTTTTTGCCTTGACCGTGTTTTGGCTTGCAGCCTAGCCAAGACCAAATACTAAGCAACCCAACACTGATTACGCCACTCATACGTCACCCTAGGCGTTAGAATTCAGAAAGAATATTTCCGGTAGCCGGGTAGTAGGTAAAGTCACCGGCGGCAAACATGACCGGCTATTCAGGTAAACTTGTAGTAGGTGAAATCCTAAGTGGCATGGTGGAATATCTAGTTCCCTTAGTCAACAACGTAAGAACCGCAACCTACATCACCGGTTCACCGTCACCAAAACCTCACACACCAACCATATCTACTCTAACGAGACCCCTCTGCCAACTTTTTGTCTTTTAACAAATCCATAATTCCAATCAACTCCCTCCCACCAGTTCTCCAACCTTCCTCCACCAGTATATTACCTTCTCCTCTTGTGTTAGTCGTCAGGAGCTCAACCAACCTCACACCCGAACTCCTAAATCTCTCTCCCTCTCTCTTTCTCTCTTTCTCTCTCTCTCTCTCTCTCTCCATCTCTCCCACCCGAATGGCTCCATCTGCTCCAGTGGAAACGGCAACAAAGCCACAAGAATTCATTTACAGATCGAAACTCCCCAATATCTACATCCCAAACCATCTCCCTCTACACACATACTGTTTCGAGAATATATCCAAATTCAGCTCCCGGCCATGCTTGATAAACGGTGCCACCGGCGAAATACACACTTACGCCGACGTGGAACTCATCTCGCGGAAAGTAGCATCTGGCCTTAACAAACTGGGCATCAAACAAGGTCAGGTGATCATGCTTCTACTACCCAACTCGCCTGAGTTCGTCTTTGCCTTCCTCGGAGCTTCTTATCGCGGCGCCACCAGCACTACGGCGAATCCCTTTTATACCCCGGCTGAGATTTCCAAGCAAGCCAAAGCCTCGAAAGCTAAACTTATTATAACGCAAGCTTGTTATGTCGACAAAGTGCGGGACTTCGCCATGGCAAACGACGTTATGATCATGACTATTGACTCGCCCCACGAGGGCTGTTTGCATTTTTCCGAGTTGACTCAGGCGGACGAGTCAGAAATGCCCACTGTAAAAATTCACCCTGACGACGTGGTGGCACTACCCTACTCGTCTGGGACGACCGGGTTGCCTAAAGGTGTGATGTTAACTCACAAGGGCCTTGTGACCAGCGTGGCTCAGCAGGTTGACGGAGAGAATCCGAACTTGTATCTTCACTGTGAGGATGTGATGTTATGCGTGTTGCCTCTGTTCCACATCTACTCGCTTAACTCGGTGTTGCTTTGCGGTTTACGGGTTGGCTCGGCGATTCTGATTATGCAAAAATTCGAGGTTGTTGCAATGATGGAACTTATACAAAAGTATAAAGTGACCATTGGGCCGTTTGTCCCTCCGATCGTCCTGGCTTTGGCTAAGTGCCCTGTCGTCGATGACTACGATCTCTCCTCCGTTCGGACGGTGATGTCTGGTGCCGCGCCCATGGGAAAGGATCTTGAAGACACTCTCAGACTCAAGCTTCCCAATGCCAAGCTTGGACAAGTAAGAAATTTTATTCAATGCATACTGTGTTTGGCATGGTTTTTAAAATCGGCCCGGACCGGATGGTTGGACCGGTTGACTCCAAAACTGTTCAACCGGATTTTAAACCAGACGGTCGGACTGTTTGACCTGGTTCGGTTTGATAAGCTTTTGGTATTGAGTTTGGAAAATAACTAATGAATGAAACAGGGATACGGGATGACGGAGGCGGGACCGGTGTTGTCGATGTGTTTGGCATTTGCTAAGGAGCCGTTTGTGATAAAATCAGGATCATGTGGAACTGTGGTTAGGAACGCTGAGATGAAACTGGTTGAACCGGAGACCGGTGAATCTTTGCCTAGAAATCAACCTGGAGAGATTTGTATCCGAGGAGCCCAGATCATGAAAGGTACACTTTTGATCATTTTCTCTCCCACACTCTGTGGGGCCCTTTCTTTTTCTCTTTTTTTTTATCATAAATACGCTTTAGTGTTTCAAATGTGTTATTAATGGATTCTCTCACCTATCACTTTTTCTCTGCCGAACTTGAGGACTTACTTATATCCACCACTTAGGGGTGTCAATTGGACTGGATTTGGTCCAATCCAATCCAATCCAACGTAATGAATATTTTGGACCATTTTGAATCGGTCCAATTCAATGTTTGAACCGTCTAATTTGTTTAAATTCATTTTAATTTATATTAGTTTTAACTGAAATTTGGTCTATTGACACTTATATTCTTATTTTGCATTAATGGACTAGACATTGGTTCAATCTAACTCAATTCAGTATAAATTTATTAGAGATGGATCCTGAATCCAATAAATACTTTTAGAACATTAAGTCTGAATTGGTCTAATTCTATATTTTTGTTGATCCTCCAATCTATCGAAATTGATTTTGATGGGACAGGATCCAACCCAACCCTTATCCACCGGTAGAGTGCTAGGGTGCATGAATGCAAGCATCCTGGGAACAAACGAAGAGAAACTCTATATCAGACATACGGGGTCACTGTTTTACTTGTCCGTTTAACCCGTGTTAAGTAACCCAAGACCAAAGATGCCAGGTGGCTAATTGGTAAGGTCTCAAGCTGATTGTAGTGAAGATTTGGAATATCTTAGTAGGGGAATTGTCAGAAATTCTCATCTCAATGGGGTATCTTAGTAAGGATGAGCTGCAACAGCCCACTGTATAGTCCCATGGAAATTCTCATCTCAATGGGGTATCTTAGTAAGGGAATTACCAGAAATCAGACTTAGACCAGGTCTTGCTAACCTAGTAATGGGTCCCGGTTTACTTTGACCCAAAGATTATTCCGGGTTTTAGTTGGATGCAAGTCTTACAATATTGGCGGTGGTAGGTGTTGACCCAACATTGTTAATAGGTTTTTTATTAAGAAAATCTATGATGCATTGATGCCAAAAAGACATGTAAATGTGATTAGTTAATATATATGATACTCATTGATTGGTCACAATCTTCTTTTGTATCATAATAAAATGGATTTAAGTATATTATGAGAAGAATATGATAGGGAAAAACTTAAAGCCAATCAACCAGTATTATAAAAGAAGTGATCAATCAAATGGTATTCTTCAAATTCACAGGAGTATTTTGATTGGTCAAATCTCTTCCCATTATATATCTTTCTAGTATCACAAATTTTCCCATGTCTCCTCATTTTCAATGGGTGTTGAATGGTCATCTGATCAATTGAATCACTAACATGCTATGTGTTTTATTAAAAGATACATTTAATTTGATGATACTTTCCAACTTTCATTGTAAACAAATGATAATATTCACCTAAACCACTTAGCAATTGGTAAAGAGATTAGCCTGCTCCCTTTATTTATTTTATGTATTTTTTTATTTGTTGTTTAAAGTAGGTAATGGATAATGACCTCCTACCATTTGATGGGCCTACAAATTATCAAACTTTCCATCCAACATCATCTCACCTAATATTGAAAACCTGGACCATTGTGTGTAGCAAAAGAAATTAAGGATAGATGGTGATGGATATGAGATAACCAATTCAACTTATCTCCCCTAGTAATCTTGTAGGCAAGACACAGATTAAAGTAATATCCCTCTGAAATTTTAATGCTCAATATTTTATTTCAAGTTTGGAGTGGTGGTTCAAACCTCCTCCATCAAGTCAGGATCATCATTATTAAAATAAATGGCAACTCAGCTTCACCAACCCCTTAAAAGTCTATTTCCTCTACAATAAGGAAATCCAAGTGTATATATCATCGTCATGAATTATAGTATAAATATTCTTGTTGTCTGAATTTTTTGGATAGGATATTTCTTTGTTTATTGAGTCATGGTCTTAGGATCTCTGCCCAGAAGAACCTTATTCACACCTACCCATACGTCACTAAAATTGCACATTGAAAACATATCCTGTATTTGCCTGTTTCTGGAGATATTCCCATGTGGGTGGATGTGAGATGGTGAAAAAATTAGAGAGAGAGAGAGAATCAGAGGCCATTTAGAAAGAGATCAAATAATTCCCCACAAGATTGCCCCCGCAACATTTTGTGGGAGACAATCTTATGGGGGGCTGATTTGAATTCCATTTAGAAATGAGTCTCCTATTTATATTTTTCTTTTCAGTTTCCATTAGATCATGTACGGTTTGAAGGATAAAGTAGAAAACCTATGCAAGGTTTGTACAAATTTTCTACCTTTTTCTTCCTTTCCCTATCTTTTTTCCTTCAACCAAACATGGCTTGATTAGTTAATCTTAGTTAGACCGGGGCCAATTTGGTTCAGGTTCAAACAGGTCAACCAGGTCTCTGGTCTATTATGAATCTATATTCTCACATCTAGTCCATTCCAAAATCCCAAAATTCGAGTTATTGAATCTGAATTTACATTATTGTGTTTAAAATAAAGTAAAAATTGAACGACAATTTTGATGATACGAGAACGATATGATATCGAAAGAATATATAATTCGATTGTTTTTTTAAGCCCACGCCATTGCAAAAATAAAAGGACAGTGAAATGACATACTTGACCTTCTCTATTGTTTAGGCTATCTAAATGATGCGGAAGCGACGGAGAGAACCATTGACAAAGAGGGCTGGCTGCATACAGGGGATGTTGGCTACATTGACGATGATGATGAGCTATTCATTGTGGACCGATTGAAAGAATTGATCAAATACAACGGGTTCCAGGTGGCCCCCGCCGAGCTGGAAGCAATCCTCATCACTCATCCCGACATTTCTGATGTCGCCGTAGTTCCGTAAGTCCTCTCCCCATATTATAAAAACTAACCGGTTGGTCCGGTTCTGATTATGATCAAAGGCAACGGATTCTAACTAGGTCATCGCCGATTTAATCCAGTATGAAGGATGAACGAGCTGGAGAGATCCCAGTTGCATTCGTGGTGAGATCCAATGGTTCTCAGATCACCGAGGACGAAATCAAGGAATACGTCTCAAAGCAGGTGAATCTTGAATTCTTCTTTGTTTTTTTTTTATCCCCTTCCCTTAACCCCCCCAACCCTGGTTTTAAAGGGCTTAAGGCCTTAAGGGATGTTGAAACTTGAATCCTATTGATTAGGGGTGTTCAAAATTTTTTATTAAATCGATAATCGAATTGAACCAAATAAGCTAATTTTGGTTATTTTAGTTTTTGATTTGATTCAGTTTTATGATCTTAAAAATATCGGTTTTTAGTTTTTTGTTTGATTTGAGAAAAAAATTCAATCAAGCTGAATTAATCAAAATAAATACATATATTTATATTTTAATTCTAAATACATATATTAATAATGATATATAATATAATTTTAATTATAAATGTTGATATATTTTAATAATAATTATTAATAAAAATATAACATACATTTATATTTTAACTAACCAATTTAAAACCAACCAAACTGATTTAAATTTTATTTAATTTGATTCGATTCATAAAAATGACCTACTAAGAGCCTGTTTGGCACGTCTTTTCGTGCGATTTTTCAGCTATTTACAAGTTGCGAAGACTGATTTTCAGTCTATTTCCCTTTGGCACGCAGAAGATCTAACCACCAAAAGATGGAATACCGAAAAGACACAAAAAGCCCATTTTAAGCTGATTTTGGGAAATTCCAAATGAAGCTTTTCGTGTCTTTTGTGTTTTAATCTCGTGCAAAAAGACACGTATATGCCAAATGTGCTTCGAACTGCTCAAATCTTCATAAAAAAGATTAATTGATATTTTGCATGTCAAAACTACCACAAGATCTTCCAAAAAAATGCACCAAACAAGTCCTAAATTATCAATTAGATTCTATTTTTGAACCGAAAATGAAGACCCCTACCATTGATATATAATACAGAAATATCCATCAAATGCATATCATTAATTTGTTAAATCTCAGGCCCTCTTACTGCATGCTGGTGGTGCAGGTTATATATTACAAAAGAGTCAAGCGAGTCTTCTTCATTGAAGCCATTCCAAAGGCGCCATCTGGCAAGATCTTGAGGAAGGATCTGAGGGCAAAGCTAGCCGCTGGTGTTTCCAACTAGTTCTAACGAGAAAAAGGGCAAATCTGTATTTTGCTCCCTCGACTGCCCTTGCACCGAAGATAATATACACCTTCTTTGGGAATGGGATTCCTGGGGGATCTGATTGAATGCGTTGGTTCATTCAGATATAAAAGTAGGATGAAGAAAATTAAAGATTTTTTTTTTTTTTAATTTGTGAGTTTAAATATGTCAATATTTGATGTTATGAAGGATGTAGAAGACACTTGGGACATTGATGAAATGTTTTACAAAGTCAATTAATTGTTATATGTCAGATTGTTCATATATTCTCTTCATTTTCTATCTATTATCAGGGAAGTATGAGTTTTTAGTTTTTATTTTTTAATCAAATGAGCACTACATTTCCCCTGCTTCCTCCCATTTTTTTAGCTGGTTTGGTTCTTCGGTAATAACTGAAGTTCAGCTATTCAGTTGTTCAGTTTTTTGGTTTTTATATTTATAATATATATTATAAATAGATTCTTATAAATATATATATATATATATATATAATGCATATATACATTTATATATAATATATAGATAATATGTGATAATATTAAAAATATATAACATACATAAATATATACCACTGGTTAGGTTAACCATTGGTTTTTTCTATGTTAACTGAAAACCAAACCGGTCCTTTGGTTTTTAAAAAATATTGAATTGATCGATTTGATTAATCACATTTTTTGGTTCTGTTTTCTCGATTTGGTTCGATTTTTCAGTTTTTTGTTTTTTTATGAACACCTCTACCCTCCACAGAAACTCACAAGTGTCTCCCGAGAGACCTATTGCTTCCCAAAGTGTTTCTCAAGCACCTCCAAAATGTTTAAAAGCATAGAACTTTGCCATTCATCACATAAGTTGTTCTTGCAAACCCTATTAGCCATTGCATGGAAAAATTTTGTATTTCCATCCCCTTCCTTAATCCATTTGAGTTTTCATTTGCTCCAATCTTTTCATTCAACCAAATGCTCTCATTGGTCCACCTTAACTAATATTCTACCTTAGAGAGTTGTGGGGACAAACCACTTAACATTCTTAAATATGAAAATGTCAACAAACGACTCTATCTTCAATATAAGAAATAGGGTAAAAGACTTAAACATATCATGAGTTTTCATAAATTGACTTAAATATACCCTATGTTTTTCAAATAGGCTTAAATATACCTTATGGGCTGACCTAACTGGACTTAAGCATACCTCCATCAATAAAACAACCCATTTATAATTTTTAAAATCTATTTTTCCCTTATATGCAGGAAAAAGAAGAAAGAGAAGTGAGGTAAAAGAACAAGAAGAAAAAGAGGAGGAGGAATAAGAAGAAGAAATTGAATTTGGAATTCCTATCTTGAACCAGAAAAAAGGTTCAAATAAGAATTTATTTGGGAGTGTTTATGTTAAAAATAAGTGATTATCGAATAAGTGCTTAAAAACACATACTTATTCAAATAAGCACTTATTTGCATTTGTCACCTAGCTTTTTCAAATGCTTCATTTTAAAAAATAAGCACTTACTTCATATTAAGCATTTGATGGTATTTTTTTTCTCCAATGAGCACTTATTATTTCAAAAGACAACTTTAAAGTGGCACCCAATTTTTTCATGTGCTTCATTTTAAAGAAAAACATTTATTTCATATTGGGTGTTTGATGGTACTTTTCTCCAATGAGCACTAATTATTTCAAAAAACAACTTTAACTCTCATTTCAAGAGTGCCAAGCTTAAAATCAAGCACAAGTAATAGTTTTCATGGAATATTAAAGAACACCCGAGCCCATTGGGTGATCCGGTGGAATTCTGGTGGATGATAGCCAGCCACCCCCTTGAATAAAAGATGCCACTGTAAATTGGGTTGCCTCCATTTCTATTTTTGAATAAAACCACCATAGAACAAAGAATTGAGAACTACAATAGAAGTCAATAGTCGATTGCGTCTTTCTATCTTGGTTCGTTGAACAGAGACTAAGAGAACTTAGAAATGGCACATATGAAGCAGACTGCAAGGAAATCAACAGGAGAGAAGGCTCCTCGAAAGCAGTTGGCAACTAAAGCGGCTCAAAAATCGGCACCGGCAACCAAAGGAGTGAAGAAGCCTCACAGGTTCAGGCTTGGAACTATTTCTCTTGGTGAGATCAGGAAGTACCAAAAGAGCACGGAACTCTTAATCTAGAAGTTACCTTTCAGCATGTCATCCGTGAGATGTTGAAGACTTCAAAACAAATCTACGATTCCAGATCAACGCTGTCGCAGATCTTCAAGAAGTTGTCGAGGCCTACTTGGTGGGTTTCTTCGAAGGCACCAACCTCTGTTCCATTCACGCCAAGAGGGTCACCACTATGCCTAAAGATATTCAGCTTACCCGTAGGATTCATGGTGAGAGGGAATGAGGGAGGCTAAGACAATTCTATTGTGCCTCATTTTCGTTATTCTCTTGTTATTTTTGTTTTGCACTTATAATTACCTCACCATTCTAACCATCCAGTTGGGTTTATCAGATCATCGAGATACGAACCTATAAATACTATTCTCAAGTATTCTTTCCATGGTCGACCAAGGTATGTGTTGACTGATGATTTCACCGGACTAAGTTCTGCCATTGTGATGACTTTACAGTTGAGGATGGAAGTGTTGGTGTTCTGGTTGGATTCAATTAAGAACCCCAACTTTTGCTTTTGATCCTCCTTTCCTTTTACTTGTTGAATTGGACTCAATTAAAACTACAAGTTTCCTTGTCGAACTCCTTGCTTTGGAAGTTCTCTGTAGCAATTGCCAAAAAGTATAGTGAAAAGATGATGGAGAAGGTGAAGTTTTGTTGCTGGTTGGACCTAGTGAAGTTTTGCCATCTATTGGAGAAGACGATGGAGAAGAAAGGGTTGAATCGCCAAACCCTATGTGTTTTACATTCGAGTGGCATAAGTGGTATTAATAAGAACTTAGAAAAAGTTAGAATTTTGGGCTTCTCCAATAAATCCTTATTTTTAAAATAAGCACTTATTTCAAGCTTATTTCCTAAACGCCAATAATTACTTAATGGTGTCTCGGCCCAAAATAAGTGCTAATTTAAATTAGCACTTATTTTTAAGCATTCCCAAACTTGGCCTTATCTTGAACTAGAAAAAGGTTCAGATAAGAATTTATTTATCAATCAAAGTCTTTCCCTCTCATTATTTATGTTCGTTCTAGGATTATCTTCTATGGCTACCTCCACTCTATCCCCCGTAACCCATTCTTAGGTAGTCTACACTTTAACTCCTCTCCCATTTTTGTTTCAACTATTTAAAATAGAGTTTATCACTGATGTTGTTTTCTTTCATTTAATTCCATTTCTCATCTCTGCCCTAGCAAGAGTGGGGTGTTTTCTCCATCCCAAGCTCTATTGGTGAAACCCATGATGACCCAATTGGTAAGGAAAGAAAATATTGTGAGTATAACTTGTTAGGCAACAAGCATTCCAACTAATGATCGCGTTCCTAACATGAGTAAGAGGTAACTCATGAATTTGCTTCTCTTGGGTGTTGTACCACTCCCAAACGCAGGCATGCTGGTTCACTATGGTGTGACATTTATTTAACTATCTAATAATTAAATTCTTTATAATCTCCAATATATAGTGTGATCCTAGTCAATCTTTACAAAATGTGTCAAATTAGGTAGGAAATGAAAGGTGTTTAGCAATACTACTTCACTTTTATTACAATAGTCTACAAGGAAGTTAGTCATCTGATTAGCATACTATCCCTCTTAAAAGCAAATAACTTAATAGACACAAATAGTTCAATACAACTCCAAAAGCTATGTGGCTCACTAGATGTTTATTTTTTTTTTTAATTTTTTGTGTGACTTTCTGTTCTATGATATGAAGTTATTTGTCATTTAGAAAGGGAAAGAGAGAGATAAGAATTCCCTTCTCTTTGTCAATTGTAAGCAACAAGAAGATCATGGCCTGCTCAAAAAAGGAGTTGCCACCCATCTTTTAGAGAAAATGTGCCCTTATTTCAGTTTTGACAATTGGATTTATCTTTGAAATAGTGACTCCATTTTCCACAGGAAAGGCACTCTACCAAGAGATTTTTAGGATTCGGATGGATTGAGAGAACATAGGTGTTTGACACTCCTCTATCCAAGCTATTGTAGTAGCCCAATATGGTAGTTCTTTATGCTTAATTTCCAACGAAAACCAATAAAAAGATCACTAAGAATTCTTGAAGTCTTATGAAAAATGCTTCCAATTTCTTCTGGAATTGGTTTAAGGAGATGTTATCAGGCCTTAGGTACTAATTTTCCTAAGACCCTCACCTCTTTACTTCTTTATCCCATTATGGAAGCAACTAAGAATGCAAGTTCTCTAAGGTTTCAGAATTTCAAAAAACCCAGACTAAACTAAAGAATAAAGGAATTCCTAACTTAAGTTAAATGATAGAGTGAGAGACTTATGTCTCATATAGGACCTTGGAAAGGGTTTTCCAATAGTTGAAATAAGTTGAAGTGATATTTGTATGAATTATTGAGCTAGGGGAGTACTTTTAGTTGGCTTTTAATGTCAAGAGAAGTCTAAAAATTGTCAAAGCTTGAAGAATTTTTGTAAATCTCCAATTTGAAACACAATGGGTGGATTTGAAGGTTAATGCATGTAGTGTGTGCCATGGCTCTATATTCAGCTTCAACACTACTCCTTACCACAACGGTCTGCTTCTTACTCTTCCATGTCACAAGATTTCCTCCAAGAAATGTGCAGTAACATGTAGTAGATCTTCTATCCGACACTGAGCCTACCCAATCTACATCTATATACCCAATTACCTTAAGTCTTCCTCCTGGCTTGTACAATAACCCACGGCCTAGAGCTCCCTTCAGGTACCTTACAATTCTAAGAACTGCATCCCAGTGAGGTATTTGAGGGTTCTGCATAAAATTGACAAACCACACTAACTGCAAAGGAGATGTCTGGTCTTATGATAATCAGATAGTTCAGCTTCCCCACTAACCGTTTGTATCTTCTAGGATCATCAAATATTTCCCATGTATCACTGCTCAACTTAGCATTTGGTTCTATGAGAGTTTCAGTTGGTTTTGCACCTAATAGTCATGTTTCATCTAAAAGATCAAGAACATATTTTCTTTGGAATAGGTTTACACCTTGTTTTGATATGGCAACTTCTATACCCAAGAAATACTTCAACTTCCAAAGGTCTTTTATTTGAAAATGGTTTTGTAGAATGACCTTTAGTTTATCAATCCCCAATCTGTCATTGCCAGTTATGACAATATCACCCACATAGACCACTAATAAAATCTTTTTGGCTTCTGAATCATAGCTAAACACTGAGTGGTCAACCTGACACTGTTTCATTCCAAAATTCTTCACCACTTCACTAAACTTCCCAAACCAAGCACGAGACGATTGTTTCAACCCATAAATTTCCCTTTTCAGTCTACAGACCTTACCATCCTCCCCCTGAGCAATAAACCCAGGTGGTTGCTCCATATATACCTCCTCCATAAGGCCACCGTGAAGGAAGGAATTTTTAATGTCAAGTTGAAACAAGGGCCAATCATACATAACTGCCAGGGAAATTAAGACACAGACGGAGCCAATCTTAGCCACTAGAGAGAAGGTCTCCATATAGTCCACCCTATACAACTATTAATAACCTTTAGCAACAAGTCTTTCCTTAAAATGCTCGACACTGCCACCCGACAAGTATTTAACAGTATACACCCATTTACAACCCAAAACATGCTTACCGAGAGGAAGAGTAGTGAGTTCCCACGTTTGAGTATGCTGAAGAGAAGAGAGTTCTTCCTCCATTGCTTGACGCCACCCGGGTGAGGTAAGGGCCTTTTGGACATTCTTAGGTATAGAGATAGATGATAACAATGAAACAAACTGGCGATGTGAAGCAGAAATGCGAGAAACTGAAACAAAATTGGAAATGGGATGGAGGGTACAAATACATTTACCTTTTCGTAAAGTAATGAGAAGATCAAGTTCTAAAGGTTCTGGGACAGGAGCAACAAAAGGATCCGCAGACAAGGTAGAAGCTAGAGGAAGATTATAACTTTGCATTTTGATGCCTTAAGGGCATCAATTCAGGCGTATTTTCGGCCTTAGAATAGTCAAGATGTGCCCTTTTCGTAGTTAAATGCAACATTGTGGCCTCTAAGGGTCTCTATGCAAATTATGGGGAAAACTGAAAAGTTTTCATCGCTGAAATACAGATTTTGGGAAGCTGGTGTGAAGTCCAGCTAAGAGAGAGGGTGTTTTTGTGAAAACCTGAAAGCAGGAGGGCGCCTCCTAGCTGCTAAACCCAGTTTGGCGCCCCTCCTATTGTATTAGCATTCTCCCCACGCCTTAGAAAACCCTAGGGTGCCTTTTAACCCATTCTTTTCACTCTTAACAAACCCTACCCACCCCTAACAACTAAATGCTCACCTTCCATACCTTCTAATCTCCACCATCCATTCTAGGGCACTCTCTTTTTAGCATTCTAACCCTAAGAACCACCTAACTTCTAATCTTCACCATTCAGCCTTTAGCCATTAAATCTCAGCCTTACATAATATTGGGTGCCTTCTTTTTTTATCAACCTTAGGATCACCTAAAACCATCCTAACCCTTCATTCTAAAACCCAGTTGTTGCCCCCTCTTTCCCTCTATTTCCAGTTGTATCCACCATTCTTTATAAAAATGACCCAGGGGCCCTATAGAAGGGGTTGGTCAATTCACCCATGTAAGAAGGAAGGCTGATCTTGAGAAGTTCAAGGGTAAAGGAAGAGGAGGACACCCAAGCAAGAGGAGGGGTTCCTACTTGCAGTTCGCCAACACCATTATTGCCACCTCTGGATTTGAATCCCAATCATTTTTTCTTCAATTTTAGAATTACTTTTTGTTCTTTAATTTCTAGTTTATTTTTCCTTCCTGCAAATTTTACTTTTATTAGATTTAATTTATACTATATTTCTTTTCTACAGATCTAAAATTCGGCCAGGTAAGATGGAAGGCCTAGCTTGAGAAGTTCGAGGGTCAACGGTAAGATCTGGAGACTGCTACCTCTGATCGAATTGCAGATTTCTCCTTCTTAATTTCCATTGTTTATTTATTGCTGTTATGTTTTATTTTCAGTAGTGTTCGAACTCCATTTTTATTTAATTCAAATTTAATTAATGAAAGTTTTGTGATTCTGCAATTTCCCTTTGCATTCTTTTACGCGGATTAAGGTTTGTAATAATTTTTTCCTCGCTTCCCTATGGATACGACCTATTCTCACCATTTACTATGTTTATAGTTGCTGTGAGAAACGGAAAAACTATAAATGTTTAAACTGGTGTTCCGGAGTGTTTAATGACACGCTTCTGGACACACCAAGTTTACGGCACCGTTGTCGGGGAAGCAACGGAGAAAAAATTTTATTTACTTTTTCTGGATCAGTTTCATTATTTTTTCTTTTTCGTTTTATTACTTGATCCGTTATCTTAGTTGAATTTTTGTTTCTCTTGGATTTTGGAGGACGTAATAGCAAAAGGTGCGGTACCGGAGCATTGTGAGACTGTGGGACGGAAGAGAAACTAGATTTCATTGCAAGTGTAGTCGTTCCATTTTATTTTTATTTTTCTTATTTTTATTTTCAAACTCTCTTTTTATAGAATAGTGATTTTCGAATTTTAATTAATTTTCTTTAAAAATATCTGATTTATTTTTTTAGTATTATTTTTCTGTCGTTTTGTTTCTAGATTTATTTTTCTTTCTTTGTTTTAATTTCTTGTTCGAATTTCTATCTTATTAGGTTTGTGTTTTTCTTTTATTTCAAAAAAAAATTCATTTATTTTATTTTATTTTATTTTATTTATAGTTGCATAAATTTCTTTTGTTTATTTTATTTTTGGTTTAATTTTTTGGAATAGCAATTTTCAAGTTAGAATTTATTTTGGTAGTAGTTAATTTCGTTTTTAAGCATAATTATTTATTTTATTTTCTATTTGTTATAATTAATTGTAGCTTTATTTAATTTCTTTTTTTTAGTTATTTAATTGAATGGTTAATCGTTAAATAGGAAATTGTTTAAATTTTTGAATTTGAGTTTAAATTTTGAATTTGAAATTTGAAATTCAAATTCAAATTCAAATTCAGATTTGAATTCAAATTCAAATTCGAAATTTAAACTCAAATTCGAAAATTTAAACAATTTCCTATTTAACGTTTATTATTAAATTAAATAACTAAAAAAAGAAATTAAATAAAGAAACAATTAATTATAACAAATAGAAAATAAAAGAAATAATTATGCTTAAAAACGAAATTAACTACTACCAAAATAAATTCTAACAAGAAAATTTCTATTCCAAAACATTAAACCGAAAATAAAATAAACAAAAGAAAATTATGCGGCTATAAATAAAATAAAATTAAATTAATGAATTTTTTTTGAAATAAAAGAAAAACACAAACCTAATAAGATAGAAATTCGAACCAGAAATTAAAATAAAGAAAGAAAAATAAATTTAGAAACAAAATGACAGAAAAATAATACTAAAAAAATAAATTGGATTTTTTTAAAGAAATTAATTAAAAATTTGAAAATCACTATTCTATAAAAAAAGAGTTTGAAAATAAAAATAAGAAAATTAAAAATAAAATGTAATGACTACTCCTGCAATACAATCCAGTTTCTCTTATTTTCTCTTCCGTCCCGCAGCTCCGCAATGCTCCGGTACCCCACCTTCTGCTATTACGTCCTACAAAATCGAAGAGAAACAAGTGAGATAACGAATTAAGTAATAAAACGAAAAAGAAAAAATAATGAAACAAATCCGGAAAAAGTAAATAAATTTTTTTTTCCGTTGCTTCCCCAGCAATGGCACAAAAAACTTGGTGTGATCCGAAGAGTGTCATTAAACACCCCGGAATACCAGGTTTTTAGCGCCGTTTCCGGGGAAACAACGGAGAAAAATTTTTATTTACTTTTTCCATATATGTTTCATTATTTTTTCTTTTTCGTTTTATTACTTGATCCGTTATCTCTGTTTAATTCTTGTTTCTCTTTGATTTTGCAGGACGTAATAGCGAAAGGTGGGGTACCGGAGCATTGTCGGACTGCGGGACAGAAGAGAAAAGTAAAGAAACTAGATTGCATTGTAGGTGTAGCCGTTCCATTTTATTTTTAATTTTCTTATTTTTATTTTCAAACTCTTTTCTTATAGAATAGTGATTTTCGAATTTTTAATTAATTTTCTTTTAAAAAAATCCGATTTATTTTTTTAGTATTATTTTTCTATCGTTTTGTTTCTAGATTTATTTTTCTTTCTTTATTTTAATTTCTTGTTCGAATTTCTATCTTATTAGGTTTGTGTTTTTCTTTTATTTCAAAAAAAAATTTGTTTAATTTATTTTATTTTATTTATGGCCACATAATTTTCTTTTATTTATTTTATTTTCGGTTTAATTTTTTGGAATAGCAATTTTCTTGTTAGAATTTATTTTGGTAGTAGTTAATTTCGTTTTCAAGCATAATTATTTCTTTTATTTTCTGTTTGTTATAGTTAATTGTTGCTTTATTTAATTTCTCTTTTTTAGTTATTTAATTGAATAATTAATCGTTAAATAGGAAATTGTTTAAATTTTTGAATTTGAGTTTAAATTTCGAATTTGAATTTAAATTTAAATTTTAATTCAAATCTGAATTTGAATTTGAATTTAAAATTTCAAAATTTAAATTTCGAATTAAAAAAATAATAATAAATAAAATAATCAAATAAATAAATAAATAAAATATTTTAAAAGTTTTGCATTTGCATTCCAACATTTAGGGTTTCATATTCTAGAGCATGCATCATATAGGTTTATTTAATTGCTGAAATTATTTTGTTAGTTGTGAATGTGCTTGGTTTCTTTTTATTTTAATTGCTTCTTGTGCTTAGTTTATTTTATTCTTTTATATTATATTTCTGAATTGCATTTTAGAAATAATTGTTCGTGCATTGTAGTTAGTTGCATTCATTTTGTGTTTATTTTGTCTTTTTGTTAATCCATTTTAAGGGCATTTAACTTAAATAAGTTAAGGTAGGGATTTCATCACCCTTCCTTGGCCCAAAAATCACCACCTTTCATGTGCGGGTTCACCCTAACCCTAATTTAAAATTTGGGTAGGAAGATCATTTAGGGAAGCTTCACACTTGGTTCAAAGGTGTGCTGAATTTTGGAAAGCTTATAATTACTTTCCATAACCAGCGGTTGGTTTCTAAGGAAAGAGGTTAAACGGCTACGCCTAAGCGGGTTTGTGGTTACTTAATTAGGTCCTCGCAAGAGCAAGGGGAGCCTCCCACATCCCCACCTCTTACATGGCTAACCAAAAGAAGTGGTGTAATTCCAAGTGAACCTAAGAGGATTCACATTGGTTGAACCATTAGTTTAGGAAACCCTAGGTCAGACCTTAGGTCGTGTGGTTGATTTGCTTGCATTTCTTTTTTAAATTTAAAAATTCAAATTTGAATTTAAATTTCAAAATTCAAAAAATAAAAAATTTAAATTAAAAAATCCAAATTTGAATTTAAATTTCAAAAATTTAAATTTCAAATTTCAAAAATTAAAAATTTAAAATTTAAAAATTAAAAAAAAATTCAAATTTGAATTTAAATTTCAAAATCCAAATTTGAATTTAAATTTCAAATTTCAAAAAAAAAAATAAAAATAAAAATTGAATTTAAATTTCAAAATCTAAATTTGAATTTAAATTTCAAAAATTTATTTCAAACTTCAAATAAAAAATAAAAAAAGAAAAAAGAAGAAAAAAATAAAAAGAAAAATTTAAAATTCAAATATGAGTATAAATTTCAAAATTTAAATTTAAAATTCAAATTCAAATTTAAATTTCAAATTTCAAAAAAAAGGGGGGGGGGGTTGAAACAAAATGAATTCAATGGCTGGAGTTTGTGGAATGAGAAACTACTTCCAACTTAAGCCACAGATAGACTGGAACCATGTGTCTCAACAATTGGACAAGATTAATGAGATGGCCCACAGAATTGATCAAGTCCTTGCATATCATCAACAAAGTGGCCCATACCCAAGCTTGTCATCTTATCCATCATGTTCCATCTGTGCAAGCCTGGCCCATCATGTTAGCCAGTGCCCTGCGGCGGGCCCATGTCAACCAGTCATTCCAAACCAAGTACATGCGGTCAATAGATCTTTCCAACCCAATGCTAACCCATTCTTTAGCCCATACAACCCTGGGTGGAAAAATCAACCCAACTTCACTTATAGGGCCCAAAACCAAGAAACCCCCTACCAGAGAGGCACTCCCAATGGTTTGAAGCCCAGACCCAGTTGGAGTACAATAGTTACCCTAGGACTCAATCGGCTCAACCATGTCAAACCTATACACAGTCCCAATAGTATCATCATCCATCTAACTCCATGGCCCAGCAATTTCATAGGCCACAAGTAAAGAACCAATTCCAGCAGATGTACCCTATGAGTCAACCGGCTCAAGCTTATCAAGCTTACCCACAACCTCCTCAAGCCCATACAATAGATGACCAATTCATGCAGCTTCAGCAACTGATCCTAAATCAGCAACAATCCATCGATAGACTACAGAAACAAATAGGACAGCTGGCAAAAGTCAAGGTGAGGAGAGAAGTAGGGCAACTATCAAGTCAACTAGTTGCGAACCCTAGAAATCAGCCACCGGTTTTTCCTCCACAGCAGATTCAACCACCTCCTAGGAACCCTAAGCTTGAAAATACCAAGGCTATTATAACCTTAAGGAGTGGGAGGATTTTAGAGGACCCGTGTGAGGAAAAGAGAAATAATGAAGAAGAAAATGAGCAAGAAAACCATAATTTGGGGCAGAAAGAAAAAAGAAAGGAAAATCTAGAGCCTATAGTGAACCAACCCATAGTTCCCTTTTCAACTGCACTCACAGTCGGGCCGGTGCGAAAGAACAAAGAGACTCGCAATGAGGAGAGCAAGGAAGTCCATATTAACTTCCCTCTCCTCGACGTGATCCAACATATCCCGGCCTATGCCAAGTTCTTGAAAGAGCTATGTACTCAAATGATGGAGCCACAATCGGCCCCACAAAAAGTGATGCTCTTGGCAAATGTTAGTGTGACTCTCCTAAACCAACTTCCCCGAAAGCTGAAAGACCCGGATGCTCCTCTCATAAACTATGTCATCTCTAGAATCACCTTCGAGCGGGCCATATTGGATCTTGGGGCCAGTATAAATCTGCTTCGGTTTATTTATGACAGGTTCAAGATCATCGAGTTAAAACCTACTCTGATAATTCTGCAATTCGCTAATTGGTCGATCAAGAGTCCTCGAAGTGTTATCGAGGACATCATTGTTAGGGTAAAGGGTTGTCACTTTGCATTGAATTTTATCATCCTAGACATGCCCCCAATCGAGGAACTGAACCATATCCCAATAATCTTAAGATGACCATTTTTTACAGCGGCCAATACAAACACCAACTGTAAATCAAGAGAAATAAACATTTCATTTGGGGAGCAGAAAGCCCTGTTAAATGCTTTTAGTGCCTCTAAGCATCCAAACCTAGGGGAAGATGAGAGCAAGATAGATGTAGTTGATGATCTTTTAGATGCTCTGTCTGCTCCTTGGTTAGTCCAGTCTGAGCTCTATTTGTTTGAAGATGAAAGTGAGTCGGAGAGTATAGATGGAAGAAGTGCATAAATGTGTCTAGCTGAAGATGTTAAACTTAGCGTTGGTTGGGAGGCAACCCAACGTAATTTTTAGTTATTCTTCTTTTAGGATTTGAGCTTTTTCTTTTCTTGATTCGAGACCATGTGGCAAACCTTGAACCCCTCAGGAGAACCTATTAATTGTTCCCTTTGGCCCAAGCCCTTTTTTACATCAGTCTACTTATGCCATTGGGGACAATGGAATTTAAGTTGGGGGGTGAGGAAAGAGAGAGAAAAATTAATATATATATATATATATATATATATTGAAAAAAAATTGAAAAGCTAAGCCTTTAAAAATGTAGAATTAAAATTTCACTAAAATTTAAAAAAAAATCCATTAAAAGAGATTCCCAAACAGAAAAAGTTGAGGATACTGATAAAAGAATATTGAATTCTATAGAAATTGGTAGCAAGTGATAGGAGTCAAAAGTTGGTCTTATTTGAATATTGTCGAAACCATTTAGAAATTTGAAAGTACTTCCAAGTTTGCCCCTGCCAAGATAAGAAGAGAGAGATTGAGAAATTAGACAAAAAAAATTCTTCAAAATTGTTAGAGACAGTGGACTACCCTGAACTGTGCTTCTGCAAAAAAAAAGTAAATAAATAAATAAATAAGAGAGAGAGAATAAAAGGTTAATGGACACCCTAGACTTACTAACCGGGTCTCTTCACCTAAGTCAAGTGTCGAGATTCGCGTCAAACGGAAAAGGGAATGCCAAAGACACTCACCTAACACTTAGTAACCGGGTCTCTTCACCTAAGGCAAGTGTCGAGATTCGCATCAAACGGTGGAAGGTAGCAATAAAATAAAAGTGTACAAATCAAGTTTAGGAGTAGAAATCCACTATCAGAAATGATAAGAAGAATACATGTCTGATTTTAAAAATCAATCTCAACTTATCAAAACAGTCTACAAATGGAAGGGTAAATAAGATTTTTAAGCCAAGTTTCTGTAATATTCAAAACAAAACGGTTTTACCCCTAAAACCCAATACCAATTTATGCATAGTTTGAGAATGCTGGAATTAGGATGCTTGACTAATTCTGTTAGGGAGCATCTTGAAATGAGAAAGATCTCTATGATCAGTGTAATTTTAAGACTGCATTGCTAATGGACTAGCAATGTTTAAGTTGGGGGGTGTGATAACTCTGCATTTTGATGCCTTAAGGGCATCAATTCAAGGGTATTTTCGGCCTTAGAATAGTCAATATGTGCCCTTTTCCCACTTAAATGCAATGTTGTGGCCTCTAAGGGTCTCTGTGCAAATTCTGGGGAAAATTGGAAAGTTTTCATGGCTGAAATGCAGATTTTGGGAAGTTGGTGTTAAGTCCAGCTGAGAGAGGGGGTGTTTTTGTGAAAAAGAGGGCGCCTCCTAGCTGCTAAACCCAGTTTGGCGCCCCTCTTACTGTATTAGCATGCTCCCCACGCCTTAGCGAACCCTAGGGCGCCTTTTAACCCATTCTTTTGACTCTTAACAAACCCTAGCCACCCCTAATTACTAAATCCTCACCTTCCATCCCTTCTAATCTCCACCATCCATTTTAGGGCACTCTCTTTTTAGCATTCTAACCCTAAGAGCCACCTAACTTCTAATATTCACCATTCAACCTTTAGCCATTAAATCTCAGCCTTACATAATATTGGGTGCCTTCTCCTTTTTTTCTCAGCCTTAGGATCACCCTAGAACCATCCTAAGCCTTCAATCTAAACCCTAGGGCACCCATATTTTTGCTAAAACCCAGCTGTCGCCCCCTCTTTCTCTCTATTCCCAGTTGTATCCACCCTTCTCTATAAAAAGGACCCCAGGGGCCCTGTAGAAGGGGTTGGTCAATTCATTCAAGTAAGAAGGAAGGCTGATCTTGAGAAGTTCAAGGGTAGAGGAAGAGGAGGATGCCCAGACAAGAGGAGGGATTCCTACTGGTAGTTCGCCAACACCACTACTACCACCTCTGGATTTGAATCCCAACCATTTTATCTTCTGTTTCAGAATTACTTTCTGTTCTTTAATTTCCAGTTTATTTTTCCTTCCTACTAATTTTACTTTTATTAGATTTAATTTGTACTTAATTTCTTTTCTATAGATCTAAAATTTGGCCGAACAGACACAAAAAAAGTGACATCAGGACAGACATAGAACTTCCGAGTAATGGGATTGTAACACTTATACCCTTTCTGGGTCTGAGAGTAGTTAAGTAAGATACACTTAATAGAGCGTGCCTCCTGCTTGTCTAACCCATGACTCAGATTGTAAACAAAGCACACACAGCCAAAGACCTGGGGTGTTAATGGAATGGGAGACAAGGTGAGGAACAGAATAGAAAAGGGAGACTGACCATGAAGGATGAAGGAGGGCGTCATTAATAAGTAAACAAGCAATAAGCATAGCATCACCCCAAAATCGTTTAGGAACACTCATATGATGAAGAATAGACTGAACAGTTTCAAGGAGATGACGGTTCTTTCGTTCAACCACCCCATTTTGTTGAGTGGATGCACATGAAGTTTGATGAATGATGCCATGCTGTTCTAAATATTGTTGAAAGGAAGTAAGAAAGTATTCACGATCATTATCTAAATGAAGAACTTTGATTGGAACACCAAGTTGTGTACATATTTCAGCATGGAATTTTTGAAAAATGAAAAATAATTCACTCATTTCTTTCATTAAATAAATCTATGTCATCCTTGAACAATCATCAATAAAAGTGACAAAATACTTGTAACCATTATAAGACTTTATTTTAATCGGACCCTAAACATCTGAATGAACTAAAGCAAAAGGACTCAACATACGACTATCAACTTTAGGACTGAGGAAACCCAATGGTCTTTCCCATACTGACACGACTCACACTATAAAGACGACAAATGACTCAAAGATGGAACTAGTATCTTGAGTGCCTTGAGAGATGGATGTCACAGCCGACAATGCCATTGTAGAGGAGTGAGTGAAGTCTAAAGTGCAACTGACGATCCACCACCATCAAGATAATACAATCCATCGGATTCATACCCCCCACCAATCTTCTTCCCTGTCTTGAGATCCTAAAAAACACAAAAGGAAGGGAAAAATGTAATAGAGCAATTAAGAGTCTTAGTTAATTTACTGAATAACATAAGATTGAATGGAAATTTAGGTACATATAAAACAAATGATAATGAAAGAGAATTCGTGTCAACATTACCAACACTATAGATGGGAAAAGAGGAACCGTTGGCAAGGGTAACAGTTTGAGATGTGGAAGTTTAAGAGAGGGAAGAGAACACACTTGGAGTCCTGATCATGTGATCAGAGGCTCCACAGTCAATAATCCAGAGAAAGGGTTTGGATGCCAGACAAGCTATACCTGAGTGTGCAAGGGTGGCTGTAGTCTGTTTTGAAGTAGCCTGGATGAACCCCTCATACTCATCGCACAGTACACTCTTCATCTCCTTCACGGTAATAGATGTAGATGTGGAAAGTGTTAGATCTTTCTATTGGTTACCACTGACATCAACCCCACCAGCTACTGCATGATTAGCCCATGTAGAAGGCGGGCCATGGAGATCATAACAGAAAGTCATTGAATGCCCATCCCTGCCATAGTGGGTACACTTCCTAGTAGAGTTACTTTTTCCTTTACCACAACCTCCCCTGAGTCATGACCACCACCCCGGCAAAATATGGAACCACCACGACCCCCTCGGGAAGCATGTCCTCCCCCTCTAGTACCATGTCCACCTCCTCTAGCTATCACAAATGCTGATCTGTCATACGGTGTGGAACTCTCTGTAGATCCCAATGAAATCCTACGAAACTGTGCAAAAACTTCCTCAAGTGTACGAAGAGTAGAACCTTCCAATATTTGGGCCCTAATTGGTTCATACTCTGATTTCAGCCCCACTAAAAACCTAGTGACATCCAGTTGCTCCCTCTGTTGTTGCTGAACCTTAACATTGGAGTGAGGGGATGATAGACATTGAGTTCATTTATGAGATTCTTCATACTGGCATAGTACTCTTCTAGGGTTTTATTCCCTTGCTGTCGATCGAAATACTCCTGATAGAGCCGATATACTCTTGTAGTATTATCCTACCAAGAGTAAAGCTTCTTGGCATGTTCTCATATGTCCATAGCTATATCTAAGAACATAAAGTTGGCACTTATTTTGGGTTCCATACTGTTCCATAACCATGTCATGATTTGGGCATCTTCTTGTTCCCAATCATCAAACCCTAGAGAGACAACCGATGGTTTATCTTCCTTCACGTGTTTCACTTTCCTCTTTGCCTTGAGGAAAACATCCAATGACTTAGCCCATGGCACATAATTCTCACCATTAAGTTTAATTGAAGTCATCTGCACACTCAGATAGTCAGAGGGGATCATCACACTCAGTTTCTGATTACTAGAACCATCTCTAGTCGCTGTCATTATGTCCCCCACTGCTATTTCTACTGCTGAATTCTCACTCACCAAACAAATACTGTTGTCAAGGCAACACTATACCAGTCTCCAAAACATTGATAACAATCTCACAACTAGTCACAATCAACACCTTGATGTAAACCAACATTCAGGTTAAGATCTGGATGTTTCAAATAGATTCGGCTACCATCTAGATTAAAACATTGATGAAAACTACTAGGCAGAGATATTCGACCACTCCTTTAAGCAAATTTTTTTTTTCTATTCACACCATTACTGACAACCCAAAAATATTAGTCACCATGACAGCAACCCAACAGCTCAAGAAACCACACAAAAACCCTCTTGAAACTGTTCAGTAGAGGGTAAACACCATAAACACGACCACACGACTAGGGCTGTCACACATGGTGACAACAGTATTAGACTGATATCCTAGGGCTGCCGCACCTTCCTAGCACTTGTAAAAGGGATTGCGGCAGTCCTAAGAAAAATAAACAAGTGTCGTAGTTATCAGATTGTGTACCTCAGAGTCATAGCCCAAAGAAGAAGAAAAAAAGAGGGAGAACTTGAAGTCGCAGCCTTCATCTCCTTCGTTTATGGCTCTAATACTATGTTTTAACAGTTGTGTTTCAGCAGTTTGAACCAGTAGAGAATGAGGGAGAAAGAAGAAGAACATTCAAACCTGATAGCCTAACCCTACCAGTCGACCATAATGTAGATTAGTGGTTCTAATTAATTGTACATGACTAAACTGGCCCCACTTAAGTATAGGACATGATGTCTATATTAGAACCGCCACATAAGCACATAACTTAAACTAAATAAAATGACTAATCTACCCTTATTTGGCTAGCTCTAACAAGTAGGTTATCTTGAATAGAGCAAAGACTCTTAAAACATAGCAATCAGTAAAAAAGCAATAAATCAAAAAACAAGGTGAAAAAAGGTGCATTTAATCACTTCAAGGTTTAACTATTGCAATTGTTGTTTGGTATAGATGAGAACAAGTTATAAACCCTTGTTTATATTACTTATTCTTTATTATAATGTTGGAAGTTTGGTATTGATGGTTCAACTATTTTTGTTGTATGTCATTCTTTTTGTTGGTTATGCACTCATTTGAAGACAAGGTGTTCTTTCTCTCTAGTCATGTTTGATTCTTTTAGAAGAGCTTGACAATCATTGGGTTCATAGTCCTAAAGTTTATATAACCTAGTTGAGGTATTGATTGCTTATTGGATTAAAGCCAATCCCCTTGAAAACCTAAAGTAATATTTTTTTTCCAAATAAACTAAAAAATGTCAAATACAAAGCTATTATCCAAAGGATAGATCCCTTGCAATCTGATGAGAGAGATAACCAAAAGAGAAGAGGTTCATGGAATAGAAGACAAGTCCACACATCAAAAAATAAGTAATAAAAATGTTGATGGTTGTTGTCCTTGGAAGAAAAAGAAGACCGGAAGAAAAGATTGAGTGATTATTAAGCCAACATTCACATGCTATTGGAGTTTTGAATTTAATCTCCTGGTCTTTTATAAAGCAAACCAAATCAATACATTAACATGGACCCAACATACCCTAAATGTAGCTAGAATCAATTGCCACCTTGTTATGTAACCACTAATATCACTCCCTGCAACCCATAGCTTCCATTTCATCGTTTTGTTCTTTTAACCTCTTACTTCCAATGCCGCTCATACTCTCATGCCGAATAGTGGTATCATAATCATTGAAGATTGCTCCCTCAAAACTTCTCTAAAGATACAAAAGCATAAGATGCCACCCGAATTACCACTAGGTAACTTTCTTTACATCTTTACTCACCATAAACCACTTAATTTTTTTCCTCTTATGAAACCACTACACTATCCTTAATTGGATGCGCTACATATTTAAATAGGTATATACTATTTCAAAAATGATAACATGCATGACATAATCAATTTATTGTAGGTTTTGCAAGGAAATTACTTACTAGGATTAAATACCTAATATAATTCTATTAACTAAATGCAAATAAATAACTCACAACATTAAGCCATTTGTCTTCATGTTGATGGAAGGCTCTAGCAATTCTATTATTACCTTTAAGTAGTTTCTAATCATATAGCTCTCATAGATATCTAGGTGATCTCCTCAACATGGTGTTAACACCCAAAAATGATCACCCTTTGAACCTTGATTCCGTCCCAAGGCTTCAAATATGACCCCTTGGGAGTTACTTAAATGCCCTTAAAGATCCTCCTCCAACACCTAGAAGTTAAGCCTTTGAACACAACTCTAACTGCAAATCCATCCATCACGGCAGGACCAACTTAAATTCTAATCGTGGATTCATCTACCAAAACCAATTCCTATTGAGTCTATGTGTTTTGATGATTGTCAACACTCAATTTTTGCTCAATTCTTTGCTTAAACCCCAATTCACACCCCAAACAACCAATCAAACCATTTCAATCTCCTTAAAACACCCAAAAACCCTAAGACTCTTAATCTTAACCCAGAGTCCCCTAAATCTAGCATTGAACTTATTTGATCCCGATTCGACAGACCTGATTGAGCCCTGATTGAGCCCCATTCAAACCATGTCCATCAAATCAGATCTAATCATTCGATTGGTAACCCCTAAATACCCATTGAGATCAAACCTTAGCTCAAAACTCCAATATTCAATAAACCATCAATTTAAAGATTTCCTTTTGATAATCCTAATTAGTTGATCCCTTTAAAGCTTAAAACTCCCAAGCCACGTTCTTCTGATCACATCAAACCCCACTTTTAACTCTAAAATCCTATACTCAACCAACCTACCAATTTTCACAACAAAGTTCCCTTGTTTACCTCTCCATCATACAATGGTTCTATTTTGACCCTTCTCATTGGCAAAATACTTTTATTTTGGATTCCCTTGATCCAAACATTCATGAACCCATTGGGTATTACCATCAAATTCTAAACATCCCAAAATACCTATCCACAATTTCAACTCAAAACACTCGGAATTTGGATTCCAATCATCTCAACATACCTGAACCCATAAGATACTACCATTAAATTCCTGACATCCCAAAATGTCTACCCACCAAATTTTAACTCAAAATTCCCTCATTTACCCTTCTATTACACAAATATTCTATTTTGAGTACTCTCATTAGCCGAAATACTCACATTATGAATTCCCACGATCCCAACATACCTTAACCCATCAAATATTATCATTAAACTCCAAACATTCCAAAATACCTACCCTTCAAATTTCAACTCAAAATTCCCTAATTTAGTAATCCATCATACAAAGATTCAACTCCCTTCTCACTAGTTGACACAGTCGTGCTCCAGGTTCCCTTGATCTCGACACCTTCAAACCAATCAAACCCTACCAACCCATGCTTGGAAACATTGTCCGATTAAATTCTAGGTTAAAACCTTCATGTTTACCCATCCATCGGACAAAAATTTTATTTCAAGGCTTTTACTTGCTAGGTCTCCCTGATACAAGCACAATTAGGCTAATTAGACCCTACAAATCAACTCAAAACACTAAAAAACTCCATCCTATCAAATTCCACCCAAAAATTCTCTTGTTTGCCACCCTCAACCAAAAAGATGTTGTTTTGGATAATTTTATTGGTATGAATTCTTAACAGCGTTCATACCCATATTCAATCCATATCATGTGACTTTATTAACTAGTCTTACTAATAGTGGGTTTAGGTCCATTTCCTTTAGTGGCTCACATACATAGGCATTACAAGGCTTCTTAGGCCTAAATAGTATATGGCTTAGGATTAAGGGTGAGCATTATTTGATTAAAACCAAAAAACTGAACAAAAAATTTTGGTTTTGGTTATTTTGTTTTTCTGAGTATTTCAATTTTAGTTTTGGGTTTTAGAAATTCGGTTAGTCGAATTAACCAAACTTTTCCATATAACATGTAATATATAATATATAATATAATGAAATTTAATTTCATAATATATATAGGAATTGTTAGTTAAGTTACAAATCAAATTAGTCATGGTTGAACAAGTTCTAGCGGTTGACCAAATTATAAAATTTTTCTAACCTAATCCAAGAACTAACTTCCTAGTTATTTTCAAATTAAATATGAAAATTTGGGATTGATCTTACACTAAACTGGGATTAAAACCTTTTGCAAAACTTTTTCCATAAAATAGTAATATAATATATAAATACATTTTGCAAATCAGATTTCAATTATAGTTGAAATCTACTATTATCAGTTTAAGTTTCCATCAGAGAGAGTGTAAACCCTAATATTCACTTTGTCTAACAAAGGGGCCAATCCTATCATTATAATCATCCACTCAGGTAATTTTCTAAACTGTCCCTACATGCCCAAATATTTGACCCTTAATAGACCTCATTGGTTAGGACATCAAAGAAAATTCAGTCCAAAACTCAGTACAACATCATAACAAAGTCTAGGATTATTCAGTGTAAGTTTATAGTTTTGTCCATCTATTTCCAAGATCCAAGGCATAACTGAAAATTGGTCCGAGTTTAGTGCTTCTTCCAAATACCCACTAGTTATGCGTAAGGTCTAATCCTAGCTGCTAAGACAAGCTTCTCCACCAATTTGGTATCACACCAGTGTCAGCCTTGTTAGGATAAACTCCCTAATGGTCTATTTGGTTGTTGAGAAAGGATGAAATGAGAAGGGATGGGATGAGAAAGGATGGGATGGGAAGGGAAAATTTATTTTCTCATTCCTGTCACTTTGCGTTTGGTTGTTGAGACCAGTTATCCTATCAAATCCGCTTCCAAGTGTTTAATTACTAAGAAAATTTTGCTAGATGATTTGTAGACACCCTACAAATATAGAAGCAATTTCACATGCAATCTTCCCTAACAGTGCTATGTAATGTTCATTTGCATTCATTCCCTTATCTTTGAGAACTTTTTTTTCTAGCTTTTGTTCAATAGGTGTAGGGCTGTAAATGGATCAAATCAAATTCTAATTGGGGTGTAAACAAGAAAAACCATATCTGATTCAATTCATATAAGTGTTCCTGTAAACAAAAACAATGGCAACCTAGAAATGGTAATAAGCATCTTGCCAAAGAAGGTCATTCATAGAAACAAATTCAATATCATTCCTCTAAATATTGGCTGCCACAAAAGCAACTGATTCTTCCAACTCCTATTAATAATTTTCTCTCATTTAATAGAAAGAATAAACAAAAGATACTAGATGGAATAGAAGATTAAATCAAAATATCACATAAAGTGAAAAAACAAATGACTTTTAGGTAATGAGAAAAAAAGTATAAAATAAATCAAGAGGAAAATAGAATGGGTTTGAGGAGAGAGCATTCTATAGAGAGGGTAGAGACAAAAGATAGAAAAGTAAGGAATAAAAAGGAAAATTAATCCTAACCTTGGTTTTTCTTCAATGTTGAAAAAATACCAAGTAAAGAATAAAAAGGAAAATTAACAATGGCATAAACAAACCTAGATTTGATTTGAATGGGAGGAAGGTATTTTCTAGGGGAAATAGAGAGAGGGAAAGAGAGATTCTCGGTTACTGCAATGGTGGTGGATAACAATCACCAATTGCTATAGTGGTGGTTTTGATGTTTGTCTTTCTCTAACCAAACACTTGATCTCAGTCTTTCAGGGGTGTAATGCTCGGTTGGGAGACCGACTCTCACACCCTCGATTTTTTTCTCACTCTCGTCTTAGAATTTTCTTTACTCAATGGTGTTACACCTATTTGGTGAGACTCCACATCCCAGATTTTGAGAAGTGACTTCTCGTCACATTTCACTCGTTCGCCCAAAACAAATGGGAGAAAATAGGAATCTTGGGCAAGTATTCATACTTTCTCATCTGGGTTATCTAATGGCTGAGAACATTCTATACTGACATGAGCCTAATAAGTGTTCAATTTAAGAAGTAATTCATAGAAACCTACCAAATGTGGTTATGAAACAATAATGTACTTATATTATTCATAAATGTTTGAAGCTAAGGGCATATACTATCTAACAATAATATATATTATATATTATATTTTATAATATATAATATAGTGTATATATTCTTGAAACTTAGTTTTAATCGAATAACCAAAAACTGAATCGAAAATTTTGGTTTTAGTTATTTTAGTTTTCCTATAATTTAGTTTGATTCAGTTTTCATTCATTCTTTTTTTTTTTAATTTTGGTTTCTAAAATTTTGGTTTATTTGGTTTAGTTTTTAATCAAATAAACCGAATGCTCACACACATGTAGGACCTACAAAGGTTTCACACAAGTCCATATGGGTTGAGCCCATGTTTAAACAACGATAGGCCAAATTCCCTACACAAGGGTAGTAAACCCCTAAGCCAATTAAGTTGGGTTCAGTTTGAGTTCAATACTTTCAAAACATTATTCATAGGGAAGGACCTCTTCCTTGACTATAAAATGAAGAGTTACGCCTTTTGCTCAAATGGATCCCGGGATTAAAACCTTTTACAAACATTTTTAAGAAAATAACAATATAATTATAAAATACTTTGCAAAACCAATTTCAAATATAGTTGAAATCCACTATCGGTAGTGGATGAGAGTGCAAATGAGAAGGCTAGAAGCTAAACATGTTCAATACAAATGGATGAGAGTGCAAATGAGAATTTTATAGATTTTGGCTTGTTTATTTTTGCTTTGGATTTTACTTTATTTTGCTCTACCTTTAATTTTTGCACCACAAACAAGCAAAACAAAGTGGAACCTACAACAAATTAAACCAAAATTTGGACTCTAATTCATTTGTATACACTTTACACCAATGTTTTTGAATCGTCGTTGACTTGGCCGGTCAGACCGTTCAGCCCAAAAACCATACAAGCAACCGGTTCCATTTCGTCCTTAACTTGTTCTTGGGTAAAAAACCGTTGACTTGGTTAGAGAACCACTGACCTAGGCGGTTGAACCGTCGACTCGTTTGACTCAAACAGCGGTTTGCGGTTTAAGAAAGTTGCAGAGAATAGAGAGGAGAGAAATTGAGACACGAACTCAGATCTGAGATCCAACAGAGAGAGAGAGAGAGAGAGAAAGAAAAGAAGAAGAAGAAGAAGAAGAAGAAGAAGATTGCAAAGGTTAGAGAGAAATCGATCTCAGTTCTCAGGTCTCAGATTTGGGATTTGCGTTTGTTGCCACTGCCTCGTCGCCGCTGTCACCATTATCGTCGTCAATGAGCATCGAATCCTCCTCTTCCTTCTTCTTTCCTCTTTCTTTCCTTCTTTCCTTCCTTTCCTTTCCTTTCTCTCTTTCCTTTATTTCCTTTATTTCCTTCATTTCTTCTTTTTTTTTTTTCTTTCATAGCAGACAACCCAAGTCTCTTCTCCTTTCTCATATAAAACTTTTATATAAGAAATATTTGCCCTAATAATACAAACCATCTAAACCGTTCGACTCGGATGATTGAACCACTAACCCAGAAACTAAAACGGTTTCATTTCCTCGTCGATTTTTAAAACCTTTCTTTACACATTTAAAATTTGAAGTAATTTATCAAAGATTTCCCATCTAACTCTTTTGAGAAAAACCTTCTCAGATATTCGTTGAATGTGAACTGCCGGTAGAGAGCCGGTTTCTTCGCCGATACTAGCTCCGGCAATGGTCCATACAAGTCTTCCCTCCTGCTTGGATTGAAGAAACTCGCAATGGAGACTCGTGCCTCAGGGAACGGATTCGCCAGCACTCGATGCTCCACGCTTCTGTACTCATCATTCGATATTATCTGAAACGCAACATTTTAATTTTTAAAACAAACGGATTAACAGATAAAATAAAATTGACAAATCCGAATCCGATGGCACAGAAATAGCACCTGGAGAAGATCTCCGATGTTGATAACGAGAGCACCAGCGATGGGTTTGACGTCCACCCAGTCTTCACCGTGCTTTACCTGCAACCCACCGATCTCGTTCTGCACCAGCACCGTCAGTGCTCCTGGATCAGTGTGAGACGTAATCCCGTACGTCAGATCAGGCTGGGGACAGTAAGGATAGTAGTGGGCCACCGCTATCCTCTCGTCCAAGCACATCAGTTCTTTCAACTTTCCGGCGTCCAACCCCAAACCTTCACACAGGATCTCCATCAGCGTCTCTCCCAACCGTGTGATATGCTGGTCCCACTCAATCAACTCCTTGCGACAAATCTCCGGTATACTGTCGTAGTCGGGAGCGACAGAACCGAACCTGAGCTGAATCGTGTCCCTCCAACTCGCTGCCTTGGATTGAAATAGATCAAAGTTAGTAGAGAATGCTACGCCGCGACTCATACCTCGGCCGTAGTACCAGGACTTGACCTCCGTCGGCTGCTCGTTGAAGCCCTTGACGGCGGCGATCGTGCGGTTGAGGACGCCAGAGGGGATGCCGTGGTTGATGATCTGGAAGAAACCCAGCTCATGGGAGGCTTCTCTGATCTGGTCAACGATGATTATTCGACGGTTGGAAGTGATTCCGGAGAGATCGACAGTAGGAATTACATCAGAAAAAGACTTGGGGGTAGGAGAGACAGAAGGGAGGGTTTCGGGTGGATGAACGAAGAAGCGAGGGATGGAGGTGATGCCGGAGTCAACAAGGCCCTTAACTCCGATCTTGGAATCGTCGAACTGCTTCACTTCCGTTGTTCGATCGTATGTTTGCTCACCGTTGGAATTGGTGATACCCATTTTTCTTCTTGTTCTTCCAGCTTGAGTGCTTAAGAATCTGCTACCTTTGCTTACATGGAATTGATAATTGACAGGCCGAAGAATGACAATCGACTGAGGGAAGGGAGACCCAAGATACAGGGAAGTGGACGATGATGGCCTGAGCAAAAGCATGTGGATGAGCTTAACATTGCTGTTTGATGAACGTCTGGCTGGAAATGGAACCGAGAGGCCGACACATTTATATGTTCCAACGGATAAGAATCTGCACTTGAGCAGGATTATCATTTATGATAGGGCTGTACTGATGGGATCAGTTCGGTTCGGTTACATACTGAACCGAACATCTCGGGTTGAATATTAGGCTACCGAAACCGATCGGCCCAACAGCAGAAGCAAAAGCCGACCTTTGATAATTGCTATCTGCATGCTCGGTTTGGTCGGTTTAGAATCGAATCAAGGTCTCTTTAATTTTGTTTTGGGTAAATTACAATGACCCCCTGTATTATGGGATCAGCGAGAAAGACCCCATGTATTGCAACAAACACCCCTGAACTTTGGTTGTTAGACAAAGACCTCCCTGTCGATGTCCTTAGTTCGGTCGTGATGAGGTCGCCACCTGAGTCTTCTTTAGGTCGGTAGAGGTAGGTCGCCTCTCCTACCGACCTACTCTTGTCGAGATCTTATGTTGTCAGGTCGGCGGAGGTAGGTCGCCACCTGGGTCTGTATCAGGTCAGTGGAGGTAGGTCGCCGATTAGGTCTCTATCAGGTCGGCAGAGGTAGATCGCCAACTAGGTCTCTATCAAGTTGGTGGAGGTGTAGGTAGGTTGACCACCATGTCATGCAGGTTGCTACTAGGCTCGCTGAGGTTTCAAACTCGGTCCCATGGTGGTCGTCTTGATTCTAATGAGGTGTCTACAGGTTGGCCATGGCGAGATGGTAACGAAGCGCCCTCAGGGTGTGTAAGGTGCATCCAAAGTGATTTCTAAGTAGGTCTCCGTCATTTTGGCTAAAGCAAGTCATCGCCTGCGTGGTGTCGGGGTGTCATGCGAAAATTCTAGGATCGCCACATGCTGCACTGCCAATAGAGGGCCAAATCTACCCTTATCAATTGCCCTCCACTCCCGAGTTGCGGTCAGCTCGGCAAAGGGAGTAGTTTGTTGCACATCTCTAGCCCGAAGTGACAGTTCAGCTGGTTTTTTTCTCTTTTTTTTTGTGCCAACCCAATTTGCTCGCCTAAGCTAGAAGAGTCTAAGGGCTAAATGCGGCACTAGGCAGAACATCACCATCTTGACCACCGGGTGTAGGAGCGAACTCATCAACATGAGGAGAGGCACAGCGGGCACTCTGAGGACATCCACCAAGCTAGGGATGTATCCATCGAGGAGTTCTGTCATTCACCCAAGTACCTCAAGAGTGGAGTTCGACATGCCCATCCTCAAGAAGGTCTACAAACTGTGCCATGCTTCTTTAGGTCACTCCACTAACAGATTTTTATGTGGTGTCCCTTAAGCCGGTCCTCGAGGTGGCTGACAAGGTTGATGCGGAGCCCGAAACCAAAGTGGAGGATAGCAGAGAGGGCAATGAGAATGATGCCAATGATGGTGTTTTCAGCGAGGACAAGGACGAGGATAATGCTGCATCTTTGAGCGAGTTGAGGTGCGCTAAGGGCAGGTCAGTCGTTAGTTGTCGTCGTGTTTTGAATAGGTTGGCTTGAGGTAGCCTAAATGCTAAACACAGTTTGGTTTCCCATTCGTAGATTTTCACTGAAGTGCGTGTATCGCAACTTGGCCAATCCAGGTCGCCAAAGTGGGTCTTAGTAAGGTCACTAAATTTTTAATAGGCCAGTTCACTATTAGCACCTCGACCTACAGACACCTCGTCACTTCGGCAGGGATGATCTACAAGGATGGCTCCATAGTCTGTTAGCCGTCAACTCCAACAGGAACCATGGAGGACTCGACCTGTCGGGTCAGCTCCATAGTCTGATGGCCATCAACTCCCACAGGAACCATGGAGGGCTCGACCTGCGGTGGCGGCTTCATAGTTGTTTAGCCATAAACTCTCAAAAGGAGCATGGAGGGCTCGACTGCGCGGGGGTGACCTCATAGTCAAGGCTAGGGGATTCTATTTGGGCGAGACCGCTGGAACTTGTTCGAGCTGATCATTCTGATTCTACGCCCTACGGGATTCCTTCGATTTAGGTGTTGTTGTTGTTGTTTGAGGTTCAGAGAATGGGTGTGAACATAGCTTTTGTGTAGCGTGTTCCCACAGACAATGCCAATTAATGATGCACAACCTAACACTCCCTGGTGGCAGACAACTCGGATGCCGAACTGAGTAGGTCACATAGTTGAGTTGCAAAGAAAGAGATCAAAGTGCCTTGGTCACTTTACCCGGGGTGGGCAATCCGATACTTAAGTCAGCGAAGAGTTTTGAGATAGCTAAAAAGCGAAAGAGTTGTGAATGCTAAATCACGCGTACCTCTTTTGATTTAAGGAGACGCCTTTATATAGGCAGAGGTAGTTGTTATTGTAACGTGTTTTTGATCTCTAGGAGGGCACGGCCATAGTACATCCAAGATCCTCGGGAAGTTGTCCACCATGCTTGGGAGCAGTTTCTCTATCGGAAATGGAATCCACGTAGGTTAACTCTGAAGCGGACGGTGCGGGGAGACAGATCTAACGGTTAAGCGATGTGATCCCATAGGAGTTGGGTATGATGTTTCACTTCAAAGTGACTGGGCACCATGTCAAGCAAGTCACCAATTGGGTCCTAGTCAGGTCGATAGGGTCTCGGGGGAGGTCCCCACTAATGCCGAGGTCCCTAGCTCGGTTGTAATGAGGTTGACACCTAAGTTTTTGTTAGGTTGGTGGAGGTAGGTCACCTCTTCTGCCAACGTAGTCCTATTGAGGTCTTACATCCTCAGGTCGGCAGAGGTAGGTTGCCACCTGGGGCCTATGTCAGGTCGACAGAGGTAGGTTGCTAGCTAGGTCTCTATCAGGTCAGTGGAGGTAGGTCACTAGTTGGGTCTTTGTCAAGTTGGCAGAGGTTTAGGCAAGTTTACCACTATGGGAGGTCTCCCTTCATGCCAAGGTCTCAAGCTCAGTCCCAAGGTGGTTGTCCCAATCCTGACGTGGTTCTAAGTAGGTCACCATCTTTTTGGCTAAGGCAAGTCATCGCTTACATGGTGTTGAGGAATCATGCGACGATTCTAGAATCGCCACATGACGCATTGTGACTTAGAGGGCCAAATCTACCCTCATCACTTGACATGATTTAATTAGTGGTCTTTGTTTCGTTAAGAAGCATGTTATTAGATCCACCAAAAACGAGCAGAACTTCAACCTCATCCTTAGAGGATACTACCTTTATTTCGTTGACTTTGATGCATGTTGTAGAGATAATTGTTAGTGTGTGGTTCCACATTTTTTTTTATTTATATCTCTATGTTATTTCATGGTAGTTATGGTAGTTAGGCTAGATTTATATGTTTTGTTTCTTTTGTAGGCAGCAGGGGTATTAGTGGAATTCCACTAGTTTTAAATTACAACTATATAAAATATATTGGTTGGGCGGCCAAACATAACTAACCCCACTATTTTTCTTTCTCCTCTTCCTCTTCTCTTCTTCTCCTCTTCTGTTCTTGGTTTATTTTCTTCTCTTTTCTCTTTGAATTCACATCAAAAAACAAACTGTTTCTAATTTCTTTTATTCAAGTTGGTAAAGCCAACTTAGGGCAGATTAGGGTTCTCATGTGAGGTTGATCTAATTGGCTACATGAGAACTTCCTAGGACTTGAAGTTCTGCATCAATGCCTGATTCTTGGAGGTTGCTAGAGTGTTTAGCTTTTTCCCAAGGGATTACAAGACCTTTAGAAATTTCCCAATGACTAAGAAGGATCAGAGAAAACAAGTAAGTTCAAGATTAGGGTTTAAACTAAAGATTGAAGGTGGCAATTAATTTTCTTCTGAGAACCTTCCTTTTTTATTGAGGCCAATAGATTTCTGTCATCCTTATTATTTTCTCGAGTTTTTCAAACCCTATGATTAGTTTTAAGCCCCAGGCTTGTTATTCTGACTGTGAATAATTTATGGGTAGTGTCTTTGATTGTGAATGATTTCTAGAAGATTATTGCTCACTGTGAATGATTTCTGGATGACTATCCTTGATTGTGAATGATTTTCTGGTGACTGATTTCAATTGATTAAGTTTTCTTGCATAGAAAAAGGCAGTTCTAGGGTTTCCTTCTTGAAGTTTTGACTTGTTAGTATTTTATATAAAATGGAGAAGGTTGAAAATGAGCTAAAGACTCAAGGGGAGGAATTTTAGGTTCTAGAAACATGATTGAAAGTTCTTTACAGATTAGTACTTTTAGGTTTCATGGAACCAATTACTTGGAAAGGGCCCAATCAGCCATGACTGCTAATGGAGGTAGAGGTAAACTAGGATATATGATTGGGGATACAAAGAGTCCTATCAAGGAAAACACATCACATGCCAAATGGGTTCAAGAGAACTATTTGGTGACGAATTGACTGTGCAATTTTATGCATCCTCACATTAGCCAAAACTACTTACGGGCAAAAATTGCTAAGGAGATTTGGGACAATATGAAAGAGATATACTCCCAACCACTTAATTTTGCTAGAGCTTATGAGCTAAAGTGTGAAGTGAATAATCTCAAGCAAGGCAAGAAGCTAGTCTCAATTTATTTTGCTACTTTGAAATCTCAGTGGTATGAAATTGACCACTTGGAGACAATTGAGTAGGAAAGTCAGAAGGATGCAACAACATATAGCAAACTAATTGAAACATATAGAGTGTTTGAGTTCTTAGCCAGTCTAAATTCAAATTTTGGTATTGTGAGGCAATAACTACTTACCAGGTAGAGTATGGGATTATCTTAAGCTTATTCATTAGTTCACAATGAAAAGAGTAGGAGAAAAGTTATATTACATTTTTAGTCTATGGAATCAGCCTTAGCAATAACAAAACCAGAAATTGGGGCAAATAAGGAAAGAGAAATGAAGGAAAATAAAAGTGATATATTTTGCAATGTAAGAAGCCGAAACATACTAGGGATACTTGTGGGAAGTTGTGTCCCCATCTTATTGTAGTGAGACTTAGAATAAAAAGGGAAATGCCAACGTGGTTGTTACTACTGATAGTGCATCCTCTTCTAGCACAAGGACCATATCCCTAGATTCCTTAGCTGTTGTCCTAGCTGCCTTGACACAATTGGAGAGTGAAGTTGGTACTTTTAGATCCACATTTCAGCCACCAGCTATTGCATTTGCTATTCCCACTTCAGCCTTTGCTCATTCAAGTAAAAGAGCTACAACATATCATAATGCATAATCCCTAAGTAACACTATACCTTTTTAGGTAATAGGTTTAGGTGCTTTTGATCATAAGACTAGTTTATCCACCTTGTTTACCACCTATTATCTATCCTCTAGCAAAGACAATGTATCTATTGCTAATGGTTCTCTTGTGCCTAGTTTTGGCAAGGGAGACATTACATTATATGATGTCATCTTCTTATATTTAGTTCTACATGTTCCTAAACGTAGTGCTAACATGCATTCAGTTAGTAGTATTACTAAGAATTAGATTGGTTCAATGACATTTTCCCTGATTTGTACATCCACAAATCAGGGAATCTATCTACTTGAACATCCCAAGGAAGGTGATTGGGATTGGCCATGAAAAAAATGGAATCTATCTACTTGAACATCCACAAGAGAAGGACAATGAAGTTGGCAGGTTATTTGTTTCTCAGTCTATGAGTCAAATAATGATTTGCAATAATCGATTAGGTTATTTATCTTTCAGGTCTTTGAAGAGTCTATTTCCTAATTTGTTTGAGTTAGTCCAAGCGTGTAGTTTGAGGTGTGAGAGCTATAAACTTGCAAGGCGATGAGGGATAATTTGGTCCACCAAATGATGTGATGACACATGGAGCGACGAAGTGACATAACACCTCAGCGACCTCGGTTACCCAGCTGGAACAAGGCCTAAATAGCCTAATTACAGGCACTGATCTGCTGAGTTTCCATGTAACCTCCATCTAGGAGCAAGCCATCTGTCTCCGATCAACTCGGGATCACGACACCACGACGACAGAGTTATCTTCTCCCCACCCGAATTGGATGGAGCTGGATAAGCCTTATCAGATTATGCGGAGTCCATCTTTAAGTGAGAAACCAATTCCGGATCAAACCGACTATAGATCTTGGGCATGCATCATGAGGCCCACAACAGCTTACCTATATAAAGGCCTTGCCTCCAACCTCAGAAGGTACGCGTAACTAAGCTCTCTAAGCTCTCTACTAGCTCTCAACTCTCTCTAAATCTCCACATTGCTAACTTAAGCATCGGAGTGCCCACATCGGGTAAAGCACCCCAGACACTCTAACAGTCTTCTTTTGCAATTTGGTCAGGTGACCTCACTGGCCTAACATCCAAGCTGTCCTCCAATAGGGAGCAATCAGATCGCGCTACATCACAAAGCATTGCAGATCAACTTATTCTTTAAGCAATAAGTTGATCATCAGGTCGGCATTCTTGAACCCCTCTAGTCCAAAACTAGAGTTATACCACCCTCAATGCAAAGAATGGTGAGATTTTGATGCACATCAAGATGATTGAGTATGTAGAGTGGCCCCCGAGGATGAGAGGCGACCTAACCAACAAGAACCTAAATAAACTACTACCATTTCCACCGTGACATAGGCCATAACACAAAGAACTGTCATAACCTGAAGGATGAGATCAAGGAGTTGATCCGTCGTGGCTACCTCAAGCAGTTCATCAAGCGTAATGACTAGAGCTGACCTTCCGGCCAGTCAAGAAAAGTCCTAAAGTTGAGTAGGAACTAGGACCGGGATCAACCACCTTGGTATCCACCACCACCAGAGCGGCCTATTTGCGGAGTGATCAACATGATCACTAGAGGTTTGATCGTGGCAAGATGCACCAGTGCGGAAGGGAGAAACTCAGTCTGCAAGCTCGAGTAGAAGGACGAGAACCCGCCGAAGCTCCCTCGTTTGGAGAAAGTTATATACTTCACCGAGGATGGCGCTCACGGGGTCCAATATCTACATGATGATGCTCTCATTGTCAAAATGATAATTAATGACTTTAAGGTAAAGCGGATTCTAGTCAACTCTGGAAGCTTGATCGGTATCCTTTTTTTTGGATGCCTTAGAAAAGATGCAGCTTGAGAGGAAGGATTTGCAAATAGCTGGCATCCCACTCATTGGCTTCAGCGGAAATGTGGAGAGGCCTCTAGGCTGGATTAAAGTGCCGGTCACAACAAGCTCAGAGCATAATTCAACCCTTTCGAGCATAGCTTCCTAGTGGTCATGATCTCGTCCTCTTACAATGCCATCTTAGGTCAGCCAATCCTGCATGCACTTCGGGTAGTGGTGCCGATCTACTACCTGTCAATGAAATTCCCAACAAGGCATGGAAGGCAAGGGAAAGTTAGTATATGACATCGACCTGGAACTGCTCCCTAAGAACACCGATGAGTGATCCAGCCCAATGGAGGACACCGTCTTGGTCTCGGTCTCAGATACTGAGCTTGAGAAGTCGGTCTAGATCGGAGCTCACCTTGCAAAACCACTACAATCGTAGCTGGTAAGTTTTTTACTTAGTAATTTAGATGTTTTTGCATGGTTGGCAACATAAATGCTCGGCATAGAACCCTCTATAATTACTCATAAACTAAATGTGGACCCTTTAGTCAGACTAATCAAGGAAGAGAAACCTCGCCCTAGAGAGGTGGAGGATAGTTGATGAGGAAATCAAGAAGCTTCTTGCAGTAGACTTTGTTAGAGAGGTCTAGTACCCGAGCTAGGTTTCCAACCCCGTGCTCGTGAAAAAAGCAAACGGCAAGTGGTGCTAGGGTTGTTCACAGGTCAGGTTGGGTCGGTTTACTAGTTTTTTTTTTTTTCAATCAACCCGACTTGGTCAAGTTACCTAAAGAGTAAACCGAAACTGACCCTCAGGTCGGTTTGGGTCGGTTCTGGAAATATATTTAAAACTAAAATATACATTTCAAAAATATTTATATTTAAAACCAATATATATATATATCAGAATTTATATTTTCTAAAAATATATATCTGATATATTTTAGAATATATGTTTTTTCAATTTAAATATAAAATATACATATATATATTTATATTTAAATTAAAACCAAAATATATATTTAAATAGATTAGGTTTTTCATACAAAACCGAAGTTTTTTGTGTAAATATATCATAAATAACCATATTTTTTTTCAAAGCTTAAACAAAACATAAATAAAATATATCAACTTTTAACATGTATTAAATTTTAAAAATATTAAATAAAAAACACTAACCTGTGAATGTGATGCTTGAGTCTTGAGAAGTTGAAAATTGAGAATTGAGAGGATGAGAATTGAGATTTGAGAAGATGGGAGAGCCAAGTGAATGAGTGATGTTGAAATTTGAAAAACATAAGAGTGCTTAAGCCTTGAAGAGGCGGACCAGGAAAGAAAGAGTCAAAGAAGAATGAAATTTGGAAGAAGACTAGGACTTGCAATTCTTAGAGAGTAGAGAACCTCTAGTCTAGGAAAGAAATGACTCCTATTTTCCTATTTGGTGTAAAGGATAGAAAGAATCAAAGAGGAATGGAATTTGGAAGAAGACTAGGACTTGCAATTTTTAGAGAGTAGAGAACCTCTAGTCTAGGAAAGAAAGGACTCCTATTTGCCTCTTTGGTGTAAAGGATAGTAGGATACCTTAGAGAGTAGAGAACCTCTCTTTTAATCTTTCAAAAAATGTAAGAAGCCAATCTTTCTAAAGGTGTAGGGACTAGGGATTTTGCTTGCCTTGCAATGCTTGCCATTAATGCCAATCCTAAAGACTAGAAAAAATAGATAACTAAGTAAGTAACTAAAAATTTAATGCTAAAAATAAGTAACTAAGTAAGTAACTAGAAAGAATTAGGATAGAGATAACCTAGTTAGATAACTCGGTTCGGTTTGGTTTACCCATCTTTACAACCCAAAACCGACTGGTGGTGAAGAAAAACCGGCCAAATCGGGTTGGGTCGGGCCAAGTTGGTCGATTTGGTTGGTTTGACATTGTTTATGAACAGCCCTAAGTGGCACATGTCCATCAATTACACCAACCTCAACATAGCCTGCCCAAATGACAGTTTCCCACTCCCAAGAATAGACCGCCTGGTAAACGCAACCTCAAGGCATGAGTTGTTGAGCTTCATGGACGCCTACTCCTGATATAACCAGATCCAAATGGACCCGACGGACTAAGAGAAAACCGCTTGTGTAACTGAGCTGGGCTTATATTGTTATAAAGTAATGCCCTTCGGATTGAAAAATGATGGAGCAACTTTCCAACAACTTGTAAACATGATTTTTTTCACCTTTAATAGGAAATAAAATTGAGGCATATGTTGATGACATGGTCGTGAAGACCCAATTTTCCAATTCTTTAATTTCTAATTTAAATTTTGTATTCAAAAATTTAAGAAAATATAACATGAAGCACAACCCGAACAAGTGTGTCTTCAGGGTCACATCAGGAATATCCCTTGGCTATATAGTGCATCAACATGGCATCGAAGCCAATCCGGATAAAATTCAGGCAGTGTTAGACATGAGACCGTTTAGGTCTATAAAAGAAGTACAAAAGTTAACAAGCCGGATAACTGTCCTAAACTGATTTATGTCTAAGTCGACTGAGCGGTGTCTCCCATTCTTTAAGGCCATAAAGAAAAATGAGGGCTTTGAGTGGACCGAGGAGTGCCAACTCACGTTTAACGAGCTCAAAAGGTGCCTCAGCTCACCACCCTTATTGACCAGATCGGAACTAGGAGATGAGATAAAACTCTACCTCTCCGCAAGTGACGAGGTAACCAATTTATGTCTAAGTTGGTTGGGTGGTGTCTCCCATTCTTTAAGGCCATAAAGAAAAACGAGGCCTTTGAGTGGACCGAGGAGTGCCACCCTGCATTCGATGAACTCAAAAGGTATCTCAACTCACCACCCTTATTGACCAAACTAGAACCAGGAAATGAGCTAAAACTCTACCTCTCTATGAGTGACGAGGTGGTTAGCTTGGTACTAATTCAAAAAGCAGATAGGGTGCAACGACCCGTCTACTACATAAGTAAAGTTTTGCATGCACATGAGACTAGGTACCCCAACATAGAGAAACTGGCCTTCACCTTGGTTTTGCCAACTCGAAAGTTGTGCCCATACTTTCAAGCCCATATCATCATGGTCCTGACCAATTGACCTCTGGGGCACGTTCTTCAAAAGCCCAAGGTCTTAAGAAGGTTGACAAAGTGGGTCATCGAGTTGAGCGAATACAACATCCGGATCGAGCTGTGCCCAACAATCAAAGCATAGGTCCTGGCTGACTTTTTCGTCGAGTGCATGTTCAACATGCTGACCCCTGGAGTGGCTAAGCCTGCTAACATGTCATAGGCATCTACTAGTGCAACACCCAGCCCGACTTGGAATGAGAAGCCCGAGGTCCTCCATGTGGACGACTCATCTAACCATCGCAAAAGCGGAGCTGAGCTGGATACTCTACAAGCCTAGTGTGGTGAAGTTGGAGTATGCCCTCTGGTTCACTTTTGAAGCATTAAACTATCAAGCGGAATACAAGGCGTTGAAAGCTGGGTTGGCCTTGGAAAAGGAGGTTAGCGGAGAGCACATTGTGTTGTGCAACAATTCTAAGCTGGTAGTGAACCAGGTGAATGGACAGTATGAAGCCTGGGAGCCTGCCATGTCGGCCTATTTAGCCAAGGTGAGAGAGCTCCTGCCCAATTTCCACTCTTAGTACATTCAACAAATACCAAGGATTGAGATCACAGAGGTCGACACTCTTTCTAAGTTGGCCAATGCAACATAAATCACAAGGAGAATGGTTTATGTTGAAGACCTGCCATGACCTAGTATAGAGAGGGTGGTAGAAGAGGTCACTCCTATTCTGGCAGCAGAGCCGAGCAAGATGAATCTGCTCATTGATTACCTACACCATGGGACCCTACTAGAAGACCGCAACACAACCTGAAGGGTAGAGTGGTAGTCAGCACGCTACATCTTGCGAGCAGTTGTGCCATAGATCATTTTTGCTCCCCTACCTACGCTGCTTGCATCCTACCGAGGCAGGATAGGTGCTACATGAGATCCACGAGAGTCTCTGTGGATGATACCTAGTGGTAGGGTGCTTGCCCAGAAAGTGCTAAGGCAAGGTTATTATTGGCCTATGATGAAGGTAGACGCACTTGAGCTCGTCTGGATGTGTGACAACTTTCAGAGGCACGCTAACATACCACACCAGCCCACCACCGACCTGAAGTACCTGACCAACCCATAGCCGTTCGCTCGATGGGGGATAGATATCCTTGGTCCTTTCCCACCTGCGACCAAGCAGAGGCGGTTCTTGGTCATGGTGGTTGACTATTTCACAAAGTGGGTGGAAGTCGAACTGCTGGTGTCAATCACAGTCCAAAATGTACAAAACTTCTTCTAGAGGAATATAGTTTGCAAATTTGGATTCCCCAAACTGCTGATATCGGATAATGGGAAGTAGTTCGAGGACATCAAGTTTCAGAATTGGTGCATCAAAATAGCGATCCAATAGAATTTCACTTCAGTAGCTCATACCCAAGTGAACGAACAGGCTGAGGTAACGAATAGTCTAGGGAAGCCTTGATGGAAAGTGTTAGTGCCAAACTCTTCCCTCTCCTGCAGATAGTGTGGTGAAGCCTTGAACTCCTCGATAGCCTTGACCCTGGAAGATTCCACTGGCCTACTAAACTTGTCGCGATGCTGCAAGTCGCGTTCAACAATATAGGCCACCTTCTCCTACAACTCCTTCTTGGAAAAGGTTTTAATTATTTTTTATGAAAAAGGTTTGCAAAGGTTTTAATTCTCGGGATCCATCCTGAGCAAAGAGTGTGACACTGTACCTTGCAGCCAAGGGAAATGTCCTCTCTTGTCATGCAGTGTAAAACCATTTAGGGCTTATCGACCTGATGGACTAATCTCACTTAAGACCATACTCCTTGGACCTTCATAAGGTGGCTGGACCCAAGGACCATTTAGTGTAAATGTTCGGCCTGCTAATAGCCCATCTTAATGGGCTCAGGGGTTCACTGTGTTCAGTAGTGAATTCGGCCAGTAACAGAGGCTAGGTTGAACCTGGCTTTTGTGAGGATCAATGTTAAGGCCCCACGTCATATAAAGAGAACCAAGTTAGTCAGCAAACAAAAGGGAAGTGAGCATGATAACTTAATGGGCCTAAAGCCCATTTCGAACTGGGTTAATATGATTAATTAAATTTGGGCAAATCTGGTTTAGATCTGGATTTGGATCAGCAAGAGGATAAGTAAGAAAATTCTTATCCACTTAAGAGTTCAGATCCAAATAAAGATTTGGATCAAAGAACTATTTCCTAATAGGATTAGGAAGTTGATCTTGAAAGGCTATAAATAGAAGGTGAACTGTTATAGTTTTACACTTTTGCTGCAATCAGTTCTCTCCCTCTATTCTTGCCACCCTACCCTGTTCGATCTCTAGTGTCTTGGACAGATCAAGATTTGATCTTGATTCTATTTTTGGTAGAAAAATCATATCTGAACCGTGCTCACTCCCTTGCATGATCCTTGCTAAAGGATTGTAGTTCTTGCTGAAGGACAGCTTTGCTGGTTCTGCTTCACCTCAAGCTGCACCATCTTCAGTGGAGGCAGGATTTGGTGACTTCTTTGGGCGTGAACACCTACTTTGGGAGCTACATTTGTGGATTCCGTATCAGGTATCTCTCTCTCTTTTTTTGGTTTCAAACTTGGTCCGGTTTGTTTCAAGAACGAACATTGAAAAATGCAGTTTTTCTAAAACAGGGAATACGATTCTTAGAAGGGAGAAATAAAATTTTTGAAATTTCACCGATCCACCCTACATGGTTCGGCCATCCATATGATGGATCACCCTTCCCCTCAGTGGTATCAGAGCCAAGTTCAAGTCTTGAACCAAATTTAGACTTGATTTGAACTTACGCAAATGGGGAGAAACTGCTCTACCCGATTGCGCAAACTAGCAGCTTTTTCTAAGAATTCGGTTCTCAGTTTTGGGCATATAATTTGAAAATTAATTCTTTATTATTATGTTATAATTGTGGAATGGTTCTGTGATCATTTCTTGAATATTTGGGTTGTATGCGTTATGGAGATTGAAATCTTTTATGGCACCAAGATTTGTGCACCCTGCTTTTATTCTATTCAATTTGGTCTGTGAATAATTTCTTTTTTTTTGTAGGCAAAATGTGTAGAATTTGATCTGATGTAATTAATAGAAAATTAGGGTTTTCCTTTTTTTTACATTGGAAGAAGTGTTGGAACGCATGGAGGAGAAGAAATTTTTTTGCTGATAAAGATTTGCAATCTGCGATTTATAGAAAACGTAACTGCTATCTTTGATTAATCTTTTTCTTGTAGGTTTGCAGATTGTTCAAGATCATCATACTTACTGCCCCCTGTTTTTGTTTTCTTGTTGTTATTGATTGTCTTTTTCGGTTGTAATTAATTTTAGATCATAATCTTGATTATTGCATCATGTATTGGACACCAAACGCTAGGCCGATTTTGATCTAGTTTGGTCCAAATTTGTTGGACCGAACCTATGGTTCGATGGGGTCTATTCTAAGCCCCATGGGTCACATTTTAGGTGACCCAAATTTGGTTATGGGCCAAGGGTTTGATGGCCCATCACATGATGCAATTCGGCCCACCCCTATGAAACCTTGTTTTGCTAAGTTAAAACAGAATCAACCCATTTTCATCATAACAGCTATATGGGTCGAACTACCTTTTGCAGTTTATCCCATATACCTAGATGGTATTATTTAATATACATGGGCTTAATCAAATGATAATGTGTTAACTTTAATTAATTAGGGTTTTATAGTTTATTTGATTGATTGAATCAATTTTTGCATGTGGATGTGTATGATGTGCTAAATGTGATTTGTACATGGGCCATAAGCACTTGGCCCATGTTTAATCCTTAGTGGTTCTCTACGAACACCATGGCTGAATGCACATCATTTCCATAGTGCCCTAAAGATCATTGGATGATCTCCCTTCTTAATGGGCCCTAGATCAACTTCCTCTCCAAGATGAACCCTACAGAACCCTAGCCTGTTTTGGGCCCATTTGAATATGACTTTAGGAAAGTAAGTGGAAGCCACTTTGGTTTGACCTAAACTAGACCTAGGGACCTTTTTTCCTCTAGTTTTAATATAAGTGTAAGTGATAGGGAATATCATATAATAAATTCTCTAAAGGACTTCCGTCATTAGCATGAAGGCATGCTGAATTGGTGGGTGGAGATGCACCATAAAATTGGGCTATCCATTTGATGGTGCAATCGGTTGGATTGCTTCATAAGATGATAGGGGCGTCATAGACCAATGTGGGAGGGGCCTATCCTAAAATGGAAGACTCTCTCATGGTACATTGCGATCCACGATATGATGGGTCAACACTTACTAGACAAAAAGATTTAACCTAAAATGACAATGAATCTTGTCTGATAAAGGCCAAAGGAAAAGCTCATTGGATGAGTGGATAGGATCCTTCACAGAAAGTGATGGGGATATGCAGCTGAAATAGTTGGCTCCATGCACCTATGTAATTTCCCACATTTTCAGAGACATACCGTGCCTTCGTCACCGAGATATGAGGGAAATCTCAAAGGTGAAGAAAAAGAAATGGAACATAGATAAAAGACCTTTCTATGTAAATAACATGAATCAATTTTGGTCCTGGACTAATTTATGTTGCTTTTTATTAGAAATGGCAAGCGGACAATTCGCCAAACTATTGGATGATAATAAGCTTAAAGGACCTAATTATGCTGACTTGTTCTGTAACCTTATGTTGGTTCTAACATCTAAAAAATTGGATAAGGTACCCAAAAATCCTGCACCAGAATGTTCGGGTGACAGGGCTTCCGAGGCCCGTAAGAAGGAATATCAAGAATGGGAAGAAAAGAACTCTCTTGCCCAATGTTATATCATAGCCTCCTTAGACAATCCGATATAGAGGCAATTCGATAAGATGGAAGTGTCCAAGGATATCATGGATAGTCTAAAGATGATATATGAAGAGTAGAATCGTTTTACTCGACAGAAGGTCCTAAAGATGTTTATGACCACATAGATGTTGTGAACTAATAGGTTCATGACCATTGTCTTAAGATGATGGGCTACATCAATGAACTGGAGGCTCTCGGCTTTGGGCTAGATGATGACACCAAGATTGATGCCATCTTAAATTCTATCCCTCCCTCCTTCAATAAGTTCATCATGAACTACAATATGAATAAGCTAAATCATAGCCTTTAGGAACTCAGCAATATGTTGTAGAGGGCTGAAGAACTAATAAAGAAGGACAGGCCAATAGTTATGCTTATTGAAGGTGGCAAGTCAGGCAAGAAAAAGCGGAAAACTTAGAAAATGCCTTAGAAGAAAGCTGGCAAACCTAAAAAGCAGGAAAAGGACAAGGCATCGAATGCATGTCATTTCTGCAAGTAGACCGGTCACTAGAAGAGGAACTGCCCTCAGTATCTAGAGACCACGAAACAAGGTAATTTCGAATCTTTTGTCATAGAGACCAAATTGTTGGTCATTTCTGCATCTTGGTGTATTGATTTTGGGGCTTCTACTCATGTAACACATTGCAGGGGTTCAAGACATGCAGAAGGCTGAGTGACAGAGAAGTAACGCTCTACTTGGGGACTTCTGCAACAGTTGTAGTTACAACCCTAGGAATTGTAGATTTGTATTTCAGATGAGTTATTACACTTAAAGATTGTCTTTGTGTACCAACATTGAGAAGAAATTTAATTTCTATTTCAAAATTGTGCAAGGATGGTTATTCTATTTTGTTTAGTAATACAATTACTATTTAGCTAAATAACAAATTCCTCACTTATGGAGAACTTGAGAATGGTCTCTATGTTTTCCATCCTTCTCTGGAAACAAACATAACCAAAACTACATCGGAAATTATCCCCAAGAAAAGATCATGTGATACGATTAACCCCACATGCCTGTGGCATTATCGACTTGGCCACATTAATATAGATCATATCACAAGGTTGGTAAGGATGGTCTTTTGGATTTTCTAACTGTAGAAGATTTCTAACTTGTGAACCTTGCCTTCAAGGTAAGATGACGAAACATCCATTTACGGGAAAGCCTAAAAGATCTATGGGCACACTTGACCTGAAACATAATGATGTATGTGGTCCCTTGAATGTTAGGACACATAACCAACATGTTTATTTCATAACTTTTACCGATGATTTTTCTCGGTATAGTTACGTGTACCTAATGAGACATAAGTCTGAATCCTTTGAAAAGTTCAAAGAGTTCAGACAAGAGGTCGAAATAGTTTGGAAGAGATATCAAGGCCCTTCGATAAGATCGAGGAGGCGAATATCTCTCCAACAAATTCAATGACTACTTAAAGGACAATGGGATTATATCACAATTAGCTCTCCTACTACACTACAACTAAACGGTGTATTGGAAAGGAGAAACTAGACTCTATTGAATATGGTCCATTCACTTCTCGTCCACTCGGAACTAACTATATCCTTTTGGGGGTATGCATTGGAGACTACGATATACAAGTTGAACTATGGTCCAACCAAATCCATTCCTAAGACTTCCTATGAGCTTTGGACCGGTAAGAAACCAAGTGTGAGACACTTGAAGATTTGGAGTTGTCCAACACAAGTTAAAAGAATAAGTGTTGGCAAATCGGAATCCAAAACCGGTCGTTGCCTATTTATAGGTTACCCCAAAAGCTCTGTAGGTTACCTATTCTATGACCCAAAAGAGCAAAAAGTGTTTTGTAGTCAAAATGTTCATTTCTTGGAAGAAGATTGCATCTTGTATATGAAGGGATGGGATATCCATCATATGGACGCCCAAGTCTTGCGGAATGGATTGGGCGAATTTCAAAAATTTCTCCCATCTTTGCAGGGAATCGAGTTCCTTATTTAGAAAAATATATTTTTCAAAGATCAATCTTGAACCATGAACGAAACCAGATCAGAACCAAAAGGAGTAGGAGGGAGGATGTACCTGATACGGAGAATTAGTATCTCCCAATGGAGGTGTTCACACCCAAGGAAGGATCCAAAGACTGCTCCCACTGAAGATGGCGCAGTGCAGGATGGAGCAGAATCAGCAATGTTCTTCAAAAGAACTTGACCCTTTGCAAGAATCAACTGGATGGCTTGTGAGTACAGCTCCAATCAATCTTTTCTCAAAAGATTGGTATCAAGATCAGATCTTGATTTCTCCCAAGAACTAGAGATCGAACTGAAGGTAATGGCGACGGAAGAAAGGAGGTGGCAAGAGAGATTTTGCAGAGGTTGCAGAAATCTCTCTTCTATGATTTCAGCTCTGAAGACAAGAGTCTTAGGTTGCATCTCTTATGGCTGCTGCCCCCTCCTCCTTTTATAGATTTAAAGGGATCAGCTCCTAATCCTATTAGGAGCTCTCGATCCAAATTATATTTGGATTAGAAGTCCCTTTAAGTGATAAGGGAGAACCCTTATCCTATCTGCAGATCAGATCAGCCATTTCCTAATTTAATTAGGAGGCTTCCAGATCTAAATCTTATTTAGATCTTGGACTCTCTAAGTGGATAGGGTCTAGGCCCAATCCTATCAACTGATCCATCTCAGAATTCGCCCCCTTTAATTGACTGATCAAATCAGCCCAGTTCAAAATGGGCTTAAGGCCCATTTAAGGTAATGTACTCACTTAGCCTTCCAAACTGCTGCCCAGTTGGGCTTCCTTGTATGCGGTGGGACCCAGACATTGATCTACACATCAACCACATGGGTTCAGCCCAGCCTTTGTCACAAGGCCTGGCCGAATACACTGTTATGGACAGTGCACCCCCTGAAACCCATCTTATGGGCTCTATGGGCCCAACACTTACCCTAAGTGGTCCCTGGGCCAAGCCACCTTGTAACACCCAGGGACTGTGGGCAGATGCAAGATTAGCCCATCAGGCATTATCCTCAATGGTCTTACACTTAACCTCTCAGCCCATAATGATCAAACACTGCTCGACAAGGGAGGACCTCTCCCTCGACTACAAGGAACAGTGTTGCACTCTCTGCTTACATGGATCCTGGGAATTAAAACCTTTTGCAAATCATTTTGAAACCATAACATATATATATATATATATATATATATATATATATATATATATATATATCTTTATATAAATATATTTTGCAAAACAAAATCTCAACAATTGAAATGGGTTGCCGGTAGTCTTGGTTTCCATCAGAGAGAGTGCATCCCCAATCATTACATTTGTCCGACAAAGGGGCTGATCCTGTTAATATGATTACCCACTCAGATGAATTCTCGGACTGTCCCAACATACCCAGGTTTTGACCCCCGCTAAGAATCTCACTGAATGGTACATCAAACACAACCCAATCCACACCTAGTGTAGTATCATAATCGAGTCTAGGGGTCAGGTGTAACTTTCTAGTTTTGCCCATCTATCTCCAAGGTCCAAGGCAATACTGGAAATCTGGTCTGGTTCAAAGGTTCTATTAATCCTACACTGCATGTGCTTCGGGTCTCACCCTGGTAGCTGAGACAAGCCACCCCAACAGTTAGCAGCACACCAGTGTCAGCATTGGCAGGATAAATCTCCCCAGACTTACCCAATGGCTGTGAACATTCTAAACTAACACAAGTCTCATTAAGTGTCCAATTTAAGGGTATTACACAGAAACACACCATCAGAACATGAATCAAATGTGTACTTTATTCATTTGCAATAAATTCATAATGTCCATATTTGTGATTGAAGCTAAGGGCATACAACTGTCTAACAGTATAATCATCATCAGGAAATTGTTCTTTATGAGGAGAGCCCAGGAATAGTGGGAGATGTCCCACAAGTTCCAGATCATACCCAACATAGAAGATCTACCCGGGCTTCTAGGCCTCCAATTTGTTACGGCTATGATCAAGAAAGTCACTTGATGGAAGCCACGATTAGTAAGGAAGATCCCATGACCTATACAGAAGCTATGTTGGACATAGATGCCTTGAAGTGGATAGTTGTCATGAAAACCGAGATGGACTCGATGGAAACCAACAAGGTTTGGACTCTTGTAGACCCACCCTCTAGGGTTAAAGGAATTGATTGCAAATGGATCTACAAGAGAAAGAAGGGCCTTGATGGGAAGATTGAGACCTATAAAGTTCATCTTGTAGCGAAGGGGTACACTTAGAAAGAGGGAATCGATTATGAGGAAACATTTTCGCCAATGGCCATGCTTAAATCCATTCGGATCCTGCTAGTTGTAACAACACACTATGACTATGAGATTTGGAAAATGGATGTCAAAACCGCATTCCAAAATGGAGATCGTACTAAAGATATCTATATGCAGCAACCACAAGGTTTCATTGCTTTGGGTCAGGAACACATGGTGTGTAAACTTAACCGATCCATTTATGGACTTAAGCAAGCTTCTAAAAGTTGGAACATCCAATTTGACTCTACCGTCAAACAATTTGACTTTGAGCATAATCCAGATGAGCCCTATGTTTATAGGAAGGCAATGAGAAATAAGGTTATGTTCTTGATTCTGTATGTAGATTACATTCTACTCATTGGAAATGATGTAGGAATGTTAACCACGATGAAGGTATGGCTTTCACAACAATTCTCCATGAAGGATCTTGGAGAAGCCTCCTATATCTTTGGACATCAATTCTATAAAGATAGATCAAAAAGGATAATAGGATTATCATAGTCTACTTACATTGACAAGATTGTAAAAAGATACAACATGGAGAACTCCAAGAAGGGATTTGTCCCTTTTAGACATGGAGTCACTCTCCCCAAGGATATGTCTCCCAAGACTCCCGAGGAGATTGAGGGCGTGAGAGAGGTTCCCTATGCATCAATCGTAGGGAGCATCATGTATGTCATATTCTGCACTCGTCCAAACATTGCTCAGGCCGTGAACGTAGTAAGTAGATACCAGTCAAACCCAGGACTGGAACACTAGACAGCTGTGAAAAAATATACTCAAATACCTTTGAATGACAAAAGAGTTTTGTCTTGTATTCGATGGTAGTTCATTACAGATCCTAGGGTATACTGATGCTAACTTCTAGTTAGACCTAGATGATAGAAAGTCTACATCTAGTTACATCTTTACGATGGGGTCCTATATAGTAGAAAAGCAGCAAACAAGGGTCTATAACAGATTCCACGACCAAGGCCGAGTACATTGCCACAAGAGAAGTTGCCAAGGAAGCGGTTTGGATGAAGAAGTTCATTCAAGAATTGGGAGTAGTTCTATCCAGCACATCACCCATTCCATTGTTGTGTGACAACATTGGAGCCATTACTCAGGCTAAGGAGCCCCAAGCCCACTCGAAGTCAAAACACATCGAGAGGAAGTACCTAGTACTACGAGAGAGTGTTGGGAGATGGGACGTCCAAATTTAGAAGGTAGCATTAGTAGAGAATGTGGAAGACCCCCATTGACTAAGCCACTGACACAAAAAGTGTTTGAGAAACACATGGACAATATGGGACTCCAGCTTGTGCCCAGTTGGACCTAAGTGCAAGTGGGAGTTGTTAGACAGTGTATGCCCTTAGCTCCAATCATATTGATGTACATTTTACATTTATTGTAAATGAATAAAAGTACATAATTGATTCATGTTATATCTAGTATGTTTTTGTGTAATTACCCTTAAACTAGACACTTATGAGACTCGTATTAGTTCAGAATGTTCACAGCCATTGGATAGACCTGAGGAGGTTTATCCTGCCAAGGCTGACTCTAATGTGCTGCCAAGTCGGTTGGGGCAGCTTGTCTTAGCTATTAGGGCTAGACTCGAAGCACATGTAGTATGGGTTTGTATGAAACTCTAAACTGAACCATTTTTTCCAGTTATGCCCTAGAGCTTGGAGATAGATGGGCAAAATTGGAAAGTTACACCTAACCCCTAAACTCGATTATGGTACTACACTAGGTGTTGGATCGGGCTGTCTTTGATATGCCAATCAGTGAGATTCTTAGCGGGGATCAAAACCTAGGTATGTTGGGGCAGTTTGAGAATTCACTTGAGAAGGTGATCATAGTGACAGAATTAGCCCCTTTGTCAGACAAAGTGAATGATCGGGGACAACACTCTCTCTGATGGAAACCTAAACTCCCGGTAGTGGATTTCAAACTTGTTTGAGATTTGTTTTGTAATATATATATATATATATATATATATATATATATATATATATATATATATATATATATATATTATGTTTTATGAAAAAGGTTTGAAAAGGTTTTAATTCATGGGAACCATCCTGAGCAGAGAGTGTGACACTGTACCTTGCAGTTGAGGGAGAGCTCCTCTCTTGTCGGACAGTATTTGGTAATTATGGGCTGAGAGGTTAAGTGTAAGACCATTTATGGCTTATAGACCTAATGGGCTAATTTCACTTAGGACCATAGTCCTTGGGCCTTCATAAGGTGGCTGGACCTAAGGACCATTTAGTGTAAATGTTTGGCCAACTAAGAGCCCATATTGATGGGCTCAAGGGTTCATTGTGTTTTGCACTGAATTCGGCCAGGCCTTGTAACAGAGGCTAGGTTAAACCCATATGGCTTTTGTGAAGATCAATGTTAGGGTCCCACGCCATATAAAGAGAACCAAGTCAATCAGCAATCAAAAGGGAAGTGAGTGTGATAACTTAATGGGCCTAAAGCCCATTTCGAACTGGGTTAATATGATCAATTAAATATGGGTAAATCTGGGTTTAGATCTGGATTTGGATAAGCAAGAGGATAAGATAAGTCTTATCCACTTAAGAGGTCAGATCCAAATAAAGATTTGGATCAAAGAACTCTTTCCTAATAGGATTAGGAAGCTAATCATGAAAGGTTATAAATAGAGGGCGAACTGCTACAGTTTTACACTTTTGCTGCAATCAGTTCTCTCCCTCTGTTCTTGCCGCCCTACCCTGTTCGATCTCCAATGTCTTTGATTGATCAAGATTTGATCTTGATTCTAATTTTTGGTAAAAAATCAAATATGAATAGTGCTCTTACTCCCCTGCGTGATCATTGCTGAAGGACTGCTTTGCTGATCCTACTTCACCTCAAGCTGTGCCATCTTTAGTAGAGGCAAGATTTGGTGACCTCTTTAGGTGTGAACACCTACTTTGGGAACTACACTTGTGGATTTTGTATAAGGTATAACTCTCTCTTTTTTTTGGTTTCAAATCTGGTCCGGATTGTTTCAAGAATGAACCTTGAAAAATGCAGGGAATACGATTCCCGGAAGGGAGAAAGAAAATTTTTGAAATTTCGCCCAGCCACCCTGCATGGTTCAGCCACCCATATGATGGATCTCCCTTCCCCTCACTTGAGACTACAACCTACCCGAAGGACACAACCCGGCTTGGTTTAGTTTCTCCTCGGCCAAGAAGTCACTCAACGTCTACTAGGTTCTGCACTCTGCCCTACACCTGCTCATTCATTTCCTCCCTAACATTTTTCACTCCCTTTCTCTAGTGTGTCAGGAAGGGCCACCCACTAAATAACGTAAGGAAGAAGTACTTACTCTTCCAGGCCGGGACTTTAGAAGGAAATCCATGTAGAAGATTGTACCCGGGCCGATAAGACAGATAATAACTAACTTTGCCCAAGGTGCTAGTAGGGTTCTGCTTTATTTTGCAAAGAACGACAAAGGTTTTAATGTCTAAGGGAACTCATTATAGAAACAAAGATAAATTGTACCGACTAGGGTAAGGATGGAGTTCGCATGCAACTAATCAAGGCTAATGTTATAGTAATTCAGGACTTTGGAAATAAAAGAGTGGAGCAGAAACTGAAGACCATCCTTCAGAACCTCCTTAAAGACAACAACCTTGTCCTTCCCATGCTCCCAAGGGAACACCCAAGAGGAAGAAATAACCAAAGGGGTCGGGGATCCTATATCAAGCTACTAGACCATAGATGTCGTCGATAGTTAGCTCAATGGGACCGAAATGATCTGGAACCCTGGGTCTAGATGGCCGATGGGAAGACGAAGCCCCTTTCTGGGAACTTCGTTGGTCCAAGACCAAGGACCCCTCCTTGGCCCGACTGAGCTCCCCTCTCTCCTCACTAGACTCACTACTCAACATAATGGAAAAGAAAGGAAAAAGCAATGAAAGATGACTCACCTTGGGGAAGAAACGACCAACCTCACCAACATAACTATGGACACCAATGACAATGTGCTCTGTGACCTCAATATGCACCAATTAAGTCAATTAGGTCTGAACCGGTGATTGAATAGTGGTTGAACTGAAGACTGGGCCAAATCTTTTCAACTCAAAAAATACTCCTGCCCTGAATTTGCCACGTAGAGCTCGGGAGTAGGGGAAATTGATGAGGAACAATTTGGCTTGTCAAATGATGTGATGACACGTAGAGTGATGGGGTCACGTAGTGACACCTCAACGGCCTCGGCAATCCTAGTCACCTCGTGGATCAAGTACCCAACTGGACTGAGGCCCAAATAGCCTAACTACAACCACCAATCTACCGAAGTGCCATGTAACCTCCATCTAGGAGCAAGCCACCTATCTTTGATCTCTTCGGCATCATGACACCTTGTCAACAGAGTTATCTTCTCCCCGCCCGAATTGGACAAAGCTGGATAAGCCTTATCTGCTTGCACAGAGTCCATCTTTAGGTGAGAAACCAATTCTAGATCAGATGGGCCGTGGATCTCAAACATGCATTGTGAGGCCCACAGCAGCTCACCTATATAAAGGCCCTGCCTCCAGCCTAACAAGGTACACGCGACTAAGCTCTCTACTATCTCTCAGCTCTCTATAAATCTCCACATTGCTAACTTAAGCATCGGAATGCCCACACCGGGTAAAGCACCCTAGACACTCTAGCAGTTTTCTTTTGTAGTTCGACCAGGCAAACCTCATTAGCCTGACATCCGAGCTGTCCTCCAATAGAGAGAAACTAGATCACACTACATTACAAAGCATTGTAGATCAACTTATTCTTTGAAAAATAAAAGAAGCAATGTTCCTTTTGAAATTGTGTATACAGATGCTTGGGGACCATATCATATTACTACTATAGGGGTACAGATACTTCTTGTTGTTTGTTGATGAATTTACTCATTTCTCATGGGTTTACCTTATGTACTCTCGAGATCAAGTCCGTACTCTAACTCAGACTTTCCATCGAATTGTACTGACCCAATTTGTAATTAGGATCAAAGTTCTCAAATCCGATAATGCCAAGGAGTATTTGGAAAAACCCTTGGCCTCATATTTCCTTGATCATGGGGACATCCATCAGAGCACTTGCCCTCATACACCCTAGCAAAATGGGGTTGCTGAGAGAAAGAATAAATATATCGTGCAGGTAGCTAGAAGCATCATGCTAAACTCTAATGTTCCCATATGTTTCTAGGTGATGTTATCTATACAATTGTATACCTTATTAATAGAATTCCTTTATGGGTTTTAGACATGAAAACTGAAGGAAGGGAAATCCATCATATAGATGGCCGAACCATGCTGGATGGCTGGGAGAAATTTCAAAAATTTATTTTTCCCTTTCGGGAATCGTATTCCCAATTTTAGAAAATCGTATTTTTCAATGATCGTTCTTGCACCGAAACCGAACCATATTTGAAACCAAAAGCAAGGGAGAAGAATACCTGATACAGATTTCTCACGTGTAGTTCCCAAAGTGGGTGTTCACGCCCAAAGAGTGTACCAAAACCAACTTCTATTGAAAATGGCACAACTTAGGGTGAAGTTGGTTCAGCAACGCAGTCCTTCAGCAAGAACTGCAATCCAACAGCTTGGATCGAGCAAGGGAGGTGAGCACAAAATTATTCTGATTTTTCTTGCAAAAATCAAAAGCAAGAATTGATCTTTATTAGTCCAACTGGAGATCGAGTTGGGTTTCTTGGGCGGTAAGAGCACAAAGAGAGAGCAGAAAGTAGAGTGATCTGGAGCAGTTCGCCCTCCTCTATTTATAAGCCATAAAGATCAGCACTGCTAATCCAATTAGGAGGAGTCTAATCCAAATCTTTATTTGGATCTGGACTCTTTTAAGTGAATAAGACTTATCCTCTTATCCTATTGCTAATCCAAACCCATATCCATACCCATATTCAGCCATGTCACATGACTGCTTTAAACTATCACGTGACACCCTAATTAATCTAATTAATTATGGGCTTAGGCCCATTTAACAAGTGGATCACGTCCCCTTTTAGTTGTTGGCCAATTTAGATCTCTTTGTATGGCATGGGACCCTAACAATGACTTCATACAAGCCCATATGGGGTCAGCCCAACATCTGTGACAAAGCCTGGCCAAATTCAGTGCCAAGCACAGTGAACCCCTGAGTCTATCAGTATTGGCTCTTAATGGGCCCAACATTTACACTAAATGGTCTTTGAGTCTTGCCATTCTATGAAAGCCCAAGGACAATAGACTTAAGTGAGATATAGCCCATCAGGTATAACAGTCCTAAATGGTCTTACACTACTCGACAGGGAAGGACCTCTCCCCTGACTGCAAGGTGTAGTGTTGCACTCTCTGCTCGGATGGATCCTGGGAATTAAAACCTTTTGCAAACTTTTTTCTCAAAACATAATATATATATATAATTCATATAAATATGTTTTGCAAAACAAATCTCAAACAAGATTGAAATCGACTGCTAGCAGTTTTGGTTTTCATCAGAGAGAGTGCAGTCTTGATCATTCACTTTGTTTGACAAAGGGGTTGATCTTGTCACTATGATCACCCACTCGAGTGAATTCTCAGACTGCCCCAACATACACAGGTTTTGAACCCCAAAGGATCTCACTGATTGGTACATCAAAAATAGCCCAATCCGACACCTAAAGCAATACAATAATCGAGTCTAAGGGTAAGGTGTAACTTTCTAGTTTTGCCTGTTAGACAATGTATGCCCTTAGCTCCAATCAGATTGATGTACATTATGACATTTATTGTAAATGAATAAAGTACATATTTGATTCATGTTATAGTGGTGTGTTTCTGTGTAATACCCTTAAACTGGACACTTATGATACTCGTGTTAGTTTAGAGTGTTCACAGCCGTTGGATAAGTCTGGGGAGATTTATTCTGCTAAGGCGGACACTGATGTGCCGCCAAGTGTTGGGGTGGCCTGTCTCAGCTGCCAGGGTGAGACCCGAGGTACATGTAGTGTAGGTTTACTTGAAAGCCTGAACCGGACCAGATTTCCAGTATTGCCCTGGACCTTGGTGATTAGTGGGCAAAACTGGAAAGTTACGCCTAACCCCTAGACTCGATTATGATACTGCACTAGGTGTCGGATTGAGTGGTCTTTGATATGCCAATCAGTGAGATCCTTAGCGGGGGTCAAAACCTGGGTATGTTGGGACAATCCGAGAATTCAACTGAGTGGGTGATCATAGTGACAGGATCAGCCCCTTTGTCAGACAAATGTAATGATCGGGGATGCACTCTCTCTGATGGAAACCAAGACTTCCGGCAGCCGATTTCAATCGTTGAAATTTGTTTTGCAAAATATATTTTATATACGGATATAAATATATATATTATGGTTCCAAAATGTTTGCAAAATGTTTTAATTCTTGGGATCCATGTGAGCAGAGAGTGCAGCACTGTTCCTTGCAGCCGAGGGAGAGGTCCTCTCTTGTCGGGCAGTGTTTGATCATTATGGGCTGAGAAGTTAAGTGTAAGACCATTGAGGGTAATGCTTGATGGGTTAATCTTGCATCTGCCCACAGTCCCTGGGTTTTTATAAGGTGGCTTGGCCAGGGACCACTTAGTGTAAGTGTTGAGCCCATTAGGAGTCCATGTGATGGGTTTCAGGGAGTTCACTGTCTTTTTAGTGAATTCGGCTAGGCCTTGTAACAGAGATTGGGCTGAACCCATGTGGCTGATGTGTAGATCAATGTTTGGGTCCCACGCTATACAAAGAGTCCCAACTGGGCAGCAGTTTGGAAGCAATTCGAGCACTTAGACTTTATGGGCCTAAAAGCCCATTTCGAACTAGGCTGATATGATCAGCTAAATAAAGGGGCAGATCTGGGATTAAATCAGCAGATAGGATAGGGTCTTACACTATCCACTCAGAGAGTCTAGATCTGAATACAGGCTCAGATCTAGAAACCTCCTAATAAGATTAGGAGATGGCTGATCTAATCTACAGATAAGATAAGGGTCTATCTTTATCACTTAAAGGGAATTCAGATCCAAATATGATTTGGATCAGCAACTCCTAATGGGATTAGGTGTTGATCCCTTTAAGGTTATAAAAGGAGGAGGGGGCGGTAACCTCTTAGATCATCACATCCTCACTCTCAGAGCAAGAGTTACAGAAGAGAGAACATAGCATCATTGTGCTATTTTCTCTCTGTCGCCTCCTTCCTGCCGCTGCCGCCACCCTACCAGTTCGATCTCCTCTTTCAAGCAAGAAAGATCAAGATTGGATCTTGATATCATCAGCCTTTGGAGAAAGGCTGATCTGAAGTTGTGCTCACAGCCTCCAGCGAATTCTTGTGAAGGGTTCGATTCGTTGGACGAACACTACTGATTCTGCTCCAACATTCCCTGTGTCATCTTCAGTGGGAGCGGTCTTTGGAGTCTTTCTTTGGGTGTGAACACTTTCGTTGGGAGATATTGTTTCTCCATATCAGGTATATCTCTCTCCTACTTCTGGTTTCAGATCTGGTTCGATTTAGGGTTCAAGATTGATTCTTGGAAATGCAGATTTTCTAAAACAGGGAATGTGATTCCTAGATGAGGGGAGAGGAAATTTTTGAAATTTTGCCCAACCTTCTTGCAGGGTTCGGCCATCCATATGATGGATCTCTCATTCCTTCATTGCCCACTCAGTCTCCAAGGTCTAGGGGATAACTGGAAAATAGACTAGGTTCAGTGTTTCAAACAAATGCGCACTATATGTGTTTTGAATCCAACCCTGACAGCTGAGACAAGATACCCCAACCTACATGGCAGCACATTAGTGTCAACCTTGGTAGGATAAACTTTCCCAAGTCTATTCAACGTCTGAGAATATTCTAAACTAATACGAGTCTCATATGTGTTCATTTTAAAGGTAATTTCACAGAAACACACCAAGTATAACATGAATCAATTATGTATTTTTATTCATTTACAATAAATGTGTAGGTCCATAGTGGTCACTAAGACCCTCAAAGTACAAAAGGTGTTAAACCAACACTACATGGACGCCTACGATGAATCCAGAGTCCATTGCACAATTGCGATGAACTCATACCCGGGACAGGTCGTGATGAACTTTGGCTAGCACGAATCTGCGATAAAACTAAGACACGCGCGGGTTTGCGATGAACCCGAACATGCGTAAAGCTGCGATGAACCTAACACCGTTATTGAGCCATAGAATCACGGTAGGACGGGAATAGATACTAGTTGCATGTGCATCTTTTAATTACGCATGCAGATATGCATGCCGAACGATGACGTCACTCACACCACGTCAGTACAATAGGGTCATGTACGGAGAGAATCCGAAAGAGTAAGATTTTTTAATAATGATCCCTTAATAAGAACTCATTTCTTAATAAGAAAGATCCTATTTTGTACAAGAAAGAACTCATTCCTTGATAGTATTAACTCTATTTATAAAAATGAGAGAATAATTCTTTTATGGGGACACAACACAATCATAGCTCACCTATTCAACAACAGACATACCACACCAACCGTTCTATTAGATACCATTCTTTTTATTCAAATCGCGATCAAATGGATATGCCGCACCAGCGACCACCAAGTCCTCTCCCAGAATCGATTTCTCTCGATTTTGATTAGAAGCTTCTTCTTTTGCTCATTAAACATTCCCTATTGGTAATCGCAACCAAAAAAAAAAGGAGTAAATCTCAGTATCCAGACTTCTGGTTGACACTTCCAGAAGGGGATGGTGTGAAACGATTTGGACGAAAAAGGGGGAGTGATTCTCAGTACCCAAAGGGCCGCCTCCGCTCACTTCATCAGTTCAGGTAATCCCCACACAATCTCTGATTTTAAGCTCTGTTACTGATAAAAAAATTTCCAAAATCTTAGTTTGGTGGTTGCCATTCTAATTAATTTAATGTTTTGGAAATCCCGTGTGAAATTCTTTAGAACCGTTAAAGCTATGGTATTCTTTTCAATCTTGGAAACCTAGCTAGAACTCAGGACTTGATCAAAAAACGTACATAAGATTCACCAAGATCCTTTCGCCTGTGATTAAAAATAAAAGGGGGAGGAAGATTCGAAGATTTCAAAATTGTAAAATTGGGGTATTTTGCTTGTCATTTGCTAATTAGACGCGTCCCTTCTTTGCTGTAATGGATGTTATTTCTAACAACTTGTACTACTCTGTTTTGATGATATAATAAAATTCTTTGTGTTGCTAATGAAAAAAATAAAAACAGAAAAGAAAAAACTCAGTGAGCATTTTTTTCCCGCTCTCTTTATTATTCGTTCGTTTTAAGTCAAGTTTATACCAGAGTAATCATCCTTGTTGCTTTAGCTGAGATTGATTTTAAGCATTCATTTTCACTGTTGGCACACTTGTTGGAGCTTAATAGTCTAGAAGCCATTATGTTGACTCTATCATTCGAGAGATTCGAGATTCTTTTTTCTCTGAAATACTCCATATAGGCTTTATCTAGTTGCTTCATAACTTCATTTTCTAATAAAGGATTCTTGTTAAGTACTTCTGCCAGGTTAAATTTATCCCATCATTTAATTATCAAAAGCAAAAAAAAACCAACCATTTTATGTGGATCTGCCTTTCAACCGGAAACCATGAATTGTCTATGGGATAGCTTCATTTTAGGATCCATGGTAGCTTATTTTCAATGAAGAAATCCATTTACGTAACATGAGGAGATGATCTAGTTCCTTAACAGATTTTTTTTTTTTTATATTTTCAAGTCTCTCTAATACTTTTGGTAGAAGAATTTCATCTAGAGCACCAAGCCCATACTGGACAAACTGTATCAAAATCTTTTGAGAATCTAATGAACCAAGAGTGCTTTTAAGCACTATTTTGAGTCAATAATACTTAATGACATGCTTTCACGCAATTCCATTAGTTGAAGTAGGTATGCCTTTCTGGTGCTCCTCATTTTTTCCATAGTTGAAAAATATTGACACTGACTAGCTTAGAACGAACTATCTATGTTTATTTTGTCCTGATAGAAATGTTGGATTTGGGATGATCCATAACCTGTGAAGATCACCTCATAGTAACGTCTGTCTTTTCCTAGAGCGCAAACTTCAAGATGTTGTCTTTCATAATATTTAAGGACTATCTTATGAATTACTTGCTTCGATTTATTTATTTATTTTTTTGAAGACTAATAAAAAATAAAATTTATTAGTAATAAAGGGTACAAGAGGAACAGGTGACAAGGTATAGCCAACCAAGCTACAGACGTCCGGGCCAATATCTTTTTTTTTTTGAGGCCTTCAAATTCTGGAATAATTAACATCCAATGCATAAGCTTTGAACTAATGACTGGAAGTAGCCTTTCCTTTCTCTTCATTTTCCCTTAAAAAATTCTTTTATTTCTTTCCTTCCACACTTCCCAACAACAAATAGAAAAAGGGATGCAACTCCGTAAAATTTTAGCTTTGATGTTCCTAGAAACTCTTGGCAATGAGCTGAAAATCTCCATAGACCCATTAGGAGACCACCCACCCATTCTGAAAAGCTTGAAGTTTTGAGAGAACAAAATCTGTCTATGAGATATTAATCAGATAAGAAGCAATCTTTTTCCTCTGTCTATTGACAGGACAATGCTTGTTTATCATCATTGTTATTTGAAGAAAGTTCCTCCCAAAGCGTTTAAGATTACAAATCCAGCTCCTGATGAGATCCACTGAAATATTAATTATCATATCCTCAAGGTTAGCCTTGTGTTCAAAAAAAAAAAAAAGAAAAAACTATTCCTCTCCTACCTAAGGGCCCACAAGACTGCTAGAGGCACAACTGCTCATAGATGACTTACTGTCTCTATGTTACATTATTACATAAAGGGAAGAGATTATCTGGCAGGCTTGCTGCCTCTATAATATTTCTTTTCCTTGTTAAAATATTTATTCAGAGGATTGGTTAATCCTTGTCGGTACCCTACTGCTACTGTTGTTGCTACTTGTCATTCTTTCCCTGGAAAGAATTTCCGATTTTGAGTTCACAGGAGAGAAGTATTGTCACTTTTGATATATTTGATTTTAAATCAAATGCTGACAATATTGCCTACCATCTTGCAAATATCTGCTTAGAATCCTTAAGCACTAGATTTCTAGCATCCGTATTTACGATATCTTTTGTCTAATCAGCAATCAGTTCTTAATATGAAAGTTTATTTATGATGGGTTTGCAAAGTGTGCATTTATGATAGGTCACCATTGTGGGTTTTCTTTTTGGTGGTCTGCAAAGTGTCAATGAATATTTGATTTTTGATAGGTCTTTTTCTTCTCAAGGCGGTTCTTATTTTGCGATGGCAACTGTTTTCCGCTTTAGAAGTTGAGGTTGATTTTGATGTTTTTTTTTTTTTTTATATATATATTCATAGATTAAATTCTATGATTCCAGGGGCATACCCTGCAAGACAACTAATGGGTTGAGACTTGGAGAACTGAAAGTAAACTAGTAATCTTGTTCATTGTTTTAGATTAATTATAGCTGCGGAAAGGTGTTCTACTAACTTCAGAAGATTTTATTTCTGCTTAATTCATAATCAGTCAAAACTTGGTCTTGTATAAAGTATAAAAACTTGTATCTCTGAGGATGCATAGTTCCAAAGGTCATAAGTTTATTACACACTGAATGCTAACGACTAGTGATTCTGTTTCTGCACTTTCTGCAACTACTTGACAGTGTATTAGAGAGAGGGTTTTAAATGAGAGTTAAGATTTAAGACCTGCAAGTTTAAGAAAAAAAGGAGAATAGCTCAGATCATCATTCTTGTTTTCTCTTAAAACATAAATATACGTATTTCGAGCATAACCTTTTCATCCTTGATCATTTTCTCAATAAAACTCGTCTTATATGGATTTTGTTCATCATTTCCTTTTGAATAGTAGCATATTCGACCCCACATTTCGGTACGTTTTAACTCGAAGCCCTAAATGAGTAAGTTTGGCTCTTGTTGTCTACCCAAAACCATGTGTGATTTGAAAACATGCTTTGACATTTTAACAAAGAATTGTTTTTTTTTCTCTTTCTTCTTCCAAAATCATTTCCAAAACACACTATTTTAGCATGGTGTTTGTCACATAGTTATTTTCAAAACGTACTTTCATTATTGACTCTTAAAAATATATTTTGGTTTTAAAGTTGTCTTGTCGTATTTATCGAGAATATGTTTTCAAATGAGACCCTTTTTACTCCGCAGTGAAGATATGACTTTGAATCGATTTGTGAATTTTGAAATGAATTTTAAACAAGCGATTACCCATTCATCACATATCTCGCGATTCACTAACATGCTTCTTGCAGCGTTACATAAAAATCCTGATCAATAGCACAGCCCATTCATTGCAGGCTTGGTTTATTAGGCACGAGCACTACCTCCAGGATGACACCTTAGTTGTATTAAGCCTTGGACACCCCGGGCATTTCAACAATAAGCCCCGGCACCCCAGGCATCTTTACAAAGCCTTGGACACCCCGGGCATCTCAGCAATAAGGCCCAACACCCTAGGCATCTTTATAAAGCCTTGACAACCCAAGGCACAGAAAGCCTTGGCAAACCCAGGCACAGATAAAGCCCTAGCAACCCCAGGAACAGAAAACCCTAGCAAACCCTGGCACAGATAAAGCCTTGGCAACTCCAAGCATAGACAAGCCCTGGCAACCCCAGGCACAGGTAAAACCCTGGCAACCCCAGGCACAGATAAGCCCTAGCAACCCCAGGCACAAGTAAAACCTTGGCAACCCCAAGCACAAGTAAAACCCTGGCAACCCTAGGCGTAACCACACCTCCATGCAAACCGTTGGGGGGCTCCGTCGACAACAAATATGACCCCCACCTAATTTATAAACACAGATACTCGGTCCAACTACGATGGACTAAGGCAGGACAAACATCACCCATCCTAGCATTGACAAACAACACTTCGCTTACCCAAACACAGTTGTGATGGATTGAATCCCAACCGTATAACCCGTGAAGGGCCTCACCTCCCCAAAGTATGACAACATGCGATCCTCGCAGGAGTAGCACAAACTGCATTTCCCCACAAAAGGCCCAAGATCATCTCTACAAATATAGACATCAATACATACCTCACATGTCGCTCTTTTTTACACATTATTAGATATGGGAATAACCCCTTAATTATCTACTTGTATAACGTTATTGGGTCAACCCCTTTGCATTCGATAGCATCTCAGATGATAGACTAACATTGTTCGAGTTCCGGTAAAATTTGCTATGCCTGTGCTTACTTGATCGTGATAGAGTCCAACGGGCACTTGAATCCTATTTTCGATATTACCTAAAAAAATATGAGAAACCCCTTCTAATATTAGAGGACACTTGCAATTTTCTTCCTCCTCAATGACATTTAACACTTGCGCTGAGCCTCTAAACTAAGGGGTGCACGCGATTCCCTTTTTTATAAGTAGTTCCTAATTAACGGCTGATTACACTTGCAAAAGTGTTCGATTGTGATTAACTCCTATGATACTTTCGAAAAGTACTTATTTGTGACGGAGTGCGCAAAACGATCAACTTTAAATGATTTGAACATCATTCGATATATCCGCTAATACAAGTAGAAACAAAAATTCACAAACCACGCAACTTTCAAGCCACATTATTTTGATTCAGACTCTTCCCTTCAAATTAATATGCGATAAAGTTTTTCTTACAAGATCAAAAATTTCGAACGAGTGATGATGGACAACGATGGCTTGCTAAGAATAACATTTGTTCTGGTGTTTTTCTCATATGTTGACAAAACTTCATTGCAAAAGGTAACAAAGGACTCAGTCTTGAGCCCTAACCATATCGCACGCACATACTCATTTTCTTTAGGCACAATAGCATTTATCTTGTTCCGGGGAAAGGTTTAATTCCCCTTTCCTACACGCGTGCTAAGATTGTATGTTTTATATAAAGATCACTTTATCACACTTAGCGATGTTTCGGGAATCAGAACAATACTCGATTTTCTTTTTTCTCTACACGCGTAAGGCATTCACTCACGTCAACAATCACACTCCTCTATGAGGGCTTCCAGCCTCTCAGTAGATTTCAAGAAATTGGCCTTGACCACTTTAAGACAAAGGTCACACACCTAGTGAAACCTCACCTGAGTGTTTCTCGACAGAAGACATTCTATCAAGATATAGGAGGCTGTGCCCACCAAAGTAGCAATGGGATCACCCTTAGCTACTCCCTCCCTTCCTACCAATGATCAGGAGGGCCAAAAATCCAAAAAACCATCCAATCATTGCCACGAAAAAAGCAATACATATTGATCCCATATGCTCCCTTGCTATCCCCCTCCCCTATCAATGGCCATGGGGGGTTGAAACACGAAAACTCAGCACTAGCTTGCCCATTGTCAAAAAAGAGCATCACACATTAATTCCCAATGTCTTTTGCTAATTTCCTTCCTGTCAATGGTCAAGGGGGTTGAAACACATAAATAAGGCATAACATTGACCATTGACAAGAAGAAAATCACCAAAAGATAGGGGGCTAAACTGTGGAATGTAGGGAGTTCCCATCGCAGACACAAGACGTATCCCACTTACACAAAATCACAAAATAAGGCAAATTCCAAGACCCAACGCATGCAAGCCAACTTACCCCAAGATCTAAAAATGAATACGAAGGAAAGTGTTTATCGATAAGCTCCCACTTACTAATAAGCAGAGGGGGTTAATGTAGGTGCATAGTGATCACTAAGACCTTCAGAGTACAAAAGGTGTCAAACCAACACTACACGGACATCTACGATGAATCCAGAACCCATCATACGATTGTGATGAACTCATACCTAGGACAGATCGTGATGAACTTTGGCTATCATGATTCTGCGATAAAGTTAAGATACGCGCAGGTTTGCAATAAACCCAAGCACGCATAAAGTTGCGATGAACCTGGCACCATTACAGAACCACGAAATCACGGTAGAACGGGAATAAATACCGGTTATACATGCGTTTTTTAATTAAGCATGCGCATACGCACGCTAAACGGTGACGTCAGTCACACCACATCAGTACAATAGAGTCACGTACGGAGAGAATCCAAAAGGGATAAGATTCTATAATAATGACCCCTTAATAAGAACTCATTTCCAAATAGGAGAGATCTTTCCTAACAGGAAAGAACTCCTCTCTTGATAGCCTTAACTCTCTCTATAAAAAGGGGAGAGCAATTCTTTCCCAGGAGGGACAACACAATCATAACTTACCCAGGGTTTCTCACATAGGGGTTCTCCCATTTCTCTCTCCCTTCTCCTCTCTTTCTCACGTCCTCTCTTTTTTTGACCGCCATCTCCGGGCCTTTAGAAACTGATCAACCTCCGCTTTACCATGGTGCCTACGAAACGCATATGTACATTAATTTGATTACATCTCAGGGTATACACTATCTACCAGTTCCCACTTGCACTTAGGTCCAATTGGGTACAAGACAGAGTCTCATACTATCTACATGTTTCTCAAACACTTTTTGTGTCTGTGGCTTAGTTAATGGGTCTGTCACATTCTCCGCTGATGCTACATTCTAAATCTGAATGTCCCCTATACCAACAATCTCTCACAGTACATGGTACTTCCTCTCTATGTGCTTTGACTTCGAATGGGCTCTTGGCTCCTTAGACTGAGTAATGACTCCAGTGTTGTCGCACAACAGCGGAATGGGTGATGTGCTGGATGGAATAACTCATAATTTGTGAATGAATTTCTTCATCATTACTACCTCCTTGGCAGCTTCACTTACGGCAATGTACTCGGCCTCAGCCGTGGAATCTACGGTGGACCCTTATTTGTTGCTTTTCCAACTAACTGCATAGGACCCCATCATGAAGATGTATCCAGATGTAGGCTTTCTATCATCGAATACTAGACAACTCTTTTATCCTCCGAAGGTATTTGAGTATATTCTTTACAGCAGTCCAATGCTCATGTCTTGGGTTTAATTGGTATCTACTTACTACACTCACAGACTATGCAATGTCCAGTCAAGTGTACAACATTGTATACATGATTCTCTCTACGGCTGAGGCATAGGGAGCCTCTCTCATGCCCTCAATCTCCTCAGGAGTCTTGGGAGACATACCCTTCGAGAAAGTGACTCCGTGTCTGAAAGGGACAAATCCCTTCTTGGAGTTCTCCATGTTGTATTTGTTAACAATTTTGTCAATGTAAGTAGATAGGGATAATCCTATTATCATTTTCAATCTATCTCTATAGAGTCGAAGTCCCAAGATGTAGAAGGCTTCTCCAAGATCTTTTATGGAGAATTGTTATGAAAGTCATACCTTCACCGTAGTCAACATTCCTACATCATTCCGAATGAGTAGAATGTCGTCTACATACAGAACCAGGAAAGTAACTTTATCTCCCACTGATTTCTTGTAAACACAGGGTTCATCCGGATTCTACTCAAAGTTAAACTGTTTAATGGTAAAGTCAAATCGGATGTTCCAACTTCTTGAAGCTTGCTTAAGTCCATAAATGGATCGGTTAAGTTTACACACCATGTGTTCCTGACTAGTAGCAACAAAGCCTTACGGTTGCTGCATATAGATATATTCGGTAAGATCCCCATTCAGGAATGCAGTTTTGACATCTATTTGCCAAATCTCATAGTCATAGTGTGTTGCTACAATTAGTAGGACCCATATGGATTTAAGCATGGCCACTAGCGAAAAGATTTCCTTATAATCGATTCCCTCTTTCTGAGTGTACCCTTTTGCTACAAGATGAGTTTTATAGGTCTCAACTTTCCCGTCGAGGCCCTTCTTCCTCTTGTAGATCCATTTGCAACTAATTGCTTTCACCCCAGAGGGTAGGTCTATGAGAGTCTAGACTCCATTGGCTTCAATTGAGTCAATCTCGACTTTCATGGCATCTATCCACTTTAAGGAATCTATGTCTAATATAACTTTCACATAAGTCAGTAATCTTCCTCACTAATCGTGGCTTTCATCAAGTAACTTTCTTAATCATAGTTGTAACAAACTGGAGATCTAGAGACCCGGGTAGATCTTCTAAGTTAGGTATTATGTGGAACATGTGGGACATCTTCAACTACTCTTGAGCTCTCCTCATCAAGAATAATTGCTTGATGATGATTGTCCAAGATATAATCTTCTTCCAAGAATTAGACATTTCGACTACAAAACACTTTTTGTTCTCTTGGGTCATAAAAGATGTATTCTACAGAGCCTTTGGGGTAGTAGCCTACAAATAGGTCTTGGATTCTAATTTGTCAGCACTTGTTCTTTTAACATGTATCGAACAACCCCAAATCTTCGAGTGTCTTACACTTGGTTTCTTACCGGTCTAAAGCTTATAGGGAGTCTTAGGAACGGATTTGGTTGGAACCCGGCTCAGCACGTATATAGCAGTCTCTAATGCGTATCCCCAAAATGATATAGATAGTTCTGAGTGGACGAGAAGTGATCTGACCATATCTAATAAAGTCTTGTTTCTCCTCTCGGACACACCGTTTAATTGTGGTGTAGCAGGAGGTGATAATTGTAATACAATCTCATTGTCCTTTAGGTAGTCCCTGAATTTGTCGGATAGATATTCGCCTCTTCGATCTGATCAAAGGGCCTTGATCTCTCTCCCCAACTATTTCTCGACTTTCTATATGAATTCATTGAACTTTTCAAAGGATTTGGATGTATGTCTCATTATGTACACGTAACCATACCAAGAGTAATCATCGGTGAAAGTTATCAAGTAATACTGCTGGTTGTGTGTCCTAACATTCATGGGACCACATACATAAATTTGTATCAGGTCAAGTGTGCCCGTAGATCTTTTAGGCTTTTCCGCAAGTGGTCGTTTCGTCATATTGCCCTGAATGAAAGGTTCACAATTTGGAAGAGCTTGTACAGTTAGAAAATCCAAAGGACCATCATTTACCAACCTTATGATACGATCTATGTTGGTATGATGGATAAGTCGGTAATGCCACAAACATGTGGGATTATCCATATCACATGTTTTTTTCTTGGGGATAATTTCCGATGTAGTTTTAGTTATGTTTGTTTTTAGAGAAGGACGAAAGACATAGAAACCATTCTCAAGTTCTCCATGAGTAAGGAATTTGTTATTCAATTTAATAGTAATCATATCACTAAATAGAATAGAATAATCATCTTTACAAAGTTTTGAAAAAAAAATCAAATTTCTTCTTAGTGAGGGTACATAAAGCTAATCTTTAAGTTTCACAATGCCTTCTTTGAAAACTAAATCCACAGTTCCTATAATTGTAACTGCAACAATTGCAAAAGTCCCCAAGTAAAGGATTACCTCGTCATCACTCAGCCTTCTGCTTTCTTTGAACCCTTGTAATGCGTTACATGCATGAATAGAAGCCCCAGAGTCAATGCACCAGGATGCAGAAGTGATCAACATATTGGTCTCTATGACAAGAGATTCACAATTGTCTTCTTTATTCTTGAATTCCAAATATTGAGGACAGTTCCTCTTCTAGTGTTCGGTTTGTTTGCAAAAGTGACATGCGTCCAATGCTTTGTCTTTTTTCTACTTTTCTTGCTTGCCCACTTTCTTCTAAGGCCTCTTCTTGCCCTTCCTCTTTCTCTTGTCTGACTTGCCACCTTCAACAAGCATGGCTACCGGCTTATCCATTTTAATCAAGTCTTTGGCCCTCTACAACATATTGCTGAGTTCCTGAAGGCTAACATTTAGTTTGTTTATGTTGTAATTCATGACAAACTAATTGAAGGAGGGAGGCAAAGAGTTAAGGATGGGATCAGTTTTCGTGTCTTCATCGAGCTGAGAACCAAGAGCCTCCAGTTCATTAATATACCCCATCATTTTCATGACGTGGTCATGGACTTGTTGGCTCTCAGTCATCTGCATGGTCATCAACAGCTTAAGGACGTTTTGACGGGCAAAATGATTCTGCTCCTCATACATAGTCTTCAGGCTATCCAAAATGTCTTTTGAGACTTCGATCTTATCGAATTGTCTCTGGATTTGATTGTCTAAAGATGCTACGATGTAACACTGGGCAAGAGAATTCTTATCCTCCCATTCCTGATACTCTCTCCTTCAACCCTTGGAAGCCCTATTACCCGGACGTTCCGGAGCAGGGTTCTTAGCAATCTTGTCCAATTTCTCGGACGTTAGAACCATATTAAGGTTACGATATCAGTCAGCATAATTGGGTCCCTTATGTTTATTATCATTCAACAACTTGGTGAATTGTCTGTTTGCCATTTTTTATAAAAGGCAACAGATATTAGTCCACAACGTAAAAATTGATTCATTTTATTTATATAGAAAGGTATTTTATCTATGTTCCATGTCAATTTATTAATCTCTGAGATTTTCCTCCTATCTTAGTAACAGAGACACGGTGCATGTCTCTAGAAATGTGGGAAATCACATAGGTGCATGAAGCTAATTGTTTCAGTTGTAAAACCTCACCACTTTTTATGAAGGATCACATCCTCTCATCCAATGAGCTTTCCCTTTGGCCTCTATCAAACAAGGTTCATTGCCATTTTAGGTTAAACATTTCTGTGTAGTAAGTGTTGACGCGTCATATCGTGGAGCCCAAGGTACCGTGAAAAAGTCTTCCATTTTAGGATAGGCCTCTTTCACATCGATCTATGACGCCCCTATCATCTTATGAAACAATCCTACCAACTGGACCAGCAAATGGATAGCCCAATTTTATGGTGCATCTCCATCCACCAATTCAGCTCACCTTCATGCTAATGATAAAGGCCTTTAAAGAATTCATCATATGATATTCCCTATCACTTGCACTTATATTAAATTGGAGGGAACAAAACATTCTCTAGGTCTGGTTTAGGTTAAAACAAAGTGGCTCCCGTCGACTTTCATAAAGTTAGATTCAAATGGGCCCAAAATGGGCTAGGGTTCCGCGGGATTTCTCTTGGAGAGGAAATTGATAAGGGGGCCCATTGAAAAAGGGAGATTATCCAATGATTTGAGTGCATCATGGCAATGATGTGCATTTAGCACATCACAACCATTCACAACTACAAATTGATCCAATCAATCAGAAGCTTGTAAAACCCTAATTAAATTTTAAGTTAACACACAATTAGCCCATTAAGGCCCATGAATTATCAAATAATATCATCTAGGTATATGGGATAAACTGCAAAAGCAATTCGGCCCATATAGCAGTTATGCTAAAAATGGGATGATGTTGCTTTAACTTAGCAAAATTAAGTTTTTCAAGAGTGAACCAAATTGTACCATGTGATGGGCCATCAAACCCTTGGCCCATAACCGAATTTGATCCACTTAAAACATGATCCATAGGGCTGAGATCAGAACCCATCGAACCATGGATTTGGTCCAGCTAGTTTGGACCAAACTAGTTCAATTCGGCCTAGGGTTTAGTGTCCAAAACATGCTACAATTCTCAAGATTTTGATCTGAAATTATTAACAGCTGAATATTGACAATCAAGCATAGCAAAAACACATAATCTAGGGCTACAAGTGTGATGGTCCGAATCTGTTCTGGACGAACTGCAAACCTGCAAGTAACTGTTAATCGCAGATTGCAGATTTCTCTACAAAAATTTCTTCTTCTCCGTACGCTCTAGCAATTCTTCCAATGTAAAATTATAGAAAACCCTAATTTTCTATTAATTACATAAGAATAAATCCTAATACATTTTGTATAAAAATAAAAAAATTATTTATAGACCAAAATCAAATGAATAAAACGTAGGGTGCGCAAATCTTGGCACCAATAAAGAATTCGATCTCCATCACACCAACAACCCAAAATTCAAGAAATAATGATAGAACAATTCTAAAATAATTTCATAATAAAATAAAAAATAATTTCAAATCAAATCACCCAAAACTAAGAACTGAATTCTCAAAAAACTACTAATTGTGCAAATCGGGTAGAATAGTTTTGCCGGTTTGGGCTCTGCTACAAATCTGGTTTATTTCGATTCAAGATTGAACTTGGCTTTGATACCACTGAAAGAAGGGGAAATCCATCATATGGATGGCCGAACCATACTGGATGGTTGGGCAAAATTTCAAAAATTTCTTTTTCCCTTTCGGGAATCGTATTCCTAGTTTTAGAAAAATCGTATTTTTTAAGGATCGTTCTTGCACTGAAATCGAACTACATTTGAAACCAAAAGAAATGGAGAAGAATACATTATACCGATTCCACACGTGTAATTCCCAAAGTGGGTGTTCACGCCCAAAGAGTGTAGCAAAACCAGCTTCTATTGAAGATGGCGCAACTTAGGGTGAAGCCGGTTCAACAACGCAGTCATTTAGCAAGAACTGCAATCAACAGCTTGGATCGAGCAAGGGAGGTGAGCACAAAATTATTCTGATTTGTCTTGCAAAAATCAGAAGCAAGAATTGATCTTTATCAGTCAAAGAACTAGAGATCAAGCTAGGTTCTTGGGCGGCAAGAGCAGAGAGAGAGAGCTGAAAGTATAGTGATCTGGAGCAGTTCACCCTCCTCTATTTATAAGCCTTAAAAATCAGCACTCCTAATCCAATTAAGAAGAGTCTAATCCAAATCTTTATTTGGATTTGGACTCTTTTAAGTGGATAAGACTTATCCTCTTATCTTATTGCTTATCCAAACCCATATCCATACCCATATTCGTCCATGTCACATGACTGTTTTAAGCTATCATGTGACACCCTAATTAATGTATTTAATCATGGGCCTTAGGCCCATTTAACAAGTGACTCATATCCCCTTTTAGTTGCTAGCCAATTTGGCTCTCTTTGTTTGGTGTGGGACCCCAATAATGACCTCAAATAAGCCCATATGGATTTAGCCCAGCTTCTGTGACAAAGCCTAGCTGAATTCACTACCAAGCACAATGAACCCCTAAGTCCATCTAGTATGGGCTCTTAATGGTCCCAACATTTACACTAAATGGTCATTGAGTTCAATCATCCTATAACGTCTCATCCCTTAATGATCAAACACTACCCAATAGGGAATGACCTCTCCCCTGGCTACAAGGTGTAGTGTTGCAATCTTTTCTCGGATGGATCCCAGGAATTAAAACCTTTTGCAAATATTTTTTTTAAAACATATATATATATATATATATATTCATAAAAATATATTTTGCAAAACAAATCTCAAACAAGTTTGGAATCGATTGCCGGCAGTTTTGGTTTCTGTTAAAGAGAGTGCAGTCCTGATCATTCATTATGTCCGACAAAGAGGCTGATCCTATCATTATGATCACACACTCGAGTGAATTCTCAGACTGCCCCAACATACCCAGGTTTTAACCCCCAAAGGATCTCATTGATTGGCATATAAAAGACAGTCCAATCCGACACCCAATGCAGTACCATAATCGAGTCTAGGGGTTAGGTGTAATTTTTCAGTTTTGCCCATCAGTCTCCAATGACCATTTACACTAAATGGTTATTGAGTTCAGCCATCCTATAAAGGCCCAAGGACAATAGACTTAAATGAGATATAGCGCAACAAGTATAACAACCCTAAATGGTCTTACACTTAATGTCTCAACCCTTAATGATCAAACACTACCCAATAGGGAAGGACCTCTCCCCTGTCTACAAGGTGCAGTGTTGCACTCTTTTCTCGGATGGATCCCAGGAATTAAAACATTTTGCAAACCTTTTTTATAAAACATATATATATATATATATATATATATATTCATAAAAATATATTTTGCAAAACAAATCTCAAACAAGTTTGGAATCGACTATCGGCAGTTTTGGTTTCTGTTAAAGAGAGTGCAGTCTTGATCATTCATTTTGTCCGACAAAGAGGTTGATCCTATCATTATGATCACCCACTCGAGTGTATTCTCAGACTGTCCCAACATACCCAGGTTTTAACCCCCAAAGGATCTCATTGATTGGCATATCAAAGGCAACCCAATCTGACACCCAATACAGTACCATAATCGAGTATAGGGGTTAGGTGTAATTTTTCAGTTTTGCCCATTAGTCTTCAAGGTCCATGGCATAGTTGGAAAATGGTTCGAGTTAAGTGTTTCAAACAAACACACACTACATGTGCTTCGGATCTAATCCTGGCAACTGAGACAACCTACTCCAATCTACTTGACAGCACATTAGTGTCAACCTTGGCAAGATAAACTTCCCCAAGTCTATCCAACGGGTGAGAACATTTTAAACTAACATGAGTCTCATAAGCATTCGATTGAAGGGTAATTTCACAGAAACACACCAAATATAACATGAATCAATTATATACATTTATTAATTTACCATAAATGCATATGTACATCGATATAATTGGAGATAAGGGCATACACAATTTAACCTCCTTGTGAGCAATGGGTTTCACTACCTTTCCTTTCCTTACCCTACTTTTTCCTTTTAACCAAACCCTGCCTTATAGTTTCTATTGTTTAGATTTTGCTTAACAAATTCCATGCATCACATTGGTCCCCACTTGTAGCATATACAAAATACATCATATATAAAAATATATATTAAAATAAATAAATGTTTTATTTATTTTTAATTATTTATTTATCATATAACATTTTCTTGTGATATACTACAAGAAAATAATATATATTAGTCAAAATATCATACAATTGGTTTTCAATGCAAATTCAAATCGTTCTTGTGATCACATTGAAATAAATGAAATCCGTTAGTAAAAAAATCATGTTATTTAACGTTTCAATGATAATTAAAAGGGATAAAGACTTAAACCTTCCTTCACATTTCTCATAAATATTGAAACCTCCCTCTGTTTTGAAATTGGACTAAGACCTCCCGTATTGGGTGAGATCATTGGACAAAAACCTCCCCTCCTCTAACAAATCTGTTATGATCCACTTGCATGTGATATCATGCACAAGTAAAATTTCATAAAAATCCAAATTTGCCCTTATCCAAAACTGAAACCCTAATGTAATTTGGTTGTCTCTTATGACCAGAAAAAAATCCCTTTCCATTACTCCTTATTCAGTATTTCTGTTGTGTTTTGTTTTAAATTAGTTTATTAGTGATAATCTTTCTTTTCCTCATGAGTCAAGATATGTAGGAAAAAACATTTATACTAGCTTCAACTACAGGAGATTCTATAAATATGGTTTTGGAAGAAAGATTGGTTACGATGCATCTACAAAACAGAATAAAGCATCCACAAGACTACTCTTTTATTGTTTGTAATTAACTAAAACTTACAAATTTGTTTCTTTTCGGGAGAGGTGCCTTCGAAATGTGTCTTTTGGAAATTAAGCAGGATTTGTAGAGAATGGTAGATAGCTTGCAAGGGAGAATTTCACAAGGCATCCTGTCCTATTTTTTTTCCTGATTTTGCAGTTTATATGGTTTTGTTTGACAATTTAAAGAGTGATAGAAGGTAAAAATGTCTTTTAATGGATTCTATGCATATTCTTCTAACAAGGGAGGTTTAGGTCATATAAATTACTAGAGAGGAGGTATAAGTATTTATTACGAACCTCAGGAGAGGTTTAAGTCTGTTACCCTAATTAAACATATCCTAAGTTTTCATTAATTGACTTAAATGTACCCTCTGTGAATTCATTTAAAAATTTTAAAATCCTATTTTCCCTTATTTTTAGTTCATATGCTCGTTACCCTATGTTTGCCACCGAAAAGTGAAAAAACATTTCTTTCTTTCTATTGCACAAACCAAAATTAACTCAAATTGGGAATAGCTTGTCTGTTTCCTCAGTCTTGAGCTAAAAGTTTCTCTTCCCCATTAATATACACAACCATATTGTTATTAAACAAATTCAAAACATGGGGTAAGAGAGTATGAGTTTTTCCAACAGCTATCGCCATGATCTTTTGGGATAGCTTGCTGGAATAAGAGGATGTTGCTGCAGCCTCCATTTTTCCCAGAAAAAAAATGAAGAGATGTGTTGTCTTTGGGTGGCCTGGTGAATTGATAGGGATTAAGATGGGAGTGGGTGGCAGGAGGATGGGGGGAGCATAACACTGCAATAGTGTTTTTATAACGAAGCTGAAGTATCAATCTCTACTGTTGAATCAGAAATTAAATGATTGGGTCTCATTGATCAATCTCAAGATCTCCATGTTAAAACCTCTCTAACCATCTCTCGCTAATGTTTAAAGAGGGAGAAGTGATATTCTGTGACACCCAGAATCTTATTGGTACCGTTTGGCAAGTCTGTTTTGAAAGATCTTCTGATAGATCTGATGACCAAAAAAATGATGTAAGATTTTGCATTAAGATCTTAACAGCCTAAAGATTGTTTAGTTAAGTCGCATCTTTTCATACATCTTGTCGTACGAAAACTCAATGCAAATAATCAAAAAATTCCATTTGAAACCTCCTGAAAATAACCCAAAACGGACTTTATACATCTTTTTTTGGGAATCATCTTTTGACTGATAGATTTTTTCTCAACCGAACAAAAAAAATCAAAATATAGGCTGCCAAGCTTCTAATCAATCAACAACCCACGGGAAAGAAAGGCTAAACGGCGCAATTCTTTTAAATCTTCCTTGTCAACGTGTTAAGAGATGCAAATTTTGCCACGGATACTACTACTTCAGCCTCGAATAATTCTGTTGTTGACCGTAGATTATCTTCTATTTCCTTGTTTAATGGGAGGGGTGCCTGTCATTCTTGTATTTGACTTAACTTTGCAATAAAAAAAAATAGCTATTCAATGGCTGTGTGCTCTCTCTCTCTCGGTTTGAGTGCCCACAACAGGTGATCCAGTCTGAATGGCTGGTACCATGACTACTAAAATACTGGCAAATTAGATCTGATGCCAATTGTCTACGACTATGACACGAAGACACGTGACATCATAACTGGGGATCTGGAACCAACTCATCTTCCAATAGGACCTACCTTATAGATCCCTAGGCTGTTAAATATAATTCAGTCCTCCATACACAAGCATTAATCTAACCAGCTTTATTTATATCACCAATGTAAAATCACTGGGGTCATGTTCCATATAGTTTTACTGTCCTTTTATATCAAATTAACCATCTGTCATGCTTCCATTCGTGCATATTTACTCCAAATCCAAAAGCCTCCATGTATCCATCAGCACTGCCCAATAGGTGGAGAGTTGTTCATCAATTGACCAGCAAATACAACCATCGATTATGATGCAGCAACTTGTTTACTTGGTTTCATTCGCATTAGTTTTGAACTTTTAAAAACCCTTTATTAAAACATAAAATATTGGAAATTAGTCCTATCGACCAGTCAGGTCGTTTGGACAACCTTACAAGATCTACATTTTAACTTGATCCCTCCTGAAAAATCTCAATATCTATCTCTTATATATGTACTTATATATGTATGTTAACTTCATAGGAGATGTTTCTGATGTTTGAATGGATGCACTGCTCTCTGTGTATTTGTAAGACTTTTGCTTTCAAGAAATCTCCTTTCAGTCCATAATGCCAGCACGTTTGGTAGAAGAAGTTAAGTCGGTCAAGTTGGGAATATTTGGACGGCCAAAACCAATGTGTTTTAATACTCGAAGATTCCAATCTGGATCTCTTATCCATGAGAATTCTACCCATAAGACATTACAGTTGTATATTGAGAATATCTCTTCATGAATGATAACATATAAATACGAAAGATGTTTCTAATATACAATGTACAGTTGTAGTGTCTTGTAAATAGGTGCAAATAGGATCTTTGTGGGTAAGAGATCTGAACTTGGAATATTCACCAAATCATTGTTTTTTTTTTAGATTAGGACAGCCCATTCAAACCATAAAAATTGTAATTTAACCAGAATATGAAAACTTAGGGATGTTTGGTATTGTTGTCTGACCATGATATATTCCGTCTCGAAATGCTCCACGATTTGTTAGGACAAATTTAGTGCTCACGGGTTTTCTATCATAAATCAATCCATGCTATTGTGGTATTTCTTACCGTGAGTGACATGCTTTCCCAGATGCGTTTGATGTATTTCAATCCACACATCTACACTACCTTGTTGAGATGTGATTTATTTTCACCCACACCACATTCATGCACCATCCAATTTCTCATCTACACTACACTCCATGATTGGGGTTACTGTCATTAGCTCTATTAACCATCCAATCCAATGTCAAATGCAAACTTCAATAGCAATTACAATTTGGGCCACGAGATGGTTTATTGTTCATAATACAATGAGCAACGCTAATGGTGTGAAATAGCTAGTGTGGAAAGAGACAGCCAGCTGACTATAGCATGGTACGTATTTATAACCTTGCACCAACATTCTCACTAAGGCTGCGTTTGGTTGCAATGCAAATAAATTTGCACTAATACAAAATTATGGCAGTACAAATGATTCAAAAATAAATTCTGATATATTTTTGTTTCAAATTTTAACTTATTTTATTTGATTGAAGTACAAATGAACTAAATTAAAATATAAAGCAGAATAAAATAAAACCCAAAACAAAATTAAATGAGAATTTGCGTTTTTTTAATTTATATTTCCATACATTTGTACTAGTACAAATAAAATTGCACTTCAACCAAATACAGCCTAAATTACTAATTCTCTAATCCAATCTACGATAATTCCTAACCTTTGAGCCGAGGTTCATCATCCCCATACTAACTCAGTAACTCTATATGATGCACGTTCTGTACAGCTCCCCGATCAGGGCCATATGATGAACAGTCGGATTTGACTTACTTTTATCTAACATAGACAACTCCACATCTTAGAGTATCTCACAGGAAGAAAATTATTTAAGTAGTGACGGAGGCTCCCGACCACCTGAGAGTCAAAGTCGCGAGCCGTTCGCCGACAGCAGCGCGGTCGTCTCCACGGCCTACGAATCGCAAGTTACAAGGCTGGGTCCTGAAACAGTACAACTTGGCTTCACAGTGGACCAAATAGGCACATAGCACACCAACATTGGATCGGAATCTTTGGTTTTATTCTGACGAATCTGGCAAATCCCTATGACAAAATGTCTCACTGTGACCCTAATTGCATGGAAGTCCACAGCTTCTAGTCTGTTCCGCTACGCATTATGACAAGATTTTTGGTTACGCTCTCTTCAAATCAGTAGACACAGAAGCTTACTTTTTCTTCACGCCTTTCACATCCATCCCAAGATTATATTAATAAATGAGATTACAATTTCGAAACCAAGCAAAATTGAATTCCAAGAGTAATAGAAACACCACTTTTGCACTTGCAAGCAAACATACTCGTACAAGAAATACTCGGTTGTGTTGGTAATTGTTGAATACACAATTTCTCTGTTTTACGTTTTTCCTCTCATTTCGCAGTTTCTTTCCTTTGGCTGTCATAGCCAAGGATTGGGAGAGAGAGAGAGAGAGGATAGTTACCCTCTTGAAGATGGTGTGGTCAGACCTATTAATGGCTTTCAAAGAGGAAAAGGAAAGCACGAGGTTGCAGACAATAATCTGACCTCTCCCGACATTTGTGCTCTCTCATTTATACTCGCCAGAACAGAACAAACACCCAACAGAAGCCTCTCTTTTCCTCTCTCAATATAAACCCAGCAAATCCTTCTCAGTTTCTTGGCTGCAACTTCTCTTTCCTTCTCAGAGTAACCCATGAGATCGTTTTGACTAAAACACAAGAAACATATAGTGAGAAACCATGAGTGGTTTGGATGCTCAACATGTCTCCTTGAAGAGGAGATGGCAAGAAAAGAGATTCGCGGCAGTCGACGACCACCGTCCCAATTCGACCGGATTTTACACAAGACTCGCCGGTGCAACATATAATAGTTCTTCCTTCATGGGTAGCTCTAACATCTCTGGTTTCCCGGGGATCGAAGATGATCTAGTGTCGTCTGTGATCCCACCGGTGACTGTTGTCCTCGAAGGCCGGTCCATATGCCAGCGGATCAGCCTCCATAAGCACACAAGCTACAAGAGCCTAGCTAAGGCACTGCACCACATGTTTGTGGATGCCGGAGAAGTTGGAGAAGTTCAGTTGGAGAACGACCTCGACCTCTCAAACGCCATTCCCGGTCACCTTATTGCCTATGAAGACATGGAAGATGACCTCCTCCTCGCCGGAGATCTTAATTGGAAGTAAGTTCCATTTCTTTCATCGGTAACTGTAATAGTTTTACTTAATATCTTTTCTGCTCAATTGGTTGTGAGTTGTGGATACCATGAAAATTCGGGTTTAGATTTATTATTATTGTTATTACTTGAATATAAATTATTTGTAGGGATTTTGTTCGTGTGGCTAAGAGAATTCGAATACTTCCGGCGAAGTCAAATTCAAGGAGGGGAAAAGGAGGGGCGTAACTGATTGCTCTAATTGTAGCTTAGAATTATCACTAGCTTGTAATTCTATCCAGAAAGAAAGCATGGAAGAGACATCCAAAGGAAACCCTTGTCAAGAGAACTTGAAAAATTGGGGCCTCCATTATAATGTGTGATATTAATAAAATGTAGAATTTCTTGTTTTCGTATTTTATATGAGTAAAAGAGTTGAATCCATCATCTTGCATGTGCTCAGTGCATGTGAGAATGAAACAGATTGTGTGTATGTGTGTCTGACTTTGGAAATTGTTACCGATTTCATTGAGAATCTTCAAAGGGTCACTTAGGTTATATTTGGTAACGGAAAATTGAGCATGACAATTTTGTAAAATCTATTAAGTTTTAATTAACAGATAATAAAGGATGTTAGAGAATAAAACATATTTAAGACCTCACTTAACAGCTTAAGCTTTTAGGTTCACTGGTTTTCTGAGATAATATTAGTGCTAGTTTGACCAAGTGGTCTAGTGTTCAATTTTCATCACCCCATTATAATTAATTAAGTTTCAGCACAAAGTACGGGTGGGTCTTTGCTGCCCATGCTTCAAGCCCAATAGGCTTTCCTGTGTTCAACATTGCCCACTCTCACCCAACTAACTGGGTAGTGAGGGAGTTGTGAAATCAAACATATGCAATTGGCAATTGTAGATCTAATACGAAAATCTATGATATGGGAAAGATATGATATGGAAAGAGTTTTGACCAATCAAAACCCACCCATGAATTTTGATAAATAACATCTGATTTGCTACCACATTTATGATTACAGATCTAATACTTCAAGGAGGCTGTGAAGTTCCCTCCAACAGACATGAAACAATTGCACAATCACCCTCTAAAGTAATGGAAGAAGCTTCAACTTCTAAAATTAATTGGAGACCCACATATGCTCGACCAAAACAGAAATCACCCATATGATCTCTAATAGTAATTCCTACACCCACTTTAAAGAAGATATAGCACCACCAAAGTTGACTTTTAGCACATCTGTTTCAGGCTTTAACCAGCGATGAGGAACAGGAGCAGTAGAATAGGATTGTATGACCTGTGCATTTACATGTCTTACCGATTCACCAATTTCAGCACTAACAGACAATAGATTGAAATACCAACCTGTTAAGAGGCAATACTCCTGTTAAGCATCTCCAAATTAACATACCAACCTGAGGATGGATGATTTTGATTTGCCAAAATTTCTTCCTAACTGATGATGCCAAAAGCCAGACCACTACCTTGAAGATTGATCAGCCACATCATTCAACGATAACTTATACATAGATGCAGTGCTGAGTTTTCTATGGGGATTTGGAGTCCAAATAAGCACGTCCTCTATCTCTAAACAATCCTAAGGAAGTTGTGTTGAGGAGATAACTGTATTAACTGAATCATCAAAGAATTGATTAAGACGGGATGGGATCCCCAGCAACAATTAGAGGGGTCTATAGAGTGAGATACTTCAATGTGTGCTGTACAATTATGCAACCTCTACTAGTACCCAAGGGTCAGGAAAGGCCTGAATAGGCCATCATGACCTACCAATATTCGACAACCCCTACGAAGAGCAGGTTGGCAGTTTAACATACTCGACCAATGAACAGTACACCTTGCCTTAAAGGAAACTGTCCAAAAATTTTTAGAATGAGACAGATATTTAGCAATGAACACTTGCATCCACAATTGATGTCTCTGGTAAGGAATCTCCAACACAATTTTGCCACCAATGCAACATTTAAACAACTGAAATTCTTAAATCCTAGTCCATTAGAAAGTTTTGATTTAGTTATTAACTTCTGATTCTTTAGGTAAATATGCCTCCTATACAAAACCCCACTGTCAGTACCCAATTTTTGTTCGGTCCTCTCTCTGACATACTTCTCACACTCCTGATGCCCGATTAGACCTCACCAATCTTTCCAATGGTAATGATTGCATCACGTCACCATGCTTGTCTACCGATCAGACTCCATCACATGTAGCAAAACCTTTGAACATCCAATTTCACCAAATTTCATCCCTAAATTCCTTGATTTTTCCATTCATCCATCAAACATTCTATTTCAACGCATTTGACCCCACGACACTTCCTGAGCCAAAAACTAGCAATCAACACATCCTTGACATGACCAAACCCTACCAACAGCCTTATAATTCAAATCCATGCCATTCTACCAAAGTCCAGCCTAAAATTTCCTCATTTACCCATCCATCAAACCAAGATGTCATTCTGAGCCTTCTCATTGACCGAAATACCCACAACCTAGATTGTCACGATTCCCACACCTATAAAGCCATCGTACACTCCCATTATACTCCAAGGATCCTAAGATACCCATCCAAAAACTTTCAAACCCAAAAATACCCTTTTTGCCCCTCATCGAGAAAGATTCCAAATCAACTACTTCTGTCACACGCTACTCTCAAAATCTTAGATCTCAATCATGACACCACTCCCAATACACCTAAAGTTCACCAAAACTTTCACCAGACACCTGATTGACCATCCAACAAATTTTAAACCTAAAAATGTCTGTTTTACCCCTTATACGCAAAGATTCCAAATCAATCACTCCCGTCACCTGCTACTCTCAAAATCTTAGATCTCGATCACAACACCATTCCTAAGACACCCAAACCTCACCAAGACTTTCATCAACCACCTGATTTTCCACTAGAAGATAACAAACCTAAAAATGTCCATTTTATCCTCATAGACAAAGATTCCAAATCAACCTTTCTCGTCGTTTATTACTCTCAAAATCATAGATCCCCATCTCAACACCTCCCCCAAGACACCAAAACCTCGTCAAAACTTTCATCAACTACCTAATTAATCACCTAATAAATTTCAGATCTTAAAACGTCCGTTTTACCCATTGTACACAAAGATTCCAAATCGACCACTCTCATTGCTCGCTACACTTAAAACCTTAGATCTTTATCTCGATACCTCTCCTAATACATCAAATCCTACAAGATCAACCATCCACCCAATTTTAGACCTTAAAATACCCATTTTGCCCATCATCCAAAAAGATTTCAAACCAACCATCATTATCCGATTTCAAAATCTCCATGATGCCATACTATTGGAGACCTCCAAATCTCACTAAAACCTCCATCAACCTCCTAATCGACCATCCACCCAATTTTAGACATCAAAATACCCATTTTGCCCCTCATCTAAAAACATTACATATTAACCATCCTTATTGGCCATTACTCTCCTATTTCAAGATCTTCATTGCGGCACACCTTTCATGAAACCCAAACCTTATCAGAACCTCCCAATCAACAATCCATCCAATTTTAAACCCTAAAATGACCATTTTACTTTTTGTATAAAAAGATTCTAAATAAACCATCTTTATTACCCAATATTCTCTAAATTTAAGATATCCGTCGTTATGCATCATCCAACACCTCCAAACCTCATCAAAGCTTCCCAATCAACAATCGATCAAATTTTAAACCTTAAAATTACCATTTTACCCTTCTCATGAAAATATTCCAAATAGACCATCTTCGTCGTTCAATACTCTCAAAATTTAAGATATCCGTCATCATGCATCACTCGACATATCCAAACCCCATTAAAACCTTTCGATCGACAACCCAATAAATTTTAGACACAAAAATAACCATTTTACCCCTTATTCCAAAAGATTCCAAATCTATAGCTCTTATTGGCCGTAATTATCCAAATTTAAGATCTGCATCGCAATATTCCCACCGATATGCCTAGACCATGTTGTCACCTTCCTAGACATTTTGGTCGACTATCCTCCTTTTTTGGACCCAAAGTGACCCTTTTAACCCTCTATCAAGAAAGATCTTGATCTAACAGTCATCGTTGATTAATATGCTCTAAATCATGATTTCGCACTCAGACACACTCCCCGAGGCTATCAAACCCCAACACTACCCTTTTCAGACACCTTGGAACCCCCATGGAAACTTTTGTTACAAAATTCCCCATTTTACCCCTCCATCTATGAAGATTCTAATTCATGCGATCTCGTTGGTTGAGATAAACCCTAACATCTTAAGGTTTAATCCCAGCCATTGAATCTTATACATCACACCCCTTAGACTTGCCCTTTCATTGCAAAAACCACCATGTACATTTCCATTTAGGTCCCTACACATTCCTAGAAATCACCCAAAGCCCCCGTTAACCCTAGAGGCAACCTTAGCCCTAAATCTAAACCCATACTCTCTCTCTCCACCCTTAGATCTCCCTACCCTGGATCTCTCAAATTCAAATTTTAAAATTAAAATTTAAATTTCCTTCTTTCTTGACATTAAATGGGGGGGAAACAAAGGAGAGTGATTTAAGGAGCCTTGTCTAGGCATTCAAGGAAGAGAGAAAGAGAGAGCCTGAACCTAGACTACGAGTCTAGGTTCGGCCCAAGCAAGAAAAGGAGAAAAAAAAATAAGAAAAGCCTTGGAGAGCCCTGTTAGACAACGTATGCCCTTAGCTCCAATCAGAATGATATACATTGTGACATTTAATGTAAATGAATAAAGTACATATTTGATTCATGTTATTATGGTGTGTTTCTGTGTAATACCCTTAAACTGGACACTTATGAGACTCGTGTTAATTTAGAATTTTCACAGCCGTTGGATAGATCTGGGAAGATTTATCCTGCCAAGGCTGACATTGATGTGCCACCAAATTGGTTGGGGTGGCTTGTCTCAGCTGCCAGGGTGAGACCTGAGGTACATGCAATGTGGGTTTTCTTGAAACCTTGAACCGGACCAGAAATCCAGTATTGCCCTGGACCTTGGAGATAGATGGGCAAAACTGGAATGTTACACCTGACCCCTAGACTCGATTATGATACTACACTGGGTATGTTGGGACAGTCCAAGAATTCATCTGAGTGGGTGACCATAGTGATAGGATCAGCCCCTTTGTCGGACAAAGTGAATGATCGGGGATGCACTCTCTCTGATGGAAACCTAAACTGCTAGTAGTTGATTTCAACCGTTGAAAATTGTTTTGCAAAATATATTTATATAGAGATATACATAATATATATATATATATATATATATATATATATTATGGTTTCAAAATGTTTGCAAAAGGTTTTAATTCCTGGGATCCATGTGAGTAGAGAGTGCAGCATTGTACCTTGCAGCCGAGGGAGAGGTCATCTCTTGTTGGGCAGTGTTTGATCATTATGGGCTGAGAGGTTAAGTGTAAGACCATTGAAGGTAATACCTGATGGGCTAATCTTGCATCTGCCCATAGTCCTTGGGTTTTTATAAGGTGGCTTGACCCAAGGACCATTTAGTGTAAATGTTGGGCCCATTAAGAGCCCATGGTGATGGACTCAAGGGTTCACTGTTTCCTACAGTGAATTCGGCCAAGCCTTGTAACAGAGGTGGGGTTGAACCCATGTGGCTAATGTGTAGATCAATGTTTGGGTCCCACGCCATACAAGGATAGCCAATTGGGCAACAGTTAGGAGGTTAAGTGAGCACATAGACTTAATGGGCCTAAAGCCCAATTCGAACTGGCTTAATAAGATTAATTAATTAGGGGCGGTTCTGCGATTTTGATCAGTAGATAGGATAAGGGATTATCGCTATCCACTCTGTGAGTCCAGATCCAAATAAAGATTTGAATCAAGAAACTCCTAATTTGATTAGGAAGGTTGATCTTTATCTGCAGATAAGATAAGAGATTATCCTTATCTCTTAAAGAGAGTCCATATCCAAATACAAGATTTGGATTAGGAAACTCCTAATGGGATTAGGAGATGCTCTCTTTCAAGGCTAAATAGAGGAGCAGAGAGAACCTCCAATACACAACATTTAGTTCGCAGATTACACAGAGAGAAGAATTTGCAGTTTCACTGCTCCTGTCTTCTATTCTTTCCTGCTCTTGCCGCCCCTGCCAGTTCGATTTCCACCTGTGGGAGTGATCAAGAAAGGTTCTTGATATTACCTTTTGGTAGAAAAGGTAATCTGAAGTCGTGCTCACCAGCCCTCCATCACATTCTTGTTGAAGAATTTGGTTCTTGCTGAAGAGTCATCCTGTTGATTCTGTTCCACCTCACACTGTGTCATCTTTAGTGGGAGCAGTCTTTGGTTTTTTCCTTGGACGTGAACACCTTCGTTGGGATTTACTGTTACTCCGTATCAGGTATATCCCTCTCTTACCTTTTGGTTTCAGATCTGGTCCGGTTTGGTTTCAACATTGATCATTGAAAATGCGGTTTTCTAAAATAGGGAATGTGATTCCCACATGGGAGAGAGAAATTTTTGAAATTTCGCCCAACCTTCCTGCAGGGTTCAGCCATCCATATGATGGATCTCTCATCCCTTCAGTGGTATCAGAGCTAGGTTCAAATCTTGAACCAAAATAAACCAGATCTGGATCTGCGCAAATGGGCAGAAGGCGTTCTACCCGATTTGCGTAGATTAGTGTTTTCTGGGAAATTTGTTTCTAGTTTTTGGATGATTGATCTGAAATTGAATATTTATAAATCTGATTTATATTTAGAATTGTTCTACATATTTTTCTTGATTTTTGGGTTGTTCGTACGGTGGACATCAAATTCTTTAATGGCACAAGATATCTGCGCACCTGTTGTTCTTTTCATTCTTGGTCTGTAATTAGTTTTTCTTTTTTTTTAGACGGAATGTATAGGAATTAAATTCTGATGTAATATTAATAGAAAATAGGTTTTTCTATTTTATTCCATTTGAAGTTGAAGCAGATTGCGCAGAGGAGAGATTTTCGTAGATATGGGTTCGGCCATCTGCGATTTGCAGTTTTGGAAACTGCATACTCTGATCTAACTTTTGTTTTGCAGGGTAGCAGTCCTACGAACAACCCTCCTACTGATTCTTGATTGTCTTGTTTCAGTTATTTAATTTCAGATCAATTTTTTCTTGAATTAAATCTTGAATTAAAAATCAAACCCTAGACCCATTCGAACCAGATTGGACCAAACTAGTTGGACCGAATCTGTGGTTCGATGGGGGCTATTCCCGGCCCTAATTTTTCACACATGGGTCCTGGAGTTGATGGTTAATTGCAAGATGTAATTCAACCCACATCGGTAAAACTCATTTTTAATATGTTAAAACTACTTTAGCCCATTTCAGCATAAAAGCTATATGGGCCGAACTGCTCTTTGCAATTCAACCCATATACCTAGATAATGTTAATCAGTAATATTATGATTTTATATGGACTTTAATTATGGGTTTTACAATTATTTAATTGATCAGATCAATTATGGTTTTCATGCATGTGATGTACAACGTTCATGGGCCATAAGTACTTGGCCCATGCAGATACGATAGTGGCTCTTGCGCACACCATGGTTGAATGCACATCATTGCCATGGTGTCCTTAAGATCATTTGATGATCTCCCTTCGTGGTGGGCACCACTTCAACTTCCTCCCCAAGAGGAACCGTGCGGAACCCTAGCCGTCTAGGGCCCATCTAAATCTGCCTTTATGAAAGTCAATGGAAGCCACTTTGGTTTAACCTAAATTAAACTAGAGTGTAATATTTCATTCCCTCCACTGAAATATGAGTGCATGTGATAGGGAGATTCATATGATGAACTCTCTAAAGGCCTTCCATCATTAACATGAAGATGGGTCCTTCAGTAATGAAGAAACGCACCATAAAATTGGGTTATTCATTTGCTGCTGGATCTCTTGGATTGTTTCATAAGATGATAGGGGTGTCATAGACCGATGTGGGAGGGGCCTATCCTAAAATGGAAAACTCTCTCACGGTACCTTGGCGTTCACGAATATGATGGGTGAGCACTCACTAGACAGAAAGGTTTAACCTAAAATGGCAATGAACCTTGTCTGACAGAGGCCAAAGGGAAAGCTCATAAGATGAGTGGATATGATCCTTCACAGAAAGGTGGTGGGGTTATGCAGCTGAAACAGTTGGCTCCATGAACCCTATGTGATTTCCCACATTTCCAGAGACATAATTCGTAGTCTTCATCACTGAGATAGGAGGAAAATCTCAGAGATGAATAAATGGAAATGGAATATAGATTAAAAGCCATATCTATGTAGATAACATGAATCAAATAAAGTTGTGGACTAATATTTGTTTTGCCCTTTATTAGAAATGGCAAATAGTCAATTCGCTAAACTATTGGACAACAACAAACTTAAGGGCCCAAATTATGTTGACTGGTTCCGTAACCTTATGCTGGTCCTAACGTCCGAGAAATTGGACAAAATTGCTAAAAACCCTGCTCTGGATCATCTAGGTGACAGGGCTTCTGAGGCCATATGAAGAGAGTATCAAGAATGGGAGGAGAAAAATTCTCTTGCCCGGTGTTATATTATATCCTCTTTGGACAATCCGATACAACGACAATTCGATAAGATCGAAGTGTCCAAAGACATATTGGATAGTCTAAAGACTATGTATGAGGAGCAAAACTGTTCTACTCGTCAGAAGGTCTTAAAGTTGTTTATGACCGCACAGATGACCGAGAACCAATATGTTTATGACCATTGTCTAAAGATGATGGGTTATATTAATGAACTGGAGGCTCTCGAGTCGAGTTAGACCATGACACTAAAATTGATGCTATCCTCAATTTCTTGCTTCCCTCCTTCAATCAGTTTACCATGAACTATAACATGAATAAGCTAAATTTTAGTCTTCAGGAACTCAACAATATATTGCAGAGGGCTGGAGAACTGATTAAGAAGGATAAGCCGATAGCAGCCCATTTTCGTATTCAATCTCAGACCCTCAAAAAAAAAAAAAAGAAAAGAAAACAGCCCATTTTCACATAAGTGAAAGAGGAAGAAGAAGGAAGAAGAACTCCTCATCTTTGGCTAAGGCAAAACCAAAGTCCCTCTCATTCTCGTCTCCATACACCACTGAACCTCATATCCCTCTCTCACTCTCATTCTCTCCTCTCCCTCTAAGACACACTTAGCCCTACCCCCACCGAATTCTCCCTCTCACTCATCTCACACACAACACCCCAACTGAACCTCCTCATGTCTTTCTAACTCTCCTCTCCATCTTTCCCAATCTCCATGACCAAGCTTCACTAAGAAAACCTTCCTCCACCTTTAACCAACAACACAACAACTGAAATCTCTACCTCCTCCTCTCTATCACATTCTAACCTGAACCAAAATCTCCATTTCTTTTCTCCTCCATTCATCTCCATCTCTCCACCATGGAACCATCATCATTCTAAACCGAAGCCAAAAACCCTCCATCATCCTCTTTACATCTCAGCCCAAACCAAACCCTAAACCAAATTCACTTTCCCCTCACACTCATTCTATAAATCAATGAAAAAGGAAGAAAGAAGAAAAATCCAGATCCCATCTTGTAAAGGATTTCAGCCAAGGAAGAATAATAAAGAGGAGAAGCAAGAAGAGGATAGAAGAAAGGAAGGAGGACTATCAAGGACTATCAAGCATTTCAGCTCATCACATCCTACACTAAGTGTTTGCTCAAAGGACACAAAGAAGTGAGTTACTTACCTCATCCTTTTTTATTTAGTACTTTTATTTCCTTGAATCTCATTAGTGTTCTAGGTAGTCTTTTTTACTCATTAGTGTTTTTTAATCTAATTTGGATCAAAATTAAGCTGAAATTATTTAACATATATGTTGGAATCCATTTTCTAGGTGTTAGAATCATGGAAGGCCAACTTAGTTTCTTTTACCATCTTTTAGAATGTTCTAATTGCATAGAAAAGTGTAGGAATGTGTGTTTGATTTTGGTTTTAGCTTAGCATGTCTCACTTTATGAATGTATTCCCTTTTTAATCTTTCTTATGAAGTCATTAGTGTAAAGTTTTCTCATGAGAGTCATGAACTCTTTGAACAATCCAATTCACTTTGCTCACTAGTAGAAAGTCTAGGATTGGATAAAAAGGGGATGAGAGAAGATCTCTCTACCACCTTACTTCAATCCTAGAATTTTCAAAAGGAGATGGCCATTGTAAGAGTTTTCTTGGATAAAAAAAAAAAAGAGAGAGAGAGGGAGGGGAGACCTCAATCTCTCCTTGCTCCAATGAATTCTTCGAAATGGCTTTAGAGGATTGGAATGTTCAACATATTCATCATTCTTTTGATATGAGAAAATTTCAGCATAGAATGAGTAAAAGTCTTTGGTTGTTTTAATTTCTCTTTGCTTTATTTTTAAGGGAATAGTACTACATAAGGTGTATGGGAAAGGAGTGTCTAATACCTTTCCTCTCTCCCCTTTCAAGTACCTAGATTAGCTTTGTTTTAGGCACATGTGAGTCTTGTTTGATTTCTTGAACATGGGAGGCCCATCACTCCCATTTTCCTTGCTTTGGCGGGTGGTGGCTCCTTACTATTTAAGCCATGGAGTGAACCCCAAATCAATTGGGATGTTCACACCCACCAAAAATCTCTGCTCAACTTTTTTAGATGATCACAATAAGAATTACCCATCAATTTAATAGCCATAACATACATAGGGAAAGAGGTGACCCTGCTCTATACTAGCACCACCAGCATGTGAAAGAAACCTACCCTTCTAACCTGCAAGCCTAGCTTTAATTTTCTCAATTAGATTTGTAAAATCTTCATTACTATTGTGAATATCATTCAAACAACAGTCCAAATAGGCTTCCTTAGCCTTCATTAATTTTACCCCCAAATAAGACAAGAGCATTCTACGGCTATGCCTATGAACAATGGGACTAAATGAAACTACAAACTTAGCATAATTTACCTCCTAGCTCGACCACCCACCAATAGATCCAACAAGTTCTTGGTATGGCTGATTTCCTAAATAGAAGCTCTACCAAACAATAAAATATCACCTACAAACATTGTAACACCACCCCTCCCTACTTGAAAGCCAATCAGCTGCTTGGCGGCGAGTGAATGCAGTAATAATCTAGAAAGAACACCGGCCCCAAGAATAAATAGATAAGGAGACAAGGAGCAGCCTTGTCTTAGTCCCCTATGTAATGGAAAAGGTTGTGCTGGTATCCCATTTAATATAATACAAATTGAATTTGTCAAGAAGCAGATAATAATTAATGAGAAAAATTGGTGTAAGAAGCCTCTCAACTTCAGGACATGCATCAAGAATGACATTCCATTCGATTATAAAGCCTTGAACAGGTCTACTTTAAGAACCAAAGAACCATGTATACCTTTCATCTTCTTCATGGAACCCAACACCTCTGCTATAATGATTTGATTATCAATAATCTGTCTTCCTAGTGTAAGCACTCTGCAGTGGAGATACGAGTTTTGACATCAACTACTTCAAGCAAGAGGTTATAATTTTTGTCACTATTTTATAAGTGACATTTGTCAAGCCAATGGGCCTATAATCAGATACATTTTCAATACCATCTTTGCAACTTTGTCACTTCTGGGGTGAAGAGGTTAAGGATTCTACTTGCGAACAATCAAAAGACGTCAAAGACCTCGGGATGTAGTACGAGGGGCGAAGACTCTGACAGACAAGTTAGCTGAAGGCTCAAAGGAGGCTGAGGTCTCAATAAAGATAGAGCAGTTTGAGAATGCTAGTGCATAGGGGTCGTGATTACAAGAGTTAATGGGAACGTGATCCATGCAGCCGAGCATGGCCTAGGATTATCTTGGAATTAAATGAACTAAATGCATGGATTAGTAACCAAAACCAAGTTAACTTTCTACATGTATATGTAAACAAGATTAGTGCACTTCAATTTCTAATGCAAGGGAAGTGAATTCAAAATGATTATTTAAATGCTTAATGAAAACATATGGCTTGCAATGAAACTAATAAAGAGACAGAATCATAAATACAAAAATGAAAAAGGTGGGACTGATTGTTAAATGAATTCCTAATGGAGATTAAAAGAATAAAAATCTAGTATCTTATTATGACAACTTCAACAGTTAAACAAATACAAACATGGCATGACCGATTTAATTGTAATGTGATGCAAATGAAAAGAAAAAAAAAAAAAAAAACAAATGCAAGGAACTAAGCAACATGCTAAGGTGACATTATTTTTAGAAGTCCTATGCTAAGGCTGACATTAAGGCTATGTTTGGTTTGAAGGAAAATGTAAGGAAAGGTAGGGAAATCTTTACAACCCTTGTATTGGTTTTCCTGTCTTTCCCTTCCTTTCCCTACCTTTTCCTTCAAACCAAACATAGCCTAAGTGTAACTAACAAAAACCACATAATTAATTAAAAATAATCCATAAAACAAGAAAAAAAGTAAAGGAATAACCAGTATGCAACTATTTAAAGAACTTGAACTTGAAACAACATGTGAAGTGATAAGAAATTCTATAACCAACATAAATCTAAGGTCTGCAGAGAGTAACCATTCATAAAAAAATAGAGAAGACACACCTTGGAAATGACTTGTAGCATGCGATGATTGCCTTATTTACCGTAGCATCCGACAGTTTTCAAGCATGAATCATTGACTTCGATTGCCACCCTCGCTGCGCTTCTTTGAATTCCTTTTGCTCCTCGAGAGGCCCCTAAGCTTTAGAATGAACTTTGGTTCATTGGAGGGCGAAAGACGTTGGTTATGTAGCCCAAACGCTATTGTATGTCAAAGAACTTCTGTTGCATTGTTTATGGCTTTAAGAGTACTTCAAAGCTTCTACTTTAATGTAGGCTTGACCTATATGAGTTATTTGGACATGGTGGAGGTTTTCTCATGAGTTTGGGCATGGATTAGGGAAGTTTGGAGCTGCCTGGGACGTGAATGGGGTATTATCTAGGCTAATGGGGGTAGAGTTTTCTTCCTAAGCTAGAATGTGTGTATTTGTGTGAGAAAAATGGTGGGTATTTATAGAGTTTTGGAGAGAATTCTAGAAGGGAATGGAGGGTTGAGATTTGGGATTAAGAAGATCAATGGATGAGGTTTAGAGGGCTTTTGGAGGGAGTTTGATCGAGGGAATAGGAGGTCAAGGCAGCTTTGGGAGAGATTCTCTCAATCAATCATTGACAATAAGAGGAAAATTTCACCAATTTACGTAAATTTGACATTACAAGTTTGGGTGATTGGATAGATTGATTAGAGGCTCATTACTTACTTGGTTTTGGATTTTTTGGGGTCTACTTATCATTTGATCACAATGATTGAATATATTATAATTCTATGGATGATTTATCATATCCACAAAGCAATTGAAATTTCTTCTTTAATAACTATTTTTTGAATATATTATATAATGTTTATTTATTTTTATAATTTTTGGAAATAAATAATAAATAATAATTATTGAAATAATATATAATTATTAATTATATTTTCTCTTAGAATTTGTGTCAATGCATGTTTTATGATCAGATAGGAGAGTTGGGTTTTTCCCATCCCATTAAACATTAAAACTTAAGAATTATAATTTATAAATTATATTTAAGCATTGAATTTTTAATGAAATTATAATTAACTACAATATATTTCTTCATAAAACCATTAAAATATATTAATATTATGTATATACACCTCATTTAGGTCTTATATTTAGTGTTGTTGATGTATATTTATGATTTATTAAAGTATTTATAGTGTTTCCAAGCGTATCTATGTGTATCTTAGTTTTTCTCTTATATGCATGTGTATCCAAGGCATATCTCAATACGTTTCTTAAAATTGCCTTTCCGATACACTTGATGTTTATGATACTTTGAACCTTTATATTAGAGTTATTGTCAAAGACATCCAGGAGTAGCATATGAAGTCTATAGATGTTTCAAGTTACAACTTAGCCCTTAGGAACATGAAGAAGTTCTTCGATGAGCTTAAGAATCACTTCCCAAACCGATAGGAAGAGGATAAAGAGGTTGCTATGAGGTTGGCTTATTGCAGGTCATGACAACTTGCATTCTTTGATTATTTGGTTACTCTCTAGTAGGGGTGTCAATTGGAGTGGATTTGGTCCAATCCGATTTAGTCCAATGTGAGCCCATTATAAATGGACCAGGTCCAATCCAATCTAATGAATGTTTATTCAATGTCTAGACCGTTCAATCTATTCAAATTCATTTTGATTTAGATTGGTTTCAACCCAAACCCGGTCCATTGACACATATTCTTATCTTATTTCAATGGATCAGATATTGACTTAATCCAACCCAATCCAATATAAATTTGTTATGGACAAACCTGGTCCAATCCAATCTAATAAATATTTTGGACTAGATTGGCCCAATCCAATATGTCTTGTTGGTCCATCCATTCCGTCCAAATTAATTTTGGACTGGATGGGGTCCAATCTAAAACCTGTCCATTGACACCCTTACTCCAATGAGTGGGTTGGGTAAACTTTTGCAAGGCAACAAAGAGCTTGTCTCTCTACTAACCCAAAAAGGACGAGTTGGCCACGAGCATTTACTTATGGAAGATCCTCAAACATAGGTTTAGAGCAAAGTTTGAACTTCTATAAGGGGTTCAAGAGTAACTTACTCAGTACGACTGAGTGACTACTTTGTGTATGCAAGGAGTCCACATCTCCACCTCACAAGGGCCCCCCCCACAACACCCCACGACACATCCCTGTCGTATATTGGAAATATCTCCCGATGATGACATCAACAGAAGTGGTACTATCATCGGGAGATATTCCCAATACACAGCGGGGATGTGCTGTGGGGCATGTAGTGATACAGTGGACCAAACATGATGTTCCTTGTTTATGTGGTCCCATAAGTTCAATTTATTTCTTATTTCTTGCATTTATACTTGCTTACTTGTACTATTATAGGTAGCAGGGCATTCTTGTCCTTTTACCTAATGTTATGTTGAACATATAAATAATACTGCCTTGAGCGGCAATAAGTGATTTTAGCCCATCACTCTCTTGCTCTTCCTTTGCTCTCTCTTCTCCTTTATTTCCTCCTTTTCTCTTCTTCTTTTCTTCTCTCTTCTTCTTCTTGATTTCTGTTTTCATTTTGTACCCAGAAGTTCAGCTAACAGCAGTAACTTCAAGTTGGTATCAAAGTAGGTTTAGGTCTGCTCGTGAATCTCATGTAGACTCTTCCCAGCCGACTACATGAGAGTTTAATAGGGCTGGAGTTCTAGTTCTGTCCATGGCCTGATTCTTGGAAATTGGTGGAGTTCAAAGCCTTGCCTAGGACATTTCTGTTCTTGGAGTTTGCCCAGCAGTCAAGAAGAATTAGAGAAAAGTTTTTGATGTGAGATTTAAAAGGTGCCACCCAGAAATTTCTGTGTAGTTTTCTTTTTCTTTAACCCTCCAAAGGACTATTACTGAAGGATATTCTTTTCTGAAATCTCTGAGAAGTGCGGATACTGGTGCCTCCGGAAGTGTGTCGTTAACCACTTCGGAACACTATTTTCAATATTTATAAATTTATCGATTCTTAAAACAACTACGAAACGCAGTTAGTGGTGAAAAAGAGGTCGTATCCATAGGGAAGCGAGGGAAAATTTGTTACATCAATCCGGACAAAATAACACGATTGGAAATTGTAGAAACACAAAATTTAATTAATTAAACTAGAATCCATTAAAATAAAATTCTAACAGTGCTGAAAGTGAAACTTACAAAAAGATAAATAAATGACAGAAATAAATAAATAAAAAATCTAAATAGAAAGTCTGCAACTCGGTCAGAGGTAGCAGTCTCCGGATCTATCCTTTGACACTCGAACTCCTCGAGCTAGGCCTTCCGTCTTACCTTGCCGAATTTCAGATCTGTAGAAAGGAAGACAAAAATTAAACTAGATAAAAGTGAATTGCAGAAATAAAAATAAGGACTGGAAATTAAAGAACGGTAAGTAAATCTGAAACTAATGGAAAATTGGTTGGGATCTGAATCTAGAGGTCGCAGTAGTGGCTAGGCGAACTACAAGCAGGACCCCTTCTCTTGCCTAGGCATTCTCCTCTTTCTCTACCCTTGAACTTCTCAATAACAACCTTCCATCTTACCTAGGGGCAAAATCCAACCCCTTCTCAGGACCCCTTGGGTCCTTTTTATAGAGATAGATGGATAAAACTAGGATTAGAGAGAAAGAGGGGGGTGGCAATTGGGTTTTAGTAGAAATATGGGCACCCTAGGGTTTAGAATTGAGGGTTAGGATTATTATAAGGTGATCCTAAGGCTGAAAAGAGAAGGAGAGGGCACCCAATATTATGTAGGGTTGAGATTTGGGCACCCAGAATTGGATGGTAGAGATTTAGGTGCCTAGGGCTGAAAGGTGGAGATTAAAAGGAGTGAGTGGCACCCTAGGGTGAATGGTTGAGATAGAGAATGAAATAGAGGGCTGAGATCTAGTGGATAAAGGCTGAATGGTGAGGATTAGAAGTTAGGTGGCACCCTAGGGTTAGAATGCATTCCAAAGAGGGTGCCCTAGAATGGAGGGTGGAGATTAGATGTTAGGAAGGGATGGAAGGTGAGGATTTAGCAGTTAGGGCAGCTAGGGTTTGTTAGAAATGAAAAGAATGATTGGAGAGGCGCCCTAGGGTTTGCTAGGGAGAGGGGAGTATGCTAATACAGTAAGAAGGGTGCCATTCTGGATTTAGCAGATAGGAGGCGCCCTCTTGTGCTCAATTTTTCACAAAAACACCCCCTCTCTCAGCTGGAATTCACACTAGCTTCCCAAAAACTACATTTCAGCCTTGAAACTTCCCAAGTTTTCCCCAAGATTTGCATAGAGACCCTCATTGGTCACAATATTGAATTTAACTGGGAAAATGGGACATTTTGACTATTCTATGGCCTAAAATACCCCTGAAATGATGCCCTTAAGGCATCAAACTACAAAGTTATCAGATACCTTTTGGAGTTTACTGGACTGATTAGGGTTCTAAAGGTTACTCTTTTCTGAAACCTCTACAAGGTGCGGCATTTTTTTGGGAGTTCATTGGACTGATTAGGGTTTCTGATATCTCTGAGCAGTGTGCCCATTTTTCTGAAGTTTTTTTTGGACCGAAAAGTTGTTGTTCTTCTATTCTATGTGTTTCTTTTTTTCAGAAGGGGAGTCGGGTGTGGTCTTATACTTTTTTGTGTTGGTTTCAGCGTGGAGTTCTTTGTGGGTGAGCAGAAACCTACTGGAGAGGGTGTTGAAAGGGATGTTAGTATGACTGATAACAACCCTTTACAGGTTACCACAATCAGATTTGATGGTTCTAATTATTTGGAGTAGTCTCAATCTACCATGATGGCAATTGGAGGAAGGGGAAAGTTAGGCTATGTAACTAGAGATACTAAGGAACCAACCAATGATGACTCTTCCCATTCCAAATGGGTTCAAGAAAATTATCTTGTGATGACATGGTTGTGCAATTCGATGCAGCCCCATATTAGCAGAAATTATCTTTGGAAAAAGACTACCAAGGATATTTAGGACAATATGAAAGAAACTTACTCCCAGCCACTTGATGTGGCTAGGGCTTTTGAGTTGAAAATGGAAGTTAACAATCTGAAGTAGGGGGAGAAACCCATATCAGTTTATTACTCCACTCTGAAATCCCTATAGCATGAGATAGATCACCTTGAAACAATCAAGTGGGAGAGTAATAAAGATGCAGCAACCTATAACAAGTTGGTTGAAAGAAATAGAGTTTTTGAATTTCTTGCGGGTCTGAATTCTGATTTTGACATTGTTAGACAATAGCTTTGCACAAGGGAAAATGTTACCTTGTCTCAAGCCTACTCTCTAGTACATAGTGAAGAGAGTAGGAGGAAGGTTATTCTTCAAAATTCTTAGACGGAAGTGGCATTAGCAGCTACAAGACACAAGTATAGTGGTGAGAGGGAGAAAGAGATGAAGAATGAAGGAAAGAAGGGTGTGTTTTGTGAGTATTGCAAGAAACCTAGGCACACAAAAGACACTTGTTGGAAGCTTCACCCAAATCTTGTGCCGAAAAGACTCAAGAATAAGAAAGGGAATGCAAATGTTGTTGTTACATCAGATGGTTCTTCCCTTCAGGGGCCTCGATCCACTTCTCTAGAGGCCATTGTTGCATTCAGGGCAGCACTGACTCAGTTGGAGAATGAAGTTGTGCTTGTAGGATCACCTCAGCCTGTCTCTACTACTACTGCACCTCCTTCCTCTACATCAGCATTTGCCGACTCAGATACAAGAGCCACTGCTTTTCATGCCACTACTCCAGGTAACACTAACCCTACTTGGATTATAGACTCGGGTGCATCAGATCATGTAACAAGTTTGTCTTCATTATTCACTTCTTACAACTTGTCTTCAGGTAGAGATAAACTATTCATAGCTTATGGCTCCCTTGTTCCAATTTCTAGCAAGGGAAACATCAAAATCTCTTATGCCATTACTTTATCCTCAACTTTGCATGTACCTAAACTTAGCACTAATCTACTTTCAATCAGTAGCCTTACGAAAAGCCAAAATTGCTCAATAACCTTTTCTTCCTAACCATTATATTTTCCAGGATCTGGTGACAATGAAGGTGATTAGGACTGGCCATGAGATGAATGGAATATACCTGCTCGAGCACCCCCTGGAAGTGATAAAGGAATTGCGGAGTCTTTTGTTTCTCAGTCTGTGAGTCAGATTATGCTTTGGCATAATCGTTTAGGTCATTTGTCTTTTAGATCTTTGAAAAACTTGTTTCCTACTTTGTTTAAGTCAGTCCAGATATCCTTTTTGAAATGTAAGAGTTGTGAACTTGCAAAACATTGTAGATCTTTATATTTTTTGAGTAATAAAAAAGCAATACTCCTTTTGAAATTGTGCATACTATGTATGGGGGCCATATCATATTTCTGCTATGGGGGGTACAAGTATTTCTTATTGTTTGTTGATGATTACTACTGCTTCTCATGGGTTTATCTTATGCGTTCTCGATATGAAGTTCCTACATTAACCGGTGCCTTCCATCAAATGTTCTCACTCAATTTGAAGTTAGAATCAAAATTCAGATCTGATAATGCCAAAGAATATTTCACTAAACATCTAAATTCATATCTTCTTGAGTATGGGGTTGTTCATCAGAGTACTTGCCCTCATACACCTCAGCAAAATGAGGTAGCCGAGAGGAAAAATAGGCATACCTTGGAAGTTGCAAGAAGTATTATGCTGAACTCTCATGTTTCCATTCATTTTTGGGGGGATGCTATTAATATAGTTGTGTACCTCATCAACCGAATCCCTTCCCGTGTTCTGTGTTCTGGATATGAAAACTTCTTTTTCATTGTTGTATCTTGAGAAAGATTTGTACACCATCCCTCTTAAAGTTTTTGGGTGCACTTGTTTTGTTCAAATTCTATAACCCCCATTGTTCTAAATTTGATCCTAAAGATGCTAAATGTATATTCCTTGACTATGCACAAAATCAAAAGAGATTGCTGCTATGATACTATTTCTGGTTCTCGGTTTGTATCCATGGATGTTACCTTTTTTGAGGATGTCTCCTATTACCCAGGTGTTTCTTCTTACGGGGAGAATAATGAGAAGGATCATCCATGTCTTGGAATTCCTCTACCTATCCCTATTCTTGAAGGAAAGTTGTGTAATGAGGGTACTTATCAGAGGTGTAGAGAGTTGAGAGTTTACCACAGGAGGTGGAGGCAGGTTGATTTCGGTGCTCATAACTAGTCCAGGCCAATTCCTCTCTCCTCTGTAGTTCTAGATTCACATACTTTTCCCTCTTTGCTTGTTAATGCATTACCCTCTTCTTCTGATCCTCTACCCCCTCCAGATGATCTTGACCCTTCCCATTGCTATCCACAAGGGAAAGCGTCAGTGTACTTCATCTACTGCTCATTGCATATCTCTGTTTATCACCTATGATCATCTTTCACCATCCTATAGGTCCTTTTTGGCATCTATCTCTGCTATACCTATTCCTAGATCTATACAGGAAGCTCTTGCACTACCTGAGTGGAAGAATGTAATGGAAGAAGAGATGGGTGCTCTCATTAAAAATAAGACTTGGGAGCTAATTGACAAGCCATAAGGAAAAAATACCAGTTAGGTGCAGATGGGTGTTCACTGTGAAGCATAATGCAGATGGCTCAATTGAGAGGTATAAAGATCGGCTGGTGGGAAAGGGGTATACTCAGACTTATGGCATTGACTACCTTGAAACATTTGCATCTATTGCTAAGATGAATGTCATTAGAGTTCTACTATCCCTTGTAGTAAATTTCTCCTGGCCTCTGTTTCAACTTGATGTCAAGAATGCTTTCCTTAATGAAGACTTGTAGGATGAGGTGTATATGGAACTACCTCCTGGTTTTTATGATGTTGCTATAAGAAAGAAAGTTTGCAAATTACAAAAGGCTTTATATGGTTTAAAGCAATTTCCAAGAGCCTAGTTTGATAGATGTAGATTAGCTCTTGAAAGGTTTGGTTATGTACAGGCCCACTCCAATCATACTCTCTTCATTAAGAGAATTTGTTCTTCTCTCACATTTCTTGTAGTGTATGTTGATGTCATTGTTGTGACTGGTTGTGATCTTGATGAGATTGATTCTCTCAAACAATTCCTTCATAAGGAATTTGAAGTGAAAGACCTTGGTGATCTACGCTATTTCTTGGAAATTGAAGTGGCCCGCTCTAGACATGGTATATTTATTTCCTAGAGGAAATATGTCATTGATCTTCTTGAGGACACTACGAAACTAGGGGTTAAACCCATAGACACACCCATTGATCTGAATCATAAGATAAGTGCTAAAGGGTGTGAGCCTCTTGAAGACAAAGTAATGTACCAACGACTAGTTAAAAAGCTCCTTTATCTATGTCTCACTCGCCTTGACATCTCTTATGTTGTTAGTGTGGTCAGCCAATACATGCATTCTCCTAAAACTACTCATCTATTGGTTGTGGAAAGAATCATTTCTTACTTGAGAAAATGTCCTGGTCAGGGAATACTTTTTAAAAATAATGGTCATATGAAAATTGAAGTGTATACTAATGCTGACTAGGCTAGATGTGTTGATGATAGAAGATCGACTTCAGGATATTGTTCTTTTGTTGGAGGTAACCTTGTGTCATGGCATAGTAAGAAGCAAAATGTCGTTGCCTGTTCAAGTGCTGAGGTAGAATATAGGTCCATGGCCCATGGTGTGGCTGAAGTGTTATGGCTGAGATCTCTTCCCCAGGAATTGGGGATTGAGTATGAGAAACCGTTGAGGTTGTATTGTGATAATCAAGTTGCCATCAATATTTTTCATAATCTCATCCAACATGATAGAACTAAACATATTGAGGTTGACCGTCATTTCATCCGCAAGAAAGTTGCTTCTCAAGATGTTTGTTTGCCCTATGTCGCCTCTGATATGCAGCTTGCTGATCTCTTCACCAAAGCAGTCACCGAAGTGAAATTGAAATCAGACTTATGCAAATTGGGAATGATAAATATCTATTCCCAACTTAAAGGGGAGTGTAGTGATACAGTGGCCCAGACATGATGTTCTTTGTTTATGTGGTCCCATAAGTTCAGTTTATTTCTTATTTCTTGCATTTATACTTGCTTACTTGTACTATTGTAGGTAGTAGGGCATTCTTGTCCTTTTATCTAATGTTATGTTGAACATATAAATAATACTGCCTTGGGTGGCAGTAAGTGATTTTAGCCCATCACTCTCTTGCTCTTCCTTTGCTCTCTCTTCTCCTTTATTTCCTCTTTTTCTCTTCTTCTCTTCTTCTCTCTTCTTCTTCTTGATTTCTGTTTTCATTTTGTACCTAGAAGTTCTACTAACAGCAGTAACTTCAAGTGGGCGTTGTGGGGCAGAGATGTGAACTCGCAAGTAAGGATAGTGCCAAGGTCACTGCAATGGATGAAGTTCAAATTGAAGGGTGGGAAGTGACAGCTCCTTCAACCCCCCCCCCCCCCCCCCCCCCCCCCCAACAAGGGAAAATGTTGCCAGTTTCAGCAACAACAGGGTCCATGGCGGAGGTAGTAAAACTTTAAGTTCTATTGAGAAGATGTTTGGCAAGACACTAGTGGGGGCCATGACCATGGCTATAGAGGTTAATGAAGAGGTCCAAGGAGTGGAAACTAACACCGTAGAGGATCGACAATGAGAGAACTCATCCCTAAGGCTATGTTTTCTGGTTTGAAGGAAAAAGTAGGGAAAGTTTGTATAGGTTTTCTTACCTTTTCCTTCCTTTCCTTAAGAAAGGGGACCAAGCCATAGTACCGCAGGAAGCCACTTTGGCGGCTACTGATGAATCAGTAGGGTCGAGATATGCGTAGGAGATGATAGCATTGATTTGTGTATGATTATTACCAATTGTATTGTTGACATAACAACACTTTGTGCATACTTCCAGAAAAGTACAAGAGGGGAATCAACAAGTGGTTAGGTAATCAATTCATATCTAATCACCGTTGACACCATTTTCACGAGTCTCAAAGTAGAGGCAGAATGGGATGATATTATTGCTAATTCATTTCAAGACATGAAGGTAGAGTAGATTAAGGGGAACATACCCAATGTAGGGTTACCCATTGTCTGGGATGAATAAAATTCAACATTCCTCATGATGTGGAAGATGATGCTTTGGCGTTGTTAAAGGAAGGTGTTCTTCCTGATGTGATGGCAAGGATTCTTGTCGAGATTGGACTCTATTCGAGCGGCATTGAGAAAGGTCAAGATAAGCAGGCCCTCCTGCACTAACTATTTCGCATGGGCCAACACACTTGAAGAACTAAAGACTTAGGGGTTTAAGACTGAGAAGCTGCTGAGTCAAGTTGGAATCCTTTGTGCCTTTTCAAATTGTTGAGAACATCCTGGTTGAAACACGGGCGGACATAGCTTGTCTGTGGTCACGGGAATCATGAAGCAAAAAATGAAGAGCTGAGGTCAAGAAATATGTAGCCATATTTCATGTAATGAGGATTCTGAAATATACATATATTTCAACCAGTAATATAAACTCTAGGTGCACAGTAATATAAACTCCAGGTGCAATGTGTGTTTCCTTGTGTATTTAGTGGATTTGCAGATCAGGGAGGGGTTGCTAAATGATGTCATAACCATGAGGTTGAATTGTATGCCGAAAGGTCGCGATTAAGCGAGGCAAAGTTTGAGGTGCAAGGCAAACTTCTGAGCATGTAGGGTGCATGTTATGCTGAATGTATGATCACATTTACCTAAAGCAGTATAGAGCTCTTTTCATCTTTTGTACTTTGGAGGGAAATATTCTTGTAGTTGCCCTCTTCTTTTGCCATTTCTTCTGGTCTCATCTCATATGTGAGAACAGATCCTATCAACTTATCCATTTGATCAGGGGTGTCCACGGTTCGGTTAACCGAACCATGGCACTTTTTTGTAAACCGAACCGGTGGTACCGGTTTTTCCAATTCTTCAAACCGAAACTGAACCGGTACCACCGGTTAACTGGTCTGCCAGTTTCGGCTTTTGACCGGTTCGGTTCTTCGGTTTTTCGGTTTTTTATATTTATAATGCATATTATACAAAAATATGTATAATATTATACAATAAATAATAAATGATATATAATATATATAATATATTTATAAATAATTCATTATAAATATAATATAAGTATATACTTATATATATAATGAATATATATTTATATATAAAATACATAGAAAATATGTGACATTAAAAATATATATAAAATATACATAAAAATATATATACCAATCGGTTTTTTTATAAGTTAACCGAAAACTGAACCAGTCCTTCGGTTTTTCAAAAATCCTGAACCAATCGGTTCGGTTAACCACATTTTGCGATTCGATTTTCTCAATTCGGTTCGGTTTTTCGGTTTTTATGGACACCCCAACACTTGATGAGTATTGAGATTTCTTAGTTCCTGGATGGCTATAAATTTTACTTCTCATTTCTTTGGAAGTGATCTTAAAATTACTCAATTTCTCCTCAATATAAATCTTCTCAAGAGATTTGAGCACATTTACTATATTAGTAAATGCATACGCTTAGATGAGTGATAAAATTACAAAGGATAAAGTCAAAAATGAAGTCATAAGCAGAAACCTATGAGAAAGTAGACGAATTGGCTTAATAACATGCATAGAACACCATCTGCAACACCCATAACACTCATTAGAAGTGATATGTTGCAAGTGGGAGCTAAAAGAGCTAGGGGGGAGACCAAAAAGGATGTAATCACTGATAATTTGACAATGGATATGACACTAAACAGAATGTATTGGCAAACCAAGATTCATGCAGTAGATGTCAAGTTGGGACAAGGCTTAGATGAAGATGATGATAATAAAAATATATTTTACCCACTTAATGTGAACACTCAAGATTTTAAACCTTTGTAGGTTTTACAACAGTCAATAAAGGTTTTACAATAGATTACAACACGAGTCATGCAACTGCTATCACCATAATAAGATACCTTTTCAGAGGCTTCTATTTGGGCCTTCTCATGGCATCTATTTAAAGAGTACCTGGACATTATTTCAAAGAAAAAATTATATATTTGACAATTTGTAATTTCCCTGCAGCAGCTGGAAAACATGAATGGGATGAAAGACAGAAGAAACCAAGAGATTGCAAAATGTTCAAAAAATCAGGGCCTTGAAACATCTTTTGGGAGCACAAAGATTATATGGGGAATCTTCTTATCAGTCCAGATTAGCTATTACTGCGTCAACAACTTCTTGGGTTGTGCTGCCCCCTCCAAGATCTTTTGTCCGATATTTTTCCTCCGAGATGACACGCTTCACAGCAGTCTCTAATCGATCAGCAAAAGATGGAAACTGTAAATGCCTTAACATCATGGCAGATGACAGAAGCAGGGCTACTGGGTTGGCTTTCTTCTGCTGCACCAGCTTTTCATTCCCCACATTGCCTGCTGAAGCACCTTGTTCGAAAATAGCATGATCAGCCCCCACATTGCCTGTGGACAGTGAGAGCCAGGTATCAGCATGACTAGGGGACAAAAGCATATACTAAGAAGTGAAAACATGATGGTTGCAAATAACAAAAGAGATGCATGCATGCAAAAGCACATTTGTAGATAGCGTACAAAGAATTCACGCTAAAAGAAATAATGGACATAGCTGGACTTCTAACATCAGTGGTTTACCACACCCATATGCTTGCGGCATTTTACCTGGTTAAGCATCTAAGTTGAAAATGCAGTTTTCTTAAAATTTGGAGCACAAGTTGACTACCCAAACTGAGATGATTCTATAGCAGTAAAACTGAAATGATTCTGATACATATTCCATCCTTTTTCTTAACTGGACCTTAAGCCATTCTAGATAAGGACAATGTGGGTTTAAATGTTACATATGGCCTTGACTGTATTGGTTTGGCTTGATTCATCATGCTATTTTATGGGACAATTATTGAAAACTCTCAATGGATAGCTTTCAAGAAAAATAAACAAAATGATATAATGAACGGCATACAATATTCAAATACAGTATAATTGACAATCACAACGTAGGAAGATGTGAGATGGATTTCATAGCAATTCGTTTATAGTTACCTCCTGGCATGACACCAGTGCCTCCAGCAATACCAGCTGCTGTATTTGCTACCAGGTTGCCATAAAGGTTAGGTGTCACCTGCAATAAGTACAAATGAAATTATTAGTTTAGCTGAAGAAACAATAGCGGCTCTATATGCTAGGCATGACAAAATGAATGTAAAAGAATAGTTATGGGACAAATTGCATTATTTATGAATACTACCCAATGTTTAACTAAATCCCACTGGATGAGTTGAAAATTTCAAACAAAGAAAAAAAAATCCAACATACAGATTTTCTGTAAACCATAGTTGTTTAGATGGCAATGTGGGAGTGCCTAGGCATTTTCACCAAGGGGAGTGCCTAGGCATAAAATCCACACCCCCAAAAGAATGAAGTCCCATTATAACATCGAACATTAAACATTTAAATTTCCTATAATTTTTAGTTGACAATAATGACAGATATTTATAAAACAACCAACAAATAAAACAAAATAAAATAAATATCTGTTTATGTTTCTTGTATTTCACATGAAAAGGTGAGGAGTGACAGATATACACAGCCTTACCCCTTCACATACAAGAAACAACTGAGGGGAGTTCCTAGGCTCCCACCAATGCAGAGTCTGAGTGACAGATATACACAGCCTTACCCCTTCACATACAGATAGACTGTTTCCAAGATTTTAACCCTGGTCACCCAGATCGCAGTGGCGGAACCCAACCGCTGCACCAAGGCCCACCCTCATTTCACATGAAAGGGCGTTATTGTAATTTTATCAAAGTAGAAATACTAAGGAGGTGAGACAACCAAGGCCAGCACTTATTCTTCATGACAGAATACAATTTTCTTCTTCTCTATCTTTCAATCTCTTCATCTTCAGCCTCAGATCATCCAGATGATACCAAGGAGGTCATAAAGACAGATCAAAGAAATTCTATGGTGTGGACAAAGATGATTCATAGTTATTTTTTGTGGTGATTAGAAGCTGATGAGTCTTGATATTCTTTCTGCAATTTCTTCTATAGAAAATCAAGAAAATCAGAAGTCTTCATGGTTATGATGACCTGTAGATGGGGATCTGAGGAATGAAGTTTATACAGGTTGAACCACACTTTTTTTACCCAAGCATGGGAATTGGGTCCAGAATTCCGAAGGAAAAATGAAACTTCTAGAATCTTTTTCTGGTCATATATTATTTCCCCTATCAGAAATTGTTTTTGGTTGGTTTGTTTTCTCATTGATCCTTGTTTGGCCTGATTTCCTTTCATCTGGACCATGTTTATTTTGGTTGGAGGCCTAAGAACCCTCTAACTTATGATCTACTACTATAACTCCAAGAATGTTGACAACGAACATTGATGAGCATTCCAGCCTTCGAATTACTAAGGTAAAATTGGATGGGGTCAATTTTCTTGACTGGTCTCTGTCTAAGAATGATACAAACCTAGAGATATGGGAGCAAGAAAAAATGATTATTAAGTTGTGGTTATGGAATTCAATGACTTCTCAAATCAGCAGTGAATTGATGTTTCTAGAAACAGCAGCTCAAGTTTGAGAAGGTTGAGTAAGATTTTTTCTCAAAAGCAGAATGGGGCAAAAAGTTTTCAGCTCATGCAAGAAATCCAATCTATGACAGTAGGGATGCAAATGGAACAAGTTGAATTCAGATAGAGGTATATTCGAATTCAATTTGCCAAGAAACTTTTTCTCAGATGCTACTAACGAGTGGGTCACCGCTCCATCTATCACTTGAGTATCGGAATCTTTACTCTCAACTATCTCCTTAATTGAACCTCTGAACTTTTTATTCCTTTTTTCTTCTTATAAACTCTCATGAATTTGTTTGTTGGACCAGCCCCTACCAGGCCCTCTTTCAATCTAGAAAACACTTTAGTAGCATGGATTAAATGAAACCATCTCCTTAATCGAACCGCTGAACTTCGTTCCTTTTTATTATAAACTCTCTTGAATTTGTTTGTTAGACCATCCCCTACGAGGCCCCTTTCACTCTAGAAAACACTTTAGTAACATGCACTAAATGAAACTTATTTGCAACTCAAGGTTTCTTCAACACCTCCAACTCACTCCCAAGTCCATCCAAATTTGCAAATCTCGTTTTCCAACCCAAATCAACTTCCAACCTCCCAACAACCACTTCAGTTCTTGAAAAGTCTTCATAGCCTCTTACCGCATCATTCTCTTCTTCCTTACCAACCACTTACGGGCTTCCATCTTCAACCCTATCACCTATCTCCCCATCTCCCTCTTTAGCACTTCAACCCAGTGTTTTAAAAGCACAAGAGGAAATTTGCACCCGAGGCGCAAGGCAAGGCACACACCTTTTTGAAGAAAGGCGCAAAAATACAAAAGAAAATGCTAAAAAATCAGAAAAATGTTAGAAATTTCAAAAAAAGCCAAAAAATCAAAAAATATTAAACATAATATTAATAAAAAATATAAACATAAATTTTAGAATAAATGTTTTAAAAAACCTATTATTTAGAATTAAAATACATAAACATAACATGTAGCATATTCAAATGAAAATTTAAAAATAAAATCAAACATGTAAGGCATTTTCAAGCATGTAAAACCCACAATCTCTTTTTTCCTCAATTGCATTACTTCAAGTAGCTAAAGTGATGTAAAACATATGCATTCCTGGTTTTATGAGCCATCTTTGTACCACTGCCCTCAAGGCAATCCCAAACAAGTTCATGTTAGGGTCTTAAATTCTTAATTCTCACATAAAAAATAATGATTTTATAACTTTAATTGTCTTTTAATAAGATATTTTATTAAAATGAATGAATGTACAACATTAGCAAATGGGGGGCTTTCGGAGCTTTTTTGAACCAGGCACTAGGTTCAAAAAAAAGCAAAAAAGTGTAAAATTTTAAAAAGGCACATGCCTTGCGCATCGGGCATACCAGGTATGCACCTTTTGAAAGGGCTGTGCGCCTAGGACCTAGGCGAGGTGCACACCCTAAAATGTGCCTCTCCTGTGCACCTAAGGCACACCTTTTAAATCACTACTCCCACCTCCCCTTACATCTTCCACCACTTTTCCTCCCAAGTCTACCTCATCCTTCTCTTTCCATCCATCTAACTGTGCAACCACCTGAATCACCAAATCCCTCCTCCTTTCCTGAATTACTCCTTGAAGCTCGACTCAAAATGAACCAAACCTAAACTTAAAGTCAATCTCACCTGCTGATTGCCCTCCTTGTTTGCTACAGATAAACCCTAACAATGTACTTGAAGCACTTGTCAAGGACAGCAACTTGCGGTTAACAGAGCTTCAGTGCTCAACACCATCGCTTCAAGTGACCTCGATCTTTGGGAGCACCTTCTTCTCAGCGCTATTATATCTAACAATTTTCCAAACCCACTCCTCAGTGTTCCCTTTTTGGTCTTTGTTGCGGATCCTTCTCCTTCCAAACCTTGAAAACTTAGCCTTGAAGCATTTTCTTTTGAAAATCCTCAAACTCTCAAGTGGTGGTTGGCTGGCTTAAGGATGAAAAGAAGGCTGCTTGGACTCATAGAGATGCTCTTCAAAAGCTCAAATGGATAACAAGGGAAATTACAATAATAACTCAATAGGTACCTAGGGAAGCTAATGGCTTAGCTGATGCTTTAGCCAAGCAAGCGGCAAATAGGGGTGAGAAGATATGTAATCCTACCTCTCTATTCAGGATCATTGTTGTACTTGCACTATTTATATTAATGAAATGGAAATCTATTATTTATCAAAAATGATGGCTTTCTATAGTACATTCTCTTCACATCTCACATGTTCTGGGGTTAAATTTATATTGCCTGCAGATGCATTAGTAAAAGAATGTTCACAAGAAATTGGTCTCCTCATCACAGATTCCTAGTCCTTCCTAAGTAGAATAACCTTACATCAGAGAATAGAGAACAGTATGATGTATCAAATACAGCACAAACAGATTGCCAAGCACATTGAGATATAAATGTCAACCTATCAGAGAGAAATAAGGTCCAAACCTAGCTTATAAATGTTTAACTATCTTGACATCAGAGAATGCAAACAGATAAGGGATGACAATTTTCAAATAAAAAAATAACATCAAAACAGGGAGACCAATCAACATGAAAATATATGGATATACACAGTCAAATGAATTACAAGGTCACATACCATTACATCAAATTGCTCAGGCTTTGAGACAAGTTGCATGCAGCAGTTGTCAACAATAATCTCATTGTACTTTATTCCAGGATATTTTGTTGCAACCTCACGACAAGATTCCAAGAAAAGACCATCTGCTAGCTTCATAATATTGGCTTTGTGTACAGCTGTCACTTTCTTTCGATTGTTGAGGTAAGCATACTCAAAAGCATACTTTGCAATGCGCTCTGAGCAAAACTTTGTTATTACCTAGCAAAAGGCTGTATGAGAGAAGAAATAATCCTCCACAAGGCAATTCCAAATAAGTATTTATAACCTCTCTAAAACTTTGAAAAGATAAATAAAGTCAGTAAAGAAACAAGAAAAGATGTTGAGAGCTCTACACAACCGAGGATTGTTAGTCAAGTGTAGACAAAGAGGCCACATCAGCATAACTGAAAAGAAAGTCGAAAAAATTGTTGTAACAGAACAAAAGCAAGTATTGCAGTCAGTTGTAACCATGAGAATGAAAACAGAATAAATACAAGCGGGAAAGAGAAGATGAGGCATCGAAGAAATTTAGAAATCAATCCTTTCCCCCTCTCTCTTTCTCTCTCTCTTACCCGTGGAGGCTGGCTCCCTCGTAGAAGCCCTGAGTTAGGCAGGTCCCTAACATTTTTGGTATCAAAGCCAGAATGCCCAATACAAGGACGACAGGGTGGATGTTCGAGTAGATAAGGTGGAGGTGAAAATCCACCAGATGTCTACAGACATCAAAGAAATCAAAGAAAGCTTTGCTGCCCTTCTGAGCAAGATTGATCGTATGCCACAGAATGAAAACAGGGAAGATCCAGAAGAATGCAGCAACAGAAACAGCCACCGGAATGGAACTGGAACAACCTGACCAGCAAACATGGATTTCCCAATCTTTTTTTTTTTTTTTGATCAGCAAATAAGACTTTTATTAATAACAGAAATATTGAATTACAATAGTTAGATTGCAGCACTGCATTAACCCAATCTACAAACACAAACAGTTACAGTTCTGCCCAGTATAAGGTAGATCTATTTGCCCCCTGTTTTGCTAGGGTATCCGCCAACCCATTTGCAGTCCTTTTGACCCAACCAAACTGAGAGTTGAACCTCCTTGCAAGTATGTCAATTTCTCTATAGATAAATTTGAGCTTCCAGGGTGCTGAAGTGATGTGTTTTGCCCAAGAAATGACCAGTAGTGAGTCTCCTATTTCTAAATCTGTTGTTCTAATCTGCTCCGCCAGCTTTAAACCTTGAAGTAGAGTCAGAGGTTCAGCATGTATTGAGTCACCAATACCTATTGGTCCTGAGAAGAGTGTCACAACTTCTCCTAGATGATTCCTAATCACACCCCCTATACCTGCCCCTCCCGGGTTACCAAAGGAACTCCCATCAAAGTTTAGTTTTAGTTTGTTCAGTGCAAGTGGCTTCATTTCTCTCTCACAAGTTCTTTGGGTACATCTGTTTGTGTTACTTCAGTCCAGTTTCTTAAAATGTCATTCATGGAGAAGTTTTTGAATAGTTCCATGGTCATCACTCAATGTGCAGTTCTGATTTTTATGGCTTCAATGACTTCCTCCTTTGATTTACTTTTTTCAAAGAAGAGTCTTTGGCTTCTTTCCTCCCATATAGTCCATACCACAGCAGCTCTTGCTGCCTTCCATAAGCACTTTCCTCTTTTCTTATGTTGCCTCAAGAAAGAGGGGTTGAATAGACTTACCACATCCTGTGGGGAAGCTCGTCTGCATCCAAAGAGAGAACATACAATTTCCCAAATACAAGAAACAAAAGAGCAGGATAAGAGTAAGTGGGGTAGGGTTTCACCACAATCCTTACAAAGGACACACACATGAGGAGAGGGGCATTTGTTTGGCCTTCTTTTCTGTAGCACATCACAAGTGTTTACCTTCCCTAGGAACACTTCCCAACAGAAGGCTTGTACTTTAGGAGGGATCGGTTTACACCAGATTTCTCTCACTAGGAAGTTCACCCCCAAAGGATTAGAGTGAGTGAGAAAACTGAAGAAAGAGGCACAAGAGGATAAACCATCAGGAGTTGGGGACCAAACTCTACTATCAGCTGTAGTTTGGTCTAAGTAGACCTTCTCTAGGGTTGAGATCGAGAGCAATAGGGATTCACATTCATTTTCCCTCAGCCCCCTTCTGAAGCCAAAGTCCCAAGAGATACCCAAATCTGAAAGCATGCCAACCCTAGCAACAAGTTTGTTTTTAAGGTTTGACAAAGGGTAGAGATCGGGGAATTTAACCTTAAAAGGCAAATTCCCAACCCGTAGATCTTCCCAGAATAAAACTTTATTGCCACACCCAACATCAAAACAGATAAAGTGAAGAAAGGTTGGTAGTACCTCAAAGATTGCCTTCTAAGGGGAATTTGGAGCTGCATTGGAGGCTAGTTTTGCATCCCAGCCGTTTTCTACTTCACCATGAATGCTTTTAATTACCCTGTGCCACAACTAATCTTCTTCACAAGGGAATCTCCACAGCCATTTCCATAGAAGGGCCATATTTTTCTTTAAAATGTTCCCAATACCTAGGCCACCTCACTCCTTGGGTTTACAAACTTAGCTCTCACTTCAATAAATGATACCTCTTTTCATCGCTGGGTTCCCACAAAAAATCCCTCATTATCTTCTCCATCTTCCTTGCTATTTTCACCGGGATCTTAAAGGTGGAGAGGAAATAAGTGGGCAGTTTGCTAGGGTGAATTTTATCAAAGTGATTCTTCCCCCCAAGGAAATATAACTTCTCTGCCACATTTCCAACTTCTTTGTGAATCTATCTAAAACTGGCTTCCAAAAGCTTTCAACTTTCGGGTTTCCCCCCAAGGGCATACCTAGGTATTCTAGAGGCCAGCTTTTCACTTCACAACCTAGCAAATTTGCCATGGCTTGGATGTCACCCTCTCCTAGGTTTATTCCAGCTACACAGCTTTTTCCCCAATTCACTTTTAGTTTTGAGGCCTGCTAAAACTTATCCACCAAATTTTTCAGATTCCTCAAACTAGGTTCATCACAACTCTTACAGAAAATGATTGTATCATCAACAAATTGCAAATGAGACACCACCACCTCTGAACTACCAATCCTCCAACCTTTAAACTAATTTTCTTGGTCAGCCTTGATGATTTGTCTACTCAAAACCTCAGCAACAAAGGTAAACAAGAATGGGGGTAAGGGATCACCTTGTCTCAGTCCTCTTTTAGCCGGGAAGAAGTCCTTTGCTACCCCATTTAAAAGGACAGAAAAATGTGCAGAGCTAATACATCCTTTGATCCATAGTCTCCATCTTTCTCCTAAACCCATCTTTTCCATGAGATTCAACAGAAAGACCAATCCACCATATCATAAGCTTTTTCTAGGTTCAATTTACAAATTAAACCTTTTCCACCTTGTTTTTTCTTAGCTGCCACACATTCATTTGCCACTAAGATTTGATCCACTATTTGTCTTCCTTCTACAAAAGCTCCTTGGTTCTGAGAAATAACAAAGGGCAAGACAGTCTTTAACCGACCAGCCAAAACTTTAGCAATGATCTTATACATGCTACCCACAAGACTTATCAGTCTATAATCCTTAGGGGTTTTGGCCTCTTTCTTTTTTGGCACTAGAACAATAAAAGTTGCATTTGCTCCTAGAGAGAATTTCCCTTTTTGATGGAATTCAACAAAGACATCCATTAAATCATCTTTTAAGATCTCCCCAACAATCTTGATAGAAAGTCATTGAGAAACCATCCGACCCCGGAGCGTTAGATCTATCCATCGAGAAAATTGCTTCATGGACCTCCTCTACATTGAAAGCTCTTTCTAAGAGGGCAACTTTAGATTCTAGCACTCTATCCTACAATAATTCCCCAAATTCCAAATTGCTTTCAACAAAGGAGGCAAGGATTGACTCGAAATGATCAACAAAGCACCTTTTAATTTCCTCCTTTGAGTTTATTACTCTTCCCTCCACCTCGATACCGGAGATTTGTTTTTCCTTCTCTTGTTTGCTAGTGAGTGGAAAAATCTGGTGTTTCTATCCCCCTCCAGAATCCATTTACACCTTGATTTTTGTCTCCAAGAAACTTCTTCCTTCCTCAGCATTTCCTCTTATTGACTTTTAATTTCCATCTTTCAGCTCTGTCCACCAGCCCGCACTCTTTGCAGGCTTCCTTTTGGTCCAATTCCTCTATTTTCCTAGCTAATTCCTCCTTTATGACCTCAAGTTTTCCAAATTCTTCTTTGTTCAACTCCTTGACCTTTTCCTTTAATCTTTTCAACTTCTTTGAGAATCTCACCCCTTTCTCTCTGGCCCTTATTCCACCTTTTGACCACTAATTGTTTACCTTTTGCAGGTTTGGAACTTCTAGCCACATATTCTCAAATCTAAAGGGTGTAGGGCCTCCAATAAGGTTTTATTGGTAAAGACTTAGGGAGCAGTGGTCCGAGGTTACTCTAGGAAGGGCTTTCAATGTTAAGTCCCCCCCCCCCAACTCCTCTCAATCATTGGAGAAAAGGAACCTATCCAGCTTTGAGCACACTTGACTTTCCTGAAGATTTGACTAGGTGAAAGAGGCTTGTAACAATGTAGGTTCTCTTAGTTCTAGGGACTCAATCAAGGAGTTGAAGTGTCTCATACTTGTTGTTATGGACTGATTGGGGTTGTTTGTCTCATTTGTGTACCTTATCACATTGAAATCCCCTCCCAAACATCATGGTCCCTCCCAAAGGCCCCTAACTACAGTTAGCTCTCCCAGAACGTATCCCTCTCTCTATATGAGTTCGGGCCATACACATTGGTCAGCACCCAATCCCTTCCATCACTCATCTTCTTGGCTTTTATTGATACTAAGTATTGTCCTATCAACTCCTCCTGACAATCAACTTCCTCGTTCTTCCAAATTGTAAGGATACCACATGAGGCGCCCTAAGATGGGGCAAAAGACCAACTTAGACCCCTACTACTACTCCAGATACTTCTTATCCATATTCCATCCAAATCCGAAAGTTTTGTTTCCTAGAGCATGACTATTAATGGTCTCTCAGTTCTTATCACATTCCTAATGGTTCTCCTCTTTTTTGCACTCCCTAACCCTCTTATATTCCAACAAAGAATCTTCACTCCACTTTTTTGTCTAGACCCTTCCCTATTTCCAAGTCCTAGTCTCCTCTCTTTTCCTCCCTCTTCTTGTTTACTGTCTTCACTCCACAGGCTAGCTTTTCCACCTCATTCATTTTCCTTTTTCTTTTTTTATTATCTCCTACCTCCTTTCTAAGATAGACCTTTCCTTTGGTGAACTTTCAACTAGCTTCTTTTTGTTCCTTCCCTTTTAGTTTGGGTGGTTCTTTGTAATCATCTTCTTTCTCATGTAACACACCAAGTTCCTTCCCCTTTTCTTCTATGCCTACAATAGTTCCATTTCCCCCTTCTTCCTTCTTAGATTCCTTCTATTGAGTCACATTCAGGATTACTTCCCTCTCCCTGTCTTTATCTCCTCACCCATCTTCTTTTCCTGCCGCACAAGGGTCAATATCCGCCACCGGTGATGTTTCAACAATTGGATCTACAAAAACCAAAGGCCAAGGATTACTACAAGGACCAATATCAATTGAGTTTTGAAAGGAAAGAGGGGAGGAAGAAAGGATGGGAGTGAGGGGAAGGGGGGAAGAAACTCCCTGATCCTGATCTTGGTTTCCATCGACCACTCCAAGTACAATCCCTGATGGTTCGAGTTCAGGTTCAATAACCACCCGTGCAGCTAGAGGGAGTTGTTCCTCAAGTGGTTCCACGTTTAGTTTGCAGTGGAAATCCATCTCCTCAAAACTACTACCCTGCCTTTGTTCTTGACTTGTTTCTACTTTCTCCTCTCTCTGAGAATCATCTAAAGGCCTCCCACTTTCCGTAGTAGAGTCACCATCCCCCGATTCCTATAATTCCAAAAATTCCGTACTAGCTTCTTCACTAAAGAAGAGTTCAGTTCCAAAGACCTCAAGGCGTGTGAAATTACAGGCCTTTGTTGAGTTGAGGCTACCTATACTTGACCACTGATTCACTTCATCCTCTTCCACATCTCTCAAATCCTCCTAGTCTGAGTCATCTTCAGAGTCCTCTTGCGAGTCCCCATTGTACCAAGGGTTCGGCTTTTCAGGGGTTGTGGAGTTCTCTTCAACCGCTGTCCTCCACTGTAGTTTCTTTCCTTGCATGGATGAGGCGCATTCTGCATGAGAAAGAGAGGGGGGATACCTCTGTTTGTCATACCCGTTTGAGGGAGAGAAGAGCAAAGAGAGATCGAGGGGGACGATGATAGACCACGATTATCGTCCCCCACATGCGCAACGGACCTTTGCGCATGAGTTTTTAAGGGGTCACGTGACCCAACTTGGTTAGTGTGAACCGGATTAAACTTTTGGACCGGCTTAAGTAAACCTGGATCAGACTTTTCATTTGTAAAATAGGCGCGAGATGGCCCGCTTGTGCCTTGTCTCAATCGCAGCACCTCAGCATAGGATTTCCTTTGGGCCGTTGGATCCCATTCAAATTTTTTCAAAAAATCTCCCTTAAATGGCAAAGAGTCCTCCTTTAGGCTATTCCCCGACTTTTCATCTTCCATAAACTCCTGGTCGACTTGACCTTTCAAGCGGTCCACCCAACACTTGACACATGGCCTCCAACAATCCACGTCAACGTCTTCTTCCTCCGAACTATTCCACAGTCTTGCTTCGACTTCCAACACCAACCACACCATTCTCCAACAGTCATCAGTAAAGATGTCCAAAGTTCTTGGAATTTTTTCCCTACCACTTTGAGTTTTGCCGCTTGAAGATTTTGCACGCAAAACCCTTCCAATACACCACCACAAACTACTACTATCTTGTGGAAGATGTGTTCCTACTAGAGGTTAAAAGGTAATCCCAGAATCTTGATAACTATGGTCTTTTGAGAGATATTCAATTCATTACAAGAGGGCAACCAATTTTCCACTACAATCTGGCCAAGTTTGATTTCTAGGATTCTTCTCTCGGTCTGAAGTTCGGCCATGTCAAGAATTGCCTTACTTTTGTCAAACGGGATAAGCGTGATTTTCTCCTTTGGCTGAAGCATCTCCAGCAAGATTTGCAATACTTCTTTCCAATCCTCAACTTTTGTTTTTACTTTCGCGACTTTCCTCTTAACCCAGTCCACGCTTCTTCCATCCCACATTATTTTCGAACTGGTGTCTGTTGAGAGTACTGTTGTGGGAGTAATCTAGTTAGTTTGCTTTGACTGGTATGTTTTCCCAATTAAACTCTCACTTACCTCCCCTATTTTTGTTCTTTCCTCAGAGTTTGCTCTTCAGCATTCAAGAGCTCCCATTTTTTCTGGTTGAACTCATCAAGTGCACCTGCAATCATCTTCACCGTTGTTTAGCTTGTCCCTCCAGTAAGCATACTAACTGTTTTCCCCCTTTGCCAAAGAACTCTGTTAATAAAATAAATCCTCCATTTCTATTCCTTCTATTTTCTACTGTAAATCTCTTCCCATTGTTTGTCATTTCATTTTCCCATCCTTGTATTCTTTCTGCAAATAGTAGACCATCTATGAAACCTTTAAACCAGTCCACCACTTCTGAGTCCATTACAATCGTTGCTCGTAGGTCTTCCCTTATTTTCAAAAGCCTCTTCCCTCTGTTTGTTATTTCCTCCATAAGGATCTTCTTCTTCTCCAGCTGAAGTACTCTTCTCCATTTTGTTGCCTAAACAAAACTCTCCATTCTTCTTCGACCTTGTTATTCAGACAAGCGACAACCGGCCGGCGAACCTCTCTGCTGTTATGAACTTTTTGATTGAAGGAGACTCTTCCAGTACCATAAGATGGGAGTCCTTCACTTTTCTTTTCTTTTCTTCATTGCCTTCCTTACTTGGAGAACTTCTAGTGTTTTTCACTTTTCAACCAATTTTAGTTCTGGCTATCCAGGGTCTTGGGAGGGTTGGACTGGATATGGAGCTAACCTTTGACATTTGAAAAATGGAAGATTGGGAAGCAAAGATGAAAGGAAAAAATTGGCAAGTAACAAGCCTGTGAAAGTAAACTTATGTTTTTTGATTTTGCCTTTCTTTCGAATGATTATCCTAGGGTTCATCATGTGGATTTCCTAATCTTCTCAGGAGAAGACCCCACCTCATGGCTTCTCCAAGCAGAATGCTACTTCGATTATAACGATACACCAGGCCAAGATTGAGTCACACTTGCGCCTACACATCTTGATGGTGAGGCAATCCTGTGGTACCAGAGGTACTAGCAAGGACATCCTCAAGTTTCTTGGTTAGATTCCGTGGATGCTTTAAGCATTCGATTTGGAACATCAGCCTTCGAAGATTTTGATGAGAAAATGGTGAAGCTATGGCAAACAGGACCATTCCAAGAATACCAAATGGAATTTGAAAGATTAGCAGTGTGCGTCCAAGGCTGGCCTGAAAGAGCACTGGTCAAAAGCTTCGTTGACAGCCTGAAGGAAGAAATTCGATTTGAGGTAAGAGCTATGCAACCCACCTCTGTGCTTGACGTCGTAGTTTAGCTCAACTGTATGAAGAAAAACAGATTCGGTCAAGAAGAGTTAATAGGCAGGTGGGACCCATGTTCAAACCCCCTACCTAGAACAAAGAAGAAGGGATTTTGGTAAGGCCTAACAGCTTCGGCCCAAGCCCAAACTTTTCATTCAAACAACAGTGAGGAAACAACCTGCAATCAGGGGCTAGATCACTGGTCAAAGACTACCGCAAAAATATCCTTATTCCTTACGAGCTCTCACAGCCTTGCTTCTACCCAAACAATGAGAGTGGAAGGACTGGTCCAGGGCCGCCACATATCAATCTTGATAGTCAATGGCAGCATTCTCAATTTTGTAACTCAGACCTTGGTAAGAAAGTTAAGACTTACAGTTCAGATCAGTATTCACTATACATGTAGCAAATGGAAGCAATTTGCCTTGTGATAGTATATGTGCAAGCACAAAGGTCAATTAGTAGATTTGTACCCGCTTGAATTTAGTGGGACTGATGTGTTCTGGAGATTGGGTAGTTGAAGCAATTAGGACCTGTTCTCTGCGATTGGGCTCGCTTGACTATGGACTTCCACATGGGTGGGTCAGCAATTCATCTACAAGGACAGATTGTAAAAGGGCCTAGACCCATCAGTCTAGCCACATTTATCCAAACAGGTTGGGGGTCTTAGCCAACCCATCTTCATGCAACTCGGTTCTAGTTAGACCAGCCCAACACTAGCCAGAACCAGCCAGGCCAAGGAACCCGAGGATTACCACAACCAGCTCCAACAGCTCCTTAAATAGTACACGAGTGTCATTGAAGAACCAAAAGGATTGCCCCCACAACAACAACACGACCACCACATCCCACTCTTGCTAAGTGCAGCACCAATAAATGTAAGGCCATATTGTTACCCACATTTCCAGAAATTAGAAATTGAAAAACAAAAGGAAATACTTGATAGAAACATAATTCAACCCGGCAACTCCAAAACATCACCCCAACCCAAAAAAACCACTATGCCAGGTCACAGGTGAAAAACAAATGAAACACCTAGAACAAAGCGAAACACAGATAGCACCAAACTGCTAAGGACCAGAACCAAACAAGAGGGCAAAGAAGACGACACCCCTAGCACAGCGAGATATTCCTACTTCTTCCTTTTCTACCTCTCCCTCAGGTGCATCGGACATCACGAGAGGGAGGACTAACCACCTTCACATCATAGTAGTCTGCCAGCAATTTGGACTTTCTACTTCCAAAGGGGAATATCAAAGAGCTAGAAGAGTAATCCGACCACGAAATTTCTGTCTCTGATTCTTCATCCAACCAGAAACAGGGATCATCCTAGGGGCTAAGGATCTTCACCTCATCAGCAAACTTAACTTTAAGCCACTCCCAAGCATTCGACTCTTGATCAGCCGAAAAGGAGACCCCGAGAAACTTTCCAAGGCATGTCGCTTTATCCACCTGGTCTGCTACAACATCCTGCACATGTCTTACTGCATCTTCTTGTACATTGACAAGAGGCTCACTCTCTAGGTCACCTGTCAGATTGGACTCACCTTGGAACAAGAAAGATGTCGAACCTAGCTACTACCTACCAATACACTTGAGCCTGGAAATTTCTTGGACTCCACTACAGTTGGAGGGATCAGGAGAAGGGCCTTTGATTGACTCGAACCTCTACCAGATGGAACTCAAGGGTATTAGATGTTTGGAGAGGTTAGAAGAGCAAGGCTTCAACGCAACTCTAGGCGGGCCCAAGCCCGTCTATTGGCTTTTGGGTGGGCCATAACACAAAATCGATTTAACTCGTAAGGGGCGAACCGGTCCCCAAAATGGAAACAGGTCAAGCTTAAAATTTCCCATAACGCCTAAAGAGCTCAACTTCGGTTTGAAATTTGAAAATCCCACCCACTAAGCTGAAGGATGAACAGGGGGTTCCAGTGTGCCTATGAACTTCAATGGTCTGTCATCTAACGTCACACTCTCTGACGGAACTTCAGCCGGCGGCAAAAAGGACCCAAACTTCCTCCTGCCAACGATGACTGGGACTAAAGAGAACACTTTGCCCTGCCTTCCTCCCATGGTTTCAAATGTCGCCAAATGTCGCTAATGTCGCCCGACATATGTCGATGTCGAGGTTCACTGACATGAAAATGGATGGTAATATAAAAATTGCATTATTTCGGTTGACATTTCCTATATTTCGGAAATGTCGACCAAATTGGTCCAAATAATCAAAAAAAATGCAGTTTTTCCTATTATGTCGATAGGATGTCGATTAATGTCGACAGGATGTCAACTAATTTCAACAAGATATCGACTAATGTACATTAATAATATTTCCATTAATAATTTCTATTTAATATTTCAAACAAAATATTTATAAAAAATAATTAACAAAATATAAAAACAAAAGAATAAATTAATTACTTTATAACATAAAACATAAAATATTTTTCAAGTAATAAAATATTAACTAGTTAGTATTTTTTAAAATATTTATTAAAATCAGATTCTACATTTAATATAAAAAAATCAGAATAAATCTAATAAATTTTATACTAAATCATAATTTATTATAAATTTAGTACTAAAAATCATAATAAATTCATTAAGTTTTATAAGAAATCAGAATTTAACATAATCTTAATACTACAAAAAGGAGAATCAGTTTATTAAATTTATAATAAAACATAATGTATTATAACTTTAATATTTAAAAAATCAGAACAAATGTATTTCTATTTACTAGTGTGAAATAAATACATTAGAATTTATAATAAATCAGAATTAAAAATAAGAAAAGAAAATATCAGATAACCTTGTAAAAACATCAAAATGCATAATAAATCAGTAAATCATCATTTACTGATTTGTTATTGATCTTAGTTTCTTAGCTTTATATAATGGTTGGGAGTAAGATAATAGTCTAGAAATATGTATTCATGCTTCTTTTATCATTTTACAAAATATCTTTGCATATTTCCACATATTTCATAATATTTCCACAATGTCCGACATTTCCGACATATGTCCTATATTTTGGTAAGCGACATTTCCATCGACATCGACATTTTAAACCTTGCTTCCTCCAATGCCAAGATCATCTGGATTTCCTATCCTCTAACCTCTCCATTGTTAACCTGCAGCGGTACCTGCAATTGTCTTCTTCATCTTCAGCGCCTCATCGAATTTAAGGCCGTTGTAGCCTTTGAAGCTTCCTTCCGTTGTCATCTTTGGGGTACTCAATTCAAGATGATCTATTGTACTACAAAAACAAGTTATGTATATCGACCCATTCTCCTCATTTGAGCCAGCTTTTGGAATTCCATGCCTCTCCCTTAAGGAGGCACTCTGGGGTCCTTCACACTCAAAAACAAACAACATCGCTTTGGAAGGGAATGCACACCTACATTCAGAAAGTCATTGCTGAATGCCTCACTTGTCAACAGTACAAGGCTAATACCAGAACGCCAATGAGAATGTTACAACCATTGTCAATACCCACACAAGTTTGGCAAGATATCTCTATAGATTTAATTACGGGTTTACTTTCTTAACTTGGGAAAACAACCATCCTTGTTGTAGTGGACTGACTTACTAAATATGGTCACTTTTTACCCCTCTCATCCATTTACCACAGCTTCCGTGGCTTATGTTTTTATTAAAGAAATTGTGCACCTTCATGGACTCCCTAGCTCCACTGTTCCTGATCGTGATCTAGTCTTTATGAGTCAATTCTAGACGGAATTATTTCACCTTCAGGGAGCTAAGCTTCTCAAGTCAACGATTTACCACCCTCAAACAGATGGACAGACAGAGGTGGTCAATCGCAGTCTTGAGACCTACTTGTGATGTTTCACAGGAGATAGACCACAACAGTGGGTAAAATGGATGGACTAGGCTGAATGGTGGTATAACACGACATACAACAATGTGGCAAGGATGACACCTTTCCAAGCCTTATATGGTCGCGATCCACCTGTATTTCTCCCATATGAGAAGGGCACCACCGCAATAGCAGCCTTGGAGGATCTACTACTTCAGCATGATGCCATACTACAAGAACTACAGGCCCATCTGCTATAGGCAGCAATGGATGAAATAGATCTACGACAAGCAGCATAGATCATGCAACTATCAAGTAGGTGATAGGGTGTTTCTTAAACTATGACCATTTCAGCAAGTTTCAGTAGCAGGCTATGGCTAGAATAAACTTAGCCCACAATATTTCGGCCAATTTCAGATCACTGCCAAGATTGGAGCAGTGACCTACAAGCTGGATCTGTCACCAACATCCAAACTTCACCCCGCTTTTCACATCTCGGTGCTTAAGAAATGGCCCAAGCCTAGGGCTGTTACACACTCCACATTACCACCACTTTCGGAGGATGGACAGTTCCAAACAGAACTAGCACACATTATCGATTTTCACTGGGTACATAAAGGAAATCATGTAATACCAGAAGCTCTTGTAGTCTGAGCTCATCTTCCAGAAACCGATGCTACTTGGGAACCTTATCTCAATCTCCAGAATCGTTTCCCAAATTTAGACCCTGAGTGCAAGGTCTCTTTTAAGGACGGGGGACTGTTTACAACCGAAAGTTGTTAGTCAAGTATACACAAAGAGGCCGTGTCAGCAAGAAGCCACATCAGCCATAACCGAAAAGCAAGTTGAACAAATCGTTGTAACAGAACAAAAGCAAGTATTGTAGTCAGTTGTTATCATGAGAATGAAAACAAAATAAATACAATCATGAAAGAGAAGAGAAGGCATCAAAGAAATTCAGAAATCAATCTCTCTCTCAAGGGATTCTAACTATCATATTCAAGTTATTGATGGATTTACAGGTTCTTGTGATGAAAATGACGGGGGAACAAAAAAGAGGTAGCATAGCATATGACTTCCAATTCTATACCAAGGCCATCTAAGATTCTAAAGATCAGCCCCAATCAATTCTAACTGTATTAGATAGATAGATCGCATCAATGCCAAAAGATGCACAAACTAGAAGATTAAGAATCAAGACCGAGACAGACTAGGAAAAAAGACGAAATAAAGAAATTAAAGGAACAAACGAAAAATTGAACGAAAATGGCACATAGATCAAGAGAATTACTTTGAGGCTCTCGACGACACCAGGAACGACCTCATGCTCGAGCCCCGAATATTCTCCTTCCGTATTCTCCCTAATTACAACGATATCAACATTTTCATGTCTTGTGGGCAGCCCAGGTAGATTGAAACAATTCACAAGCGATGCATACAAATCAAGCTCCTTCCTCAACTGAACATTCAATGAGCTAACACCTCCTCCGACTGGAGTGGCCAAACCACCCTTCAAGCAGACCTTGTTCTTCCTGATCGAATCAATCACCTCCTGTGGAACTTTCGTCATATCCCCATGAACTTCGTATCTCTCAAAATACACTGGAGCGTGCATTGCCTCCATGACCTGCTCGACAGCACCCGTGACAAGAGGTCCAATCCCATCGCCTGGAACCAGGGTGACAGCTCTAGGCGCACCGTCACCGGGCCGGGGCATATAGGTTACAGTTCTCTTCGACTCGAGACATGATAAACCTAACCTTGCAATCAGATGATCGGATGAAGACCCTCTTGAGCTATGAAGGAGTTGCTTCAGAATTGGTAGGGTTCTTCTAGCCATGGATAGAGAAGTACTTCTCTGTTGACAAAAGTAGAATGGATGGTGCCGCTATTTGTTTGTGATTTTTCCTCGGTTGCGTTTCCGTCTGCCTTATTTTTCTGTTTGAACTGGTTAACAGGTGACCTCTCCTGCCCTCTTCTTCTCTCTCTCCACTTCCACTGCCGTCCTAAGCTTCGACTTTAGGTTCATTTACAAAGCCACCCTCTATATTTTCGCGTATTACCTAAAACGGTAAAACCTACCCTAGAATTTAGGGTGTTATTCTTAAACTGTTAAACGAGAGTATGAAATGACTTTTTTACCCCTATGATTTGTTTCTAAGGCTGCGTTTGTTTATGATGCAAAGGCCGGTTTGATGTAAATTTTTACTTTGGTCCAGTTAGGAAAAGCAACGGTCCTCTCCCATTCAAGCGAAAATCCCCATCGCGGGGATCCCCATTCTTCATAATTTTTATAATGTTAATTAAATTATTTTTGTTTTTTATTTTATTTTAAAATAATTAAAATTTATAATACTATTAGAACTCCATCGGACAAGCAACTACAATGGTAAAATCCGATCTCAATTATTTTCCATCCATGACCTTTGAACTCGTAAATCCAACCAACAATCTAAGACACCATGACTTCTTACATCAATTTTCTCTGATTTTCTGGAAGGTAAGGGATTTCATAGTCAAGATAATAAATATTAGAAGCTCTAACAAGTGAATAATTGAACTATCTTCTTCAACAATTAAACTCTACTTCTAGAGAGAGAAAATGCAAGAGAAAGGAGAACGAAATCCAGTGGTGGCTGTAGGTGGTAGGATTGAATGGGTTTCTAAGAATTTCATTCAACAATCAACACCAATCGTTATGGTTCATTTAGATTGCAACTAGAGTCGTTGATCAATTTTAATCTGTCACAGAAGACTGCTGACACTCACAAAGGTTCTTCCGTTGTTAAAGTTGTAACTTGTGAGTTGGTTAGATTTTGGTTTGGATGTTCGTGTTGAAATCACCAAATTTGATGAATGTTATTTACTTGTGAACTCTGCTTCTTAGTAAAAATCAAATGCTAATTGGTTCGGGTGTTCGAGTTTCCAATTATTTTCATGTTATAAACCAAATACTCACAAAACTGCATCATACTCTGTATCGTTAATCAAAATCTTCCATTCTGTATTCACTTGAACCGGACAAGACATCATTTACAAGGTGCAAAATTGTATTTGCACCACAACCAAATGTAGCCTAAGGCTCAATTTGGGTAGAGTGCAAACTCTGGTTTGAGGGAAATATGCACCCCTAGTCATTTTCTTGCAGCTTGGTAAAGGTGTGAAAGAACCACAAAAATCACAGGAAAGATGCAATCTTATTGGTATTTCCCTCAATTGAGGCATAATTATACATGGAAAATTTTGAAAACAATCCTATGTTCTCATTTTCCATTAATGGAAATAGAACACTAATTTGCTCTCTTCATCACCTCTTATCTTTGAGGAACTCTACAACTAAGTATCATTAGTGATTACCTTCCACCAACTATTGCCCAGCTAGCTTCTTGACCTTTGATAATGGAAATGGAAGCTTGATCTGCTTTCTCGAGCTTCGACGAACTTGAAATCAACTTATGGCATCACCAGTTACCTCAAGACATCTAGTATGTTATCTCTCCTCTCAATGGAGCATTTGGGGAATTAAGGAGAACTCGCCGCATAAAATGGGTTTGGGAATCAATGGAAATGCTAGATGCGTTTCTTTTGCCACCAATATTTTCATACATAAACTGATATTGGTTGTCTTCTAGCATAATTCTATTTGGGTTTCATTTGTTCTACTTCCCTGTTGGTTCCTGCATATCTTCAGAAAAACCCATTTCTATGGTTTTGGTCAAATGTCGAGATATTTATTATTACTACTACTACTAGCCGTAGTAGTAGTAACACTTCTTACAAAGGATATCAATTAGATCATCATGCACCAATCTCTCTTATTTTGTTTATTATATCATTTTCCTATAACCTACTTTGGGCATCCATCTTCTTTTTTTTTTCTTTCTTTCTTTCTTCTTCTCCTTTTTTTTTTCTTCTTTCTTCTATTTTTAATTTTGCTTCTCTTCTTGTTTCCCTATTTTTTTTATTTACTTCAATTTTTTACATTTTTAGATTTTATTTTTATTTTTTATTATTTTTACTATTTAGTTATTATTTATTATTTATTTGTTTATTTAATTCTTGACATTTTTTATTTGTGCTATCATTAGCTTTTCTTATCTTCTAACTAATTATCCAAAAGAAATATTGTTAATCTTTCTTTTCTTTCTTTTTTAAAAAATCTTCCCCTTTAATATATATATATATATATATATATATATTCTTTTGATTTTGATTTTGATTTTATTTGATTTTATTGATTTTATTATCATTATTTTGGATTATTTATTCTTTTATTATTTATGTTTGTGTATTTGAGCTATTACATCTTGATTATCCAAAGACATTTCTAATCCTTCCTACCCTTTTTATTTCAATTTTTCTTCTTCTTTCTTTTTATGATTTTTGTTTTTCTTTTTTTTTTGTTTTTACCCTATCTTGTTTTATTTTATTTATTTAACCCCAAACTGTTCAGCACACATGTCTTATCCTAAAACTAGGGTAGTTTCTCCTATACTCTATTCTAAACTAAAAAATTGGATTATAGGTAAACATGCATAGGTTAACACATGATCCTTACCCAATAACCCATGTTTCTGTTATCCATTGACCAAGGCTTACAGCTGATTCTGACCATGGCTATAATGATTCTTTACATAATGTAGTTCTTTTTTCCGATCGACCGAGACCTGATCAATTTTATTGCCATAATCATTTAAGCCTTATCCTAGGTATGTGAGGTCAACTACATGAATCCTGTTTGAACATATCAACACAAATCGTTTCTTACTACATATACAATTAACTATTTATGAAAGATAAAAAGACATATAACAGACAAATAAATTATGGGTTATTGGGTAAGGATCATGTTTGAGTCTATGAGGAGAAAATCTCACATGGGAAATAAATAAGTGGAGTCAAGGGACTTATATATATGATGATTGCTTGGATGTTCTGTTTTCCCTTATGGTATGTGTGGTATGTTTGATTGCTGAGAAAGGATGAGATGAGAAAGAATGAGAGGAGAAAGATTGGGATGGGAAGAGAATATATTTTTTTTCTCAATTTTGCATCCCGTGTTTATTTCCCAAGAAATGATATGTTAAAAATTCATTTTCTTGTGTTTATTTATTGAGAAAATTGATCAGTTTTGCAATGTAATGTTTTCAATTGCTTCACATTGTTCACACTAACACATGCAATAATATGATATGTTTGCTGACATGGACGTATGTTTTGCCACATGGCATACATATAATATGGTACATATTTCGTCCATTGCCATGTGGCAATGTGGCAATGGACCACGAATTGGTTTGTATTCATCTAAAAAATCAGCACAAGAAATTGGTTTGTATTCATCCCAAAAGTCAGCAAAATAATTGGTTTGTATTCATTCCAAAAAGCAGCACAAAAATTTGATTTGTATTTATCCCAAAAATCAGCACAAAAAATTGGTTTATATTCATCCAAATATTGAGAGCAACGCATCCATCACACGATGGTATTCATCCCAATAATGTGTCAAAGACACCTTGGTATTCATAAGAAATGAAAAAAATAAACACAAAGCAACGGCCATGTGAACATTGTTATCCATCACACGATGTTATTCATTTCTCACCAAAAATCAATCCATCTTCTCAAATCAAATGATATATAGATCTCAACCCAAAAATCCAAAAAATGATACAAATCTCAACCCAAATCATATGTATTTGAAGAAAATGACCACAAAACTGAAAAAAATATACAAATCTTACGGTAGATCTATTGCTCAATCGCGCGATTGAGCAAGGATATTTGGACCCTACAAGTTAGAAAACACAAAAAAAATGTTAGATCCACAAGATACAAGTGTAGACCTATAGAAAAAATCAAGCTAACATGCTGGAAAGAATGGCTTCTGGCCGGAGAGCGACCATTTCTTCCTCTCAGCAAGAGGAGCCTGATGACTGCAAAAATGGTATAAAAAATACTTTCCGGTCATTGGCGGTCATGTTCATGGTCGTACCTTAGCTGGAGATCAATGAGAATGGCACCGATGAAAAGACCATTGTTGACGTAGGTATGCAGTCCGGGTTGGCTGAGAGAGAATAGGAGGAAAAGCCCAATAGTTGATTCTCACAACTTTCTTTTCATACTGGGGTCGCACCAAATCATACGACCAAACAATGGAAAATGGGAATTAATGAGAATATTCCCATTTTCCCTTCCCTGTTGCAGCAACCAAATGCACCATTAGGTATACCCCCTTCTATGTCGTGCCATTCTGTCCTCCCGTAGACTACAACGCTTTCATGTGTAAATTCAAATGAAGGAAGACATCTTCATTATTTCTTTTTTAATCAAAACCAAAATAAAAAACTACCAAAAAAACTTACAACCTAAAAACAATGTCCTACGGTGCACAATCCCTCTTTCTTTGAACAACTAAAACCCTCTTTCAATTGTCCCTCTTGTGTTATTTCTTTATAATGGTTATTGGTTATTTATCTTTTCTTTCATTCTTTCTCCCTCTCCATAGGAATAGTACATCCTTTTTGTTTGTTTCCCTCTTCAATCTACACTTGACTCTGGGTGTTCCATTGCACCATCATCTTCTCTAGTCATGGTGGAATCAAGAGTCAACAAGGTCTTGATAGGACAAAGAAATAGTTAAGGCATATAATGACTCAAAAAGATGAGGCATAATCCTTGAGGCATGGTAGTTAGATAGCGAATGCCCTTAAACTCTAATCAAATTGATGTATTCTAATATTTATTAATGAATAAATTCAAATCATTTTTATTTTGTGTGTGTTTAGTATGTTTCTGTGTATTATCCCTTAAATTGGGCATTTATGAGACTTATGTTACTTTAAAATATTCATATCCATTTAAAAAACTTTAGGAGTTTATCATGCTAAGGTTGATACTAATGTACTATAAACTTGGCAAAGTAGTTTGTCTCAACTATTACGGTTAGACCCAAGGTGCAATTAGTGGGTGCTTACGGAAACACTAAGTAGAGACTATTTTTAGTTATACCCTAGACCTTGGAGATAGAAAGGCAAAATTAAAAAATTATATTTAACTACAAACTTGATAATGGTATTGCACTAAGTGTTGGGCTAGGCTGCTTTAGACGTACCAATCAATGGCATCCTTTAAAGATCAAATAATTGAGTATGTTGGAATAGTTTGGAATACCACTTGAGTAGGTGATCATTATGATAGGATTAGCCACTTTGTCGAATAAAGAGAATATCTTGATCTACACTCTGTTTGATGGAAACCTAAAACTACCAATAGTGGATTTCAATGTATTTTGAAGCCAATTTGCACAAAGTATTTATATTTCTAAGTAGTTTATTATATGAAAAGGATTTGCAAAAGGTTTTAATCCCAAAATTCATCTGTGAAAACAATGTGACACAACATTTTACAATTAAGGAAGATGTCATTTGCTATGATAGCGTTGCATATTATGGGCTTAGAGGTTAAGAGAAAATCTTTTGGGCTGAAATCTGATGAGCTTATTTCTCATACTAATTTCTTAGATTTGGGATTCATAAGGTGGCTGAAACCAAAATCATGTCCAAGTGTTGTGGCTATTCTACTCCAAATTAGATTTGGTAAGAGGTTCACTGGGCATATCTAGTGAATTTGGCCCATGTGGTTTTCTACATGGGCTGAACCCATATGCATTAGTTTGAGGACTAAATGGGTTTTGTGGAATACAAATATTCATTTGATGAGCTAGCTAAACTTGTGATTTAAGCAACTTGGGTCAATGGTCCAATTCACCTTAAGGACTAGTGATTATAAGGGTTTACAAATTGGACTATATAGGTTGAATTTGACTTGGCCTTGGATCTTTCTTATTTTTAATATGATTAGGAGGGTTTCTAAATTAGGGAACTTCTAATTAAGTTAGAAATCAGATTTGGAAACTCTAGAAGGACTATAACTTTTTAGCTCTATATAAGATAGAGTAGGAGAGAATTTTGAGAGAGATCATCACACATTCTCATATCTCCAAACCATAGTTCTACCAAGGTTGAAAGGGGAGAGTTTTCTTTCTTTTTCTCTGACTTTTCTAGGAAAAATACAACATATTCAAGTCATTAACAATTTCACACAAAATAGCTATTGAAGTAGAACAAGTTCTTGGATTAGAGTTGCGCCATCTTCAGTTCTTGGACGTGATTTAGACCTAAGTTGTGGGCATGAACTACCACTTTAGGATCTGTAATTTGTGGCATCTGTATCAAGTATGCTCACAACTCATTCTGAACATCAAATTTGACAATCTAAACCTAGATTATTGATCAATCAAGAAATTTGTTTTTTGATGAGAATTTTGAATTCTCCTTAGTTGGGCTAAAAAAAAGATTTAAATTTCATACCTATAAACCCAACAAGGTGCGACCTTTTTTGGGCACAAATCAGTTCATTTAATAGTGGTATTAGACCATATGGTTTGATCTAGGATTAGAATTGATCCAATTTGATTCTTGGATCAAATCGTTTAGAACTAATCTAAGCGATTTTTGTAGTTTTCCACTATACCTTGAGAATTCAATTCTCATATATTATGGCCTATGATTTGAATGATTTTGTTTTATTTATTTCATTGTTTAATGATAATTTGTGATGAATTCAATAGTTGAATGGCTGGAGTGTGGTGGTGGTGATAAAATTCTCTTTATTTCATTCAAGATGAAAACATAGGTAGATTTTCTATGTTGTTTAATTATTTTTGTTTGTATTTTCTAGAAAAACTGTACTATGTTTTTCCTAATCATTACAAAATTAGGTTTTTCTTCAGATTTTCATAGAGTCAGTAACGAAATCATCTTCAAGATGGTCTTAAATTCGATGCATGGTAGGGACCAAGATCAATGCATAGAAGGGATTTTTTTTCACACCAACCTTAATCACAAACTCCTAGCCCATGATAACATGATATGATTATGTTTTTGTATTGTTTGATGTTGTTTTGACTATGAAAGTTGTGTTGGAATTATTTAGCTCATATATTTTAGATTGTTATGTAAATTGGAGAACCAAACTCTAGGCCGATTTGACCTGGGATGGGTTTAATAATTGGGCCAATTATAGGGTTCATGACCAGACTGTTAACAACCCATTTGCTTGACTGCAAATGCCAATTGGATCACCTTATACGATGATAGGGATGTCATAGATTAGTGGATTTGATCCTGATATGGAAGACTCTTCCATGTGACCTTGGGGCTCCTAATATGTAGGTCAATACATTCCAATTAGAAAGATTTACCTTAAAATGGCTATGAATCTTGTCAAATGGAAGCCAAAGAGGAAACTTATAAAATATGAGAGAACACATGATCTTTTACAAAAAGTGATGGTGATATATAGTTGAAATAATTGGCCTCATGCACCTATGTGTTTTCTTATATTCTTAGAGATGTTAAAGTATCTTTATCACTGAGATAGAAAGAAATCTCAAAAATGAAAAAAAAATGAGGGTAGAACGTAGATAAAAGCCCTTTCTATGATTAATTACATGAAATAATATTAGATTGTGGACAAGTTATACAATTTTGTGCATTTGTAGAACTGACACATAAACCATTTGCTAGATCCTATATGATGATAAACTTAGGAGACCCAACTACACTGACTAGAGATGCAACCTAAACACACTACAAGAAAAATGACTTTGGGCAACAGGCACTTCATTACAGTTGCCAAAAGATAAACATCAACAACAATTGATCAATGCTGTTGCTAAATCAAGGGAACTGGCAACAAAGGTTACTTAATTGTTGCTTATTTTATCTATAACTGTTGTTAAAGCAATGAATTGGAAACTAATGTGAATCAACCGTTGTAAATTCTATCTTTAAATGTCAGCAATGCCATTGAATCTTTAGCAACAATCATTGAAAACTGTAATTACAAACATATTTAATACATCAACAAATGGAATAAAGAGCAAAAATTCATTTTAGTCAAGCTTGGATAAACCCAAATGATGTGATCATTTGACAATCAAGCAATTAATTAATCAAAATAGGATCAACTTATGACATCACAATTAAAATAATAATATACAGAAAAATTTTATTAAATAAGATAATAAAATATAAAAAATTAAAGAAAATATGTAAAAATTATATTAAATATTTAAATATAATGATTGAGATTTTTAAAAATATAGAAAAATGCAGAAAGGGAAGAAAACCCAATGTTTTTGGGTTTTAACCTTTTATTTCTATTTTTGGAGTTCAGATATGATAACAAACTTAACTAGTAATGAGACCTTGAGGCAAGAATGGTTAACCTATACTCTAGTTTTTATCAATGTTTAAAAGCCGACTTGAAGGGAGGTTGAACTATTTTGTCCTATAGGTATAGTTAATAAAAACAAGTATTTTATTAATAAAAATGTATAGTTATTTTTTAGATGTAATATATGCGTATTTAATTAATATTTTTAATTTTTATTTATAAAAAATTACTAATAATTATGATTTTAGATCTCAAAAGATACCTAAAATAAAAAAAAACTTAACCAAACATATGAGTACAAAGTTATGGCCTTTGAAAGTTTGCACATACATTGAGTGTGCAACTTGTGACCTAGTGATTGGGTTAAACGATCAAGAGTTCAATTGCTTGGGTTAGTTGGCTATTTTGAACCATCACCTGACCAAGATTTTGGGTTTAGTTTTGGTAAAACATGTAAAATAGTAAAAACCATTGACTTGGTCAAACCATCTGATCTAGATGGTTGGACCATTGACCCGTTTGCCTTGGTGACTGGGTCACAAGTTGCAAACTAAATGTGTATGCAATCTTTAAGAGGCCAAAACTTTGCACTCAAATGTTTGATTGATGTGATTTTTTTTTTGAGTAACTTTCCGAGATCTATGCATCCCAAGGGGCCTATGGTGGCTTACCTCACTATTTTCGCAAAAAAAAAAAATCTCTTTTTGGTCTCAAATTGCAATTTTTAATATTTTTACAAATAAAAAATTTAAAATAGAAAAAAATAATAAAAAAATAAACACAAAATAATACATATATTACATGTAGGACATAGGAGTGCTCACGGTTTGGTTAACCGAACCGTTGGGCTTTTTCTTGGACCGAACCAATATTACTGGTTTTTGGAAAATTGGTAACTGAAACTAAATCGAAACTAGTTGGTTAACCGATTACCAATTCAGTTAACCGTCGGTCTGGTTCGTCGGTTTTTTAATTTTTTAATATATATTATAAAAATATATAAATATATAATAAAATTATAAATATATATAAAATATTATATTTTAATTAATAAATAATATATCATATATTATAAATATATATTTATATATAACGCATATTTATTAATTTATAATATATACAAAATATAAAAAAACATATAATATATATAATATACATAAATATATATAAAATATATAGAAATATATGTATACCGATTGGTTTGGTTAACCGACTTTTCGGTTCGGTTTTGGTCGGTTTTTTTTATCACCTCTAGTAGGACACAATTATACATTATTTATTGATAAAATACATGGTCTAATCCATTTAACCTAAAAAGTTGAACCGACCTGTGACCCAGAGGCAAAAACGGTTCGGCCTCTGGGTCAGTTTTTAAAACATTAACCTATTCATGATTTAATACAAGAAACCTAAATTATTTCAGTTGCTAATTAAAATAATTATTGCTATTGTTTCCTTATCAAATTAAATCTTGATAGTTTTGTTAAAATAGTAATTAGAAACTTCCCTTTTCCCACCATGAGGCCACCGTGTTTTATACTTTTCCCTCCATTAATGAAACTTACGCTCCAATCCCAATTCTTCCTCCATCTCCCTTCCACTCTTTCTTCTACTTTAATTCAAACACCATCACGCGCCAATCCCAATTCTCTCGCTCTCTCACACTCATTTCTAAATGATAGGTCGAGCCAAACAGGGGCATTATGGATTATGGTCGAGAAAGACAGGGCCTCTATTAGTTTGTGTTTTTGAAGTTTGTAGAGCTTAGAAATCCCTTCATTTTTCTATAATCTAACTCTCCAAATTTCTAACAATCTTTCTCCTCCAATGGCGTGTACTGAGCAGACTGCCAAAAAATCCACCAGAGGAAAGGCTCCAAGAAAGCAATTGGCAACAAAGACTACCAAGAAATCTGCTCCCGCTACAGGTGGCGTAAAGAGCCATACCAGTTCAGGCCAGGAACAGTAGCTCTCAAAGAAATCATGAAGTACCAAAGACTACCAAGCTTCTGATTCGCAAACTTCCATTCCAACTCTTGGTTCGTGAGATTGCTCAGGATTTCAAGACTGATCTTCGGTTCCAGAGCTCCATCGTTGTTTCTCTTCAAGAGGCAATAGAGGCATATCTGGTAGGTCTCTTCGAAGATACCAACCTCTGTGCGATTCATGCTAAGAGAGTCACTATAATGCCAACGAAAATTCAACTCGCTCGTCAAATCAAGGGGTGAGCGCGTGCTTAAGTCTTTTTTATGATGGATTGCTAGTTACTTTTTCTGTATACAAGGGTTCTGTGGTCTAGATCTTATTTTACTTTTGCTTTTGGGAGGGGTAGGGATTAAATGTTTGGGTTTTCTCTTTATGTTTCGTTATGTCTTCTAATCGGTGTTTTGTAAATAGATCTAATGGAAACAAATTGCAATTTTCTTGTTGAAAAAGAAAAGAAATCCCTCACAGGATTGCTATTGGGCTTTGGTGTCAAAAGGATGGAGAAAATCCAAGGTACTGTGTTTCATCTCTAAAAGAGGCTTTTCGTGCCTTGCCCCCTCTTAGAAAACCTCTTATTTATTTATTTATCATTAAAAAGGTTATTGTGCATGATCATTATGGACTGTGGAAAGAGTGAAACAGAAAGATGAAAGCTAAAATTCTTTATTGAATTTGGTTAATTAGAAAATTTGAGCTACATTCTATATTTCTGCAATGTTTGGAGAGGGGAGTTTGGTAATGAAAATCAAGATAGAGTTATTAGTTTTTTCCCCAATAAAATCCTTATTTGTTCTTGCCCTATTTGGGGTTATTAAAGAATCTAGTGTTACAAATTCCAAATAATAATATTGGATGGGATGGTTTCATAGATATAAACATGCCCATGTTTCATGAATAATGATTTTGTATTAATAGTTCAGGAGTATTCTAAATCTGGTCTCATTGAATTCATATTGATAAGATCATTCAAACTTTTTAACCTCTGCATTTGGGTATATTATATGTTGAATATAAAAAAAAAAGTAAATGAGCCTTGATTCAATAATGGGCCAGAAATGAGGGATTGCTTTTAACCCTGATTAATTTCCAATAGTTGTATTCCATATTCTAAATATTCATCTTAAATTCTTCAGGTTGTAATTTGCATTTGTTAGATCTTTATGTAGTCAATTTTATAATAATTGTTTGTTACTATCAAATTTGCTTACTCTTGAAGTCAGAAAAATGGACATGATTAGAGGAAAGTGGATGGTATGACTCATATTTAAAGTTGGAATATTCCATGTATTGCATATACCCAAGTAATGATTTCATTAACAAAAAGAAGCAAATCAAATGCTTCCACCATTTTGAACATGCATGGTTGTGAAAGTGTTAAGCCAATGCTAAGTGGAAGGGAGCACACCTAAGCAACTAGCTGCCAATCTAGATGTTGATTTTGATTAAAAAACTTAGTTAAAAGTAACTTATATTTTCCTACTTCATGCTGGACAAGGTGGACGTTACTTCCTCCATTCATATCATATAATGGATGAGTATTTGATAGAATTTTATTTTAATCTCAATCGAAAGAAGAAATGATTCAATATCCATAAAAACCTGTCTTTTTTTTTTTACCTTTGTAGTAGTTATTTAATTTATGACACTGGATGCATGTTAAATCCATATCATGTAATGCATATTGATTAACATTAACCGTTCCATCTATGTGAATGCATAACAAAAGAATTTCTATATGAAAACATCACCTCTTGCAGTTCAGGTCTCATGCAACTATATTGGCAATGTGAATGCAACATAACCATTGGGTACTTTAGTGTGAAATTAAACTATGGAGATTATTTTGCTTATTTATTTACTTTTTGTTAGATGTCATGTCATCAGTGTTTATCCACTTAGAGAGTCCAAATCCAAATAAAAATTTGGATTAGAAACCTCCTAATTCAATTAGGAGTGGTGCTACTTAAGGCTTATAAAAGGAGAGATCAAACTGCTCTAGTTACACATCTGCTCTCAGTTCTCTCTCTCTACTCTTGCCGTCCTAGATATCCTAATTCGCTCTCCATCTTTGTGATTGATCTTGTTTAGTTTTGATTTTTTATTTTTGCAAGAAAATATCAGAATTATTTCGTGCTCACCTTTCTTGTACGATCCAATCAGTTGAATTGCAGTTTTGCTGAAAACTGCATTGCTGAACCGGCTTTGTTCCAAGCTGTGCCATCTTTAGTGGAGGTTGGTTTTGGGATTCAGTTTGGGCGTGAACTACCACTTTGGGAGCTACATTTGTAGAATCCGTATCAGGTATACTTCTCTCTCTAGTTTGGTTTCAAATCTGGTCTGGTTTTGGTGCAAGAACCATCATTGAAAAATGCAGTTTTTCTAAATTAGGGAATATGATTCCCGAAAGGCTGAAATAAAATTTTTGAAGTTTTGCCCAACCATCTAGCATGGTTCGGCCATCCATATGATGGAATTTGCCTTCCTTCACTAGGAAGAAGCTGCCTCACCCTAAATGACAACGAGGAGGTGGAAAAGAAAGAAGAAAATGAAGCCACATTGTCAGCACAACTAGTGTCCTTAACTTCGCCACTGGCTATTGAGATCCAAATGGCTCCACAACCGAAAGACTTCATGGCCCCTAGCTTGGATTCCTATGATAAAACAACTACCCCGGTCGACCACTTCGATAGCTTCTAGGCCCTAATGCAGCTACACGGGGCAAACAATGCAAGCCTTTGCATGGCCTTCCTGACCACTTTCTAGGGAACAACTTGGATGTGGTATTTGGGGCTACATGTGGGCTCCATTAAGAGTTGGAACCAATTTGTCGACCTATTCACTACACACTTTGCCACAAGCAAACGATGCCTAAAGTCTACGACCTGCCTACTCAATGTCATCCAGCGATCCGATGAGAAGCTCTGGAACTACATCAAATAGTTCAACTTAGAGCAACTTTAGAATCCCAACCCCGATGCATCCATCTAGCTCACCGCAATGGTCAATGGCGTTTGGCACCCTGATTTCCACTAGGAGGTCAAGTTGAACCCTCTGGCCTCCATGGAATTCTTCAACCTAGCGGCCATGCTTACAAAGGCCGAGGAAGTACTTGGACCCTGGTCGTAGTTGAGCAAAAAATAGAAGAGGTCAGAAGATGAGTTGAGGAGAAGCAAATAGCGGTGGAAGAGCAAGTCACCAAGGCATAGTAGGTTCCCCCGCAACCGTCGTAGGTCACCACAAAGAAGAAGCAGGTCTCTGTATAGAAGCAGTGGATCCTCGGGTTGGCTTTCTCGCACCCTTCCTGTCCATAACCGTAACTACACTGCACTAAACATGAAGAGGAGAAATTTTGATGTAGATCAAGATGGCCAGGTACGTTAGATGTCCATATCAGATGAGAGATCCTGCTAACAGGAACCCGAACAAATATTGTCACTTTCATTGGGACATTGGCCATGACACTGATAATTGCTGTAATATCAAGGATGAGAAAGAAGAGTTGATCCACCGAGGTTACTTGAAGCAGTTCATTCGGCAGGAGGACCGAAGTCGATCTACCGGCCAGCCAAGAGAAGTGCCATAGTTGAGCAGGGACTAGCCTCCCCGAGACCCACCACTAGTAGAGCGACCCATCCGTGGTGTTACTAACATGACCTCAAGAGGGCCCATAGTGGTAGGATGTAGCACCTTGGCGGGAAAGAACTCAGTTCGGGAGCTCGAACATGAGGATGAGAACCCATCGAAGAGCCCTCGTGTGGAGAAAGTGACTTACTTCACCGATGATGATGCTCATGGGGTCCAGTATCCGCACGCTGATGCCTTCGTAGTCAAGTTAGTCATAAACGACTTCGAGGTAAAGCGGATTTTGGTTGACTCTGGAAGCTCGGTTGATATTACCTTCTTGGAAGCGTTCGAGTGGATGGAGCTCGAGAGGAAGGATCCGTAGCCAAATAACGTCCCTCTGGTCAGCTTTAATGGAGAAGTGGTGTAGCCCCTAGGCCGGGTGAGAGTTCTAAAAATAGCTGGCTCGACACCAAATTCTGTACGCTTCGATCATGACTTTCTAGTGGTCGCGACCCCCTCACCCTACAACACCATTCTGAGCCAACCTATCTTTCATGCCCTTTGAGCGGTAGTGTCGACTTATTATCTTTCGATGAAGTTTCCGACAAACTATGGAGTAGGAGTGGTGCGAGGTGATCGACTCGAGTATCACAAGTGCTACGTGGCCACACTGAAGGGGATAGGAAAGTAGGCCATCGGTATCGACTTGGATCCACCTCTGGAGAACGGAAATGAGAGAGCTCACCCCATGGAAGACACCGTCCTGTTGCCGGTCTCGGATATCAACCCTAAGAAGACGGTGCGGATTAGAGCTCACCTCACGGAACCACTACGCTCTGAGCTGGTAAGTTTTTAAATTAAAAATGTAGATGTCTTTGCTTGGTTGGCAGCAGAAATTCCTGGCATATACCCCTCTATGATAACTCTAGGTTAAATGTTGACCCTTTGGTCAGACCAGTCCAATAGAGGAAGAGGAGTCTCGCCTAGGAGTGGTGGAGGATAGTAGATGAGGAGGTTGGGAAGCTCCTCACAATAGACTTTGTTTGAGATAGGGGTCGATTTGAGCTGAGCCAAGCCGAATACTTGGCTATTCAAGATTGACTTGTTGAAACTGTGTTAGGCTCGAACTCGGTTCGAGCTAGAGATTTGAGTTCGAGCTTGGCTTGGTTCAAAGCTCGCATGTCAAAGTTCGGCTCAGCTCGAGCTTGACTGCAAGTCAAGTTTTATTCTAAAAAATAAAAAGTAGACATAAAAATATTTTTTTTACATACAAAAAAATAAGAATTATAAAAATTATTTACCATTATATACAAAAAATAAAAATATTATATATAAAATATTATTATATAATAAAAATGATTTATTATATATGTTTATATGTGTATATGTATGTATATAATAAAAAATTATTTATTTATTATACTAGGCTCGTGAGCTTCATTGGGCTCGATCTCGACTCGATTAGCAAACGAGCCTATATATCAGGCTCGAACTCGACTAAAAGATTAGTTTAAATCGAGCCGAGCTGAGCTTTTCACGAGTCGAGCTCGAATAGCTAGTGAGAAGCTCGACTCATGGCCACCCATAGTTTGAGAGGTCCAATACCTGAGCTAGATTGCCAACCCAGTGCTTGTGAAGAAAGCCAATGACAAGTGTCACATGTGCATCGACTACACCATCCTCATCCGAGCCAGCCCAAAGGACAACTTCCCACTCCCTAGGATTGACTGCGTGGTAGATGCGATCTCAAGGTTCGAGCTGTTGAGTTTCATGGATGTACACTTTGGTTACAACCAAATCTTGATGGATCCGACCGATGAAGAAAAAACTGCTTTTGTAACTGAAATGGGCTTGTATTGTTATATAGTTATGCCCTTTGGTTTAGAAAAACACTGGAGCGACCTACCATTGCTGTGTAAACAAAGTTTTACTTGATTTAATTGGAAATAAAATTGAGGCTTATGTTAATGATATGGTTGTGAAAACCCAGTTTTCAAATTCTTTAATTCATTATCTTAATTGTGTTTGACATTCTAAGAAAATACAACATGATGAAGGGAAGGGAGATCCATCGTATGGATGGCCGAACCATGTAAGGTGGTTGGGCGAAATTTCATTTCTCCCTTCTGGGAATCGTATTCCCAGTTTTAGAAAAACTGCATTTTCAAGGATCGTTCTTGAACCAAATAGGACCAGATCTGAAACCAAAAGAAAAGGAGGGCATTACCTGATACGGAATCCACACGTGTAGCTTCCAAAATAGCTTTTCACGCCCAAAGAGGGTACCAAAACCCGCTTCCATTGAAGATGACGCAACATGAGATGAAGCAGGTTCAACAATGTAGTCCTTCAGCAAGAACTGCAATCCAACAGCTTGGATTGAGCAAAGGAGTATGAGCACGAAATTTAATATGATTGTCTTGCAAAATCAGAGGTAGGAACTAATCTCTACCAGTCCAAAAATTGGAGATCAAATTAGGGTTTGGGCGGCAAGAACAGAGGGAAAGAATTGAGAGTAGAAAGGTGAAATCTAGAGCAATTCGCCCCCTTCTATTTATAAGCCTTAAAGATCAGTTTCTCATAATCCAATTAGAAGCTTCCTAATCCAAATCTTTATTTGGATATGGATTCCTTAAGTGGACAAGAGTTATCCTCTTATCTCATTGTTGATCTAAGCCCATATCCATACCCAAATTCACCCATCTCACATGACCGTTTAAGCTGTCATGTGACTTCTTAACTAATCCAGTTAATTATGGGCCTTAGGGCCCTATTCGATTAGGGCCCACTAGAAATCTGGCTTTATGAAAGTCAGTGGGAGACACTTTGGTTTGACCTAAATTAAAATTGAGTGTAACTTTTGTTCCCTCCTGAAATATGAGTGCATGTGATCGGGAGATTCATATGATGAACTCTCTAAAGGCCTTCCATCATTAGTATGAAGATGGGTCCTTCAGTAATGAGGAAACACGCCATAAAATTGGGCTATCAATTTACTGCTAGATCTGTTGGAATGTTTCATAAGATGATAGGGGCGTCATAGACTAATGTGGGAGGGGCCTATCCTAAAATGGAAGACTCTCTCATAATACCTTGGCATTCACGAATATGATGGGTGAGCACTCACTGGACAGAAAGGTTTAACCTAAAATGGCAATGAACCTTGTCTGGTAGAGGCCAAAGGGAAAGCTCATATGATGAGTGGATATGATCCTTTACAGAAAGGTGGTGGGGTTATGCAGCTGAAACAGTTGGCTCCATGCACCCTATGTGATTTCCCACATTTCCAGAGACAATTCGCAATTTTCATCACTAAGATAGGAGGGAAATCTCGGAGATAAATAAATGGGAATGGAACATAGATTAAAAGCCATATCTATGTAGATAACATGAATCAAATTAGGTTGTGGACTAATGTTTGTTTTTTATTAGAAATGACAAACGGACAATTTGCAAAGCTGTTGGATGACAACAAACTTAAGGGCCCAAACTATGCCGACTGGTACCGTAACCTTATGCTGGTCCTAACTTCTGAGAAGTTGGACAAGGTGGCTAAAAACCCGACCCTGTAGCGTCCGGAAGATAGGGCTTCTGAGGCTCATAGGAGGGAATACCTTGAGTGGGAAGAAAAAAATTCCCTAGCCCGGTGCTATATCATTGCTTCCCTAGACAATCTGATACAGAGGCAGTTCGATCAGATCGAGCTGGTCAAGGACATATTGGACAGTCTAAAGACAATGTACGAAGAGCAGAATTGTTCTACTCGGCAGAAGGTCTTGAAACAGTTCATGACCGCACAGATGTCCAAGGGCTAGCAGGTTCATGACCAGTCTTCGGATGATGGGCTACATCAATGAACTTGAGGCTCTTGGATCCGAGCTAGACCATGTCACTAAGGTAGATGCCATCCTGAATTCTTTGCCTTCTTCCTTCAATCCGTTCATCATGAATTACAACATGAACAAGCTAAATGTCAGCATTCAGGAACTTAGCAATATGTTGCAGAGGGCTGAAGAACTCATTAAGAAGGATGAGCCTCTTGCTATGCTTGTTGAAGCTAGCAAGTCGGGCAAGAAAAAGAGGAAGGCAAAGAAGAAGCCCCAAAAGAAAGCCACCAAGTCCAAGAAGCAGAAGAAGGACAGAGCATCGAATGCTTGTCACTTCTGCAAATAGACCGGCCACTGGAAAAGGAACTATCCTCAGTACCTGAAATCCAAGAAAGGTAATTTCGAATCCTGTGTCATAGAAACCAATTTGTTGGTTATTTCTACTTCCTGGTATATTGACTCCGGGCCATCGACTCATGCGTGTAACTCACTGCAGGGGTTCAGGATAAGCAGAAGACTGAGTGACGGAGAAGTAACTCTTTATTTGGGGACTTCTACAAGTGTTGCAGTTGCAGCCATAGGGATTGTAGAGTTAATTTTCAGAGAAGGAATAATTGTATTGAAAGATTGTCTTTATGTAAAAAATTTGAGAAGAAATTTGATTTCTGTTTCAAAATTGTGTGCGGATGGATATTCTATTCTTTTTGGTAATATGATTACTATTAAAAGAAATAACAAATTCATCACATACGGAGAACTTGAGAATGGTCTCTATGTTCTCCATCATTCTCTAGAAATTAACATAGCCGAAACTACGTTGGATAATATCCCCAAGAAAAGAATCCGTGATACAGTTAATCCCACAAGCTTGTGGCATTACCGACTTGGCCATATTAATATAGATCGTATCACAAGGTTGGTAAAGGATGGTCCTTTGGATTTTTTAACTGTAGAAGATCTTCCCACTTGTGATCCTTGGCTTTAGGGTAAGATGATGAAACGACCATTTAACGGTAAGCCTGAAAGATGTACATGCACGCTTGACCTTATACATGTGGTCCTCTGAGTGTTAGGACTGTAACCGGCACGTGTATTTTATTACATTCACCGATGATTATTCTCAGTATGGTTACGTGTATTTAATGAGACACAAGTCTAAATCATTTGAAAAGTTTAAAGAATTCAGACAAGAGGTCGAGAAACAGTTAGGGAGAGAAATTAAGATCCTTCGATCAGATCGAGGTGGTGAATATCTCTCTGACAAATTCAGGGACTACTTGAAGGTCAACGGGATAGTACCATAGTTGGCTCCTCCTGCTACACCACAGCTAAACGGTGTTTCAGAGAGGAGGAATATGACCTTATTGGATATGGTCCGGTCACTTCTCGTACACTCAAAGTTGCCCACATCCTTTTGGGGTTTTGCATTAGAGACTGCAATATACATTCTGAATCGCGTTTCAACCAAATCGGTTCCGAATACTCTATATGAACTTTGGACCGGAAAGAAACCAAGTGTTAGACACTTGAAGATTTGGGGTTGTCCAGCGCACGTTAAAAGAACGAGTGCGGACAAATTTCAATCCAAGACCAACCGTTGCCTATTCGTAGGCTACCCCAAGGGCTCTGTGGGTTACCTATTGTATGACCCACGTGAATAGAAGGTGTTTTGTAGCCGAAATGCCTATTTCTTGGTAGAAGACTATATCCTGAACAATCATCGTCAGGAAGTTGTTCTTGATAAAGAGAGCTCAGGGTTAGTAGGAGGTGTCCCACAAGTTCTAGGTAGTGACCAGCCTAAAAGATCTACCTGGGTATCCAGGCCTCCAATTCGTTTTGGCTATGACCATGATAGTTACCTAGTGAAAGCTACGACCAGTGAGGAGGATCCCGTGACTTACATGGAAGCTATGTTGGACATAGATTCCTTGAAGTGGGTAGATGCCATGAGAGCTGAGATGGACTCGATGGAGACCAATGGACTCTGGACTCTAGTAGATCCGCCCCCTAGGGTAAAAGCAATTAGTTGCAAATGGATCTATAAGAGGAAGAAGGGCCCCGATAGTAAGGTTGAGACCTATAAGGCTTGTCTGGTGGCAAAAGGGTATACTCAGAAAGAGGGCATCGATTATGAGGAAACCTTTTCACCAGTGGCTATGCTTAAATCCATTAGGATCCTATTAATTGTAGCAGTATACCATGACTACGATATTTGGCAAATGGATGTCAAAACTACGTTCCTGAATGGAGATCTTACTAAAGATATCTATGTGCAGCAACCGCAAGGTTTTATAGCTGCGGGTCAAGAACACGTGGTATGTAAATTAAATAGATCCATAGATGGACTTAAACAAGCTTCTAGGAGTTGGAACATCCGGTTTGACTCTACCGTCAAAAGGTTTGACTTTGAGTAGAATCCGGATGAACCCTGTGTGTACGGGAAATCCAGTGGAGATAAGGTTACTGACGGGTTTGTCGAAGCCCTCAAAATTAATACTAGTCCCACAATAAAATATTTGTAGTAAAAGTGGTACTAGGTCGAATCCCACAGGGAGCTAAACAATAACCTCTTAGCAGAATGAATAATATAATTGAGTGGGAAAATTTAATAACTAAAATTAAAAGAATAAGAAAGCAATAACAAACTAAACAAACAAGAGAAAATCAGTCTTACCGAATTCTGGTTCAAAGGTTCGGGTTGAATCAATTGGCCATCGATCCTTGGTAAATTTCAGCATTCTTGCAATTCAAGCATTTAACCTTAGATTTATTAGGATAGCCATAATAAACCTTGTGTTTTCCTAAATCAGTTGACCAAACCCAGCATTCGATCAACACTTATCTTTAATCAATTGGGTACGATAGCGCTTCATATTAATTAATGATAGCATTAAGCTTTGTGAAAACAGTTAAACCAGAATAACAATAATTGAGATAGTTGCAATTATTGAATCTTGTTCCATCGATTCCCTTTAGGTTAAAACATGTCAATACATTGGTCAAAGGCTGTCACGAACAATTGACCCAAAAATATATTAATCTAATTGCTACTTGTACCACTATTCGTGACAATTACGGATCACCAAAATCATGGATAGCAGTAGGAAAATCAACATTAATTCAGTTTGTCAGACTAATTAACATTAACATCCAATAAAAATGTGCACAAGAACCAATGAATACTTGAATTAAAAAGCAAGAAAATAAATTAACTACAGAACCTCACAATGACACAATTGAACCTCCCCCCTTGAACCAGAAAAAAGAAGCTTAGCTGCTCATGATCTGCGCAATCTCCATGCTTTGCTTCTCCATAGCCGAACTGCTTTCTTGAGCTTCTTGATCTTCTTGATGATCTCTTAGATTTGGGAGTGAGTGATGCTAGATCTGGTTCGCCCCCCTCTTTATATAGCCAAAGAAGAGGGCTATTTTCCAACTCCTTCTAGGAGATCATCTTATCTTTAGGGAGTCTTGATCTTCTTTGAACTAATCTTATCCTATCTCTTATCTAATGATCTAATCTCAATCTTCTTATCTCTCTAGGATTACATTCAAGACTTTAGATCTGATAAGACTCTCTCTTTGGAGATTACATTCGAGATTTGGACTCTTGACTCTTGAATTCGAGTTGGACTGCTTTAAAACTTGGGCTGCTTCAAGGTACTTCTGCGAGTTGGGCTTAAGTTGTGAAATGGGCCTGGCTACGAACTTGCTCCGAATTCGGGCTCATTTTCGTACTCGATTCGGGCCGAATCTATCAAAACCCAAAACATAAAAGTTGTGGGCATTCCTTTCATCGTTATAATGCTTCTTGAATTGTCCAATTCGGAGTCCGGAATTGAGAGTTAGGCCCAGATTACTGACTGTCGCCGAAACTGTGCAAAATCACCCGATTTGCCCTGTTTTCTTTCAATTGCCTTCTTTATTGCCCTGAATCGAAATACAAGAGTAATGAGTTCATTTAAATGCTAAAGTGATGTAAAAGAATGAAAATTAGGGGACAAAAATAAGGTTCTTTTCAGTCTCATCAAATCTCCCCACACTTAAACTTTGCCCATCCTCGGGCAAGGCAAAACTCAAGCAAAACAAGAGAACCTAACTACTGATTTTCAATCTTTCTTTTTCTCTACCTGAGGCCTGGTTCATTGCATGCTTTAGTTCAGACTCGGTAACCTTCCTTCTTTCATATCTTTCTCCCCTTCTTCTCGTCCAAGAGTGATCGCAAATCACCCTTTCTCATGGTCCCAGGTTAAATTGACAGTCAAGGAGACAAACCTTCCCGACTGAAACTCCCTGGCTGAACGGGTACTCATTGCTTTTAACAAACCAATACAGCCAGATTCACTTACCATTCTTTGTTTCTTAAACCAAAACAAGGTGTGCTTATTGCCATAAGCTTGCTATGTATCACATCTCCACCACTTAGTATGAATTCCTAGGATCTGAAGGTGAGAATGGGGTTGGGGTTCTAGGGTGAGTGCATTTTATGCTCCATCTCACCCTTGCCTTCTTTTCAAGATGTGAGTGCATTTTATGCTCCATCTCACACTTCCTTTCGTTTCTAGATGTGAGTGCATTTTATGCTCCATCTCACATTAGTCATAGTTTTATTTTCAATGTTTTTTTTTTTTTTTTTTTTTTGCACAAGAATCACAGGGTTTCGCCGCCTGATCCATGAATTCATTGGTCGTGGTCTCAATATGCCTAACACAGCAAGTTCTAGAATAATCAACCCATGTTTGACAGATAATTATGTGAAAATCAATCAAACCCTTATGCATCTTGCCTATTGATCGATTAAAATCATGAGGTACCATATGCAGCCAAGAAAGATTCAGTTAGTCATGCTTGCATCCTATCTTATCTATTCAGCCTGAGCACATGATTCCTGATAAGTTGAAATCGTTCAAGGATAAGTTTCCAAGGAGTAGAAATTTCAAGAAGGTAAGGTATCCCAAATTTTTATAAGATTTCCCTAATCCCCCCACACTTAAGTTATATATTGTCCCCAATGTATGTGATTATGCATAAAGTAGAAGGATTTGGGGGTACTTCCCTGTTTGTCTTGTTGGGTTCCTACTAAACACAAAAAAGCAAAACCAAACAAAATAACGAAATTAACTAAACACAATGGATTGCCTCCCACAAGCGCAATTGTTTAACGTCGTTATGCTCGACATCCTCCTTTGCTACTTTAACTCTCGTGGTTGCAGCTTTCGGTGTGCTCCCCTTCCATCCATCATGGGCGGGTTCAAATCTGGAATAGGAGCCTTGGTATCCAATTGTGCACTCGATTCTAACTCCTCATTCATATCTTTTTCAAAAATTTCCTACACAGTTGGACCAAAAGTGTCAATCGAATAGATCGAATGGTCTTCAATTGGGTACTTCATAGCTTCAAAAATATTAAATTTAACAGTCTTTCCGTCACATTCAACGGAGAGGGTACCCTCATCCACATCTATTTTGGTCTTGGCCGTTTTCATGAATGGCCTGCCTAATAGAAGTGGGGCTGAACCTTTGATCGTGTTCTCCTCCATCTTCAGAATGTAAAAATCAGCTGGGAGAATTAAATTGTTAACTTGCACCATTACATTCTCAACAATCCCTTCTGGGTAGGCGTTAGAACGATCAACTAATTGGATAACAGCTTTAGTATCCCTTAAAGGACCTAATCTCAAAGCATAGTAAATCGAGTATAACATGACATTGATAGATGCACCTAAGTCCAGCATGGCATGCTCGATTCGCTTATTGCCAATCACACAAGGTAGGGTGAACATACCTGGATCAGCATATTTTTCTGGTAAGGTCCTCTTGATCACGGCTGAAACGTTCTCTCTAACTCTTGAGTCCTGTACCTCCTCTTCTTTCTGTCCTTTATCCACCTTCCTTGGTGAGGTAGGTTCTAGCTGCAGTTCCTTCCCGCTTCTCAACACCACTGCACTTACATTCTCCTTGGGGTTGACTACCGTTTGTGATGGTAGTTTCCCGGAGCTCTGCGCCTCCAACTTGCTAACGGCAGTGGCAAGTTGGCTGATTTGGTTCCCCAAATTTTGAATGCTGTCTCTTGTTTCCTGTTGAAATTGCTGAGTATTAGTAGCTAGAGCCTTAACTATATCTTCTAATGACGTACCTGAATTCGGGGGTTGGCCTTGCGTTGTGATGGGTGTTGAATACTGGGGCTGTCGACTGAAAAAATGGGGCTGATATTGCTGCTGTCCTCCTGAGTTCCTGTAGCTCAGATTTGGATGATCTCTCCACCCCTGATTGTAGTAATTGGAGTAGGGATCATACTTTTGTTGGGGCTGGCCTAGGAATCCTCCTACGACACTCACTTGTTGAATCGATCCATCCTGTAATGATGGAAACATGTCCGTAGGATGACCAGGGATCGAACAGATACCACACACCCTGGTTGTTTGTAATTTCCCTGCAGAAAGTTGCTTAATCAAAGCTGTTAGATCTGAAATCTGATTTTCTAAATTGACATGGCTTACCTCATTAACCCGTCTAGTGGTGCCATCTATCCTTGCACCGAACTGCTGTGAATTTTCGGCCATGTTGGAAATTAATTCCCTGGTCGCTTCGGGTGTCTTGTTCACTAGGGCTCCTCCACTAGCTGCATCGACCATACTTCTATCCATGGGCTGAAGCCCTTTATAGAAGTATTGGATCAAAAGCTGTTCGGGTATTTGGTGGTGTAGACAGCTAGCAACAAGTTGTTTAAATCTTTCCCAATATTCATATAGCGTCTCACCACCAAATTGCCAAACTCCACATATTTCTTTTCTTATGTTTGCAGCCCGGGATGCAGGGAAATATTTTTCTAAAAATATCCTGTTCATCTCATCCCATGTGCGTATTGAACCGGGAGGAAGAATATACAACCAATCCTTTGCTTTATCACGTAAAGTAAATGGAAAGGCTATGAGTTTTACCTGATTCTCGGTCATACCGTGGGGTTTCATGCTTGAACAGACGACATGGAATTCCTTCAGATGCTTATGAGGGTCCTCACCTGGAAAACTATGAAATAGAGGTAATAATTGTATCAAATCAGATTTCAATTCAAAAGCTACCTCAAGAGTGGGGTACGTGATGCATAAGGGTTGTTGGTTCATAATCGGTGCAACCAACTCCCTCAATGTTATCTCTCTGTCAACCATTCTTTCTCCTTCTTCGAAGATGGGAAAATCACAAGTGGGCAATTCGCAATCTGAGTTCACCCTTTTTGGTGAACGATCCTTCCTTTGCTTAGCTTCCTTCCTTAAATGACGAGTGGTCCTCTCAACTTCGGGGTTGTACTCGAGTTCACCTCGTTGAGAAGCACGAGTCATAAAACAAAAGAGGTTATCAAAGATAAGTAATAGCTAAGAAATTAAAGTTGCTCCCTGGCAACGGCGCCAAAATTTTAACGGGTTTGTTGAAGCCCTCAAAATTAATACTAGTCCCACAATAAAATATTTGTAGTAAAAGTGGTACTAGGTTGAATCCCACAGGGAGCTTAACAATAATCTCTTAGCTGAATGGATAATATAATTGAGTGGGAAAATTTAATAACTAAAATTGAAAGAATAAGAAAGCAATAACAAACTAAACAAACAAGAGAAAATCAGTCTTACCGAATTCTGGTTCAAGGGTTCGGGTTGAATCAATTGGCCATCGATCCTTGGTAAATTTCAGCATTCTTGCAATTCAAGCATTTAACCTTAGATTTATTAGGATAGCCATAATAAACCTTGTGTTTTCCTAAATCAGTTGACCAAACCCAGCATTCGATCAACACTTATCTTTAATCAACTGGGTACGATATCGATCCATATTAATTAATGATAGCATTAAGCTTTGTGAAAACAGTTAAACCAAAATAATAATAATTGAGATAGCTGCAATTATTGAATCTTGTTCCATCAATTTTCTTTAGGTTAAAACATGTCAATACATTGGTCAAAGGCTGTTATGAACAATTGACCCAAAAAGATATTAACCTAATTGCTACTTGTACCACTATTCGTGACAATTATGGATCACCGAAATCATGGATAGCAGTAGGAAAATCAACATTAATTCAGTTTGTCAGACTAATTAACATTAACATCCAATAAAAATGTGCACAAGAACCAATGAATACTTGAATTAAAAAGCAAGAAAATAAATTAACTACAAAACCTCACAATGACACAATCGAACCTCCCCTCTTGAACCAAAAAAAAGAAGCTTAGCTGCTCATGATCTGCGCAATCTCCATGCTTTGCTTTTCCATAGCCGAACTGCTTTCTTGAGCTTCTTGGTCTTCTTGATGATCTCTTGGATCTGGGAGTGAGTGATGCTAGATCTGGTTCGCCCCCCTCTTTATATAGCCAAAGAAGAGGGCTGTTTTCCAACTCCTTCTAGGAGATCATCTTATCTTTAGGGAGTCTTGATCTTCTTTGAACTAATCCTATCCTATCTCTTATCTAATGATCTAATCTCAATCTTCTTATCTCTCTAGGATTATATTCAAGACTTTAGATCTGATAAGACTCTCTCTTTGGAGATTACATTTGAGATTTGGACTCTTGACTCTTAAATTCGAGTTGGGCTGCTTTAAGATACTTCTGCGAGTTGGGCTTAAGTTGTGAAATGGGCCTGGCTGCGAACTTGCTCCGACTTTGGGATCGTTTTCGTACTCGATTCGGGCCGAATCTGTCAAAACCCAAAACGTAAAGGTTGTGGGCCTTCCTTTCATCGTTCTAATGCTTCTTGATATGTCCAATTCGGAGTCCGGAATTGAGAGTTAGGCTCAGATTACTGTGCAAAATCACCCGATTTGCCTTGTTTTCTTCCAATTGCCATCTTTATTGCCCTGAATCGAAATACAAGAGTAATGAGTTAATTTAAGTGCTAAAGTGATGTAAAAAGATGAAAATTGGGGGACAAAAATAAGGTTCTTTTCAGTCTCATCAGTTACGTTCTTGGTTCTGTATGTAGATGACATTCTACTCATTGGGAATGATGTAGGAATGTTGACTACGGTGAAAGTATGGCTTTCACAGCAATTCTCCATGAAAGATCTTGGAGATGCCTCTTATATACTGGGTCTTCGACTCTATAGAGATAGATCGAAGAGGATAATAGGATTATCCCAATCTGCTTACATTGACAAAATTGTCAAGAGATACAGCATGGAGAACTCCAAGAAAGGAAATGTTCCTTTCAGGCACGAAGTCACTCTCTCCAAGGGGATATCTCCCAAGACTCCCGAGGAGATTGAGGGCATGAAGGACGTTCCCTATGTCTCAGCCGTAGGGAGCATCATATATGCCATGCTGTGCACTCGTCCTGACATTGCTTAGGAAGTGAGTGTGGTAAGTAGATTCCAGGCCAACCTAGGGCAGGAGCACTGGACTGCTGTGAAAAATATACTTAGGTACCTTCGAAGGACAAAAGAGTTTTGTCTTGTATTCAGTGGTAGCTCACTACAGATCCAAGGGTATACTGATGCCGAGTTCCAGTCCAATCCAGATGATAGAAAGTCTACATCTGGGTATGTTTTCATGATAGGATTGTATGTTGTTTGTTGGAAAAGCAGCAAATAGGGGTCCTAAGTAGCGAAAATAACAATCCACAACCCAAGACGAACACATTGTCGTAAGTGAGGTTGCCTTATGAATGAAGGTGTTTATTATTGAATTTGGAATTCAGCACATCACCCATTCTACTGTTGTGTGACAATACTGGATCTATGAGAGATTGATGTTAAAAGGTAAAATCAGCGGAGAAACACGTGGAAAGTCTGAGACTCCGGCTTGTACCAGATTGGACCTAAGTGCAAGTGGGAGTTGTTAGACAGCGTATGCCCTTAGCTCCAATCAGAATGATGTACCTTATGCCATTTAAAATAAATGAATAAAATACATATTTGATTTGTGTTATTATGGTGTGTTTCTATGTAATACCCTCAAACTGGACACTTATGAGACTCATGTTAGTTTAGAATGTTTACAGCCGTTGGATAAGTCTAGGGAGATTTATCCTGTTAAGGCTGACACTGATTTGCCGCCAAGTTGGTTGGGGTAGCTTGTCTCAGCTACCAGGGTGAGACCCGAGGTACATGCAGTGTAGGTTTACTTAAAACCCTGAACCGGACCAGAATTCCAGTATGCCCTGGACCTTGGTGATTAATGGGCAAAACTGAAATGTTACACTAGACCCCTAGACTCAATTATGATACTGCACGAGGTGTCGGATTGGGTTGTTTTTGATATGCCAATGAGTGAGATTCTTAGAGGGGGTCAAAACCTGGGTATGTTGGAATAGTCTAAGAATTCATCTGAGTGGGTGATCATAGTGACAGGATCAGACCCTTTGTCAGACAAGGGTAATGATCGTGGATGCATTATCTCTGATGGAAACCAAAGCTGCCGGCAGCCGATTTCAATTGTTGAAATTTGTTTTTGCAAAATATATATATATATATTATGGTTTCAAAATGTTTGCAAAAGGTTTTAATTCCCAGGATCCATGTGAGTAGAGAGTGCAACATTGTTCCTTGCATCCGAGGGAGAGGGCCTCTCTTGTCGGGCAGTGTTTGATCATTATGAGCTGAGAGGTTAAGTGTAAGACCATTGAGGGTAGTACCTGATGGGCTAATCTTGCATCTACCCACAGTCCCTGGGTTTTTATAAGGTGGCTTGGCCCAGGGACCACTTAGTGTAAGTGTTGGGCCCATTAAAAGCCCATGGTGATTGCCTTAGGGGTTCACTGCCCATAACAGTGAATTCGGCCAGGCCCTGTCATAGAGGCTAGGCTGAACCCATGTGGCTGATGTGTAGATCAATATTTGGGCCCCACGCCATACAAGGAAACCCAATTGGGCAGCAGTTTGGAAGGTAAGTGAGCACATGGACTTAATGGGCCTAAAGCCCAATTCGAACTGGTCTAATTGGATTAGTTCAAGAAGGGGGTGGATCTGGGACTGGGATTAGCAGATAGGATAGAGAGTTATCCCTATCCACTCAGAGAGTCTAGATCCAAATACAGATTTGGATCTGGAAACTCCTAATAAGATTAGGAGGGCTGATCTAATCTGCAGATAAGATAAGGGCTTATCCTTATCTCTTAAAGAGAACTCCTGATCCAAATATAGATTTGGATTAGGAAACTCATAATGAGATTAGGAGATCTCTTTTAAGGCTATGAAAGGAGGAAGGGGGCGAACCATTCTACATATCATCTCATCAGATCAGATCAGATCTGAGATCATAGAGAGAGAAGACAGGTACAGTAAGACTGCGCCATCTTCTGCTCTTGCGCCCTCCTCTTGCTTCCGCCATTGCCAGTTCAATCTTCTCTGTAGGAGCGATCAAGAAGTGTTCTTGATATCAGTCTTTGGAGAAAGACTGATCTGAAGTTGTGTTCACACTCCTTCCATCGAATTCTTGCTGAAGGATTCGGTTCTTGTGAAGAACCTGTTGATTCTGCTCCACCCTACGCTGTGTCATCTTCAATGGGAGCAGTCTTTAGAGTTTTCCTTGGGTGTGAACACCTTCGTTGGGAGTTACTGCTACTCCGTATCTGGTACATCCCTCTCCTACCTTTTGGTTTCAGATCTGGTTCGGTTCTTGGTTCAAGATTGATCATTGAAAATGCAAATTTTCTAAAACAGGGAATGTGATTCCCAGATGGGAGGAAGAGAAATTTTTGAAATTTTGCCCTACCTTTTTGTAGGGTTCAGCCATCCATATGATGGATCTCTCATCCCTTCAGGATGAAATAGGACTGTTAGGTGCAAAATCGGCTAAAACTCCCATGGAACCAAATGCTAAGTTGAGAAATGACACAGGGGAAATTTTTATGGTCCTGGAAGGTATAGACAGATAGTGGGGAAGCTGAACTATTTGACTATCACAAACCTAAAGGGAGGTCCAGGCCATGGGATATTGTACAAACCCGGAGGAAAACTTGAAGTAATTGGGTATACAGATGCAGATTGGGCAGACTCTGTGTTTGATAGAAGATCTACTACAGGTTACTGCACATTTCTTAGAGGAAATCTTGTGACATGGAGGAGTAAGAAGCAGACGATTGTGGCAAGGAGTAGTGTTGAAGCCGAATACAGAGCCATGGCACACACTACATGTGAATTAGTATGGCTGAGGAATCTACATGTGAATTAGTATGGCTGTGACAATCAAGCTGCACTCCACATCTCATCCAACCCTGTTTTTCATGAGAGAACAAAGCACATAGAGATTGATTGCCACTTTGTGAGGGAGAAGGTCCTTACTAGAGAGATAAGCACAGAACATGTGGGCTCAGGTGATCAATGGGCAGATTTGTTTACAAAAGACTTAAACTTAGGGAGAGTGAACTATATATGTAACAAGCTGGGATTATCTGATATATATTCTCCAGCTTGAGGGGGAGTGTTAGAGCTAGCCGAATAAGGGTAGGTTAGTCAATTTATTTCTGTTAAGTTATGTGCTTGTGTGGTAGTCTTAATAAAGACTTCCTGTCCCATACTTAAGTGGGGGCAGTTTAGTCTTTATACCACTAATTAGAGGCTAATCCATATTAAGGGTCGACTGATAGGGTTTAACCTATCTGGTTCGACTGTTCTCTTCATCTTCTTCTTCTTCTTCTTCTCTTCTCCTGGTTCAGACTACTGTAGCTACAGAAATAACAGTCCTAAAGGGATTAAATCCATCGCTAGCTAACCCAAGGCGAACATTTCGAGGCTCCTTTGCAAATTCTTCATGTCTTAAGTCAAAGCTTTGCCATGCCGATGAATCCGCAGGATGACGCAATACATCATCATCTACAAGCTCATCTTTTTTCCATCTCATAAAAGCAGCCATCTTTAATGACATGAACAATCTTTGCAACCTTGGCTTTAATGGAAAATGGTGTAGAACCTTAATAGGAACCTTTCCTGTCTTAGAATAATTTGGTTCCTCATTATCTGAATTACACTCGGCTGTTTTCCATCTTGAAGCACCACAAACAGAACAAGCCTCTAACTTGGCAGCATCTTTCCAAAATAGCATACAATTGTTTTCACATGCATCAATTTTATTGTAATAGAACCCTAGATTTGAAACAAGCTTCTTCATTTCATAGAAATTTGTTGTTAGCATTGGTCCTTCTCGAAGGACCCTCTTCAAGAAGTTAAGCAGCATGTCAAATGACTTATTGCTCCATCCATTCAAACATTTTATGTTTAACAGTTCCACAATGAAGTACAACTTTGTGAACTTGCTTCCAGGGTACAACTCTTGCTCAGCATCTTCCATTAGCTTGTAATAGGTGGAGGTTTGTACATCAGGCCCCTCTGCATCTCCAGGTTCTGCCTCATTGTTATCATTACTCTGATTTCCAATTCCAAATGCATCATACAACATTTCTTGCGTGCCATCTTGTACACTAGCATCCTCATCATGAGCAGACATTGAATGCAATGAGTCTTCACCATTACAATCCCAGTGTGTGTAACTCTCTCGAAATCCATTCCATAATATATGACCAAGTATTTCATCTCCATCAAGCCAAAATTGATTACAACAACGCGTACATGGACATAAAATCAATCCACCTTGACATCCATCACCAGTTTTAGCCCATTCAACCCACTTTCTAGCTCCATTAATGTATTCATGACTATTCCTACATTAAAAATATGCATATCAACACATATAATATTACATAATGAGCTAAACTATATAGGTACATATTAATGAATCTCTTATCCATATCTAAGTTCTCCGATCCAGTCTGAAAAGTGACTAATTGTTAACCATAACTAACAAGACCAACAAATAAGTGCAAATATACAATCTTTGTTACTATATAGTATCTTTTTATTTCAATGTTGGGTCCAGAAAATTGGATCCTAAAAAAACCATATGAATAGTATCTTTTTATTTCAATGTTGGGTCCACATAATTGGATCCTAAAAAAACCATATGAATTTGTTAAAATGCATAAAAAGTCAAAATAACATGTCTTTTGTTATTAAGCAAGCAAGAAAAAGTCAAAAGAGCATGTTTCTTGTAGTGTTAAAAAATACAAAAATACCTAATATCAATAAGTAAGAAAAGTCAAAAAGGAATTGTAGTCATGCCTATTTCCATTCGATAAATTCATACCTATATCAGAAAATTAATTTAGAGTCTAAGCAAACTCAAGAGCTGTCTTAAACTCCACATATGCCCTCTCCAGATCCTCTCCTCTACCTAGCAAGCAATCCTATGACAAACAATGTGGTTACATTACAAAGGTGCTATATGATGGTGAAATCTCCTTTCAATGGCATGGTAATACCATTTTCTAGACTATTTTTACAATTTAAGTGTTTGAATCTAAAGATGAATACACACTTCTATAATGTATCTACTACACCCATTCAAATAGTTTAAGAGCTACTAATATCTATCACTAGCTGAACCTATTCAATCCATCAATTCAAAGAGTTTAAGAGTTGGTAAATTCAAAGATCCACCCCATGAGCATGCCCATGCATTAGAATTGAACAGAAGAGAATGGCAAAACAGGATTCATGTAGCTGACCCCATATAGTTGGGACAAGGCTTATATGAAAAGCTTGGTTTAAAACCAATGCTTATGGTTCAACAAGGAATAGCTGATTCCCCCTGCACCTGTGCCTCACCAAGGAATAGCTAGTGAGAAGGAGCATGGAGATTCAAGATATGTCCTGTTGTTTGTGTGGGTAGGAGGTTAAGTTCTTTAACCATCTATGTATTAAATGCCCCATTGCCTTTAGCATGTTGACCCATTTTCAACAGTATACTTCTCAATCTTTTCCTCTGTAATTTGTAGTGGGATGTATGGGAGGAATTATTTCCCATGCAGTAATGATTCTGAGGATGAGTGAAGGGTCTCCTACTAATTAAAGTAATCTTCTCTTGTATATTGAAGATACTAATACCATGGAATTTTGCTACCAGCTTGTTATGTTGCTGTTTGTAGTATCAAGGATTCCTGATTAAGCCTATGCTATGCTTATGTACTTTGAGCTTGCCATTTGTTGATCGATTCTCCTAGAGAATAACTATATTTACCAACAAGCTCTTGGTTATTTATTTATTTATTTTTTGGTATTTACAAGCTCTTATTTTAAGACAATCAATGTTGCACTTGTATTTACAAGTAGAGTCATATGGCTGTGCAAAGACCTCAATCAAGCTCAATGGCCTTGGTTATGTAGTCAACCTAGCTGGACCAGACCTGGCATGGATCCTCAAAGTTTTGATCAATTTGCTATCTGGAATCATCTTCAGAGTTCAGACATTATAAGGTTGCTTTAAATAAAACTCAGAAACTTGTTACCTAGAAAATCTTCATTGGAAAATGTTTAGCACTAGAACTTTTCCTGAATCTATCATTATGAACAACAAGGGCATTCAATAGAATCTTGTTCTATTTTCTTCATCACAGAACAAGATGGTCTGAATTTTGTTGCTGGTCTGAATCCTGTATTGTTTACCAACCAAATTTCTCTACCCTATCAAATGGTTATGGTCAAAACTCTTCCTTCTTGATAGTCTATAGTTTGTTCTTAATCCATCAATTAAGATGATGATGCTCACTTTATAGTTTCTGATATTTTTGGAAATGATTTTCATCTACTTAAAATTTTGTCAAGACTAACTGAAACTAAAACTAACTTCTCCAGAGTAAAAAGAGGCTAACTCACTTAGACAATTATTCTGAACTGTGATGTTATTTTGTTTCAGGAACATCCCAACTTGATGAAAGTTGAGAAAAGGAGAATTTCTGGGTTAATGGATGTCAAGAAGCTGACAATGGAAGCAAGCATCCATGCGTGCAGCACAAAATGAGTGTCTTCCACTCTGTGTGGTTGTCCAAGTTCTGTTCTTTGAGCAAGTCAAAGCAATTTTTATGGGATACAATGCCCCAGAAAATGTCTAGGCCCTGCTCTGAAAGTGCAACAACATAAGGCATTGTTGCATTAAAGGATGAGATTTATTTTGACCAGGTTAACCACGTAGCTGATTAGCCATCACTAGAATATTTTACATGTCTGTAAAAGAATACAACTATTTGTACAATATTTATTTGAAGAGAATGAAAGAACAGGGGGGATTAGAAGAATACCAGAATGGTTAGAAACACTACCTCTATACAGAAAAGAAGGTCAGGATGATTCGTCTACAGTAGTGGTGTTTCTTTGGTGGCAGGAGCTGTCCAGAACGACAGCATGGAAGATGATGGCACTAACAAAAGCCGTGGATGATGAACGGTTGTAGACAGGTGGTGTTTGAGAAGAGAGAAAATAGGATGACAGGTTGAGACTTCAGAAAGACGAAGAACCTAACTCAGAATAGTTTGGTAGATTGGAGAGTCATTTCTTCAAAGAACTTAGGATGGTTTTCTTTTTCGTTCAGAGAAAATAGGAAGAGCCATTTCTTTTTTTGTTTGAGAGGGAGAGGCGGGAGATTTTGTTTTAACGGTAAAAATCAAGTTCACGCATGCGCACCCAACGGGCGCCCAATTGGAGATGTTCCCAATACACGGTTGGGATGTGCTGTGGGTAGAGGTGTAAAACGGACCAGCAAGGCCCGTGGGTGGCCCGCACAAAGTGGGGGCTGTCCTGGGCCATGCCGCCCTCCGCTGGGATAACTTGGGGGTCAGTCCAACATGGCTCATGGCCCATGCCTGTCATGCCATGCCGTGCTGTAGGTCAAACCTTGGGCCATGTCAGGCTGTGGACCGAGCTAAAGCTATATTATTTAAAAAAATGAAAAAACACACATAAATTTTAATTTTATATGAATTTTGATGTATACAATTGCTTATATATACAATAATTAAATAAATTAGTATAATAAAATTGAAAACAATTGTTTATTTTATTAATATATTACATACTATATATTGTTATATAATTATAATTATATAATATATTATATATTATATATAAATATATAAAATATATAAATATTATATATAAATATATATGGGTCGGGTGCGGCACGACACGACCCATTCAGTCATGCCGGCCCCAGCCTGGCTTGCGGACCTAAAACCCTAGGCCTAACACGACTCGGACCATCGTGCCGGGCCTGGCAAGGCCCGCGTGCCATCATGCTAGGCTGGTCCAAAGTCAGGCCGGGCTACAGGATGTGAATTTGTAAAAACCTTTTATTGGTTTTTTATTTTGTCTTATTATTTTAAACATTTTTAAATTATAATTGTCTTATTATTTATTTTTATTAATGCTTGAAAATTTTAAAAACTTAAAAATTGTTATTACTAATTAGTTATAATATTATTGTTTTTTTCTATATCAATTATTTTATTTTTTTGAAAAACTTAAATGTTTTAGTAATCAATTTAAAATTTTCTTAATGTAATTATTTTAGCATTAAATTTTATCTTTATTGATAAATTTTAATTATGGAAAATTCCTGGTCAATACCTTGTGCTTTTGGCTCGAGTGACAACTTGGTCATCGAACTTTAAAATGCGACAATCCAATACCCGAACTTTCAAAATGTGACAATCCAATACTTGTCGTTAAACAGTCTGTTAATCACTTGTTAAGTGATATTTGAAAATGTCAAAAATGTTTTTTGAATGCCATCTAATTCTCTTTATCAACCATCAAAACATTGATAAAAAACTGAACAGTCCCAAATCCTAGCCTCTTCTATTCAAAAATGTTGGTGATTGTTTAGAAGAATCTATAATTTGGGACTATTCATTTTATTGTGAATGTTTGGATGGTTGATAAAGAGAATTAGATGGCATCTTAGGGCACTTTTGACTTTTCAAATGTCACTTAACGGTTGATTAACGGACTGGTTAACGATAGGTACTGGGTTGTCATACTTTGAAAGTTTGGGTACTAAATTGTCGCATTTTAAAGTTCGGGGACCAAATTATCACTCAAGCCAAAGTACAGGGTACTAATAAGGAATTTTCCCTTTTAATTCTTTAACTATATTTCTTAACTTTTAATTATTCAATACTATTTACTAGTGACTTAATAAAAACTATACAAATATAACTTCTCTGATGAATTTTAATTATTTAATTATATTTCTTAATTTGCAACTATTTAATATTTTTACTAGTAATTTAATAAAAACTATATAAATATAACTTCTCAAGGGTATTCATTCAATTGGTTAGATCTCAAAAAGTTACCCAAAATAAAATAAAAGATCATCTCAATTGCACACTTGAGTGCAAAGTTATGGGCTCTAGTAGTTTGTATTTATATGCCAGGAAATTTTCAAAAAGCCTGACAGATTTTCTAAAATTGGGACTAGTTCACCAATTTTACTGGCTAGGTTGACAATTTTAGCCAATTTTTTACCCAATTCAGTTTTGGGGTATGACCAAACTGGCTAGGGCCCAGTCATGATTCAATTGGTCTAACTAGCCAATCTAGTCCAATTTTCTTAATACTGATTACAAATTCAACTAATGTCTTCATGCCTTGAATTTGCAAGTAGAGATTATTAGACTATGGGCCAAAGCTTTATAATGGTTTGAAATTCTTACATTTTTAGAGTTTCACCATTGTTCTAGAAATTTACTAAATGCTAAACAAAATTAAATATGAAGACACTAGTTAAAGGGTTGGAACACAAAGATAGGATTAGGGATGATCATTTTGACCCAATCTAATCCAACCAAACCCTTAGGCTATGTTTGGTTTGAAGGAAAAGATAGGGAAAGGAAGGGAAAGGTAGGGTGTATAGGTTTCCCTACCTTTCCCTTCCTTTCCACTACTTTTTCCTCCAAACCAAACATAATCTTAAGTAGGTCAATGGTTCAACCACCTCAGTCAAATGGGTTTTGTTTAAGTCAACCATTTTTAAGCTAATGGTGACTTTGAAATTAACCTAAATTAGACTGCAATTTTATACATATACCTAAACAAATTTAGGCTAAATTGCAAACAATTTTATACATATGGTGACTTAAACAAATGTATATATGTATATATATATGTATGTATGTATATGTATATATACATATGCATAAACTGCAATGGAATTTGAGTGATGTTTCGACTCAAACTCTTGATAGCTTAATTTTATTGTTGCTATAAGGGGCAAGGTGGGTTTTGTTGAAGACCCAATTGAGGCTGAATTTGTAATTTTGGAAGTTATATTTCTTGCTAATGATAGGAGTTGGAAAGAGCTGCTAACAATTATCTATGATGATAAAGTGATGGTGAAGGCTCTAAAAGTACATAAAGCAATCATATCTTAGAAAATTTCTTATTTGATTGATAGAATTAGGAATTTGACTAAGTTATTTTCTGTTATAAATTTTGTCCATAAGACTAATCAGCTCATATCATATTGATGATGTTTTACATCGAACCCTTAAAAAGTAATTATTTGAATTTCCAAAAGTGTGTATGAAAAAAGTGGAGTTTTACATTGAGTTATCAATGCAGTATTTACATAGATAATCGATGTAAAACTCTGTTTTGATAAATTTTTACATCAATTTATGACATAAAGCTCCACTATCCAAATGTATACAAAATTGAACTAGAGTAGAATTTTATCGATGACGTTTTTATATGGCACCAAACGCAGCCTAAGTATTGATGGTTATATTTGAAACTCCCCTCTTGCTGGCGAAACTTCTTTCTCTCCCTCGTTTCTTGAATGTTATTTCTTTTTTTATTTATCAAAAAATAAATGATGCTAAATTCCTTCAAGAATTGGGTATGGTGGGACTTGAAACTATCATACTGGGGAACATTCCGGAAAGGGAATCCTCTGGCTAATCCAAACAAAAGATTGATCCGGAAATCACCTAGATGGTGGTCCACGCAAGGGGAGCTAGATCTGGGAGCTGAGTAGGTGAGTGGGAGGGATGGGTCTCCCGTGAACGGAATCGTCGTAGTTGATTAGAAACATGAATGCGACATCTAGGACTTTATAGCAGAGGGAGCAAACCACGTGGAATCTTGTTGTCATCACGAGAAGAAAGCGACGTTTTGTGATTGGCTGTTACGCCTCAACTTTCGTCTCGTTAAAGGAAGGGCAGGGCACGGGACAAGGCGGTAGAACTCACTTTTACCATATGGTTTTAGAAATTACTAGCCTTAATTAACTCTTTGATATCATTTAAATAAATAATTAAAATATTGGTGGGATCATATAATAATTGGCAAATAATTATTTACTCATATTTGATAAAAAATCTAAAAACAAGTATTTATTTTATAAATAAGTGTTTTAAAAATGGGATAATAGCATATAAGAACAATTTTTGGGCCCTAATATCAGTAAAAGTAATATTTAAAAAAAAATAAAAAATAGAGCAACTTTTGAAAAATAATATCAATAAAGGGAAGAATCACTTTTCATCTTCTTCCTCTTGCAGTCTATTCACTAGTGCCGCCGCTCGTCACTGCCCACCGCTGCCTTCGATAGTGTCTTCGCCCACCTCCACCTCCTTTTCTGGCAACGTTGCCGGAGGTGGGCGGAGGCAGAGGCAGCAACGACAGCGCTGGTGGTTATTTCTCTGCCCAATGCTGCCACCACCGCCCACTAGCGCCGCCGCTGCCTCTGTCTCCACCCACCTCTAGCAACACTGCCAGAGGTGGAGGCAGAGGTGGGTGGAAGTGGCGGCGTTGGGCAGAGAAATAACCACCAGTGCTGCCGCCGCTGCCTCTGCCTTCGCCCACCTTCGACAATGTTGCCGGAGGCGGCGGCAGCGGACGGCGAGCGGCGACACTGGTGAATAGACTGCAAGAGGAAGAAGATGAACAGTGATTCTGTCCTTTATTGATATTATTTTTCAAAAGTTACCCTATTTTTGAAATTTTTTTAAAAATATTATTTTTACTGATATTAGGGCCCAAAAGTTGCCCTTATATGCTATTATCCCTTTAAAAATAAGCTGATTCAAGATCGATATTTTAAAAAACAACCACCAATTTCGAGATTGACAGTTCAATCTACTTGACAGCACATTAGTGTCAGCCTTGATAGGAGAAATTTCCCTAATAAAAATTCTAAGATGGACTAAACAATCATTCTGCCTTATTTTGATCGTAAAACTAAATTCATACCAAAAGTTATTTCGAGACGTCCTACCCATGTTACATGCACGGATTGCCGACGCCACCACGGGAAGTGACACTAGCAAAAAGGTTGTGCAAGAAGTGACTGATTAACATGGAGTAATCGTCAATAATGGAGGCGATAAGTATGAAAACAGTGAGATTTTTATAGGGATAATGATTTGAAATGAAAGCCCGTCCATTTTTAATTGGACCCATGTGACCAGTCTGGTAAAGGTATCTCTAATATGATTGGAGATAGTGATCTCAAAACCGGACGAACATGAACCTGAAAGGACCGAGAGTCCAGATCCCGGCTTTTCTAGTTGAACAGGGCAATTTATCAACCTTAGATTAGAGTGATGAATTGGGGTCTCCTGTCAATAAAATACGTTCCAATACCCTACTAACATGATCTGACACCAAATATCTCATCATGAGATTGAAATCATTCATAAAAGTAAGATCCACCACGTATGAGATGTATGGTGTTAGATCATGTTACTAAGGGGATTGAACGTGTTTTATTGGCAGGAGATTCGAACTTGAGGGTGATTCATACACCCAACCTTATGGTCTAACCCTTAGCTCTGCATTTCTGAGTTACCCTCCCCTCTTTAAGGTTCAAAATATTGATACAACCTGATACGCTCCTATTGGCATATTAAGTTGTACCGACCCTCGCTCATCTCTTTTTTTTTTTTTTTTCTTTGTGAACTTGGTTTAGAGGGGTCAGTCTAAGGCCCTTCTACCCCCTGAACCGGGTAAAACCCCGAAACACCCCCTGTAGGGCGTATCAGGAGGCTCCCGATACGATACTTATTGGTCAATACAGTCTGATGCGTATCAAAATTTCAAACCTTGTGCTCGAGCCTGGCCCAATCCAAGATTAAGCCCATATTTATCAACCTAATCCAAACTTGAGCTCAGCCCAATACAATTTGGGTTGGGTTCAGGTTCAAGCTGGGCTAGATCAAGTTAGTTGGGCTTGCCGAGTGAGTTGGTGAATTTAAAAGAATTTATGTATATATTTTTTAGATAGTCATCTTTTATTGGGCTTTATGGCCCAAATTAAGAGTATAATTGATTGAAAATATGTACAAATTTTATTTACAAATGAAATGTACATACAGTTACTTTATACATACAATTATAGAAAGAAATATTTTATATAAATATAATACATATATGTATATACTTTTTTCTGGTAGACTCAAATTGGGTGGCTCAGGCTACCCAAGGTCTTAACACACACCTAACCCAAATTTAGGTTAGGCCCAAGTTTTCTAGCGTTGGCCCAGATTGTAGCCCTAAAACTTAAGCCCAACCCGTCTCGGATTGGGTCGGGTCAGGCTTGGGTTAGACCTACCTAAGTTGCACCCCTATTTGATACCAAATTAGTTTAAGTACTGTAAGAGAGACATAGAGATGTGGCAAAATGAAATGGTAATCGTTGATGTATTAAGTGGTATAAATACAATGAGAGTTGTGTTTACCCATTATAGATTGCATGATAGGCTCCATCGATTACAAGTTGTTAAGATACCTATTTAATATAAAAACAATAGAATACGTGGCTGACTATCACGTGTCACTAAGTAGCTTATATAGATGTTGCAACTAAACAGAATTCAACTTTGGTGCCAAGGCCATCATACAACAAACATGAAACTCTATGAAGAAAATGAAGGGACGATGAACTTTGCATGATGCTAATTGGTTGGGCAAAAGGCTTCACGCTCATGCTAACAAACTGAGTAAACGAGCATTGAAGGGTGTAAAATTTGCGAGTTAGGATATCCTGCACATTTATTCCTACACATTTCCCTGCACAATCTATTAAAGTGAGACACGTTCGGTGGTTACCTCATCACCAACTTTGGTCACCGCCTCCGATCAAACCAGGAGTATCAGAAACAGAAAACCCAACGAAACGATTGAACATTGAAGAAAACAGAAAACAAAAACAGAGCAGAACAATTCCAAATATCTCACAATACCAGGCCAGGTGATGATAAAAAAAGTAGAACAACACCCCTCGTCTTACGTTCGTCATCAACCGGACATTACAGAGACAGCTCAACCAAGTTTCACTGCTGTCTCTCATGGTTGGTGATCGAATATTGCATTTGAGAAGGGAAGGATATTAATTGAAAACATAACAAAGACACAACAGAAATTACGGGAGGGGTGAGAGCTTAACTAATTCGGTATTTTAGCCTGAACTCGGTTTGGAGTTGCAAATGATGGCTCGGCTAACTTCAGTATCGCACTATGTTCCAGTAGGCAGCACTAACAACGAAGGCTGATGAGGAGTTCTGGAGCATGATTCGCCTGAGTAGATGACGACAAATCGCCGGAATCCGATTGGTGACCAAATAGATTTCACTGCTGCACGCTGCTTTCTATAGACGGAGAACGGAAATGCAAAACACACAAAAAAAAAAAGAGGAAAGAAGCAAGACGGTGAAGGAAAGGAACAATGGGGAAGAGAGTTCGGAGAAGAGATCACCGCTAGTCGTTCACCTTCCCTATGACGAGTGAAAAAGGGGATGAACAATGCTCTCCCCAGGGCTCTCCTCTCGATTCTCTTCTTGCCCGCCCTAAATGAAGCACTCGGCCCCCTTTCTAAAGAACACCTAGGGGCAGTTTCGTAAACTAAGAAATTCCGGGGAGAGGCTTGTAGTTTTGCACACGCGGGTCAAAAATGGTCCAATGGGTCAAACCGGGGGTTTGGTTTGATGATGAGTGGTTCCAGGTTAAAGAAAAAATGGAGGATTGACCGCAAGGGCTAGCAAGGTTGGTAGAAATGGAATCGTTTTAGATGAAAGGGTAGATGAGGGTATTTTTGGCTGACATTTTACAGGATGGGGTTTATGGATATTCTTAGTTGATTGGAAGGATTGGATTGGCCCAATTAAGCTCAGATTGGGCAGATCTGGAAAGGGTTTGATTCAGTTAATCTAGGGCCTCGAAACAGAATCTTTGGCGATTGAAGAGTAAATGGAGGTATTTTGGGCTGAGATTTTATAGGATAGGATTTTTGGGTAGTCTGAGGTGATTGGTAATGTTAGATTGAGTCAACTAGGAACGGATCACACATATTTTTAATCCGGTCAATCTGGGACCTTGAAATAGAATCTTGTGTGATCGAGGGACACACAAGGTCTGTTTTGAATGAAATTTCATAGGGTATGATTTTTGGGTAGTCTGAGGTTATTGGTAAGGTTGGATTGAGCCAATTAGGCCCAGATCAGGCAGATTTGTAATCCCGTCAATCTGGAACCTTGAAATGGAATCTTGGTGCGATTAAAGTGTAAATGGAGGTACTTTGGGTTGAGATTTTACAGGTAGGGTTTTTGGGTAGTCTGAAGTGATTGGTAAGGATAGATTAAGACAACTAGGCCCAGATCGGGCAGATTTGTTATCCGGTCAATCTGTGACCTTGAAATGAAATCTTAGTGCGATTGAAAGGTAAATGGAGGTACTTTGGGCTAAGATTTTACAGGTAGGAGTTTTCTAGCATTCTGGGGTGATTGGCAAGGTATGATTAGTAGATATGTTTGGGTCAAATGGATATTGGTTGCGGATGCGAAAGGGGTCAAAATAGAATCTTTGTTTAATTGATGGGTAAATGGAGGAATCTGGGATCGAACCTTTATGGGCAGGTGTTTTGATGTATCCAGAGTTTAATGGTGTGGTTTCATTAGTTCAAATGTATTTGAATCAAGGGGATCTGGGTTTGGGGTGTTTAGGCTAACGAGAAAGATCGAAATGGAATCTTCGTTTGATAAGGGGGTAAATGGAAGAATCTTGAGTTGAAAGTTTGCGGGTAGGTGTTTTGGGAGGTCTTGGGTTTGATGGTTCTATCTGATTTAATAGTTGAGGTGTTGGTAGGGGTTTATCAGGGCCATTAGGTTAGTATTAGACATGTTTAACGGTAGATCTAAGAGCTTTTGGGTTTTTGGGTGTTTCAGAGAGGTAGAATGGGTCTGATTGGGTATTTAAAGTAAATTGGAGGTTCAGGCAGCAGATCGAGCAGAAATCAGGTGCTGACAGCGAGTATAGATAAAGTTGACTTTGACCTAACCCATCTTGACCTGTGCGATCCAACCCATTTTGACCCTAATGGGTACCCTCAACCCAACCCACCCTGACCCTTTTCCATTAACCCTAATGGGTTACTCGACCCAAATTGACCCACCAATAGATTGGGTGGGTTCCAAGGTGGGTAGGTTAAATGGGTTAAGGTCAAGATTGCTAGCCCTATTTGTTAGATCAAACTGCCCATTCTTTATAGAGTGGTTAACTACTTAGAAACAAATAATTGACTAATTGTGACACCCAAAGAAAGTTTAGCCTGATTGAGAGATATTGTTGGCTACCCTAGATAACATAGTTGACTAATTGTGACAGGCAAGGCATAAAATGTTATGATTGTGAAATATAGTCGACTACCCCAAAAAACATAGTCAACTAAATGTTACAGTCAAGGCATGAATATGCCCTATAGAGTAATTGACTACCTAGGAAAGCATAGTTGACTAAACCAAATAGACTAAGTTCAAAATGATATTAGTTGATTGATATGGAGGAATCAATTGACTATAAGAGGAAAAATATTCCTTTCTTTGTCAAATAGCCAACTAGTAATTTTGATAGTAGACTACTTCAAAGAAATTTAACCGTTTAAATGCTTAAATGGATATAACGATAAAGCCTTTTAACATGTTGGAAGAAATTTGAATCATTTCTAGAAAGGAAAATCCCCTCTAATGGGTAGAAAATAGTTCCTTGATCTCAAATCCTTTATAATTAGAGGAGCTTTGCTTAATTCAAAACAAGAAGCAAGCGATTAAATCCAAGATAGAGGAAAACAGCTTGCGCTTTCCTTCTACATAGTATATAGTTATTTTTTAGAGAGAGCAAGTTAACTGGAGTCAATTTAGTGGAAGAGATCTTTGATCTTCAATAGTTTTAGAAGTGAGCAATGTTGAAAACCACTTGAGTGTGACAATCTCACCCATCTATTGCAGATCTCTTCATGTTTCATTGAGTTAAGCATCTATAGAGAAACTCTATCAACTGAGTAGTTTATGCTTTGTATTGTAATATCTGCCTATTTAGAGGCTTCTCTTGTTGTAAACCTACTTGAGATAAAAACTATATTATCATTGAGCAGAGGTAGGTCTTTATGTTTTTAGCACCATTATGGTCTCGTTTCCACCCTTGTTAACCTTAACTACAAGGTCTTGCAGTTGCATGGAAGTCATGTTGGCACCCATTAAATCCAACTAGTTTAGATTTTATAGGCACGCATGAAGTTTGACTAGTTGTAAAGGCTTTACTGGCATTCAGGGAGTCCAGTTGGTTAGTGGAATTCATTAGTGGTGGTTTAAGGTAGAGGACGTTGTGTGTGTGTCTCTTTTGTTCAAGTTTAGCAGCTTGTTTATATACTAACATCACTAACACCCTTAGATAACTATAATAACTTGAATCTTTGAGATCTTGTAGACATTTCTTTTATTATTTTCTTTCTATGGATCTACAAGTTACAAGATCTTTTAGTGTAGTTACTAAGCTATAACTATACTAACCACACTAACTATTTGGTTCAACAGTTTGGGTTTTATTATTTATTAGCTTCTTCCAATTCCAACAGCTAACCATTTATTTTAACAACTCTACTTCACTTTTACATTTACATTTTCTAAACTTTATTGTTCATTTAATATTTAACTATATGTACTTTTTTGTAGTTAGATCTATCATTGAGATTCTGGTAATTGCTCACAACTTCTTGAATCTCAACTTGATCATACATAACTACATACCTATAGCTGGTCCACATCTTGGTTACCGTTAGTGGTAGGTCCTCTCTCTCTCCCTCTCCAGCTACTACTTAAGGCACACACCACTGGTGCAATTGGGATTTACTTTTACTATTTATTTACATTTAATTACCCATTTAGTTTCTACAATTATTTGCATTCAATGTTTATATTAATTTGTTTTAACTATAGAACAACTAACCAAATGGAAAGCTATAGTGTATAACTATTTCATTTAATTACTTTCAGTTGCTATCATCTTGTTATTGGTTGTTTGTTCTCGTTGTTTATATCTATTAACTACTATCCCTTGGAGCTCTTGTTATCACATTGTTCATTTGTTTTGTACCACTGCATGTCTTATTTCAATAGTTAGGCTAATCATTCAGAATAGCTTCTTGATTAACTATTGAGCTTAATTGACTAAGCCTTTATTCTACTACATCTTGATTTTGATTATCAAGAAGGCTTAGCTTTAATTTTGGGGGAAGGGTTTTGAGATTCATTTGTCCACAGACAATGAATTAATTTCTTTCTAAGATCTTTATCCAATTCACCCCCTCTTAGGGAAGACCATAAGCGTTGACCCTATTGTTTTGATGATAACAAACACATTCAGAGTAATAATGGTATATCCATGTGTACAACATCTTTAGTAAGTTTCTTTGTATTTAAATTCTACAAACAATTGTCAACAACCAATTTTTTCTTAGTCCCTTCACCCCACCTCTTTATACCCTCTTTTAAGTCCCAAAAACTTGAACACATAACTAAACCAACCTGATACTTATCGAAATCCAAAATCCCCTCTTGTGTGTAAACTATATATATAAACTTAAAAATTAACGAGAACATTGAGATCAACATCTAACACTATATAGGCTTTAGTACTCCAATCAAACAAGATCCCTAGACTTAGGAAGCTACAACTTAATTACACATTAAATTTTATAACTAGACTCTAATGATCTATCATTCATCACACAAACTCTCTCCAATGGTCCCAATTTATGTATTGTTCCAAACTCCTAAATCCTACCTCAACCTACGACAATCAACCTTAAATATGCCAAGATTTTATTTCAGTGACCTTGGATGAATATTAATAGACAACAAAGATCAACAAATTCTTTCTTAGATCTGAACCTTCCACCCGATTCTTGATCATAATCTGTGCCCACACACCAAAATTCAACACAAAATTCCATTGTTTAACCATTTGATTAACAAAGATTCTATTTTGATGTTTATAATTAAAGTGTGTAAGAAGTTGTAGCCCAAGCAATCAAGCACCTCTCATAAAGTCCAAAATCATCAACATAACCCATCCATTGAATTTTAACCTTAAATTCCTTCATTTCTGTGCAAAGTAAGTCGAATTCCATTTTAAGCCCTCTCATTAGTTGATAAACCACAAGCTAAAACCTTATTCCAGACTAAATCTTTCAATCCATACCTCTAATCAAAGATCTAACTCTTCCATCAAATTTAGGACATCCAAATATGCCTATCCACCAAATTTCATCCCAAGCTTCCCTCATTGATTAGAAGTTATCAATTTTATATCTCCGTCATCTAAACCATACTTGATTAATTAGACCACACCACCACATTCAGAGACCCAAATGTTGGAAGGAATGAGAATTTGATTAAACATGTGTGAACCTATTACAGTTGCTAGCTAAATTAAAAAAAAAAAATCAGCCCAACCTGAGAAACAATTTATTGGTATTTTGAAATATGAATCGATCTTGCACTAAACCAAACCTGATTTTTAAGTAGATAATACCTGATGTGGAGTCCAAAATATGCTGATGTGGAGTCCAAAATATGCAGCTCATAAAGTGGTGATTCACATCCAATATCAGACCCAAATCGGCCTCCAACTAAAGATGGTGTAATTGTTTGTGTAAAAGCCAATGCAATAACATTATTTTCTACAAAACCGAGCTCCAGTCTTCTTGGAATTGATGCAAAAATGTAAATCTGAAGTTGTATGATGTTTTTCTCCAAAAACATGGTAGAGGACTGATGAAAATCAACCCTTACCATGGCTGGTTCAAAGTAGGGTTTTGGGGTGCAAAGGGAGAAGAGAAAGAGAGCAAGAATGTGGAAAGAATGGATAGTTCACTCCTTCCCTCTAAGCCCCTTATATAGAGCACTCTCCTAATTCTTTTAGGAATTAATCCAAATCAAATTTGTATTAATACATTATCTTCTTAATAGAATAGGTACTCTATACCTAAATTTAACCCATGTCACAAGACAACTTAAGTTGACATGTGACTTCTTAAACTAATTTTATTAGTAATGGGCCTAAGCCCCATTTTCCTTAATAGCTCACATATCAAAGCATTGGATGGCCACTAAGGCCTGAATATTATGTGGCATAGGACCCACAAAGGTCTCATACAAGTCTACATGGGTTCAATCCATCATTGGAAAGGGACATGCTGAATTCATTGCCTAAGGGTAGTGAACAGTTAAGCTAATCAAGTTGGGTTCAGTTTGGGCCCAACACTAAAACATAAGTGATCCTTGGGTTTAGCCAGCCTATGGAAACCCAAGGATAATAGACTTATGTAAAATAAAGTCCAACAAGTTATTAGCCCTCTAATGGTCTATTGCCCTTAACCTCTCAGCCTTAGTAATCAAAACATTACTCACAATGAATGACCTCTTCCCTGATTGAAAAATGTAGTGTTACACTCTTTGCTCAAATGGATCCTAAGATTGAAACCTTTTGCAAATCCTTTTTTATAAAATAACATAATATATGTATAAATACATTTTGCAAATACAAATTCAAGTACTGTTGAAATCAATACTAATAGTTTTAGGTTTCCATTAGAGAGAGTTTAAACCCTAATATTCACTATTTCTAACAAAATGGCCGATCCTATCACTATGATCACCTACTTGAGTAATTTCTTAAATTGTTCCAACATGCCTAGGTATTTGACCCTTGATGGATTTCGCTGGTTGGCATATCAAAAGTAGTTCAATCAAAGACCTAGTGAAGTATTATAATCAAGTCTGTGGTTAAGTGCAATTTTTGAGTTTTTACCATTTGTCTCCAAGGTCTAAGGCATAGCTAGAAATTAGTTCAAGTTTAGTGCTTCTTTTAAACACCCACTGACTATGCATGGGGCTTAACCCTAGTAATTAAGACAAGGTATTCCACCTATATGATAGTGCACCAATCAGTATTAGCCTTGTCAAGATAAACTCCCCAAGTCTATCTAATGGTTAAGATTATTCTAAACTAACATAAATCTCGTAAGATGTAGTTTAAGGAGTAATTCATAGAAACACAAAAATTTAAACATAAAACAATAATGTACATATATTATTCATATATAAATGTCTATGTACATCAATTTGATTGGATCTAAGGGCATATATTATTTAATAACTTCTACTTACACTTAAGTCCAATGAGGCATAAGAGTCTGTTTCATCCTATCTACATGTTTGTCAAATACTTTTGTGCTAGTGGCTTAGTCAATGGGTTTGTTGCATTTTTTGTTGATGCTACATTCTGAATCTAGATATCCCTTTACCAATAATCTCCCATAGATATGATACTTCATCTCGATGTACTTTGGCTTCAAGTGAGCTCTTGGCTCTTTGGCTTAACCAATGGTTCCAATGTTGTCACACAACAATGGAATGGATGATGTGCTAGATTGTATAACTCTTAATTATTGGATGAATTTTTTCATTCAACTTACTTCTTTGGCAACCTTACTTGTGGCAATGTACTCGACCTTGGTCATGGAATCTGATGTGGACCATTCTTTGTTACTTCTCTAATTGACAACACAGGATCCTAACATAAAGATGTATCTATATGTAGACATTTTATGATCTAGATCAAATTGGAAATTGGCATCTATGTAACCGATCATTTATAATGAACTACCATCAAAGACAAGATAATAGTCGTTAGTTCTTCTTAGGTGTTTTAGTATGTTTTTCACAACTGTCCAATGCTCTTGTCCTTGGTTGATTGATATTTTCTTACAACACTAACATCCTAAGCTATGCCAGGTCGAGTGTACAACATAGCATACATGGCTCTCTACAATAGAGGTATGGAGAACCTTTTTCCTATCCTCTATCTCTTTAGGGGTCTTAGGTGACATCCCTTTGTAGAGAGTGACTCCATGTTTGAAAGGAATAAATCCCTTCTTGGAATCCTACATGTTGAATCTCTTGATTATCTTGTCAATGCAAATGGACTGAGACCATCCAATCAACCACTTTGCTTTATTTCTATAGATTCGAAGTCCTAAGATATAAGAATCCTCTCCAAAATCCTTCATGGAGAATTATTGTCAAAGCCATACTTCCATTGCTGTTATCATTCTTGTGTCATTCCTAATAGTAGAATGTCATCTACATAGAGTACTAAGAATGTAACCTTATCTCCCATTGTTGTTTTCACCTGAATTTTGCTCAAAGTTAAACTATTTAACAATTGAGTCAAGCTAGATATTCCAACTCCTTGAAGTTTACTTTAATCCATGGATCTACTGAGCTTACACACCATGTGTTGTAGACCTTTGGCAACAAAGCCTTTTAGTTATTGCATATAGATATCTTTAGTAAGATCTCCATTCAAGAATGCAGTTTTGACACCCATTTTCTAAAATTTCATGATCATAATGTACAACTCTAGGCAATAATATCCTAATGGACTTTAGCATAGCCATAGGCGAGAAGGTTATTCCTTCTTTCTAAGTATAACATTTTGCTATAATTTGAGATTTGTAGTTCTCAACCTTTCCATCATGGCTTTTTTTTCTCCTATAGACTCACTTGCAACCAATCTTTTTTACCCTAGGGGCCAAGTCTATAAGAGTTCAGATTCTATTGGTGTTCATTAAGTCCATCTTGGCTTTCATGGCATCTACCCACTATAGGGAGTCTATGTCTAATATAGCTTCTATATAAGTTAGGAGGTCTTCACTATCTATGGATTTCATTAAGTAACTTTCTTGCTCATAAACGAAATGAGTAGGAGGTCCGGACGCCTGAATAGATCTAAGTTGGGTATTGGTGTTTGGAACTTGTTGGTTATCTACTACTCCTAAGCTCTCCACATTAAGAATAATTTTTTGATGACGATTGCTTAAGATGTAGTTCTCTTTTAGGAAGTAGGCATTTTGATTGGAAAATGTTTTTTTTTTTCACTTGGGTCATAGAAGAGGTACTCAATGGATTCCTTAGGGTAGCCTATGAAAAGGCAATGCATAGTTTTGGATCCTAATTTTTCCGTATATGTCTTTTTAAGATGTATTTGAAACCCTATACCTTAAAGTGTCTAACGCTTGGTTTATTGTTAGTCTAAAGCTTATATGGAGTCTTTGGAACTGACTTAGTTGGAGCCTGCTTTAACATGTAGATTGCAGTCTTTATGATACACCATTCAATTGTAGTGTAGCAGTAGAAGATAGTTGTAATATATCCGATTGTCCTTTAAGTAATCTCTAAATATGTCAGAGAGATATTCACCACCATGATTTGATTGAAGGAGTTGGATTTGTCTCAACCATTTTTCGATTTTTTGTCTGAATTCTTTGAACTGTTAAAAAGAATTTAGACTTATGTTTCATTAGGTACACGTATCCATACTGAGAATAGTCATTGATAAAAGGTTATGAAGTATTAATATGGATTACGTGTCCTAACATTTAAGGGACCACACACATCTGTATGTGTAAGGTCAAGTGTGTCTATACATCTTTTAGGCTTACCTATAAACGACCTTCTAGTCATCTTGCCTTTGGAGGGGAAGTTCATAAGTTGGTAGATTTTCTAATATGAGAAAATTTAAAAGACCATCATTCACCAATCTTGTGATTCTTTCAATGTTTATGTGGCCAAGTTGGTACTGCCATAGGTATGGGCATTGGAAAACGACTCACTTGAGCTGATTTCTACCACCTATCAATCAAGTGAAATGGAAGTGATGACACCTTTGGGAATTCCACTAAAACTCATTTTTCATTTATAGTGACTCCAAAACCCAAGGCATTGGCTAAACCCATCATGGTAAGATTCGGATGGGAGAGGGAAGGGATTAGGCACCCCTCGCCTGGATCCAATAGGCAGAGCCCACATAGGTAATTCCAAGGCAAGCATAAACATAAATATAAGTATTTAATCAATCATACTAATAACAAATAAAGCAAACTGGAATGATAATCAAACTTGAATAACAAATAAAGAGTATCCTACTTATATATATATATATATATATATATAAATTATTGATTTACACTTTTAGTTTTCTATTTTATTTTTTATATTTTTATCATCGCATATTTTTTTATATTTTTATTTTCTTTCTCTTTTTTATTTTTATTTTATTATTATTATTATTTATTTTTTGTTATTATCTTATGGGACCCTATTTGTTTATTTGTTTTAAGAATTTTTTTTATTGATTACAAGCAACTGTGATTAATGGTTTCTCAAGTTCTTCCCATGGGGTTGCTTTCCGGAGTTGTCCTTGTCATATTTGTTTTTAAAGAAAGGGTGGAGTACATAAAGACCATTCTTATGTTCTCCATAGGCAAGGAACTTGTTATTCAATTTAATTGTAATATTACTACTAAATAGGATGAAATAACCATTTGTGAGCATCGGGAAATGGCTCACTTGGGCTAATTAGGAGTCTCCATCCACCAGTCAAGTGAAATGGAAGTAATGGGACCTTTGGGAATTTCATCAAAATCATTTATCATTTTATATTGACTCCAAAAACAAGACACTGACTACACCAGTCTACGCAAGACTCGGGTGGGAGAGGGAAGGGTTAGGCACCCCTCTCTCAGGTCCAATAGGTATGGCCCACAAGGGGTTCCAAACAATCTTAAGCACAAAAGGCATAATTAATCAAGAGCATACTAATAACAAAAAGCAAACTACAAGAACGAATCAACCCAAAAGAGAATTTCCCATATCACTTTTTATTTTTTTATCATCATCATCATCATCATTATTATTATTACATAATTTTTGTTTTATTATTTTCTCCTTTCCTTTTTTATATTTTTCAATCAATTATTTATTTACTTTTTGTGTAATTTTTTTTCAATGAACCCTACTTGTATATCTACTTTATGGACTTATTATTTATATATATTTTTTATTTTTTTGAACTATATTAAAATCTTTTATACTTTTTTTAATTCACTTTTTATTATTGTTTTTGCTTTTTGTAACTTATCCTCCCCTTGTTCGAGCTTAATGAACTATCCACCCACCCTTTTTAATATATTTTATATTTTATATTTATTTATTTATCTTTACTGGATTAATTTATCCTCCACTACGCATCACTAGTTTCTCCTATTTGGCCTTTTATCCTCATATTGCTCTTATTCGATTTTCATCATTTTTTATATTCTCTTATTTATTTTTACGTTTCTTTTCTTATGACTGGATAGGTTTCTATGACCGGGGGTCTAGCATTACTAATCTTCTTCGACCTTGGTACCCCTAATGTCAAATAGGAAAATAAATCCTGCATCTCATATCACCATATCAAGAGGCTAAGCCAGACAACCATTCAACTCGAGTAGGCACATTTGAGAAATAGTAGTGCACACCACAGCCAATCAAAACAGCAATAAACAAAATGTAGCAATTTTCAATTTTGATATGATCATAACACCCATGATTTACTAATAGTAAAATAACTAAATCATTAAGCAGCAAAAGAGAAGAAAAGAAACACTACAACAATGTTGAATAAGAGAATAAAAGACAATGTCAATATGTAAGCAAAATAAATAGGATGATCCATCATCAAATTCCTTAGGTGTGAATCTTGTTCAACGTCGAGAGAATGATAAAATTTTTCAGATTATGACCGTCGGCCTTGGTTTCACTCAACTAATGAAGAAAATAGAGGGTTTGTGATTGGTTAGGGAGGTCAGAGTTGTGAATTGAGAGAAGATAAGTGATATGGGAAGATGAAGAAATTGTGGAAGGAAGAAACACACGATCGTGATAGAGGAGGATTGGTGAAGAAATGTCCGAGGAGGAAGGATTAATGCTGTTGCTAGTTTGATGTGTTGAGAGTCAAAGAAAATGTGCAATGCCAATGAATTTATCGATAGGAATTGAAAAGGGTCGGAAAAAATGGAGAAGAAAGAGGAAGGAGAAAATGACAGAAAATGGGGAGGAGAGCTTACAAGAGGGGACTTTCACAGTCGCTCTACTACTATGAAGGGGATGCTGAATAATGCCCTTCAATGGATTAGGACAATTAGGCTTTATGAAAACATAAGTTTAAGTTTATATTTAGGGGGGAGGATGTTTTCATAATTTTTGTGGTGGTTAGGGCATTTTCAAAATTTTGGATTGAAGAGGGTCAAATCAGAATTATGACCTAATGGTGAGGATTTTGGGTCAAATCATGAAGGGCTAAGATGGGTCCGAGCATACGTAGTGGTGTTGTGTGTGTAGGCCAATGAGATTATTAGAAAATGTAGTCTTTTTAAATGAGTGGGCAATTAGGGTATTTTTGTCTAAAAATTAGCTAGATGGGGTAGGTTTGGAAGGGGCTTGATTCGGTTAATTTAGAGTTTTGAATTAAAATCTTTGTGCAATTAAGAGTAAACAAGGGGATTTTTGGTTGAATTTTGACAAGATGGGGCTTTTAGGCATTCTAGATCTGGTGGTAATATCTGATTGGTTTAGGAGCTCAAGATCGTAGAAATTTAGGTCAATAAGAGGATTTTAAGTGGAATCCCAGTTCAATGAAGGGGTAAATAGGGGAATTTTGGGTTAAAACTTTGGTAGGTAGGCATTTTGAGATGTTTGGGATATGATGCTGATATCTGATTAGTTTTGGAGGGTAATGGTCATGGGAATTTATGTCAACAAGATGGTCTAAAATGAAATCTTGGTTTGATGGAGGGGTAAATGTGGTAATTTTGAGTTGAAAATTCATGGGTAGGTATTTTGTGATGTCTTGGGTCTGATGGTGGTATCCGATCTAAGGGTCGAGGTGTAAATGGAGATCGATCAGGGTCATCGGATTGCTAATGGATGGATCTAGGAGCTTGTAGTTGAAGTTTGGTTTCTACTAAACAATGTATGCCCTTAGCTCTAATAAGATTGATGTACATATACATTTATTGTAAATGAATAAAAGTACATAATTGATTTATGTTATATTTGGTGTGTTTTTGTGTAATTACCCTTCAACTGGACACTTATGAGACTCGTGTTTGTTTAGAATGTTCTCAACTGTTGGATAGACTTGGGGAAGTTTATATTGTCATGGCCGATACTAATATGCTGTCTAGTAGGTTGAGGTAGCTTGTCTTAGCTGACAGGGTTAGACCCGAAGCACATGTAGTGTTTGCTTGTTTGAAACATTGTACCTGGACCATTTTCCAGTTATGCCCTGGACCTTGGAGACTGGTGGGCAAAACTGGAAAGTTGCACCTAACCCTAGACTCGATTATGGTACTGTACTGGGTGTCGGATTGGGCTGGCTTTGATATGCCAATCAGTGAGATCCTTTGGGGGTCAAAACCTGGGTATGTTGGGGCAGTCTGAGAGTTCACTTGAGTGGGTGATCATAGTGACAGGATTAGCCCCTTTGTCGGACAAAGTGAATGATCAAGACTGCACTCTTTCTGATGGAAACCAAAACTACCGACAATCGATTTCAAACTTGTTTGAGATTTGTTTTGCAAAATATATTTCTATATATATATATATTATGTTTTATGAAAAAGGTTTTCAAAAAAGTTTTAATTCCTGGGATCCACCCAAGCAGAGAGTGCAACACTGCACCTTGCAGCCAGGGGAGAAGTCCTCCCTTGTCAATTAAGTGCTGAGAGGTTAAGTGTAAGACCATTTAGGGTTGTTACACCTGATGGGCTAATCTCACTTAAGACCATTGTCCTTGGGCCTTCATAAGATGGCTGGACTCAAGGACCATTTAGTGTAAATGTTGGGCGCATTAAGAGCCCATGCTGATAAACTCAGGGGTTCATTATGCTCTGTAGTGAATTCGGCCAGGTTTTGTCATAGAAGATAGGATGAACCCATATGGGCTTTTGTAAGGTCATTGTTGGGATCCCACGCCATACAAAGAGAGCCAAATTAGCCAGTAACTAAAAGGGGACATGAGCCTACTTGCTTAATGGGCCTAAGGCCCATAATTAATTGGATTAATTAAGAAGTCACATGGCAGCTTAAGCAGTCAAGTGACTTGGGGCGAATTTGGGTATGGATATGGGCTTAGATCAACAATAGGATAAGAGGATAACTCTTATCCACTTAGAGAGACCAGATCCAAATAAAGATTTGGATTAGGAAGCTCCTAATTGGATTAGGAGAAGCTGATCTTTAAGGCTTACAAATAGAGGGGGGGCGAACTACTCCAGACTTCACCTTTCTGCTCTTAGTTTTCTCCCTTTGCTCTTGCTGCCCAAACCCTAGTTCATCCTCCATCTGGTGACTGATCTTGATTAGTCTTGGTTTCTAATTTTTGCTAGAGAAATCAGATTTGCATCATGCTCGCATCCCTTGCTTGATCCAAGCTGTTGGATTGCGGTTCTTGCTGAAGGACTACGTTGCTGAACCAGCTTCAATTCAAGTTGCGCCATCTTCAAAGGAAGCTGGTTTTGGTGTCCTCTTTGGGTGTGAACACCACTTTGGGAGCTACTCATGTGGAATCTGGTCCGTTCGGTGCAAGAACGACCCTTAAAAAATGCAGTTTTTCTAAAACTGGGAATACGAATATCGGAAGGGTAAAATAAATTTTTGAAAGTTTGCCCGACCTTCCAGCATGGTTCGGCCATCCATATGATGGTTTTCCCCACCCTTCATTCTTTAGGTTTTTGGGTGTTGTGGCAAGATTGGAAATGTTTGATCAAGTGTTTAAGATAGATTGGGGGTTCAAGTAGCGAACCAAGCAAAAATTGGGTGTTGATAGCTGCTCCTCTTTATAGTAAAGCAACAAACTATGAAATAACAAAGTCCTGAAAGAAGCACACAGAGGTATTTGTGGAGGATAGACCTAAAAGGTGGTCGAGGTATGGAAAGAGGATGATGATAAGAAACAAAGATTCTTGTATGGCATCATTCCATTTTGTATAAACCATTTATTCTTGGAAAAGTGACCCCTTTGAAGTATCAAGGAACCTTAGAGAATCAAGGTATGTTTTCCATAAAGAAAAAGCATAGAAAACAAAGATAAAAACAACTTAACATGTGAAAAATAATTAATTTTAGCAAAGTGACCTCTCGTAGGTATCAAAAACCTCACGGAATCAGGGTATATTTTCCATAATGAATAATAGAAAAAGCAATTTATAAAGTGAAAACTATTTACTTTTGGCAAGTGACCCCTCCTAGGTATCAGGGTATATTTGTTGTAAAGGGGAAACATTTAAAAACAAGTAAACAACAACATTAAAAGAAAACTCATCATGTGAAAGCCAATTATTTTTGGCAAAGTGACCCCTCCTAGGTATCAGAAACCTTACGGAATCAGGGTATATTTTCCATAATGATGATATAGAAAACAAACAAAACATAACATTACAACCAGCTTAGGAAACTAGGTATTTCAACTTAATCACAAAAACACTCATAGATATTCTTTAGTTTTTCTTCTTTTTTCTTTTGAAAACATTTTGAAAGACTTTAGTGAAATATTTTGGAAACTTGACAGAGGTCCTATGATTGATATTGCATAATTGCTCTATGGTCAGGTGAAAAACACCCTTCAATATAATAGTTTATGCTCAAAAACTTTGGCGAAACAATCAATTAATCCAATGACATTGCAAAGTGTTGTGCTTTTAAATGCGTGAAAATATTCATTAAAATACAAATACATGATTAATATGATGTCTTAAGTTATTATTCTCACTCATGATCCTTGGGGATGATGGGGGTTTTAAAAGGTCAACACAAAAGTGCAATGGCTAAAAGAGTTTCTAGACATGCTGTCGCACGAGAAGAAATGATGAAGAACCTATTGCAAAGTTTTCATATTCATTTTCTTTCTCATCATCATTCATCATTTTTTTTATATTTACCACGATATGTTGTACTTCAATTAGAAATAAAGACATTAATGATGATAAAATGTGTGTTACTCGGCAGTGTAATAAAAAATTTTCTATGTATTGGGAAAACAATAAGAATTATGTTGTGCAATAATACAATAACACAATCATTGGTAAAAGATGTGCTATGTCATGATGCAAATAATAATCCATTGTAAGCTAGGAAATCAGCAAAAAGCATGTAATGCGTTATTTCGCAAGGGACTTTGATGCCACAAAGGACTTTAGTGTCGCAATGGACTTTGGAATACATATGATTCACATAAGGAGTTAAATGATTTTTAACTAAAATAGATGACTTCTATGCCTAATATGCATTATGCCACGACGCAAATAAAAATCCATAGTATGCAGGAAATGAGCAATGGAACATTAATATCTCAGCCACATGGGACTTTAACGCTATGAGGGACTTTGGTGTCACATGGGACTTTAGAACAAGTATACTTCAAATGAAAAACTAATGATATTTTCCTAAAAACATGACTAAAATAAGAAATTAATGATTTTTAAATAAAAAATGTTGATTTCAATACCTAGGTTGTGTTATGTTGCAAAACAAATTAGTAGAAACCATGCTATGCCATGATGTAATTATCAACAAGACACTAATATTTTAGTCATGAGTGACTTTCATGCTACAAGGGGCTGATGGCATGAGGGACTTTGATGGCATGAGTGTGAGTGTTAGAAATAACTCATTTGGGCTGAAATGGAGTTGCCACCCATCAGTTAAGGAAATGGAGGTTGTAGACACCGCATTTTTGCGCTCTTCAGTCTTTCTGTGACACTTTGAACTTCAAGCATGCTAAAACTAACCTCTCAGCCGATCTAGGGGTATTTTTGGAATTCTACAAAAGTTGAGGACTCAAGGATCCAAGACTATAGGTATGTAGAGCCTAAAAAACCAAATCCAATGACACCAAGATCACCCAAATCCAACACTGTTTACCCCTTCATCCTAAGATCCGAAGCTAAAACCAATTTCGATCATCCGATCATAGTCATTTTGACCCTGAACCACATTTCACATCAAATCATAAACCCAAAACCATAAGTATGTAAAGTTCAAAAATCCAAGTTTGACGACATCAAGATCACCCAAATCCAACACCGTTTACCCCTTCATCCTCAGACCCAAAGCCGAAACTGATTTCGATCGTCCGATCAGAGTCATTTTGATCATAAACCTCATTTCACATCAAATCCAAAATCTGAGACCATAGGTACATAAAAAAAAATAAAACCAAACCCAACGACATGAAGATCACCCGAGTCCGACACCGTTTATCCCATCATCTTAAGACCCGAAGCCAGAACTGATTCCGATCGTCTGATTGGGATCATCTTTAATTCTGAACCTCATTCCACATCAAATCAGAAATCCAGAACCATAGGTACATAGAGCCCAAAAATCCAAATCTGACAACACCAAAATCATCCAAATCCGACACCATTTACCCCTTCATCTCAAGACCCAAAGCCGGAACTGATTCCGATCGTCCAATGGGGTCATTTTGATCCTTGAACCTTATGCCATACGAAATTTGAAATCCAACCTTTTAGATGGATGGATCTCAAAATTCCGAGTCCAACAGTACCAAGATTGTCCAATTATGACATCATTATCCCCATCACTACAACTTCAAGCCTAGGGCATCCTACGACCAAAACTTCCACTCAGCCTCTAGAAGCATCTTAAAAGTCCAAGATTTAACCAGATAGAAACCTCGAATCAATAAAGCCAATCATCTAAATTTGGAATGTCCAATTTAGCTAAATTGGTGAAATCTTCCACTCTTTGTCTTTATTGATTGAGAGGATCTCTTGCAAAGATGTCTTGACAACCCATTCTCTCAATCAATCTCCCTCCAAAAACCCTTTAAACCTCAGCCATTGATCCTCTCTTGTCTCCTATCTCAGCCCTCTATTCCTCTATAAAAAAATTTATAAATACCACCCCTTTCTCACATCCTAGACACACAACTTAGCTTAGGGAGAGATCTCTACCCCATTAGCCTAGAGAATACCCCCTTCATGTTCCAAGCAGCCCCAACTCCCACAGCCATAGGTCAAGCCTACACACAATCTAACCTAGACACAAGCTAGCTTAGGGAGAGAGCTCAACTCCCACAGCCATTACCCATGTCCCAAAGCCTCCCCACTCACTCTCTAGCATCCCTAGAGTCCCTCCATATCATTTTGAAGCCAAAGAACACCCTTGGGTCGTGCCTCATTTCAAGAGAAAAAGTATGAAGCCTTCTTGAAGGAATATCAGTGTAGCAGAAATTTACAAGCATTCAGCAATCGTTCCACACCATTTGGGTTACATAATCCACATCCTTGGTCCACCAAAATGAATCAAATTTCATTATAAAGTTTGGGGATCACTCAAGGAGAATAAAGCATCCAAAGAAGTGCAATAAGAGTGGCAATCGAGGTCAATGGTTTCGGTTGCATGTTTGAAAACTATTGAACGTTACGTTTGGAGTAGTAAGGCAATCCTCGCAAGTCATTTCAAAGGTGTGTTTTCTTTATTTGAATGGATACCCTTTGTAGATCTTAGGACTGTTGGTTATAGAATTGTTTTTGAACTAATAGCTATGCATATTAATACTTATGTTTTGTGTATTTGTTTATCATAATAAGATACTAGTTTTTTTTTTATCCTCTTAGCAATTGGTCCCACCATTGAAAGTTTGTATTAGAACCATTTTACATCCCATGATAAGTCCTCTCATTCACTTGCATCAAACATTTATGTCCATACTTCATGGAAGTCCACCACATGGTAGATAAAGATGTATTAGATGCCCTCACCATTCATACCATGCATAAACATTTAGTAATAGGACATGCAATCTCACAAGCCAGTGATTTCATTCCAAATCTATCCATCCATGGTCACCATTCATGTCCTCACCATTCATACCATGCATCAAACATTAATCTCACAAGTCAATGAGTTCATTCCAAATCCCTCCATCCATGATCACCATTCACATAGTCATTGCATACTTAGGCACACAGTCCAATACATGTTTTAGACTATATGTATATCTACTTTTTTATATTGCTTCTCACAATTCCAACATATGTAGCTAGCTAGTTTCAGTAGTTTTCAAATCTTTGTCTTAATTTGTTAATTAGTCTTTTGTTGACTTAGTCCTTTTTCTTTCAATTTGGTAATTGTTTGGATCATTAGTTTAGTTAAATAATTTTTTTATCCATCCTTTTCTTAATTGCTTTTCTCCTTTCTAGCATTATCTTGTTCTTTATGGATAAACCTTTTTTTTTTCTGCTATTAGTTTGCTAATTTATCTTCTTAAGCCCAAATTTATTAAATCTTCCTTGGAATATTGGTGAAGTAGAGGCCGGTTCAACCAGGCATATGTGGGGTGCCTAACACCTTCCCACACCATACCTTAGTCCCCGGACCCTATGAATCTCATCCCCATTGGGCAATGAGTCACCAATAAAACAAATTGTTTTTCTTGAAAAATCCTGGGTTTTCCTAAATTCCCAATTCCAAAAATTTAGGTGGCAACTCCAAACTCCATATCCATAACCATCCCCCCTAGCTCGGGTAGCCACAGATTGCGACTCCACTGGGAATTTTCTAAGAGGACCAAACTCAAAAAATCGAGTACCAAGGATATTTAATTAATTTTGTACACATGTTGCACACACATCACTCATGTTGAATTGCATTTTGTCATTCTGACTCAAGTATAGACGGTCCCTGGTATGATTGCTTAGGGGTAACCGTCCTAGAAAGAGGAGGACCCTTCTCTCTTACTTCCGGTATACCCAACCACCTCTTGAATAAGGTTGGTGGTTCTAGATAAACAAGGTGAGGCCTCAACAACATACTCAAAACTTGTCTTGAGGTATATGAGCAGCCCGACCCGACTGAGGTTCCCCTACACCCCTTAGGAGTCTATAGAAACAAACCCAAGCCCTTGCATGTAGAGCCCTAGCAACTACCCTTAGGAGTCCCAACTAGGCATTTTAGTGCATTGGTACTTATTTGCATTTGTCTTTCACTTACACTTAGTTTTTGTTGTCTTGCATTTCTCTTTTTGTTGCATTTGTATTCTTGTTTTTGTCATTGCTTAAGCAAGCGGGTAGGAGCAGTTGTGTGTCCACTCAGGTACAATTCTTCCTTTTCTTTCAAATAAAAGCATGCACAACCAAAACCCATGGCTACAACCCAAGGTCAACCTAACCCAAGTATGGACTTCTCCCAATACATAAGGTTTATCGAACAGATGTGCCAGAACCAAATGGATAAATTCCAAACTCAAATAAATCTATTTAAGAGTCAAGTCAGACAGCTCCGACCCAATGACCAAGACCAAACCAACCAGGGGCAAAGCATTCAAGCCCAACCATCATGGGCTACATCTATGCTAGTCCAACCCAACCAGGGGCAATATAGCCAAGCCCAAACTTCATGGTCCCCATGCTTGTCAATTCAGCCCAACTACGGGAAAATCATTCAAGCCTAACCTTCATGGGTCTCATCTATGCTAATCCAACCAAACCAAGGTCAATACAGCCAGACCCAACCATCGTGGGTCACATCTATACCAGTCCAACCCAACCAAGAACAATACAATTAGACCAAACCATTATGGGCCACATCTATGCCAGTTCAACCCAACCAGGGGAAAAATACACAGGCTCAACCATCATGGACCTTAGTTCAACCAAACCAAGGGCAACACACCCAAGTCCAAACTTTATGGACCTTAACCATGCCAGCTCAGCCCAACCAAGGGCAATACAATCAAGCTCAACTTTCACAAGCCCCGTCTATGCCAATTCAGCCTATTCAAGGCCATCCAAGGCAGGCCCAACCATCATGGGCCATAATTTCAACGCAACCCATCCAAGGGTATTCTTGCCCAACCCATCCCTCACCAATGCCAGTCTAGTCAAACCAAGTCCAGGTCCCACTGCAAGGGTCAACAATAGCCCAACCAATCTAGACCCAAACACCCTGGTACTTTGTTCCAATACGTCCACCAACCCAAAATTCCATACAAGGGGCAACATTCTTGCCTGTGACCCCAATTGACACAGGGTTGGACCAACGGTTAGACCACATAGAGCAAAGGCTAAGCAAGTTGCAAGGTAACAACCTAGACTTACCTTGACTTGACTACTGGACATAGGCTACCTCCAGGCTTTAAGTGGCCTAACATGAACATATACGATGGGACTGGGTTCCCAAGAGCCCACATTAGAATGTATTAGTAAATACTAAGGCCCATGGGCATAACTGATGAGCTTCTAGCCCAATCATTCTTAAGGAACCTAACTGGACCTGCCGCAACTTGGTTAATGAACACTGACCCTAGCCTAGTAAAGACTTGGCCAAGTCTAGTTGATGCATTTGTAAACCACTACTCGTATAACACAGACATCCTATTGTCAAGGCGTAAACTAGAATTGGTCAAGTAAGGACCAAAAGAATCATTCATAAACTTCATAGCTAGGTGGAGGGCCCAAGCAGCCCAAGTCATTAAGAGGCCTTGTGAGGGAGACCAAATTTCAATGGTCTTAAAGAGTTTGAATAAAGAATATGCTAGCAGGTTGACTCTGACTTATCATCATACTTTTCAAGCCCTATTTTGTGCAGGTTGCCAAGTAGAAGATTCTCTCATAGCCGGTAATGCATTCACCATCAAATTATCACCAACAATTGACATCTCATCTGACAATGAGCACATCATAGATGTTGAGTTGTTAGAAATCGAGATGGACCAACTAGGGAATAAGCTTCAAACTCAAGCAACAATCTATATTGCATCAACTCCAAACAGTCAACCTCAACAAGCAATTTGTGAGGATAAGTCAACTTAAGCCCTAGAAGACAAGCATCAAGTCAATCCTCAAGGCCCAACAAAAGAGCAACAAGCCCTACCAAGTCGTCAAGTCAACACCTTACAACAAAAGAGTCAACCATTTGATCCCACCAAGTACATTAGGCCTATCTAGTCTATGAAGGTGTTATCAATAGCCAAGGAAGATAAGGCTTTTGATTCGACAAAACTCATTAAGCCAATTCAGAGGTCAAGAGAAGAACCCCCCTAAAATGGTAACATGCATTATCACTATGATGTAGTAGAAAACTGAAGAAGATCAACCTTTCGATCCAATTCAATTCATCAAGCCCATAAAGTAGATAGACATCAACAAACCAGTTCAAAAAGAAGAACATAATGTGCAAACCAACCAACTAGACTTAGAACAAGGTTCTATTGCCTTAATTCAAGTGATTCCCACAAACCAGGGGCAAGAAAATCTTAGTATAGGTCTAGACTAGGGGAATGTTCTGCTCTAGAATCTCAACAGGCCACCTCTAAATTTGACATAGGAGATTGGCATGGTATGAAGCAAGACGTAGAAATTTGGCATGCTAGAAGGCAATTGGAGCAAGACTCAAATTGGGTCAATCAGGACATCATCACTAAATCAGAAGGCTGACATGTTGCATGGTAAGAAAAGCTAGAGCCGAAGCAAGTTGACCTAGAGCCCATCTCAAATATAGACACGGAAGACTAGCATGACACAGGGCAAATAAATCAACAACCTCAACAGAACAATCCAGAGCCTAACCATGTCATAGAAATAAAAGATTGGCAGGGCAAAAGACTAGGAAAGAGAAGACAAAATTGGGTTGACTAAGACTCAACCATTGGCAAAGAACCAGAAGGCAGGAAACATCAAGGGTGGGTCAACCATGACCCTAATTAGCCTAACTTGGGGGTTACTGATGACTTAAGTCTAGAGATGCAACATGGAAGCCATCAGGATGCAGAACAAGCTAGCCATGAATTATATTGGTCCAATCTTGAGCCCATCTATTACCTAGAAGCAGAAGAAATGACCCTGCATCTCCTACAAGATATTAAGCAAATCAAGCTTCTCCTAGGATGGACCGACTCAAATCTTGTTAATAACATGAACATCATGGTAGAACTCTTGGACCATCCACATGGTATGCCTCTCAAACCTCTTGACCCACTATGGGTGACTCCTAAGTCCATCATTGATCAAGGCCCAAGTCTAAGGCCTTAAAACTCTTTACAACTGCCTCAACAAGGATGTTTGCTTCTTGACCCATTTTCGGGTAATTGTTTAGTAGGCATTGATGCACTATGGGCTTGCCCTAAGCCCACATTTGACTTTGGCTTGAGCCAAGGGCCTCATAATTTTTCACAATCACTCTGTTCACCCAATCCACCATGGGCTAGTCTTGAGCTCACATTTGACTTCGGCCCTAGTCTAGGGCCTTAGAATTTATTACAACAACTTGACTTGTTGGATCCACCATGGGTTGGACTTAAACCCACATTTGTTTATGGCTCAATCAAATGGCCTTACAATTTTTCAGAACTGCTTGACTCACCATGGGCTAATCTTCAGCCCACCTCAGGCATAGGCCTAAATCTATGGCCACACAACTTCCAGCTACATCAGAACTTTAAGCAAAACTTCCTTTGTTCAAGCATGAACCAGTCCGACCAAGGATCCGTTACTGACTTAAGGCCCATGTCTGGAGCCTTCACATGTTTTGCAAGATGAAAACACTACTAGTCAAAGAAAACATCATGATCCAACTAGATTAGCGTCACCCAATACATCAACACTCTCAATCAAGCAAAATACAAAGTCATGCATGATCCCCGTTTCTGGTGATTGTTTCTCATCTTTACTTTCATCCCTTTATGTGGCCTAGTCAAAAACTTTCATATTCAAATTATTTTTTCTTCACTGCTTTTCCCCATCACTTATACACTTAATTCAATTAGGATCCCCCATTAGATATAATAAGTCAACTATTCCTCCAAGTACATTCATCTTCAACCTTAGAGACTCATTTCTTGATTTAAAGTGCATGAATTTCCTCAAGCATTCCTCTTTGGGGTTCTTTATCTTAATCTTTGATCCAAGTGGTTACCATCTTTCAAAAGGGGATAGTTTCTCTTAGCATTGTTTTTTTAAAATGAAAACAAAAAAAAAAATCAAATATTTTCTTAAAAACCAAAAAAAATCAAAAAGTTTCATAATACAAAAAATTAAAAAATTCAAAATCCAAAATCCAAAATCCAAAATTCTCTAAAACCAAAAAATCAAAAACTTCAAAAATCCAAAAAAGAGTTTTCATTCATCTATTTCCAAAAAGGAAGTCGGGATTTCATTGTCTCTGGAAGCAAGGTTTAAGCAAAGGAATTAATTGGCACTAAAGCACATTTAGAAGGATTTGACCTATTGACATGCAGAGCTAAATTGCATACTCAAGATCAAATGGATCCAAGAAATGTTGAAGTCTATGACTCTCTACCAGGGAAAGTTGGTCAGTGTTGGAATCACGACAAGAACAAAAGTGCATCATCACCGATCACCATTAGCACACTCATCATCTGATCAACACTTGGTATATCGTCAATCATCAGTCTAGACCACAACATGGAAAGTCACTAGCATGACAAGGCACCATGATCCGCATCATGCCAAGACATCTGATCAGAATGTTAGATCAACATTGTGAGATCCTCAACGTGACAAATCAACCTATCAACTCTTAGTGTAACTCCTCAGGATGACATCTCAATAAAACCATATCCAGCAAGTGCTAAGCGTGTCATCAATTCAAGTGTGAATGGAATTCCTAAGCTCAAAGTGCTTAGAAAAATGAAAAAAAAAAGAGAAAAAAAGAATAAAAAAGAAAAGGAAAAAGAAAAAGAGAAAAAAGAAAGAAAAAAATGGAAGATTATCTATCAAAATTTTATAAGATATATATGACAGGTGCCAACATTCATTAGTATTTTATAAGGCCTATAGTGATGGATGCTATATCCAATAGTAAAAACAATCTAGAGATAGGATTTTGACCATTGGTAAATATGGTCGGTTGGTATTTGAAAAGACGTATAGTAACCAATGTAAATATCCGTTAGTAAAAAGAATTTATACCATCAGATTATGACCATTAATAAATATATTCATCAGTATATGTACATTTTTTTTGTAGTGATTGTTCGATCAGTTATTCTAATTAAAATAATCGTTCTCAGGGATGGTCAGGGCTAAGAGATTTGGAATCTGTAATGGTGCTAATGTTATTGATGTTGTCCGATTCGAGGTGTGCTTAACCGAAGCCGTAACCAGATAACATCTTGCCAACTAGACGAGGCCGAGGTGGAAGGATGAAGTCGTGCACCAAGGTAATCTACAACCACAGAGAGAATCAGAGGTTTGAGGTGTTGTTCCCTAGGAAGGCACTTTGATGCTCAAGTCAGTAACAAGAGTTGAAAGCAATTAGGATGAGTTGTAAAGGGTGAACTAGTTCGAACTGAGGAGATCAATTTAAGAGCAAGAGTGTAGAGAATTTAGGAGCAAAAGTCCTTTACCTTGAGGGGGAGATGCCTTTAAATAAGCAAGTGCCTGTGTTGTCGGGACGAGGCTGCTCGTTAAGGTTCTTGAGAAGCTCTACCCTCCCCAATGGAGGCACATCACCTTGTATGTGTAGGACTTTGCTTCCTTTTGAGGTCTTCAATCATGCGGCCACAAAGGTGTGTGTTGATGTGATATGAAGACATTGGCCACAAAAGCTAACTCATGGTAGCTTTGGCCAGATAGGGCACCATGTTAGATAGTATATGCCCTTTGCTCCAATTAGATTGATGTACATAAACATTTAACTATAAATGAATGGAGTACATTATTGTTTCATGTTGATACTTGTCTGTTTTGTATGAATTACTCCTTAAATTGGAAACTTACGAGACTCGTGTTAGTTTATTAAAATGTCATCAGCCATTGGATAGACTTGGGGAGTTTGTCCTAAAAAGGTTGACACTGGTGTGCTACCGAACTAGTGGAGCAGCTTGTCCCCAAGCTCAACTTGTGGGTGTTTTGAAGAAACACTGAACCCGAACCAATTTCCAGTTATGCCTTGGACCTTGGAGATAGATGGGCAAAAATGGAAAGTTACTCATAACCACAAACTAGATTATGATACTACAATAGGTAGTGAACCGGGCTGCCTTTGATGTGGCAACTAGTGAGATCCATCAGGGTTCAAAATATCTGGGCATGTTGGGGAAGTTTGGGAAATTACTTGAGTGGGTGATCATTGTGATAGAATCAACCCCTTTGTCAGACAAAGTGAATATCAGGCTTTGCACTTTTTCTAATGGAAACCTAAACTATCGGTAGTGGATTTCATCTGTGTTTAAAATATGATTTGCAAAATGTATTTATATATTATATTATTATTTTATGTAAAGTTTGCAAAAGGTTTTAATCCCAGGATCCATCTGAGCAGAGAGTGTAACACTGTATCTTGCAGTTAGGGGAGAGGTTCTTCCCTATGGGTAGTGTTCTGATGATTATGGGCCGAGAGGTTAAGTGTAAGAGACCATTACAAGGCTAATTACCTGATGGGATTTATCTCACATAAGTCGATTATCCTTGGGTCTACATAGGGTGGTAGAATCCAAGAATCATTTAGGTGTAAATGTTTGGCCCAAACTAAGCCCAAGCTGATTTGGTCAAGGGTTCACTGCCCTGAGCAGTGAATTCGGCTTAATCTCTTTCAGAGGTGGAGCCGAACCCTTATGGACTTGTGTGAGACCTTTGTGGTGTCCCATGCCATACAATATCAGGCCTAAATTGGCCATGCAACACCTAAGGACGTGAACCATTAAAGAAAATGGGCCTAAGGCCCATTACTAATGTGATTAGTTAAGTGGTCACATGACAATGGGCATGGTTTTGGGCATGGCCACCTATCCTCTTAAGAGGATAATGCTTATCAATTAAAAGAGTTCAGATCCAAATCAGATTTGGATAATCTCCTAATTAGATTGGGAGAGTGCTCCATAAAAAGATTAAGAGGAGAATGGATGAACTAGACTTGTTCACTTCACTCTCTTGCTCTCTCTCTCTCCTCTTCTCTATTGTCTCCTAGAAACCCTAGTTCGACCTAGGCATTGAAAGGACCAAATTTGATCAGTCTTCCCACTGTTTTTTTTTTTGCAAGAAAAATGTTGGGGAAATCAGGCTCACAAATCCCATTCGACCCAAGCTAGTTGGATACCAGTTTTGCAAAAATAGTATTGCTGAATCAACTTCTCATATATATTGCACTATCTTTAGTTGGAGGCCAGTTCTGGGACTGATATTGGGCATGAACTACCACTCTAGAAGCTGCAATTTGTGGACTCCTTATCAAGTACAATCAAATTTAGTTTTGGTTTCAAATCTAGTCCGATTTAGTACAAGACTGATCTAGAAATTTTAGATTTCAAAATCTCTAGGAAACCGGTTCCTAGGTTGGGTTAGAAAATTTTTAAGATTTGGCCAGCCATTAAACATGGTTCGTCCTTCCATAATTTGGTTTCTAACCCTTCCAACACAGTGCCCAAACTCCACTCACCTAGTTCTAAAGTCGAGCAAGGAAGTGCTCGGCTATGGTGGAGAGGGAGAGCTTCTGGAGTCCTCAGTTGAAGAACTTTAATCAATTTTTGCTGGTCAAACCATGTCGATGGATCAGACCGGACTGGTTAGCCCATCATTTATATGGGCTAGTCATTGCGTCATTTTGTCTTCTCGAGGTTACGGGTATGTGGTGCACGATGGTGCATCTGGGCCATTGGTTAGGTTCAATCTTGGGCTGTTGCCTGCCTCTATATAAGGAGGAGGGGCAATCCATTTACTTTGTCATTTTGAGTAGAGGTGAACTTGGAAGTTTAACTGGTGCTTAGTCTTGGTTTGGTGCTTCAGGTGCTCAACATTTCTTGCTTCAGTAAGATGTCTTTCTCTTCATCCTTTTCTTAATTTTCTTCACATTCTAGTAGTTCTTCTAGTAGTGAGTTTGATTCGGGGCCTCAGCTAGAGGTTTCCATGCTTACGGTCCTTGATACCAACATCAACATGACCAAGCTCAAGGGACATGAAGGTGATGAGGGAGCCATGGTCGTGGAGGCTGAGGTTCCTCGGGTGGCTGACCTCGGAGATGTTGATGAGGCTAACATGGATATAGTGTCTGAGGAGGAGCCAGACACTCCTCAAAGATTTGGCGTCCACTTCACTACAACCCCATGTTGCTTAACGCCCGGGAACATGGTCTGAATTAGGGATGGATTTTGCATTCCCAAGGATTATGAGTTGAGGTGTGCTGGGATAGGTGAATGGGTGACTCCGGCTCAGTTGGGTGAACTTTGCGTTTATGAACACAACCTGATAGTCCGGCTGAGGTTTCCCCTTGATTCATGCATCGCAACAGTGTTAAGGTGGCACCACATCTGGCCTATTCAATTAATGCCAAACTCTTTTATGTACCTTGTTGAGTTTCTCTACTACTGTACCATCCACAATGTAGATATCACCTTGCCCATGTTTACATACTTTTTGCAGCTAAAGAAAGCACTAGTAGGGCTACTACTATTTCTCAGTTCGATCGAACAACAAGGTGGTCATCAGAGTCCCTTCTTTGGTCAATAACTATATGGAGGGGTTTTTTTTTGTGTGTCATCAAGGGGGCTGGTTGTTCCCTACCAAACTGTTAGTCCTAAAGAACAAGGTGAATGCCCTAACTAAGGCCGATCTATTCAATGTAGAGGTGGTGGCCATATGGTGGATAATAAGAGTGCACATCCAAGAATACACCTCTTCTATGATTTTGGTCTAAGGTGGGCTGATGGAGCCCCTGGTTGGATTGTATTGACCTAGTGTAAGTTCCCTTTTTTTCCTTTGGCTTCGAATGATTGACGTGCCTTTTGTTGTTGTAGATCCAATAATGGTTGTTACCAAGGAAGAGAGGGTTAGGTGCATGCAGGCCATGACACAAAGGAGGACAACGGATCAGTCATCGGGTGCGTTCTCACAGCAGCAATGTTCTGGCGAGACAACTCCTTGGCAATGGAAGAGGCTGGCGTCAGTGAAAGGAGAAGTCATGGAGATCGACTCGGAGGAGGTGCCTTCTCATCGTGTTCAACTATAGCTAACTCCCTGGGGGAGCCTTGAGGGTCAGGTCCCACCAGCTCAAGTGGAGGAGGAGGTTGGGATCCATTGGTCAAACTAGAGTGTTCGTTTGGGAGACACTTTGGAGACTAAAGGCATCCTCGAGCTGTTGGCTCAAAGTATCCTCCTACCAGAGATCTAGAGGGAGGTCTATGGCCATATGAATAGGGTCCTCAAGAGTGCTGCCATCCGTGACACGGTAGTGGTACAACTCTATCTTTTCTGCCCTCCTCTTTCATTTTCTTCTTTTCTCTGTTTATTGAACTCTTAGATGTAGTGCAAGAAGTCTGTGCAGTGACAACCTTGGTCGACTGAGATGCGTGGCCTCTAGAAGCTATCTGAGGCCATGGAGATAGAGAATTCCCATTTGAAGGCCAAGCTGGCCACATTGAAGAAGGTCGTGGTGGACAAGGGTGACGGCCTAAAGATGTTGAGGAGCCACGTGAACGATCTATGGGATGCTTGGAGAAAGGCTAGGAAGGTGGCTGAGGAAGCCGAGGCAAAGCTAGCTAGGCGAAGGAGGAGGCAGTCGCCAAGTACAAGGCATCTAAGGAATTCTAGAGCAAGCTCAATGACTATGCTATAGACTCCTAGCGGATCGGGTTTTCTCAGTGCAAAAGGATGGTCTTGTGCCTGTGCACCGAGCTAGCTCCCATGGTGGAAGGGTTTGGTGCTTTGGAACCCAAGGAGGTGACTAGGGAGCAATCCACCAGACCTACTAACACCATGACTGTGTCCGAGGAGCAAGCCTAAATTGACACTGTCACCACCGACAAGTGATGATCATGGTACTTTATTTCTTTTTTTACTGTCTTTGATGTATAGCTTGGGATGTTGAGCTCTTTACTTTGTAAAAAAGCTTATTGAAATGAATGGAAATTGACGTTTTTGGCTTCAACACTGTGCGTCCTTCTTACTGTTTTCTTTTGTTGTTCGTATTGGATTGGGGACATCCTCAATATTTGACTAGCCGAGGACATAAGACACTCATGTCCTTGGCAAAAATTTTCATCCTGAGACCACGTCTGGTCATACTGGCCGAGGTGCTTCCAAGGTCTCAAAGGTCTCAACAAGGAGCTCGATGGCACCTGGTCTCATGGAGCCTATGCTCCTTGGCCAAGTCAACCATGGTCCTCGATTGTCTCTGCTCCAATGTAGGGTCGGATGGGTGCCTGGGTGTCTTCAGCTCCATGGGCCATTGTTGACTCCGACAAGCAAAGTTCGGATGCCACCCTCTGGACATGTGTGGTAGGGGCATTGTTCCCGCTACATTGTTAGTCCAAGCTAACGTTGGAACTTAGTCATTACCATCTGGCTAGGTCCTTGTGTGTGTGCGGTCCTCGGTTGTTAAAGTTTGGTTGGGCCTTAGTGTGTTGTGTGTAATTGTGTGGTGCTTGCTCAGTTTATTATGGAATATTTTATTATTTCAAGTGCAAAGTACAAATGGCTCAGCGCTGGCTACTGAAAGTACATTCTCAAATTACTCGTATTCTAACTCTTCGGTGTTGGCCTACCTTTGAGGTCTTCTAGCTTGTAGGAGCTCAGTCCAAGTACTTTGGTGACTCTTAGTTGGGTCTGAGCTAGCCTTCACCTGGTTTAGACACAATGACCTTGTAGATGATTAGGTAGACTGTCTTGAACTTTCTTTAGTGGACCTTAGCGTCATAGTACATAGCCAATCTCTATTGGTATGCCACCATTCTAACTTATGCTCGGTCTCTATTTTCTTCTAAAAGGTCCAACTTAGCTTGGAGGTCTTTGTCATTAGTCTCTTCATTGTAGAGCACGATTTAGAGGATGGGGATCCAATCTTCGTGGGGATCAACACCTCAGCTCCAAACACTAGGATGAACAGGTTTCTCTGGTGGTAGTTCTTGGTGTAGTTTGGTAAGTGCAAAGAATACTTAGAAGTTCTTCTACCCACCTACCCTTGGCCTTATCAAGCCTCATCTTCAGGCCACACAGCAAGGTGCAGTTGGTAACTTTGGTCTGTCAGTTACTCTAAGGTTGGTGCATTTCCATTGTGCAATAATCTCTCCCATGCTCAACGCAGTATGCTTCAAACTTCTTGTCTATGAACTACAATTTGTTGCTAGTAATGATCACCTAAGGGATGCCGAAGCGACAAATGATGTTCCTCCACAAGAAACCCTAGGTGTTTAAGCGGTGATCTGGGCTAGGGGCTTAGCCTCGGACCACTTGGTGAAGTAGTCTACGGTGATGAGAAGGAACTTCTTTTGTCTGATAATGGTGGAAAAGCCACTGATGATGTTCAAGCCCCATTGGACAAAGGGCCATGAACTAGGGATCAGTGTTAGTGGGACCGTTGGCTAGTGGAGCAAGTTTGAGTATCTCTTGCAATGGTCTCACCTCTATACAAGATGAGTTGTGTCCTTCATGGTTGGCCAAAAGTAGCCTTGTTGGAGGGATTTGTACGCTAAGGTTTGGGCATCGAGGTGGTCATCGCAGATGCCTTTGTGTATTTCCCTGAGGACATAATCGGCTTCAACCAAAGGGAGACACTTCTGGTATAGTTGGGTGTGTGATTTTCGATAGAGTTGACCCCAGATGATGCAGTATCGGGTTGCTTTGTGAGTAAGTTTTTTGGCCTCAGCTCGGTCCTCGGGTAGAGTGTTGTTTTGGAGATACTACACGATGGGGTCCATCCAAGACAACTCTTACTGCACTGGGAAGCACAGAGATGTTGGGGTGAGCCAGGGTGTCCATCCGAACTGTGCTTCTGAGGTCATTCCATTGTGAGCTCGCGAGCTTGGATAGGGGCATCTACTTGAAGGTTCTCGGCTCTCGGTATTTGTTGTATGGCGAAGTGTTTGAACTATCCAATGAGCTCCTCTACCTTTTGTAGATAGCTTGCCATAGTGGGTTCACGTGCTTTGAATTTCCTATTCACCTGGATCACTACTAATTGGCAGTCGTTGAAGGCTCTAACCCGTGTTGCCCTAACTTCTTAAGCAAGGCAGAGTTCGGCTATGAGGGTTTCATACTCCACCTCCTTGTTGGAGGCATTGAACTCGAACCGAAGGGCATACTTTAGAATGATGTTGTTTGGCCCAAAGAGAATGAGGCCAACACCACTCCTTTGTTGGTTAGATAACCCATCCACATGCAACGTCCAAGTTAGAGGTGCCTCGACTGGATCTACGACCAAGAACGTACACTCGGCAAGAAATTCGACCAAGGCTTATGCTTTTATTGCAAGCCGAGGAGCATAGTCAAAGTCAATTTTTTTGAGCTCTGTGCTCCATTTTACTAGCCACCCTGACGTTTTAGGATTTTGTAGTATCTACTTTAGGGGTTGGTTGGTCAAGATGTTGATGTGCACCTAGAAGTAGGGCTAGAGCTTCCTTGCCGTGGTGATGAGGGCTAGGGTGACCTCTAGATCCAAGTATCTTGTTTTAGCGTTTGTGAGGACTTTGCTAGTGTAGTAAATCAGCTTTTGGACCTCGTAATCTTCCTTGACTACAACCAATCTGACCACCTCATTGTTGGATGAAAGGTATAGCAAAAGCTAGTCTCCTGACCATTGCTAGAAGTCTTTTACCTTCTCCAAGGCTTTAATGAAAGGGAGAGAGCGGATTGTAGACTTTGACATGAATCGATTGAGGCTGGTGACACGTCATGTGAAGTGTTGTATTTCTTTCTGTGTCTGCAAAGGGTGCATGTCCAGGATGGCCTGGATTTTCTCTGGAATAACCTCGAGCCCCCTCTACATCACCATGAAGTTGAGAAATTTATCGAAGCTAATGCCGAAGGTGCACTTAGTAGGATTAAGTTTCATGTCGTACTATTTGAGGATGCCAAAGACTTCTTCCAGGTCAGCTAGGTGGCTTGCGGCCTTCTATCTCTTAACCAGCATGTCGTTGACATATGCTAACACATTTTGGCTAAGATGATCTTTGAACATTCTGTTTACCAGCCTTTCGTAGGTTGCACCAACATTTTTGAGGCCGAAGGGCATCACTCTATAGTAGTAGAGTCCTCAGTCGGTGATGAAGGTAGTCTTCTCTCGATTGTTGGGGTGCATCTTGATTTTGTTATAGCTTGAGGAGGTGTCCATGAAGCTCAGCAACTCGTGTCCTATTGTTGCATAGATGAGATGACTTGTCCTTAGTAGGGGGAAGATTTCCTTCAGGCAAGCTTGATTTAGGGCAGTGAAGTTGATGGAGATCCTCCATATTCCATTAGAGCCTTCTTCACCATCACCACATTCATGAGACAGTCTAGGTAAGTCACCTCCCTAATGAAGACCGCATCTAGGAGTTTCTATAACTCTTCATTAATCACCTATCACTTTTCAAAGGTGAAGCTCCTCTTCTTCAGCCTTATAAGTCGGTAGCGGGAGTCGATGTTGAGCCGATGGGTTTTGACCTTGGGATTGATCCCCAACATATCTTTTGCAGACCAAGGAAAAACATCTGCCTTAGTTCTCAAAAAATAGACAATTTTATCCCAAAGCCTATCTTCTAGTATGGAGCCTACTTGAGTGGTTTTCTTTGAGTCACTGTCAAATAGTAGTACCTAAGCCAAACCTTCCATAGGCTGACCGTGTTGGGTGCAGAGCTTGTCCCAGAGGTCAAAGCCATAAGTGGTAAGAGCCTCCCCGATAGGGGCATTTCCCTTGTAGGCCGCCACACAGCACTACCTCATTGTGCATTGGTTTCCTCGAGTGATGCCTACACTGTACTCGATTCAAAACTTTATCTCCAGGTGGTATGTTGAGACCGAGGCACACAACGCATTTAAAGTTGGTTGCCCAATGATGACATTATAGGAAGAGCTGACCTTGATGACTAGGAAGTTGACCATGATAATGCTCGTCATTGATCTGTTGCCTTTAGTCATCGAGAGGGTGACCTTCCCCTCTGGTATGAGTAAATGTCCAGATAATCCTACCAAGGGGGTGTTCATGGGCTTCTTTCCTTGTCTTGGAATACTTCCTCGAAGATTATGTCTACCAAGCTCCCTGTGTTGATGAGGACTCGATACACGTTGGTGATCTCTATTGTTATTACTAAGGTGTTGTTGTTTAGTGTATGTATTACCTTTAGGTCCTCATCAATGAAGGTGATTAGGGTGTCTAGCTTCATGCTCTTTGTTGTTCGGTTGTCGACCTGATTTATCCTAGCATAGGCCTTCCAGGTTGAGGAGCTCTCCACCCAAAGTTGATCTACCTAATATGATGGCGATAACTCCAGATGGGAGGTCTCGGTTTGCAAGCGTGTCAGCATGGCCACGGTTATCTCTGTGGCCCCCTCGTTGTTGCTCGTCCACGAATCCACCGAGGTACCCTCATTGGACCAGGTCCTCCAGATGGTTCTGGAGATCTCGACAGCTCTCAGGGTTGTGGCCATGGTCTTGGTGGAACTCGCAATACTTGTCCCAACTTCTTTTATTGCCTTGGAACTTCATCTTCTCCAGTGACCGAATGAAGCAACGATTGTGGATCTACATCAGCATGTCGGTCCATGTCATGTTAAGGAGGGTGGTGAAGTTTTTGAATGTGGGAGGTGGAGTCCTCTATCTGCGATCTCCGTAGTGATCCAATCTCTTACTGTCGTAGTCGGCTCTCCTGTTGTCTCTATCTCAATGTTTTCGATCATGTCAGGCCTCCTCTGCCTGCCTACATTGCTCTTAAGCTTCTTCAGCATTCATATACTTCTGTACATGTGTCATGAGCTTGGTTAGGGTGGTAAGAGGGTTCTTCTACTAAAAGAAGTTGAAACTGGATGACCATAGTCTATTTGTGATGGCTATGGTGACTACGGATTGATCTAGGCATTGGACCTAGAGGGTCTTGATGTTAAACCTCACCAAGAACTCCCAAAATGTCACGCCTTCTTTCTGTCGCACCTACATGAGGGTGGCCAAGGTTTTCCAATGCCGACAGCTACTCGTGAACTGGGCCAGGAGCTATTTTTCAAACTACTCCCAAGAGGCAATTGACTATTGATTGAGGGTGGCGTACCAAGTCCAAGCTACACCCGGGAGGATTGCGGCGAAGGCCTTGCACATGATACCCACGGACGATTCGTGTAGCATCATAACAGATTTGAACCCCTCCGACCAGGTTTTGCACATTCTAACCCTAAGAGCCACCTAACTTCTCATCTTCACCATTCAGCCTTTAGCCATTAAATCTCAGCCTTACATAATATTGGGTGCCTTCTCATTTTCTTATCAGCCTTAGGATCACCCTAGAACCATACCAACCCTACATTCTAAATCCTAGGGCACCCATATTTTTGCTAAAACCCAGCTGTCGCCCCCCTCTTTCTCTCTATTCCCAGTTGTGTCCACCCTTCTCTATTAAAAGGACCCCAGGGGCCCTGTAGAAGGTGTTGGTCAATTCACCCATTTAACAAGGCTAAGGTTTCTTGAGGAGTTCAAGGGCTGTAGAAGGGGAGAGGACGCCTAGATCTTGTCCGGAGGGGTTCCTGCAAGCTGTCCAACCATTTTGCAGCTAGCGCCACTAGATCTGATCAACCATTCTTTTCTTTTCTATTATTTTTATTTTTGCAATCTTTTAGATATAATTCTTGTTTGTTTCTCTACTTTGCAGATCTGAATTCGTTTGGTTCAAGGCTAAGGTGTCTCGAGGGGTTCGAGGGTTGTAGAAAGGACAGACGCCTGGTTCTTGTCAGGAGGGGTTTTTGCAAGCTATCTGGCCGATCTGTAGCTACCGCCACCGGATCCAGATTCTGGATCGTTTTTTTTTATTTATTTCTTTTATATCCTTTGTTGATTCCCATACTTTATTAAATTCTGATTTTTATTTATTGTCTTGTTTAAATTCGAAACATTTAGTTTCAACAACAATAGATTTCATTTTCGTATTTTCTACCATTCCCGATTGCATTTTCTTGTCCGGATCTAAGTATATATTAATTTGTCACTTGCTTCCCTATGGATACGACCCATTCTCACCCTTTACTATGTTAGTAGTTGTTTGAGAATCGGAATAAAATAATAAATATTAGAACTGGTGCTCCAAAGTGTTTGACGACGCGCTTCCAGACAAAAGTGATGATCTCAGCAAATGTTAGTGTGGCTCTCCTAAACCAACTTCCCCGGAAGCTAAAAGACCCGAATACTCCTCTCATAAATTGTGTCATCTTTGGAATCACCTTCGAGCAGGCCCTATTGGATCTTGGGGCCAGTTTAAATCTGCTTCCGTCTATTTATGGCAGGTTCAGGATCAACGAGTTAAAACCTACTCCAATAATTCTGCAATTCGTTGATTGGTCGGTCAAGACTCCTCGAAGTGTTATCGAGGACATCATTGTTAGGGTAGAGGTTTTGTCACTTTCCATTGGATTTTATCATCCTAGACATGCCCCAAATTGAGGAATGAAACCATATCCTGATAATCTTAAGATGTTCGCTTTTAGCAGCGGCCAAAACAAACACCAACTATAAATCAGGATAAATAGACATTTCATTTGGGGAGCAGAAAGCCCCATTAAATGCTTTTAGTGCCTCTAAGCATCCAAACCTAGGGGAAGATGAGTGCAAGATAAATGTAGTTGATGATCTTTTAGATGCCCTATCTGCCCCTTGGTTAGTCCAGTCTGAGCCCTGTTTGTATGAAGATGAAAGTGAACCGGAGAGTGTAGATGGAAGAAGTGCGTGAATGTGTCCGGCTGAAGACGTTAAACTTAGCGCTGGTTGGAAGGCAACCCAATGTAATTTTTAGTTTTTCTTCTTTTAGGATTTGAGCTTTTTCTTTTCTTGATTCGAGACCAGGTGGCAGACCTTGAACCCCTTAAGAAAACCTATTAATTGTTCTCTTTGGCCCAAGCCCTTTTTTCATCAGTCTAGTTATGCCATTAGGGACAATGGCGTTTAAGTTGGGGGGGGTGAGGAAAGAAAGAGAAAAATTATATATATATATATATATATATATATATATATATATATATATATATATATATATATATATATATATATATATAGGGGTGAGGAAAGAGAGAGAAAAATTAAATATATATATATATATATATATTGAAAAAAAAGCTAAGCCTTTAAATATGTAGAATTAAAATTTCACTGAAAATTTAAAAAAAAATCCATTAAAAGAGATTCCCAAAAAGAAAAAGTTGAGGAAACTGATAAAAGAATATTGAATTCTATAGAAATTGGTCTCATTTGAATATTGTTGAAATCGATTAGAAATTTGAATATACTCCCAAGTTTGCCCTTGCCAAGATAAGAAGAGAGAGATTGAGAAATTAAACAAAAAAATTATTCAAAATTGTTAGAGACAGTGGACTACTTTGTACTATGCTTCTACAAAAGAAAAAGGAGAATAAAAGGTCAATGGCCACCCTAGACTTAGTAACCGGGTCTCTTCACCTAAGTCAAGTGTCAAGATTCACATCAAACAGAAAAGGGAATGCCACAGACACTCACCTAACACTTAGTAACTGGGTCTCTTCACCTAAGGCAAGTGTCAAGATTCGCGTCAAATGGTGGAAGGTAGCAATAAAAAAAAAAGTGTGCAAATCAAGTTGAGGGGTAGAAATCCACTATCAGAAATGATAAAAAGAATACATGTCTGATTTTAAAAATCAATCTCAGCTTATCAAGACAATCTGCAAATGGAAGGGTAAATAAGATTTTTAAGCCAAGTTTCTATAATATTCAAAACAAGACGGTTTACCACTAAAACCCAATACCGATCTATATAGAGTTTGAGAATGCTGGAATCAGGATGCTTGACTAATTCTGTCAGGGAGGATCTTGAGATTGGAAAGATCTCTATGATCAGTGTAATTTTAAGGCTGCATTGCTAAGGGACTAGCAATGTTTAAGTTGGGGGGTGTGATAATTTTGCATTTTGATGCCTTAAGGGCATCAATTCAGGGGTATTTTTGGCCTCAGAATAGTCAAGATGTGCCTTTTTCCCACTTAAATGCAATGTTGTGGCCTCTAAGGGTCTCTATGCAAATTCTGGGGAAAACTAGTAAGTTTTTATGGCTGAAATGCAGATTTTGGGAAGCTGCTGTGAAGTCCAGTTGAGAGAGGGGGTGTTTTTGTGAAACACTGAAAGTAGGGGGCGCCTCCTAGCTGCTAAACCCAGTTTGGCTCCCCTCCTACTGTATTAGCATGCTCCCCACGCCTTAGCAAACTCTAGGGCGCCTTTTAACCCATTCTTTTCACTCTTAACAAACCCTATCCACCCCTAACTGCTAAATCCTCACCTTCCATCCCTTCTAATCTCCACCATCCATTACAGGGTACTCTCTTTTTAGCATTTTAACCCTAAGAGCCACCTAACTTCTAATCTTCACCATTCAGCCTTTATCCATTAAATTTCAGCCTTACATAATATTGGGTGCCTTTTCATTTTCTTCTCAGCCTTAGGATCACCCTACAACCATCCTAATCCTTCATTCTAAACCCTAGGGAACCCATATTTTTGCTAAAACCCAGCTACCACCCCCTCTTTCTCTCTATTCCCAGTTGTGTCCACCCTTCTCTATAAAAAGGACCCCAGGGGACCTGTAGAAGGGGTTGGTCAATTCACCCAGTTAACAAGGCTAAGGTTTCTTGAGGAGATCAAGGGCTGTAGAAGGGGAGGATGCCCAGATCTTGTCAGGAGGGGTTCCTGCAAGCTGTTCAACCATTCTGCAGCTACCTTCACTAGATCTGATCAACCATTCTTTTCTTTTCTTTATTTTATTTTCTATTATTTTTATTTCTGCAATCTTTTAGATATAATTCTTGTTCGTTTCTCTGTTTTGCAGATCTGAATTCGTTCGGTTCAAGGCTAAGGTGTCTCGAGGGGTACGAGGGTTGTAGAAAGGACAGACGCCCGGTTCTTGTCAGGAGTGGTTTTTGCAAGCTGTCTAGCCGATCTGCAGCTACCGCCACTGGATCCAGATTTTGGATCATTTTTTTATTTATTTCTTTTATTTCCTTTGTTGATTCCCATACTTTATTAAATTCTGATTTTTATTTATTGTCTTGTTTAAATTCGAAACATTTAGTTTCAGCAATAATAGATTTTATTTTCGTATTTTCTGCCATTCCCGATTGCATTCTCTTGTCCGGATCTAATTATATATTAATTTGTCACTTGCTTCCCTATGGATACGACCCATTCTCACCCATCAACTATGTTAGTAGTTGTTTGAGAATCGGAATAAAATTTTAAATATTAAAACTAGTGCTCCAAAGTGTTTGACGGTGCGCTTCTGGACACACTAAGGGTTAACTTGGTTCTTCGGTCAAGCCTCTCAGGGAGGAGAGCTGCAATGGCATCGGTATCCCCAAGATGGGGAACGAGCACTAGAGCGGTTGGATGTGTTCTTTGGATGCACTGTGGTTGTAATGATTTGAGGTTGTCAAACCGAAGACGCAATCAGATAAAATCTTGCCAATTAAACAATGCCAAGGTGGAAGAATGAAGTCCTTCACCGAGGTATTCTACAACCACAAAGAAAATCAGAGGCACGCGGAGTTGTTCTTTGGGAAGGCACTCCGATATTGAAGTCAGTAACAAGAGTTGGGAGCGGTTGGGACGATCTTTAGATGGCAAGCTAATCTGAACCTGGAGATTAATTCGAAAGCAAGAGTATGGAGAATTTAGGAGCAGAAGTCCTTAGGCTCATGGGGAAGATGCCTTTAAATAAGTGAGTATTTGAGTTGTAGGTGAACAAGGTCCACGGGGGTTCTCAAGAGGCTCCGCTCTCCCCGAAGGGGGCACATCCCTTGTCTGTGTAGGACTTTACTTCCTTCTGAGGTCTTCAGTAACACGGTCGGGAAGGTGTGTGCTGACATGGTCTATTGGCCACAGAAACTAACATGTGGTAGCTTTGGCCAGGCAGGGAACCACCTGAATAGTCACTTCTGCTACCATGCTCAACAACAGAAACTTCATGGTGAGAAACAAATCCAGTATTATATGGGGAAGCTTTCACAATTGACCCAATCTTGCCTACCCAGATACTAAGTAGGTAGTGTGCTTTCTTCTCGGCTAACCGAGGGAGAGTACTCTTACAAATGGCAAATTAGTGACGGTTTCAACTACCTGCTTCTACAACAGGGTCACACAGTCAATATTCCAATAGCTTGTTGTGCATCCCAACTACTATAATGGTGGTTTGTGTGGGGTAGTGGAGAGGGAAGAGAAGAAATATGGGGAGGAGAAAAGTGAAAGATGAAAGGGAAATGTCTAAAACTCACCATGAGCTTTCAGCATTTCTCTTAAACTCACCACAACTTTTCAAAATGTCTAAAGCTCACCATGTCAGTAAGTTCTTTATTTTCCAAAACTCACCTTCTGTTAGTGCACCGATAATTCTTCTTAATAGAGGTGTCCACGTAAGCATAAATAACAATTTTCATGACCAAATTACCCTTGAATGGTGAGTTAGAGGAAAAGGGTCTTTTTTTGTTTTCAATTTTCTTTTTTTTGCATTTTTAGTGTTTTGTTATAATTTCCAATGTTTTTTATAGTTTCCGTTTTTGTTACATTTTCTATTTTCTACAATCTATATATTTTCCTGTATATTTTTGTTATTTATTTGCAATTTCTGCGTTTTTCTATAATTTTTTGTATTTTTTCTATAATTTTTATTTTCTAATTTTTTTTTCAATTTCTATAGTTTCTATAATTTGAAAATAACATTTTATTATGTTTTCAATTTCTATAACTTTTTATATTTTTTGTAGTTTCTATGTTTTATGTATTTTATATTTGAAAATATGTTTTGACCTTTTCCTTTTTTCATGTCTAAATATTAAAATATATATGTATATATTTTATATTTTTCTATGAAGGCTAAAATGGTAATATATTAATACTGTTTAACATCAAGTTAGTGACATGGTGAGTTTTAGACATTTTGAAAAGTTGTGATGAGTTTAAGAGAGATGCTAAAAATTCATGGTGAGTTTTAGACAATTTCCCAAGATGAAAAGAAGAATAAACTAAAAAAATTCCAAAAATATTCTTGAGGGTATTCGTACTTTTCAAAGTAGTATAGATTAAACTCTATATGGATGTCAGAAAAATTCCTCAGGTCTATTTTCAATTCAAGGGGTGTTGAAGTTGGACGAAATGGGGGAGCCGCCTGGGGATTCTCGAGGTGATCCTTCCTTTGCTTCGGTGGTTGATGCTGTTGCGAATCCTTTTCCTGTTGTTCTTGATCCACCAGCGGTGGATATTCCTTTGAATGTACCTTCAATCAAATGGGGAGAACCGGCGGTGCTATTCTTAGAAGAAGATATTGAGAAATCTTTCTCCCCTCTCCAATTTGCTTTGGTTGGAAAATGTTCATATGGTCATCCTTCCCTAGCGGAGATCAGGGAATTTCTGGTAGGTACTTTTAGACTCAAAAAGCCATTATGGTCACTGCATTAGATCCAAGACATGTGCTTCTCAGATTTGAAAGTAAGGAGGAATACCTTAGGGTTTGGCTGAGAGAGGTTGTTATTATCAAGTATTTTCTGCTAAGATTTCTGAAATGGACGCCTGGGTTGGAGTTAGGTTGGATACCGTCAGTGGTTCCTCTTTGGATTTCTTTACCAATGTTGTCGATTAATTTGTACAATGACAAGTACCTGCGATCAATTGCGTAGGTAATAGGAAGGGTGCTAAAAGTTGATCTGGCTACTGTTCGTTTGACCAGAACAACCGTGGCTAGGGTTTGTGTGGAGGTGGATCTGCTGAAAGAAAACCCTAGTCTTATTTGTGTTGGGCTCGATAAGGAAGGCTTTTGGTAGAAAATTGTTTATGAAAACTTCCCCAAATATTGCACTTTCTACTTCAAACATGGTCATGGTGAGGGGGAATGCAAACTAAAACTGAAGAGAAATTCAAAATCTGAGGGAGAAGTTGCCAAGTCTAAACCCGCTTCAACTAAAATGCCTGGTAATCCTGAAGCACCCAGAAAAAAACAAACTGTGAAGCAGGTTTACCAGGAGGTTCGAAGAACCCCAACACCGGTCCCATAAGCTGTAGTGATAGAAAAAACAGACACAAAAGAGATCCAGGATCAGTAACCTAAAATCCCAAAACAGTTAACATTACCTGCAGAGGGGGTGTAGACGTCCTTTGCTTCTAAAGATGATATTAGTTTGAAGCATGTTTGGCCAGTCAGTCTAGAGACGATCTCTTTCTCATCTAGGAAACCTGACATGATCTGGAGTCTAGAGGAGCTACAACAATCCAAGTTGGAATTGGACGATAGACTTTCTCGTAGGGGGTACAACACTGGCCTCAGTTCTGATGTCGAGCTGCTCGATAAAATTACTGAGAGCGCTCAAAATTCTTCCTGTGCCTTATCTGAGGATGAAGTCGGGCTAGAAGTGGAAGCGAACTGGACACAGGTGGTTTGCAAGAAATGGCCTCGGAAAAAATATGTTCAGAGTGAGAACATACCAGTTTCCAGATCGCAGACTGGCCAAGGTGTGACTACTTCTAGATGTTCTCAATGAATGGTCTTTTCTAGAATATTAGAGGGATTGCAAATGATCCCTCTATCACTCGTCTGAAAAAACTTTGTAAACTACATAAGTTAGGGGTAGTAGTAGTTTCTGAACCCATGTTGGGGATGATAGACTTTCCCAGATTTCTAGGAGACTCAATATAACTGGTTTTATGGTGAATATCAGTAGAAAAATTGTTATTTTTTGGAATAGCCTTTTCTCTGTACAATTGATTGATGATTGTGATCAAATCCTACCGGTGAAAGTCACCACCACTACCAATGAGAGTTTCATTCTTTCTGTGGTTTATGCCAAATGTGATCAGCTAGAAAGAATGTCTCATTGGGACAGAATTCAGAACTTAGCCTCTGGTATTTTCTGAACCTTGGTTGTTAGCTGGAGATTTTAATGTGATCACTTGTAGAGAGGAGAAAGTGGGGAGAAGAAATCCTAATGTGTCTGTAATGGAGGATTTTGTGGATCTAATAAATGTTGTAGGACTAGTTGATTTGGGTTTTCTCTGGAAGCCGATTTACTTGGTGCAATAACAGAGAGGGCTTGGATTGTGTTTGGGCTCGTCTAGATCGAGTTCTGGTTAACTCAAGCTGGGCACAATCCTTCCCTTTAAAGCATGTGACTCATCTTAATCGCACCTGTTCAGGCCACTACCCTCTGGTTTTTACTATGGAGGAGGAAAGACAAACAGGTCCTACACCTTTCAGGTTTCAGCAGATGTGGCTCTCTCATGACTCTTTTCACACGATGGTCAGGGATTGTTGGACTAAGGAGGTTCACGCCAATCCATTGATGAGTTTATTTCTCAAACTACATAAGTTAAGGAGTAAACTCAAGCAATGGAACTGGGAGGTCTTTGGGAATGTTCATCAGGCTATCAAGGAGGCAAAAGACAGGGTCCAACAAGCTTAATTGAATCACTTGCAGATGAACTCTGCCTTTAGCTTCATGGAGTTAAGGGAGGAGAGGAAGAAACTTCATGAAGTTCACAAACAGGAGGAAATTTTCTGGAGGCAGAAATGAAGAATTAAATGATTGAAAGAGGGGGATAGAAACTCAAAATTTTTTCATATGTCTGTTAAGCTGAACCAAATGCGAAGCAGAATTAGTAGGATTAAAAATTACACAGGTGATTGGCTTTTTGACCTAGAGGAGTTAAACCAAGGTGCTGTAAAGTTTTTTTGTAGTGTTCTCTCAAAGGAAGGAGTAGTTGGTGATGAGGAATTGCCGGATATCATTCCGTGTGTGGTTAATCAGGAAGACAATGCCAATCTTTTGGCCGTACCTTCTAAGACATAAATTAAAGAGGTGGTCCATGCCATGGACAGAGACAGTGCACCGAGGTCGGATGGTTTTACAGGACATTTTTTTGTCTTGTGCTGGGACATTGTTGGAGCAGATGTGGTAGGGGCTATCCAATTCTTTTTTAATGGTGGCCAGCTTTCGGTGAGTTACACTTCCTCCTTTATTTTTTTGATACCAAAATGCATGGTTCCTAAGAGTTTCACAGATTTTTGTCCCATCAACTTCGGTTATTTCTACTACAAACTTATTACAAATATCTTTATTCAGGGGCGAAACATCATGGATAATGTAGCTTTGGTATAGGAAATGGTAACAGATATTGATAGAAAGGTTGTGGGGGGAAATGTTGTGCTGAAATTGGATATGGCTAAAGCTTACAATCGGCTAAATTGGGACTTCCTGGATATGGCTAAAGCTTACAGTCGACTAAACTGGATATGGCTAAAGCTTTAAAGTCCTGAGATGGTTCGGTTTTAGTGAACATTGGATTGATTTGATTAGAAAAATGGTTGTGAATTGCTGGTTTTCAGTTCTTTGGAATGGAGGAGAAATAGGATTTTTTCAGTCCACCAAAGGCTTGCGGCAAGGGGATCCCCTTTCGCCATATTTGTTTATCATTGTAGAGGAGGTACTCAGTAGAAACTTGTCCAAGCTAGGCATACAGTATCCTACAAATGCTTATGTGACTCACAGGGGCTACCCTCCTATCACCCACAACCTCTATGCTGATGACACCATTATCTTCATAAGAGGGTCCAAACAGGTGTTAGAGAAAGTGATGTCAATAATATGAAGGTACGAGCAATGTTCGGGTCAATTGGTGAATAAGGCGAAGAGCTATTTTTTCACTTCAACAAAAGCCTCTCGTAGTAGAATCCAAATCATAACTTCAGTTACAGGCTACGTGCATAAGTCTCTCTCCTTCACCTACCTTGGGTCCCCATTGGTAAGGGCCGAGTGAAAGTAGAAGCATTTGGTGGGGTTGTGCAAAACGTGGCAGCAAAAATTTCAGGCTAGAAAGGGAAAATGATTTTAGTGGGAGGTAAGTTGGTCTTAATTAGACATGTGTTGAGCAGTATTCCGATATACTTGATGTCAGTAGTTGCAACTCCCAAGAAGGTTATCAAACGCCTGGATCAATTGATGAAAGGCTTCCTTTGGTCTAATTCGGAGACATGTAGTCATCACCATTGGATAGCTTGGAGGAAAATTGTGAGACATTTTTCTGAAAGTGGGTTGTACATTAAAAGCTTATCTAATGTCCAAAAAGCACTCAGGTTGAAAGCTTTGTGGCGAGTGTTGTTCCAAAATTCTTTGTGGAGCTGAATTTTTCAGAGCCAAGGTGCTGAAGGGCGGTCATTTCTATATAGCCATCCCTTCGTGCTATACTTCTCGTACCTGGAAGGTGAACTAAGAGGTGATTTAGTCCTTCTCTCGAGGTGGTTAGTGGGAAGGGGAGAAATCAGTTTCTGGTTGGATAATTGGACCATGGATGGTCCTTTAATTGAGAAAGCCATTCAGCTAGATGGTCTTAATTTGCAATTGAGAGTTTGTGATGTTGTTGATGAATTTGGAGTCTGAATCAGGTTAAGGGGGTTTCTTGAGGATGAGGCTCTCCAACAGATTCAGAGGTCAGGTGTAAAGCTCTTTAACAGCCAAGACAAGATAGTTTGACTTCCTGAAACGAAAGGAGAGTTCTCTGTTAAAACAACTTGGTCCTTCTATAGGGATGCTCATCCTACGGTGGATTGGTACAAGGCAATTTGGATTGATCTAGTGCCCACCGAGATAAGATTCTTTGTATGGAAACTTATGGTGGGGAAGGTAAGGGTGGACTTTGATATAAAGGAGCTGGGGGTCCCTTTTGTATCCAGATATGTCTGTTTCCATGATCACTCAGAGGAGAATGTTAATCATTTGCTGGTGCATGGCTGTCTAGCTCGAAAAGTTTGGATTTTCTTTAGCAGATTGTTTGGGCTTCCCTTCAGGGGTAACGAGAGTATTAAGGAGCTCCTCTCTGTTTGGTTTTCATCAGCCTTAGGAAAAAAATAATGGATTGTTACAATAGGGCTGATTGCTTATTTTGCAGTCTGGGAAATTTGGAAGGAGAGAAACAAGCGCATAATGGAAAATAATTCAGATGCTCTAATATGGTGATTTGGGTAATTGTGCGATGGTTTCATGAGGTATCATCTCCTCTAAATCTCACCCATAAAGTGAGTTTTACTTAACAACTCTCTTTACATGGTTTGGGGTTGTGAATTCACCCAATTAAGAATAGGTGCATCAAGGTGGTGCATTTATTACCAGTTCCGGAGGGTTACTTTAAGTTGAATGTTGATGGTGCTTCTAGAGGAAATCCTAGCCCATGTGGTGGAGGGGGTATCATCAGAGATGGAAGAAATGATTTCATTAGTGCTTTCTCTAACACCTATGGTTCACACTCCAATTTAGTCGTAGAGGCTATGGCTTTGCTGGATGGTTTACACCTGGCGGTTGCACTTAATTTAGAGAAGATAATGGTGGAATTAAATTCCAAACTTTTGATTGATATTCTCAATGGTACTTGTATTGCCCCTTAGAAACTTTGGTTTTGGTTGTCTCAAGTTCAGAAGCTTAGGAATAGATTGGAATTCTTTTGTGTCCATATTTACAGAGAGGCTAACCAACCGGCGGATGCTTTTGCAAAGTTGGGTTGCTTAGAGTCTTAGAAAACTGTTTATGATTGCACAGATACACTTCCTTCACACGTACAATACTTGATTATAGCAGATGGTTAGGTCTTCTTTTTTTTTTTGAGAATTCGTTGATTTTAGGTTGCCTGGACGCTTAATATTTATATGAGCCAGATTCCCTTTGTATAGAGCGAGAGGTAAGGCTTCACGTCCCCCCCTCCACAGTTTTCTTCATATTAATAAAATTTCGGTGGCCAACCCTCCACCGGGAGTAAATTTTGGGGCTCAAACAAAAAAAAAAAAAGAAAAGAAGAATAGACTCCAATGGGGTAATTAAATAGGAGAGTTTTATGGACTCCAGACTGCCGTTAACTCTGGACTCCCATTAAATTTGAACTTTAATAAAAAAGACCTTGCATGCTTCTTTCCATCCGAAGCGCTTATGATCAATGCACAGCTATAGGAAGCGTTTAAAAAAATATAATTCTATGAAAGTAATAAGTGGAAGGGGAGGAGCGAGGAGGTAGTATTGGACTATTGGTCTTAGAGTGAGTCTAGGACATAGGTTTGAATTCCAAAAGGCCCATTTTGGTTTACATTTAGGATAGCCGAGAGCCCCTTGGTTTGGTTCTGAGTTCTGAAGTCATCCCCTTTACCTTTGTTGGGTATTACCGTATTGGTTTGATTTAGAATAAAAAGGGGAAAAGAAAAACAAGAAGTGAAAAAGAGAATCTTTAGTAGTATTCTCAGTATCGGCTTAGAAGCCAATTCCCAGTTTTATCATCACTTAGCTTGAGTCTATAAAATACTCCCTTGTATGTATGACAATGTTTCTCTTGAAAACCAGTTAAGATATTTCTTTAAAAAAGGTGTACAAATTAAAATAAAAAATACATAAGATATAAAAAAGAGTGGTATAGAGTAATCATAATAATGATTATAGGTAAACAAATATTAAAATAATAAAAAATGAGAGGGTCCCTCATGACAGGTTCTTATCCTCTCTCTCCATTCATTGCTTTACATAAAATGATAATTAGTTGCTTGAGGTTTCTGTTTTCTTTGAATCGCCCATATGGGCCCCACCTATCGGACATGGGAGCGGGATGTCTGAACACCTTCTCCCCTTGAGTTTTTACCTGAAGTGGCCTAGTCGGTGCGTTAAGCAAAAACAACGATTTTTTATGCAATTTTCTGACACCCATTATCTCTATTTTATTTGATTGATGGGTGACAACTCCAAATCAGCCTAAATAAGCGGTTTCTGAATGCTCACACCCCTACCTCAATTCCCTTTCATGTAGGTGGGATACAACATTTTACTGTTATTTTTCACAAGCAAGACATGGTTAAATTTGAATAAAAGTAAATCAGAATTTACATTGTCCCATTTGGCTCATGGGGATAGGAGTCTAGAATCGGAATCGGAATGAGTTATTTCGATTCCAACAGTTTGTTTGGGTAGAATCAGAATCTCATTCTCATTCTATTTAGGGAATGATCATTCCTTGCCCCTCCCTTGGAAATGAAACCTTATGCCTACTGATTCTAATTCTCATTCACATTCCTGTCTGAACCAAACAGACTACGGGAATGGATCATTCCAATTCCGATTTTAGAAGATTTTGATTCCTATTCCGATTCCGACTATAAACCAAACAGATCCTAAATGTAGCCAATCCCATGCATTTACACCAATTGCATTGCAATTATGTCTCAGTTTGGAAAGAGTACAAATACAAATATGTAGACAGTGCAAAGCCTAATATTTTTTACTATTTTGTACCTATTTGCACTGTATATATTTGTATTTGTATTCTTTCCAAACTGAACCTAAATGTTGTCAAAAAGTAGAAAATTTGTATCAAATAAGAAAGTAAGTCGTATATTTGTAAAACAAATGCAAAACTGAACTAAGTGCAACATTTCTATCTAATTAAAATTGATCTGAGTGCAAATTTTACCAGAAAAAAGAGAAAAAAAAGTGAACTGAGTGTAAAATTCTATCCAGTTAAAACTAGCTTGCACTATAAGCAAACAGAGAACAAAGTAAATTGTAACTTGAAACAAAGTAAAACCCGAGCGAAAATGAACCGGACTTGCACTCTTCCTTTCTTCTAGTTGCACTCTCGTATGTAATATCCAGAAGAATTTTGCATCTCATTTTAAGATTTTCCTAGATTGATTTGCAACGAAATTCTTGATTTCCGTAATTAAGAGAGAAGATTCGGGCAATTCGGGGAACACATAAACCGCATGGATTGCGTTCGGGTACTCGACCAACTGAACTTCTTTGCCGGACCTCTTTAACCACTCGTAGTATCTTCTCTGCCAGTCCTGTAACGGATCGAATCCCCCGATAAACACCAACGTCGCGGGATATTTCAGACCCGATATGTCGGGCGCATTCGGCCCCGATACGTTCACCACCTCGTGGTCCCGGTTCGATCCATGTGGCAAGAACGCCTTCCACATCCAGTCCGTGACATCCATTGACACTATAGGCGCTCCCTTCAGCCGAATTTCCGATTCGGTCCGCTCTTCTCCACCGAAGAACGGCTGGATCGAGATCAGTCCGATCACCCTCAACTTCCGAAACTCCGCCTTTCCCGCCATGCATACCGTTTGGTGAGCTAAGTTGGCTCCGGCGCTGTCGCCGGCGACGAAGCACCGCGAGATATCGGCGTTAACCGGAAACCCCTCGCAATGTCTTGCGTCGAGGAACACCAAAGTGTCGAATCCGTCGTCGTACTGCGCCGGGAACCGATGTTCCGGTGAGAGACGGTAGTTGACGGAGACGACGACGGCGGAGACGGTACGCGCTATCCGGCGGCAAACAAAGTCGTAGCCCTTGGAGTCGGCGCTTTGTAGGGCGAACCCACCGCCGTGGAAGAAGACGATGACCGGGAGGCTGGCGTCACCGGCTGGTTCGGTGGGGATGAAGACGCGAACCCAGAGGTTCCGGGTAGGGTCTATGGTTATATCGGCTGTTTTAACGCCTCTCACTGGTTTTGCACTGGGAGGAACCTTGGGTTCAAGGAAGTTGAGAAGACGGCGGTTGACGGTGCCTTCAGGACGACAAGCGACATTTGTAATAGCCGAAATCAGAGGAAGGTAGAGCTTCGTCTTCCATGGAAGCACCAGAGACTTGAGCGTTCGTGGATTCTCACTCATCTCTCAAAAGTCAAAACCTTTCTCAGAATGGCTATGAAATGAAAGTGTCCCGGAGATGGTTTGGTTTTATTGACAACCAACCATCAGTGACTGCGGGACCCAGGAGAAGATGAAGGTCCTACCATTTCCCCAAAGCATAGTCCCCACGACCACCTTCTACTCTGAAGTATCAGGTTTCGAAATAATGACAAGTGGCCGAGAGGTACTGGATTGCTTTTCAATGTCGGAGGACTAGAGAGTGATACAATCTGAACCGTGCAAACATGCATCATTAATGCTGGGCATGGGGGAGCATGGATATTACTGTAAGGTGTATCGGTTGACACGAGGATCAATATGACAGTGATACTAATTTCCCGACTGTGGTCGATCACGCATGCTCGGGTCAAGAGTGTTTATTTATTTTAGAAAGAGAGACTAGGGGGTGTCAACGCATGATCGCAATTCCATATTAGATATCCTATTCGATATAATGGAGAATTCGGATAATTTAAATATTTGAATATCGAATAGTTAATCGGATTTGAACTCAGATATTATTTTATTCAATTTGATAAATATTTGAATTTAATTGATTATTTAATTCTTATATATAATATATTTTATATAATTTATATATGATAATTAAATTATATAAATATATTTATATACTTTCAATAAAATATTTATTATATATCTAAAATAATTAATTAATGGAATTCGAATTGAATATTTGAATATTTAATCGGATTTGAATTTGGATATCCGATTTTTTAATTAGATTCAAATTCAAATATTGCTTGATCCGATTCAAATTCAATCTGTTTACACCCCTAAGAGAGGACTTCTAACAAGCTCTGATAATCTGTTAGTGTATTTCTTTTAAAAAGATACGGTTTCTAAAAAACTCTGATATAATCGGATAAATCTGCATCCACACATCTTACCAGAGTCGGAATCTGTTTACACCACTCACAAAATTTGTCCTTACACCGTCCTAACAACATTTACGTCTGTGTGTGAAGGAGGTGTTTCAAATGCATTATTTAAGTATCAACTGAGTGGTGGCTGTTTGGCACATAAACCGACTAAGGCTCTCCTCTCCATACCTTTGAGAAGATTTATTAATGTTAATAAAAAATGTATTGGCAAGTGATTCAATAATAAAAAAATGTATGAATGTAAGTATTGTGAGAAGGATATGAGGACAAATTTTATGAGAACTGAATCTGGTATCCCAGAATTGGATCCTTCAGCAAGATGCCAAGCAACTAGTTGTGTAGTTCTTCAAAAGAAATTAAAAAAAATAAAGAGTTGGATCCATCAAATTGAAACCCATCATGTGTAAGAGGTGTGTACACAGACCATCATGGAATATGTTGGAAATCTTTTTAAATAGGAACAAATGGGGTCCGGAGAGAGTTATATGTTGGAAGTCTTTTTAAATAGGAGCAAATGGGGTCCGGAGAGAATTATGGAATTGGGGTCAGATTTGCTTCCAACAAACTCCAACAATCCATTTACATGTGCACATTGGAAACTTGAGGGAGATGTTCTCAAAGCTCAATTTGGAAGGAGTTCAAAAACAAAACCCATTCTGTCCCTCTCTCTCCTCCCCATCCTCATTCTCCTGCCATTCATCCTTCTAAATTTCCCTTCTCTCTCCTTTTTTTTTTTCTTTTGTCTTAAACTTTCATTCGTGAACCTTAGGTTGTGTTTGGAAGCGATGTATAAATCAAGATCGGCATAAATATTTATATCGGTTCAGTTTTCTCAGCATTTGGAAGAAATATAAATCAAGATCGACGTAAAACTCCACTCTAGTTCGATGTTGTCGGCGTTTGCATGAAGTAGAGTTTTACATTGTAAATCGATGTAAAATTTATCTAAAGTAGAATTTTACATCGATTATCGATGTAAATACTACATCGATAAAATCGATGTAAAACTCTGCTTTTTTCGTCACACTTTTTGAAACTCAAACAGTCACTTTTTATATGGTTCGTAAAACATCATCGATGTACTTTTACAACGAACTAGTCAGGAGTCCGGTTCCCGGATCGAACGGTCCAACCGTTCGGACCGAACAGACGGCCCATTCTGACAAAAATAAAAAAATAAAAAAATAAAAAATGGTCAAAATCATTGGACAGTTCGGATGATTCAAACGGTTTGAACGGTTTGACTGCCCGGGTCAGCGGTTTACTGACCAAATCAATGATTTTTGGCGAAATAACAGTTATGGGGTAAAATGAAACCATGATTACCAATTTTTCCAGTCCGACCATCCAGTCTGGTTCAGTTTTGGAAATCATGTAGTGTCACGATACTCCGTATCAAATATCGGAAATTTCTCACCAAGATTGAATTCAACCATGATCTCCATTGCTATTATGGATCATGGCTATCTAATAATTTGATCTTAATGCTCTGAGAGATTTTGGAAAAAAAAAAGATCTTTGGGAGAATTTTGTTGTTGATTCACGTTATTACTTCAATCAACACTATCAATAACCGATTCTTGGAATTTCTAGTCGAACCCCGGATTTAGGTGATTTCTTTCTTTCGTCATCTTTACACCCTTTCAATTTGATTTCACATTTGGCTTCAATTTGGAAGAAGTATAAATATAAATATGTACAATACAAATATATACAAAATACAAGTTTTGAATTCTACACATTTGTATTTGTACTCCTTCCAAATGGAGCCTAATTGCTCGTGTGATTTTATTCACTGAGAGTGAGGCATGGGGCGCATCCAGAGGCATTCTCCAACAACTCGTCATGACTGATAGAGGTGTAAAGTCGGCTGTGTGATGCCGGCACGGCCTATGCCTTAACGGGCTGTGTAGCACCAGCATGCGGGCCTGAGTGGATTGTGCCTGCCTGGCCTAAAACTCTTAAAAGGTCAGGCCCGGCATGGCCCGCAGCACAAGCCCAAGCGGGCCCGTGCTAGGTCAGGTCTTATTTTGTTTTTATTTTGTTATTGTTTTCTTTTCTTTTTTTTTGCTAAGAAGATTATATAAATTTTGGAAAAAATAAAAATTAACCAAAAAAATTAATAAAATGCAAAACATACAACAAGTTGAAAAGAAAATTTCAGAAATTTTATTTCATTTGAATTAAAATATAAAAATAATACAATAGTATTGAAAAATACTGGAATATTTCTAAAAAGATTCAGTACTCACAAAATTTGTCCTTACACCGTCCTAACAACATTTAGGTCCGTGAAGAAGTGTTTCAAATGCATTATTGTAAATATCAACTGAGTGGTGGCTGAGACCGAATCAGTGCCCCACAAGACTGCCCCCACAACGTCTCACACCACATTTCCGCCGTGTATTAGAAACATCTCCCGATGATGACATCATCATTCTTGATATTATCATTGGGAGATGTTCCCAATACACGGCGGGTATGTGATGTGGGACGTTGTGGGGGCAGTCTTGTGGGAGGCTGATTTGAACTCGTGGTGTCTGGGTTTGGCACATAAACCGGGTAAGGCTCTCCTTTCCTTACCTTTGAGAAAATTTATTAATGTTAATAAAAAATGTATTGTATTATAGTAAAGGCAAGAAATTCAATACAAAAAATGCATGACTGTATATATTGTGAGGAGAGTATGAGGACAAATTTTATGAGGACTGAATCTGGTATCCCAGAATTAGATCCATCCATCAGCAAGATGCCAAGCAGCTAGTTGTGTAGCCCTTCAAAAAAATAAAAAAACAAAAAAAGAAAAAAAACGAGTTGGATCCATCAAATTGAAACCCATCATGTGTGTAAGAGGTGTGTACACGGATCATCCTAAATATGTTGGAAGTCTTTTTAAATAGGAACAAATAGGGTCTGGAGAGAATCATGGAATTGGGGTCAGATTTGTTTCCAACAAATAGGGTCTGGAGAGAGTCATGTGCACACAGGAAACATGAGGGAGATGTTCTGAAAGCTCAATTTGGAAGGAGTTCAAATATAAATACCCAAACTGTCTCTCTCTCTCTCCTCCCATCCTCATTCTCCTGTCATTCATCATTCTAAATTTCCCTTCTCTCTCCTTTTTTCTCTTTTGTCTTAAACTGCCATTCCCGAACCTTAGGCTGCATTTGGAAGCAATGTAAATCAAGATTGACGTAAATATTTATATCAGTTCAGTTTTCTTAGCATCTGGAAGGAGTATAAATCAAGATTGATGTTGATTAGGCGTAATTGGGTCCTCCGAATAACATTACAATACATGGCATCCATGTGATACGTCAGCACTTCGTAAGCAGATCACCCCGGCAGGGTGGCTAGTAGCACCTCGCCTAAGGCCGACCTAAAGTACCTCAGCCTGGCCGACCTAAAGGACCGACTTCCTTCGGGGACCGGCTGAACTAAGTAGGGTACAAGTGGCGACCTACAGGGCATGCTCACCGACCTAGTACATAAATCGGTTATCAAGACCAAGTTCTCCGGATTAATAACACTTGACCGATAAGTCGGCCTACCCGCCTCACCCGCATCAGAGTCGATCGATCAGACCTTAGCCCTCTGAGCGGATTACATAACGATGGAGATATTCTCTCCCAACTTAGCGAAAGTAGATTCTTGGGAATCTTGGACCCATTACAAAGGGTCTCTAATCCCTCACACCTATATGAAGGCATCATTCTCTTGAGAGAAGGTACGCGCGATTCAGCTCTTGCATTCTCTGCGCTTCTAACATTCCAATATTCTCTAAAACTTCCAAATCGTTGACTTAAGTATCGGAGTGCCCTCCCTAAGTAAAACAGCCCAAGCACTCTAACATTGCTCTCTTGCAAGATAGCTTAACTCGTCGCTATATAGCTTGACATCCAAGCTATCTCCAGCTCGACCATACTTGGCTCGGCTTCCTACAAGGAAATCTCCAACTCAGCATCCGAGTCATCTGCCAAGTGAGAGCTGCTAGATCGCGCACCATCAATTGGTGACATCTGTTGTAAACACCTCAAAAAACTAAGTTCTCACCTTTCCAACACTTTCACGACAGTAATAATGGTTTCTTTAAGCAACCAACCTGCTAACAATAATTGGGTCACAAAGGGGCAAGACCAACCCGTACTAATCCTAGAGGTCCCCTTAGTGACCATCTTTCAAATAACTATGCCCTTGACCCCTCCAGGCGTCCCACATATGCCGAACCCAACTTTTCCACCACCTCAGGTGAACGTGCCTCTACCTACAGTTGAACCCTTGGCAGCTCCTACTGGAATTGATATGCGCCAGTTCCATGAGTTGGTGCAATGTGTCTAGGGGATGAACTCACAAATGAAAGCATGGGAAGATCAGCTCGCTACCTTAACAGGGATACAACAACAACAATAACAATAGCAACAACAGAATGCCGGGCTGAACCCCAATCAGGTTCCCAACCAAGTTTGTAACTAGGCTTTGAACCAAGTTCCTGATCAAAACCCGAATCAGCCCCTAATGGAAGATCAGAGCCGAGCTACAGTGCTCATTGGAACTGAAGGTGCCAGCTTGACCGAAGGGTCCCCTAGGAGGCAACGTAGATGTACACACCACACCTCAAAAAAGAGTTAACTCACCCGTTTATGAGCATGGTGGATAGAAAAGACGAGAAGAAGGAAAACAGTTAGATTGGCAACTTGCCAACACGACAGGTATCTTTCACCTCGCCGCTGGCCACCGAGATACTCACGGCCCTATGGCCAAAAGACTTCAAGGCCCTCAATCTTGAATCCTATGATGGAACAACATACCCCGTAGACCACATTGATAGTTTCCAAGCCCTAATGCAATTGCACGGGGCCAATGATGTGAGCCTGTGCATGGCCTTCCCGATGACATTCCGAGGCACAGCTTGGATTTGGTACTTGGGATTGGTTGTCAACTCTATAAGAAGTTGGAACTAGTTTACCGACATGTTCACCATGCACTTTGCCACTAGAAAGAGGTACCCCAAGTCCATGACCTACCTATTAAATATCATCAAGTGACCAAATGAGACACTTTGTGACTACATCAAAAGATTCAATCCAGAGCGTCTCCAAATCCCGAACCTCGACCTGGCAGTTACAACTCACTATAGCGGTAAACGGTGTCTACCACCCTGACTTACATTGGGAAGTCGAGCTGAACCCGCTGACCTCTATGAAGGAGTTCCTCACCTAGGCTAACAATTTCATGAAGGTGGAGGAGGCGCTAGGATCCCAATTAGAGCTATCTAGGAAGAGAAGGTGAGTATAAGAAGATGTAGAGAGAAGCAAGCAGCAGCAAAGAAGCAAGCTGTTGAAGAGAAGTCGGTCACTTCGCAATAGGCGAAGCAGGTCACCAAGAAAGAGTAGGTCCCCCCACCGAAGTTCCAGAATGGGGTAGCAATCTAGAAACCCACCAGTTCAGAAATGGAATTATACCGTCCTAAATGCAAAGAGGGGTGAAATTGTAATACAAATAAAAACAACAGAATATGTGAGATGGCCGCCCAGGATGAGGGGCAACCCTACTAATAGGAACCCTAATAAGTACTTCCATTTCCACTATGATATAGGACATGATACTGAAAACTACAAAAACTTAAAGGACAAGATTGAGGAGTTGATATGTCGTGGTTATCTAAGGCAGATTATCAAGAGACAAGATAAAGGTTGGCCTGCTGAGTAGCACAAAGAGGCACCTTAGACGAACAGGAAGCAAGATAGACACCAGCCTCCCCGAGACCCACCGCCAACAGAGTGGCCCATCCTGGAATCATCAATATGATCATGGGAGGGTCGATAGTAGCAGGATGCACTACTTCGGTAGGCAGAAGCTCAACTCGAGATCTTGAACATGATAGTGACAATCCGCCAAAGAACCCCTATAGAGAAGAGGTGATTTACTTTATAGAGGATGATACTTGCAGAATCCAATACCCACATGATGACGCCCTTGTGGTAAAGTTAACAATAAACGACTTTGAGGTGAAAAGAATTCTATTCGTCTCAAGGAGTTCAGCCGATATTATCTCCCTAGATGCATTTGAGTGAATGGAGCTCGTCAAGAAGGACCTACAACTAGCCGACATACCCCTTGGTTGGCTTCAAAGGAGAGGTCGTTCAGACCCTAGGTCGGGTAAGGGTTTCATTTGTAGCAGGCTCAATGCCCAACTCAGTCTAGTTTGATCACGACTTCCTGGTGGTTGCGACCCCCTTACCCTACAACAACACCATTTTGGGCCGACCTGTCCTGCATGCCCTTCGAGCGATAGTGTCGACCTATCATTTAGTAGTAAAGTTTCCAACATCTAGAGGAATTAGAGTCATGCGAGGTGATCAACTTGAGTCTCACAAATGTTATGTAGCAGCGCTAAAGGCTAAAGGAAAAATAGCCATCAACGTCGGCTTGGAAACACCCCAGAAAACATTGATGAGCAAACTCGACCCATGGAAGACATTATCCTAGTGCTGGTCTTAAAGGCTGAGCCCCAGAAGATAGTACGGATCAGGGATCGCCTTACCGAACTAGAGCGCTCCAATTTGGTAAGTTTTTACTTGAAAATTTAGATGTTGTCGCTTGGTCGATAACAGAAATGCCCGACATAGACCCCTCCATTATAACTCACTAATTAAATGTTGGCCATTTAATCAAAATAGTCCGATAGAGGAAATGGAACCTCGCCCAGGAAAGATGGAAGATAGTAGATGAGGAAGTAGTGAATCTCCTCGTAGTAGACTTCGTTAGAGAGGTCCAATATCCGAGTTGGATTGTAAACCCAGTGTTCGTCAAGAAGGCCAATGGCAAGTGGTGCATGTGCATCGATTACACAAACCTTAATAGAGCCTACCCAAAGGATAGTTTCCCACTTCCAAGAATTGACTTCCTAGTAGATGCAACCTTGAGGTTCGAGTTGTTGAGTTTCATGGATGCATACTTCAGCTATAACCAAATCTTGATGGACCCAAGCCGATGAAGAAAAAACCGCTTTTGTAACTGAGATGGGCTTGGATGACCTTCCAACGTCTTGTGAACAAAATTTTTTCTAACTTAATTGGAAATAAAGTTGAATGTTATGTGGATGATATGGTTGTAAAAACTCGATTTTTAAAGTCTCTAATTGCCAATCTAAACTGTGTTTTTAACGTTCTAAGGAAGTATAACCTGAAACTCAACCTGAACAAATGCGTCTTCAATGTCACGTCAGGCAAGTTCCTTGGATACATAGTAAGCCGACATGGCATTGAAGCCAACCTGGACAAAATCCAGACTGTCCTAGATATGCGACCTCCTAAAATGATTAAAGATGTGAAAAAATTAACTGGTCGGATAGCCGCCCTGAACCGATTTATGTCTAAGTCGGCTGGGCAGTGCCTCTCATTCTTCAAGGCCATAAAAATGAACTAGGACTTTGAATGGACTGAAGAGTGCCATCTCGCCTTTGATGAGATCAAAAGGTACCTCAGTTCGCCACCTATGTTGATCAAGTCGAAACCCAGTGACGAGCTTAAGCTCTATCTCTCTACGAGTTATGAGGTAGTCAACTCGGTCCTGATTAAAGATATAGAAAAAGTTTAAAGACCTATTTACTACGTAAGTAAAGTCCTGCACATTGATGAAGCTATGTACCCAAACATAAAAAAGTTAGCCTTCTCGCTGGTGTTAGCAACTCGAAATCTAAGACCTTATTTTCAGGCCCACACTATTGTAGTCTTGACCGACCGACCTTTGAGGCAGATTCTCCAAAAGCCCGAGGTCTCAGGGAGACTAACAAAATGGGCAATCGAACTCAGTGAATATGATATCCGATTTGAGCCAGGACCAACAATCAAAGCACAAGTCCTAGCAGATTTTGTTGCCAAGTGTACGTTCAATACATCGATTCTTGAAGTTGTTGAGCTAGTAACCACATTGGAGGCATCAACCAACACGACACCCATACCGGCTTGAGAAGTCTTGGCCTAGAATGAGGAGCCCTGGATCCTCCATGTGGATAGCTCATCCAACCAGTATGGAAGCGGGGTTGGAATGATCCTCTATGGGCTGAGCGAGGTAAAGCTGGAATACACCCTTCGGTTTACGTTCTGAGCTTCGAACAATGAAGCTGAATACGATGCACTGATAGCTGGGTTGTCGCTAGGGAAGGAGGTCAATGCAAAGCATCTCATAGTGTGCATCGACTCATAGTTAGTCGTCAATCAAATGAATGGGCAGTATAAGACTCAGGAGCCCACCAACTTCCACTCTTGGTACATCTATCAAATCTTGAGATCACAAAACACTAAAGCCGATGCACTCTCGAAGCTGGCTAGTGCAATAGACTCCACAAAAATGATAGTCTACATACAAGACCTGCCACGCCTAACCATAGAAAGGGTGGTAGAAGAGGTTGCCCCTGTTTTGGTGGCAGAGCCTAGTTGGATGGATCTACTTGTTGACTATCTACACCATGGGACCCTACCAAAGGAGCGCAATGCATCCCGGAGGGTAGAGCAGCAGTCAACTCCCTATGTAATCATAGGCGAGTAGCTTTATCCCAGGTCGTTCATGCTCCCCTACCTACGCTACTCTTTGATCTTAAGCGAACCAGGTGTTGCGGGAGATTTATGAAGGTCTCTACAAAGGACACTTGGGGGGAGGGCGCTTGCCCAAAAAGCACTGTGACAAGGCTACTATTGGCCTACATTGAAAGCGAATGCAATCGAATTGGTGCAGAAATGTGGTAAGTGTCAGCGACACACCAACATTCTACACCAAACCATAGCTGACCTAAGATACCTTACCAGCCCATGGCCTTTTGCGTAATGGGGGATTGGCATCCTCGGTCTCTTTCCACCTGAAATTGGGTAGAAGAGGTTCTTAGTCGTGGCGGTTGATTACTTTACAAAATGGGTGGAGGCCGAACCACTAGTATCTATCAAAGCTCAGAGTGTGCAAGACTTTTTCTGGAGAAGCATCATTTCTAGATTTGGACTCCCTAAGGTGTTGATCTCAAACAATGACAAACAGTTTGAAGATAGTTTCAGAATTGGTGCATCGAGGTGAGCATATAGTAGAATTTCACCTCAGTCGCCCATCCTCAAGCAAACAGTTAGGCCGAAGTGACGAACAAGCCGCGGCCTTAAAGCTTGGCTATCCCAAGCTAAAGGTTTGTGGATGGACAAGCTGCCCAGTGTCCTATGGACCTAACAAACTACTATCAAGATGGAAACCAGGGAAATGCCTTTCACCCTAACATATGGGACCGAGGTTGTAATTCCAACCGAGATAGAAGTGCTGACCTTATGCTCTAAGGCCTATGAGGAAGAGACCAACGAAAATGAACTGTGGACTAACCTCGACCTGGTAGAAGAGGTCCGTGACCTAGCCTATATTCAGGTCGTGGCATACCAGCAACAGGTAGCTTGGTAATATAATGCCCGAGTTAAGAGACACCAATTTAGAATTGGCAACCTGGTACTCAAGAAGGTTATGGTACCTGAGCTCTGTGTGGAAAAGCTAGGTCTGAATTGGGAAGGTCCTTATAGAATTTTTAAAGTGTTCGGTGAAGGCGTGTATGAGCTCGAAACATTGGATGGGAAGTTGGTACCCTGTGCGTGGAATGTGGACAACTTAAGAAGGTATTACTTGTGAAGAAGTTCAAAAGTTTTGAGTTGCGTCCACAAAATTATAAAATTCTACTAAGTACAAAAGTAAGGCTATCCGCTCTAACGACTTGGAGCTGACCTTTATGAAGCTTGGTTAAAAGAAACTCAAGGGGAAGTCAAATCGCATTTTAGAACTAAGGCCCCCTAAGCCGACCTACAATCAGGTTGGCCAAAATGAACATAAGGGAAGCCAAATCGCTTTTACCACTAAGGCCCCCTAAGCCGGCCTACAAGCAGGTCGGCCAAAACAAACTTAAGGGATGCCAAACTGCTTTTAGCTTTAAGTCCCTTAACCTGACCTATGAGCACTTCAATACATTTTTAACTTAACCAAAATTAAAACTACAGCCATCTGAAAATTGTGCAGTGTATACCAAAATATGGATTCATTAAGGAAGCACTACAAGAACATTGCAAAAAAAAAAAAAAAAAGAAGGGCAGAGACAGGAGCACACAGGCCCCAAGAAATGATAAGTTCTGAAAGATTAATAGGAGTACGAAGGCTCCAAGAAACAATAAAATCCCAAAAAGTCTAGACCAGACCAGCCACTTCTCGTTGTCGCCCTGCAACTCATCATCGACATAATCTGCCTCCTCACCCTCTTCATTGTCGACCTCTCTTTCTTCATCCGTAGTCAAGGGCTTCTGATCAACCTGCACCGCCAGCTCGTTTGGCACCACCTTAACGGATAGGTTTCCAAAGTCAAAATTAGGGTGCAGTGTCTTGAGATAGCATTAACAAAGCTTGAATCCCCTCTTCATCGAGGGAACACCATTCTCAACTTGCTTCTGGGCATATTTGGGGGACAGACAGAAATGCTCAATAGTTGCAACCTCAATACAACGGATATCCTCAATATACTTGGTTCGCCACTCCTCTAGTTGACGATCCTTCATCCACACTTCTGAAAGATTAATAGGAGCACAAAGGCTCCAAGAAACAATAAAATCCCAAAAAGTCTAGACCAGACCCGCCACTACTCGTTGTCGCCCTATAGCTCGTCATCGACATCATCTGCCTCCTCGCCCTCTTCATTGTCGACCTCTCCTTCTTCATCCATAGTCAAGGGCTCCTAGTCGACCTGCACCGCCAGCTCGTTTGGCACCACCTTAATGGATAGGTTTCCAAAGTCAAAATTAGGGTGCAGTGTCTTGAGATAGCATTAACAAAGCTTGAATCCCCTCTTCGTCGAGGGAACACCATTCTGAACTTGCTTCTGGGCATATTCGGGGGACAGACATAAATGCTCAATAGTTGTAACCTCAATACAACAGATATCCTCAATATTCTTGGTTCGCCACTCCTATAGTTGATGATCCTTCATCCACACTTCCTCTAGTTGAATCCCCTGTAGTTGGGCCTGCAAAGCCTCCATGCTTGCCTGCATCTCGTGTTTCTCCTTTCGAGACGAGGTAACATGATTCAGCAACACTTGGCCCAATGTGTTCGCCTACCAAAGAAGAAAAGAATAGTCAGAGCAAGGATAATAGGAAAGGAGAACTAAAACATCAAAGAGAAAAAGACAAACGTAAAGAATGCACCGAATCATCCTAGCACCGAGCTCGGAAGGGTCCATCCCACTATAACATGTACGTCTTCTAGGAGAAGGATACCTCTCCCCATGCGAAGAGCTACTATGGGATTGGTGAGGTATGTCTGAGGTGTAGCCCACTCAAGCTCGACAAACATCGAGTCACCACCCCTCTCGAGGTCGACGACTGGTCGACGTACCCTCCATTGATGCATGATCGACAACCCTCTTCTTCTTCTTTGAAGTCTTCTTCTTCGTTGTTGCCAAAAGAGAAGTCATACTCTTCATATCTGAACAAGACAAAGGAATATTAGTCGAGCTAAAAATTAATTTCGGAAGTAAATGCAAAGGACGTGTCGGCTGACCTACCTATATGGATTAGGCCGGCCTAGATGAGCATAGACTCAACTAGAAAAATTTCTACTTGAAACCACCAATGCATGAGGCATTGAACTTCAAGGCACAAATTTTCGTCAAACTCTACTTCAACGTTCTTCCTTGAATCCCGTCGCCATACGATATCCATATGCCAATCGGCATACCGAGAAAGGAAGAAATATTTGTTCTTCCAATCCTTACCTTTAGAAGGAAAGCCACCCAGTAGCCTATAACTGCAACGGAAGGGAAAGTAAAAGCAACATTGGGGACTTTCTTCATGCTACACAGCCTGGCAAAAATGTCTATGTCTAGGGGAAAGTCTAAATGGTGACTCATAGAGATCAGTCCTATAAGAGTCCGGACAGCATTAGGATGGAGCTACCCTAAGGAAACACCCAAAAAATGAAAGCACCTCAGGGATGAAAGGGTGCAAAGGAAAACGAAGGTCGGTGATCAACACCTCCTAAAAAACGTAGACTTCATTTCGGGTGTGACTCTATGGAAATTGGTCCGGGTAGGGCTGAATATAGCATATGAATTAAAATATAAAAATAATACAATGGTATTGAAAAATAATGGAATATTGGAATTGGAATAAAATAAAAAATGAAAAAATAAATAACACAAAAATAAAATTGAAAAAATACAAGGAATATCAGAACTGGAATAAAATGTAAAAATGATATAATAAAATTAAAAATAAAAATTTACAATGGTATTGAAAATTCAAAAATAAATAATAACATTTAAATAAAATTAAAAAAGAAATTACAATAATTTGAAAATTGCTGTACAATTATTGACTATACAAAAAAAATATTGACTTAATTATTTTCTTCAAGTTACACCTCCATCTCCTTGACCTTAATCTACATCATCTGCTTTTAGTAAAAGATCAAGTGAAGTGACATGCCCTCCTTGATCTTGAAGTCTATTCTCAACAAGCCAATCCTTTAAGCATATACACATTCCCAAGCTTTCATCATTTATGCAATTTCTATTGTCATCCAATACCCGAGTATTTCTAATAAAATAAGACTTTAGCAGAATTGTAGGTATTGGAGGGATTAGTAGATCTTGTGCCATCATGGCAAAAAGTGAATAATTTTTTTTCCATGTTCACTCTATTAGGATAAAATATCAAAGTTATTTAATTCTCTCGAATTGGTAAAATCTGTTAAATTAGTAAAATTAGCTTATAAGTAAAAAATAAGCTCATCATTCACTTGATGATGAAGTGGAGGTTGTACCTATACAAGTTATCCTATGTCCTAATAATTAAGATTCATATAAACTGTATATTTCAAATAATAAATTATTAATTTTATACTTTTGTGCTCCAATTTCAATTTTCATATTTTCACAATAAGATTCTAGTCAAACATCTAAACAATCTTTTCTAATTCTAGAATCTATTGTTGTAACTTAACAATATATAAATATATTTTCTCAATATTTTTAAATTTAAATTCCATTACATCAATAAAAAAATTTTAAATTACTTTTATATTTTGAAAAATATTCATTAATCAAGAGTTTGGTTGAACCAATTCCTTAGACCTTGAGGTAAAGACCACCTCACATTCATGGCCTTACAACTCTTACATATGCAAATAGTTTATTTTCCCTTCTACTCAAGAGTTTCTACAATAAACATTTCCTAGGCTGGGCTAAATTTTTTCTTTCCCCTAGTTGCAATATTAGGGGTGGTTCTGGCAATATCAACCATAGAACCACTAGCACCCATATCGGTGTTGTCATATTGTGATTGTACATCCTTGAAGTTGAACATATTGGGAAAGGGATTTTGAAAGGAACCGAATATTTTTGAAAAGTTATAGTATTAAAACCCTAAATAAATGAAGATTAATTACAACTTACTCGGTCCACCAGTACGGAATTCCAACTTGATTTCATCTGATGGAGCTTCTAAGCCTCCCAAATTGCTAACTTAAGATACTTGAGTAAAACTTCTTCCTGTTAAAACTTAAATAAAATCGAGAATTAGGGACTAGGGGAAAGAGATTAAGAGAGTACAAGAGTACAGGATGCGCCCCAAAAACGTCCCATAGCACACATCCCAACAATGTAATGGGAACATCTCCCAGTGACAAGTACAGGAGATGTTCATGCATGCTGAGATGTGCATATGGGGCGTTTTTGGAGCGCATTCTATGGGGGGCAGATGTGAACTCTGATTTGGTATCTTAATAGATTAGAGGAGTGAAAGGGATGTCAGTTATCGAGAGTAAAAAAAATTTGAAACAAAGAGAAAAATAAAAAAATAAATGAGTAGGTAAAAAGAAAAGGAAGAAAAATTAAAAAAAAAATGAAAGCCTATAATAATGGGTTTAATCTGAAAATCAATATCTAGTTCGGAGATGAGGATATAATTGCAATATGGGGAAGTTTAGAGGAAAAACAGTATAGTGATCAACAATTAGTAAATAAACATACCAATAGGTTTCCATAAGAAAAATAATAAAATGATAATTAATTTATAAAGATAAAAAGGAGAGAAAGAAATAAAATAATAAAAAATACATAAAATAATGACAAAAAGTATAAATAAATAAGTAAAAAACAAATGAAGAAATAAAATAAAAAAATAAAAGTATAGAAAAATTAAAAATAAATAATAATAATAGTAATAATAATAATAATATAATAATAATAGTAATAATAATAATAATAATAATATAATAATAATATAATAATAATAATAATAATAATAATAATATAATAATAATAATAATAATAATAATAATAATAATAATAATAATAATAATAATAATAATAATAATAATAATAAAAAAATAGGGAGGATACTCTTTTGTGTTGGCTTGTTGTAGTTTGCTTTCTCTATTATTAGTATGTTATTAATTGATTAAATAATTGTTTATCTTTGCTTGTGTTTAGTTTGAACCCCATGTGGGCCCCACCTATCAAACCTGAGATAGGGGGTGCCTAACTCCTTCCCTCTCCCACATGAGTCTTACCTAAACTGTTTAACCGGTGCCTTAGGCATTGGAGTCATTATAAATGAATAATGATTCTTTGATGCAATTTTTGGAGGTCCCATCACTTCCATTTCACTTGATTGATGAGCAGTAACTCCAAATCAGCCCAAGTGAACCGTTTTCTGACACTTACACCAGGTCAATGCAGATTAAAAGTAAGTGTTGAATGTTTTAGCACAATTAATGATTATTCTAGAAACTAAAAATGTATTCTTGAATAAGAAATAAAACATGGGAACATTATAGAAATAAATCAAGGAAATAAACATGTGACAAAAGAGTAAAATTGGATAATTCTAGAAAAACAATTAATCACATTTCTATATGTGTTTATAGAACATTCAAGAATATAAGGGAAAAATAGGAAAAACACAAACCTAAGAAACTTTTGGAATGTGCACCTAGAAACTATAAATAGGGGCCTTGGAAACATTTTTGCCCCATCACTTTGACATCAACCCGTCCATTTTCTCATCCATACTAGCCTTATTCCATCCTCCCATCGCACTCATCCACCATTTTCCTCCTTTTCTTGTCTGAGTTCCAGTGCTGATGAACTACAACGGCCTGATCCCTTACCAGAGGGTATGTAGTAGTCCCTCCAGAGGTTTGGCCATTTGCTCCTTTCTCCTTTCTTCTCCTTTTTTGGTTGAACCAATTCCTTAGACCTTGAGGTAAAGACCACCTCACATTCAAGGCCTTACAACTCTTACATATGCAAAAGTTTATTTTCCTTTCCACTCAAGAGTTTCTACAATAAACATTTCCTAGGCTGGGATAAATTTTTTCTTTCCCCTAGCTACAATATTAGGGGTGGTTCTGGCAATATCAACCATAGAACCACTAGCACCCATATCGGTGTTGTTATATTGTGACTGTACATCCTTGAAGTTGAACACATTGGGAAACGGATTTTGAAAGGAACTGAATATTTTTGAAAAATAGTATTAAAACCCTAAACAAATGAAGATTAATTACAACTTACTCGGTCCACCAGTACGGAATCCCAACTTGATTTCATCTGATGGAGCTTCTAAGCCTCCCAAATTGCTAACTTAAGATACTTGAGTAAAACTTCTTCCTGTTAAAACTTAAATAAACTTCTTCCTATTAAAACTTAAATAAAATCGAGAATTAGGGACTAGGGGGAAAGAAATTAAGAGAGTATGGGAGAGTATGAAAATTTGTGAATATATGAGTATGAGAGAGTATGAAAATTGGTGTGATGAGAGTGATGGAGGCTAAGGGTAGTTATAAGAGTTGGAATTAATTCAATTAACTAAAATATCCTTAAAAAATAGTTGTTTTATAGTTTTTGGGAAATGTATTTTGGTCTTTCAAAAAGTTAATTATCACTTTACTAAAATGCCCCCCAAACTAGTTATATAGCTATTGAGGGCATTATTGTCATTTTTCCTCCCCCAAAGCAAAAGTACACAAATACTCCCAACTAGTTGTTTATAGATATTAGGGCATATGTATGTAAACCCCTCCACTGTCATTAGTGGGCCAAAGCGGCCTGTAGTAGGCAGCGCTAGTGGGTAATGTTGTGCCAAGCCATGGGCCATGTCATGCCAAGCCATGGGCCATGTCGTGCCAGGCCACAGGTCTGTACCAACATGGCCCACTTTTCATGTCATGTTGTACCGACCTATGGGTCTCAAAACCTAAGCCTGACACAACTCGATTGCTATAGTGATAAGGCTATGCTTGACATGGCCTATGTCGTGCCAACCCGTGGGCAACAAATGATCAAACGCTTCAATCAGACAATCATTGCATCCCATGTTTAATTCATTCCATTGTTGTTCACAGTGATTTCAACCCGTTATTGACCTGGTTGGTCGAACCATTTGAACCGTCACCTAGCCAAGATTCGAGTCATGTTCAATCAAGACCCGTCAGATGGTCAAAAACCATTAATTTGCATTTATCAAGAACCATTCGACCCGGCTGGTTCAACCGTTGACCCATTTGACTTGGTCATCGAGTCACGGGTTGCACATTCAATGTATGAAAACATTCGGAGGCCATAACTTTTCACTTTGATGTCCGATTGGGGTGACTTTTTGTTTGTTTTGGTTAATTTTTTTAGATCTATGTGTCCCAAGGAGTCGTAGGCGCCTTGCCCCGCTTTTTTCATAAGAACCCCTATTTTTGGCCTCAAATTTCAAATTTTAATATTTTTATGAATAAAAAAATTAAAAACTGAGTTAAAAAATATAAATTAAATATAAAAATACATATAACATATCTAAAACATATTTATACATTATTTATTGATAAAATATATATTTACACACACATATATACATATACATACATACATACATACATATATATATATATATATATATATAATGTGGCACGGCCTGAACCATTCGACCCAACCTGGTTGAACCGATGACCCATGACCCGGAGGCAAAAACAGTTTGGCCTCCGAGTCGATTTTTATAACAATGGTTGTTCATCTTCTATGAATCGAGATTTATCTTGTCTTTTTTTTTTTTTTTTTAAGAATCTACAATTATGAAACTTAATCTGGTGAATTGTGCATGTTATCAAGGTGATTCAACCTGCGTAAGCGAATTAAAGTAGTAAATTTGTTTTGTTCTTTCAGATCTACAATAGGATAGGCGGTGGAATCATGAATCAGAATCATGGTTACTGTTAACCTTTTATAGCGCATCAGGAGGTAGATAGCCCATATACACTTACATCTTGGTTCAGACCTTGGACAATTCCACCGTGCCAAGTATTTATTTTTTCAGAGTCTTTGGACTACAATTCTTTGAGCCAAATATCTTGGTAATAATTCATCCTTCTGGGGAGTTAAAAACTGCATCAATCTTGGGGTATTTTGTCATGTATGCTTCTGGGTCGACGTCTCATTAAGAAAGGACTACTTTGGGTGATTAAATTCGGGTTGGAATGTTAATGTTCTTGACGACCCATGGTTAGAAGGTTGGTCTCCTGATGCTCTCAAGGAGGCTGGGATAACTTACAATCCAAGGGTAGCCACTTTGATTAATCCCACCTCCAAAGACTGGGATCGTAACTTCCTCTCTCAAATCTTTCTTACTCTCGTTATTAATAGCATTCTTCACACTTATTTACCAAAGGAAAGATTGAACGACTCTGGTATGTTAATTTGGAAATCATCATCTAATGGATCATTTTTCGATGGCCTCCGCTTATAATTTTTAGGACAAGATGTGGCTGATTCATCGAACTCTCACCGTAGCCTTTGGCGATGTATCTTGGAAGAAATTCTGGGCTTTTAAACACATTCCTCGAGTTCATTTATTCATATGGAAATGTCTGTTCCAGTTAAGTTGGAGTTGGCCCGTAGCCATATGCACATAGACATTCTTCGCCTGTTATGTGGGAAACATGAAGAATCTTTGGATCATTTTTATTACTGCACTGCCCAATTGCACAACAGATTTTGTTTTGCTTCTCCTATTGGACTAAAGATTTATATGCATTTAGATTGGTATCTTATTTCCTAGGGGGCGTTCTTTTTTTTTTGGATTTTGAGAGGGGGGAATTTGGTCAATGCGATTGGTTCCTATTTATGTGGAGACCAGGGAAAGTTGATTTTCCGGGGTTACCGGAATAAGCGATACCCATCTCCTATGTGGGTAAATAACTTCTCCACCTATGGGAAAATTGTCAACACTTAAATGGGATAGAAATGCCCCTTTAAATAATGAATTTTTATGATTAAAATGGTCATTACATTATTTATCTGGGAAATAAAAGAAAATGGGTAAATGCACTTACCCAGGTAAGTATTCCACAGGAAAAACTTACCCAAGTAATTAATTGCATTTACCTGAATAAGTAACTTATCGAAAAACAAACAAGGTCCTAACTTCAACATTGGTTTGGGTTGGAGAATCCATGTAATCCTAATATTTTATCATTGTTTGCCAAATGTAGCATAGTCCTATGGCATATTTGGACTGCAAGATGCTTTATTCTCATCTTTGCTCAACTCAATGATTTGGAATGAAGCTCATATTTTAAACTCTGAGTCAAGGCCTTTCTCTCATTCCCCTTCAGATGCTCCAGTTGAGACTACTTCTCTAGTATGGAAACGTCGTCCTCCTAATCATATAAAAATTAATTTCGATAGAGCTACAAATGAAAATTACACAGGTGCGGGAATTATAGCTCGTGATTCTTCCAGTCATATGATTGTGGCAAGATCAATTAAACATAGACCTTGCTCTTCTTTGGAGATAGAAGCTTTGGCCCTTCTGATTGTATTTTGAACTGAGGATGAATGCAAGCTTTGCCTTTAAGGTGTATAAAAAGTTTTTTTTTTTTTTTTCATGATAATACCTGCTACGAAAGATTAAGATATATGGTGCTAGGTATGATTTCTCTTTCGTTCTAGTCTTCTAAATCTTCAAACTATTGTTCATCGGGCTTGATTTGAAAGGTTGATATGATGCATGTTGCAAGTTTGGCTTTCCGATGGGAAAATTAATCAAAGTTATTTTGTCGATTGAACCATACCATGATTATAACTGGTTTATTGAACAAAAAGCAAAACCAAGGGATTTCCCACACCATAATGTTATTGACCAGTTGGTTTACCCGTTTAGGATAAATGAGGATATGCCCTTTTCCCTTTGATCCATTCTAGCTAGTCTTCTCACAAGCATCGGTTGCCAATCATGGGTTATTCAAGAACCACATTAACGTTTAAGAACCACATTCCGAACAATGTTTTTAGTAATATAGTGACAACACTATTTTCATACTTATACATAAAAGGGAAAATTATAGTCAGAGCTGGCCCAATATTTAAAATGACACTGTAGGATGATTCATAAGCCAACAAAACTTTGATAGCTGGCTATACATTTCAAATTATAACCCACAATGTCATTGGAGGCATATGTGGTTGTTGCCAATATGGGACTCTTAATCCATGTTGGACACAGCATGGATTAGTTGAAAATAAACAAAAAGGGTTTCCACTTTCTCTCCCACTTCCTTTGTCTTTCGATCTCCCTCCCACTCTTTCACTATCACAATTATCTCTCCTTGCTCAACGACTGTGTGAAAAGGGTTTTACAATCTCTCAATCAATCTCTCTCATTCTCTCCCTCTTTGTCAATATATTGTTCTCCCTCAATCTCTATCATTTTGTTTCTCATTTAATCTTTCCATCTCCCTCATTCTTTCTCTCGGTTGATCTCTCCTTCTCCCTCAGTCTCTGTCATTCTTTCTCAATTTATTTCTCACTCCATCTCTTGTTTTTTTTTTTCACACACATACAATATTAACAAAACTGTATTGAAGAGCATAAGACCAACTTGGTATGGTTCTAACTCCCTTAGCCCAATTTGATATAAATTCATAAGAAACTCTTGACTATGAAATTTATACCAACTTGATAGAAATTTATAACTTGATTGTACAAATTGTTGGTCCCTTGACTAACTTATAACTTATACGGTCTGATTAATACCGTATAAGTTTCTATAAAAAATAAAAGAACGAGGGAGGGAGTGGGAGAAAAACACATTGGTGTTTGGGAAGTGATTAACTTGTACCGTATAAGTTTCCTATATTTATTTTGATCTTTGTGTAAGGTCATGTTTAGGAGTGATTAAAAATAAGTGCTTGTTTAGACTAAGGACTACACTATTAAATAACACTTATTGGTGTTTGGGAAATAAGCTCAAAATAGCGTATTTTAAAAATAAGGGCTTATTTTTTAGGGAGAATGACGGTTCAGCCCAGGGTTAGAATTTTTAGGCCCATGGTACTATTGGGGTAGGTGCCAGCTTGGAATGGATGCCAATTCACGGGCGAGCATTGGTGCATAGATTGTGGGTATTTGAAATTTTGAATGTTTATAAATCTACAGTGGAATTCAGAAATCTGCATTGGGCCTGTCAGACTTTTCCATATTTTTTAAGCCCGAATTTCCAGTTTTTTTAAGTGCTTAAACAATAAGCACTTATTCAATTTTTTCAATCAAAACTGTTCCCATTTAGTTTTTACAATTCCATTTATGCCCTTCGAGTGTATAAGTTTTCTTCTCCATTGCTCTTTGCAACCAGCGGCAGCTTCCCCTTGGTTTTCTCCTTTCTCCCTTCCATCATTTCCTTTCCTTGCATTTCTCTCTCTCTCTCTCTCCTTCATTCATTCTTCTTCCTTCATTCCAGGCAACCCAGGCCTGAACCGGTTTGTCCTCCCCTGTCCCATTTTTTGCTCCCGATAGCCAGCCTTTGAGCCAATAGTGGATATACCCATCTGTGCACCTACCATATAGCACCGCACCATCTGCAGTCAGAGATAGTGCCTTCACTGGGGAGTTCTTGGCCGGGAAGGTTACGGTGAAATGTTCTGTATTTTGATATTGATGGGCAATTTCCTTTCTGCCACAGGTGACAGTGTTGGTAGCGGTCCGGCCATGGTGGAGATTCAGGAGAAGCGGAGAAGCAGGAGCATCTCCTCTGCTTTGCCTATAAACAATCTCGACGACGGTTGTCTTATGCACATCTTTAGTTTCCTATCCCCAATTCCAGATAGGTATAACACCGCCCTTGTTTGCCAAAAATGGCGTTTCCTGGCATGCCATCCTCATCTATGGCTTCGTGTACACCAATCCATCAAGAGTCCAACTGAACCTGGAGTTTTTCCTGACATTGAAATTGCCATTTCTACTACAAGTCATCTTGCCTGTAATATTTAGATTAAAAAGCCATTTTGCATGATTGGAGGGGGCGAGCTTCCTGATGGCACAATATTGATATGCTCTCGGGGGTCAGATAGTGCACTGGAATTCCTGTCCACTTGACTTGTAAGGTGGAGAATCTTAAAGGGCAGAGCTGGGTTGCTGCTTGCTTCAGCGGAGTGGAAGGCTGACCATAGAGGAATGCACGCTCCAGTGTAAGGATAACCCCTTAGACTACCTTTCATGCCCAATTGTGAGTACTGCCAGTGGTTCGAGTGAGTTCTGATTAGGGGTGTCCATAAAAACCAAAAAATCAAAAAACCAAATCAAACAGAGAAAACCAAACAGGAAATGCAGTTAGTCGAATCGATTGGTTCGGTTTTGGTTTGGTAATTTTGAAAAACCGAAGGACCGGTTTGATTTTTGGTACCTAGAAAAAACTGGTAGCTAACTAAACCAACTGGTATACATATTTATATGTTAATTACATATATTTTTAATATATGTCACATATTATCTATATATAATATATAATATATTATAAATACAATATATATTGTATATACTTATATATTTATAATATATTATAATATACATATTTACAAGATATTATACTTATATATTTATATAATATATTATAAATATAAAAACCAAAAAACCAAACAATTGAATCGATAAAAAATTGAAAATGGTCAATCAATTAACCGGTGGTACCAGTTCGGTTTGGGTTTGGAGAAATAGTAAAAATGGTAGGACCAGTTCGATTTGAAAAAAAATGCCAATGGTTCGGCTAATCGAATTGTGAACACCCTTAGTTCCCATCATCAGTAGCAAAGAATTGTGATGACAGTGTAGGAGGCAACACTAAGGCTATTTTGATAGTGGAACCCTAGTTTTACAACATATACAAGTCATCTATGCTCGAACTGCTATATTTTTCTGGTTTGATGTAGTGCATAAGTAACTAATTATATTGTCCTTAGCAGTTATGTTAGTAGAGATGAGACAGTTAATGGTTGCAAAGGACCTTGGTTTTGAATGTGCTTTGATGGATGTGATTGAATGAAAATAGGCATCCTCCTCATCTCTACTTTCACTTGTTTGATCCATATTTCATTTCATTGTTGTTCTGAGAGAGAGAGAGAGAGAGAGAGAGAGAGAGAGAGAGAGAGAGAGAGAGAGAGAGAGAGAGAGAGAGAGAGAGAGAGAGAGAGAGAGAGAGAGAGAGAGAGAGAGAGAGAGAGAGAGAGAGAGAGAGAGAGAGAGAGAGAGAGAGAGAGAGAGAGAGAGAGAGAGAGAGAGAGAGAGAGAGAGAGCCCACTACCCACAAGGTATATTTTTAAAATTTGAAAAAAAAATGATGGACAAAATAATCACAAGTACTTATTTAAGTGCTTATTGGAGAAAAAGGCTACCAAACGTCCAATATGAGATAAGTGCTTATTCAAATAAGCACTTGTTTTTAAGCCCTTATTGTTAACATAAGCACTCCCAATCATAGCCTAACTTTATTTCGTAGTTCTAACCTTGGTCTTAGAAATGAATTGTAGGCTTCAATTTTGAATTTATGATGTTCTTGTAGGTAAGCATTTCAAAAATTCCATAATCTCATGCACCCTTATACTTGTTGGAACCAATGGCTTTACCTAAGAGGGGGTGAATTGGGTAGAGAATTAAAAAATTGAGTCTTGGAATTCAATCCAAATTTTTAGACTCCTGATAGTCAAGAACGAAACCCTTCCCCTTAAACTAAATCTAAGCCTTCTTGACAATCATGATGCAATGAAAGTTTAGGCTAGGTCATTTTAGTTCAGAAATTAATCAAGATACTACTCTTTGATTAACCAAACTACTGAATAGCAACTACAAAGATAAATAAACAAGTATGCTAGGTAGTGTATGCCCTTAGCTCTAATGAGATTGATGTACACCGACTTTTATGTATTAATAATATGAGTATATTATTGTTGTATGTTTAAATTGGTGTGTTTCTCTATATTATTCCTTAAGCTGGACACTTATGAAACTTGTGTTAATTTAGAATGATCTAAGCCATTGGATAAATTTGGAGAATTTATCCTAACAAGACTGACACTGATGTGATATGGAATTAGTGGAACAATTTGTCTTAGCTACTAGGTTAGACCCAAGTGCAGTCAATGGGAGTTTATGAGAAGCATTGAAAATGGGTCAATTTCTAGTATATCCTAGAATTTGGAGATAGATGGGCAAAATTAAAAAGTTACACTTAACCTCATACTTGATTATGATACTACACTAGGTCTTGGACTAACGTTGACTTTGACATGCCAACCAGTGAGATCCACTTAAGGTCAAATACATAGGTATTTGGGAGCAGTTCAAGATATTGTCCAAGCGAGTGATCATAGTGATAGGATCAAACCCTTTGTTAGATAAAATAAATATCAGGGTTTACACTCTCTTTGATAGAAACCTAAAAGTACCCATAGTGGATTTCAACTGTATTTAAAATTAGATTTGCAAATTCTATTTATATTTATATTATGTTATTTTCTGAAAAAGGTTTGTAAAATGTTTTAATTTCAGGATCCATTTGAGTAGAGGGTGTGACATTGCATTTTGTAGTCAAGGAAGAGGTCCTTGTGAGCAATGTTTTGATTATTTAGGGTTGAGTGGTTAAGGGAAGAGACCATTATAAGGCCTATAACCTGATGGACTTTACTTATTATTAGTCCATTATCCTTGGGTTTCATAGGGTGCCTGAAACCAAAGGTCACTTAGACTCAAGTGTTGGGACCAAATTAAGCCCAACTTAGATTAGGAAAATTCCTAATTTCTAGTGTTTACATTAGGAAAAATCCTAGTACATTTTGTCTAAAAATAAACAAAAATATTAATTACAAACTGAATATGAATGTAAAATCGCATGGTGTGTATTAAACTTGCCACCACATGGAATTCGATCTCCATCACACTTTTAGCCTATGAATTTAAAATTCATCACAAAATTATTCTAAATAATCATCATAAAATAAAATAATTACATTTCAGATTGTTGGCCCAAAACTAAGAACCAAATTCTCAGTTCATATGCTAACTTGGTCAAATTGGCCAGATTTATGCTGATTTGACATTTATTTCAAATCTGATTTGGTTCAGTCCAAAAACTGAACCTAGTGGTCTAATACCACTGTTAAAAGGGTGGGTTAGAAATAAAATACCATTATTGGAAGGGTTTGAAATCAAATTTGAAATCTGAAATTTCAAGATCGCTCTTACACTAAACCGCTACAGATTTGAAACACAAATTAACATTGATTGTACCTACTGATACGGAGACCATAGTGTGCAGCTCTCAAAGTGGTAGTTCATGCCCAATATCAAACTCAAGATTCCTCCAACTGAAGATGGCACAATTGTGTATGCAAAGCCAATTCTACAACACTCTTTCATCAAAATCGATTCCCAACTTGTTTGGATTGATGTGGCTTTATGAACCTGATATCCTCTGATGTTTTTCTTTCCAAAACATAGTAGAGAACAGATGGAAATCAATCCCTAACACAAATGGGTCAAATTAGGTTTTCTAGGAAGCAAGGGAGAAGAAAAAATAGCAAGAGAATGGAGATAACTTAGTGAATCATCCCTTCCTTCTTAGTCCCTTATATAAAGCACTCTCTTAATCATATTAGGAGATGATCCAAATCAGATTTGGATCATGACTTTATCTTTAATTGATAAGCATTACCTTCTTAAGAGAATGAGTGCTCCATACCCAGATCTATACCCATTTTCGACCCAAGTTACAATTGTCATGTGATCTCTTAACTAATCATATTAGCAATGGGTCTTAAACCCATTTTAATTAATGGTTTACATCCTAAGGTGTTGCATGGCCACTTTGTGCCTAATGTTGTATGGAATGGAACTTACAAAGGTCTCACACAAGTCCATAAGGGTTCAACCTCACCTTTAAAAGAGGTTAAGCTAAATTCACTACTCGGGGGTAATGAACCCCTAACCTAATAATCATCTTGGACTCAGTTTAGGTTCAATATTTTCACATAAATAATGCTTGGATTCATCCACCCTATGAAGACCCAGGGATAATGGACTTGTGTAAGATCAAGTACACTGCATAATTAGCCATGGTCTCTTGCATCTAACCTCTCGGCCCATAATCATCAAAACACTATTCACAAGGAAGGGCTTCTTCCCTGTCTGCAAAATGCATTGTCACACTCTTTGCTCGGATGGATCTCGTGATTGAAACATTTTGCAAACATTTTTCATAAAATAGTAATATTACATATAATTACATTTTGCAAATCAGATTTCAGATATAGTTAAAATCCACTATTGGCAGTTTTGTTTTCCATCAGAGAGAGTGGAAACCTTAATATTCACTTTGTTTGATAAAAGGGTCAATCTTATCATTATGATCATTCACTCAGGTAATTTTCTAAATTTCCCTAATATACCAAAGTATTTGACCCTTAATAGATTTCGCTAGTTGGCATATCAAAGATAGTCCAATCCAAAACCTAATGTAGTATCATAATCAAGTCTGGGGTTAAGACAAGTTGTTTCATCAATCCGGCAACACGCCAATATCAACCTTGTCAAGATAAACTCCCCAAGCCTATCAAATGATAGAAATAAGAATATTAATAAAATAGAAATAGCCTTGTTAAGATAAATAGTAATAATAATAAAAATATTAATAAAATAGAAATAGGCTTGATTCTTTTGTGTTGGTTTGTTCTTAATTTGTTTTGCCTTATTGATTTATTATTATTCTCTTACTTAACTGAATAATTATCTATTTGTGATTGTGCATGTTTGGAATCCCATGTGAGTCCTACCTATTGCACCCGAAAGAGGGGAGCCTAACCCCATCCTTTTCCCATCCGAGTTTTACTCGGATTGGTTCAGTTAGTGCCTTAGGTCTTGGAATTATTATAAATGAAAAATGAGTTTTGATGCAATTCCTAGAGGTCCCATGACCTCCATTTCACTTGACAAATGGGTCACAACTCCAAATCATCCCAAGTAAACCATTTTTTGACGTTCATAATTGCAAATCATTTCCTTGGAAAATCTTTGCCCTTTTGCATGAAAACACTCTCTTAAAGCCCAAACTTTGTGATTGGGTGAAATTCAAATCTGGTTTCTCTTCCTTTCTTTATAAATAGGGACCCAATTCGAGCCAAGAGAAGGATGAGTATCTAGAAACCATTCCCAACCACTATAAAGGTCCCATATGCAAGAAATATCCAAGTCTTTGAGCCTTGAACATCAAATCCACCCCAATGTGTTTCAGATTTTGGGTTTGCAAGAGCTCTCAAAATATTTAATACTCGCAAATTTCCCTTGACATTAGAAGGGCGACTCGAAGCATTCCACCAATTAAAGAGTTCGTTCAAACACCATTTTTCATATGATTCATTTACTGGAAAATTCTTGCCAAAGTTACATATGAGAGGTAAGCCTCTTTATCTTTTTTTATTAGTCAAGTTCATAGTTCTTAAGTTTATATATTTTGGTTCAAGGATGCTTAAAGTGACAAAAACTTGCAGAACTTGCACTTTCAGCTTCTTCTAATTTGGGATAAAGAGAAAGAGAGGTGAGGGTCTTAGGAAAATTATTACCTAAGACCCGGTAACATCCCAAAAAACTAGTTCCAAGAGAAGTTGGAAATCTTTTTCATAAGATTTTGGGAATCAAAAATCTAATAAAAATCTACTGTTTTTTATTAGAAATTAAGCCTAAGAACTCCTATGTTGTGCTACTACAACAACTTTGAGAAAGGGGTGTCTAACACCTTCTCTCTTTTAATCCATCAACATCCAAAAATCTCTTGGTAGAGTGCCTCTCTCATGAAAAATGGAGTCACTATTTTGAAGACAAATCAAATTTTAAAAGATAAAATGATGACCCATTTGCTCTAAAAATGGGTGGTGACTCCTCCTTTGAGCTGGCCATGAGCTTCCTAGAGCTCATAGTAATGATTTTAAATAGGAAAGAAATTTAGAAATGATTACTTTTGCCTTAATTTACAAAATCAATAGTGACACATGGTAGGTATATAGAACAATTAGCGGTGAGGAAGCATATTGAACATGCTTTCAACATTTTAACTTCCTCAAAAACTTATAAAACAGAGGGAATTTCAAACCACTAATGGCATAGTTGTTTAAATATTTTATCTCACACCCTAAACAATATCACTCTATAAATTTGATCTTGTTTCCAAAACAATATTGTCCCATAAATTTGATCTTGCTCCCAAACCCCATGACCTTGTAAACCTGACATTGTTCACAAACTAGATCTTGCTCCCACATAATATACGCCTTAGAACCTCACAAGTTGGATCTCATAGGCTGGACCCCATTCTTGAAACAACACCAACTATGCAACATCAAAAAATGGATCTCGCGCTGATAACACTACTTTTAGGATCTTGTAATACGTATTTCACTTACATAACAAACACTATTCTCACGATTTTTGTTCCTAGAAAATCATTGCCCTCATACCCTTATAAATTAAGTATCATTCTCAATAAAAATATTAGCCCTATATACTTAGATATTAGGGTAAAATACAAAAACCTCCCCTTAAGTTTATGACAATCATAAAAACCTCCCCTATAGCTTCATTTTAACAAATACCTCCCCTGAACTTTTGAGAAACTCAACAAAAACCTCATTTCCATTACTGTCCCAGACGGAAAACGTTAGATTGATGCACCAGTTTTTTCCAAATATCCATTCTACCCTTTTATAAACTATTTTACATACAAAATCACTAAAATAATCCCATTTTAACTAAACAAGAAAACATATTTAAGTAATTTTGTATGTAAAATTGCTGAAATGATCATTAAAAGAGGTTTTTGTTGACTCAAAATGGGGTTATTTCGGTAATTTTGTATGTAAAATAATTTATTAAAGGGTAGAATGGGTATTTGAAAAAAGATGGTGCATCATTCTAACATTTTTCGTCTGAGACAATGATGGAAGAGAGGTTTTTGTTGAGTTTATCAAAAGTTCAGGGGAGGTATTTGTTAAAATGAAACTATATGGGAGGTTTTTATGATTGTCAGAAACTTCGGGGGAGGTTTTTGTATTTTACCCTAGATATTAATGTCATGGCCAAAGCAACGTGTTACCACAGTCCTCTATTCCTAATGAAAATAACACAGTTCTTTCCCTTCATATAATAGGTCTTATAGCATTGCCGCTACCAAGTATACAACAAAAACTGGGAGTTGATATCTCATGAAATTTTTGTATAATTTTGGGGGCTAATCTTTAAAAATTCTTCAAACATTTTAGGGGTGATCTTTCACAAAATTTCTTCAAAATTTTGAGGGTTGAACTTTCAAAAATCCTTCAAACATTTGGAATGATCTTTCTTGAAATTTATTTAGAATTTTGGGAGCTAATCATTCAAACATTTGAGGGTTGGTGTTTCACAAAGCTTCTTTAGAATTTTGGGAGATAATCTTTCAAAAATTCTTCAAAATCAACTATAAAAAATAGCCTAATTTTGGAAGCTTCATCTATTACATATCACTCTCAAAATGAGGATTGATGTTGATAACAAATATTAAACTGATGAACCTAACCGCTTCTTAACGATAGTTTTCTCTTTATTGTTAAGTAAGAGGACTAATTTGAGAGAGTGGATATAAATTTAAGGATCTGAGAGTGAGGTGTTCACTGAGAGCATAAGATGAAGGTGATCTCACAAAGTCAAGTAAACTTCTTGTAAAGATCTCACTCTACAAATGAGTATCATAGTGAGCTAGAAAAGCTAAATGAGAACCTTTCGATGCTCGTGGTATCACATCAGTGGGAGAAAAATGTTATCTTGGTAACCAAGCAAAATCCAATAATCGAAGAAGCAAAGGATCTCATGTGTTAAGATTAATATGATCTTGCTAGGCTGCATGAAAAAGGGAGTGGTCTCATTAGTTGGAGTCTTGCCACAACTCCTCCACGCTAGGGGTCTTGTGCATTTCCCGAGTTTGGATCTCCTGCCCACACAAACTCTGCCCACGTTTATCGTAGCCACACATGGAGAACATCTCAACCCCTGCATAGTATTATGTAGGGGGAGATGTTCCCCATTCACGGGGGGTAGTATGTTGTGGGTAGACATGGGTAAGACATGGGTAGAGTTCTCGTGGGCAGGAGATCCAAAGTCGCATTTTACCAATATTAAGAGATAAGTGTTTGATACCACGCCTGGGGTGAAATGCATGACTAATGTCTCTTATCCACACACATCATTTCACCACACCTGGGGTGAAATGCATGACTAATGTTTCTTATCCACACACATCATTTCACCACGCCTGGGGTGAAATTATGTTCTTATCCACACACATCATTCCCTAAATGGCTTTCAAAAATGTGGTCTAATGATCTCAAGATCCCCAAGATGAATTCACATCTGCACTCCACACAAGGCGCCCCACAAATGCTCTACAGCATATCCCAACTATGTATTGAAAAAATCTCCCACTGACAACTTTGGAAGGTGTTCCAAATGCAAGCTGGGATGTGTGCAAGGTGTTTGTGGGGTGCCCTTTGTGGGGTGCAGTTGTGATCTCCCCCAAGACATGAGGTTAATTTTGGCTGTTGGGACCCAACAGCATAGGCTGTTGAGATAGTTTCTGGGCTGGGTACATTTTGGGAAGTTCACCTATTCACGCCCATTCTTTGGTTTTTAGTAAAAATAAATTAATATGTAATTACTAATTTACCCATTCTCATGGTAACATGGCATTTCCCAGAAATTCTCTCAACAGTAGAGGTTGTTGCCCCCCAACAACAAAAGTTTTTCCCCATAAGCGTATCTACGAGGGAGGAAAATATGGGATTTGTTCTTTGCATGTTTATTAAACGAAGGAAGTTTCTAGAATATCCAAAGCCATGCACGTGGCATGGTTTCCCGGTTCTATAAATAAGCCCTGTGATCGCTGATGTGGGGATATTTACCTAGTCATTTTCACCCCTAATTCCCTTCTATGACCTACTCAACTTTTCTCCAATCTTTTGCCCTTAGCTCTCTTCATCTCTCAACATTCTTGACTCCAAAGTCAGGACCTACAAACCATCCTCAACCAGTCAGTTTACACTAGAGATTAGGAATGGCAATAGGGTAGGTTTGGGGTGAGGACCATATTCCCCATTCCCGACCCTAACTTTGAAGCAAATCCACATCCCTGATCCCTATCCCTACTAAGGATAAAAATGACCCTTCATGTCCGATCTCCAATGAACATGGGTTCCACGTTAGGGACCCGAGTCCTTGAAATTTATAAATTAAAATTATTATTTTTAAATAGATTTACTTAAAATAAGAAATTTTTTTAAAATATAAAAAAGTGTGGATAATTGTGAGAGAAGCTATTTATCTATTTTCTAATTTTTTTTTGCATTTTTCCTATTTTATTTTGTTTTCAAAATATAAAAAAGTAATCATTGTCATCAATAAAGGTTTACACTATTATAAATATATTATATTATTAAAGAGAGATAGAGAGAGAAAGAAATATTATGTTATTAAAGAGAGAGAGAGAAAGAGAATTAAGAGTGTATTAATGAGAGAGGGAAATATTATATTATTAGAGAGAAAGAGATAATTAAGAGTGTGTTAATGAGAATTAAGAGTGTGGATAGTTTATTAGGCCCCCTAGGGAATGAAATTCTCATTTAACAGAGCAATGATGCAATATGTTATTAAGGATCAATTTGGAAAGAGTACAAATGCAAATATGTACAGTGCAAATATATAAAATAATACAAAATATAAGGTTTTGCACTCTACATATTTGCATTTGTACTTCTTCCAAACTGAGCCTAAAGAGAGAGGGGGATGGAGTTTGGGTGTTTTAGGCCCCCCTAGAGAATGTAATTCCCATTCAAGAGTTTTAAAGAGACTCATGACAAATGTATTAATAAAATATAACAAAATATTAGTAAATTAGTAATAAAATAATAGTACTTTAATAAAATATTAATAAATTCATAACAAGAAACAAAGATTAGAATTTTTATGTATAAATATTTTATTTATAAAATGTAAATTAATTGATAATATTATTAATAATATAATAATAATTAAGTAATAATATAATATAACTAAAGCAATAATAGTATAAATTAACAGAATATTAATAAACTATTTAATAAGAAAATAAAGTGTAATAAAATAATAAAGTATTGAAGTAATAATAAAATAACAGCTCCAAATGAACCAAACAACAACAATCAAAATCCAATTCCGGTTCCCAACTAAACCAAATAGGCATTAGGAATAGGTGATTCTAATTCCGATTTTGATTCCAGTTTCGTTTCTAATTCCAATCCTGCTTTTAAAATATTATAATAATTATTAATAAGACTTAGTAAAAATTAAAAGTAGATTTAATAGTTAATGAAAGTTAAGAAATTAGGTTTCCTTCAAAAGTTTATTAAAAATATTTCAATTTCACTTAAAACCAAACTTAATAAATACTATTTAAACACTAATTAAGAAATTTGTTGTTTAATGTTTTATTGTTTAATTTAAACCTATTAAACATTGGATCCGATTTGAATATCTGACTTTCCTTAATGGATTCAATTTTGAATCACCATATGTGAGATCTGACTGGATCTTTGGGTTTGACCGGATCCAGATATGCCCTATATGTAATAAGACATGTAGTGTAGCATGGCTATCCTTTCTTACTACCATTTTTCTATTTGGTTTCCTTAAAACTCTAAATAAAAGCATTTCAATTTCACATTAAACTCTAAATAAGAAAGGATAGCATGTATGGCTATCCTATCCTTTCTTACTATGACATGTATGGTCCCCACCCCATTGTCATAGTTTTGTAATTAACGTGGGCGAGTCTATCCCTATCCCAAACCCAAACAAATATTATTATGCTTAGGGTGTGGGTAGGACTGAATTACACAACCTATAAAATTGTTAATACACTACCAAAACCTGGCTTGAGATCTTTTATGTTTTTGGTTCATTATGCTAAACAATGGGGGTAGCTCAACCCCATTTCTCCTTCTAGTTCAATATTAATAATTTTTATTTAAAAAAAAAGTTAAAAACCCAAAAATAGTGCATGCATGGGTTGTACTTAGATTTGATCCAATCTAATTACAAATTTCACATTGCTCTTAGGGGTGCAACTTAAGGGGTTGGGTTAGATTGAGGATCAATCAAAGCCTAATCTAAAGTCTTAAACCTTGAGCTTGGGCTTAGATTAATTTAATTATGACTAAAAAGTTAACCTATGGACTAATTTAATTCTAACATTTAATTATTAATGAAGTAAAATAAATAAAATAAAATACTAATGGATAATATGAAAAAAAATAATTATTTATTAAGTAATTAGTAGTAATTTATTAAAACTTATTAATATAATTAATTTAAATTACTAAATTATTTTTTATAACAAATTACTAAAATTATTAATATAATTATCGATTGCCATTATTTCACTTTTCCTTGATAAATCCCATACATTGCATAGGTCCCCACTAGTTTAATATATAATTAGAGTCGGAACAGAACAAGGTGAATAGCCCCATCTCTGTCCCTAATTGAGTATCATTATCCCTGTCCCCACTAAAAAAATCCCCATCCCTGACCCTTAATTAAGTCAGGGAAACCAGATACCCAATGGGAACGGAGAAAATTGCCATCCCTATTAAGGATGATACTATCCATCTATCATATCCCACGATTAATAATGGTAGTTGGGCCGATATCATCTCATTTATTGAAACCTTTTTATTTTCCTTTATTCATTAATATGCTTTCCCCACTTCACCTCAATAGGTTCAACTTACGTATTCTATTTTAACACGTTGAAAGCATTTCCTCCACTATAATGTTTTGTGGTATTTCCAAAACCTGTTGTGGGGGCAATAAAGGCCCTCGATTATTATTGAAAAGAACTCGGTAGTCGGTGAGCTACCAGATGTGAGCTTGTGATCGATCTACTTCTACGTGACTTGCACAGTTGATGGATTCAACTTTTGGGTATCGTCTGGTTTCACCTAACTCCTACGTTGTTTTATTCATCTGGCTGTGGCCTTTATGGCTTGGTGCATAAATTCTTCTTCACGTCCTTCAAACAAAGAGGTATTGAACATGTATTTTATGTGAATTAAGCTTTTAAAGTCTTTTACAATATGTAATTTATTAAACATGTAACTTATTATTTAAGAGATTAATTTATGATTTGTTGATTAAAGCTGTGTGTTTGGTTTGGAGGAAAAAGTATGGAAAACAGAATGGAAAGAATATACGCATACTTATACAAGGTTTGTAAAATTTCTCCTTTCCTTTTCTTTTCTTTGTAACCAAACACAACCTAAAAAAAAATTATCAATGGCATAGTTTCACTAATTTATCATTTAAGGTATTGAATCACCACGGCCAAAAACCGTTTCCGGGTCAAACGATTCGATGGTTCAATCGCTCGGATCAGTGATTCGCTAACTAAATCAATAGTTTTTGATCAAAAAGCAGTTTTGGGGTAAAATGGAATTGATCAAATGACTGATTCTCGGTTTTTCCGATCCAATCGTCCGATTCGGTCCAGTTTTGAAAACATTGGTATATATAACTTATTCAAAACTTAAATATTTAGTGCTACTGTTGTATTTTTATACTGATGTGGCTATGGGGCAGAGCAACTATAACTTCTCACAAGGGTAGCAACTAGTAAGGTGTTGGAGATTAGATCATATCATTGTGGAAAGTAACTCCAAGGCTGTGATTCAGGCTATCGACAACCCTCTGGAGCAGGCCCTCTCGCCTTTCTACCCCATCCTCAAGGACATCTGGCCCTTGATTGGCAAATCAAAGGCCCATCATCTATTGGCAGGCGAAGCTCTTCAATGATGGGGATGTAAGCTGGGTTTGGTTTGAAGGAAAAATAAGGAAAAGGTAGTACCACTTAAGCAATGTTTGTATAGATTTTTCTACCTTTTCCTATAAATCAAACACAGCCTAAATGTTTCTTTAGCTCTGGGAAAACCCCCCTCAAGGCATCCGCGTGAGCATGCTAATATACACCCTTGATAGTTTGAATGAGAAGCCTTTTTACAAAAAATAAAAAATAAAAATAAAATAAAAAAAAACTATGTATATATTCAAATCAAATCTTGATGTCTATTAAAATTACGTTTCTGATACACCTACGGGTGGTCAGGTGGCAATTTTTCACCCGCTGAATCCACCCAATCATCCAACCCGCCCATTTAAATGGGTTGGGTTGTGGATAACCATTGTGTTAACCATTACAGACATAAATATTAATTCCTTAGTCTTTTTTTTAATTTTCTTCATTTGAATTAAATAATTTATAATTAATGCATTAATTTTCTATTAATTATTGACTAAATTTAGTTTTGTCTTGAACCAACACACTTCACCCAACATAAATCCAAATAAATTTGACCCGAGTTTAGACTAGTCAAACGCGGTCTGACCCGATCCAGCATATACCAATCTGGGTTGACCCAAATCTGAAATAGACCCCAGGCGGAATGGTTCGGTACCACTTGCTCTGCCCAGTTTGGGTCATCCGGTCCAACTAGTATTCATATAGACCGACCCGACCTGATACAAGCCAATCAGGGTTGACCCGAATCCGAAATAGACCCCAAGCGGGATGGTTCGATATCGCTTGCTCTGCCCAGTTTGGGTCGTCCAATCCAACCTGTATTCACACAGCCCGATCCGACACAAGCCTATCCGGGTCACCCCGAATCCCAAACGGTTTCAAGCGGGACGGTTCGGTGCCTGCGTGCTTTGCCTAGTCTGGACCGTCCGGCCAACCAATATCCACGCAACCCGACCTGATTTACTTACGCTAACCTGCTTCGGGTCATCCAGTTCGGTCCCAAACCCATACACAAACCTGATATGGTCCAGTCCAAGTCAATCCATCATTGACTAAACTGGTTTGGTCCGACCGGACTGATCCAGATCTAAACGGTTCAACCACCCTTGATGTGATTAGCTCGAAGATAATCCAATTAGATAGTTCAAGTTGATCTAACCGGTTTGAACCTAAGTTGTTTGGTCAAACTCGAAATCCGAACATAGTCAAATGGCTTCACCGCTTGTGTAAAAATAACATGCATGTAATGTGATTTGAACCTTCACCACTTGTGTAAATAATAACTACAATTACCACCACGCTATGACCAACTTATTTGTTAAGAGAGAATTAATTTGTTTTTTAAGTCCATAAATATAAGTAATGGGTTTGGACGGGTTGGATTAAGTTAAAGCAGGTATGGGTTGAACCCAACCCATTTAATTTTATATAACTGGGTCATTAATGGGTTAGCGGGTTAGATGGATTGGGTTGAAGCTTAACCCAAACCAAACCCAACCCAACATGCCCAATTGCCACCGCTAGATACAACTTAGCATACCCTTCATGTTGAATTTCCAATTTGACATATGGCATTGGCTTATGCCATGTTGAATTGACATACCCTTCAAAATCTCTTATGATCCAGTGGGTGCTGGATGATCTCATAATTGTTTATATACACTAGAAGGGGGCCTAAAATGCTCCTGAAATACTTGTTCATCAAGTGAAATAACAACTTGAGAAAAATTATAACATGGAAAGGGTAATTAGTTAATGAATTTTTGAAAAAATAGACTGAAAATGTAATGTTTTATGTCTATATCTATACTATTTTAAAAAGTACCAATAACCCCTAAAAATTTCTAGAATTTTAGTTGGACAAATTTTGTCCCTTTGTGTTAATGTTTTCATATTTGAATTTGATATTTTATTAATTATTTTAAATGAGTTACTTAAATTAATTGTAACTGAAATTTCATGGAGTATTTAGTTGGATGTATTTATCTCTTTTAATTAATAATGAATTGTAATGAAATTTCATGGAATGTTTAGCTACATGTATTTCTCTCTTTTAATTATTATTTGATCATCTTTAAAAGTAGGTCCAATTGTCACCATTAAATGAGTTTAAAATGTGGATTTTGATTGTGGCTCCACAATTTTGATTATGGTTTTCTCCAAATCTCAAGATGTTTGAGAGGGTCTCATAAGAAATTTCCATTTCAAAAAGTCGATTTTTTCTAAAACAACAATTGCTAGATAGGCTTTAAAAATTGATTTCTAGGATTATGAGCATCCCAATATCAACAAACAAAGAAAAATACTTGGGTGCTCCAATTATTCAAATTATAATTGATAAGAAGGCTATGAATAGCATCACAACTAAGATTAAAATGAAAATTTAGGGTTGAACATTGAAAACTCTTTTTAAGGATGAAAGAGATATCCTTATCAAATAAGTTTTGAATGTGGTTCTTCTATTTACAACGTGCCAATTGGTCAGTTAGTAAGGTCTCTTGGTGGTTGTAGCTAAGAGACTTGGAATCAACGGGCTACCCCCGTTGTGTAACCCCATAGAGCAAAAAAAAAAAAGAAAGGAAATGTGATTCCTCTATTTCAAATGATGTTCAAATAAACATACCCTTAAAAAGATTGATAAAATTCAAATTATTTTGAAGCCCAAGGGAAGGCAAGGGAGCAATTGTAGGACAAGTTAGAAAAGGCTTTACAAATTAGTGACTTTTATTTTTGGGAAAATCATTAAGAACCCTTGGAGTTTCTTGAAAATCTATAAAAAGTATTTTTCCCCTTTGTGTTAATGCTTTTATATTTGAACTTGAGGGCAAATCAAGTATCTTGCTGATTGTTTAAAATGAGATCAAAATAGGACAAATTGAGCCATTGATCCATTATTAACTTCTTGCTAAATTGTATAAAATGACAGAAATTGAATTATTTTTATGCATCTTAAAAAAATGAGATCAAACTACACATGTCTGTTTTTTTTTTTTTTTAACTCACAACGTGTCTAAATAGATATCTATATATCATAGAACTTAATGAGTTGTAATTGAAATTGCATAGAGTATTTAGTTGGACAAATTTAACTACCCTAGACACTTAGAGTTACATGTTGATTTGTAGATGAATTACATTTTACTTGGAATCTATAAGAAGTGGCAATAGATCTCTAAGGCTTTTGAACTTTTTCTTGACTTAAAATACCCTTCTCTTTGAATTTGGTGTCTCTCATCTCTCTTTCTCTCTCTTAGTCTCTCTATTATGAAGACACAAATTGTAAATTGAATACTAGTTTTCTTTTCATTCTATTCTCTCTCATTAAAGTGGCGTTTGATAAATCTAAAAAGTTAAAAAGATATTAAGTGTTTGAAATCTGAAAAGAGGCATAGATGCTTTTCTACATTTTAGAGGATCTGAATAGATAATGCTATTTGTGTTGGATCAATTCTACAACATCTGAAATTGCTTTGTTTTACTATTTTACCCCTAGAACAGGCTATTTTCTAATTGTGAATGTAGTTAGCACTATTTCATATAAATTAACTTATCAAATTCAAAATAATATCAAAATTATACAAAAAATTAATAAAAATGATTATTCACTAATTAAAATATTAAAATGATTAAAATGTAATAACAAATAAAATAATCAATAAAATTTAATAAAATTAATAAATAATTAATTATTTAATTATTAATAATATTGAAATAACACGAACAAAAATAATAAAATAAATAATAATTGATAATAATTACTAAAAATAATTAATAATTATAAATAACACAATAAAAATTAATAAAAATAATTAATCACTAATAAAAAATATTAAGATAATTAATATTTCATAATTAATAATTAGTAAAAATAATTTATAACTAATAATTATTATTATTAATAATCAACCATTGCCGCTGATTATTAATAATTGGGAATGTCTACAACATCATCATCATCTCTCCAGATAACAAAGCTCTAAGTATATCAAGCATCAAGGTTAATGAAGAATTAAATGGTTTTGGAGCTACACAAGAATTATCTGTTACAACATCTGAATAAGGAGAAGACTACATCAAGTTACAATTAATTGCTTTTTACTTTTAGGATCCTGATGTAATCAACTGTATGATGCACTTCATAGATTCTCAACAAGATTGAACTCAGTCAATAGCCTTAGAAACAACAAACATTATTGGGTTTGGTTCCTAGGCTTTCTTGAACTTAAGAAAGAGATAAGAATTAACAAAATATATTGAAAGCCAATGGAATTGGTTCCAAACCTTTGGACTTAATTTTCGAAGGTTTAAGTGATTGGGTTATCTGTCAAAAAAATTGGCCCTAACTATGAGAAGTAGTTAAATACCCAAAAAGACATGTCGACTAACTATGACCATCTAGGCATGCATGACTAGGATTATGAGGATTAATCGACTACCATAGAAATATGTGTTGACTAACATGATAATCAAGGTATGAAAAGTGTCTAATTTGAGAAGATGTGTCAACTACCCAAAAAATATGTGTCGATTATTCAGATAGACTGAGTTCAAAGCATATCAGATGATTGATAAAGAGGAAGCAGCCAACTAGGAGAGAAAAAAGATTCCTCCTTTGTATTGTATTTGACTAGCAAATTGCACACTAATCTACTATGAAGAAAAACTAATTGTTTGAAGGCTCCAATGGCTATTACTATTCTTGAAAGCTTTCTATCATGTTGGGGGATATTTGAATAGGAATAGCAATGGGGCAAGGTGGGGACGGGGAGCCTCTCCCCATCCCCATCCCTGTCCCCGTCCCCATCCCTGCTAACGGGGACAAGGTTATCCCCATCCCCGTCCCCACAAGGATCCCCATCTCTGCGGGGATCCCCATTCCCCGTAATTTTTTATAATATTAACAATTTTTTGTTTTCTATTTTATTTAAAAAAATAAAAATGAAATAATTAAAATTTACAATCTATTAAAAAAGATTCAAACATATTCAACCATATTTTTAAAATATTAATATATAGACATATGTGTATATATATAACGTATGCATACATATATACATGTATATTAGGGGGATCCCACTTGGTGGGGATCGGGGTCCCCACGGGGCGGGGAGTGCTCTCCCAATCCCTCGCCCCGTCCCCGCTAACGGGGATGAAAATTTCCCCATCCCCATTCCCGCCCCATTCGGGGCAGATCCCCACAAGGATCAGGGAAATGGGGAAAATTGCCATTCCTATATTTGAATCATTTCCAAAGAGAATAACATCCCTCCAACGGCTAGAAAATGATCACTTGCTCTCAAATCCTCAATAAATAGGCTTCAGCTTGATTCAAAAGACAATGAAGCAAGAACAATGTTTTGATCATGGATTGTGGAAAATAACTTTTGCATTCATTGTATATATTCTAAATAGTTGTTTTCAAGAGAGTGCAACTAGAGTCATTTTGTGAAAGAGATCTCTAAGCTTCAATAGCCTTAGAGGTGAGTTTATCTAAAAAGCCATTAAGTTTATTGTAGACACCCCATTTTTGTGCCCTTCAATCTTTCTACAGCATTTCAAGCTTCAATCATGCTTCAACTAACCTCTCAACTGAATTGTGGGCATTTTTGGAATTTTACAAAAGTTAGGGCCTCAAGGATTCAAGACCTATGTAGATCTCAAAAATCTGAATCCAATGACACCAAGATCACCCAAATCCAACACCGTTTACCCCTTCATCTTTAGACCCAAAGTTAGAACTAATTCTAATCGTCAAATTGGAGTCATTTTGACCCTGAACCTCATTTCACACAAAATCAGAAATCCAAAACCATATTTACGAAGATCCTAAAAATCCAAATCCAATGACACCCACCCAAACCCAACACCGTTTACCCCTTTATCCTAAGACCCGAATCCGAAATCGATTCTAATCATCCGATTGCAATCATTTTGATCATGAACCTTATTTCATGTCAAATCAAAAACCATAAGTACATAGGTCCAATAAATCCAAATCCAATGACACCAAGATCACCTATATCCAACACTGTTTACCCCTTCATCTTAACACCCGAAGCCGGAACCGATTTCGATCATCTGATTGGAGTCATTTTGATCCTAAACCTCATTCCACGTCAAATCAAAAATCCAAGACCATAGGTACATAAAAACCAAAAATCCAAATTCAACCATACGGAGATCACCCATATTAAGACCCGAAGTCGAAACCGATTTTGATCGTCCAATCGGGGTCATTTTGATCTTGAACCTCATCTCACATCAAATCAAAAATCTGAGACCATATACGTAGCCCAAAAATCAAAATCCAACAACACCAAGATCACCCAAATCCAATACTATTTACCCCGTCATCTCATGACCCAAAGCTTGAAATGATTCCGATCGTCCGATCAGAATCATTTTTTATCTTGAACCCTATTCCATATGAAATCTTCCACTCATTGTCTTGATTAATAGAGAGGATCTCTCCCAAAGTTGTCTTGACAGCCCATTTTCTTAATCAATCTCCCTCCAAAAACCATTTAAACCTCATCCATTGATTTCCCTTGTCTCGATCCTATTTCAGCCCTCCATACCCCTCTAAAAAATCTATAAATACCCCAATTTCTCACATTCTAGACACACAATGAAGCTTAGGGAGAGAACCCTATTCCCATTGATTTAAAGAATCCCCTTCATGTCCAAATAGCTTCACATCCATCACTCCCATTCCCCACTCTCTCTATCTTTCCTTATGCCCAAACTCAGCCAAAGCCATCCTCCGTTTGAAGCTTGATCGAAGATCTCATAGTGGTGTAGTTTATCCAAATTCCAGAAGTGTTTTCTTACCGTGGGGTTCATTCAAGCATTTATCTCCCTAGACTAATCGTGAACTGATCAAAAGACATGAGAGTCTCCAAGATGTTGGCTGTACGATGGGTGCTTGATGATCAAAGTTGAGACCACCATTCGCTAAAGATGACGATGGGACGCACCAGCTCTCACCAATTCCAATTTCTTGTTGAGCAAACACTTTCATTAACCAGCAATATGGACAGGAGTTTTATTTAAGGCTGCTTTATAAGTTACTTTATTAACACTTAAATTTTCTTGACATCCGTAGATCTCTCTTCCATTCTCAATTTTTGTTTATTTGTTTTTTTTTTCTTTAATTTCTAAGTAAGTAGTTAGGTAGATCTAGGGGTGGCAAATGGGTGGATTGGGTTGGATTGGGTAAGGGTTTTAAATACCAACTCACTTATATTGACCCACCAACCCATCATGACCCATCATCAATGCTTCTTAAAGGGTCATAACCCATTCTAACCCTAGGTCACCCTAACCCACCCATATTGACCCTTAACCACCCTCACCCATACTAACCCACCTACTCTCACCTATAAATACATAAACGGGTCGGGTCAACCCATATACCCAAAAAATAACTTTTGAGAGAACAAACTCTCTCAAGTCTACCACATGCTATAAACGGGTCAGATCGACCCATATACCCGAAAATAACATTTTTGAGAGAATCAACTCTCAAGGCCGTCACATGACAGAAACGAGTCAGCCAACCCGTATATCCGAAAATAACATTTTCGAGAGAATAATCTTTACCAAGGCTACCACGTGGCAAAAACGGGTCGAGTCGACCTGTATACCTGGAATGGAAAAAAAATATGTAGAAAAATACCAAAACCTTTGTAGAAAATGCAAAAAAAAAATACTAGAAAAATTGCAGAAAATTCAAAAACAGCAAAAATATTGCAGAAAATTTAGAAGAAAAAAACAGAAAATACCAGAAAATTTGCAAAAAATATTGAAAGAAAACCAGAAATTGTAAAAATTTTGTAGAAAAAATCATAAGAAATACAGAAAATACCAGAAAATTGCAGAAATGCATGAAAACACTAGAAAAATGCAGAAATTATGTAGAAAAATTGTAGGAAATTCAAAACAAATATAGAAAAATAACAGAAAAATTGCAAAAAATGCAAAAATACCAGAAATTGCAGAAAATAGCAGAAAGTGCAAAAAATGCATAACTTTTGTAGAAAAATTGCAAAAATAAGGCAGAGAATGCATGAAAACAATAGAAAATGCATAGATTATGCAGAAAATTACAAACAAATGTAGAAAAATAGTAGAAAATACAGAAAATTGCAGGAAATACAAAAATAACCAGAAAATTGAAAAATAAAACGCAGAAAATACTAGAAAATGCAGAAAAATACCAGAAAATTACAAAAAAAATGTAGCAAATACAATAAAGTTTCAAAAAAATACCAGAAATTTGCAGAAAATAACATAAAATAGAAAAGAATTGCAAAATTTATGCAAAAAAGTACCAAAAATTTTCAGAAAAATGCAGAAGAATACTAGAATTTTGCAAACAATGCAGAAAATAACAAAAAATTATAAAATAGAAAAAAATTGCAGAAATGCAAAAAAAAAATGCTTAACTTTTATAGAAAAAATCGGAAAAATGCAAAAGAACCAAAAAATTGTAGAAAATGCATGAAAACACCAGAAAACATGAAAACATACCATAAAAACATGGCAAAATATGGTAGGAGGAAGGCTTAACCTTTACTCAGAAACCTTTGACCTGAATAGAGACTTTCGAATTACTAAAGCAAGGATTAAAGTATCGGTATTGAGTACCGAGTATTATATCGAATAACACGGATACAGGTACACTTTGGAAATGCATGGATATGGATAAAAAAATATGGAAATGTATGGATACACTAGGGAAATACATAAAAATTTTATAAATACATTAATAACACTAAATTTAAGTTCAAAATAATCACAAAATAGTATATAAATACATGGAAAATGTAAATTTCAATGATATACATGAAGAAATATATTACAATTAGTATACGGGGATGCGTACCTATCATATAATTTTATTTATAATGGATAAATTAAGAGTCCAAGACACTAAATATGTGCACATATTATATTTTAATTATTATTTTATTTTACGATTTTAATTTTTTAAAATTAACAAAAAAATCAACTAAACTTAAAATATGAATTAAAAATTTATAAAAATATAATCTTAACTTAGACTGTATCAATTTTGTTAAAATTTCTATGATACATATCATATACCAATTCATAGTAATTAATTACTAAAATAATTATTCCATTATTAATATTTTTATTTCTATCAATTTTATGAAATAAAAATCATTTTTTGAAATAAATGTAGATTAGTGGATTTGATCGATTCAATTTAATATTATATTCTTCAATACTTTTCTTTATAATATTTTATTTTTGTAAATTATAAATATTTTGTTATTACTTATTAATGTAAATTAAAATATTAGTTAATAATTTATAAAAATATATAAAAATTTTAAGATTTATATCATGTGTGAATTTATAAATTTTAAGTATTAAAATAATTATTCTATTATTAATATTCTATTTGTATAATTTTTTTGATATTAAGAATCATCTTTTTATATAAATGTCGATTTGATAGATTATCCATTCTATTAGTTTATAAAATAATATTTTTTAATATTATCTTTTTTAATTTTTGTTATAGTTGTTATATTTGTTTTTTGTTTAAATTGCATGTGAATACAAAAGCTAATAAAATCATTTGTATATCACTTTAAATTCAAAAGCGCATTTGGCTTGATGGCTTGAAATTGATGGAGAATGTTAACTTGCTAGGTGGAGTTAAGTTTGAGTCTTCTCAAATGCTTTTCTTATTGTGAGGCTTGGCGAAATCGTCAAGCCAACCCTTGACCCCCTTGACCCAATCTATCCTGACCTTAATGGCTACCTCGACCCAACCCACCCTAACCCTTTTTCACTAACCCTAATGGGGTGCTCGACCCATATTGACCCACAAATAGAATGAATGGGTATGGGTGGATTGGGTCAAGATTGCCGGCCCTAGGTAAATCCGTTTTTATTTATTAATCTTCTTTTCTTGTTAAATAGTTAAGTTGGGTCCATTATTATTTATTAATTTTCTTTTCTAGTTGAGTAGTCATGTAAGATCGACTTCATAGCTCTCCTTAGATGAAACTTGTTTTAAATTGGCGCATATGAATGTTAAATTGTTGGGTCCTCGTAACTAAATAATCTGCCATTTTTTAGTTGAGTTTGATGATTGTGTACTTAGAAAGTTACCATTTTACCTGCATGTTATAGTCCAGCCGTGATAAAGAAAAAAGAAAAGAAAACGTCCATGCATAAATCAGTAGTTTTTTTCCTCTACCTCCTTCATTTTATTAGTGTTAGCTTAATCATCCCCTATTTGTATTGCCACATCATGCAAGGTGTTCATTTATTATGTCTGCATCATTCATCTATTAGAAATCTGTTTTGACCATTACACTCTTAGTTTGTGATGGTGCGCAATCCGGTCACTCCTACCTGGTACTTACGTGGCTCCTAAAAGGTACCTGAGATGGAGAGGATGAAGAATCCCCGGGGGCTTGCCCGGCGGGAACACTCCGACGCTTAAGTTAGTATTCTGTGAAAGATGCAAAGAGAGGACAAAGGCTAAGAGTGCAGATAGCGCGAGTATGTGGAAGTTACCTCTGTTCCTTGAGATTGGGCTCCTTATAACAGAATTCGGTTGCACCAGGCCCACTAGCCTCTGATAGGGTAGGTATAACCGCCACTGTCATCCTGTCGCAGCCGTTACAGGCAGGGCTGAGGTGGCACACGCGGGGCCGTCGTTGCAGGCTACGTGCCTGTCAGGTGTAAGGCACCCTCTAAAGGTGGCAGGCACGACACTGTCTGACGAGGGACATGGTTGCTGTCCCCAGGTTTGTCGGGTACGGTGGTCGGGTAGGAGATCTTCTTGTGATATGTCGAATTACTCTTTCATGAGTTACCCTGTGCCGAGCTATCCCACAAGTGGCGAGCTGCCCGTGGCAAGCTACACCGAGCTGCCCGGCCCGAGGTGTCTTTACCTCAGGATGTCTAGAGACGGATCGGGGTGTTCATGTTCGGGAGTGGCCCAAAATCCATTGGGAGGAGCTCGGGCATTAGGAAAGGTCAGGAGGCCCCTAGCTCGGAGGTAGCTCGGTACGTCTTAGCCTCTGGGACGAGGTGTGGGTCAGGTGGCTCTCGACGAGCAGCTTATCCCACCGAGTTGCTAGGCTGAACTCGGTGAGCCTTTCCCTCCGAGTTGCAGTTACGCTTGTTGTGCTGTCATGCTGAGTCATTGCTTGAGCAAGGTCATGCCCACGTGTACCCGTGCTAAGAGGTCGGGCCAAATCACCCTCCATTAATTGCCCCCCACTCCCTATGCTGGCGGTGTTGACCCAGTGCGGGGAGTTCATGTCGTGCCGGGTGGATTTGGCTTCAGTACTCATGTTGCTTCATCACGCGACTCGCCCAGCTGGACCGGTTTAGTTCCTGACTTAGTCAAAAGGAACCCGGGTCGCATTCGGTTTACACACGAATGTCACGCGATTCAAACTTTGCGGATGCCAAAAAACACGCTAAACTAATTTCACCTCGAGGAACCCGTAGCCGGTTTTTTTTTAGAGTCATTGGATCGTCTCCATCTTAACCGTTATTGCCTCGGTGCAACGACTATAAATAATGGGGGACCCTTGGTCACTTCTTCGCCACAAAGTCTTCTGCGTCAGTGTTGAGCTCGCGTTTGAGGTTCCCAGCTCGGGTCTTCCAGCTCGGTTATTCCCCTTAGTTTAGTTCGTGTTTCCTGCGGTGAGTCCCCGAGCTTCCTTTCCTTTTCTGAATATTCTTTCCTTTCTGCGTTGTGATGTCGTCTAGTGTAGATAGCCTCATCGACGAGCCCGAGGTGGGTACCTCGGCTCAGGATGGCTCTTCTGCCGCCCAGCCGTCCGATGTATAGGTGGCTTCGGGTCATCTGGCATCCACCTCCCACCGAGGTCGGGTGCCAGATCAGTTTGGCCCTTCCACCATGACTCCGGAGAGACTCCAGGACCTCATACAGAGGTTCAACCTTCCTGGGGAGTACTCTTATAGTCTCCCCTCCGACAACTTTCCATGGGAGCATGGTCCCGATGAGATCATGGTCTTCAGGGACCAACTGGTCGTCGGGCTCCAACTTCCTCTTCATCCCCTGATTGTTGAGGTGCTGGTGCACTTTAACATTACCTTGGACCAGCTTCACCCGAATTCAATACGTAATGTGGTTGGGACCATTTCCCTTTGCTTCGACCGCTCCCTCCCCATTGACCTAGATATCCTTAGTACTATCTTGGCAATAAAGAAGAGTGCTTCGGGCACTCTCCCCGGGCACAGGCAGGCTTATTATCTGTTCCCCCACCCGTGTTTTAAATTAATGCACAAGCTCCTGAGTAAAGTCCCGGCCTGGAAGCGGGACTACGTAGTTCGGAGCAGCACGGGGTGGCCCCTCCCAACCGACTGGAGGGTGGCCGTTCAAGACCCCGGTGTTATCCTCGATGGGAAGACCAAGAAGTCACTTCAGTCATGGGCTCAGCTCAGGTTGAATTACAAGGACTTCACAGCCAAGGAGAAGTTCATCCAGGCCGGCTTGAGCCCCGGTAGGTTTTTCTTTTCTCCGGCTTTTTTGTCTGCGTGCTTACTTCGAGGTTACTAATGCTGAGCTTCACTGTAGGTCCTATGGAGATGGACAAGATAGACGGTCAGAGGCTCTTCCGCCAGATGAAGAGAAAGAAGCGCATAGCCAAGAAGGCGTGCATTGAGTCTCCGCAGGCCTCTGTTGAGGCTCAGCCTTCACATGCCCCGGTTCCGGAGCCCGAGCTCCCTGGCGTTCAGCCCGTCATCGATCTGGAGGAGGACATGGCGCCTCAGGGGCCTAAGACAGCGGCAGAGCCCACCATTGAGCCTATCGAGATTGCTGCCAGAGGTGCTACAAAAGCCGCCCTTGAGGCACGCCCTGCAGAGGCTACAGCCGGGGCCTGCCCTGTTGGTGCCGCCGTTGAGGCTTCCGAGGAGTCCGCCCATGCGGCAGAGATGACGGTGTCTAGCTCGGTGTAGTCTCTAGAAGAGCAAGGAGGCTGCATACCCGGAGGAGGTCACAGAATGGGTTGATCTCACTCCTGGTCAGCTCGGTGCCCGGGCTGCTTCTCGTACCATGGTGGTGAGTTCCCTATGAAAGACTCTCTTTCTTTCTCTTCTTTCTCGCTCTTCTTTTTTTGACTGGTCTCCTTCTTGTAGGTGAACTCAGCCATGCATGCTTTGACCTTTCAATCTGATTGGCATCTGAAACGGGCTTTGGAAGCTGAGAAGTCATCACGCGCAGTCCATACCGATCTCAGGGCAGCTCGCGGTCAGATCCACCGCCTGTAGAACGATGCCTCAGCTCAGAAGAGCTTTATTGAGGTGTTGTTGGCGGAGAAGAGAGAGCTGGCCCGAGACAAGGACAGACTAAGGGCCGAAGTGAACGGGTTTAAGGTCGGCCAAGAAGCCTTGAGGCTTGAGGTTGACAGTCTCAAGGCAGACTGGGACAGTCTCAAGGCAAACTGGGACGGTCTCAAGGCAGACTGGGACGCCCTGAAGCTCAAGGTACAGGGCCTCAAGGAAGCAAAAGGGAAGCTGGAGCACGAGGTGGAGTACTGCCGAGCCGACCTCAAAGAGAAGACCGAGATCTTCGAGGATGCCCTCAAGGAGACTAAGGTTCAAGTAGTTATCGACTACGTCCAGTCTTCAAGATTTGATGATGTGATGACCAAGGCCTACTGCAAGGGCTTCAAGCTCAGCCGGTGGTTGATTAGACATCTCCACCCCGGTCTTGATACAAGCGCCATCACTACTTCACGGATCACTGATGACATAGTGTGTCACTCAGCGGATGATCTGGACTCTGAGGATGAAGGCGCCAATGATGAAGTAGAGGCCACTAGTCCAGTTACTGCCCCTGAAGAGGTCCCTAGCGAAGGCAACGAGCCCCCAAAGTAGCTCAGTCCTTGTATTTGCGAGCTTGATCTTTTTTCTTTTTGTAACCAACTTCTTGTAATGGAATATTTGTAATGAAAATACACTTTGCTACATGCTGTGCAATTTACTCTCTTTACTTGCTAAAGTGATCATTTTATCCTGAACTGTTAAGATATTAAACTAAACACCCGAAGTGAGGGTTTCTCAAATGTCGTTACCTCGATCCGTCTTCTAGTACTTAGTAGGGGTAACCTTATGTGCACCGAGGCGAGTAACATAGTAGGGTATATGCCCGACCTGTCTACAGCCGGTTTGAGTTGACATCGGTTGTCCTTAGCGGGTTCAACCTGTTGCATGCCGTGGCAGGCTATGCATCACAAGGTTCATACCCGAGTTGTCTGCGCCTTAGCCATTACAAGTACTTAGCCTATGCTGATGAGGCAGCTAGGTCTTATGTGGTGTCGGGGTCTTTCATTAGCTCCGCATTTTAGCCCTTAGGCTGGAGGAGCGGCTTGTAGTCCATTCTCCTAGAATTCACCTATATCGAAGAGGTGAAAGGATCTTATAGCGCCGAGGTCATGTTAGCTCAGCATTTTTGGCCCTTAGGCTCTGGAAGTGACTCGTATTCTACTCAGTTGTTACAAGTAATACTGTCTTAAGTTGACAATATTCCATGCCCGAGGTACATGTCTTCCTTCGAGAGTTTCGAGCTTGTATGTTCCTTCCCCGAGCACTCGTTTCACTCGGTAAGGTCCTTCCCAGTTGGACCCGAGCTTGCCAGTGTCGGGCTCAAGTACCATAACTTTACACAGGACCAGGTTGCCGATGTGGAGGTTCCGCTTCTTGACCCTGGCGTTATAGTACCGAGCTACTCTTTGCTGGTAAGCTGCGGTCCTAATGTACGCGAGGTCCCTTACTTCGTCGAGGAGATTGAGGTTGGTACATAGCTCATCCTCATTTGTCTTATCATTATATGCTTCCAGTCGCAGCGTAGGTACTTCGATTTCTGTCGGGATAACTGCTTCGGTGCCGTAGGTGAGGTTGAAGGGAGTCTCTCCTGTGGCGGTTTTCTCCGTGGTTCGGTAAGCCCATAGAACACTGGGTAGCTCGTCTGCCTACAACCCTTTAGCTCGGTCCAAGCATGCTTTCAGTCTGCGAAGGATGGCTCTGTTTGTGACTTCTACCTAACCGTTTGCTTGAGGGTGTGCGACTGAAGTGAAATTCTGTCGGATTCCCATGTCTTGGCATCAGTTCTAGAATTTGATGTCCTCGAACAGTTTGCCATTGTCAAAAATTAGTACCCGAGGTAGCTCAAAGCGGCACACAATGTTCTTCCAAAAGAAGTTTTGGATGTTCTAGGTTGTGATCGTTACAAGAGGTTCAGCTTCTACCCACTTGGTGAAGTAATCCACTGCTACTACTAAGAACTTCCTCTGGCCTGTCGCTGGCGGGAATGGTCCAAGTATGTCGATGCCCCATTGTGCGAAAGGCCAAGCTGCTGAGATACTTGAGGTTGGCAGCTGGCTGATGGTGAATATTGGCATGCTTCTAGCAGTTGTCACATTTTCTGACGAGCTCGATGGCATCTACCTTCATTGTTGGCCAATAATACCCCTGTCATAGTGCCTTTTGGGAGAGGGCCCTGCCTCCCAAGTGTCTGCCGCACAGACCCTCATGAGTGTCGCGGAGTACGAGCTTGGCTTCGGTAGGTCGCAAGCAACACAGGTAGGGGAGCGTGTAGGATCTCTGGTACAGCCGTTCGTCTATCATGACGTATTTGGCTGCCTGGCGCTCTACCCTTCTGGCCGCATTGTGATCTGCAGGGAGGATCCCATGTAGCAAGAAGCTCGCGAGCGGGTCGATCCAGCTCGGCTCTGCTTGAACGATGGGACCAATCTCCTCTGCCCCCCCGAGAATGCTAGGCCGAGGCAAGTCCTCTATGTACACGGTTCTCATGGTGATGTCGCTAGTGTTAGCTAACCGGGACAGGGCATCGACCTCAGCATTCTCTAACCTTGGGATTTGCCTGATGAAGTGTGACTAGAAGTTGAGCAGGGCCTTTCTTACTTTGGCTAAGTAAGCAACCATGGTTGGTTCACGAGCCTCATAATCTCTGATGACTTGGTTGACTACAAGCTGGGAGTCGTTGCAGATGACGATGTGCTTGGCTTTTACTTCTCTGGCTAAGGCTAATCCAGCTATCAACGCTTCGTATTCTGCTTCATTTTTGGATGCCGCAAACTCGAAGCGTAGTGCGTACTTCAACTTCGTGCCGCTTGGGTCGTGTAGGACTATTCCGGCTCTGCTGCCCTGCTGGTTTGAGGAGCCATCTACATGAAGGATCCAGGGCTCCTCATCCCAGTTCGCGCTTGGCCTAACTAGGAGAGATGCCACACCGGTTGCTACTTCACGGGCCCGGACTCAACTGGCTTGGGAGCTCCGGGCTCGCCCGAACTAGGGGCCTCGTGCTCAACCGGCCTTGGGAATTCGGAGCTGAAAGTGCATTCGGCAATGAAATCTGCTAAGGCTTGGGCCTTAATAGCAGTTTGCGGCTTGTATTGAAGGTCGTACTCACTGAGCTCAACAGCCCATTTCGTCAGTCGACTAGAGACCTCGGGCTTAAGTAAGACTTGCCTCAGAGGTTTGTCGATGAGGACGATAACAGTATGAGCCTAGAAGTACGAATGGAGCTTCCGAGCTGCAATAACCAGTGCGTAGGCTAGCTTCTCTATCTCTGGATATCTCGTCTCTGCTCCCTACAATACTTTACTAACATAATAGATGAGTCGTTGGACCCGATCTACTTCCTTTATCAGTACCGAGCTAACCACTTCGTCACTTGCCGAGAGGTACAACTCTAAAATATCGCCCTCTTCGGGCCGGGTTAAGATTGACACACTAGCGAGGTATTTCTTGAGCTTGTCAAACACGAGCTAGCAGTCTTGGGTCCATTCGAACTCTTTGCTTTTAATTGCTTTAAAGAAAGGCAGACAACGGTCTGCCAACTTGGACATGAAGCGTCTCAGGGTGGCTACACGGCCATTCAACCTCTGAACCTCCTTCAACTTCCAGGGTGGTCTCATATCTAAGATGGCCTTAATCTTATCCGGGTTGGCCTCGATGCCGCACCGGTTAACGATGTACCCTAGGAATTTGCCCGAGGTAACACCGAAGACACACTTGTTTGGATTCAATTTCATGTTAAATTGTCTCAGAATTTGGAAGACAGAATGTAAGTCTTGTATTAATTCGTGTGAGAATTGAGTTTTGACGACCATGTTGTCTACATAACACTCTATTTTTTTGCCAATTAATGGCTCAAACAATTTATTTACAAGCCTTTGAAAAGTTGCCCCAGCGTTTTTCAACCCGAAGGGCATAACCTTGTAACAATATAGACCGAACTCTGTGATGAAGGCAGTCTTTTCTTCGTCCACCAGGTCCATCCTGATTTGGTTATAGCCCGAATAGGTGTCTAAGAAACTCAACAACTCGTGCCCTAAGGTCGTGTCCACCATGCGGTCGATTCTGGGGAGTGGGAAGCAGTCTTTTGGACAGGCTCGGTTTAGGTCGGTGTAGTCGACGCACATGCGCCACTTGCCGTTAGCCTTCTTTACCAGCACGGGGTTGGCCACCTAGCTCGGGTAATGGACTTCTCTTATGAAGTCAGCTGCGATGAGCTTTGCTACCTCCTCGTCGACTGCTTTCCATCGCTCTGGGGCTAAGTTGCGTTTCTTCTGTCTAACGGGCCTAACTACAGGATCAGTATTGAGCTTGTGAGTTATAAGATTAGGGTCTATACCGGGCATCTCTGCCGCGTACCATGCGAAAACATCTAAGTTTTGAAGTAAGAAACCTACCAGTTCGAATCGTAGGGGTTCCTAGACGGAAGCAGCAATCTAAAGTGTCCGAGCTGGGCCTGCTACTGAAGTCGGGACAGCGACTATTCCTTCCGTGGGTGCAGCTCGTTCCTCGCCTTTCTCTGTAGGCCGCTCCAATTCGAGGTCGTCGGCCACCTTGGTCTTCCCCTTTAGGGCGGTGACATAGCACTTGTGGGACTCAAGCTGGTCGCCCCACACTACCCCCACACCGAAGTCTATAGGGAACTTCATTGCCAAATGATAAGTGGAGACCACCGCTCATAGGACATGGGTGATCGGCCGGCCTATTATGGCGTTGTATGGGGAGGGGGTCGCGACCACCAGGAAGTCGTGGTTGAGTCTAACTACGCAGGGCCATGTGCCAACCTCCACAGGTATGGTTGAGTCTAACTACGCAGGGCCATGTGCCAACCTCCACAGGTGGCCCATGTGCCACCAAGGGAGTGTTCATGGGCCGCAAGTCACTTCCCTGCAGCTGAAGCTGGTCGAACGCGGCTTTGAAGAGGATATCTGCCGAGCTACCTGAGTCAACGAGGACGCGCCTGACCTCGAAATCATTGATCCTTAGTTTTATGACAAGTGCGTCATCGTGGGGGTAGTGGACCCCTCGCGCATCGTCCTCCGTGAAGAAGACTAGTTCTTCCATCTTTGGCCGCTTTGGAGGATTTTGTTCTTCCCTGGCAGCTTCGCGAACTGACGTTCGAGCTGCTGCTGAGGTACATTGTGCAACGATCGAGCCTCCCACTATCATGTGGATGGTGCCCCGAACCAGCCTCTCTTCTGGAGGCTGCCTCTGTGACTGTTCTGTCGGCCTGCTACTGGACTCAGGCGTATCCTTACCGTGCTCCCCTTGCCGACCTACCTTATTATTATTATTATTATTGTTCTGTACAAAGTTCCTTAAATATCCGTGACAGACGAGCTCCTTTATCTCGTCGCGTAGGTCCTTACAGCTCTCGGTACTATGACCGTGGTCTCTGTGAAAACTACAATACAAATTTTTATTTCTTTCATTAGGATTCCCCCTCAGGCGGGGTGGCCACTTCACGTATGGGGCATCCTTGATTGCCATCAGGATTTTGGCCTACTTCATGTTCAATGGGGTATAATCAGTTCGGTCTGCTACAGGGGGTCGGAACGGCTGACCCGGCTTTGCCCCCCGAGCTATGTCCTTCTTCTTTCGGCTGTCTCCTTGGCTGGAAGGTTCTCTTTCTCTTTTTCTTTTCTCGGGCGCGCTCTTGCCCTTCCGGTTGATCTCTTCTTCTGTGGCTATGAACCTGTCCGCAAGCTTGAGAAATTCAGTTATGGTCGTCGGCTGGTTGACTACCATGTGCCACTTGAATTCTTTGTGCGTCATGCCCTTCTTTGTTGTTATAAGGCGCACTGCAGGGTCCAGGCGCGGTATCTACATGCATGCATCGTTGAACCGCTTGATATAGCCTCAGATGGACTCTCCCTCTCTCTGGACTATGTTGAGGAGACTTTCCTCAGTTCGCGGGCACCACTTGCTGGTGACGAAGTGGGACGTGAAGGCTTGCGTGAACTGCGCCCAACTTCTTATCGATCCAGGCACAAGGTTTCGGTACCATGTGCGGGCCACTCCTCTGAAAGTGGTGGAGAAAGCCATGCACATGCAAGACTCACTGGCCCTCGCCAGGTGCACCTGGGACTGGAAAGCGTCTACATGATCATTCGGATCGAACGACCCATCATACTTGTCAAGAGGGGGGAGCTTGAAGTCTTTGGGCATTGGAACAGCCAGGAACTCGGGAGATAGAGGGGAAGGAACAGAAAGAAGGGGAGCTTTAACTTCACCCGAGCTTACCTCTTCCCTGCCTCCGAGCTCGGGCAGGTTGTGGGTGGTAGATTGGCGAGCTCGATGGTAGCGTCTCTGCTTCTTGGCAGGCTCCGCATTGGTGTTGCTCACCTCCGTGCTGTCAGAAATGGTTTGTGCAAGAAGCAGCTCTGACCGCTGGTGATGGTTGCGGATAGAGGGATCCTGCTTGGAGTCTACAGCCAGGATCTCGAGCCAATTTTCCAGAAGCGGGGTTTTGAACTTTGATTGCCGGGGTGATGTAGACCTGGCGAGCTGGGGTCCTCCCGACCTGACTGCCCGCGGCGAGACCGGAGTGGCCAGTCTTTCTTGTTTGCCACGGAAGGAGGCTTGGCTCTTAGGGGGGTTTTGGGAAGCTTCTCCTTGGCGAGAAGGGCGATAATCCTGGCAGCGAGACCTAGCTCGCTGTGAGGCTGGGTGCCGAGGAGGGAGCTGGGGCTGAAGTTGAGGCGGAGGCAGCTGAGGGAATTGCTGCTGATAGTGGTACTGGGAGACGTGGTGCAACACTTGCTACTAGTAAAGCTGGTGTTGTTGGAGCTGCTACACTTGGGCTTGCATGGCCCACATGCACTGCATCAAATCATCGAGTTGGTTCTGGCTGGTCGCTAGAGGGACGACAGTCGGTTCAGCAAAGGTCGTTTCAACAGAGGGGGGAAGGGGAACACCCACAGGCGCCGCTGCTCGCGGCACGTTTAGGCTAGGGATTTCGTCCACTGAGAGGGGAATGGTGAACCGCCCAATGCAGACCGTGGGAGCCTGGGGTTGTTCCCTGGTGTTATCCATCTCCATGCTACGTCCAGCGTTGCTTGAAGAAGCCATGAACGTTGAGTTTTCAGAGAAGAAAGAACTGTGAAGGTTTAGGGGAAGGCTTTTAGAAGTGGTTCCCACAGACGGCGCCAATTGATGGTGCACAATCCGGTCACTCCTAGCTGGCACTTATGTGGCTCCTGAAAGGTACCTGAGATGGAAAGGATGAAGAATCCCCGGGGGCTTGCCCGGCGGGAACACTCCGACGCTTAAGTTAGTATTCTGTGAAAGATGCAAAGAGAGGACAAAGGCTAAGAGTGCAGATAGTGCGAGTATGTGGAAGTTACCTCTATTCCTTGAGATTGGGCTTCTTATAATAGAATTCGGTTGCACCAGGCCCACTAGCCTCTGACAGGGCAGGTATAACTGCCACTGTCATCCTGCCGCAGCCGTTACAGGCAGGGCTGAGGTGGCACGCGCGGGGCCGTCGTTGCAGGGTACGTGCCTGGCAGTTGTAAGGCACCCTCTAAAGGTGGCAGGCACGACACTATCTGACGAGGGGCATGGTTGTTGTCCCCAGGTTTGTCAGGTACGGTGGTCGGGCAGGAGATCTTCCTGCGATATGTCGAAATGCTCTTTCGCGAGTTACCTTGTGTCGAGCTATCCCGCAAGTGGCATGCTGCCCGTGGCAAGCTACACCGAGCTGCCCGGTCCGAGGTGTCTTCACCTCGAGGTGTCTAGAGACGGATTGGGGAGTTCCTATTCGGGAGTGGCCCAAAATCCACTAGGAGGAGCTCGAGCATTAGGAAAGGTCAGGAGGCCCCAAGCTCAGAGGTAGCTCGGAACGTCTTAGCCTCGGAGAGGAGGAGCGGGTCAGGTGGTTCTCGACGAGCAGCTTATCCCACCGAGTTGCCAGGCTGAACTCGGTGGGCCCTTCCCTCCGAGTTGCAGTTGCGCTTGCTGTGCTGTCATGCTGAGTCATTGCTTGAGCAAGGTCACGCCCACGTGTACCCATGTTAAGAGGTCGGGCCAAATCACCCTCCATCAGTTTGCAACTGCCTTTCGTTTTTTTTTAACATTGTGTTTCGTCAATCAAAATTTATTTTGTGTGTTACCATTTTTTTATCGTCTACGTAAGGATTCGGTTTCACTAAATCAACATTATTCATTAGGTTTGGAAATTGTCACGTTATCCATTTTTGCATTGTAGGGCATATAATTTCCTTATTTTTAGGTTTCAAAATTCGTCTTTTATTTTGGTTTTTTTTTACATCCTTAGGCATGCTTTTGCAAAGAAAGCATCGTTTCTTTTTTCAATTAGTTCTCCTTCTTTACTAGAATTGCTCAAATTAGTAGCTAATCTCATTTCATCTCTTGCACTAGTACTTGGTCAAATTAGAACTCCTTGCATATTGTCCTTTTCTTATTAGTTTTAAATTATTATTTAGGACTCGTACACCAAATTTGTCATCTGAATTTTTTTAGCTAATTACTAATTTGTTCTTTCATTGTTTAGTGTTTGTTAATTATTCTTCTCCTATTAATTGTTAAGTCATAGTTAGTTTTTTTTTTCTCTTGGTTAATTTAGTATGATATAGTTTTGTTTTCCTTTCCTTGGATACTTTAGTGTGTTATGTATTTACCACTTTATTTTGAGCCCAAAAATTAATAAATAATCTTTGGAACATTGATGAAGTAGAGGCCGGTTTAACCAGGCGTATGTGAGGTGCCTAACACCTTCTCACACCGTACCTTAGTCCCCAAACCCTAAGAATCTCATCCCCATTGGGCAACGAGTCACCAAGAAAACAAATTGTTTTTCTTGAAAAATCTCGGGTTTTCCTAAATTCCCAATTCATAAAAATTTAGGTGGCGACTCCGAACTCCATATTCCAATCCGTCCCCCCTCCAGGTCAAGTAGCCACACTTATATTATCTCACCCATTTATTGGGATCTTCTTTTCTAAGTTGAGCATCGTGATAAATCTACCAATTGAGATAGTTTGAGCTTGTATCGTTTGTGTCTACCTATTGAGAGGTTGCTCTTGCATGTTAACCTACTGCAATGCTAAAGAAGTAAAAAGATTTTTAAGTAGGTAGGCGTTCAAATTGTTGAACACTATTAATGTCTTGCCAGCAACTCTATTAAGCCCAACTACAAGGTATTGTAGGCACCTAGAAGTCCTATTGGTTTGGGTCTTATTGGCACCTATATAAGTCCATTTGGTTCAGGTATTGCAAGCTCTAGTGAAATCCTACTAGTTGTAAAAGTTTAGCTAGCACCTGAATAGTATAGTAGGTTAGTAGAAATCCTATCTAAAGTAGAGGACATAGGTAGGGTTGGCCAAGCCTCTAAAGTTTTGTGTACCTTGTGTTTGTTTCTTTTCTTTTCAAGTTTTGCAATTTGTTTTATTTTCTAACATTCTCATATAATTTCATTAACTTGAATCCTTGAGATCTTATAGATTCTTTTCTTTTCTACTTTCTTTCTTATTGATCTCATCTTCAAGATACAAGTTCTCTTAGTGCAGTTATAGAGCCACCAACATTACTAGCATTATTGACTACACTAACTCTTACTAACTACTTTACATTTATTGTTATGTTATTTATCTGTAGCAATTGATAACTGCTTAAATCTCAATTTCATTATAGATGTTATAACTAGTCCATCTCTCAACTATCTCTGTGTAGCATGTCCATCTCTCTGCTACTATTAGTGGTTGGTCCTCTCTCTTTAACTGCTAAGGCACACACCACTAGGTGCAGCTAGCATTTACATTTCTGCCAATTTACTTTTACTTACACTTTACATTTCTATAGTTATTTACTTTCATTGTTATTATTCTTTTTATTAATTGTAGAACCACTAACCAAAATAGTAATTTGCAGTTCTTAACTGCTTAATTTATTTATCAATTGTTATTAGTAGTCCTTATTATTATTGTCCTTCATTGTTGACTGCTAACTCTTGCAACTCTAGGGTAAGGCCAGGTTAAGTCATTATTATTATTTATCAGTTCTTAACTGCTTAATTTTTAAGCTCTACCCAATTCACCCCCTCTTGGGTAATGCCATTAGTTCTAACAAATTGGTGGCTTATGATGAGAAAGAGTACTACGTTTAACTCCAATGGAAGTCATTAGGTCTACCAAAACAAAAATGTAGTGGTGAGATAAAACAAAAACTTGGGGAATCAAGAAAATGTTGAAGTGAGGAAATAAAATAAAAACCTAATGGCGGGGGTGGACTTTACCATCTTGCTACCTCTAGTCACTATTCACCACCTACAAAAAAAATGATATTAGAGAGACTCAAAGAAAAACAACACCAATCAATCACAGTGAGAACAAGGACGATGATCCAAAATACAGAGCAAGCACCTAGACACTGAAACCCAACATCCATCAAGTAATCCCAACCCAAAACAAAAATCCCACCAAAAACAAATAGGAAAAAGCCCAATTCCTAAGCTAAGAGCAAAAATATCATCAATAATATGCACAAAACCCTCTAACTAAAGAAACTTCATCTTCAACATTTAGAAAACCTTCAATCGAAGCCCTAACAACAACAAACTCCAACCGCAAGAAAAACCGTAGAAGAATCATGGAAAAAACCCTAAGCTAAAAAAAATAGCACAATAAAAGGAACCGAACAGTTCCTCCAACATTGGTAGTGGAAAAATCATTGAAAAGCACAAATCAGGCAAGTGTTGAGATTCCATTTCGTTAAAAGAGACACAATCTCGAAGGAGACAGAGATGACATTCGCTAGAGAAAATGCATCTTAGAAGGACCTTTGTTGGAAAATCACACCCAAACATACATTTCTAGTAGTGAAACTGATGCTGCTTGATCTGATGTGGCTCTTGAACCGAGGTCGCAGTTAGATAATCCTGCTAATTGGGTGGGGCCGAGGTGAAAGGATGAAGTCGCACTTCAAGATTTGAAACCAAGAAGATAGTCAGAGGCCCAAGGAGTTATCCCCGAGTAGGTACTCCGACACTTAAGTTAGTCAAGAAAGGTAGGTGGTCAGGCCGAGCAGTTAGAGAATGGTGCTGGTCCGAGCATAGTAACGATATGGAAGTAGAAAGTTGGATACCTTACCTTGAGCAGAAGGTACCTTTTTATAGCAAAAAATCCATGTCCTGGTCGGATGAGGCTTCTAGGGTTGTCTGGATGAGGTTATCCCCCGAGGTCTTCGGGATAAGACCTAATCCTCAACGGAGTCCTCATTCGTACAACGTTCTTCTGTCTGGGTCGCACTTATCCACATGATGTGGTGCCGACGTAGCCGAGGTGATAAGGCCGACCGCGGAGGTGGCATGGTGCTGATGTGGCCGAGGTAATAAGGTGGCCACGGAGGTGGCACATGGCATTCGGGGCCAACTCAACCATAACCCAAACACCACTCCCCCAGTTCCGAAGTCGAGGAGTGTAGTGCTTGGTCGCGGTGTGGCGTGGAATAGCTCTTCAGTTATCGGCTGAGGAACTCAAGTCTGAAATTGGTTGAGTGCGCCATATGAGCGGAGGACCTTAGGATTGAACCAGTTTCTGAGTGGATTGGCCGGTTCGACACTTGCATCATGCTGATAGAAGCGATGTTTTGCCTTCCCGAGGTTACATGCATGCGGAGGTCAGTGGTGTCGTTTTGTCTTCCTGAGCTGTCAGAGAGCAGCATTTGATCTACATCATTGATCTTGCCTTGATTTGGATTGTTGGGGGTCCTATAAATAGGGGGAAAGAGCATTTCTCCTTTGTCATTTACGAAGGAAGGCACTTGCAGAGCTCGGCAAGAAGTAGTCTTCGGTGCTCAGTGTTTGCTTTAGTTCCGCGGCCTTAACCTACAAAACCTGGTCATCAAGGAGGTTGAGCTTCCTCTGCGGGCTGGTCGCCAATTTGGGACCATGCCATGCTGTTTGTCACCCGGGGATATTGCTCGGATCCTGGCCTTGTACTGCATCCCTGAAGAATACGAGCTTAGGTGCTTGAGTTCCGGCAAGAGGCCCATGGATGCTCGTCCGGGTGAACTCTATGTGTATGAGCACAGCCTGATAGCTGGGCTAAGGTTCCCGTTGCACAAGGAGCTTTGTCGAGGTGTTTGAGTGATACCGGGTTCTACCCATTCAACTGATGCAACTCCTTTAGGTTCTTGATCAGTCTTCTGTCCTACTGCTTTATCCATGACATTGAGATTACCCTGAGGACAGCCTCTTATTTCCATCAACTGAAGCGCCACCAGCAGGGATATTATTACTTCTCGATCTGGCAGCATATCAAGGTGCTGGTTGAGACCCCATCCTCAATGAAGCATTGGAAGGAGAAGTTCTTCTAATGAAGCATTAGAAGCCGAGGATGAAGTTAAAGCAGCTTGAACTATACCGGCTCACTAAGGGAGAGAGGATGGCAATATGAATGATAGAGGACATCGATGTGATGCATTACATGTCCTTGATGTTGATCCATGCCAGGCTGATGAGCAAGGAGGTCGGTCTGTTTGTTGCTCTTGATTTGTCGATCTCTTCTTTTTCGAGCTTCTGACTTGTATTGATTCGATTTTGTTTTGGTGCAGGTGCTGATATGGTGAGCCATGAAGAAATTGTTCGTCGGATGAGGGTTGGGCAAGACAGATGCAGCCAAAGGTGCTCAAGGGGTCCAGCCTCGATCCGAGATGGTGCAGCCGAGGTCTGCCAAATGGACTCCCTGGTAGCAGAAGAGGGCCAAGCAGGCCGAGGAAGAGGTCATACTAGTTGACCCAGAGGAGGGTACTCAAGCCATCCACCCCCTTCCCTGCGAGATAACATGCCAGGGGGCGGCAGTCCACCTATACATGTGCCGCAATGGGCCATCCGAACTGAGGACAGGCTAGGAACGGGCATTTGCAAGTAGCTTCTCCAAAGCCTTTTGACTCCAGCCATGAGGCGGGAGGTGGCGGAGTCCACAAGAGGCGTTCTCGAGAGCACGCTCGTACTTCAATCTGCATCAGTAAGTCCTTGCTTGTATCGGTTATTCTATTTTGGTCGATTAATGTTGTCGTGCTAACACTTAGCTTTTTTTTTTTTTTTTTTTTTTTGTAGAATGCTTGCTTGGCGATCGCGGTGGTCGACCATCTTCAATCAACGCGGCGCCTCTATGAGTCTAGTCACGCTGAGGTCAAATGCATGAGGACTCGGGTGGCTGCGCTCGAGGTTGTGGGTGTGCGGACGCCCACACTAGAAGCTGAGGTTGCCGAGTTGAAGCACGTCATCGAGGAGTGGTTTAAAATCGTCCATAGGCTGAAGGGGTGCATCTCTAAGCTGAAGGAGGCGGGGGAGAAGCTACAGAGGGAGTTCAGCAAGAGGGCAGCCCGGACGAGGGAGGAAGTCATTGCCGAGTTCAAAGCCTCGGTGGAATACCAGCATGAGATGGATCACTTCATTGCACGCTCCTTTGAGACGAGGTTCAATCTCTGCTGAGACAGGATTCTATGCCGGTTCCCCGACACTATCGAGGTTGTGCAGGACTTTGGCCCTTATGATCCCGATACCCCTCCCGCCGAGGGCAATACTACTGCCATCAAAGTGCCTAAGGAGCCTGAGGAGGCCGAGAACAGCCCTGTCGAGGACTAAAGCACCTGTATGTTGTTGTTGTTGCTTATCTGACTTGTTCTATCCTTTCAATACTTTATTCTTGTCCTTCTTTGTTGTTCTTTTTGTTTGTTATGTATTCAACTCGCTATGTCGAGCTTTACATCTGTAAATATTTATGAATTTAATGGAAAATAATTTTCAGTTCCGAGCTTGTGTGTCTTGCCCTCTTTTTTTATCTTGCTGGACCAAGTTGTAGGCTTTGGTCTTATCTTGGTCGAGGTCTGGGGTAACCCAGATCTTCGGTCTTCGGCTTTCCTAGCCAAAGTGCTTTCCGAGCTCTCATCTCTTGGGGGATGCTTACTTGCACTTGGTTGCAGAAAGCTATCTACTCTTCGTGGGCTAGCCGTTCCTCAACTAGCTCTAATATGATGATTCATCAGTAGGGTGTGCAGAGTTTGGTGACCGCCCTCTGGCCTTCGAAGGCGGGAGCATTCTTCCCCGCTTTGGGCTCTTGCTGTCAACAGCCGAGTCAACTGGATTGGTCGGCTATGCGCTACTGAGCTAGCATGTAACTATGTGTTGCAGGCTTTGGCCGTTCTAGGTCGGCTAAGTCAATGTGCAAACATCCCAGCCGTTGAGAGTTCGATTGGATGATGTGGGTTGCGTGGCATGCGTTGCATGGTATGTTGGGTGGTGTATGTCGTGCAATGTATGTTGTACAGTATGTGTCATGTAGTGTGTGTTGTGCAATATATGTTGAACAGTTAAATGCAAGAAGAGTATCTTTATTGATGTAGAATCACTGGTAGTACATTCTTAGGTCCCTGGTATTCCAACTCCTCGGTACGGGCTTCCCATCGAGGTCTTCCAACCTGTAGGTACCATGTTTGAGTACTTTGGTGACTCTGTACGGTCCTTCCCAATTTGGTTTGAGCTTTCCTTCTCTTAGCTACTATGACTTTGCGAAGAACGAGGTCACCGGTGTTGAACTCCATTCTTCGGTCTTTGGAGTCGTAGTAGTTAGCCATTCTTTGTTGTTGTGCCACCATCTTGAGGTATGCTCGGTTGCGTGCTTCTTCTACCAGGTCGAGCTCTGCGTGGAGATCTTCGTTGTACTATTCGTCCAAAGAGTTGGCGAGCCTATTTCCACAGGGATCATGGCTTCGGTCTTGTAGGCTAAGCTGAAGGGCGTCTCTCCGGTTGCTCTCCACAATGTAGTCCTGTATGCCCAGAGGATGTTGGGTAGTTCCTCGGCCCACCTTTCCTTGGCCTAGTCAAGTCTAGTTTTCAGGTCATCCAATAGGGTTCAGCGCAAAAGGCTTTGAACTTCCGGTCAATGACCTATGCGCCATTGTCAATAATGAGAACTCGAGGTATGCCGAATCGGCAAACAATACCTTACCAGAAGAAATTCTGGTCATTCTGTGCGGTAATGCGTGCTAAGGCCTCGACTTCCAGTCTTCCGCCCACTTGGTAAAGTAGTCCACTACAACTAAAAGAAACTTCTTTTGCCCGATCACGATAAGGAAGGGGCCGAGGATGTCCATTCCCCACTGTGCAAAGGGCCACAGGCTGGTGATCGGCTTCAAGGGACCGCTGGCTGGTGATGAAGGTTGGAGTTCCTCTGACAATGGTCACACTTTCTGACAAGTTGGTTTGCATCTTGCTTCATGGTCATCCAGAAATAACCTTGCCGGAGTGCCTTTTGAGTCAGAGTTCGAGTGTCGGGGTGGTCTCCGTAGATACCTTCGTGTATCTCCCTAAGGACATAGTTAGCCTCGGAAGGGGGGAGACACCTTAGGTAGGGGAGAGTATGTGACCGACGATTGACTTATCCTTGGATAATGCAGTATCAGGCCGACTCATGTGCAAGTCTCTTGGCTTATGCTCGGTCTTTTGGTAGTGTACTGTCTAACTACCGCACTATGGGATCCATCAAGGACGGGCCTTGCTGAACAAGGAGGATGAGGAGAGCCATTGGTGCTATTGGGCTGGGCCAATGTGTCCATCAATAACGTTGGGTCGAGGTTGGTATGCGGCGAGCTAGATAGCTTTGAAGTACGTCAACTCGGATGTTTTCGGCTCGGGGGATCTACTGAATAACAAAATGTTTGAGCCACTGGATGAGCTCTTGCACCTTTTGCAGGTAGCTCGCCATAGTCGGGGTCTGTGTCTCTGAAGGCTTCGATGCGCCGAGCACCAAGGTCTAAGGCAAGTCAAAGTCAGACGATCAGAGCTTCGTACTCAGCTTCGTTGTTGGAGGCCTTCAACTTGAACTTGAGAGCATGCTCTAGTACTGTGTCATCTGGGTCGGAGAGGATGAGGTTGGCCCCACTACCTTGTTTATTGGATGAACTATCCACATGGAGAGGCCATATCTGAGGTGTTGGGGCCAGGTCTTGTGTTGTGAAGGTGCATTCCACCAGGAAGTTGGCCAAGGCTTGGGCCTTGATGACGGGCCAAGGTGCATAGTCGATGTCAAACTTGCTCATCTCCACACTCCACTTAACTAGGTGGTCGGATACTTCCGATCTCGGTAGCATTTGCTTGAGAGGTTGGTCGGTAAGCACTAGAATGTTGTGGGCTTGGAAATATGGCTTGAGCTTCCTTGCCGAGGTGACTAGGGACAAGACTACCTTCTCAAAGTTGGTGTATCAGGTTTCTACGTCGTTGAGAACTTTGCTAGTGTAGTAAATCGGCCTTTGTATCCGATCTTCTTCCTTGACCAATACCGAGCTGACCACCTCATCACCGACTGAGAGGTAGAGCAATAGCTCATCCCTTGGGCTCGACTTTGTGAGGAGAGGCAGCGAACTTAGGTATCTATGGTCCACTAGAAATCCTTCATTCTTTTTAGGGCCTTGAAGAAGGGCATGCATCGATCCACGGACTTGGACATGAACCTAGTGAGGGCGGCTACCCGTCCTGTGAGGCGTTGCACTTCTTTATAGGTCCGAGGTGACTACATATCAATGATGGCCTGGATCTTCTCTGGGTTGGCTTCAATTCCTCGTTGTGTGACCATAAACTCTAGGAATTTGTCGGAGTTGACCCCAAAAGCACATTTAGTCAAGTTCAACTTCATTCTGTACTTCCTGACGGTGTCGAAGACTTCTTTCAGGTCGGCTAGGTGGTGCTCGACCTTCTTGCTCTTCACAAGCATGTCGTCGACGTATGCCTCAACCTTGCAACCGAGTTGATTCTTGAATACCTCGTTCACCAATCGCTAATAGGTAGCGCCGGATTTCTTGAGGCCAAAGGGCATAGCCTTGTAGCAGTAAAGTTCGTGGTCTATGATGAAGGTGGTCTTCTCCTGGTCGTCCGAATGCATTTGAATCTGATTGTAACCCGAGAACATATCCATTAAGCTCAGGAGTTCATTCCTCGCTGTTGCATCAACGAGCTGGTTGATCCTTAGAGGGGTAAAGTTGTCTTTAGAACAAACATTGTTCAGGTCAATGAAGTCAATGCAGATTCTCCACTTCCCCGTTAGCCTTCTTCACCATTACCACGTTGGCCAGCCAGTCAAGGTACTTTACTTCCCAGATGAAGCCGGCGTCGAGCAGTTTCTGGACCTCCTCCTCATTGATTACCAGTCACCGTTTTGCGGCAAAGCTCCTCTTCTTCTGCCTAATGGGTCGGTAACATGGGTCGGCGTTCAAACAGTGGGTAATGACCTTGGGGTCGATCCCCGGCATGTCCGTTGCCGACCAAGCAAACACATCAACATGGTCCCTTAACAGCTACATGAGGTCTTCCCGAAGATGATCATCCAGGAGAGATCTGACCCGGGCCACCTTCTCGGTGTCTTCCTCAAAGAGCAGTACCTGGATGAGGTCTTTAACAGGTTGGCCGCACTGCATCTTCAATTTGTCCCGCGGATCGATGCTCTCTGTCGTCAGGGTTTCTATGGCCAGGTGCTTTCCTCGGCAAGACATCAAGTAGCATTAACGTGTTGCCCTCTGGTCTCCACGCGCCACTCCCACTCCGTATGGGGTCGGGAACATCATGGCTAGATGAAATGTGGAGACAAAGGCCCATAGAGCATTCAAGGTCAACTAGTCGAGGATGGCATTGTAGGATGAAAGACAGTGGATGACAAAGAAGTCCAACATTGCAATAGAGGTTATCTCACCATTTTCGATTAGCAAGGGCAGTAAAATCTTCCCCTTGGGCATGAGTGACTCCCCGAAGAAACCCATCAGAGGAGTGTTGACTAGAGTAAGGCAGTCCTTGCTGTTGCTGAGTTGTTCAAACGCATCTTCGAATAAAATGTCGTCTGAACTCCCTATGTCTACCAGGATGCGCCGAACTTTGAAGTTGGCTATCTCGGCCGTGATCACCAGGGCATTGTTGTGCGAGGTCTGGACCCCCCTGAGATCGTCGTCGGTGAAGGTGATTGGGTCTTCTCTCCTTCTCTTCTGCTCTCTATCATCAATCTCGAGCAACCGCACATATGCCTTTCGGCCCGAGCTGCTCTTCCCTCCGAAGGCCATCCCTCCTGATATCATAATGATGACTTCGGCTGGGGGAGCTTGGCCTAGGGGTCTGGGGCGCAGTTCCTCCTTTGACTTGTCTATTTTTATGTCAATGAAGCCCCCAAGGTAGCCATGTTGGATCAGGTCCTTGAGGTGTTGCTTCAGGTCATGACAGTTGTCGATCTCATGGTCGTGGTCTTGATGGAACTCATAGTACTTGTCTCGGTTCCTCTTGTTGCTCTGAGTCTTCATCTTCTCAGGCCACCTGACGTACTTGTTGTCATGAATCTGAATCAGGATTTCAGATCGCAGTGTTGTCAGCGGCGTGAAATTCCTATAGGTCATAGGCGGGTCCTTGGCCTTCGGTCTGTTCGGCGATCCTGTCTCTTGTTGTCTCAGTCCGCCCTCTCTGTCTCACGATCGTTGGGGTCTCTTGTCTTCCTATCATGTTGTTCTTCCTCGCCTCTTAGTTGTTCTTGTGCTTCTTCAGTGTTTATGTATTTTTGGGTATGGGCCATCAACGCGACCACAGTCTGAGGAGGATTCTTTGAGATCGAGAGAAACTGAATGGAGAGGGGCGAAGGCCTTGCATGATAGCTGTGATGGACACCGACTGGTTCAGTGCTTGGACGTGTAAGGCCTCAAAGTTGAACCTTGCTAGGTATTCTCTAAGGGAATCTCCCTTCCTTTATCACGCTTGGAAAAGACTTGCCAAAGTTTTCTAGTGTTTCTTACTAGTCGTGAATTGTGCCAGGAACTGGTTCTCCAGCTGCTCCCAAGAGGAGATGGAGTGTGAGGGAAGGGAGGTGTACCATGTTAGGGCAACGTCCTTGAGAGTTGCTACGAAGGCCTTGCACATCAGGCCCTTGAACGAGTCGTGCAGCATCATTTGGGCCTTGAAAGCTTCAAGGTGGTCATTGGAATCTGTGGATCCATTGTACCTCTCAAACTGTGGGGCTCGCCAGCCGGCCGGGGGGAGCTCGTTCATGATGTCTTGGGTGAAGGGCGACTCCTTGGCAGGCTAGTTTCTTAGTTTTGTGGGTCAGACAACGGGAGGGGCTGCACTTCTTTCGGCTTGGCTGTGCTCCAACTCAGTCAAGTGTTGTCGATGTTACCAAATCTCCACATCCCTGTGATCTAGTACCACAGGTGTGACCTTCTCTTTCTTGGGGGCTGTTGGGAAGTCTTTGACGAAACTAGACTCGACAATGGAGACCTACTAGGGTGGCATCCATTTATCGAGCCTTTCTTTGGCGGGTACACAGGTGGTTTGGCGCAATTTGCTACAGTCATCATGTCCATGGGACTGGGCTGAGGAGTCCGATCTTCTTGATGTTTGTCTTTCTTGTTTGGACAGCACCTTCCCCTTGTTCGACCGACGCTTTTTGGGGTCCTCAAGGCGAGGATCAGCTGCAATAAGCGTTGGGGCGAGAGAAGGGACGGTCTGCCTAGGTTGTGCCGCAGAGCCTAGTGTCTACATCATGGCCAAGATTTGGTCAACCTTCTACTGCATTGCCTGAAACTGGGTGGGGTCGACCCTCGCACGGTGAAGGGCTACGGTGAGAGCGGGATCCCCGAGATGGGGATCGGCCTGTTGATCGTTCCGAAGTGTTTCTTGGCATCTTTCTTGATCGTGCGGAGAGAAGATTAGGAATGGCTTTTTGTGCAATTCCCACGAATGGCGCCAATCTGATACTGCTCGATCCGAGGTCGTAGTTAGATAATCCTACCAACTGGACGGGACCGAGGTGGAAGGACAAAGTCGCACTTCAAGATCTGAAACCAAGAAGACAGTTAAAGGCCCAAGGAGTTATCCCCAGGTAAGTACTCTGATGCTCAAGTTAGTCGAGAAAGGTGGGTGTTCGGGCCAAGCAATTAGAGAACGGTGCTGGTCTGAGCAGAGTAACGGTATGGAAGTAGAAAATTGGATCCCTTACCTTGAGCAGGAGGTACCTTATTATAGCCGAAGATCCGTGTCCTGGTCGGATGAGGCTGTCAGGGTTGTCGGAATGAGGTTATCCGTCGAGGTCTTCGAGATAAAACCTAATCCCCAGTGGAGTCCTCATCCGTACGATGTTCTCTTGTCTGCATCGCACTTATCCAAATGATGTGGTGTCGATGTGGCCAAGGCGATAAGGTGGGCCATGGAGGTGATGTGGTGCTGACATGGCCGAGGTGATAAGGCGGTCATGGAGGTGGCACATGGCATTCGGGGCCAACTCAACATTGGTAGTGGCAAAATCATTGAAAAGCACACATCAGGCAAGTGTTGAGATTCCATTTCGTTAAAAAAGACATAGTCTTGAAGGAAACATAGAGATGGCATTCGCTAGAGAAAATGCATCTTAGAAGGACCTTTGTTGGAAAATCACATCTAAACATACATCTCCAATAGTGAAACCTACAATAGAATAGGGCTGATCTCTAGTGGTAAAACTCGTAGTTGAACAGGGCTGAAGAGGGACAAACAAGGAAAGAAGGTTAAGAAACAGAGAAAGAAACAAGCACACGCAAAAAGCAGGGGGAGGGTTCAAGGTAGGGGTGTTACGGTATTTTAAAATCCGATTTCAAATTCGAGATTTGATGATATATTCGAATCGAATTCAGATAATTCAAATATTATATTTGATTGAATTCGGATATTCTATTCATATTGTTTAATTAATCGAATCAAATTCAAATATTACTTGATTTGGTTCATATTTGAATTCGACTAATTATTTAATTTTTATATATAATATAAAAATGTTTAAATATTTTACATAATTTATATATAAAAATTAAATTATATAAATAACTTATATATTATATACATTATTTAAATAAAAATCTTTATTTTATGTATTTATTAATTACCTAAAATAATTAATTGGTCTAATATTTAATTAAATTCGAATTCAAACATTGATTTTTAATGTCGGATATCGAATTTTCTAATCAAATTTGAATTCAGATACTACCTGATTCGATTCAAATTCAATTTGTTTACACCCCTAGTTTAAGGTAAAAGACACAAGAAAAGAAGCCATAAAGGTTATCAAATGGCACACACAAGTTACACGAACCAAGGTTCAAAGTATCGGAAATGCCTTGGATACACATGTGTATCGGAGAAAAACTAAGATATGCATAGATACGCTTGGAAACACTATAAATACTTTAATAAATCATAAAATTACATCAATAACACTAAATATAAGACCTCAATGAGGTGTATATACATTAAATTAATATATTTTAATGGTTTTATGAAAAATATATTGTAGTTAATTATAATTTCATTAAAAATCCTATGCATAACTATAATTTATAAATTATAATTCTTAAGTTTTAATGTTTTATGGGATGGGAAAAACCCAACTCTCCTATCAATAATTATTTATTATTTATTTTCAAAAATTATAAAAAATAAATAAACATTATATAATATATTCAAAAAATAGTTATTAAAGAAGAAATTTCAATTGCTTTGTGGATATGGTAGATCATCCAAATAATTATAACATATTCAATCATTATGATCAAATGATAAAACATAATTAATTATTTATTTATTTTTTAATTCCAAAAATATAAAAAATTAAAAAAATAATTATTAAATAAGAAATTTCAATTGGTCTGTGGATATGATAGATCATCCATAGAATTATAATATATTCAATTGTTGTGATCAAATGATAAAATATAATTAACTATTATTTATTTTTTAATTCTAAAAATATAAAAAATAAAAAAAAATGCTAAAGAAGGAATTTCAATTGCTCTATGGATATGATAGATAAATCCATAGATTTAAAGCATATTTAGTCTTTATAGGCAGAGAAAAATTACATTTTCAATTTTTTTATTAATTTATATTTTCCCCAAATATCTTCATGAATTTTCCATAAATTTATTAATAACACAAAAAAATTATGATTTTGAATGTAAGAAATGTAGATCAACATAATTTAAACATTCAAGAAAAAAAAGAAATCACAAGATATTATAAAAATTTGAAAAAACTTACCTATTTTTGCCATATTTTTTCAAAATTTGAAAATTTTCAAAAAAAATAACAATTCACACTTGCTTTTTGCAAATCTAACACTCTAGGAATGAGGTTTGGAGTTTTAAAGTAATTTGAGGGTGAAAGGATGCTTATTTCAGGGAAAAGAATATTGTTTTTTCCCTTTATTTTTTTTTTTTTTTCAGTTTTTGGTCATATCTTTTTTATCGATACACTACCGATACGCCCCGATACATCCCCAATACACCCTGATACAGTCTTATACAGGTCCAATAAAAGACAATACGTCCGACTTCCATGCTTATCCCGTATCTGTTTTTTTTAAAATACAATACGATACACCCCATATCGGGCATATCGTATCAAAATTTTAAACCTTGACACAAACAACTTAGATTCCATTTCATGAAGGCTAGAGTGCCATCTGTACCCAGCTTGACACATAGTCCTAAAGGTAAAGTTAGACCTTTGGTTGAGAGAAAAAAAAATGCTTCTTTTGTGTTTTCTTTTTTTGGATAAATTGCTAAAATCTCCCCTATAGTTTCTAGTTGTTACTGAAACTTCTCTTAAAGTTTAATAATTACAATCACCTCCCCTATACTTTCTAACATAATTGCAAATAGACCATTTTGTTATAATCCTCTAAAAAGAAGCATAAAAATATACTTATGGAGATACTTTTGACCAAAACCCTTTCATTCTTTTTTCTGAAATTCGTTTATTTTTCAAATTTGCTCTTTCATATCAATCATTCAAAGATACAATCACTACTTTAAATTCTCTTTTATTTTTTTATTGTCTATAAAGTTTGTATTGTTTTTTAGATAGAAACCGGTCTCAATAATAACTGTATGGATATTTAGACATTATTATGCCTTCTTTTAGAAGATTCTAATAGACGGTCTTTTTCCAGCATTGGGTCCCAGTCCTCCCACACGAGAAATGTGGCAAGTGGAGAACCACCCAAGCTTTGCCATGGAGCATACATCACATCAAATTAATCTTGTGTTACAGTGATGAGTCAAGCCCAATCACAGATTCAATCTAATATTTACATTACAAAGTTCAGAACCTACACAAATTACTGGTTCACAATGGCACAATGTTTTTGTCTCAAAAAAGTACAATAAACTTTTTACCAATAGACCATCTAACAAATATTATTGTTTATTTATTTATTTATATATATAAATTACATGAACAAAATCCTTGTTAGGAGAAAAAACGAATTACATAATTGACCAATACAACAAATTGTGCTTTCCTGTTTTTAACAGAGAACAGCGTTGGAGGTGGCGTGGGGAGATTAGCCGCCTCCGTCTATATGAAAACTTGCTTCTATGCGGTAGATTGCCCGCTTTCCCCCTTTTTTTTTTTTTTTTTTTTGTGGGATTATTGTAATAGATGAATCACCATACATCACGGAGATACCTTCCTTCCATTTGCAGATTCTTCACCATGCTCTCGGCCTTGGAGCTGTCCAGAGATCCCTGAGAACACAGTTCCAGAGCCGTCTTTTAGTAAACCAGGTTTTATTTTGTTTTCTACATGAAGCTAGTGTCAAAATTCTCCAGATAGGCCAACTAAACATTTGAAAATAGGTGATGCAGATTAACTAAAGGCATCCTAGGTCAGTTTGAAACTGTCGAGAAAGAAAGCTGAGGTAAGATGAAAACTGACTTCAGAGATCTCAGGTCCAAACAATTGAACGAACAAACATAAAAATAATTGGAATCCAACCGAATGATCCTAACAATTGACCACGTACAGGGTTATAGTTCTACATCATGTACGCACGAGTATGGGAAGGTATGGGAACTATGCCCAAACTTGAATGGTATGGGAAGGTATTAGGTGCGCATTTGCCCCTGTATGTTTTGTGTGTAAGGGGTGTGTGTGGCATTTTGGTCCAGAAGCTGTAGAATTATGCGTTCAGGAGTCAAACACCCTCCAAACTTCTCTGGAAACAACATACCTGTTGTTGGACAATGGTGTGGAGTGTGCGGTGGACGTCCCTAGCCATCCCTTTGGCATCACCACAGACATAAATATAACCACCATTTGAGATCATGTTCCAAACATCCGATGCCTAGACAGAAATGAGCAAATAAGCATTGATCAGCAACTCTACAGTAGCTCAATCCATATTAGTTGATATAAATTATTAGCAAGATTTCCCATACAAGGGAAACAGATGGCTTTTAGCAATGCAGCCAAGCGTTGTAGGTCAAACAACAAAGAAGATGGTGAGCACAAGAAACCCTTTGGAGCTTCATAATAAGATATTTGAAGACTCCTCAAGATAGGCCATCTAGGTACTATTATCACCATTAAAATGAAGAGGTGAACATTTGTCATACCTTTTCCATCATTTTATGCTGCACATATTCTTTGGTAGGTCCCTCTCGTGAGAAAGCAATAACAAGTTCAGACATTGCACCAGAAGCAACAAATCCATTCAATTCCTCTTCATAGATGTAGTCCTGCAGTCAAATAATAACTCAGATCAAAAGTTTGCAATTGAAGAAACTTCAGGCAATCATAATAGACCACCCAAGGATATGAATTACCATTTTGCGGTTTCTGCATCCAAAGAAGAGGACTGCAGGTCCTAGTTCTGCTCCAGCTTCCTTCAGAGCAGCCCTTTCCTGAAAATTGATTAATATATAAATCTTTTAGTTGGTTCCACTTCAGAATGCTATAGAATGTAGTAAATAACTGAAAATTCACAACCAACAAAATAGACCTGAAGGAATCCCCGAAAAGGAGCCAACCCTGTGCCAGGGCCAATCATGATAATTGGCAGTGAAGTATCTCTGGGCAGTTTGAAGTTGGATTGTCTCACAAAAATAGGCGCCCAACTGCAATCATGGCTTTCCTCCAAAGGCACTGAATTCTGCATTGTAATGGCTCAAATTAGTTGAAGTGTACAAGGCACTGGTTGTGGTTGTCAGGACAAGTTTGCAGAAGGAAGCATATAGAGGTCACTAATTGGTGAAAAAATTGTAATGACTATTGTTTTTAATTGGCATTAGTAATCAGTATTTTATTTAATGTGTTGGTCAGGTTTGAATCCCTAAAATTTTACGTTCTTGTGAAATGGAATTACTAACACAAGCTTACATGCAAAAGAAAAATTAATCAAACATTTGTGCATCAACCCCCAGACCATGTGCCCCACAAATCAATTTCTTCCTGTTGACCCCTGTCTCATGCTACATTACCGACATATTTCTAGCACTACAAATAAAAAAAAAAAAATGTACCTTAATCCAAGTTGAGCAGACTCCTTTGTGAATCCTTCCCACTGGTGTCTTTTCATACACTAAGGCACATGTAACATGAATTCTAGATGGTGCCATCCTGTAAACAGCAAAAAAGAACACAAAATGAGAAAATACTGATCAAATGATGAAAAGAAGAGCAAACACAGGTCCACTTAATAAATACTTGGAGAAAACAATAAAGGGGAGTTCTACTACCTCTCACAAAAACTATTTCAATGGAAAATAGAAAAACCAATAAAATGCATTTCCTTATTAGTATAGAATTCCTACACAAGACATGTTTCTACTGACTGCTCACTTTAATCATCTAACACAAAGCTTGGAGCAGATCAAATAGTTAACTAATCAGGCAAGACTAGTGTTTTAACACAGAGATCTTCTTAGGTGCTTTGTTTTACTTATGTGATTTCTAAAAAAGTAGATTGAATTAAATCCAAACAGTCACCGAACCAGGCCATCCTAAAGGTAAAATGGATTTGATTATCACAGTGCATATAGGCTGAGTTTTGTTCTATAGATTTCCTATGGAAGACAGTTCTATTAATCACTGCAGTTAATAAAGTCCAAGTTTCTACAATTAATATATAACAACAGTCCTTCCTTTATGGATTGCACAGTTGACTACTTGTAATAATAACATATTAACAGTAATTGGAGTATCTTTAAATTTGAAAAAATAGAGCTCTATTTACCTTGGGGAGGATGAGATAGAATAGTATCTTGGCTGCAAGCGAGGAGCTATTGCTGCAAAAAACACTCCAAGAGGAGGTTTAGCTGATGGAAATTCATTCATGACTTCAAGAAGACTTCTCTGACTTGCAATTACCCACTGTGCATATTCATCCTACACAAAGAAAATTGCCGCTAAATAAAGAGAAAAATGGGAGCAGGTAGTGGTGTCAGTTTTCTAAGAAAAGTTTAAACCTTTCCAGCAGGAGATGCAAGGAATCTTAATCGATCAGCCTCACTTTGATCAGAAGCATGAGCAGCTAAAGCCAATAAAGCAGCCTGGTAAAACATATGCATTGGTAACATAATTGAACCAAGGTAAAACAAAAAATGTGTGAAAGATTGAACCAACAAAAGGTATGCAAATGGATTTCAGCAGATAAGTGAACCTTTTTTGGAGAATTTAAAAGATCTGCATATCGAGTTAGAGCTATTCTTAAAGTGCAAGGAGATGGGAAGGGAGGTGGCAAGGAGCTTCCACTAATTGGTGTTCCATCCTCTTTGTCAGTATGAATGGAGAAGAAAGTGTCCCCAGCATAATCTAACAACCTCTCAGCTTCCTCCACAGTTTCAATACAATTCTCAGAGTACACACCAACATGATCTCCTGTTTCATACCTGAGGGAAAATGGAAAAGAAACAGATATCACATATGAACTATGCGACAATGACAAAACTGAAATACCAAAAACAAACAAGATTCTGATTAACCATAGCAATTCCCTACCCTCAAACAATGAGGAAAAAAACAGAATCACAATAGATGAGTTGTAAACAACATGGAAAAAATAGAGTATTTAAGAGATAAGATACAAAGAACTTACGATAATCCAGTGCCTGAAATGTCAAATTCAAGATGAGTGCAAGAACGATCAGATTCTGGTGTGTGAAGTTCTCTCCGCACAACCACATTAGACCTTCATTCAAATTGGACACGATTCAGATTTGAAAAATACTATACTGAACTTAAAATCCAGAATTCTTAACTTCCACTAGTACCTGCATGGATGTTGAATATCATGTACAGCATGACCATTTGCATTACTCCAGTTATTGCCTTTTACTGGAACATCTGCAGGATCATAAAATATGACCCGGTACTCTGGAACAGCAGCAGTGTAAGGAGTGGAAACAGTTGTATCATCCTCATCCCTCAGCAGCTGATCCAACTCAGGCCATAACAATTCTCGCCTATAACAAAAATAGTTGATGCCATGCCAAACATTTTAATACAAACATAATGAAGAAAGTAAGAATGAAGCAGAAAAATATATCAATTCAAAAAAGCAAGAGAAGTTCGTAGTACCATGCTGCAAAGTCATCTTCAATACACTGATCATCATCTCCAAGACCCACAGGGACAAGTCGTTTCCCACCTATTAAAGCAAGAAAGCTTTATAAGAATTCAAGATAAGAGCTATGGATTTGACTGTGTATAATAATACAAAATTTCATACATTGTATATACTTTCTAATGTGATTTATGCATTTTGGTTAGCTTGACAAATACATACCAATATAATGATGCATGTACTAATTCATGTGTAAAAAATATTCTTCAGACACATCTAGTGGTGGGTCAAATTTAGATAACTTAACAAACAAATGAGTATGCTTAACTAGTCAAAATTCTACTAAAGAATAATGAGGCATATTGATAACAAGGTACCTAGATTAACTCGATCTGTTCACACTTCAGAAGTTGTGTTAAGTATTTGTGCTTTAAATTAAGTGGCTATGCCTCATAAGCTTACCACAAGCATTCATCAAGCATGGCAATGTTAAAAGGAAAAAGCAATGACAAAGCCAAACATCAATTCTTGAAAACAAATTGTCGAACCAAAATCTGATTAATTGGCAGATTGTAGCTAACAAAGTACTGAGTTTATTTGACTGAATACCTAACCAAACCACCCAACAGCAATAACAATAGAAAAAAATACCAGGTACTACTGTTGCTGATCCTCATATTATTAGATTATGAAATTTGGTTGCATATGCTAATATAAAATGATTAAATGAAAAACAGAGTTAACACTCCATAACAAATTAGTAGTTGAGTCATTATAGTTATAACTGATATTATCATCAATTTATCATTGATTAGAATTAACAAGGAAAGCATGATCATCCATACCATCTGATCATAGGCAAATAGGAAAATAGTTATAAAAGCACATATATAAGTGCCAATGTGTTATCAACCATCAGAATGAATCTCCAATGGTATAAAAGAGAAAGGAAACATCTATGTGCGACACCAGAAGCACTGGATACTGGAACTTAAAGCTGTGGTTCACGCCATTTACCAAACCCATATAAAGAGTATCTTCCAAGATCCTAAACGTATAAAAGGTGTTATTGTGTTTATTCATGCTAACAGAAATGGCCAGTTGATTTTTATGGACAAAACAGGGAGGACAGGCAAAAGGGAGAAAATGATTCTAAAAGCAAATCCAAAGAGAAGTGCTTCTCAAAACCAAGAATCCTGTTAAATTCATAGCAAAGAGGTCAAACAAACATACCCTGTTCAGCAAGGAGCTCATCCACAACCTTTGCCACCTATTTTCCCCATTAAACATAAAGAGCAGAATTTAAAAGTGAGGCCCAAAAACAACGATATGAGAAATTTAATAATCGAACGAAGACCAAAACAATGATAGGAGAAGTTTCATAGTCGATTTTCCTTTCCTACCTTATTGAAATGCTCATATTGCCTGTTACCGAGACCAAACACTCCGAAAGTAAGTTTCTCAAGCCAGGTTCCCCGCTCTTTTCCCTGCATATCCATCCATTAACCACAGTTAGAACCAATCAACACAATTATCAAAACATGAAAAAAGTAAGCTTTAGTTCACAATATTTACCTCAGTAAACCACTTGTAGAATCTAGCAGCGTTATCAGTGGGTTCACCATCACCATATCTACACACCCACATAAAATTCCTCAAAATTTAGCAAAAACGGCAGTTAAGAAAAGAATAAATACATGCAAAAAAATTTAGGCAAAATGACAATTTAGACTATAGCATACGTTGCTAAAAAGAAGAATGCTAAAGTTTCTTTCTTCATTTTCTCCTCGTATTCATCATCATCAGCTGCATAGTCATCCTGAAAATAATATAAACAAGCGTTAGCAGTTCCAATGAAATCTCAGATTGTAAATTAAAAATTCAAAAGCAATCGATCTTTACCAAATCAACTACTTTAAAGGTTGCTTTTTCGTAACGTGCTTTTGCTTCCTCAGCAAGTGCCTGAATATAACGAAAGTCAAACAAAAATTCACCCAACAATTCAAAATCAAAGCTACAATCAAATGAACCGAAGATCATTCCAACCACCGAGTTAGAAGAAATCAAATTCCAAACCTTAGCAAATCCCTCAGAAGTACCAGTCTGAGTGCCAAAAAAGATCGTAACCTTCTTCGTCCCGTCATCAACCTCCGGCTCCGGCTCTTTCACGATCACCGGCTTCGGCGCTTCAACACCCTTGCTCTCTTTCTGCCCAGACGACCTCCGCCAAACGAAGACAAACACACATCCAATCAAGACAGCGATCGAGGTCGTCAATATCATCAGAAACTCCTTATTCTCAATCAAAATCGCCTCTCCCGAAGTCGTCGACACGTTCGATGGATCCGAGTTCCTCTTCAGAAATGCTGACATTAGATCCAAAGCAGAAACCTTTACAGATTCCGAGTTCATGGCGTCTAAAAACTTTGCCAGAGCTCGTCGTCGGAGAATCAAACTCAGACTCAATATCACGAAATTCCGGTTGCTCAAGCACCGGAATCTCGTCCCCTAGAACCAGCGGTGTCGATCAAAGAGTGAGTCTCTGTTGTTGCTGTGTTTGAGTGATGAATCCAAAAAGCTCGCTTAAATGGTTAGAAGAGACTCCCTGTGAAGTCTGAAACTGAAAGAACGTGGGAGGAGAAGAGAGAGTTTTTATTTGCACCTGCGACCGACCGAACGCCTACCAAACTCGACTGGTCAACCCACCTAACTCCCTTAACTGGAGTTAGTGTTATCCGGTTAAAATTAATTTCCCAAAATGTCCTTATAATTTTTATTTATTTTAAATTACAAGAAAGGACCGGATTTCCTGCCCAATATTCTCTACTCACACTCTCAAGTCTCAACGCCTTAAATAGCAACCATACGTCGCATCTTGTAGTGAGATGTGCTATTTAAGGCGATGAGAAACCTGGATTCCTATAACTCAATTATATGAGTTTGAACTCATTTAGTCATATTTAGTCATGAAATGTTTTTCATATTTGCTTTTTATTACCTGAATACCTGTTTTGCGTAACCTTGAGAAAGGAATTAGACAATTAGTGCTTAGGTAAGGTCGGCCGCATATTAATGAAGGACAGCTTGTAGACCGGTGAGTAGCTGGGCATCTGGTGTGGACGTGTGTGTTTGCTGAGGAGAAATCAGCTACCAACTACTCCCTCGGTTGTTTTTATCCCAAAAAAAACTACTCCGTCGGCTAAAACCATGATATCACGGCTTTTAATCGAATTTTATTTCGTTAAGCTACGAGCCATCAATTCACGGTTTTAGCCGAATTTAGGAGGCGTTGGGTAAGCATTTTCGTATAATCTTTTCGACCTTTCAAAGTTTGAAAACCTAAATTTGATACTTCTTCATGTTGTAAAAAGTCATGGTGGAAGGATAAAGTCTTACATCGAAGTATGTAATTATAGAAAGATTCAGAGATTCGAGGAATTATTTTTTGGATAGGCATTCCGATGTTCAAGTTAGAGAATAGTAAAGACATCAATCAACACGAACTAAGGTATGTGAGTTGGTCGACACTGAGGTAAGTGGAATAAGGGTGCTTGATTGAGTTTTGAGACCGAAAGTCCCTTACCTTGAGCGTAGCATACATATTTATAGTTGAACGTTCATGTTCTGATCGAATTGGGCATCTGGGGTTGACGAGATGAGGTTGTCTGTCGAGGTCTCCGGGGGGTCTTTTCTTCTCCAACGGAGTTCGCTTCCTTATCTATGTGGGACACTCCTTCCTGGTCATGCTCTCCCGTTACGCGGCCTAGAAAGAGCGGTCATAGAGTCTGCCACATGGTGCTCTTAAGCTAGCTCGGCAATCACCCAAACACTACTCCTCCTATTCCGAAGTCTATGAGTATAGTGCTCGGTCATGGTTGGGCGGAAGAGTCCTGGTCCTTGGCTGAGAAACTCTATTGTCCTTGAGCTGGATGTCTAGGGTGAAACCGATTTGATGGGCGGATTGGGCAGTTCGACGCTCATGCCGTTTCCGTTACGAGTCTGCAAATGCATCATTTCGTCTTCCCGAGGTGTACACACGTGAAAATTGCGATAGAATTTATACGTCGTTGATTTGAATTGATCTAAACAGTTGGCTACCTCTATATAAAGGGAGGTGGCAAGCCATTTCACTTTGTCATCTTGGGTGAAAATGATAATAGGAGCTCGGTGGGTGTTAGTCCTCAGCTAGTGTTTAGGTGTTCCACGGTGTTACTCTTTGGTAAGATGTCTTCATCTTCCTTCTCATCTTCATCTTCTTCTTCTTCTTCGTCCGACTCTTATACGTCAGGTATTGAGTCCGAGCCAAGGTCTCACCCCGAGGCCACTACGCTCGTGGCCCGCGAGATTGACGCCCATGGGGCCAAGGTCGAGGGGCTTAAGGGTGAGGGTACCACGACGGAGGAGACCGAGGTCCTTCGGGAGAGCAAAGTCAAGGAAATCGATAAGGCCGAGGTAAACGTAGAGGTGGTGTCCAAAGAGGGGCTCGACGCCTCTGTGTAGTTCGGCAACCGCTTCGCTTCTTCTCCGTGTAGTTTAACACCTCGAGACTTGGCCCGTATTAGATCCCTTCATTGTATCCTCGAGGAGTATGAGCTGTGGCGTACCTATTTACAGCTGAATGTCTATGTTCTGATTGTATTAGGCATCCAGGGTTGTCGGGATGAGGTTGCTTGCCGAGATCATCAAGGGGTCCCCTCTTCCCCAGCGGAATCTGCTTCCTTGTCTGTGTGGGTCACTCCTTCCTGGTCATGCTCTCCCATTACGTGGCCCGAACAGAAAACAAAATGATTTAGGATGCATTTGACATTTTTTATTCCAAGGACTTATCTCCTTTTCATGGTTAAAAACTTAGTGTTCATAAGAGCATTAATTGAAAAAAGGGAAAAGCAAAATGCAGCCTTAAAATACTTGAAAAAGCTTATGGAAATTCAAAATGGTAAAAATTATGGAAGCTTTCTGTTTTTCTATATTTAAAATCTTTCATTTAATAGCTCTATAGATCAGATAAAACAAGATGCATAAAACCATCTAGATGTTTAAAGACAAGAACCTAAAAGCTCATTACATCTTTTGGCCATCTAGATTATTGAAAACATTATCTAAAAATACTTGTATATTTTAAGGGTTGTTAGGTAAGTCTTTTTAGGTAGATCTTTCAACAGCCCAATAGATAAGAAGGCACTTAAGCTTTTAGGGTCTTGTCTTTAAAGATTAAGGCCGTTTGGTTCGTATCATGGTCTATCAGGTTGTTAAAAACAATTGGAAAGGTTATTTTCAGCATGAAAAGACCAAAAGTTTCATTTTGAAGCTTTCTTATTTTTTTCTTTTTTAGTCTATGCAATACAAAATGGAAAAGGACCACTTTTTTTCTTTTACTCTATGCAATACCAAATGGAAAAACGACCACTTTTTTTTTATCTTTTGAGCTTTCCAAACTGAAAAAACATATCAAAAAAATGCATCAAACACCACCTTACTCATAGGGGTGTGAATAGGGTGGATTTGAGTTGAGTCAAGCCAAATATTTGGCTACTGAAGCTTGGCTCAACCAAAAAGACATGAGGCTTGAGCTCGAGATCGAGCTCGGTTCGAGCTAGAGAGTTGAGCTCGAGTTCTTTTCAACTCAAAAGCCCATAAGCTCAAGCTCGACTGTAAGCCAAATTTCTTATAAAATAAAAAAATTATAAATATAAAATATTTATTTTTTCATTTTATATATAAAAATTTAAGAATTACAAAAATTAATTATTATTATGCATATAATAATTAAAAATATTATATATATATATATATATATATATATATATATATATATATAAACACGTTAGATTTGAATTCGACTCGAGTAAGTTACATTCATTTCCATCCCTACGTTAGATTTGAATCCGAATTCGTTTAAGTCGTTAACTGTTATAACCCAGAGCTACCCAACGGGAGTAGCTGAATATTGAGCGTTTAGTGTTGAAAACACGTGGAACGGGATGGAAATTTTAGTATTAGTGTTGGTTGGTCGTGTTTCGTTGGAGGGCAGATGCCAGATGGTGTATGTTAGTGCGTGTGAAGTTCGTTGGCGAGGAGGATTACCACTGAATGCAGCAAAAGGTTTTGACCTGCCGGCCCACAGTTTTGGTTGAGGACTTTATATGTTTATATGGGAGTCAATGGTTACGCGTTTTGATTAACCCCCGCCGATCAGTGGGAGTTGAAAAAAAACAGGGAAAATTTTCTACTATCCTACCATCGTGTACTTTTAGCCTAGTGTCACTTTCATATTCAAAGTTTAAAATGTGATAATTCAGTTTCCAAATTTTTCAAAGTTTGACATTTTAGTATATAATGTTAATCAGATGTTAATCTATGTTAAATGACATTTGAAAAAGATACGAATATCCTTCAAGTATTATTTAATTTTCTTTATCAGCCACCTAAATATTGATAAAAAATTAACAGTCCAAAATTTTTGCTTATTCGATTTAAGAAAGTTTGGATCACATTTCTGTGGGTACTCAGTGACTCCAACTTTCTTAAATAGAAGAGAAAAATTTGAGATGGTTAATTTTTTATCAATATTTGGATAGTTGATAAAGAAAATTAAATGACATTCGAAAGGCATTTGTGTCTTTCTTAAATGTCATTTAACGACTGGTTAATGACTATGGTAGGTAGGTACGAGATTGTCATGTTTTGAAAGTTTGGGTATTGAATTGTCGTATTTTAAAGTTCGATGACCAAAATGACACTAGGGCCAAAGTATAGGGTACTAATCAGGAATTCCCCCCCACCCCCCCAAAGAAAAAACAGAATAATACGGGTTCTGGGTTTTGTGTGTTATTATAATTGTTTCAACATTTTTTTTTTGAAAGCACCCTTAGGCAAATCCACTCAACAAATTACTCAGTTACATCAGACTCCAGATTAGGAATCAGGAAACCAATAGGTAAATACCAAGTTACACGGGAAGAAGAAGAAAGAGCATGCTTGGCAAGACAATGTGTAACTCGATTACAAGATCAAGGAACAAAAGTAACTGAATAAGAAGGAAGATAAAGAAGATATCTCTTACAATTGATAATGAGAGTATAGATACTCCCATGGAAGTATAGATGAATCCTCTAAGAAGAGATCTCGGAGACAAAAAGCAATATTATTTAAAGCATTTTGTTTTTCTGGTTAAAGGCACTTGCTTTATTGATGTATAAACAATTTATCATTTAGTGTCACTTTTTGTTAAGTTAGGTAACAACTTATTATCTATAATAAATGAATGAAGTCCAAATTGCTATATTATAGGCAATTTCAGAAGTCAAATATAATGGGTCTAATTGGGTGTTAAATCTAATTATCCCCTTTATTATTTTATTTGGTTTTTAGGTCTATTTTATACAACTGTCTATCTTAAATAGAGTGATGAGGAAATTATATCATCGTAGATTGGGATTCTTAGATGGTAATTGGGTTCCTGTATTTTTTTGTGCCAGCGGCATTTGATCGCGAGTCTCAGCCATACGAGGCCCCGCAACTGCAAATGAGGTAGTTGGCGTGGTTTTCTTGGATGACATGGGAATGATGTTTGCAGGCTTGCAGCCAGGTAAGCTGAGGTCTTTTCTTCGGGTAGACATCGAGGGATTCTAGTAAGGAAGATGATTTATATTATATCTATACTATATTCTAATACAAAGTTGTCTATGTAAGCTTATTCAAATATTAGCTATGCACAAATAGTGCAAGGTTTTTGTCCTTAAATCAGAAAATTAAGTATGAACCATAATTCAGGAAAAATTGAATTAAAAATAATTTTGAATTGATTAACTTACCCTTACTGTTTTAAAATTGAGTAACCCTACTCCTACTGTTTCTAACAATTGGCTAACTCTACCCTTATTATTAAATTCCATTAATATTCCATCAAAACTCACTACACTTGATATATATATTTTTTTTGAAACCCAATTTTACCCTCACCTCTCTCCCCCTCTTTCTCTCTCTCCCCTTCTTTTTCCTATTGGGTTCAGGCATAGATTTCACCAATACGAGGGTTTCACCGTGCTCTTCGCCTTGTTAAAGATATCCGAAGTTCTGAATACCAGTGAAGCTCTTCGTCTTGCAATGACCGCCCCACACCACCGAAACTCCTTTCCCACTGCAGTCTCCTCTTCCTCCCTCTTGTCCGCCACTCCGGTTAGACCGCCACCAGTAGCCCATTTTCTCTTGCCGTTAGAAACCCTATTGCAACGGCAGCGATATTCCTAAGCTCAGAACACTTCTAGTGCAACCTCCAAGCGAGTTTGTGAAGGTCTTTTGTACCTTGTCTCTAGGGTCATTCCACAACCTGAAATTTGGTATGGTGTTATCGAAGTCTGCAAATCAGTCAATCCACAACCTGAAATCGTCTGGCATCTTCAACAATGGGAAGGAAGCTAGAGGAGATAGAGAGAGTCATCGCTGCTCTGTGTTCTTAGATCTGATCTTGACTGGAGAAAGGAAAACCCAATCTCTCGAACACTAAAAACCCCTTGAACACCTAGAACCCCTCGACGACCTATGACCTTCCCCTATGGTTACAGATTACAAATTGTAACCACGGTAAAGAAGAAGAAAAATACGTGGGAGAAAAGGAATCAAGAACTTGCAGGGTAAGTGAGTAGAAGTTTTGTATTTGGGTCGGTGGTTCTCTACTCGTTTTAGCAACAAAAGGGGGAGGGAGGATTAATGGAGGAGAGAGAGAGAAGGGAAAGGAGAAGAATGCACCACCTTTGCCTTAAGTTGTAGTGGTAGTGGTAGTGGTGGTGAAGAGGTCCACCTCCTCCTCTTCCCTCTCATCGTCATATACTCTACTTCATATGCTGCTTCCAAATCTATCTCCAATGTCCATACTTCACCCACTCGGAAGACAGATAATTCCAGCCCGAGTCTCCTATAGTTACACATTAGCTAATGAGTTTCTTTTATGTTAAAACCTGTAGTCGCTACGCAACAACTCTCATTATTTGTTGTAAAAATAGTAAAGAGAGAGCAGATGGAACTTATCGGTAATCGCTATCCAAACCGAAGTTGCAATGGTGTGAAGTTGTTGCAGGAACTCGAAACTGGGAATTGCAAGAAGATGAAGGGCTGAGTTGTGCCACTTGGTCACTCTCCTTAAAACCGTATTTGCCCCCTACGGTGCAGCCGGGTGATCGCAAACAGTCGCCCAGATAAAACAGCCCACATGCCACTGGTAGGCGTGCACTCACTTACCAAACCTCCGCGAACCACTAAAGATTGATGCTCATATTTCTCAGAGAAAAACTATCAAAAAAAATGGTGTGTGTGTTGACTGGGTCAGCCAATACTCCTTTTATAGAGTGCTCTCAGACCCGAATGGACATAGATGTGTCCTTTCAAACAGTAGCCTCTTCAGAACAGTGCACTTGTTCGAAGAGGCACAAGGAGGAAGAATAGACATGAAAAAAATGAAGACAATTTATTTAAAAATTAAATTTGAATTTGAAAAAACACATTTTAAAATTGAAAAGGTATAATTTGGGTAAACAAAATGATTCAGTGCATCGCACGTACACGTATACGCGAACACAAACGCGAATGCACCCGCGCCCGGCTCGGCTCGGCTCGGCGCGCATGTGAAAAGCACCCCCAACCCCCCTCACATGCATGGAATATCCATAATCCTCTCCTCCTATGGGTCCCTACCCATAGAGGGAGCAAGACTACAAATATACTCCACTTCCACTCCTTTCCCAAGCAATGTGGGACAAGGAGTCATTCAAGGGAGGAAAGGACAAAAAAAGAGAGGGAGGAGAGAGATTCTTGTAAATTTGAATCTCCCTCCAACAATCCCCCACAAGATTCAAAATTACAAGAAGATCGAACAATCTGAGCATTGTAGTGAGAAAAGTATTCATGGTGATGTCTTTTGGACTTCAATCAACACTTAGGTATGACAGGTTATGTTATAGAGTACAGGTGGAGTCAGACTCATTCAACATTTCCTCCTTATCGTAACTAGCTAACCGGCCAACCAATTCAATTCACCAGTTCTTTAGTGGTTCTTTTGTTTTAGAACATTTCGGCCTTCTTCCCCTCTTGGAATCATGAGTGTTTTCGAGAGTCAGCCCTAGATCTGTCTTAGAAGCAGCCACACATCACACTCACTTAGGTCAATTATTAGTGTGCACTGCTCACACTATTCCTAATTGATTAAGAACCTCATGCTCAACCTCCTCAATTTGTAGTGAGCACTATCATACCTCGCCATCTGAAATGGGACACAAATGATAGTGCTTTCCCAAGTCATCTAGTGACTCGTTTTTACCCATTCAACCTAATTCATGGGATCTCCTTTCACATAGGTTGGGTGTCCATCACTAATGACTTTGTAACGAGGTTCAACCCCATTCCTACCAATGCCTCATAAACCACCTTAGAAGTTTGTGGTTTGGTTAACGAATATGCAAGGTTCTTTTTAGATCTTACAAAATCTAGAGTGATTGTACCTTCGCTGAGGTATTGTCTTACCAGGTTATGCCTTAAGTGGATGTGCCTTTTTTTACCATTGTACGTCTGGTTCTTGGCTCTGGCTATTGTTGCTTGGCTATCACAATGGAGAGATATGGATAGAGCTGGCCGCGGCCAAAGTGGTATATCTGCCAGCAAGTTCCTTAGCCACTCTGCCTCGAACCCCACCAATTCTAATGCAATGAACTCGACCTCTATTGTTGAACTTGTATTGCATGACTGCTTTACTGATTTTCACGATATTGCTCCTTCACCTAGAGTAAACACATATCCACTGGTGGAAGTACTACCCTTTGAATCTAAAATCCAATTCGCATCAGTAAAGCCTTCTAAAACAAGAGGAAAACCTAAGTAATGTAAACTAAAGTTTATTATTCCTTTTAAATATTTTAATAATCTTACTAAAGCTTTCCAATGTTCATTTTCGGGATTATGAGTATGCTGACTTAATTTTCCTACAGCTATAGCTATGTCTGGTCTTGTATAGTTCATTAAGTAGGATACAAATCCAATTATACTTGCATACTCCTTTTGGGAAACAGGTTCTCCTATATGTTTCTTTAAGTGAATACTATAATCAAGAGGTGTTTTAACTGGTTTACAATCATAGTGTCCAAATTTCCTAAGAAGACTCTCTACATAATGTGATTGGGAGAGAATGAAGTTTCCATGTTCTTTATGGATTTTAATCCCCAAGATTACATTAGCCACACCCAAGTCCTTGGTATCAAATTTGGACATTAGAAATTGTTTCGTTTCTTTTACTACCTCTAGACTAGTTCCCATTATTAGCATATCATCAACATGTAGACAGATCATGACTCATTTATTATTTCCAACTTTGCTATAGACACATCTATCATAATCATTTCTGCTATATACATTAGTTACTAACACATTATCAAATTTTTCAAGCCATTGTTTGGGTGCTTGTTTTAAGCCATATAGAGACTTAATTAATTTACATACTTTATTTTCTTGTCCTGGCATTATGAAGCCTTTAGGTTGTTTAATGTAAATTTATTCCTCTAATTCCCCATTTAAGAAAGTTGTTTTCACATCCATTTGGTGAACTACCAGTTTGTAAATGGATGCTATAGCAAACAAAACCCTAATTGCTGTTAATCTTGCAACCGGGGAGTAGGTGTCAAAAAAGTCTACATCTTTCTTTTGTCTGAACCCCTTAGAAACTAACATGGCCTTGAATTTATCTATTGTGCCATTCAGTTTTAGTTTTTTCTTAAAAATCCATTTACAATCTAGTGCCTTAGTTCCAGGTGGGAGATTTACAAGTTCCCAAGTGTGATTAGTGACTAAGGAGTCTATTTCACTTTTTATGTCATCTTTCCAAAATACTGCATCAGGTGAAGTTATAGCTTCTTGATAGGTTACTAGGTCCTTGTCCACTAGAAATGTGAACATTCCATCACCCAAGTTTGTTTCTCTTCTTTGTCTTTTACTTCTCCTTAAGTCTGGGTCTTGCCTAAGTGAAGTACTAGTTTCTTGAACATTCATTAGTTCTTGGTTTCTGACTTAGTTTTGGAAAGGTTCCCTATTTAATGTTTCTTTTTTCCAAGGGAAGATGTGCTCAAAGAACTCTGCATCTTCGGACTTGATTATTGTGTTATTTTCGATAGTATTTTCAATTATTTTAATTACAAGGAATCGATAAGCTGCATTGTTTTGTGCATAGCTAATGAACACACAATCACAGGTTTTCGGTCCTAATTTCTTTCTTTTAGGTTCAGATATTCCAACCTTTGCTAGGCAGCCCTAAACTTTTAGATAGTTCAAACTAAGTTTTCTGTTATGCCAAAGTTTAAAGGGAATCTGTCAGTTCTTCTTAGGTGGTATTCTATTATATAAGTGACAAGCCGTTAGGATTGCTTCCCCCCACAAATTTAGAGGTGCACCTGAACTAATTAGTATTGCATTCATCATTTTTTTTAATGTTCTGTTAAGTCTTTTTGCAACTCTATTAGATTTAGGTTGATAGGGAGCTATGGTTTCATGTATGATTCCATTTTCTTCAAAGAATTTTCTAATGGTTTGTCCATCATACTCAATTCTTCTATCTGTTCTAAGTCTTTTTATTTTCTTTCCTAACTGATTTTCTACTTTATGAAAGCTTGATCAGCCTCATCTTTGATCTAATTAGAACTACTTTTGCATATCTAGATAAATCATCTATAAAGGTTATATAGTATCTTTTTCCTCCTCTAGCTTCATGACATTTAAGGTCTCCTAGATCACTGTGTATAAATTGTAACAATTCTGTTTCTCTTTGTACACTTTTATGAGGTTTCTTAATAAATTTTGCTTCTATACATATTTAGCATTTTTCATTTGTAAAGTTAATAAGAACATTCAAAAATCCTAATTTACATAAATGTTTTAAATAAGGAGCACTACAATGTCCTAGTCTAGCATGCCAAATATCAAAAGATTCAACAATATAAGTAGAAGAAGAAGCAGTTTTATTTATAATAATATCAGAGATGTTCGGTACAAATAATCCACCAGCATTGTACCCTTTTCCAATAAATACATTATTTTTAGTCAACACGGCCTTGTCTGCTTCAAATGTGAGTTTCAATCCTACTTTGTTGAGGAGTGCTCTCGATACCAAGTTTCGTCGGATCTCTAGCACATGCAGTACATCATTCAGCATTAGGATTTTTCTTGAAGTCAGTCTCAGGAGCACCTTTCCTTTGCCGATGACCTTCGAAGTTTGTGAGTTTCCCATGAAGACTTGCTCTCCTTCAGATAGAGTTGTATACTCATAGAAGGAATTGCAGTCTCAACATATGTGCTTGGTAGCACCAGTGTCCAGTACCCACTCCTTCGGCTTATCAACTAAGTTTACCTCAGTTACCATTGCTGCGATAACATTCTCAGTCAAATTGACTTTTTGTTTCCTAGAGTCCTTCTTTCGGTACCGACAGTCCTTCTTGTAATGTCCGGGTTTGCCACATACATAGTAGTTTCCTTTCTTTTGTTGTTTCTTGAATTTCTGATCATTTTTCACATTCAAGTTCTTTTTAAATTTTGTAGATTTTCCTCCACCAAATTGGTTTTGGAAAGCTGACCCTCATTTTTCTTTCTGTTCTTTTCTTTTATCTTAATTCGGACCACTACTTGATCGAAAATAGTGTCATTTCTCTTGTGTTTCATACTGGTCTTGAAATCATTCCATGTATGTTGCAGTTTTTCTATGAGAGAACCAACAATGAATTCATCTGGTAGTACCATGCCTTCCTTTGCTAGTTCCCCCACAAGAACCTAGAACTCATCTATTTGAGCAGACACATCCATGTCTTCTTTCATAGTGAAGTGCAGGAAGTTGACAATTACATATTACTTATTTCCGGCATTTTCTAGAGCATACTTAGTGTCCAATGCATTCTAGATTTCATAAGCATAATTATAGAAAGAATAAACATTGTACAATTCATTGGACAAGCAATTTTGGATATGGTTGGTACAGAGGTGGTCAGTTGTAGTCCAATATTCTACAACAATAGAACGGGTTGGTTCCTCCATATTTAATGGGTTCGGTTTAGTCAAAGCGAAAGCTACCTCTAACTATTCTAAGGCAAACAACAGGCGTTGTGTCCAACGCTTGTAGTTGGTTCCACTGAAGGGTTCAATTTTAGAGAAATTGGGAACTGTTGACAGTATCCGATTCCTTATGAAGGGGTTAGCAGAGATAGGTTCCATAAATACGGTTTTAAGAATGTTGTAAAAATAGTAAAGAGAGAGCAGATGGAACTTATCGGTAATCGCTATCCAAACTGAAGTTGTAGTGGTATGAAGTTGTTGCAGGAACTCGAAACTGGGAATTGCAGGAAGATGAAGGGTTGAGTCGCGCCACTTGGTCACTCTCCTTAAAACCGTATTTGCCCCCTATGGTGTAGATGGGTGATCACAAACCAGTTGCCAAGATAAAACAGCCCATAGGCCACTGGTAGGCGTGCACTCACTTACCAGATCTCTGCGAACCACTGAAGATTGATGCTCAGATTTCTCAGAGAAAAGAATGCTGAAAAAAATGGTGTGCGTGTTGACTGGGTCGGCCAACACTCCTTTTATAGAGTGCTCTCAGACCCGAATGGACACAGATGTATCATTTTAGACAAGAGCCTCTTCAGATAAACAAAATGATTCAGTGCATCGTGCGTATACGTACACGTGCCCACACCCGCATCCGCGCCCACGCCCACGCCCACGCCCACGCCCCAACCCGGCCGATCCGGCCTGACTCGACTCGACGCGCACATGTAAAAAGCACCCCCCAACCCGAAACTGAAGTTGCAGTGGTATGAAGTTGTTGCAGGAACTCGAAACTGGGAATTGCAAGAAGATGAAGGGCTGAGTCACGCCACTTGGTCACTCACTTTAAACCGTATTTGCCCCCTATGGTGCAGCCGGGTGATCACAAACCAGTTGCCACGATAAAACAGCCCATAGGCCACTGGTAGGCGTGCACTCACTTACCAGACCTCCGCGAACCACTGAAGATTGATACTCAGATTTCTCAGAGAAAAGAATGTCGAAAAAAATGGTGTGTGTGTTGACTGGGTCGGCAACACTCCTTTTATAGAGTGCTCTCAGACCCGAATGGACACAGATGTATCATTTCAGACAGGAGCTTCTTCAGATAAACAAAATGATTCAGTGCATCGCGCGTACATGTACACGCGCCTGCACCCGCACCAGCATCCGCGCCCATGCCCACGCCCCAACCCGGCCGACCCGGCCTGACTCGGCTCGACGTGCGCATGTAAAAAGCACCCCCAAACCCGAAACTGAAGTTGCAGTGGTATGAAGTTGTTGCAGGAACTCGAAACTGGGAATTGCAGGAATATGAAGGGCTGAGTCGCGCCACTTGGTCACTCTCCTTAAAACCGTATTTGCCCCCTATGGGCAATGATATAAAGGGTAAAGATGTCTTTCTCCAATATCTTCTTCAATGCATAAGAAGACAGGTTGATAGTCATTTTTGCGCTGCTTTAAAATCAAATAGTCATTTTTTAATCATTTTGTTTTAACGGAAGTGGAAGATTTTGTAGCATTGAAAGAGAGAATCATTGAAGAGAATGCATTGAAGAGAAGATTTTGCAGCCATTCCATTGTTACAAACGTTGAAGAGAAATTTTGCTGCAACATGTTGAAAAGAGCAATGATCAACCTTTAAAGAGAGAACCGTTGAAGAGAAGATTTTGTAGCCATTCCATTCTTACAACCGTTGAAGAGAAGATTTTGTTGCAATATGTCGAAAAAGAGCAATGATCAACCTTGAAGATTTTGATTTCATTCTAGTTTGCTTGGATGCCAAATTTGGAGCAGGTTCTTGCATTCTTGGCTTCATTAAAATCAAATAATCATTTTTTTTGTAACGGAAGTAGGGTTCCTACGTTCTTGAAAAACCGAAAATTTGACAAGAGAGGAACCATTCCATCTATCATGGACACCATCAGGTTCGTCTGTACATTGCAGAGTACTTTAATATGGAAGAACAGTCGAAAAAACTTCCATTGGAGCATGCCGAAATTTACTATCTTCAAGAAAAGAGTCGGGAGGTGTTCGTGCTTGACCGTTGGACTGGAAAATGCCCCTATAAATCATTTGTTGACTACAAGATTGAGTTCACAACAAGAACAACGATTGGAAGAAGATAGAGTTGATGACTTCCCTGCTTGTAGTACTTACTACGCATCTAAGGTGTCTTTGTCTATGCATCTAAGCTATCTATCTCTTCTGAGTTTGTCTTCTGAGGTGAGAGCTCTTGGTGGATGGATTTTTTACTTATGAGGGCGTTTTTGTGGTTGCATATTTTTTCTACTTATGTGTTTTGGTTGCATATTTTTCTAGTTTTGGGTTGCATATTTTTGGTGGTACATAGAACTTCTTGAGTGCTTGATTTAGTTTACTTGTTCACCACAAACGTAGGCCTTCTTGAATGCTTGACTTGGTCTACAGAGTTGCATATCTCTTCACTTCAACCTTGGCTTAGGTAGTGGTCTTACAACAATCCCAACCCATAACACAAAATTGTTAGAGAGAGATTGGAAATTATTTATGCTTTGATAAATGGAGTTTGCTATGTAGCTTCTATGGTCTTAGGGCTTCCCCATGTTATTTTCATGTCATAGGTCCCTTCTCTTTTATACAACTTCTCGATTTGGAGATTAACATGATAATATGGTTTTGAACTTAAGCCTGTGTTAGAGGTGCCAGCCAGCTAGTTGGTTGTAGCAGAGACTTGGACTCCTACTTCCATCAGGATTAAAGGGATAGAGATTTTAATTTCACCCATTTCAGGGTTGCACTGATTTCTTTGTAACTATTATCATATAAAAAAATTCAACTTTGATTTTTTGTTTATCTATTTGTTGCAGAAACTATGGCAGCAAGGAATGAATATTCAATTTCCTTTAAAAATGTCCTTAATGAATTGAGTTTGAGAATGGACTTGCCACCCGCAAGAGTAGTAGTTGAGTTTGTAGAGCGGGAATTTAGAATTGTAATTACTCTTAATATTGGTGGAGAGACTTGGATGTTTTCTGAACAATTAGCAAGTTCAAAGATAGAGAAGGAACAAGATGCCTCCTATAAAGCAATTAAAAAAATTGTGGATCAATTCAGTATAACAATAAAGGATGTCAACTTTGAAGACTTGGGATATTTACGTTGAAAGTGTAAAAGTCTTGAAACTGAAAATCAAATTTTGCAAAATGAAATTTCTAGAGAAGAAGCTGAATAAGGTTGTCCCAACAAATTTCAATGATGAAGATGAAGATGTCGAAGCGGAAAACTGCTCCGTTGGAGAAAATTAGATTTTCTGTCTGAAGACCATGAAGAATAAATACACTAAGTAGGAAGGATTTTCAACTTTTGTTCTCTTTCTCTTTTTCTTCTTCTGGTCCCTGCTTTCTTTGATTTTATTAGTCTTCTTGTTACTGAGCACACAATGTAATCAGTACACAACAGATTGTATTCTGCCTTTTGTGTACTCCCTTATTAGGAATGGCAACGGGGTGGGTTTGGGGTGGGGCACCCCCTCCCCATCCCCGCCCCGAAGTCATGATACCTTGTTCCGTACCCGCCCCATCCCCGGTGGCGGGGTAGGGCATCCATTCCCCATTGGGGACAAGGAATCCCCAAATTTTCCTTGCTCCAAGACAATTACTTAAAAATTGTCTATTTTATGGACAATTTATACATAGGATATAGGAATTAGGGGGTATTTTAGAATTGAATTATAATACTTTAGGGGTAATTAAAAAATAAAATTATGGAGTCCTAGGATTTTAAAAATTTAGGGATAACTTAGAGATATTTTAAATATCAATATTAAACCTAGAGATATTTTACTAATCTACATTCGAGTTCAGGGAATTATATACAAAACCCGTCCCCGCCCCGTACTTGATTCAGGGAAAAGTTATTTTCCCCGTCCCTGCCCCGTCCTTGTTTAGGGTCTGGGAAAACCCGCCCCATTCGGGGTGGGATGGGGTGGCGCCCCGGTTGTACAAGGAGAAATTGCCATCCCTATCCCTTATGCAAAATTACAATGCGTAAGTAAATGATCCACAATTTCCAAGTATCCATTGCAAAATACACAGTTTGTGCTATTCATATACGTTCCTATCTTCATTAGGTTTTCTCTGGTGAGGATTTTGTTCAAGAATGAAGTCCACACACAAAGAATACAACTTTGAAAGGGACGCTCTCTACTATATTAAAGTCAAACCACAACAAAAAATGCTTTTATTAGAGAGATACCATTGTATGAACTAAGTTCAACTAAGTTAATCAAAACCCATCTAGGATGAGCTACAAGGACCAAACAATCTGTTGGATTATATGCTCTAAAGTCTTTTAGCACATGCATCAACTTCCATACTGGCTTACCCCATGTTCTTTTTAGGAAAGGCCCACTATATTCTCTTCGAAGCCCTTAAATCAAATAAGAGAAAGATGTCAATCAACCTTTGATAGTATGAATATATTTCTCCATTGTCACATAGTATGCCATCTAAGAGCTAGGTCATTTGGACTATTTCTTCAAATAGAGAGCTCAACACCCCTGAATTATGTTTTTAGAAGATGTTTATGACTGTTTTAACTCAAAACAGTCTTAACCAAATAGAAAATTCACATTTAAACTCAAAACACCTAGGTGAGTAGGTGGTACTGATGTGGCAATGTTTCAAGTAGAAACAATCATGCTGCCAAAAATCACCTACATCTTCAAAGTGGAAAACAAATTTCATTATATTGATTCCAAAACCTTCATGCATCAAACAGGACTTACCAAAATTTTTGGAACCACAGTACTCCACATTCTCAGGGAAGTGAAAAAAATGCAACAAATATCATCCCATTTCACTAGATTGGTTCTCCAAATTTCATACACAAGCAATAGAAGATCACACACCACACTATCATTTTCAGGAAAGAAATAAGATGCAACAAACATCATCTTGTTTCATTCAAACTCAAATTAATGGAAAAGCCCAAACTTGCAACAGAAACTAAACTGGGAATCTTCAACAAAAATGTTGATAAAAAACAGGAAAGCAAGAGAATAACTGAGTACCTCTTTGGTCGTTCAAGTAATTGACTAATATTCTTGAAAGTATAAGAGAATAAAAACTTATTCAGGGACTTCACCTAACAACTTAAGCTTAAGTAGAAGACTCCTGTTATAGTCTTCAAAAAACCAAGGAAAAATCATATTCTTTTCTCTTCATAGAAAAAATTAAAGTGAAAATTCCAATTTGTTTACTTGGGATGCAAGTCTAGGTTACATAAAAAAAAAAAAAACGCAAGTCTGGATTAGTAATCAAGCGAGAGAACGAGTGAGAGTGACTGTGTTGAGTAGACAAGGGATGGAATCGAAAGGAAAGTGAGAATTGATGCAGGAATGGACAAAGAAATTAAGCAAAGAAAGTGCTTGAGTATGAATTGAAAAAAAAAGAAGAAGAAGAATAACAAAGTGCTTGACTCACTACTGACTTTGCATACTTGAATCTTGATTATGAAGTAAGTGTTAACTGTAATTCGTTAACCTTTATGGTGGCTCTTGCAGTAGCAGAAAGAACGGGAAAACCTCCACACAGACTTGGCTATTTTAAGCTCTCTTGTAAATGACACTTTACTTAGGGTCTGTTTGGTTCGTGATCGAAATTAGAACCACAATTGGCATTAGAATTGAATTCAGAATTCATTTTCAATAAATAACAGGAAATAAGTTACTGTTTTTGTTTACTATGATTTCATAGAAACATTTATGGCAATTGACACAGGCTTCAACTGAAAAAACAAATTATCTTTCTTTTTCAGATTTTGATATTTTTAATCAATACATTTTCAGCTTTTAATCAGAACAATGCATCCCCTGAAGGGTTACAATCTTGCATCCAATGGATTAAATCCAACCCAAGTACATCACAAAAGCAAAGGATTGATCTTTCTACTGTAGTTTGCCCATCTTGTGAGTTCTAGGATTAGGTTAACGAAGATTCTAAAGGGACCTAGTTGGACAACTCACATCTTACTCATTTTCCTTTAATTGCTAGATCTTGATAACATTCATTTCATTCCTATTAGTTTCTTGGTTATTCAAGTCTACTGTTCAATCAAGCTATGCAAAATTTGGGAAGCCTCAGAAATCATTCCACTAGGTAGGTACCGATCTAATATCAACGAGTACTTGAGAGCAATTTGAAGGTCCTATTGACTAAGAGTACTTGCCTTCTTCTTATGGATCTTTAATAATATTTTGCATTCATCTCCCAATTATTCAATATTAAGTTTTATCATCTTGAAAGGATCATTTCCTCATTAAATTATATTCTTCTCATTTCCACAAAATATCCCTGACAAAACGCTTCTGCCTTCATCGCTGATAATTACCAAGAGGTGGAGTGCTCATGACTTTTCCTTTTTTTTACTCCATAAAGTTGAGAATATCTACTCTCAAGATGAATGTTGATGTCCTTAAACTGTGTTCCAAAGAACTTTGTTTACTTCATATTCTTACTTACCTTCTTTCCAAGTGTAATTTATTTATTTTAAGAGGAAAGAAATGGAATTTTTATTGACAAATTAGTATTTCTCTGCATTCTTTGTGTTTATGACCTATTCATCCTATTGACCTTCATTAGTTTATGTTTTACATGGACATAGTTCAAGTAATATGTTATTGGTAAAAAAATGCTTATGGTATACCTTTTGCTTTTTTTGTTCCAGTAATATCTTATTCATCCTTTGACTATTCAGCTTCCTTATTTAAATTCTTCTACATGTGTCTTTTGTTATCTTCTCTCCTACCTCCACTTGTGACCCAACCCACCATCTTACCATCATCTTCAACCTTGGACCTTCCTTCCTACTATGTGCTTCTACTTTAGGCGCTACTAACATGTTGTACAAATACGATCTAAGAAGAGATCAATACAACTAGCGAAGAACTTTTGGCTTCGCTACTAAAATCCTCAAACTCGCAGCATGCATATCAAGAGCATTATAAGCTTCAAGAACACCTCCGAAGGAGAAGTAGTGAAGGTGAAAATTTCAAGCCAGCCAAGGGATACTTTAGGTGTAGGCAGGCATGTGAAGCCAAGATTTGAAAGGTAGGGAAACCTGGTTCAGGTAAGTAGGTGTAGACAGGCTTACCTAGGCCAGCATTAGAGAATCAAGCTATTCATTTAAATAAAAAAAAAATAACAATATATAACTTTGAAAGTTATACTTGAATATACAACATATTTTTCCACCTTGGGACTTTTAGAGCTTTGAACTTGGAAAACTAGACCATTCCAACAAATTCAAGAATTCATCTTCAAAGCATTTCCCATCAACTTGTTACCTACTTTTGCAGCTCATCCATATCTGCACCATGTTGGTATATCTGTCAATGTGTCCGTGTATTCAGAAACATTGATAGCTGGACGTACTTGGCCTTAGATGTGTAGGCTATTGTATTTATTTAAGTCTTTTGGAGGGATTAGTGTATTTTCATGTCATTTGAAGTCCACACACAAAGAATGCAAATTTGGAATGGATTCTCTTATTGTAGATTATTTTGCTAGGAACTTCTTGATTATTGGATCTAGCTAGATAACTGCACGCAGAGCTAACTGACTATTTGTCAGTTTGTTCCCAAGCCCATACTCATTTGTGTCTGCTATGTTAAAGTCAACCTGCACTACAAGAACAGACATATAGCTACAGACAAAACCGTAGCTATAGGTCAATAGCTATGGCCTAGCTACGGTCGAAAAATAGTAGCAATAGCTATGGTGGCTATAGGCAATAGCTACGGATGCTAGAATCCGTAGCTAAAACTAACCTATAGCTACGGTTTTGATCGTAGCTAAATGTCAATACAAATATGAATCTATAGCTACAGTTTAATGTGATTGTAGCTAAAAATATAAACCTATAACTGCGGATTCTGCTTACCCGTAGCTAAAAAATAAAAACTATAGCTACGCTTTCAGCAATCTGTAGCAAAAAATATAAATCTATAGCTACGATTTTTAATTGTCCGTAATTAAAATTGTTAATCTATGGTTAATGGCTAGATCTTGAAATTTTATTCATTACTTTTTTGAAGCATTTTTCCATGTATCGCATGCAAACACAACTTATTTCATTCATAATATACGATGAAACTTGAACGCAAATTTCCATTAAAAGATTATATAATGAAAAAAATGAATTGTATCTCAAGGTTCTTTAATACATCCATGGGTTTAAAATCTATTACAATTTAAGGTTCTAAAAACCAAAAAAAAAATTACAATTTATGGATCTTGAATACATAAAACTAAATCCATAAAAAACTTGTCGTATATAATTTGATCAAATATATCTCGCTCCATCCACCTGTGAGTATATCTTAGCAAACATAATTCTAGAGATATAAAATCATGTATAAAAATCTAATTATTAATTGTGCAATATAAACTTGATGTTATTCTGCAAATCCCCTCAATTGATGAATTCTTTTAATATTAGCACATGATCTGATATTACATATGGATTTGTTTTTATCCTTTAAGAATTCTATATTGAATGTTAAAATTGTTAATTGTTTTTCTTTTTCTTTTCTTTTATTTCTTCAAGTGTTAGGTATTCAAGGAATAAACTTAACTTGTTGAATGTTCCTGACAAAAAATGTGGAGACACTTATGTAAGTCTTGACAACTTATCTATATTATTCCAATTAAATGTGTGCTTTTTGTGGCTCCACTTGGTTGCCAAGGAAATATAAAAAAGTAAAACAATATTAGGAAAGATAGAAAATGAAAGAAAATAATTTTTCAAAAATAATTTAAAAATCAATTGTTGTTGGGCCCTACTTACCCATGTTGCAATCTGCACTAAATTTTGTTTTAATTAAAGATAGTTCTTGAGGGAAACATAAACATCATTTAAAGGAAAATTTTAGGAGCAAAGAAAATCCTATAATGGGCCAGACCTGCATTGTTAGACCAACTAAACACTTGTTTCAAAAGTTTCTTCACATACTTTCTGGGAAAACAAATGGAGCCTTTTTGTTTGACCCAATAAAGGTCCTACAATATGCATGTAGATCCTTCTTTTTTAAACCATCAAGGACTGAGATCACAAATAGTAGTAGCTTCAGTAGAACTCCCAAGTTTTATTTCTCGTACTTGCTTTCTTGTAAATATGTTGGTTAGTTTCGGAGTGACCACCACACCAAAATAGGAGTAGATTTAGTCGCATACTAGTAGTTCCCCTATTTTGTTCTTGCATAGAGTGATGGGTTATAGAAATCCAGTTTAAAATGGTTAAATTATCAAACTAACCAGCTTGAAAAATTTCCAACCTGTTAATATAATGCAATCAAACAGCCATTGTTTCATGCAATGGAAAAACCATAAGCTGACAAATATGAGAACATGAGTTTGAGACAGAGAGCAGACACTTCTTGTAGAAGAAATGTTGGAAGTTAGATGCATATCTAATCCACTCCTCACCCAGATAGGTGGGACCAGCATTGGATAACGTATTTAATGCAATTTACACAACTGACTAGTTTAGATACTTCTCATATCAGATGACATGAGCACAATTCAATGTTTAATTCAATCTTATATGACCATTAAAAATATACAACCGTCCACAAAACTCACTAATAAGACTACTATGAACTTGTCCTTGTTGCCAGCCATTCAAATGCATGCTTATAAAATGGATAAAAACAGAGAAATTAACTAGTAAATTGAAAATATAGTCAACTTCTAGAAACAAAGAAGACCAACTTTAAAGTAACAAGTAGAAAATTAATTGACAAATAAAATGGAATGTCACAACATACAAAATCTAAAATACAAAAGGTTCCTTTCTTAAAAGCTAAATACAAGAGTTTAACTATGTTAAGCTTGGTGGCAAAGGTAAATACATCTCAACTTAATAAACACTACCAGCACCATATTATTGCTAAACCACATAGGACAACCAAATGAATCAAAGAACTAGGTTATTTATCGGAAAAAACACTGATAGAAAAATCAAAGAACCCAACAGTATGAACATCAATTTACGACCAAATAATAAAAGGATCAGTATCTTTTATTTGTTTCTTATTGAGTTCAAATTTCTTCCATTGGTTGATATGTATAGTGATATTTCCATCAAGTAAAACCAATTCAACCGAACTAATTAACTAGTTGTTTTCTAACTCAAATAGATCATTAATCAAGCTTAGATTGTTAGGGAGGCCCCTCACCCATGCATTGAATATTCAAGCATCAGATCAAATAGTAAATATGTTTTTCTAACCTACTAAATGGTATGAAGGGACAAACACACAAACATCTAGGACCCAACAAATAAATAACTGAAATGGAGTTGATAAGTTATAGGAAGTTCAAGGTCAAGGTGTTCAATCTAGCGGGAATCATTTTCATAATGTCATTATTATGTTTAAGAATAGACAAATCCAAGTAGAAACCATGTGCAAAAAGAAGGTTGTGATAAAATTAAATTGTTAAATATTTGATTGCCTCTATAAATCACTCTTGAATTAAAGGATAGTGTGATGGTCCGAATTTAATCCGAACAAAAGTTGGAAGCCATCAAACTGCTATCTTCGCATCGATCTCCTTCTCCATGATCTCCGGAAAGTCCTTTGAAGTAAATAAAATAGAAAAACCCTAATTTCTAATGCTTACATCAGAAAATACTAATACATTCTTTATAGAAAAGTAAAAAAAAAATAATTATGGACCAAATAATCAAATAATCGCATGGTGGGTATACATCTTACAACTATCAAAGAATTTGATATCCATCACACATTCAGACCAAGAATTCAAGAATTCAGTATAGAAAATTCTAAATAATGTCAAGAAAAATAAAGATTAATTTTCAGATCATAGGCCCCAAATATGAGAACCAAATTCTCAGTTTTTCATGTTGATTATGTCAAATCAGCTAGATTAGTTCTTGCCGATTTGAACTTTCTTTCAAATCTGATTGGCTTCAATTCAAGAACTGAATCAAGTTCTCTGATACCATTGTTGGAAGGGTGTAGAATCCATCATATGGATGGCCAAACCATGCTAGATGGTTGGAAAAATTTTCAAAAAAAATTCTAACCCTTTTAGGAACCAATTTCTCAATAAATTTGAAAACTGAATTTTCAAGATTGATTTTCCACTGAAACAGACCAGATTTGAAACCAAACTGAAAGGGAATTATAGCTAATACAGAGACCACATGTTGAAGCTACCAAGGTGGAAATTCACACCCAATATTAGTTCCAAAATCGGCCTTCAACTAAAGTTGGCATAGTGTACAGGAGAAACTGATTCAACAACTCTAATTTTGACAAGTCTGCTATCCAACTAGATTGGATCCAAATCTGATTTGGATCAGATCCATACCTGGTTTTGACCCAAATCACATGACAAACTTGTCATGTGACAACTTAACTAATCATATTAGTAATGGGCCTTAGGCCCATTTCTCTTAAAGGCTCACGTCCCTAAGTGTTGTATGGCCACTTTGGGCCTGATATTGTATAGCATAGGACCCTACAAAGGTCTCACGTAAGTCCATAAGGGTTTGGTCCTATCCCTGAAAAAGGTTAGGCTGAATTCATTGCTTAGGGAAGTGAACCCCTGAGCCAATCAGTATGGGCTCAGTCTGGGCGCAACATTTATATCTAAATGATCATTGCTCCTTGTATTCAACCACCCTATGAAGACCCAAGGATAATGGACTTATGGGAAATAAAGTCCATCAGGTAATCAACCCAATAATGGTCTTTTACACTTAACCTTTTGGCCCATAATGATCAAAACATTGTCTGATAGGAAATGACCTCTCCCTTGGCTACAAAGCACAGTGTCACACTCTCTGCTTAGATAGATACTCGGGATTAAAACCTTTTTTATAAAATAATAGTATATAATATATAAATAAATTTTGTAAAACCAAATTTCAGACATAGCTGAAATCCATTGCTAGCATTTTAGTTTCCATCAGGGAGAGTATAAACCATGATATTTACTTTGTCCGACAAAGGGAATGATCCTATCACTATGATCAACCACTTAGGTGAATTCTTATACTACCCCAACATACCTTAGTATTTAATCCTTGATGGATCTCACTGGTTGGCATATCAAAGACAACCCAGTCCAATCCATAATGTCATACTATAATCAAGTCTAGGATTATGTGTAACTTTATACTTTTACCCATCTATCTCCAAGGTTCAAGGCATAAACAGAAATTGGTTCGAGTTCAATGCTTTTGATAAACACCCACTAGCTATGCATAGGGTCTAACCCTAGCAGCTAAGACATGTTGCTTATGAGCATCGGGAAAATGACTCACTTGGGTTGGATTGGAGTCGCACCCATCAAGTAAGTGAAATGGAGGTGATGGGACCAATAGGTGGGGCCTACATGGAATTTGAAACATGGGCAATCACAAATATAAATAAGTATTCAATAATGAACTTACCCTAATAATATTTTTGTTTATTTTATTTTCTTATATTTTTATATTTTATTTTTTATCCCCTTTCTTCTCTAGTGGATGGAGGGATGAATCTTCGATTCTACTTTTCTTCTCCTCTTTTATTTATTTTGCTTATTGTGCTAATTCTCTTTAATCAAGGAGTTATCATCTCCAAATCTGATTTTGTTAGATAACAAATCAAAATGCCTACCCCTATCCCTGACTCGAAGGCTTTGCACTTTCGAGTCTTTGCCGCTGGTTCTATAGATCAAAGGCGATGAACAGTAGAAAATAGCGATTAGAAAGTTTCAATGGAAGAAGAAGATAGAAGGAAGAAGAAGAAGATAGAGGGGGAGAGAGATTGGAGAGAAGAGGAGAGGCCGGAGGGAGGTTGTTGTCGGGTTTAGATCCGTTGTAGTGGCGGTGGTAGAATAGAGGAAGGAAAAAAAATGGGGGAGCAACAACGAGGAAGAAGAAGAAGAAGGAGGAGAAGGAGGGAGAAGGAGGGAGAAAGAGGGAGATCGGAAAGAAGATGAGAGGCCAGAGGGAGGTTATTGTTTCCATTCTGATCCGAAATTGTGCATCTTCGTTCAAACGCAAAAGAAGAGAAACCTCCCTCCTTCGAATTAGAAAGTTAGGCTTTTTTAAATACTAGGGTGCAATGGCAGTTTCATAAGTTTTGGGAAATGCAGGGGTATTTTGGTAATTTTTGGACAAGGGTCAAACTGGGGTCCTGGTTCAATGATGGGTGTTTTAGGTCAAGAAAGTTGAGGGTTGAGATGGGTCTGACCACAGAGAGAGTGGGTTTGTATGTGTGGACCCACGAGATTGTTCAAAACGAAATCATTCTAGCTTGAAGGGTAAATGAAGGTATTTTTGGCTAAAATTTCATAGGGTTGGGTTTTCGGACATTCTAAGTTGATTGGTAGGGTTGGATTGGCCCAACTGGGCCTAAATTGGGCAAATCTGGAAAGGGCTTGATTCGATTAATCTAAGGCTTTGAAATGAAATATTTGTGGGATCGAGGGACAAACAATGTCTGTTTTGGATGAAATTTCACAAGGTAGGATTTTTGGGTAGTCTGAGGTGATTGGTAAAATTAGATTGAGCCAACTAGGCCTGGATCGGGCATGTTTGTATTCTAATCAATCTGGAACCTTGAAATGGAATCTTAGTGCAATTGAAGGGTAAACGGAGATATTTTGGGCTAATGTTTCACAGGTGGGTATTTGGGGATGTCTAGAATATTATGAAGTGGTTTGATCTATCTTTGTTTGATAGATGGAAAAACGGGGGAATCTAGGGCTGAAACTTTATGGGCAGGTGTTTTGATGTGTCTAGAGTTTAATGATGTGGTTTGATCGGTTCGATGTGTCCAAATCAAGGGAATCTGGGTTCTAAGTGTTTAAGCTAACGAGAGGGGTCAAAATGGAATATTCGTTTGATGAAGGGGTAAACGGGGGAATTGTGATTTGAAATTTTATGGTTAGGTGTTTTGGGAGGTCCTAAGTCTGAGGGTGGGGTTAGTGGTTGAGGTGTAAGTGGGGGTTGATCGGGGCCATCGTATTGGTATCAGACAGGTTTAACGGTGGACTTGAGGGCTTTTGGGCTGAAAGTTGGGTTTTTCAGTTTTGGGGTGTTCTGGAAGAATCAAAAGGGTTTGATTGGGAATTTAATAGTAAATTAGAGGTTAAAGTGGCAGACCAAGCAAAAATCGGGTGCTGACAATTAACCCTCTTTGTTGTAAGGTAGGAGACTATGAAACAATAAAGACTAAAAGAAGCACATAGAGATTTTTGTGAAGGACAGGCTTGGAAGAGGGGAAGAAGGGGAAGGAGGATTGAGAACCTTTGGAATCAGGGTATATTTGCTGTAAAGAAAAACATTAAAAACAAGTAGAAAACAATGATAAAAGCAACTCAATGTATAAAATTTATTTAATTTTGGTAATAGTGAACTTTTCAATAAGTATTAGATAATCTTGTGGCATGAGGTCAGCTATTTATTGTGAGGTGAGAAAGCATAAGATTGACATCAATAATGTGCCATGCGGCAATGAAAGCAACGATAAAGCCATGGTTAAAATTGTGACGTGTTAGTGTAGCAGAAAATACCCATGTGCTATAAAGCGAAGAAATCAGTGATTTATGATGTGCCAAAGTGGTGAAAGAAAACTATATGCTATGCAGCGGAACTCATGTGCTATAAAGCAGAAAATCAGGTGCCATAGTGAAGAAAGAAAAACATATGCTATAAAGCGAAAATACTCATGTGATAGAGAGCGAAAAAACCCATGTGCAATAGCAGAAACAACTCATGTGCTAGAGGGTGGAAAGTGTCGTGTGCTAGGAAATGGAAAATGTCATGTGCTAGAGAGCGAAAAAACTTGTGTGTAATAGTGGAAACAATTCATGTTTTAGAGAGCGAAAAAATTCATGTGCAATGACGGAAGAATAATTGTGCGCTAGTGGAAAACTTACTATGCAATAGTGGACAATCTCATGTGCAATGACGGAAAACTGATGTGTAATAGCGGAGAATTTCAGGTGCAATAGCGGAAATTCATGTGCAATGGTGCAAAAGTTATTGTGCAATAGCAGAAAACTCATGTGCAATAGTGGAAAATCCTGATCTATTCTATGGTAGAGGCGAAAAACTTATGTGTAATAGCAAAAAATTTCATTTGCAATAGTGGAAAACTTAATGTGCAATAGCAGAAAATCTTGATGTATTCTATGCTAGAGGTAGAAAACTCATCTACAATAGTGGACAATTTCAATTGCAATGGCGAAAAACTCATGTGAATAGCGAAAAACCTTAATTTATTCTTTGTTAGAGATAGAAAATTCATGTGCAATGGCGGAAAATATTGATTTATTCTATGCTAAAGACAAAAAATTAATGTGCAATAGCGGAAAAATTCAGGTGCAATGGCGGAAAACTCATGTGCAATAGCAGAAAATCTTGATTTATTTTACGCTAGAGGCAGAAAACTCATGTGTAATGGCAAAAAAATAATTGTGCAATAGTGGAAAGCTCATGTGCAATAGCAGAAAATCTTGATTTATTCTATGCTAGAGGCGAAAAAAAATCATATGCAATGGCAGAAAACTTATTGTGCAATAACGGAAAATCTTGATTTATTTTGTGCTAGAGGTGGAAAATTCCTATGCAATTGTGGAAAATATTGATTTATTTTGTGTTAGAGGTAGAAAATTCATGTGCATTGGCGAAAAACTTATTATGCAATAGTGGAAAAATATGTGTAATAACAGAGAAATTATTGTGCAAAATGATGAAAATAATGACAAGACTGAAAATTCGAAAATGCCAATAACATGCAAAATGCGATAAAAAATCAGGAAATATCATCTCAACAAATTTGGTTTAGCTTAATTCTCATTTCTCACTTGTTCATTCTCCTTGTTGGGAATCATTTTCTTTGCATTTTTACCACACTTTGCATTTTCTTTTTATTACTTATGTTTTTTTATTTTGTTTTTTATTATTTTTCTTCTTTTTTTATTATATTTTTTTGGTGCACAATGAACAACTAAATTCACTTTTGAAATACTTTCGCAATGGTGCGGCTTGACATTCTTCTTTGAGACATATCTATGCTCGATTTAGGTGTCAAATGCTATAGGTTGCCCTCATTTTATCTCTCTTTTTTTTCTTTTTCTACTTCTTTCTTTTCCTTTTTTTTTGTTTTACTTCTCTTTTTTTTTGTCACTTTTGGAGTAGAAAGATAATACAACTCAAACATAAGGAGATGGAAATTTCTATTTACTTTTTTATTTTACATTCTTCTAGGGAGCTCTGAGATTAAAATAGGAGATGTCACTAGCATTGATTCATGACTGAACAATTATGTTCAAAGGGACCCATGTCACGCCTTAGGAAAAGAAAACTATTTTGCCCCTCTTCAAAAAGAAGCTAATCAAAACCATAGCAATTATAAAGGCATGTGCATCAAAAATGCGAATGAGACAATCATAAATTCACTTTGGGAAACACTCGGGTTTTATGATAAATTAATGCAAATGAGACAATCATAAATTCGCTTTGGGAAACACTCGGGTTTTATGAGAAATTTTCCCAATCTATGGTTAACAAGAAGATTTGTAATGAAAGATACTTGATTGAAGAAGGTTCAAAACAAAATCCTTCATCGCCAGCCAATTAGGCCTATTCTGTATTAAATTACCAATTTTTAATGGATCGAGGACTTAGTGAGTGGAACGAAAGGTGGTTTGGGATAGGGATCTAAAATGAAGGGTGAAAGGCTCAAAAGCATATTTACAATTGGAAATCATATGCTTGACCTTTATGTAGGGCTACTATTTCTCATCATCATTTTTTGTTTATATTCTCTTATTCCTTTTGCTTTTCTCCTTTTCTCTTTCTTACCTTTGCTTTCTTTTCACATACTCTTTACATCTTCAAATATGAGCCATGTTACTTCACTGATCGTGGAGGACTTCACATGTTAGAGAATCGATAAACAAATATTGAACCCAATTGATTCTAAAATGATTGGAACATATATTTGCCCTAGTTTTTTTAACCTTCTGCAAATATTTCTCTATTATTCCCTTTCACTTTTCATCTTCCCCAAATTCCCTACTTTGAATTTCTTTGACTTCCATTTCCTCAGAGTTTTCCAATTTTTCAAACTTCCTTAACCATTCCTCCATTCTATGTTGCCCTAGTTTCTTCTTCATTGCTAATTCCTCTTTCTTCTCTTTTTTTATTTATTTTCTCTCTTTTTTTGGCCCTATAAATGGTGCACCGGGAATTTAACAAGTTCACCAAGGAAAAAATATTTATGCATTGGCTCAATTGTGTTGGCTAGCGGATTTTAAGAATTAATAGGGTCACTTGACAATTAAAAATGACCAAAGCGGCCTCCAGTTCTTTCCTTTACCAATTGGTGAAGCACTAGGTCATGATGATATCCTTACTCTGTGCTAGATCTGGGGAAATTGGTAGAGGATACTTGCTTAAATTGTCAAAACTTCCACAGTTTAGGATATTTGGTTGCTCATGAAAAAAGATTGGGATGTAAGCTTAGGGTTTTTAGCAATGTTCAATGAGGTGGGTATGGGTGGGGTCAGTGCTTTTATTTATTGGGCTATCCCCTTTTGTTAGGTATTTCTAGATGTGAGTCAATGATTGTTAGCTAGCTTTTTACAAAGACATGACTTTGAAATTCATTGCAAATCCCCGATTGTTTTAGGCTTAAATTATGCAACTTTCTTAGAAAGGGGAATCTTCATCTTTTTCTAAGGGTGACGAGACACAATGGGATTTATTGTTCCATCATGAATAAGTGATTCATGGAAAAGCAAATGATAGAAAAGAATTGAGGAAAATGGTAATTTTTTGAAGGAAGAGGCCAGACCCGTGAGATAGGCTGCTCTACATATCCCTATAAGAGGGATCAGGCCAAACATAATTTAGTGTATGTCTTTGAATGATACGGAAACAGAAAGGGATAGGGATTATGGACAATGAAGCAAAGATGCTCTTAATGAATGTGGAAGTAAGGTAGAGAGCATTGTCTCCCTACTCTTGAAGTTACATCTAAACTAACAAAGGTGCCCTAGTATTAGAAGCAGCATTTGAAATAGTCAAGCAAACAGACAAATTATTCTCAACTCTTAGCGAAACATCCAAATCGATCATAGACATGTCTTCCTTAGGTGGGCTCTCAATAGCACATTCTGCAATCCGCACAAAGGTTAAGTCTTCAATTACCGATGATGGTTCAAAATTGGAATTGGTGACTTTGCTCAATCGAGACTGTAACGATATCAATTTTTTCTCCTCATTGTGACGACCTCCCCTAAGAGTTGGCAGAGAATTAACAGCATGCTTTAGTCAAGGCCAAGAGGTCAAACTAGCTGATGTCTTGACTCTAAGAGAATGGGATCAGGCCAAACATAGTTTAGTGTATGTCTTTGAATGATACGGAAACAGAAAGGGATAGGGATTATGGACAATGAAGCAAAAATGCTCTTAATGAATGTGGAAGTAAGGTAGAGAGCATTGTCTCCCTACTCCTGAAGTTACATCTAAACTAACAAAGGTGCCCTATTATTAGAAGCAACATTTGAAATAATCGAGCAAACAGACAAATTATTCTCAACTCTTGGCAAAACATCCAAATCAATCACAGACATGTCTTCCTTAGGTGGGCTCTCAATAGCACATTCTGCAATCCGCACAAAGGTTAAGTCTTCAATTACCGATGATGGCTCAAAATTGGAATTGGTGACTTTGCTCAATCGAGGCTGTAATGACATCAATTTTTTCTCCTCATTGTGACTACCTCCCCTAAGAGTTGACAGAGAATTAACAGCATGCTTTTGTCAAGGCCAAGAGATCAAACTAGCTGATGTCTTGACTCTAAATGGAGTATTAAGAATGCTAGGATCTTAAAAATGCTAGAAGTGTCAAATTTTTCCCTTGAATCAAGCAGTAGGTTTTGGGGGACTTGGTGTTGTTGGATTTGTGATTTGGGGCTTTATGTGCCTATGGCGCTTGACTTATGACTTAATTTGACATGTATTTTAAAATCAAAGTGATCCTGATTGGATGATCATGATCAGTCTCGACTTTGAGTCTTAAGATGAAGGGGTAACCGATGTTAGATTTGGGTGATCTTTGTATCGTAGGATTTGGACTTTTAGGCTCTCCATACTTATGGTGTTCAATTTATGATGTGATGTGAGATGAGGTTTAGGATCAAAATGATCACAATCAGACAATTGGAATTTGATTCATCTTCGGGTCCTAAGATGAAGGGGTAAATAATGTCAGATTTGGGTGATGTTCATATTATCGGATTTGGAATTTCGGGCTGTACATACCTATGGTGTCAAATCCTAGAGGTCTTAAATTTTGTAAAATTCTAATGAAGGTTGACAATTAAAGTATGTTATCCAATGCCTCATTGATGATGGCCAATACAACTTTAAGCTCAAGTTTATGGACATGTTGCCACCTAAAGCACCTTCGCATTGAACTTTGTTTCATTTGTACTCAGTTTTTTTTACTTAACAAATGTTTGTTTTTTTCTGTCTTTTGTTAATCTATGTTTGTGTCCCAATATTTACTCCCTACAAAACAATAAATTTAACTAGGACCCATTTATCCTTCTAATATATCTAGATTTGATGATTGAAACTGAATTTAATTAAGGACTTGCAACAAGTCCTGTGGATGTGTTCTAGTGAATAGTTGGTTATTTATTGGAAATTCAAAGAAGGAAATATTCAAAGAAGGGGACAATCCAAGTAGCATAGGCACTAAAGGTATAAGGAATATCGGTGCCAATTGTTGATTGATCAAAGAAAGGACTGGAGGCCTTTCCAGCCAATCATTTCCCCTTGGTCCCTCATCATTCATCCAAATGATAGTTAGTCCATTTGAGCCTTTCGTCAAAATCCTCCTTTGACAAAACCTATTAGTTTACAAGGTTGTATAAATCAAAGGGCAAGAAAAAAAACCAAAAAACAAGAAGGAACATGGAAAGAATACACATGAAGAAGAAACTAGGGGCAGGCTCACTAAAGAACCCCTAACATTTTCAAGAGTAATAATTATTTCATCCCATGAATCATGCGTACAATCAAGAGATAAAGGGAGGACACCTATTGGTCGTTTGTCTCACCGTGTCTATTCTAACACCTTTATTTAATCCACTAGTGAACCCTTTGAGCCTTTATGTTATTTATTTGTCTTTGATTAAACCCTTTTTCAAAGTGATGGATGTCAAATGTTTGAATGCCCTTACATCAAACCAAAAAAGGAAATAAAGTCAAAAGTAAAAAATTAGGGAAATAAAGTACGATTTTGAAAGCAAAAAGAAAAAAAGACAAAAAAAGCAAAAACTGAGGTAGTGAAGTTAGCAATGTTGAACATTTATTCTCTGATTTCATTTTAATCCCACATTGTGAACATCCCATTGAATTTGGGTGCCACTTCATGGCTATGAAAGGAGCCGCCACCCATCAACAACTAACATAAGGGAGTGGTGGGCCTCCCAAGTTAAAAAACAAAAGACAAGAAAGAATAAAGAATCTCCCTAAACCATTGCAAAGGCATGATTCTAAGCACCAAAGGGAGGGAAAGGAAAGGTTTTAGGCACCCCTCTCCCCTTCATCTTGTGAATGCCAATCCAAAGCCCCAGTGATGAAATACAAAACCAAATCAATAGACAAATGGCTTCCTCTGATTCAATGAGGATGTTAATTAGCATAGAGGAAATGTTCTCTTACATGGTGTCTACAAATCAATAGACAAATGTTCTCTTAGGAAACCCTTAGAGGATCAAAAGGGCGGGTGTCCACAAACCCTACCCCCTCTTTATCCAATGCCTCCCACATTCCTACTTGATGTAGAGAGAGAGAGAGGGGACCATGAGGAGCAGAAAACCCCACGAGCTTCCCTCCAAATTAGATTGATAAAACTAAAGAGGATGAGATCCGAATATGCTACATGCATTTTTATGAGACATATTCAACAACACATGATAAGAATGAAGAAAAAAATAAAGACAATGATCTGATTACTTAAACCAAAACAAACAATTACTACCTACAAGAAACCTAATGAAAGACATTTGATTTCAAGGAAATATGCTAAGATAAATTGACTAAACATATTGTCCAAAAGTAACATCCCAGAAGGGAGTAGAGTAAGGGCCCAATATGCATTAGTCTAATACCAAAAGGAAAAAAAAGAAAAAAAAAAGAAAAAGAGAAAAATGAGTAGACCATCATGGTAGAACCGAATTCAAACTGTTATTTCCATTCATCCTCCAAACGAAATGAACGATAAGAAACATTAAAATACATACAACATAAATATAAATTCAATCTAGGCATTTTATCTATGAGAAAACATGGAAAATAAAAAAACAAAGTGCAGAAAATACTGTTGGAAATTCGGTCGGAGAGGTGAAGGCCGAATACTTTTGCTTGTGGCTTTCCTTTCAAAGCTCGGGAGGTAATGGATGAATGTTGATGGTCCGAACTAATGGAGGCTGTTATGATGCTTTTGAACCTTTGACAACACTAAGTATCATGGGAAATGTGAGGGCAGATTCTCCAAACTTTAAATTGGACCATGTTGTCTTCCTCCTCTTCCTATCTCTTTTCTCCTTTCTCTTCTTCTCACTATCAATCTTTTAACCGCTGGTCGAACTCTACTTTTTTTTTATTTTGTAAAAGTGCAACAATGGTGAAGAAGAGGGGAGAAGGGTGGTATTGGCGTTAATGGGGAATATGGAGGAGAATGAAGAAACTAGGAGGGGAGAGAGAGACAGAGAGAGATTCTGGTGGTTAGAAGCAAAGAGGAAGAAGAGAGGGAGATGGAGCTGTGAGTAGGGTTCAGTTCTTTAATGGGGGAGGGAGGGAGAAGAGATGAAAATGAGTTAGAAGGGAGGGTCTAGTGGCTAGCAATGGGAGATGTTAGGGTTGAGATTGAGTTATGTGTAACGTGTAAGGGAGATTGGAGGAAGAAGATGGTTCATGGAGATGGGAGTGAGCTAGGATTCAGTTCGGTCATGGGGGAAGAAGAGATTGTTGGTTTGATGGTGGGTGAAGAAGGGAGAGGGGAGAAGGAAGAGAATGAGTTGTTAGGGTTCAGTGCTGTATTCAAGTGTTGGAGACCTTTTTTTTTGTGTGGGAGAAGAGAATATGGAGAAGAAGAGTTTAGTTGATAAGTTTAGATCAAGTTTGGTTCTATGTTGGCATAGATTTAGGCTTAAGCCTACTTGGTCTCAACCTAGCTTGGCCTAGGTTTGATTTTAGGATAGGGGAAAGTTGAGCATAAGTCTACATGCATGGTCTTGGTCCAAATTTGGTTCTAGGCTAGGATAGGGTTGGGCCTATGTCTACTTAGAATTGAATCAAGTTGAATTCTAAGTTAGTGTAGGCTTCAGTCATAGCTAGGTTGAAATCAAGTTGCTTGGGTCTAGGCTTGCCTCAATGCTAGGTTGAAATTGGCTAGGGTCTAAACTTGTTTGGATTTGGGATTGAGTTGGTCCCTAGGTTTGGATGGGCTTGGGTCTAAGCTTGCTTGATTGCTAGGTTAAGATGGGCTTAGATGTAAACGTGATTGGTTTGGGATTAGGTTGGGCCTAGGCCTAGATGGGCTTAGGTCTAAGCTTGCATAGAAGCTTGGTTGAGATGGGCTTGGATCTAAACTTGTTTGAATTTGTGATTAAGTTGAGCTGTAGGTTAGGATGGGCTCGGGTCTAAGCTTGCTTGGGATCAGGATTAGGTTGGGCCCTAGGTTAGGATGGACTTGGATGCTAGGTTGAAATCGGCTTGGATTTAAACTTGCTGGTTGTACTATGACTGGATGGGCTCGGGGTAGGACGTGTGACCGCCTTAGAGAAACTATGACTGGTTGTACTTGATGTTCATGCGGACATGAGTCACTCCTTTAGTGTCTCCCAAGAATGTGGTTTAATAGCTTTGTGGTCCCTAGGACACGTCTTCAGGAAGGAAAAAGTGGGATCTTCTTCTCGTATGTTTGTTAAAGTTGAAGAAGATTCTGGAATGTACAACCAATGCATGTAGTATGATTCCCTGACTGTATAAATAGAAAACCATAACCTTGAAGGGTACGAGGTCTCAGACTAAGTTGTTTTGCCCTAATTGTGAAAACTTAATCACTTTTCTCATCTAAGATCTTCCCATCCTTAGACCTTTCCATTTTCCAACTTCAAAACCAACAAACAATCCTCATCCGGTAGAATAGGCTTACAATAGGAACTAGCTGAACATTCCAATGAGGATAATTTGTATTAGTAAGTTTAATCGATAAGTAATGTTGATGTTGAATATTGATGCAATAGAGGTGTATATATTACTCATGGAGTCAATGGTTGAGCTAGGAAGGTTAACGACAGAGGAAGGATGGTTTATGTTCCATCGTCAATAGGATTCCATTGAATCTAATACCGTGTGGTGAACATCTATGATAATTAAAACCTGTTTAAATGAGTATTCAATGGTTGAATTCACCTCAATACTTTACATTTATATTGCTGGCTATTTGTTCCCTAAATTTTTATTTGTGGCCTGCTCCATGACCTAACCCAACATTTGTGGAGAAAACCCTAAGGGCCCATTCCTCTTTTGGATTTTGAGAGGGGGTAAATTGGTTAATGAGATTTTGGTTCTTATTGACAAAGATACCCATGTTCTTTTTCCAGATTAATGTGGGGTTCATGGAAAATTTATTTTCTCTCAGTATCACTTACCTGGCCTTCCAGGTGGGTAAGTAACTTTCCCACTTAAGGGGAAAATTGCCAACACTTGCATGGAACAAAATTTTTCATTCTATTAATGGAATTTTATGGCTAAAGCAATCCATGCCTTATTTACTTGGGAAATAAAATAACATCGATAAATGCACTTATTCAGGTAAGTATTTCCCAAGAAACACTTACCTAGATAAGTGCATTTACCTAGGTAAGTAACTTCCTAGAAAGCAAATGGGGCCTAAGGGAAAATTGGTATGTGGTGCATGAGTCCGTCACAGCGGTATGGACTTGATCAGCCTGTTTCTATTTATGGATCCAACCCAAACATAATTGTGAGCATCAGAAAACGGCTCACTTGCCACTTGGGCTGGATTTGGAATCGCCACCCATCAGTTATACAAATGGAGGTGATGGGACCTCCGAGAATTATATCAAAATCATTTTGGTTTAATAGTTGCCCCAGTAGCCCAAGGCACCAGTAAAACCTGTCTGGGTAAAAGTCAGATGGGAGAGGGAAGGGGTTAGGCACCCCTCTCTTGGGTCCAATAGGTGGGGCCCACAAGAGGTCTCAAACGAACAAACACAAATAAACAATTATGTAATTAACTAAGAACAAAAGATAGTAAGGCAAATAAAGAATAAAACTTCCACAAAATATTCTCCACCAATTATTTATTTTTTTATACTTTTATATTTACATATTTTTTCTATGTTCTTATGGAACCCTATTTGTCTATTGAATTTTATCTTTATATCATACTAGTAGGGACCCGTGCGATGCACGGGAAAATCTAAAAGATTTAATAATTTTATTTTTCATTTAATATTGATTAATAATGCACGGGAAAATCTGAAAGATTTAATAATTTTATTTTTCATTTAATATTGATTAATAAAAAATAATTATTGTTAATTGAATATGAACAAATATTTTTTAATAAATTTAGTTTTTTTTAATAATTTTTATTCTTTTTATTATTTTTAAATGAAATTTTAATTAACTTTAAATAAATAAAAATAATTATAAAAGCTAAAATTTTTATTAATTCCACTAATAATTAATAATTATATAGGAATGACAATGGGGTGGGTTTAGGGTAGGGCACCCCATCCCTTTCCCTACCCCATAGTCAAGACACTCTACTCCATCCCTACATCATCCCCAATGTCATGTGGGTTCAGGCAAGGTAACCACTCCTCAATGTTTGGCGAGTTCAGGGGCAAGGCACCCCACTCCTCATCAACGATGGAGAATCCTGGAATTTTCTTGTCCTGTCTACAGTATTGGGTGGGTTCAAGTAGAGGTGTAAATTGGGTCATGCTGGCTTGGAACGACATGACCCGCATGTGTTCCGCACAAAATTTATTGTACTCATGTAATTTTGAAAATTTATTCAAATTCATTTAAATTTTTATTAAATAATTTATTTTCTTTTGAAATGGTTTACTTACAAAATTATACTAATTTATCTTATAATTTCTAATATAAACTAACGAATAATTTCCTTTTTCCAATATTATACTAATTTATCTTAATAATTTGTGTAATTATTTGTTCAAATTATAATTTTCCATTTCCCATAGTCATTTATCTTTAATAATTTTGAATAGTTTGCAATGAAAATTACATGATTTTTTAATGGTTTTCCAAAATCTATCAAATGTAATAAATTTTCCTAAAATTTCCAAAACATTCTAATAATTTTCAATAATTATTTAATGCATTTTAAATAAGCTTTCAAATACTTTATATATTTTAATTTCAAAAATTTTATTTTATGAAAATGTAGTTTTATGAAAATTTTTGAAAAATTTATTACATTTGTGTAACTATGGGGATTTATTGAATTTTTTTAAATTGTTATTAAATATATATTTTTACTTTTTAGTTTACTAACAAAATTACACTAATTTTTCTTTTATTTTTCAATATAAATTAATTAATAATTTCATTTTCTAACATTATAATATTTTGTTCCCCCATTTGTATTTGGTTATTAATCATAATAATAACAATAACTAAAATTTTATACTTTTGATATTTGTTAAATATAATTAATATAATTCTCAATTTTATAGAAATTAGTTAAAGAGTTTTCAATTTCTATAAAATGTTGTTAATGGGTTAATTAATAACATTATTTATTAATTTTTGATAATTTACTAACCTTATTTATTAACTTTTGATAATAACACTATTTAGTACTCATTGAATATGGGTGGGATTGAATATTAACTGTATTTAACTATTTATTAATTAATATGAATGTTTTAAATGGGGCAACATGATTAGGGGGATGCATTTTAGGAATTGATTAGGGAGTCGGGCAAAATGATACTTTCCTATTGGTTTAATTGAGATACCTTAGGAGAGAGGTTATAGGGATAGTTTTAGGTAGTTGGGTGACATGGCTTAATGGGAGTGGTGTGAAGGGGAGAGGAGAGAAAGTCAAAGAGAATGTAGGGTGGGGATAATGGAGCAAGGAGAGGCATGGTGACGGAGACCTCGTAGGGCTTTGTTAAGCAAAACTTAAACAATAAAAATACATAAGAGTATATAATTGTTTTATATTTTAACTTTTTAATAAACAATCCGATCAAACTACACCCGAGTTGGTCGGTTTTCTACTATTTCAGATCGGCTTTGGTTTATTAAATATATATTAATATTATATATTTTAAATTTAATTTTTTAATACAGGAAAGTAGGAAAAATCCCATATTTCTTAGTCTAAAATATTTTATATCATAGATTTAATTTTTGTAATTTATTTTTTAATAATATAATTGTAATTTATGAAATTTAAAATTAATTTTTAAGTCTAAATCTTTTGAACAAACAAACTAAACCGAAAATAGAGCCAAATCAATACAACTCGAGATTGTGGATTTTCACTAATGGTCAATCGGTTTCGAGTGACAAACTGTGGATTTGACCAGATCGATTTGGTTGGCAAAACAACCTTGAACTGAACTACACCAATCATTGAACAATCATAATTTCAACTAAATTTATAGTCTAATATCTAATAAATAACAATAATTTAATCTCCAATAATTATTGAAAATTTACAGCAAATGTACACAATCATTGAAACTAATTTTATAATGAAAATATAATAAATACATAATAAAAATATAATAAATACTGAAAATATACTAAATTAGTCAAAAAATAGTTTAATATCAAATAATAATTTAATCTCTAATAAGTATTAATCTATAAATTATAAAAAATATATAATTACTAAAAATAAATTTATAACAAAAATACAATAAATACGATAAATTAAATTTCAAAAGTTAAACAATAGTTGTTTAATCTCCAATAGTTATTGATAATTTTCTATTAAATAACAAAATAAAATTGATTTATAAATAATTACTGAAAACATGCTTATAATAAACAATAAATAATTACTGAAAATAAAATAAATATTAATTATAGTATATATAAATATATAATGAATATACACTATTATTGTAAAATTATTACTAATAAATATAATTTTGTTGATAGTTATTTTCTATAATTATTAATTGATATACATGAAATTATTTATTTACAATATTATTTGGTTATTGAAATAATATTGTTATTTAAATTATTAAAATACTAATTATTTATTGAATTTAATAATCCATAAAATTATAATTGTACTATTATTACACAATTCGTTATTAATTTTGTAAAATATTAAATTACTAGCAGAGACCTGTGCGATGCACGAGATTTATTAAGCAAAAGATAAATAATAGAAAGGGTCATTTACTAAAATACCCTTATAGTTTCATGGATTTACTAAAATTGACCCTATAGTTAGCATTTTACTAAAACACCACTTATAATTTGAAACGGATTTAATCAACCTTCCATTAAATGATAACGAAAAATGATAGTGTTGACCCTAATGTTCATTTAAATAAATTTATTAAAAGAAAATAAAAATAAAAATACCATTTTTGCCCTTAATAAGACACATTGGCTATATTTGGTCAATTTTGTTTTTTATACAAAAAAAGTGTTAAGGGTATTTTTGGAATAAAAAAGGGCCTAATGGCAAAACAAGCACTCCTTAATGAAAGGTTGATTAAGTGAAATTGCTATCCCTAAAGGTGTGTTCTAGTAAATGACCCTAATAGAAACACATAAGAGTATACAATTGTTTCATATTTTCAGTTTTTTAAAATAATTAATAATTAATCATTTTTTATATACTACTTTTAATATAATTTTATAATACAAAAATAACAATAATTAATATCAGTTAGGTTTTGATGTGGCGCGATCCGGACACTCCTAGCTGGCGGCTGACTGTCTCCTCGCTGGCAACGACCGGCACCTGAGAAGACGAAAGGAAGGATTCCCGGGGACTTGCCTGATGGGAATACTCCAATGCTTAAGTTAGTACTGTGTATGGGGAGAAAAGAGAGAAACGAAAGCTAAGAGTGGAGGTCGCGCTTTATCACTATGTTCCCGAGATTAGAGGTCTCAAGAGAGCCTTTCTCTTCTGCCCTGGGGGGCTCTTATAGGAGTGCTCTTGCGAGATCGGGCATAACCGCCACTGGGTCCCTGCCACAGCCGTTACCTGCCAGGGCTGCGCAGGTGGCCGTTGGGACGTACTCCTTACCCGGGCGAGTGACACGTTCCCAAAGTGACAGGCACGCCTCCGCCTACTGAGAGATGTGGGCGCAGACTGTCGAAAGGACAGGGACTACGCCGTCAGTTAAGGACGTGGCCCAGTCTGACTGGTACGGCCTATTAAATAGAAGCTTCTTGTGGAATGCTCGTGCGGCCCATTCACGAGCTACTTTGCAACGAGCTTCAAATACTTCAGAAGTACCCTTAGTAGAATTGGTCCTCGGTTGACTTGCCTTGTTCGGGAGCTCGGGCGAGCTGGCTTTCTTAGCTCGCAAGTTAAATTTTGCCTCGGAATATCCCTTGAGGTAGCTCGGGGAACCTAGAGCTCGCATTGTGGCGAGCCCCTCCTTTACCCCGCTACCATGTAGTGAGCTGCTTTATGGGCCTATCACTTAGCCGTACTGGACCACAATGCTGAGATGTCGCTTACGTCGAGTCAGCGTCCACATGTCACCGTTTTATAGGTCGGGCCAAATCATCCTTCATCAATTGCCCCCCACTCCTCGGGCTAAGAGTGCTGCCTTAGCGCGGGGAGTTTATGAAGCGCGATGGACTGATTTGACCGAAATTCAAACTTGATTGACTGTCTTCAATAAATGCATTTGTGGGAATCATGAGATCTTCTGACTTCTCTGACTTTTCGGATTCCAAAAATGTTCTGAGGTGGCCTTTAATTCCGAATGTTGTGCGAAGGCGACTACCTTAATCGTGGAAGATGTGCCGCCAATCACCTTCGATTTTCAGAAGGCGTGCAGTCAGGGCGTCCGTGGACCATTGGATTTGCTTTGATCCGGGCCATCGGTTTGAGAGGGCGAGGGCTATAAATGGGGAGCCCCCCTCGGCCCTATCTCCGTCCACGCCGTCTTAATTTGGACTCTGAGGTCGCGTACTTCGCCTAGTCTACTCGAGTTCCTCAGTCTGCTCCATTCCGTCTACTCTGGTGAGTCCCAATCGCCGTCAGCCATGTCTAGGTACCCACGCCATACCTACCACAGGGGCGATAGCCAAGATGATGATGCTCCCTCGAGCTCGGGGGGAGCCTGGGAGCATATCCCGGAGGCTCGGGAGGCCTCTGGCAACATGGCGTCCACTTCTAGGGGGAGGGAGCCTGATACCTTTGGCCCTTCCTTAATGATAGCGGAGAGACTCAGGTCTCTGATCCGCTACCTTCGCCTTCCTGGGGACCTGGTTTACAGCTTCCCTATTGGCAACTTCCCTTGGGAGCATGGTCCCAATGACATAGTGATCTTTCAGGAACAGCTCGAGGCTGGCCTGCGTCTTCCCTTACACCCCTTGATAGTGGAGGTGCTGAACCATTTCAACATCACCATTGACCAGCTTCACCCTAACGCTGTTCGAAACATGGTTGGGACTATATCCCTATGTCACGAGTACTGCCTCCCCTTGGACCTTGATGTTTTCGCCTCTATCCTTTGTATAAAGAATGCTGCTCCTGGGGTTCCTCCAGAGAGGCGCTTTTACTACCTCTCCCCCCGTTGCAGCTACAAGCTCTTATACGAGCTACCGAATAAGATTCCCGCCTGGAAGCGGGACTACTTTGTGGTCCGTAACCCTGAGGGGTGGCCCTTTCCCACCTCTTGGAGGTGTGCTATCCAGGACCCGGGGGCCGAGCTGAACCCTGAGATTCGGAAAACGATGTTGTCTTGGGCGTCGGTAGGCTTCCTCTGCTCGGACTACTTGGCTGAGGAGAAGCTCGTGCAGGTAGGCTTGAGCCCGGGTAGGTCGGTCTTTTAAGTCGCGTAGCGTCTTGTGACTTGTGTTAACATGCATTTTGCTTCTTGTTGGACTAATATCTTGTGGTCTTTGGGCAGCCATCATGTCTAGTGCCGATTCGCGCCGCCTACTCTCGGGCAGCCAGAGGCGCCAGGTTAAGAGGACGCGCCCCGACCGGACTCCTCCTTTAGGAAGCACTGAGTTCAGGTCTACCGAGCCGGTCCTGCCTTCTCCACTCGAGGTCCCGACGCCCCCTCCTGAGGGGACTAGTGGGATCAACCCTAGGGGAAGCGAACTCCCTCAGCCGGGGGAGGTGCCCTTTAACCCCCTTCAGCCCCGACCTTACCCTCGATTCCCAGTGGGGAGCTGGGAGGGGGTAAATGATTATCTGGTAGCTCGTCGGAGGAGTCAGAAGGCAATCACCAATGATGAAATTGCTTAGTGGGGAATATGGAGCCCGGGGATCTCTCCGCATTCGCCTCTGCTCACTGCATGGTGGTAAGTGGCCGTTTTTCTCCTTTTTTCTCTCTTGTTTTGCCCTTTTCCGCGGTCTTCTGATCTTTCATTTTCGCTGATAGGTAAACTCTGCCATCCATGCCATGGCTCTCTAGACACGCATCCATCGCGTCGACGCCCTCGACCAGCGTGCAACCAACCAGAAGCTCCAGGTCGAGCTCGACTGGATCCGGGGCGAGCTCCATCACACCCACAAGGGGAGCGAGTCTCAGGAGCTGCTCGTTCATGACCAGGAGGCTCAAATCGCTCGGCTTACTGAAGAGAGTGCACGCTATAGGGAGGAATCGTCGAGGATGGCGGGAGAGAGGGAGCTCCTCAGGCAATAGGTGCGGGAACTGGAGTCTACTCTTCTGAATCGGACCCAAAACTTTGACCAGATGGTGGAGGCTGAGCGAGAGAAGCAGTCTAGGATTTTAAAGACTCCCAGGAGTTCCATGACCTCCAGGCGGAGTATGGCTCGGGTTCGTACCGCTCAGGGTTCAAGCTTTGCCAGTGGCTGGTTCGAAAGAAGTTCTCCGGACTTAACCTCGACGGCATTACCATGAGGGGTCTGTCCCCTGAGACAGCAGACCAAGCGGACAAAGAGGAGCCCGATTCTCCGGAGGATGAGGAGGCAGATCCTTGAGGTGGCGTTTCTCTGGGCTTCTGTGGCTTCCGGGTGCCGTAAACCCGGTCTTTCACCAGTTTCTTCCTGTTGGGCAGTTGTGCCCCATGATGACCAAACCTTTCCCGAGTTGTTTAGCTCGGTTGCTGCACTTGTTATTTTCCTTTACTGCATTTGTTTGTTGTTTATTGTTTTTCTTTTTTTTTTTGACAATGAAAGTCTCTCCCCTCTTCTAAGTATGATGAACTCCTTTTATTTTGCTAAAGCGGTCTCATCATTTGGGTTATTGAAGTTACCTACCCAAAGTAGGGCTCTTCGGTAGGCGTTCTCCCTATTGGTCGCGTTTAGGGCCTCCGTGGCATACCGCGAAGTGATTACTACGTACGCCCGAACTAAGCATTGGTTGGTTATCCCTTAGTTCGACCGACGTATCGAGACGAGCTATGCTTCGTAGGGTTTGAACCCGAGCTGCTTACGCCTTTAATATTTCATACTTTGCCTTCGCTATTGAGGTCGCTATCTTTCTTCATGCCGAGGTCTTTGTAGCTCAATGTTTTGGCCCTTAGGCTTAGGGAGGGACCCGTAGTCCGCTCTTGGATTCTCCCAAGCCGAAGTGGCGATTGGGGTCTTCTTGTGCCGAGGTCATGTTCGCTCGGTGTTTTGGCCCTTAAGCTTTGGGAGTAGCTCGCGGCCTACTCGCTTCTTATAGATAATATTGCCTCAAATTGACTATTCCATGCTCGAGGTACTTGTATCCCTTCGAGGGCCTCGAGCTCGTATGTTCCTTCCCCGAGCACTCGTTTCACTCTGTAAGGACCTTCGCAGTTGGACCCGAGTTTGCCAGTGTCGAGTTCAGGTACCATAACTTTACGAAGGGTCTAGGTCGCCAACGCGGAGGTTCTGCTTCTTGACCCTGGCATTGTAGTACCGAGCTACTCTCTGTTGGTAGGCTGCAATCCTAATGTACGCAAGGTCCCTCACTTCATCGAGTAGGTCGAGGTTGGTGCGTAGCTCATCTTCATTTGTTTGGTCGCTGTATGCTTCCAAGCGCAACGTAGGTACTTCGATCTCCGCGGGGATCACTGCTTCGGTGCCGTAGGTGAGATTGAAAGGTGTTTCTCCCGTGGCGGTTTTCTCCGTGGTCTGGTAGGCCCATAGAACACTGGGTAGTTCATCTGCCCACAATCCTTTAGCTCGATCCAGCTGTGCCTTTAGTCCGCGGAGGATGGCTCTATTCGTAACATCTGCCTGACCATTTTTCTAAGGGTGCACGATTGAAGTAAAGTTTTGCTGAATCCCCATGTCTCGGTTTGTCGTTGTCGGAGATCAATACCCGAGGTAATCCGAAGCGGCATACGATGTTCTTCCAAAAGAAGTTTTAGACGTTTTGGGCTGTTATTGCTGCGAGGGGTTCGGCTTCTACCTATTTAGTAAAATAGTCCACTGCTACCACTAAGAACTTTCTTCCACCCGTTGCTGGCGGGAATGGCCCGAGTAGATCAATGCCCCACTGTGCAAAAGGCCACGGACTGGTGAGGTATTTGAGGTCGGCAGCGGGTTGGTGGTGAACATTGGCGTGTCTCTAGCATTTATCACATTTTCTAACGAGTTCAATGGTATCTGCCTTCATTGTTGGCCAGTAATACCCTTGTCGAAGCGCTTTCTGGGCAAGGACCCTGCCCCCCAAGTGTCCGCCACACAGACCTTCATGAATGTCGCGGAGTATGAGTTCAGCTTCGTTAAGTCGCAAGCAACGCAGGTAGGGGAGCGTGTAGGATCTCCTGTATAGCTGCTCGTCTATTATGACATATTTGGCTGCTTGACATTGCACCCTTCTGGCTGCATTGCGCTCTACAGGGAGGGTCCCGTGCAACAAGAAGTTCATGAGTGGGTCAATCCAGCTTGGCTCTGCTTGAACGACGGGAGCGACCTCCTCTGCCCCCCCCCCCAAGAATGCTAGGCCGAGACAGGTCCTCTATGTATATGGTTCTCGTGGTGATGTCGCTAGTGCTGACTAACTTGGACAGGGCATCGGCCTCGGCGTTCTCTGACCTAGGGATCTATCTGATAAAGTGTGACTGGAAGTTGAGCAGGGCCTCTCTGACTTTGGCTAAGTAGGCGACCATGGTCGGCTTGCGAGCTTCATACTCGCCCGTGACCTGGTTGACCACGAGCTGTGAGTCACTACAGATAATGATGTGCTTGGCTTTTACTTCTCTGGCTAAGGCTAGTCCGGCTATCAACGCCTCGTACTCTGCTTCATTGTTAGATGCCTTGAACTCGAAGCGTAGCGCGTACTCTAGTTTCATGTCGCTTGGGCCGTGCAGAACTATTCCTACACCGCTGCCCTGTTGGTTCGAGGAGCCATCTACGTGAAGGATCCAGGGCTCCTCATCCCAGCTCGCGGTTGGCCGAGCTAGGAGAGGTGCCACACTGGCTACTACTTCGCGGGGTTCGGACTCGACCGACCTGGGAGCTTCGGGCTCACCCGAGGTGGGAGACTCACGCTCAACCGGCCTGGGAACCTCGGAGCTGAATGTGCATTCGGCTATGAAATCTGCTAAGCCTTGGGCCTTAATGGCAGTTCGCGGCTTGTACTGGAGGTCGAACTCGCTGAGCTCAATGGCCCACTTCATCAACCAACCGGAGATCTCAGGCTTAAGCAATACTTGCCTCAGAGGTTTGTCGGTAACGACGATAACAGTATGAGCTTGGAAGTACGGGCGGAGCTTCCGAGCTGCAATTATCAATGCATATGCTAGCTTTTCCATCTCCGGGTATCTTGTTTCTGCTCCCTGCAATACTTTACTAACATAATAGATGGGTCGTTGGACCCGATCTACTTCCTTTATTAGTACCGAACTGACCACCTCGTCGCCTACCGAGAGGTAGAGTTCTAAAACATCGCCCTCGTCGGGCCGGGTTAGGGTCGGCACGCTAGTAAGGTATTCCTTGAGCTCGTTGAACGCGAGCTGGCAATTTTGGGTCCACTCGAACCCTTTGCCCTTTATTTCCTTGAAGAACGGCAGACAGCGGCCTGCCGACTTAGACATGAAACGGTTTAAGGCGGCTATGCGGCTGTTCAACCTCTGAACCTCCTTCTATTTCCTGGGTGGTTTCATGTCTAAGATGGCCTTAACCTTATCCGGGTTGGCTTCAATGCCGCGTCGGTTAACAATGTATCCTAGGAACTTACCCGAGGTTACAACGAACACACACTTGTTTGGATTCAATCTCATATTAACTTACGCAAAATTTCAAAAACAGAATGCAAGTCTTGTATTAATTCATGTGAGAATTGAGTTTTGACGACCATATCATCTACATAGCATTCTACTTTTCTGTCGATTAACGGCGTAAACAATTTATTTGCAAGCCTTTGAAAGGTTGCCCCTGCATTTTTCAACCCGAAGGGCATAACCTTGTAACAGTACAGACCGAATTCACTGATGAAGGTAGTCTTTTCTTCGTCTCCCGGGTCCATCTTGATCTGGTTATAGCCCGAGCAGGCGTCCAAGAAACTTAGCAACTCATGCCCTGAGGTCGCGTCCACCAAACGGTCGATTCTGGGGAGCGGGAAGCAATCTTTTGGGCAAGCCCGGTTTAGGTCGGTGTAGTCGACGCACATGTGCCACTTGCCGTTGGTCTTCTTTACCAAGACGGGGTTGGCTACCTAGCTCGGGTATTGGACTTCTCTTATGAAGTCCGCTGCGAGAAGCTTCTCGACTTCCTCATCGACCGCTTTCCATCGTTTCAAGGCTAGGTTGCGTTTCTTCTGTCTAATGGGCCAGTTCGGATCGTAGGGGCTCCTGGACGGAAGCGCCAATCTGGAGTGTCCGAGCTGGGTCTGCTGTTGAGGTCGGGACCGCGACTGTTTCTTCCGTGGGCGCAGCTCATTCTTCGCCTTGCTCTGTGGGTCGTTCCAGTTCAAGATCACCAGCCACCTTAGTCTTCCCCTTTAGAGTGGCAACGTAGCACTTGCGGGACTCGAGCTGGTCGCCCCGCGCTACCCCCACACCGAAGTCTGTTGGGAACTTCATAGCCAAGTGGTAGGTGGAGACCACCGCCCGTAGGACGTGAGTGATGGGTCGACCTACTATGGCGTTGTAGGGAGAGGGGGTCGCTACCACTAGGAAGTTGTGTTCGAACCTGACCACGCAAGGCCATGTGCCGATCTCTACAGGTACTGTTATTTTCCCAAGGGGCCGGACTTCTTCTCCGCTGAAGCCTACCAAAGGAGTGTCTACGGGCTTCAGGTCGCTTCTCTGCAACTGGAGCTGGTCAAACGCAGCTTTGAAGAGTATGTTGGCAGAGCTGCCCGAATCGATGAGTATACGCCTAACCTCAAAGTCGTTGATTCTTAGCTTTATTACGAGTGCATCGTCGTGGGGGTAATGGACTCCTCGCGCATCGTCCTCTGTGAAGAAAATTGGCTCTTCTGTTCTCGGCCACTTCGGGGGGTTCTGCTCCCTAGAGTTACCCATTTCTATGCTTCGTCTGACGTTGATAGGGGAAGCCATGAGCGCTGAGTTGTGTTTAAGGAAGAAGTAATTGAGAATTTAACGGGGAAGGCCTTTTGAAGCGTATCCCACAGACGGCGCCAAATGATGTGGCACGATCCGGGCACTCCTAGCTGGCGGCTGACTGGCTCCTTGCTGGCAACGACCGGCACCTGAGAAGACGAAATGAAGGATTCCCGGGGACTTGCCCGATGGGAATACTCCGATGCTTAAGTTAGTACTGTGTATGGGGAGTAAAGAGAGAAACGAAAGCTAAGAGTGGAGGTCGCGCTTTATCACTATGTTCCCGAGATTAGAGGTCTCAAGAGAGCCTTTCTCTTCTGCCCTGGGGGGTTCTTATAGGAGTGCTCTTGCGAGATCGGGCATAACCGCCACTGGGTCCCTACCACAGCTGTTACCTGCCAGGGCTGCACAGGTGGCCGTTGGGACGTACTCCTTACCCGGGCAAGTGACACGTCCCCAAAGTGACAGGCACGCCTCCGCCTACTGAGAGATGTGGGCGCAGACTGTCAAAAGGACAGGGACTGCACCGTCAGTTAAGGACGTGGCCCAGTCTGACTAGTACGGCCTATTAAATAGAAGCTTCTTGAGGAATGCTCGTGCGGCCCATTCGCGAGCTACTTTGCAACGAGTTTCGAATACTTCAGAAGTACCCTTAGTAGAATTGGTCCTCGGTTGACTTGCCTTGTTCGAGAGCTCGGGCGAGCTGACTTTCTTAGCTCGCAAGTTAAATTTTGCCTCGGAATATCCCTTGAGGTAGCTCGGGTGACCTAGAGCTCGCATTGTGGTGAGCCCCTCCTTTACCCCGCTACCATGTAGCGAGCTGCTTTATGGGCCTATCACTTAGCCATACTGGACCACAATGCTGAGTTGTCGCTTACGTCAAGTCAGCGTCCACGTGTCGCCGTTTTATAGGTCGGGCCAAATCATCATTAGGTTTATTCATCAAACTAATGAAACCGACCAACCCGATTAACTCGACCCAAGTTGGTCGGCATTTTCTAGTATTTCAAGTTGGCTTTGGTTAAAAAATTTCCCAATACATCCAAGTTGGATCAATTTCACTTTGGCCATTTATAAACCGACCAAAATCGAATGACCTAACCATGGATATATATTAATATTCTATATTTTAAATATAATTTTTAATTTGGAAAAGTGGGAATTTTCCCATATTTCTAGGTCTAAAATGTTTTAAATCATAAATTTAAATTTAAATTTTAAATTTAAATCGGTTCAAGTTTAAATCTTTTGAACCGATTGATCAAACCAAAAAATTGACCCAAACCGATACAACTTGAGTGGGTTGGTTTTCACAAAACATTAGTCGGTTTCAGCAAAACAACCCCCTATCCTCACCAGGTCAATTTGGTTGGCCAAATAGCTTACAACCGAACCGAACCAACTCATGAACACTCATAATTTCAGATATCTCTAATAAATAACAATAGTTTAATCTCCAATAATGATGGAAAATTTATAGCGAAAATACAGAATTATTGAAAATATATTGTTAATGAAAAATACAATAATTATAGAAATTAAAAAAATACAATAAGTACTACAAATATATTAACTTAGTCAATAAATAGTATAATTTCAAATAATAGTTTATTATCTAATAAATATTAAACAATAACTTATAACAAAAATACAATAAATTAAATTTAAGAATTTCAATAATAGTAATTTAATCTCCAATAATTATTGAATTTTTTCTGTTAAATAACAAAAATAAAAAAAAATTTATACATAATCATTTCAAATACATTTACTACAAAAAAATAATAAATATAAATTTTAGTATATATAATTATATAATAAACACAGATTAAGAGTTTAAAATTATTATTAATAAATATTAATTTTTTGAAAGTTATTTTCTCGAATTATTACTTAATATAAGTGGAATTAATTATTTATAATATTATGTAAAAATATTAAACTATTATACATTTCAATATTATGTTATAATTATTTTTCTACTTTTTAGATTTTTTAAATTTATTATATAATTTCTTTAATTTAACTATTTACAATCTAGTTATGTTAAATATTTTGCTATTTAAAATATTTAGTTATTTAAATACTGAAATAATTTGTAAAATATTTAAATTTCAGATATTAATTATTTATTGAATTTAATTATCCATAAAATTATAATTTATACTATTATTACATAATTTCATCGTTAATTTTGTAATATAATAAATTATTATTAATTTAAATATTATGTTATAATTATTTTTATACTTTGAAGATTTTTTTTAAATTTATTACATAATTTCGTTATTTTAACTATTTAAAATCTATTATGATAAATATTTAGTTATTTGAATATTTAAATAATCTATAAAATGTTTAAATTTTTTATTTTAATTTCATTTATTTAAAGCTATTACATATTAATAAATATTACGAAAAAAACATTTAAATTGATAATCCAAAAATAATAATTTAAATTGTTAGTACATAAATTCGTGATATATTTTGTAAAAATATAAAATTATTTTTTTTGTGTTTTTAATAAATATTTTAAAGTTATTATATAATTTTGTTAGAATATTTAATTGATTCTTAAATTTTTTAATCCAAACTTTCTTTAGATAAATATAGATGAAAAGTAGGGGAGAGGATAAATAGGAATTAGAGATAATTTAGGAGAGAAATTATCTGCTAAATTGAAGATAATTTTGGAGATAAATAGGAATTAGAGATAATTTAGAAGATAAATAGGAATTAGAGATAATTTTGGAGAAGTGGGGGAGGTAGTTTAGGATAAATTTTAGGATTTGTTCCAAAAATAACATGGAATAAAAAAAAATTCAAAAAAAGGAGAAAATTTCTTGACTGCATTGTTTTAATATATGTATATATATATATATATATATATATATATATATATATATATATATATATATATATATATATTATTAATATGAATATTATGAATTCTATTACAATTATTTTTCTACTTTTAAGATTTTGTTTTTAATTTATTACATAATTTCGTTATTTTAACTATTTAAAATTTTGTCATGTTAAATATTTTTTTATTTAAATATTTAAATAATAAGTAAAATATTTCAAAATTTTCATTATTTAAACTTTATTTATTTTAATGCTATTACATAATATTAAATATTTTGTTATATTATTTAGCTACTTTTAATGTTTTTTATTTATTATTTTTAGTTATTAAAATATTTAAATAATATTTTATTTTTAATGTTAAATTTTTATTATTTGAATAACATTTAAATTGAATAATTCTTAAAATTATAATTTATATTGTTACTACAAAATTTCATGATGAGTTTTGTAAAAATATTGAATTATTAATAATATTAATATTATTAAATCTATTAATTTTTTGTGCTTTGAATAAATATTTTAAATTTAGTATACATTTTGGTTATAACATTTAAATAGTTCTGATTTTTTTTTTAATTGAAGCTATCTTTTGATAGATATAGATAAAAAGTGGGTGAAAGGATAAATACGAATTAGAGATAGTTTAGGAGAGAATTTCTCTACTAAATTAGAGATAATTTAAGAGATAAATAGGAGTTAGAGATAATTTAGGAGATAAACAGGAATTAGAGAGAATTTAGGAGGAAGTGAGGGAAAGTGGTGCCACTTGGCTAAACATTAGAAAAGCAAATCCCTCTTTCTTTATGGTTGTTAGAAATAGTTAAGCATTTGTGATTTCCTTATTCCTTTTTATTTTTACATTTTATTTTATTTACTTTTATTACTATTTCCTCTTTTTGTAGCTTAATCTCCCACAAGCATATCCTACTTCTCAAGCTAAAACCGAGATTTGTTGATCAAGTCCATTATTGTAAATCTTTAACCTTTTTTATATATTTTTTTCTTTTCTTATTATTTTTTAAGGGGTTTCATTTTCTGTAAACGGCATCCTCCCCTTTTATTTCCCTAATTTATTTAATGTTATTATATTTTTAACCTTTATTTTTTTTTTGTTTTCCCTTTGCTCCCCACCAATTGCTCTCTTATTCTATTCTATTAACACTTCATTCCCTACCATCCATTCTCTCTTTCACTCTAACCTGCATATTTCTCTCTCACTAGGTGACATATAATTTCTCTCTTCATTTCAGTCTTAAGAGGGATAACCCGACAACCAATCAATGTTGAAAGGAATAAGCATGTAATGCATACACCTTAAACATGGCAAGATAACAGACACTAGCTGTAGAGCAATCGAAAGACTAGGACTGAGAACAATTTCTATTCTATTTGAACCGACTTAGAATTTCAACAATGAAACCAACTATAGCCTTGTTAGACAGTGTATGCCCTTAGCTCTAATCAAATTGATGTACATTTGACATTTATTGTAAATGAATAAAAGTACATAATTGATTTATGTTATATCTGGTATGTTTTTGCATAATTACCCTTAAACTGGACACTTATGAGACTCGTGCTAGTTTAGAATGTTCTCAGCCGTTGGATAGACCTTGGGAGGTTTATCCTGCCAAAGCTGACACTAATGTGCTGCCAAGTCGGTTAGGGTGGTTTGTCTCAGCTGCCAGGGTTAGACCCGAAGCACATGTAGTGTGTGTTTGTTAGAAACACTGAACCAGACCAATTTTCGGTTGTTCCCTAGACCTTGGAGACCGATGGGCAAAACTGGAAAGTTACACCCAACCCCTAGACTTGATTATGGTATTACACTAGGTGTCTTTGAGATGTCAATCAGTGAGATCCTTAGCGGGGGTCAAAACTTGGGTATGTTGGGGCAGTCTAAGAATTCACTTGAGTGGGTGATCATAGTGACAGAATCAGCCCCTTTGTCGGACAAAGTGAATGATCGGGGATAATACTCTCTCTAATGAAAATCTAAACTGTCAGCAATTGATTTCAAACTTGTTTGAGATTTTTTTTGCAAAATATATATATATATATATATATATATATATATATATATATTATGTTTTATGAAAAAGGTTTTCAAAGGTTTTAATTCTCGGGATCCATCCGGGTAGAGAGTGCAACACTATACCTTGTAGCCGAGGGATAAGTCCTCTCTTGTCGGGTAGTGTTTGATCATTATGGGCTGAGAGGTTAAGTGTAAGACCATTTAGGGCTTATATACCTGATGGGCTAATCTCACTTAAGGCCCTAGTCCTTAGACCTTCATAAGGTGGTTGGACTCAAGGACCTTTTAGTGTAAATGTTGGGCCTGTTAAGAGCTCATACTGATGGGCTCAGGGGTTCATTATGTTTAGAAGTGAATTCGACCAAGCCATGTAACAAAGGATAGGCTGAACCCATATGGCTTTTGTGAATATCAATGTTAGGGTCCCACGCCATACAAAGAAAGCCAAGTTAGCCAACAGTTAAAAGGGAAGTGAGCCTGCAAGTTTAATGGGCCTAAAGCCCATAACGAATTGGACTAATTAAGAAAGCAATCATGTGACTTGGGCGAATTTGGGTTTAGATCTGGGTTTGGATCAGCAAGAGGATAAGATAAGTCTTATCCACTTAAGAGTTTAGATCCAAATAAAGATTTGGATCAAAGAACTCCTCCTAATAGGATTAGGAGAGCTGATCTTGAAGGCTTATAAATAGAGGGGGCGAACTGTTTTATTTCTCACATTTCTACTCACAATTCTCTCCCTCTGCTCTTGCCACCCTACCCAATTCAATCTCCAATTTCTTGAACTAATCAAGATTGGATCTTGATTCTGATTTTTGCTAGAAAAATTAGATTTAATTCGTGCTCACCATCCCTTGCTTTATCCTTACTGAAGGATTGTAGTTCTTGCTGAAGGACTGCACTACTGAACCTGTTTCATCTCAAGCTGCACCATCTTCAGTGAATGCAGGTTTTGGTACCCTCTTTGGGTGTGAACACCTATTTTGGGAGCTACACATGTGGATTCTGTATCGGGTATAACCCTCCATTTATTTTGGTCCCAAATCTGGTCCGATTTGTTTCAAGAATGATCCTTGAAAAATGTAGTTTTTCTAAAACTGGGAATACGATTCCCGGAAGGGAGAAAATAAATTTTTGAAATTTCGCCCAGCCACCTTGCATGGTTCGGCCATTCATATGATGGATCTCCCTTCCCTTCAGTAGTATTAGAGTTAGGTTCAAGTCTTGAACCAAATTTAGACCAGATCTGAAGCAGCACAAATCGGTAGAAATAGTTCTACCTGATTTGCGCAAATTTGCAGTTTTTCTAAGAATTCGGTTCTCAGATTTGGGCATTTGATCTGAAATTAATTGTTTATTATTCTACAATAATTATGGAATGGTTCTGTGATTATTTGTGCACCCTGCAATTTCATTCTATTCAATTTTGGTCTATAAATAATTTTTTTTTAGACAAATGTATAGGACCTGCTGGAGTGCGTGGAGGAGAAGAAGAAATTTTGCAAAAAAGAGATTTGTAATCTGCGATTTGCAAAAAGCAATTCTGCTATCTGCGATTAACCCTTTTCTTGCAAGTTTGTAGTCTGTCCATATCATCACACTTACAACCCCATGATTATGTTTTCTTGCTGCTCTTGATTGTCAATTTCGGCTGTAATTAATTTCAGGTCATAATCTTGAAACTTGGATCATGTATTGGACACTAAACCCTAGGCCGACTTTGTTCTTAGTTTGGTCCAAATTGATTGGACCAAACCCATGGTTTGATGGGGTTTGTTCTCAGCCCCATGGGTCACATTTTAGGTGATCCAAATTCAGTTATGGGCCAAGGGTTTGATGGCCCATCACATGATGCAATTCAGCCAACCCCTATAAATCCCTGTTTTGCTAAGTTAAAGCAACATCAACCCATTTTCAACATAACAACTATATGGAACGAACTACTTTTTGCAGTTTAGCCCATATACCTAGATGGTATTATTTGATGATACAAGAGCCTTAATAGACTGATAATATGTTAACTTTAATTAATTAGGGTTTTACAGATTATTTAATTGATTGGATCAATTTATTCATGTGAATGTGTATGATGTGCTGAATGTAATTCGTACATGGGCCATAAGCACTTGGCCCATGTTTAACCGTATGTGGCTCTCTACCTACATCATGGCTGAATGCACACAATTGCCATGATGCCCTTAAGATCATTGGATGATCTCCCTTCTCAATGGGCCCCAGATCAGCTTCCTTCCCAAGAGGGATCGTGCGGAACCCTAGCTCGTTTTGGGCCCATTTGGTACCTTGGGGTCCACGATATAATGGGTCAACAGTTACTGGATAAAAAGGTTTAGCCTAAAATGGCAATGAACCTTGTTTGGCAAAGGCCAAAGGGAAAGCTCATTTGATGAGTGGATAAGATCCTTCACAGAAAGTGGTGGGTTTTGTAGCTGAAACAGTTGGCTCCATGCACCTATGTGATTTCCCACATTTCTAGAGACATAACCACGTCTTCGTCACTGAGATAGGAGGAAAATCATAGAGTTGAAGAAATGAAAATGGAACATAGACAAAAGACCTTTATATGTAATTTGTGTTGCCTTTTATCAGAAATGACAAACGGACAATTCACCAAACTGTTGGATGATAACAAGCTTAAGGGACCCAATTATTCTAACTGGTTCCGTAACCTTATGTTGGTTCTAACGTCCGAGAAATTGGACAAGGTAAGCCAAAAACCCTGCACTGCAACGTCCGGGTGACAGGGCTTTTGAGGCCTATAAGAAAGAGTATCAAGAATGGGAGGAGAATAACTCTTTTGCCCGTGTTACATCATAGCATCCTTGGACAATCCGATACAGAGACAATTCGATAAGATTGAAATGTCCAAGGATATCTTGGATCGTCTGAGAACAATGTACGAAGAGCAGAATCGTTTTATTCGATAGAAGGTCCTCAAATTGTTGATGACCACACAGATGTCTAAGAGCCAACAGGTTCATGACCATTGTCTTAAGATGATGGGCTACATTAACGAACTGGAGGCTCTCGGCTCTAGGCTAGATGATGACACTAAAATTGATGTCGTCTTAAACTCTCTGCCTCCGTTCTTCAATCAGTTTATTATGAACTATAACATGAACAAGATAAAGGTTAGTCTTTAGGAACTCAACAATATGTTGTAGAGGGCCGAAGAACTAATTAATAAGGAGAAGCTGATAGCCATGCTTGTTGAAGCTGGCAAGTCAGGCGAGAAAAAGAAGGCTAAGAAGAAGCCTCAGAAGAAAGCTGACAAGCCTAAAAGGCATAAGAAAGACAAAGCATCAGATGCATGTCACTTTTACAAACAGACCGGACACTGTAAGAGGAACTGTCCTCTGTATCTGGAGACCAAGAAGAAAGAAGGTAATTTCGAATCTTTTGTCATAGAGACCAATATGTTGGTCACTTCTGCTTCCTGGTGTATTGATTTTGGGGCTTCTACTCATGCATGTAACACATTGCAAATGTTCAAAAGAAGCAGAAGGTTGAGTGACGATGAAGTGACACTTTACTTGGGGACTTCTGCAATAGTTGCAGCTACAGCCATAGGAACTATAGATTTGTATTTCAGAAAGGAACTGTTAGGCTTAAAGATTATCTTTATGTACCTACTTTGAGAAGAAATCTAATTTCTATTTCAAAATTGTGCAAGGATAGTTAATCTATTTTGTTTAGTAATATGCTTACTATTAAATTAAATAACAAATTCCTCACTTACGGAGAACTTGAGAATAGTCTCTATGTCCTCCGTCCTTCTCTAGAAACAAACATAACCAAAACTACATTGGAAATTATCCCCAAGAAAAGATCACGTGATACGGTTAATCCCATGTGCCTGTGGCATTACCGACTTGGCCACATTAATATAGATTGTATCACAATGTTGGTACAGGATGGTCCTTTGGATTTTCTAACTGTAGAAGATCTTCCAACTTGTGAATCTTTCCTTTAGGGTAACATGACAAAATGGCCATTTTCGGGAAAGCCTGAAAGATCTATGGGCACACTTGACCTGATACAGACTGATATATGGGGTCCCATGAATGTAAAGACACGTAACTAGCACGTTTATTTTATAACCTTTACCGATGATTTCTCTCGGTATTACGTGTACCTAATGAGACATAAGTCTAAATCCTTTGAAAAGTTCAAAGAGTTCAGACAAGAAGTCGAGAAACAGTTAGGGAGACAAATCAAGGCCCTTTAATCAGATCGAGGAGGCAAATATCTCTTCGACGAATTCAAGGACTACTTAAAGGACAATGGGATTGTATCATAGTTAGCTCCTCCTGTTACACCACAATTAAACAGTGTATCGGAGAGGAGAAATTGGACTCTATTGGATATGGTCTGTTCACTTCTCGTCCACTCAGAACTACCTATATCCTTTTGGGGAAACGCATTGGAGACTACGATATATGTGCTAAACCGGGTTCCAACCAAATCCGTTCCTAAGACTCCGTATGAGCTTTAGACCGATAAGAAACCAAGTGTAAGACACTTAAAGATTTGGAGTTGTCTAGCACATGTTCAAAGAATAAGTACTAACAAATTGGATTCCAAGACCAATCGTTGCCTATTTGAAGGTTACCCCAAAAGCTCTATAGGTTATTTATTCTATGACCCAAAAGAGCAAAAGGTGTTTTGCAGTCGAAATGCCTACTTCTTTGAAGATGATTACATCCTAGACAATCATCATTAGGAAATCGTTCTTGATGAGGAGAGTTCAGGACTAGTGGGAGATGTTCCACAAGCTCCAAATCATACCCAACTTAGAAGATCTACCCAGGTTTCTAGGCCTCCAGTTCATTACGACTATGATCAAGAAAGTTACTTGATAGAAGCCACAATCAGTGAGGAATATCCCATGACTTATACAAAAGTTATGTTGGACATAGATTCCTTGAAGTGGGTAGATGCTATGAAAGCCGAGAATGACTCAATGGAAACCAACAAGGTCTGGACTCTTGTAGACCCACTCCCTAGGGTGAAAGCATTTGGTTACAAATGGATATACAAGAGGAAGAAGAGCCCTGATGTGAAGATTGAGACCTATAAAGCTCGTCTTGTAACGAAGGGGTATACTCAGAAAGAGGGAATCGATTATGAGGAAACATTTTTGCTAGTGGTCATGCTTAAATCCATAAGGATCCTACTAGCTGTAGCAGCATACTATGACTATGAGATTTGGCAAATAGATGTTATATGACTATGAGATTTGACAAATGGATGTTAAAACCGCGTTCCTGAATGGAGATCTTACTGAACATATCTATATGCAACAACCACAAGGTTTCATTGCTGCAGGTCAGGAATACATGGTGTGTAAACTTAACCGATCCATCTATGGACATAAGCAAGATTCTAGAAGTTGGAACATCCTATTTGACTCTACCATTAAACAATTTAACTTTGAGTAGAATCTGGATGAGTCCTGTGTTTATAGGAAGGTAGTGGGAGATATGGTTACGTTCTTGGTTCTATATGTAGATGACATTATACTCATTGGGAATGATGTAGGAATGTTATGGTGAAGGCATGGCTTTCGTAGTAATCCTCCATAAAAGATTTTGGAAAAGCCTCCTATATCTTGGGATTTCGACTCTATAGAGATAGATTGAAAAAGATAATAGGATTATCACAGTCTACTTACATTGACAAGATTGTCAAAAGATACAGCATGGAGAACTCCAAGAAGGGATTTGTCCTTTTCAGATGCGAAGTCACTCTCTCCAAGGGTATGCCTCCCAAGACTCACGAGGAGATTGAGGGCATGAGAGAGGTTCCCTATGCCTCGGCTATAGGGAGCATCATGTATGCCATATTGTGCACTCGACCAGACATTGCGTAGGCTATGAGTGTAGTAAGTAGATACCAATCTAACCCAGGACAGGAGTACTGGACAATTGTGAAGAACATACTTAAATATCTTCAAATGACAAAAGAGTTTTGTCTGGTATTTGATGGTAATTCACTACAGATCCTAGGGTATACCGATGTCGAATTATAGTCAGACCCAGATGATAGAAAGTCTACATTTGGTTACATCTTTACGATGGGGTCCTGTGCAATTAATTGGAAAAGTAGCAAACAAGGGTCCACAACAAATTCCACGACCGAGGCCGAGTACATTACCGCAAGTGAAGCTGCCAAGGAAGAAGTATGGATGAAGAAGTTCATTCAAGAATTAGGAGTAGTTCCATCCAATACATCACTCATTCCACTGTTGTGTGACAACACTGGAGCTATTGCTCAGGCTAAGGAGCCTTGAGCCCACTCGAAGTTAAAGCACATCGAGAGAAAGTACCATGTACTGCGGGAGATTGTTGGTAGAGGGGACATCCAAATTTAGAAGGTAGCATCAAGGAGAATGTGGAAAACCCATTGAAAAAGCCATTGACACAGAAAGTGTTTGAGAAACACGTGGATAGTATGAGACTCTGGTTTGTACCCAATTTGACCTAACGGCAAGTGGGAACTGTTAGACAATGTATGCCCTTAGCTCCAATCAGATTGATGTACATTTGACATTTATTGTAAATAAACAAAAGTACATAATGATTCATGTTATATCTAGTATGTTTCTGTGTAATTGCCCTTAAAATGGACACTTATGAGACTCGTGTTAGTTTAGAATGTTCTCAGCCGTTGGATAGACCTGGGGAGGTTTATCCTGCCAAGACTGACACTAATGTACTGCCAAGTCGGTTGGGGTGGCTTTTCTCAGCTGCCAGGGTTAGACCTGAAGCACATGTAGTGTGTGTTTGTTAGAAACACTAAACCAGACCAATTTCCAGTTGTGCCCTGGACCTTGGAAACTGATGGACAAAACTGGAAAATTACACTTAACTCTTAGACTCGATTATGGTACTACATTATGGTAGTACATAAGTCTTATCCACTTAAGAGTTTAGATCCAAATAAAGATTTGGATCAAAGAACTCCTCCTAATAGGATTAGGAGAGCTGATCTTGAAGGCTTATAAATAGAGGGGGCAAATTGCTTTATTTCTCACATTTCTACTCACAATTCTCTCCCTCTGTTCTTGCCACCCTACCCAATTCAATCTCCAATTTCTTGAACTGATCAAGATTGGATCTTGATTCTGATTTTTGCTAGAAAAATCAAATTTAATTCGTGCTCACCATCCCTTGCTTGACCCTTGCTGAAGAATTGCAGTTCTTGCTGAAGGACTGCACTATGGAACCTACTTCATCTCAAGCTACGCCATCTTCAGTGGAGGCGGGTTTTAGTACCCTCTTTAGGCGTGAACCCCTACTTTGGGAGCTATACGTGTGGATTCCGTATTAGGTATAGCCCTCCCTTTATTTTGGTTCCAAATCTAGTCTGGTTTGTTTCAAGAACGGTCCTTGAAAAATGCAATTTTTCTAAAACTGGGAATACGATTCTCAGAAGGGAGAAAAGAAATTTTTGAAATTTCACCCACCCACCCTGCATGGTTCGGCCATCCATATGATGGATCTCCCTTCCCTTCAAACCTCACCAGTTCGATAACATATATTCAGTGAGAATGAAATTATCAATAAACTAAGAGAGGCTGATTTCATATCTATAGACAACAAAGCAATGCATGCACAACACGAAAATAAGCTATTCAAAATTGTGAGGATGTCCAACATTTTGTAGGAATTAATTTGATGGCTCTAGACTGGATATTGACCTGAATTCGGTTGATGCTGCAAGTGATAACTCGACTAATTCTGTTTCTGTCGTTTGTTTTCAGATAGTGGCTAACTCTGGAAACAGGATGAGAGAAACGTAGAAAGGTTGGTTGGGATCGGAAGAACAGTTCGGTAAACTCAAATCATTGTTGCCAATAACCGCGTCGTGTTGGTGAAGAATAGGGGCTCCCACTACGTTTAAGGAATCAACACTAACGAAGAAGGCCGATGAGGAGTTCTAAAGTATAATGCGCCCTGGAAAATGATAGCTAACCGCCGGAATCCGACTAGTAACTATTGAGATCACCCCTAGCGCTACTCTGTTCTTCGTCTCAAGGTGGGAGACGATGAACAATATTTCTTTGTCCCTCTCTATTTATTTCATTAGGAAAATGGGAGAACGGTGGAAGGAGATATGGAAAGATGATCGATGGTGAAAGGATCAGAGGTGTGGGTTCTTGAAGAACTGCGACCGAGGCTCGATAGAGGAAGAGGAGAAGAAAGAAGCGGAAGAAGAGAGGGAGAAAAGAGATAGAAACAATGAGAAGAGAGTTCAACGGAGGAGAATTAAGAATGTCCGTCGTTGGTTCACCTTCGGATGGAGAAGACGATGAACAGTAGTCTTCTCTAAGAAGTCCCCCAACAGTGATCCCTTCCGATTAGGTTAAAATGAAACAATCATTTTCTTTTAAAGAATGCAAGTGGTTTTTTTGTAATTTTATAAAAAATGAGGGTAATTTTGTAATTTAGGAAAAGGTTGGTTAAACCGGGTCTAAGGGAGCTCAAACCAAGATTCGGGATGGATGTCTGAGATTTTGGGGCCAAAGATGGAGGTTTGAGATAGGTTTGACTGCGGAGTGAGGTTGTGCAAGTGCGGGCCAATGAAATTGGTCGAAATAGAATCTTTTCAGATGAATGGGTAAATGATGGTCGTTTTGACTGATATTTGATAGGGCGGGGTTCTTGGGTAGTTTGAGGTGATTGTTGGGGTCAGATTGGCCCAACTGGGCCCGGATTGGGCAGATCTGGAAAGTGTTCGATTCGATTAATCTAAGGTCTCAAAATGGAATCTGTGTGATCGAAGGACAAACAAGGTCTATTTCTGATGAAATTTCAAAGGGTAGGATTTTTGGGTAGTCTGACGTGATTGGTAAGGATAGGTTGAACCAAATGGGCCTAGATGGGCAGATTTGTAATCTGGTCAATCTAGGACCTTGAAATGGAATTTTGGTGCTATTGAAGGGAAAACAGAGGTATTTTGGATTGAGATTTCACAGGTTGGTATTTTGGGACGTCTTGGGTCTGATGGTTGATTTCACAGAACTCCCTTGTAACCCCTCGAATGTATTTCCATTGCTGATCTGTTCGTGTTTGATTGGGTAGGTTGCATATGTACAGAAAAGATCTACATCTACAGAACCTCCACATTCGGCCAGTGGGAGAGAGAGAAATTAACATACTGTTTTTTTTTTTCAAATCTTAAATTGGTTTTTTCATTAATGTAAAAGATACAGAAGAACCAAAGTTTTGCTCAAGAAAAGTTAGAGTGGGACTGTGGGTCTGGGGGAGTACAGACGATACCAATTACTTTCACAGGTGAGGTGACATTTTGATTTAGATCGTTTTGTTCACGCAAAGCCTTGATCCGATTCCTTCAAGAAATTACGGATTCCATCTGATTATTTAATTTCCGGTTGATTATTGGTCCAGTATTCCACATTAATGGCAAAGTCAAGAAGATGCGAGTTAATGAACAATAAGAATAAATGCCAAATATGAATAAATAAATTGGTTCAACTTTCAAGCTTTCATTTGAATATTTAGGGGAAACAGAGTACATGAAAGTTGCACCATACTTAGATAGTTACTGCATTTTATTTTCTCGTCATCTCTTTTCCTCTTTTCTTTTACAAATCCTCCATTTTAGAATTTAACCCATTAGAATTCAGCCCAGGATGAGAAAAATCCCATTGCAAGGGCAAAGAATGCAGAAAATGCAACGCGAGTAGCAGAAGAAGCTGAAGGGCCTTCAGGGCCTGGTGCATCAGCGTCCCCTGTGGAATCACCAGCTGGTCCATCTGCAACGGGTGAAGGAGGAGAACTCGCCGGAGTGTCCGCATCACGAGATGGACCTTCAACAGGTGCTTTAGCATCGGATGGGGAGTCTGATGCTGGTGCGGGAGCCTTGGCGGGGCTTAGAGATTTTCTCGGTGCATTTGCGCGTGGGGGTGGCGGAGTGGGCGTGAACTTAATGTCTTCAATGCCCGTAGGGTAGATGACACTGCTGACTTGCAGAACTGAAAGGTTGTAGGGCTGAGCTGCAACCTTCTTGATGAGCTGTGCATCCAGGCTTGAACCTTTGACGGCAGACCCGAACCTCACCTCTCCTGAAGCAAAACGTGTGACATTCAAGAACCCTTGCTTGTTAACAGCTACGCCTGTGGACTGGAATAAGGTGGTGAGAATGGTCGACTTGTTTGATAGCTTCTTGATCTTATCAATGTCGTAGTAGTCGAGTATGACATGCAAGCTCAGGACCTTCTTGATCAGGTCAGGGGACTTTCCCGAAAGAGACGATACGGCGCCATTATCGACAGCGAGGACGGTAATGGTTTGTCGCCGGTTGATCGAATCGGCCAATTTGGTTTGAGTCAGATAGTCATTGAAGTTGCTGAAATCAGAGTACTGACTCAGAAGCCTGGTGATGTTAAACGCTTCCGTGGAAGCGAAAGCGAGGAAAAGAGAGAGGACGAGGATGGCAGCAGTGGCCATGGAGGATTTGGGATTCATCTTTGCAAATGAGTCATCGGTAAACGGGGACCTCATTGGCTTATATACGGATAATTAGGTCTAAATCTGGCTTCTCTCTAAACTGAATGTCCCATTTGGTGGGGTGGAGACGAGCCAAATTTGGCGGGGCTGTTGCTTTGTCAAAAACAGTTGGAAGTTCCTCTAAATTTGGAGGGACGGTTGCCAGTGCCAAGTATATTTGTTGTTTCTCTTATATTTGGGGTTACACCCGTCCGGATTTTTTCGTTAATTATGACCAAACCATCACTGAACGCTATTTTTATTTTGACAAGTAAAAGATAAACACAATGTTAATATAAATTATGGGAAAATGCAGCGGGAAAGAAAGCAACAAAAACTCCTTCAAACCATGGCCAACAATTGGACAGACGCATAAGCCTAGTGCGCAAGGAGCATTCGGTTTAACCGAATTTATAAAATATAAAACCGAATCGAAACTAAATTACTAAAAAGTTGAAAATATTGAAGCCAAATTTTTTGTTCCGGCTTTCGTTGTTTTTCGTTAAAATCGAATTTTGTTAATATTATACAAATGCATATTATATTATAATAATATATTTATATATATTATAATATATGTATATGTTAATGTTTTTATATTTTAATATTTTATATACATATTATAATATGTGTTACATATTAATAATATATATTATGTTATTTATATAATAAATTTTGGTTAATTTGGTTTTTTCGGTTAACCGAATTTCCAATCCTGAAAACCGAAATCGAGATGTTCTAAATCCAAATTAACCGAACCAAACAAACCGAAACCGAAAATTTTGGTTCAGTTTTTCGGTTTTAACCGAACAATGCTCAGCCCTAGCAAGTATCCATCTAAATGAAAATAAAAAAGGATAAATTGCTCAAATCTCCTTAAAGTTTTTGATCATTGCTGAAAATTCCCTTAAGTTTGATAATTGCAATCACCTTCTCTAAACTTTCTTTCTAAAACAGTTGCAAATTGACCCACTCCCTTAGAATCCTCCTCTAACAAGAGGCATGAAAATGCCCAAAATGCCCATAGTTAATTTTGACCAAAATGTTTATTTTCCAAATTTTCTTTTCATATCAATCTCTAACTCAAACCCTTCTCTTTTTCTAAATTGTTTTATTTTTCAAATTATCCCTTCATATCAAACACTCAAGGTAAAGTTCTAACTGTAAAATTTCTTTTTTTGATGATCATAACGTATTGTTTTTTTTTTAGTAGAAACCAGCCTCAATAGTAACTGTATGGGTATTTAATTTGGGCACTTTCATCCCTCTTATTAAAGAATTCTAACAAAGGGGGTCTACTTGCAACTGTGTTAGAAAGCTTAGAAGAGGTGATTGCAATTACCGAGCTTCATGGGAGGTTTCAGCAACGGTCAAAAACTTTAAGGGATGTTTTAGAAACTTACCTAAGAAAAGAAAAGGATGATCCTTTGTGTCAATAGAAAGGCTCTCACAAAACTTGGAAGGGTAGTGTAGCTTTTTCCTATTTTCAACTTATACCCTCCCATATTAAGGGTTATGATTTTTTATCTTGCTATATATATATATATATATATATATATATATGAAGACCCTAATGTCAATTTCATTCCACAAATAAGTTGAGTTACAAATCAATAAAGAACCTATGCCTCAACAAAGAGGAAGTGACATCACAAACATAGTGTACATGGGTGTGGATCGACACTCATAAGAATATGTGCTTGAAGGATAGTGAAAATGATAAACCTCGAAAGGGTGGTCACCTGAGATCCTAAGGAAAAGGGGATCTCATATTTGAGATGAGAGACAGAGAGATCTAGAGAGTATGTGTGTATAGGGGGGAGTGGAGTCTTTGGATACTAGAAGAATTGTAACCACTTGGGGACTCACGAGGGAAGAATTAGGAATGACAATGGAGTGGGTTTGCGGCAGGGATCATATTCTCCATCCCCGACCCTGATTTTGAAATAAATCCCCATCCCCGGCCCTGATCCCTGCTATGAGCTCTGAGAAGCGCATGGCCAGCTCAAAGAAGACGAAGTTGCCGCCCATTTTTCAAAGGAAATGGGCCCTCATTTCAGCTTCGAAATTTTGATTTTATTTCCTCAATAGTGACTCCATTCTCCAAGGGCAAGGCACTTAACTGGGGGGATTCCAAATTTGATAGTATTAGGGAGAGGGAAAAGTGTTAGGCACCCCTTTCTCCAAGTTGTAAATGAGAGCTTGATATGGGAGTTGTTTAGGCTCAATTTGTAGCGAAAAACTAATAAATTAGTAGCTAGGAATCCTTGAAATTTGGTGAAAATGCTATCATTTTCACCCAAATAGATTTGATGTGATGTTATTGGGCCTTAAGTATTGTTTTCACTTAGACCTTTGCATCTCTACCTCTTTATCTCAACTTAGAAGAAGAGGGAATGCAAGTTTCCCAAATTTTTGGGACTTCAAGCAACCCAAAAACAAAATAAACTTTCCTCTCATATATAACCTTGTCAATGAAATTTCAGCAGTTGAATTGGACAAAAAGAGTGCTTGAACGATCTCAAGAGAGGTTTGAAAAATGTCAAGGGCTTGAAGGTTTCATGCAAATCTTAGATGTAAAACATAGTGGGTAGTTTTGAAGTTTAAGGTTCAAATGCTTGGTGGTTTTTCACGAATGGGGCACTCATAGGGGTTGGGAATCCTTATTGGCTCTCTCCTCTTTTTGTCTCTTCTCACCCCATTCTCTTAGAGATGGAGTTAGTCTTTATTTATAGACAAAAGAAGGGAAACCATTCTAAAATTCGCCCAATCACAAAGCATGTGCTTAAAGGGAGTTTTTTGTGAAAAAAGGATAAAGATTTCAAAGAAAATTTTTTTCGGTCAAGTATTCTTTCTTAGTGAAATGATCCTCCTCGATTTGGGGTTGATTTTCATGGGTTTTGTGCATTCCATGAAGTTTGGGGTGTGTCTACCATTGCAGTTTCATATTTAGGGCTACCAGTGGCATAAAACATAAATTTAACTTACTAATGAATGTTATTTTTTCTTTTTTTTAGCTTTTGGTATATGTATCTTTGGGTATTTAGGCATTTTAAATCTATTAGGCTCAATTTTATTGGTCTAGATGTTTTAACAGTTCAACTAAGGGGCTGGCATCATCCCCCACCCTCTTGAGGTCTCAGGTTAGGATAGCTGATGTGGCAAATTAATATATTGCATTAAAATGAAATTTTTCTAGGTTAGCGTTCAAATGGGTGAATTAGACTGTGAAAATTGATGTATAAGGGTGTTTTAGGTCTCTAAACAAGGTGTCATGCTCTTATTGGTCAAATAAAACTTGGATGATGGAGATCCACTATTGGTATGCTCTAATCAATGAGATTTGTTGAAATAGAACCTTGGCTTGATAGAGGGGCAAACAAACAGATTTTGGAATGAAATTTGGTGGAAAGGCATTTTTAACATCCTAAATCTGATGGAAGAGATGAATTTGTGATCATAAATGTGGATTAAATGATTTAGTTCAGATCAAGGTCTTAGCTTATGGTTTATCAATTAACGAGAATGCCTAAAATGATATTTTTCTTGTTTGACGGTTAAACGAAGGAATTAAGTCATGAAATTTGACATACAAGGGATTTTGGAAAATCCTAATATGATAATGGGTTATGATTGATTAAATAAAGCTTGGATGATGATTGATAAGCTCTAAGCAATAAAATTTGTTGAAAGATAATCTTGACTTGATGATGTGTCAAACAAGGGAACTTTGAGTTGAAATTTTGTGTAGGGGTGGATTGAGGTGAGGAAATAGGTTTAGGGTTTGTATTTTAGAAAGAATTTATCGATCTTGATTGACTAGCTCTATTAATTTAGGGTCATTGAAATAGAATCTTGGTATTTTCAAGGTTGATCATCGTAAATTTGAGGTGAATTTGGTAGTTGATCGTATCTTAACGACCTTGAGGCAATGAAGGTGTTGGATTTGGTTTTAAGGAGTAATGGTTTGAGCATTGTGTAGATCGAGACCATTAGAAAAGAAGCTGGTGTGGTGAACAATGAATCTTTCAATTTTGGTCATAAAATTTAACGTATAACTATATTATAGTTTCCTAAGCCTTTGTGATGTTAAATGTTGATATCAATGTCCTCGTTAATTGAGTGTTTGGTTTATTAGTTAAGTGATTGATGTATAGATTATACCAATAGAGACAAGTTCCTCATGGGGACAGATTCCTAAAAGTTTTTAATTAGTAATATATTTTGAAAAGTTTATTTACTTAAAATAAAGAAAAAAAATTCAAATATAAAATTTTAAGGACTTCATTCCCCATCCCCAACTTAATTAGGTTGGGCACCTGATTAGGATGGGCAAAATTGTCATCCTAAAGGAGAATAAGGATTCGACTATACCTCTTCTCCTTAATGGATCCCTATTTATAGTTTTCTTCCTAATGACCTTTTTCCTTCCATGAAGTTCTTTCTAAGCTCCTTTCTAAAAGATTGGCTCAATCTATGACATTTGGACTAATTAGGGAGTTACCACGTTTCCTTACTTTCTCACCCTTTCCCATCGCATATGCGGGATGGCATGGGTTACAACACCGGTACCCAAGTATTTGATGTTTGCATGTTCTAATTGTCTACAATCTCTCTTAATGTTGGCCTTGGGATTTGTGATATGGACACATTAAGTGCTTTGCAAATAGTTAAGTATGCGATTGTGATGTGGTACATGAGTCATATCCCACTTTGGATTGTTATTCGTTATTGCTTAAGATTCTAACTCTACATTGCACTCCTTATGATGTGTGATTAGTGGTTACGAATCACATGTTCTTACATTAGGTCATACTTACTAATAGAATATTGTAGTTGATGTTTTCTTGAATAGAGTTTGTTATTTTGGACTACTCTCTTAACCCTTGCTTACTGAGAGAATTTTTTAATTAGTAAGCATATACTTTGAATTGGGATTAGTGTTATTAATTTGGAATTCTCCCTCTATGGTAGCCCCTCATTACAATAGGTAGGAAAAAGACTAAAAAAATGTTGTGGAGTTAATAAATTTGTGATAAAATCTTAGTTTCATAGGTTTCTATGTGATGGGAATGATGCATGAAAGATCAACCCCGAAATTATTAAAGAATATTTGAAAGATTAACCCACAAAATTTTGATGAAAGTTTATTATAGATTAGCCACCAAAATTTTGTAGAATTTTCTGAATAATTATCCCCAAATTACTAAAGCTTTTTCAAAATATCCCCAAAATTTTGAATAAATAGTTTGAAAGATTAGGTCACAAAATTATAAGGAAATTTCATGAAATATCAACTCCTAAACTATTGAAGATTTTTTAAAAGATTAGCCCCAAACTATAAAGAAATTTTGTGAAATATTAGCAACCAAAATTCTATAGAAATTTCATTAAAGATCAACTCCCATATCGCTATATGTAAAATTCCTAGCAATTAGAAAAGGTATAATTCATTTTTTTTGGTACCCTAATGTTGAAATCACATAACATGAAAATAAATCTCTCTTTAATTGTTTAGGCCTGTTGGAGAATGCAAGATCAAATCTTTGGATATGTAATGAGTATAGTGCTTGATCTTTGATGTCCACAACTGTAAAGATTGAAGTGGTAACTCAAATCCGATCTTTACTGCTCCTAAGAAAGTCAACACCAGCTCAAAGATGGCACAACACGAGGGTTTGCACTTCCAAACAATCTCTCAACAATAATGATGTACTGTGTACCACGATTTGGGTGGCTTTTATCACTCAAACAGTTCTAGAACAAAGCTATAACAAATACACAATAGGTCTGGTCAAATGGGGTTTTAGAACCTTAGGTAAGTCTCTTACAATGGATGGTTAAATTCAACTATGTAGAGAGAAAGAAAGCCTAGTTTGATTGTTGTTGGATGCTTGACTGGAGCACACCAATCTCTTTATAACATGCCAAAATCCTAAGAAATCAAATTTTAGCCCAAATGCCCATAAATTTACCGTTAAATCTACATGATTCTGTTTTAATAATCTTGATTATGCCACATCACCATACTCAATCCCCGATCAAAGTTCATCACAAGAAAAAAAAAATCCTTAAAAAACAAATCACACAAAATTTCAGCCCTAAATTCCTTGATTTAACCTATCAACAATCAAAGATTCCATTTCAACGTTCCTAACACTACGATGCTACTCGAGCCTAAAACCTGTGATCTATACGTATCTGACACAATCAAACCATCCCAACATCCTCATAATCTCAATCCACACCTACTCAGCAAATTTCATCTCAAAATTCCCTCATTTGACCCATCATCAAATCTTATATCTGTTTTGACGAATCTTATTGATCAAAAGCTTACCTGGCATAAATCTCCATCATCCAAGCCTTATTTGGACAATCGGATCCCACCAACATGTTCAAAAATCCAAAAAACCCCAACACGTCAAATTTCACATCTTAATTTTCTCGTTTGACCATTAAATTAAGAAGACGTCATTTCAATGTCCTAGAATGAATCACCACATCAAATGTCCAACTTAGGATTTCAGGAGAGTGGGGATTGATGTCGGATCCTTACTTTACCCCATTAAAACACTTGGACCAATGAATTTGAGCCTACTAGGATTAAAAAGCTCAAAATACCAAACATACCCCCACTTGAAACTAAGAAATGACAAAATCATATTCAAAAGTTCATCAAATTTATGTTTTTTGCCAATGTCAGCCCCAAATACGGGGCTGCAACATCTGGCACGCCCCAAACTCTCATTGGATGCACAAAATCCATAAAAAAAACCTTCCAAACTCAAGAAAATCTGTTGCTCAAAGAAGGAAGGGTCAATTGAAGGCCCTTTCATCTAAAAAACCTTACCTATTTCGGTGAAAGAGTTCTAGTGAACTCCAGACATTGTAGACAGACAAATTGTAGACCCATTTCTCTCTCTTTTCCTCTATAAATAAATGCCCAAATCGAGCCTGAAAAGGGGAGAGGAGCAGTTTCCCAACTTCTATAATACTCTCATTCTACCTAAAATCTCAAAATCCCTGAAGCCAAGCTCAAGCCTCAGATTTGTTTCCCCTGTTTTCCAAACTTAACACTAGAAACGTTCAGCCCAGCTTCGTACCTTGCTCAAGCTTCGCTTTAAGTCTTTTTACCTTCAAGAAAGTTTGTTTCAAGGTCGCACAATAGAGGTAAGTCTCTCATTCCACTATCTCACTGCTTTTAGTTTAGTTTCAGATTGCTTAAAGTCCTAAAACCATGGGAGACTTTCATTCCCAACTTCCTCCAAGTTAAGAAAAAGAGGTAGAGAGGCAAGGGTCTTAGGGAAACCAATACCTAAGACCCGATGACATCACCTCAAATCATTTCTAGGCGAAGTTGGGAACATTTACATCGGATTTCAGAAGCTTTGAGCAATCCTGTTAATTCGTGTTGCACAAGAATTTGAGCCTAAATTACCCCCATAATGGGCTGCTATACCAGCTTGGAGAGAGGGTGCCTAACACCTTCCCTCTCCCAACCTTTGGGGCTCAAAACCTTTTGGTTTAGTGCCTTCCCCACGAGGAATAGAGTCACTATCAAAGAGCTAAAGTTGAACTTTCGGCCAATTTCCTCTAAAAAATGGGTGGCAGCTCCATCTCTTTGATTCAGCCATGAGCTTTCCGGAGCTCACAACTGGTGACTCCACTAAGTGTTTTAAGGCCTTTATAGGGAGATGTTTGGGCTCAAGTTCACACTCAGTTGTTGTGCGTTGTAAGGCTTAAAGACTAAAAGTTGTTGGGTTACAATTCAGAATCGCACCTCAAGAAGGTTGGGCATGATAGACCTTCCCAGTGCAATCACCCGAAACCATTCCTATGCCAAAACCGCAGTTGAAACTACATCCAAATCCATTCCCATGCCAAAATCGCACCTGAAACTTAACCTAGAACTGTACCTTTGTCGAAATCACAACATAGTTCAGTCCCATAACAATCCAGAAACCCAAAATCGCAACTCAATTTAGTCCCATTGCAACCTAGAAGCCCAAAATCGCAACTCAGTTCAGTCTCATCGTAATCAAAAAGCCCAAAATCACAACTCATATCAGTTCCATCACAACCTAGAAGCCCAAAATCACAACTCAATTCAGTACCATTGGAACCCAGAAGCCCCAAATTGCAACTCAGTTCAGTCCCATTATAGAAAAGAGCTACAAAATTGCACTTGAGTTTAGTCCCATCACAGACCACAACATCAAAATTGCTTCCCCTTCAGAGCTTCATCACACCTCAAAATATATTCATCACACCTTCCTTCTTGATCATCACACTTCAGAATCTATTCGTTGCACCTTCGTTCATGCTCATCGCCTAGAACTTGTTCATCGCACCTTACTTCTTGCTCATTGCACCTTAGAACCTACCCATCGCATCTTATTTCAATCTTATCTCACTTAAATCACACCCATATACCTTTCCAATGCCCTGTTTTCGCATCAAACCCTCCATCACATGCATCCTGGGTCTTTATCATGAGTATTTTTTCCTTTTTTTTGTTTTTTTAGAGTTTTTTTGACTCCCCCCTCTTCTCCTGTGGTGTCCTCTTAAGAGGAAACTTTTTTTTAACTTCTCTATTTCTATTGACTTTGCTTAGCCTTATCTGTGAATAGTTGCAAGTTATAGTTGTTTGCCTTATGTTCTTTCCATCTTTAGTTTCTTATTTTGCTTCCTTTGGCAAGTATCAAAATAACTTATCTTCTCTTAGATCCCCAAATGTGGCCACCTAGAAACTTATAGGAATGTTTGCAAACTTAAACATGTGGCTACATTCTTCCTTTGTTCTTTGTTTCTTTTATATTCATTTCTCTTGCATACTTCACAAACACTCTCATGTAAATAGAATTAAATTTCATTTCACCTATTAGAGGAAGAATAGTAGGTGTGTGCCCCTAAATTTTTGTTGTTGAAAGCTCCACCAAAAACCTTCAAACTAGCCACCAACTAGAGAAGCCCATTTGTCTATAGGTGGAGGTTTGAAGGCTAATAACTTTGTTGGAACCTCAGAGTCTAGAACTCCCCTAACAACTTCATACATTGCACCTACATTACCCATATATAGGATAGAAGAATCTCACCATAATTAGGAGTAGGAAACTAAGACTGTTGCACCATGCAGTTTCCATCCTTAGAAGTAAGATCAAAATAAACCTTAAATCTCTTAAGAGAAAAAACCTATTCTAAAAACATCAAAGTACCTTTTAAGCTATCAATGTTACACCTAAGATTAAAGTTTAGTGATAGTAAAAATAATGAAAAAAATCAAATATGAAATCAAGATCAAAATCCAGTAAATTCTCCAAATCTAAAGCTCCCATTTGAAAGACTTAAAGAAGCCTATCTTGCCACTCAAAGTTGTTGTTCTCAAGGCTAAGTAAATGCATGCCCTTATGAGATTAGTTCTTGGGAAGTAGCATAAAAAGGTCAATTTTGACCTTTTATGTGCTTCATCTTGTGCCCATCTCAAGGCTAAGTAGATGCATGCCCTTATGATATCAACTCTTGAGAAGTAGCATCAAAAGGCCAATTTTGACATCTTTTATGCTTCATCCTATGCCCATCTTAAGGCTAAGTAAATGCATAACTCTAAGAGTTCAATTATTGAGAAGCTTATCTTGGTGGGCAATAGAGCATTCCAAACTAACTTGTACCAATCCACCGTAGGATGAGCATCCCTATAGAAGGACCAAGTTGTTTTAACAAAGAACTCTCTTTTCATTTCAGGAAGCCAAACTATCTTCTCTTGGCTGTTAGAGAGCTTCACACCTGACCTCTGAATCTGTCGGAGGGCCTCATCCTCAAAAAGCCCCCTAACCTGATCCAGACTCCAAATTCCTGCCTCATCAACAACATCACAAACTCTCAACTACAAATTAAGACCATCTAGCTGAATGACTTTCTCAATTAAAGAACCATACATGGTCCAATTATCCAACCAGAAGCTGATTTCGCCCCTTTCCACTAACCACCTCGAGAGAAGGACTAAATCACCTCTTAGTTCCATGTTCACCTTCCAAGTACGAGAAGTATAGCACAGAGGGATGGTTGTATAGAAATGACCACCCTTCAGCATCTTCAGCAATTTGGTCTGTAAATAATTTTTATTTTTTATTTTTAATCAAATTGTATAAGATATCGATTTGCAGATATCGATTCTGCAATCTGCGATTAACTATTCTTTGCAGGTTTGCAGGATATCCAAGAAAATCACAGTGTAGCCTCTGATTTTAGTTTCTTGATTATCTTGAATTAATTTATTTTCATATCATTATTCTTGAATTAAATCTTGAACTGGACACCAAAACTTGGGCCAATTTACACCAGATTTGGTCCAAACTGGTTGGACTGAATTGTTCGTTCGATGAGGTTGACTTTTCTAACCCTAATTCGATTTATGCCAAAGAGTTGATAGCCCACTTCATTCTTTAATTCGGCCCACCTCTATGAAACCTAATTTTAATATGATAATGACTGAATCAGCCCTAAATTAGCTACATGGGCCGAACTGCTTTTTGCAATACAGCCCATGTACCTAGATAATGTTATATAATAACATTATGGGCTCTGTTGGGCTGATACTGATTTAATCTAATTAATTAAGGTTTTTAATATTCTAATTGATTGGATCAATTTATTTCATGCATGTGATGTATAGATGTGTGATGTGCTACGTACATGGACCATAAGTACTTGGCCCATGATTATTTCGATAATGGCTCTTACGCACACCATGGCTGAATGCACATCATTTCCATGGTGTCCATAACATCATTGGATGATCTCCCCATTTGGTGGGCCCCACATCAGCTTCTTCCCCAAGGGGAACTGATGAGACTAAAATGTACCCTACTTTTATCCCCTAATATTTACTCTTTTACATCAATTTAGCACTTAAATGGACTCATTACTCTTGTATTTCGATTCAGGGCAAGAAAGAAGGCAATTGGAAGAAAACAGGGCAATTCGAATGATTTTGCACAGTTTCGGCAACAGTCAGTAATATGGGCATAACTCTCAATTCCGGACTCCGAATTGGACAATTCAAGAGGCATTAGAAAGATGAAAGGAAACCGATTCGGTCCGCATCGAATACGAAACCGAGACCGAAACCTCTTCCATCTAAGTCTTACCTGGACTGGTTGGACGGTGCCTCGGGTTTTGGAGTCACTATCAAACAAAAATGATTTTGAAAATAACTCTTGGAGGTCCCATCACCTCTATTTCACTTGAATGATGGATGGCGATTCCAAATCAATCCAAGCTAGCCATTTTCCGATTCTCACATGTGCCTAACACCTTACCTCTCTCATTCGAGTCTTGTCTAAACTAGTTCAACCCAAGTGAGCCATTTTCCGATGCTCACAAATTGGCAACCATACTAGAGAGTTCTTAGACCATGGGTGAAACCCACACGAGGGTTGTTTGTTTTGGATTTTTCTTTTTGTATATAAACATTCTTTTATTTTATTTTATATTTTAAACCCCAAACTTTACTTCAGATGGAGGGGCCCACCTTAAATTTTATTAATAAAGATCACTATAATAGTAATTAGTAGGGAGCACGTAGCCCACCTTGCCCCAAGCCCAAATACAAAGGCACTCATCACTCCAACCTATGAATTTTACATCAAAAAAAGTAACCAAGATGTATCTTAGGTAAATATAATAAATCATCAAAAATGAATGCTCTAATCGGACATGGTAGAGAGACAATAGAGTCAAATGCAGTTTACATTTTCCATTGAAGTAAATGAGATGCTAAAGCATCAACAACTGCATTCCCTTCCTTGGAGTGTGTAAGTACTATATGCTCATGGAATCCGAATTAATACTCCATAATCTCATCGAACCATGCTAAAATTTTCCAAGGTGCTTGGGCCTAATCATTGAGAATGTTAATCATATCATAGAATCACTTTCTACAAGCAATGAAGAGAATCCTAGAGCTGCAACAAATTTTAATGCATCCAACCAATGAATGAACCTAACCTTCTGTGAATGTACTTAGAGAATAGAGAGGATGATTATTTGTTGCTTTTCTTCAATGAAGCTTCATTTGTTGGTGAACTCCATTTAATCTCTTCTATCCATATAAGCATGCTTTTATGTTATCTCTTTGTTTTATTATACTAATCACTTATTTCATGATACTTATTGGATAATTATTTGTTGCTTTTCTTTTTCATTGTCTATCTTCTTACACACATTATCTGTCGCTAAAATTAGAATCCCATTGTCCTATAAGAGAAGACTATAAGCTTAAGTCATAGGATCAATGTACCTGTTGGCCAAGCTGAAAGATTTTAACTAGCCACCAATTTGAGAAGCCCATTTGTCCGATGGATGAAGGTTTAAAGGTTGGCAACCTTGTTAGAGCTATTGAGTCTATATGTCAAAGCATCCCCTCATGCATTACACTCTACATGCTAGCCTAGTCACCTAGGGTGTCAGTTACCTTAGCTTTGCTTTCTTGTGCATTCTCTATAGGGTCATCTTTACAATAAAGAAATAAAATAAAAAACAGAAAAAGGGTAAGAAAATAAAAAATAAAAAAATCAAATTCAAAAAAAGAGGAACAAGCGAAAAAAGAAAAATGATAAAAATAATAAAAAATAAATAAAATATATAAAAGTATAAAAAGTAGGTGAAAAAAGAAGGAAAATCAAATATAAAAAGGAGAAACGTGAGAAGATAATAATGAAAATAGGAAGCACTTATAGTTATAATAATGGATAAATGAAATCAAGTAAAAAAGAAATAAAAAAGGACAAGAGAAATTTTTCATAAAAAGATATAATAAAATAAATAAATAAAGTGAAGAAGCGATGAAAGAAAAGAAGGCAAAAAATTAAAGAAGTTAGAGAATGTTATGAAATTGAAAAATATAATAGTAAAAAACAAGAAAAAGGAAAGAAAAGATAAAAAGTGAAATAAAAGAATAGGGGAATTAATACCCTAAGAAAAGTTAGAAAAAGAGAAAAAGATATACAAAAAAGAATAAAACAAAAAACAAAAAAAAGGAATGTAAAAACAAAAAAAAAAATGAAGAAAGAAGACTATAATGACTATAATGTAAAAACTTTACAAATGCCCCTTTTGTAAAGTTTGAATTGGAAAACAAGTAAAGACAAAATTGTTATTTTACATATTCATTTAATATTGCCTATTTGATAAAAAGACATAAAAGTATTTCTTTTGTTCAATAATTGGGAAACAAGCTATAAAAAATGTCATTTTACATTTTTCATTTAATTTTTATCTATATACTATTATTAAAAGTGTGAACAATGGTGTGAAAATTTTGTTTGACTAAATTACCCAAATTTCTAAATTTAGTCATTGTCTAATTTTAAGGATGAAAATGTAATTTGAAAAACCACTTTTCTCTTCATTCAAATCACTTTCATTAAGTCTCATATTTAAAGTGGTAACTTCCATTAATATTCATTGAATCATTTTCTTGACTAGAATACCTTTGTTTTTGAATTTGGCTCCTTTCTAATTGTGAGACCACAAAATGTAATTTGAACTACTACATTTCTCTTCCTTCAATTCCCTCTCATTAAGTCTTATCTTAGGGTATTAACTCTCATTGAATTCTACATTTAAAATATTATTTTTATAAAATAAAAACAAATAAATTCTATCAATTAGATTTACATGCAACACTTTTAACGATATAAATACATGCTTTTTAAAATTTACCCAAAAATGGAACCATTTTTCTGTCTTGGTGGCAAATAAGCAATTCAACCATCTAGATCAAGTGGACTAATCCATGATGACATAAATAATTAAAGATATAAATAAATACAAATATAGAAAAAGTGGCCACATCTCTAATTTCTTATGCTTATTAATATTATTAAAGAAAAATAAGTGTGATAAATAATAATTATTCTTATTGATGTTGGAATGATATATAAATTTAAAACCAATCCAAAAATAAAAATTTCTTTTGTGGTGGTGGGTCAATAGTTTCATTAGATAGAAACTATCTAATATTTTAGATAGTCTATACTATCTATCATTTTTACTTTTTTTGTTTTCCTGGTGGTATGTCAATAGTTCAACATTTTGGTCATATGTGTCAACCATTGATTTTATAATTAAATAATAAAAATAAAAAAATCTAAACATACAAAAAAAGTAAAAATGATAAAAACTCTATAGGAAACATTTAAACACATCTCTAACATTTTATATTAATCATATTAAAAATTAGACAGGATAAGCAAACATTGTTTTTAACTTTTTTATTGATGATATAGATAAAATACAAAATTTAGAACTAACCCAAAAGTGAAATTATTTCTTGTTTAATGGTAAATCAATTCAACAATTTAGGTCAAATGTGTCAACCTGTGAAGTTACAATTAAATAATAAAATTTCAAAAAGGCAAAAACACAAAAATATATAAATTATGTAGAAAACATTTAGGCATATATAAATTATGTAGAAAACATTTAGGCATATATACCTTTTATATTTTGTAGACATCAAAATATAAAAAATTGTAAAAACTTTTGAAAACATATTTTATACTATCACCATCATCATCACATAATTTAATTTGCCATGTGCAAAGAACATACATGCACATACTAGTGTTAATAAAAGGAGAAAAGAGAAAGGAGAATAAATGAAAGAAAAAAAAAGAATGTTTTTGTTTTAATAGGGTTTAATTAGAGAGAAAGAGAGAGAGAAGGAGGAATCAGAAATAAACAAAATTGTATAATGAAAAAATATATAAAATAAACAAATAAAAAATAAGAAAAATAAAAGGAAAAAAAGAAAAAAGAGAAAGGGAAACCAAAAGGAGGGTGGAGTTTTGATAAGAATAATGATAGTAAAATGATAATATATATATATATATATATATATATATACAAAAATGTAAATTGAACAAATAAATATAAGAGATATAGTACTAGTGTTAAGAAATTGGAAAAATCAAAAGAAAATCTGGAAAGCAATTCAACAGAATTCAAATTCAAAAATCACCAAAAAACATTCTATGGGAAATTTGAAAGGTATTTGCCTATCTTTACCATTTAGGGGTTATACACTAAAGTATGGGGACCAATGAACCCTATGACTGCGCAGAAGGTTCTATAACCAATTACCATTCGAGGGTTATACACTAAACCTTGGAGATCAATGAACCTTGTGGCTACATTGAAGGTTCTTTAACCATTTACCATTCGAGGGTTGTATGCCAAAGCCCAGGGATCAATGAACCCTACGGCTACGCTAAAGGTTCTCTAACTATTTACCATCCGAGGGTTGTAGACCAAAGCATGGGGATTAATGAACCCTATGGCTGCACTAAAGGTTCTCTAACCACTTACCATCTAAGGGGTGTACATCTAAAGCTCGAAGAATAATGAACCCTTTGGTTGTGTTAAAGGTTCTCTAACCACTTAGCATCTAAGGATTGTATCTAAAGCTTGATGATCAATGAACCCTATAGCTACGTTGAAGTTTCTCTAACTGCTTACCATTTGAGGGATGCGCGTCAAAGCCCAGAGACCAATGAACCTTGTGGTTACACTAATGGTTCTCTAACCATTTTCTATTTGAGGGTTAGTTGCTTGAGTGTTGACCGCCTACTAGTTTCCTCAGAGTGCATACTTCGTTGGCTAGAAGCACGACCCTATTATTCACTTTATTCAACAAAGGGATGATCCTACCACAATGATTATCCATTTAGGTAATATCCTAAATTGCTCCAACATACTTTGGTATTTAACCCTAAAAGGATCTCATTTGTTGGCATATAAAAAACAATTCAATTTAAGACCTAATGTAGTATGATTATTAAGTTTGGTGTTAATTGCAACTTCCCACTTTGTTCATCTATTTACAAGGTCTAAGGCATAGTTGGAAATTAGTCAATGTCCAATGTTTCTTACAAATACCCACTAACTGTACTTAGGGTTTAAACCCATCAACTAAGACAAATTTTTCTACCAATTTGATAGCACATCAGTATTAGCCTTGTCAAAATAAACTCTCCAAGTTTATCCAATGGTTGGAACCTTTTAAATTAATATTAGTCACAAGGTATCCAATTTAGGGTATAAATAATAGAAATATATATATACTTATTTGAACATAAAACAATAATGTATTGATATTATTAATACATAAAACTCAATATACATCAATTTATTTGGAACTAAGGGCATACACTGTCTAACAACTATTACATGAATTGATTGGTATCTTTTTTGACTCAACTACCAAGCACGTAATTGGATGAGACACCGTTAGGATCTAATGTTTGGTGGAGCCTAATAATAATTGTATCAATCATTTACCTTTATTTGGTTGTAACTAATGAAGAAGTTTATATAATTACAGAATTGATAGCAATAAAGGGCACCAAACATTTTGAATCTTCTTTTCTTTTCTCTGTAATTCCTCCCTTGTGAGTGGTGAGTTTCCACTATAGGTTGGGGAAATCCCAAACTGTTCTCTCAAGAACAGGAGCTATCTAACACAAACCTAAGTAAGCAATATTGGATTGTGTAGAAAATGGTAAAAGCCTCCAAAAGGGGAATGGTGATTCAAGTAATTAAAGCATTTGTAATTCTCTTCTTTATTACTGCCATTTGTAATTTTTGCGGAAAAAATTGAGCGTAACTATGGTCCTCCATCCAAGTTATAATCTCTCTCTTCTCTCTTTCGTGTGCATGCACGTGCTCACTTGCTCTCTCGTTTGCTTGCTCTCATAGTTGGAAAAGACAAAAGCAAGCAAAACCAAAGGGTGGTGGCTTCTATGGTTTAGTATTTTTTTTGAAATATCTATTCTTTTGTAAGTTTTTTCTTTTATAATTTTTATAATTTCCTGTCATTTTTTATTTGTTTACAAATTTGTGTTGTTTTATAATTTTTGCTGTTTTTTTTTTATAATTTCTGTTGATCTACCTTTTTTGTTTTTATTCAATTTTTTTATTTTTCTACAATTTGTGTTTTTTTTGTAATTTGTGTTTTTTGTGCATTTTATGTGTTTTTCTTTTTTTATTTTTACATTTTCTAGAACTTTATTATATTTTCTGTAATTTTTACTGTTTACATGAAATATACAGTTTTTATGATTTTTTTGAATTTGTCATTTTTAAGCTTTTTTAATTGAAGTATATTTCTATGTTTTTATGCATTTGAAATACTGAATAGGTTAAAAAATCCCATTAATATTAATGGATCATATGGGTGCAAATTAATTAGGGTGAATCAGGGTCAGGGTGGGTTATGACCCACTTAACATGTAATAATATCGGTGGCAAATGGGGTGATGAATTATTGTGGGTGGGTTGGTAGTTGACCCTTATTCAATAGTGGGTGTAAGTAGATATCAGTATATCACATCAGCGCCCCACAGGTGGGATGTCCCCTCATGGGGCGCTGATGTAAACTCCGGAGGGTAGCCCATCCCCTAACCCAGGTGCATATAGAATTCGATCCCAAATCTCCACTAAGACCAGTAGAGGACCTTACCAACCAACTAGTTAGTACCATGCACTTAAACATAATATTGATAGTAGTGTTCACCCTTTTTTTTTAAGCCATCTTAGTGTTCACGTTAAATCCCATAACTATGCTTAGGCTTTATTTTGGTCTTGATTAGTCTAAGCTACAAGCCCGGATAAAATGCTTAACCCATGTATAAGCTCATTATAACAATCCGAGACAGTCTAAAGAACCGATTTAACTCATTTCTGAATTCTTTCTGATAAAAAATGACCATGGGAGGAGAAAAAGAATTTTTCAGATAAATTATTTCAGCTATATTCAACACATGAGAATTAATAATTTTTCTCACTATGTACAATTATTGAAGTAGTTCACCCATTACTCCACGCGCTTCTACGTTCAACTTAATTATTGCCAAAACAGCAATAAATTAGATGTAATCCTTTAATTTTTTATTTATATTTTAGAATATTGCTTAACAATAAAACAAAAGGTTCAATTCTTTATTCAGTTCCTCTAGATTTACCGAACCATCCAAATTCCCATTTAGTTCTCCCATTAGACATCATTTAACAACAAACTAATGCTTAATCTAAACAATAGACCCCCAAATCATACCAAGTGGAGTATTAAAACCTTACCAACAATAGACAAAATCAGAAGTTTTCTTTTACTTTTTTTTTATTTTTTTTCTTTTCACCCACCTCAGATGTTACCCATTTATAGTACCATTAAATAATAAACTATTCATGATATAATGATCTACCCCAACTTCAGCTTCAACCATCAAGGAAAGCCCCCTCTTTATTTAAAAGCTTATTTACTATAATAGACAATAGAATAGAATAAGTTGTTCAGTTCAGGCGTTCAGCTATATAAGCTGCAATTAAAACTACTGATCAAACCAAATGATGGTCCCATTAAATAATAAAATATTATTCATGAGTACACTGATGTATCCAACTTCAATTTCAGCAATTAGAGAGTCCATAACCTCTTTAAAAGCTTATATTCATTGAAAGACAAAACAATAAGCTGTTAAATTCAGCCACTTCCACCTGCTAGCAAAACTGATCACACCCAGTTACGGTACCGTTTTTTACGGTAGGTACCAGTTGTGGTACCATTAACTCTCACAAAAGTGACGTACAGTAGGATAAAAAACTGGGACTATTATTTATCATTAAAAACTTGTGTGGAAAATTTTGCACTGATGCACCACGTAACTTCAATCGTAACAGACACGTGGTTTGAATAATTATATCCAAGAGATCCACCTGTCTGCTGCAGTCACGTAGGCATGTGATCTGCCCATAAGCAGAATCTAATCCCTGGACGGTAGCACCAACGTTAATTGATAGCCCCCCCCAGCCCCACTTCTCTTCATGCAGCAGCCAAGCATTTAAAAAACACTCAAACGCCTCTGCCTCTGCCTCTGCCTCTGCCAGCCACTAATCCTCGACCACACAGCTTAGCTCTAATTACATACTAAAATGTCTCATTAGAGTGTGTTATATTTCGACTCATGGCAACCATGCAGATGACCTAGATCTATTTGATTCCCATTCCTCACAACATTTGCCACGTGGCAAAGCTTGTATAAATGAGGTTGGAAAATCAAGGTACGTCCAAACAAGGAAATCCCTACAAAGAACAATATAACACGTGGCGCTCTATGCATGCGTTTTGAAATGATTTCAGCCCATTTGTATGGGTCCTCGTGTCCCCTTCTTTGCTCTCTTGTTTCCCCTACACACATCTCTCTCTCCCTTTGATTCACGCTCTCTCTCTCTCTAGACTTAGAGTCTATACCTTCTCACTAAACACATTCGGTCAAGGAAGAAAGACCAAACGAAGAGAGAGGACCGCCGAGTCGTCCCATAAAAGCTTCCACTTGCAGCTCTCTACGAACATTATTTTTTATTGATAATTAGCAGAAAATAGAAAACAATTTCTTCTTTTTCTGTAACCTTCTCGATGATCGTGCAGGGCTTCAAATGAATCCCCCTTTTTTTTCTTACCACCTCTATATCTGTGTCCTCCCTTCTCACTGCTACTCGTTCACCTTCACCATTTCCTCGCCTCCTTGTAACTTTCAAATCTCTGTTTTATGCCTCTCTTCCCTTCTATTTCCCAAACTACCCCTCTCATTGTCACACGCACCAACACAACCAGCATGGACTCGTCTCAAAACTGGCTCGGCTTCTCTCTTTCCAACCAACAGCAGTTACAGCACCCTTCAGATTCGTCTCAGCTCTGTCTCTTTGAAGCTTTCGACACTAATCACAGTCAGTACTCAACGATTTTTGTATTTTTTTGTTTATTTTTCTTTGATCCCCGAAGATAAAAGAAAGAAAAAATGACAAGAAAACGCATCTGGGTTTTGGTTTTTAGTCTTGGTTTCTGATTCTCTTTTGTTTTTGAATGTCTTGGTGATCTCCCGTAGAGAGAGTAGATAGAGTGGAGGAAGATGGGGGTAGTGCAACAGCAAACCTGTCGATGTTCCCAGTTGGTCCAAAGCTTGAAGATTTCCTTGGCGTTTGCGGCAGTTCCGGTGCCGGTGCCGGAACTGCAACTGGGGCTTCAATGGGTCAGTTTCCCTGTGAGAACCCAGCGTCGGAGCCTGAAAATGGCATTTATGATTCCGAGCTAAAGACGATTGCTGCTAGCTTTTTGCGTGGGTACTCTACTGAACAGACCGAAACTGAGAAGCCGGTTGTTCCGGTGGAGTCGGCCTCAAAGAAGGCGGTTGATACGTTCGGACAAAGAACTTCAATCTATCGAGGAGTTACCAGGTAACTTTCCTTGGTTTTCGTTACAAAAACAATTTTTTTTTTGTGTGAATTTACAATAAAGGGTTTGCTTTTTGGTTGGTAGGCATCGATGGACCGGGAGATATGAAGCTCATTTGTGGGACAACAGTTGCAGAAGAGAAGGACAAAGTCGGAAAGGAAGACAAGGTAACTTTTTCATTAGGGTTTTCTTCTTTTCTCAATAAGAAAAAAAATAAAAAATAAAAGCAGAAAAGAAAAATGGTATCCTGCTAGAGTGCAAAGCCTTAACCGGAGCATGCGATCTGTTACTGAGGGGTCCTGATTGAAAGACCGGGATGATGGGCAAAAATGGAAAAGAACTTCAAGGGTACAAATCCCAACATGAATGGGTAGTGACACTGATCCAACGGTTTACGATTCAGATCATCTGGCTACCGATGATATTGCAATCACTGAAGACGCTCATTATATCTGACGTCGCTGTTTTGCTACCATCATACTCTTTTAATGTATCTGTTCTGTGACTTCGGTTCCTGATCTATAGTTTCTCTCGTTGTGGATGCATGTAAACGACGAATGATTGCTGCCATGGCTGGAAATCATCATCAGTTTATTTGGGTGAGTTTTCTCGGCGGTCTTCTCATGAAATAATCATTATTTTATTTTTAAGGTTTCAGTCTTTCAGATAATCGATACTGATGAAAAAGGGTTTTCAGATAATCGATTGCCTTCTTACTTGTTTTTTTTTTTTTTAATATATTTTAGGAGGTTATGATAAGGAAGAGAAAGCTGCCAGAGCATACGACCTTGCAGCTCTCAAATACTGGGGTCCAACAACTACCACAAATTTTCCGGTAAGTTGGTGTCAGATTCCGGCGAGTCAGAACTTATCTGGTTCTGATTAGTATTTAACGCGTTGTTACTTTCTTTAAGGTTTCAAACTATGAGAAGGAGCTGGAGGAGATGAAGAACATGACCAGGCAGGAGTTCGTTGCTTCACTTAGAAGGTATAGACTAGAGAATCCATATTTCCTGTTTCTTCATTAAAGTATTGGTTGATGCTGTTATTTAATGGGTTTTCTACTCTACAGGAAAAGCAGTGGGTTTTCAAGAGGAGCCTCTATTTATCGAGGAGTCACAAGGTTTGTTCATTGGACTCACTGTGTTCTCTTAATCATGGATGTTGGAATAGTTATTGTGTAGTTATAAAGATTGAACGGTTGTTATCATTAGATTTTTTCAATCTGTTTTACGAGCTAAAAACAAATATGGTTTTCTTCCTTCTGGGTTTTTCAGACACCATCAACATGGAAGATGGCAAGCAAGAATAGGGAGAGTTGCAGGCAACAAAGATCTCTACTTGGGAACCTTCAGTTAGTATTTCTATCGTTTTATAAAGATGAATATTGTTCTGTCGTTTGTGGGGTTGTGAACTGTGTACTAACGTATGGTTGAATTAAATTTCTGTCAATCAGGCACCCAAGAAGAAGCAGCAGAAGCTTATGATATTGCAGCTATCAAGTTTAGAGGAGTGAATGCAGTGACCAACTTCGATATGAGCCGATATGATGTGAAAAGCATTGCCAATAGCAATCTTCCTATAGGAAGCATCACGAGCAAAAGCAAAGCTTCTTTAGAATCAGTTTCTGATAACAAGAGTAATGAGGGAAGTAAGTCGGACGATTCGTCAGTTTCGTTTGCATCTCAGCCTTCATCATCTACTCTCAGTTTTGCCATTCCCATTAAGCCAGACCCCGCAGATTATTGGTCTATTATTGGCTTTCAAAACCCTTCAACATCATCCTCTCAGAACAATGTAAAGAACCTTGGGGTAGAATCAACAGCAGCAACCTTGTTTCAACCTTCAACAACAAATGGTGCTTCTGCATTTCAGAATCTGTCACCCAGCTTCAACATGGATTTCTCCACAACTTCATCTATTAATGAAACCAACGATGGGTTCTTTAATGGTGGGTTTCTTCAACAACAACATCAGAGCAATTCTATCCCATTGGCTACTCCCATTACTGTAACTGGGGGCAACAGTTATGATGGTTCTGGTTATGGTAGCTGGGTTACGCCTCTTCATGCATACCAATCTGGAAAGCCCAATCTTTCAGTGTTTCAGACACCGATTTTTGGTATGGAATGATCTCAGTAGTGGAAGGGAGGAGAATCTGTGACATCAAGGGCAGCAACATTGCTAACGTACGCAGCATAGCCAACTTGAACAGATGAGATGAACTGACAAATCCTTTCAGAGATAGCAGAGCTGACAGAAGACTAAACTAACAGAAATCTAAGTTACGGTTATGTTCCTTTTTTTTTTCTTCTCTTTTTTCCCTCTCGGGTTTCTTTTCCCTTTTGCTTTATTTTTTTCTTTACTGACATTATTCATATATGGGTATAAGGGGAAAGAGATCCTTTTGTATCTTTTATCCATCCTATTGGTATTTAACTATCTATGATATGAAGAGAGTCCAAATATTATTAGTTCCCATGCTTGTTTCTTTAATTATTATTATTATTATTATTATTATTATTATTATTATTATTATTATTATCTAACCTTCTATTCAGAGTTTCAGGCTAGGATCTATTAATAGATTTTACCCCTTTGCAATCAGAAAGTCTTGATTGGAATCGCTTTACATCTATGCAATGTCTGTCTTCATTCTCCCCATAACTTGGCTTCTAAATATCTAAGGCTCGCATCTATATATTATTTTTAGTTGCAGTTATATTTATAAGGCAATCTATGTAGCCTAAAAGAAAATATAGTTTAATTTGCTATATGTTGGAGTTGGACAAGCAAAGAAGAATTAAAGTGGAGATATTCTATTCGGCTATTGCTAACGCAAATGGAAAGAATTAAATATATGAAAGATGCAAATGCTATCTGCTTGTTTTTTTGTTTGTATGAAACTTTTGGGTGTCTTTATCTTTTCATTTATTTTCTTTTCTGAGATTCAATTCAAATCCCGTCTGTCTCTACCCCGCTTAGATGATGGCTGTCTTGCACCTTTCGGCGCTAATTTAGAATTAGAACAACACCTTCTCGTCCCTTTTCCCCACCTACACCAATTGCCTTTCTTTGACCATTCTTTGACTGATTAATCTAGTACTAACTCTCTCCAGCTCTACCTCATTAACTCAACTGATGATGACCCACTCTAATGGGTTCACACAAGACCAATTAATCTCCAGATCTTCCTCATTAATTGATCTACTGATGACCCTTCTCTAATAGGTTCACGTAATAACCAAATATATCAAGGCAAAGGCAATCTATGAAGACCTGCCTAATACAGTCAATCTCTCCTAGTTAAAATATTCTATGGTGATTGTTTAATCTGGTGTAGATTGTAACATCTAAATCCGATCCGATTACATAAATACATCATCCGGGCCTCAGATCATTGACAGGGCATAGCTGTGAAGATAGGGTTTGGGTTGGAGTTGGTAATAACACTGGTGATGACAACACAGAAAACAGACCTGCTCTTTTTGCCAGACCATTCACACTTAGTTTTCATCACTCAACCAAAAGAATTGCGATGGATCGATGAGATGGTTGAGCTTACATTTTGTATTGATAAACCTAGAGTATCATTAGCTGGGACCCATTAGAAAGGTGTGAATCCTGATTATGTGCTTGACCCTTAGGAATATTTACCCATCTTTTATGAATAGTTTTGGCCATTAATAAAACTTACTGTAAATCACAAGCTCCCTGCACATGCCATATCCTGGTCCTGCAAAGGCCAAGTTTTCAATGGCACGAGAAGTATTAGTCAAATATGAGACTGTAAAAGATCTTCCTTTTTTATTCTCTCTTTTAAAACAAAACCTGTGGGGACCCTCCTTTGTTTGAGCTTAGTCCCTATCAGTGTCTCGCTTTTGTTTGTTGATGAAGAAGAGATGTCGGCCACCCCATCTGCCCTCCTCCATTCTTTATATTATTATTTCTTCCTTTCATCTTCGTTCATATGTTGTTGCTTTGACTGAAGATTTCAAAATCCAAGTATCTTAGCAACCAAAGCTACTATTTGTTTACTTTGTTTCTTAATTATTTAGGGTTTAGCATAGCCTTCTATCAAGTAAACAATTCATCGTGAATCGAGGACATGGAGGGTTGTCTTCCAAGACTCATCTCTACTCTTTGTTTTCTTCTGTTATTTTAAGCTAGCTTAGAATAATAATATGGTAATAGTCGACCATATAATAATGAAGCCACACGTGCTCCTCTGACGAGGGTGCTCGGCGGAGCGTGCGCTCGGAGGAATCACGCCATTACCTCCCTGACGAAGAGGTGTCTTTAGCGAGAATGGAGGATGAGAGTTTTTTGTGCCATGGAGTGTCTGAGAAGGCAATTTGATTAGAAAATTGTTAAGCTTGACGTGGTTTTGTGTCCTTGGAAGTAGTAATTAAACTTGACGCGTTGGACCACATGCAGGTGCAAGGAGTGTTAACAAGAATTTCTCTTCATCAGTCTGGCTTACAAGAATTTTCTCTTCATGGTTTCATCCACAAAAAAAGGCAAGTTCATAGGCAAAATGATGATATGGGGTTGTCAGTAAAACGCGTCCCTATTGTCTTTCTAACATAACCAATGATAAAGAAAGAAAAAGGGTGAAGAAACAATGATGTTTGATGTATTTCTATTAATCTCTGTGCTCTGTGAAACCATATTGAAATCAATCAGAGAGATTCTATTTTCATTCGTTTTTTTTTTGGTTCTTTTTATACTTTGTTCTTCTAAAATTTGAATATGTTTAGGAAACCAAATTGAACATGGCTAATGATGAACTTCAATCGTTGATATCTAATGGCATTTCATGGATACAAATTGAATATGTCAACATTTACCTTTCTTTCTTTCTTTCTTTCTTTCTTTTTTTATCTATTTATTTATTTATTTTGAAACCCTCAGGCAAATTCATTTCATTCAAATTGAATACTACATCTCATCCAAAGTTAATGACCCAGAAAATTGGATACATCAGACCAGGTGATTGGTTGATCTTGCCTTCTAACTGATTTAGTAACATTTCAATAGGAAAAACTTATGACCAATCAACCTGTGTCATAAAAGTTGTTACCAATCAGGTATTCATCAAAATATAAACATGGTGGACAAGTAATGAAAGATTAAAAACAGATAATTAAAAGGAGTTCTAAAACTTCTATTTTTTTTTTTCTTTTGATATAACCAAAAGGGTCTACACAAGACGGCATAACACGTCCCCAAACATCAGCAAAACAAATAGAAAAAAGAGGGGAAGGAAGAGAAGCTAAACTAAGATTTACGGACTCTGAAGGAGCAGAAAGAGCTTCTATACTTTCATGTAATCCTAACTCCATTACAATGTTTATGTTGTCCAAACATATAACCAAAATAACCCATCTGATCAATAAGACATGTACGAAGTAAAACTTAATTATTTATTTTCATTTTCGTTTGTAAGATTGCCTTTAGTTTCTAAACCTTTTTCGTTTAAAACATTTTCAAATAAACTACCAAATTACACTTGGAAATGACTTATAAAGCGGGCATTACCCAATGTTGGTCCAGCTATCTGGGGTTGGGAGCGGTGGACTGGATATGGTTATAATCTTTAACAATTTCTTGAACAAAGTGTCCACTTCAAATTTTAACCTGCTTTTTCATTCGTCTGTCCATGATTTTACCTTTATGATAATTTCTATGCTATAAATAATATAATATGACTTAAATAATGAAGATAATATAAAACGTTCTTACAAAATTTTTCCACTTTGTTGTCTCAACTACAAATGCTTATACTTAATAATGGTAATTAATTATCTCATTTAGGCTGCATTTGGCATTCCTTATAGGGATTTATCTCTTTTTTGCTATTAAAAACTAAGTGTTCATAGGGGCATTTTAACTGCAAAAAATAAATAAATCCTTTAAGTAAGGAATGCCAAATGCAATATATATATAGAGAGAACAAAAAAGGAGATAATAGGAGGAGCTACACAAGACGGGTAAATCGGCCACAAATATCATATATTCGACAAAGCTTTATGCACCAGCTAATTTGCATCTTGTTTTGCTTCCCCTAAACAAATGCTAGTACTCCACACCGAGATCCAAAGTCTTGACTAACCTCGAACGTTCCTCCACGGTGGTCTTTAATCTTCACAGGGTCTAACATTAATTCCTGAGACACGAGATCATCAGCAAAGGGTCACCTTCAATGCAAACTAGATGATCCTTGAAACTGAGAGCAATACTATGGGCTTCCCAAGCTTCAAGATTAATAGAGTTAACCCCAATAAAGTAGGCTTTTACATCTACTAATTCCCTAAAATAATTTCTATAGCAATGCAAGCAATTGAGCAAGCCCCATCCTCATTCCAGGAAGCATCAAAATTTATTTTGAATCCCCCACTTTTGGGCATTTCCACCTAATATCTCTCCAACATTTAGGCATAGAAGGAATCAATTGAGGACTAACAACCTAATTAATCACATAAAAAAAAATTTAAAACACGTTTGACCAAAATAGGTGGAGAGGGACAATTTTTGTTGAAAATTTTATTATTTCCACTTTTCCAAATCATCAAAAGAATAATGCAACATTTTTCAAGTAAATTTGGTTTACCATTTTAATAAAACATTTCCACCATTGTAAAATATAAGCAACATACTCTTTATTTCAAAAAATTGTAGGGTTGGTGATTGACCATAATTCTTCCCTCCAAACCATTCTATCATGATTAATAATTTCACTCACTTTAAAATGATGCTCAACAAAAGAAGGGTCACAATTAATTATTTCAGAAATAGATGAGGCATCCACCCATTTGTCCTTCCAGAAATTTATAGATTTTCCATCTCCAACAATCCATCCAATACCACAATTTATCAAAGGTCTAGCATTGTAAATCCCTTTCCAAGCCCAAGAAATGCCTTTCGTAGGTTTTGCACTCCAAAAAATTATCCTTCTTTAAGTATTTATTTGATACAACTTGAACCCACAAATTATTTTTATCATTTAAAAATTTTCACCCAAGTTTAGCAAGATTTTCATCATTCACCCAATACAATTTTTTTAATCATAAACCACCCCATCTTTTAGGCATACAAACTTTACTCAAACTCATAAAATGTATGGGTTTCTTATTATTATTACTTGACCATAGGAAATTTCTCTGAGGCCCTATTTGCATTTCAGCAAGTTACTTATCCGGGTAAATAAACTTATCCAGCTAATTGTTCTCCAGGAAAGATTTACTCGGGTAAGTGCATTTACCCATGTTCTTTTATTTTCCATGTAAATAAGGCAATGACCATTTTATACACAAAAACCCATTATTACAAGGGGCATTTTTGTCCCTTTCAAGTGTTGGCAACTTTCCCTCAAGGTGGGAAAGTTATTAGTTATTTACCCACCTAGGAGATGGGTATCACTTACCCGGGTAAGTGATACCCAAGAAAATAAACTTTCTCTGGTCCCCACATAAATCTGAAAAAAGAACATGAAATTTTTGGTCAATGGAAATTAAAATCCCATTGACCAACTTTCCCTCCTTTCAAAATCCAGAAAAGGAACGCCCCCTGAGATTTATTTATGTCCTCAATAATATTGTTTGGGATTTTGAAGGATCTCATAATAAATTGGGGCATCATACTAGAAGTTTAGTTAATCAAGGTGGCTATTCTAGAAATAGAAAGAGAGTTTTATTTTTCCAACCCTTAGCTTACTATTAATTTTTTTTCCTTTAGGTCCTTAAATATTATCTTGGAAACACAACCATTAATGATAGGGACACCCAAATATGAGTGATCTCTGACCTGAAGATTTGGACTTTGACCTGAAGATTTGGAGAAATTGTGGAGAATTTTCAGGAAAGCTGGAATAGATGATTTTGCAAAGATTAAACAATCATCAACAAATTGAAGAATGGGAATATAGAGCCCACCCCTTAAAGCAGAACACACAATAGGGATCTCGGGATTATTTTCCTTAACTTCAAAGTTTTTAGCATGAACCTCAGTATATTACACAAAATATATAGGAGGAGAGAAGGTTACCTTGCCTAATTCCCCTAGTAGGACTGAAACTACTCAAAGGGGGGGGGGGGGGGGGCATCTATTAAGATTTTATGTGATACCGATCTATTACAAGCCATCACCTAATCAATCCATTTTTTCTGAAAACCAAATTTTATGAGGACATTTTCAATGAAATCCCACTTAAGCCAATCATAGGCCTTTTCAATGTCTACTTTGCAAGTTATAATATCCGAGTTACCCTTTCTTTTTCATTGAATGCATCATTTCATGTGCAATAAGAATATTATCATTTATTTCTCTATTAGTGATGAAAGCACTCTAGAAAGGAGAGATAATGGAGCCCAAGAAGGGTTTAATCCTATTAACAAGATTTTTTTTCAATAATTTTGTAAATAAAATTGCACAAACTTATAGGCCTATAGTTTTTAACCGATTCAGGGTTTTTTGATTTAGGGATCAAGGTAATAAAGGTTTCATTGAAAATCTTATTAATTTTACCTGAATGAGAAAGGCTTTCATTGCCTTACAAACAATACCTCCAATAATTGCCCAGGATATTTTGAAAAACAAAACATTTAGGCCATCTAGGCCAAGGGCTTTTAAATCTTTAATGGACTTATGTGCATTCGAGATTTCCTCATTTGTAACATCCTTGAAAATAGCTTTATTTTGGCACTGCATTGATATTACAAATACATTTATCAATATCTCTAGTCCCCTCATTCTTGAATCTCTCCTCAAAATTTTCAACAAAAAAGTTTTTTTTTTTTTTCATTTTGGTCATAAATCCAATCACCATTATCATTTTTTACTTTATATATTTTATTCGTATTTCTCCTAATATTGGTCATTGTATGAAAGAATTTATTATTATTATCACCAAATTTAATCCAATCAATTCTAACTTTTTGAGCCCAAAATATTTATTCTCTCTTGAGAATTTTATCAAATTAAATTTGAAGAGCACCTTCAAGATTGGTAAGAGCTATGCTATTTGGATTAACCACCAAATTTCTTTGAACCTCCCCTAACTGATTTATAATATCTTATTTTTTTCTTAAAAATTGTTTCCAAAATGCTCTTTATTCCATTTCCTCAGGTTTTGGATTAACAAATTTCTTTTTTGAATCAATTACATTGCCCTAGAACCTTTACAATTAAAGTTCTGCGAGTTAGTCACCACATTAGAAATAGTTGGGTCATCACACCACATAGCTTCAAATCTAAAAGGTCAGTGGCCCATAAATTGGATCTGGTCAGTAGAAAGGAATATAGGAGAGTGGTGAGAAGCAAGGAAGGGAAGATTGACCAACAAAGCATCCTAAAACACTCCCCTCCATTTATCATTTGTAAACACCCAATCCAGACTTTCCCATGTAGAGCTACTTTTCCAAGTAAAATGGTTAACCATCATGTGAATTCAAACAATAGCCATTTAAAAGTTCATTAAGTCTCTAATATATCGAGTTCAAATCAGCCCCCCGCAAGATTGCACCCCCCAACATCCCACAGCACATTCCCATCATGTATTGGGAGCATCTCCCGATGATGACATCATCGTTTATGGTATTACCATCGGGAGATGTTAGATGTTCCCAATACACAGTAGTGATGTGTTGTGGGATGTTGTGGGGGGCTGCTTTGATCTCTGATGTATCTATGCTGAATAGGACTTTCCCCCATCTTATTTTTATTTGAGTGCATTTCCTTAAAAACCCCCATCACACACCACACTCCATTAGTGTTGGGAGCTATATCCTTAATCCAATCCCAAACCATCTTTTGTTCAAGTTTCTTAGGGGGCATGCACAAAAGTACAGAACCAATGGTAAAAGCATGAACTAGTCTATCATTAGACAAAATCACATTCACATTACATATACTGTCCCACAAAATCCAAGGATCTCCAGCAAACCAATAGACTCAACAATAAAATATTCATAAAAATACATGTATAAAAAATAATACAAAATACAAGATTTTACACACTATACATGTTTGTATTTGTACTCCTTCCAAACTGAGCCATAGCTCCAATAGAGTTCACACGAGTTTCCATCAAAAAACACAAACCAGGTTTATGAGAATGAACTATTTCCATAATCGAACAACGAAATAGATGCCTACCAACCCTCTAACAAGAGTTCAAATCAGCCCCCCACAATGTCCCACAGCACATCCCTGCTGTTTATTGTGAACATCTCTCGATGATGACATCATCATCTCTGGTATCATCATTGAGAGATGTTCCCAATACACGGCGGAGATGTGTTGCGAGACGTTGTGGGGGGCTGATTTGATCTCCTCTAACAATATTCCAATTGAGCATCTTTATCTTGATTTTTATTAAAATTATCAGGACTGATGTTGTCCTCATCCACTTTCACATCAGCATTTTGTTCATCCATGAAATCATCAATCTTAAGATTCTCATCTTCATCTTCATGTCCATTCTGACCATCCCAATCTTCTTCAAATTCATCATCCCCTTCTACTTTCTCATCGTTATAATTTTCATCGTTTCCTTCACAATTAATCTCACTGTTACAAGGATTACAGTTTTGAATATTATTCTACTTGGTAATCACTATAGAGTCTGAGTTTGCAAAGGATCAAGACCCTTATTTTGGGGTTTTTCTAGGTCTAGGTTCTCGGCCAACTGACGCTTCGTACCAAGGCGTACAATGAAGCCGAGTACAATGAAGAACTTAGAACAAATCTACATCTACTGGAGGAAGTCCAAGAATAGGCGCAAATCAGAGTAGTAGCCTATCAATAGAGAGTGGCTCTTTACTACAACTCAAGGGTAAAAGAAAGACACTATAGGAAAGGAGACCTCGTCCTTAGGAAAGTCATGGTGCCCAAGCTCGGTGTAGGCAAGCTTAACCCCAACTGGGAAGGTCCCTAAAAAGTTAAGCAAGTCATTAGCCCTAGCACATTTTGGCTCGAACACTTAAATGGATGATTAGTCCCTCAGATATGGAACTTGGAGAATCTCCGAATGTATTACTAGTGAATGTAATCCCTATTGGCTGAACAGTGAATGCTAGTGCAAAGTTCCTCCCCCTTCGACTTAGTGTTTTAGTGTATAAGTTCCTATTTTTTATAAGTGGTCAGGAACCCTCGGCCACATGACTGGTCGACACGTACAACCTCCTCAAAGCCCCACGCTCAGACTAGCCTGTGGTTGGGACACATGGTTCTTCATGAATTGAACGTTCGCCTTGCCTTCGCGCTAAGGAAAGGAGTAATAGGGGCCTCGGCTGCAAGCGTTGGCTAATAACCTCGGCCTATAATGAACAAACACACTACCAATAGTCTAAGTACATCGCCGAGCAGGAAAAGATAAGCCAAGTTGACCAAGGTATAATACCCTTTGCCCCCATCCTCGGTGGCAACGGGCCACCTAGAATTCAAGCACTTAGCATGACAAAGGTCAGGTGGAACACAACCTTGAGCACCACGATGACTCACTCCAACCTCACCCAACCAATTTCTAAGGGGACAAGGAGCAGGCCAGGAGAGCCGAGGCAACTCCCTTCCCTCCCCGCTAAGGGAAAGGGTCCTGGCCACCTCGGCAACATAGCTGGGCCTCGGCCAACACCCTTTCATTTCCTAGGCGAGCGACGAAGTAATAGGCCACCCAGACATCAACTTTTTGCTACTTATGACCTCTCAGAAGGGAGCATAGGCCTCCGAGCAAAAAAAAAAAAAAAAAAAAACAAGAAGAAGAAAAAGAAAGCAAGCACAAGAAGCAACAAAGGCATAAGATATGCAAAAAGAATTTTCCATGTTTCATTATACGCATTCAGCCCTTACAAAAGAAGGCCTTTGCTGGGGAGACCAGGCCTTTTACAAAAAGAAGTAAGAAAGATAGACAAAATAGCAGAAAGGTATGTGGCCTACGCATTGCCATTGGCAAGTGGGACGACCGAGTCCTCAGCAACAATAGGAATGATGGGGACCTTAGGAGGAAGAGTCTCGACAGCCAAGGGGACCTTTAGCTCGTTCATCGGGAAGTTCGGAGCCAACCGCAACACCTCAAGCTTTGTGTCCTCGATCCCCTCTAAGTAGGAGTCGACCCCATAACTGGCAAAGGCTCGTTGATACTCCTCTGACGTCTTCTAGACGAGGACAACGTTCTTAGCATCCTCTCGGGCCTCCGCCATGACCTCGTCAAGACAGATGCACTCGAGCTCGAACTTCTTCAACTGCTCCTGAAGCTCAGTGACCCAAGCCTTCTTTGTCTTTAAGTCGTCCTCCAGTATCTTCTGTAGTTGTTTTTCATCCTCCATAGCTCAAAGGGTGTTGTCCCGGCTGTTCTCAGCCGAAGCAACCCACACCCCGAGCTGCTCATTCTTCTCCTCGGCCCTCTTCAGACGATCGAGGAGGAGCCCAACTTGATCACCCAAGCCGACGTAGTGCCGGCAGACCTGCAACGAAAGCATCTCCTTCAGCAAAATTAACTAAAGAAGCGAAAAAGACAACCAACAAAGCGATGGAAAGGAAAACATACCTCGACCAAAAAGTCCAAACCCAGGTCCCGAACGGCGAGGGGGTTTGCATTCATCATGGCGAGACGATTTCCCTGAGGAATCATCCCCTTGATCAAAGATCTACCGACCCCCTCGACATCAATAGAATCCCCGTCTTGGATGTTCCACCGAGGGTAGAACACTCGTCGTGCGACGAGCTCACCCTCTTCCAGAGTCTCCGTTGAAGAAGAAGGTCTGGTCATGGGCCCCTTTGTTGAAGGTTCCCTCAGGGTGGTAGCGGCCTCCCTCTCTTGGTCACCGCCTTTGGCCGGGCGGTTTTTGTGTGCCAACCTCTTCCCCGGAGGGGGATGAGGTACATCAGCTGGCCTCTTTTGGTCAATCACCCTCTGTCGGCTTCTTGCCTCGGTCATCCCCTCTGCCAACAACAGCTTGAGGCCAAGGTATCCTCTCGGCGGGAGTAGGAGCAGACCTCCTCGGCATCTGCCTCCCGAACGTGCCCTCGCCTGGGGCACTCTTCTTCACTTGGGCCCTCTCTAGCAAGAACCTCTTCGTGTTAACTGGCATCTTTGCAAGAAGGCAAAGTAAGAGTTAGTACCTCCAAGTAAAACAAAAATCGATGTGTTAAAAGCCGACAGCATGACTTCTCTTGGTCACTGCCTTTGGCTGGGCGGTTTTTGTGTGCCAACCTCTTCCCCGGAGGGGGATGAGGTACATCAGCTGGCCTCTTTTGGCCAATCACCCTCTGCCGGCTTCTTGCCTCGGTCATCCCCTTTGCCAATAGCAGCTTGAGGCCAAGGTATCCTCTCGGCGGGAGTAGGAGCAGACCTCCTCGGCGTCTGCCTCCCGAACGTGCCCTCGCCTGGGGCACTCTTCTTCACTTGGGCCCTCTCTAGCAAGAACCTCTTCGTGTTAACTGGCATCTCTGCAAGAAGGCAAAGTAAGAGTTAGTACCTCCAAGTAAAACAAAAATCGATGTGTTAAAAGTCAACAGCATGACTTCTCCTACCGAGGCGGGCTGGGCTAAGCCCGACAAAAGCTAAGGAAAAACTCCTCTGTCACTAGGGGCTTGGCCCAGATCATCCCCAACACCAGAATGTGGGTCACCATTGTGGCTTCACCATCCCGAAGAAGAGGTGTGGCCTTCTTGGCAGCTAGGTCCATCTCCCCCAGCCCGTCCTAAACGACTAACCCTTAGGGTAGGAGATGAAGAAGAACTTGCTCTTCTAGTTGTGCATCAACAAGGGGTTGTCTACAGATCGGCCTCTTCGGGGCTGGAAGTAGTATATACCACCCTCAATAGGGTGTGGCCTTGGCACGAACAAGGCATAGAAACGTTTTTGAGCCAGCTTCATGTCTCAAAGCCAAGCTACCACCAGCTAGTCAAGGATGGTCCTAAGGGCATTTGGGGCTAATTGGCTGATCATAATGCCGTACCACTTTAGCAGCTCAGCGATTAGAGGATGGAGGGGAAATCTGAGGCCAAAGTCCAAAAAATGTTGGTAAACGCAAATCTCCCCCTCCTCCAGCTTCCACGGCGAATCCCTAGTGTCGGGAACTCTAAGCCTATAGGACTGGAGGATGTGGTATCTCCTAGTCAGGAACTTCACTTGGTCAAAGTCAAGGACGTTGTCATGCTCTGAACGCAATAGACACCCTATCGACACCCCTCGGGCATTGTATTCAACCACCGTCCTCAGACTAGGCTTAGGGACCTCCTCCTCCTCTACCACTTCTAGGGATCCCTCGGCCTCCCTTGGCATCGCCGACATGGCACTCTCACAGGGAGAGTCATCACCCCTTTGGCTGCACTCTCACGTGGCTTGGACCTTGACCACCAAAGAATCTCGGCTAGGGCTGGCAGGTGACGGGGTATGGTAGGAGCTCACCCTCGAGGAGTTTGGGAACTCATAGCATTTAGGGTCAGAATTGGAATAAGACATGGCGGTGAGGTGTTTACCTAAATGAAGACGAAGGCTGGAAAGTTCTAAGAAGGGCAAGTAAGCCAAGGGCTCTAGGAAGCAAAGGTAACTCGAAGGCAAGGACACTTGGATGCAAATGGTAGGACGTGACTAAGGCCCCTATTTTAAGGAAAACGGATAGCCCAGATTGCCCCCAATCAAATAGCTGCACAACGTTTGCCTTTACGACCCTATTCACCGACTGACATGCATCACTCGCCTCAGGAAGATGAAATGACGCCGAGCGAGCTAACCGGTCCTCTCGCCACACTCACTGGTTTGACTCACGACGCTGAACTAGAAAGCACGTGCAACCTAACTCGCCTGACTCCCGTTCCACCCACGAACATAGTGCTACGACCCATCATTGGCACGTCCATGGTCAACTAGTTCAAAAACCTGTGTCGTGCACAGTCCGCATCCGTTGTCAAAACCTGTCTCCTTCACGGCTCGTAGACTGGCAGTGGTGATTTTTATCCTACAAACAACTAAGTCACAAGTGCGGGCCTCCTAGTGCCATGATCTCAGCACCCTTAGCTGAGGCCGAGACCTCCATGGACTTGTCTCTACACTAGCAAGAAAATCGGGTAGGGGGCAGAATTCCCTCTCGTCCATCTCTAGCACGGACACCAAAACCGAGGCTGAGGACTCCTAGCAGCAAGAGCCTCCATGGCATCCCTTAGGGAAGGAAACAAAGATCAAGTCGACGCCATCGCAGGCCACATCATGCTCATCCCGGACCAGCTGAGGCCGAAACCCTTAGAAGGCCCAACAACGCTTCCTAGTACAACCGACACACTCTCTTTGGCCGAAGCTTATGTCCTTAGCTTAGACCTCCACCACGGCCTCGAGAGTGGGGGAAAATGATGTAGACGCATGTCGCCTTCCCAATAATGGGCCTACATGTGTTAGGAGGTTGTGTTCAGAGTGGACTCAATTAGGGCGTGTATAGAACAAAGTTTGGCAGGCTTTCTAGAACTAGTAGCACAGAGTTACTTGGCGACCTCAGATGACTGCACTCCTCGCATACGGACCGCATCCGGACCGTCCGAGCCCACCTATCACCAGGCGGCCTCAAGTATAAATAGGGGGCAACCCCCTCAAGGTAAACATCTACATTTACTAGACTGGAACTTAGACTCAAGAACAAGCACTTGAGAACCCTTAGCTTCCTCTGTGGCTTCGTCTAAGTGTTCACACCTCAGGCCTTGTTCACCTTGCACCTCTCCTAGTACTAAATTAACCATCGGAGTCTCCGCCTTTGGTATCAACCCAGGGCCTCTAGCATTCTCCTTCCTTTACTCCGTGCAAGACCGGCCTACCAGTCCTCGAACCACTCAACAAGACCTTAGCTTGGGAGTAAATTTACAGTGTTGCCGTCAGCCCATTTTGATCGGCAACCATCAAGCATCAGCTCCATACACTCTTTTCCTTTCATCCATACGAGCTATCAATGAAGTATTCAAATGTGTCTCCTACATCATTTCACTGGTTGGAAAGATAGAGACACCCTAGAAAACATCAAATAGTGGCCTCCAAGTTTTACATGATTCTGCTTATATTTAAAGTGCTTAAAGATTTACATCTCACATCGGAAACCATACAATTCAAATCTAACAAATATAGAGGCTCATATATTCCACATAGAAACCCTTAGTTGTTTAATTATTAATTTAATATTTTCATACATATGTGATGCAACTATTTTCATTCCTAAAATTTCAAATTTTTTTAATGATAGGATATTTCTATTGTTTGATCAGTCTTTAAAATTTAATAAATGTGCACGTGATAATTTAAGATGATGGTGATGATGATAATAACAACAACAATAATAACAATAACAATAATAATAATAATAATAACAATAATAATAATAATAATATAATAATAATAATAATAATAATAACAATAATAATAATAATAATAATAATAATAATAATAATAATAACAATAATAATAATAATAATAATAATAATAATTGCAATGGCTTTATTAGGACCATAATAATGAAGGCAAGGAATCGAAGCATGGTGTAGTGGTACATTTGTTGTGTTTCAACCAAGATATATACCCGGTTTCAAATCTTCCTACTTATATTTGATATCAACACAGAGAGATGTCAATGGGCAAGTTTGCTACAGGTTTTCCTTCACCCTCCAAATATCCCACCACCTAAGGCTTCAATCAAATCAAGCGATGCCAAACTTCAACATATCTTAGCTCGGTTCAAGTAAAATACTCCTATACTCGATTTCAAGTTTGAGTATTATTTCGACTTGAACTCTACTTTCTTCATCATGTTTGGTTTAACTAAACATTCAAAAAGTTCAAGTTGAACTCTATGCTCGGTCTGTTACCTGAACCTCCAAGGTACCCCAAATACCTGATCAGATCCTTTTGATCCCTCTGAAACACCCAAAAAACCTAAAAATCCTGACTTTCACCCCGATCCCTTAGGTCCACCGTTAAACCTACCCAATACCTATTCGATGACTCTGATCGACCCACACTTACACCTCAACCATCAGATCAGACACAACCATCAATTCTCGGACACCCCCAAATACCCACCTATGAAATCTCAACCCAAACTACCTCCATTGGCCCTTTAATCGCACCAAGATTCCATTTCAAGGTTCCAAATTAGCCGAATCAAGCCCTTTCCAAATTTGCTTGATCTGGGCCCAATTGGGCCAATCTGACCCCACTAATCAACCCTGAATCCCCGAAAACCCCACCTTGCCAAATTTTAGCCAAAAGTACCCACATTTACCCTTCCATCTAAAATGATTCCATTTCGACCAATCTCGTTAGTCCATGGACACAAAACCCCCTCTGAAGTCAGACGCATCTCAACCTTCTAGGTTCTGACCCAAAAATCCCCACCATTGAACCAGAAACCCGACTTGACTCCCTTAAACCTGGTTTGACCCATCTTCCCAAAATTACAAAAATACCCTTCCAACCAAATTATCCAAATTACCCCTACCAAAATTACCAAAATACCCTTCCTACCAAAACTACCAAAGTATTCCATTTCCCAAAATTCCCAGAATACCCTTCCTACCAAAATTACCAAAATACCCCATTTCCCAAAATTCCCAAAATACCCTTCTCTCCAAATGCCCAAAAATACCCTTAACCAATTTACAAAAATACCATTCCTATGAAATGCCCAATATACCCTCTAATCAAATTCCCACACCACCTCTGATCAAATTCCAAAAAATACCCTAGACCAAAATTACCCGAACTACCCTTTAAATAATTCCTAAATTACCCCCGAGTCCTTGATTTAAATCCCAAAAATGTCCCTCTAAAATTACAAAAACACCCTTGATCATAATTACCCGAATGATCTCTGTAGCTAATTATCAAAATACCCTTGACCGAATTCCCAATCTCTTCAAGATTACCTAAAATCCCCCCTACCCAAATATGGCCCTAAATACACCTTCTCAAACCCTAAAGTACCGAGAATATCCCATGTATCTTGAAGTTTTTGGCAGAAACCACCCTGCCCTCTCCTTATAAATAGGGAGCATCATTCCCAAGAAGGGGGGTCGAGAGGGAAAAGCTTGAGAAGAAAAGGGGGTCTTTTAGAATAGAAAAGATGGAGCTCTCAGCGTTTGTTTCTGGCAGCTACCAAATTTGAGAGTTGGGAAGAGAGCTCTGAAAGAAGAGGGGTTTGAAGAGAATAGAGGGAAAAAGGTGAGATTAGGAGTAATGGTTGGTCGAGACTCGAGAGCCAAGAGCTTCGAGAGAGAGAGAGAGGCGGAAAGACCGAATAAAAGGAGGGGCGGCACTGTTGATCGTCTCCTCCCTTCGAACCCAAAACCGGAATAGTAGCGGCACCATTAATTGTCTTCTCACGTAAAAAGTAGCAGCAGCGGCAAACCTACCCGAAGCTCTCTCCTCTATCTTTATTCCTTCTTCTCCCACCCTTCTTCTTCTTCTTCATCCCAATTTCTCTGTCTTTGTTATGGATTGCCGCTACGACTCTTAGCAGCGGCGACCTGCCTAACAAACCCTCCTGTCCTCCGTTCTCTATATTAGCCCAGTAGAAATCATGCCAATACCCGTTGCTTGCGGCTGCCTTCTTCCCAGTCTCCGACCAAACCCCGCCCAAGCGATAGTTGCTTCATGCTGAAATTCTGCTTACTTGGCATCAATAGTGACCAAAACATCTCCATCGAAAAGCCATTTTTGACAAAAGTGGAACCTAGAGCTCTATTATAGCACCATCAACCTGACTCACAGACCACAAGAGGTAAAATCCGTTACCTCATCTTCTTTTATCCTTTTATCTACTTTATTTATTTGCTTATTTATTTCTTTTATTGTCGATTTGCTTGTTTCTGTGAGTGTCTTGCTGGTTTGGTTCTAGAATTGGATTGTTCTCCCGTAACCGAGAAGCTTAACTTGCTTCTTCACTGATAGAAAAGGGGTGAGGATCCCTCATCCTTTTGCTTAGGCCCCTGCATCTAAAAGGGACTGGCCTGCAAGAGAAAAAGAAACACTATGCTCCTTTGACTTGCTAGAGATCCTGATTCTTAGATATTTTATAAGCCAAAGAGGGAATTACAATATTCACACGACCAGAGAGAGGGGTGCCTAACCCCTTCCCTCTCTCTTTCTCAATTTACTTGGAATAGCCTTGTCTCGGACCGGCAGTCTATATATGCATATAATTTCTAAGTTGAGCTTATTAGGGGTTATTTAGCTTGGATCCCATTCACTAAAGTCATCATTGAACTCCAAAAGTTTAATACCCAATTAGACTTTGAATCTAATTATCTCTGATAATGTATGGGCATGGTGCGTACCTCAACTAGACCTAACTCAAAAGAAAATAGTTGCTTGAGCATGCAAATTTATAGATCTAATAGTTGCTTAAGTTATAAACGATTTGTTACTTTTTATTATTAATTATTAAAATATTACAATTATTAAATTATTATATTCATTTAAAATACAGTAATTTCTAAAAATTATCATATTTTCAGAAATATTGCTAATTTCTTGGTTAAAACTAATTAAATGTAATTTTTTGGTAATTAAATATAACTTTTTGTTAATTAAATGTAATTTTCTACTATTTATAGCTTAAATTATAATTATTGTTCATTATAGTTTAAAAATAATTACTGTTAATTATATTATTATTAATAATTAACTGCATTATTTTTTCATTATTATTTAGTATTTTTTGCAATAAATTACAATTAATTTATTTTTATTATTTTATTTAAGATTTAGGTTTTTCAGAATTTTTGGATTTTTAATTAATTTTTGGTGTTTTCTCATTATTATTCAGTAATTTTTTCATATGAGTATTTTTCAACAATTTTCAGCATTTATTTTTGTATATTAGTCACTACAAAACTAATTTGTATTTGCTTTTAGTAAAAATAAATTAAATAACTAAATAAATACCGTAGTTAATAAAGAACACAACTAATTTTCAATATTTTTCAATAATTTCTAGCTTGGGTGCTTTTTTTTAATATTTTTTGGTATTTTTATTAATAAAATACTATCAATTGTACTTTTTAATTATTTTTAGTAAATACCTTTATTAATATAAAATATTGTTAATTTTCAATATTTTTTAATTATTTTTAGTATTTTAATTCTGCTTAAGATTTTCAGAATTTTCTGGATTTTTAATTAATTGTTGGTATGTTTTCATTATTATTCAGTAAGTTTTGCAATTAAACACTATTAATAAAGGTCTCAACTCAATTGAGCATTTAATTAAAAAATATCTGCATTTTAAATTTTCATTACTTTTTATCATTTTTAATGAGTTCATTATGCACAATAAATGTCCCAACTCATAAGTTATCTAATAATATTATTAAAAGTTTAAAACTATCTATTAATATTTTTATATTTAAAATTTTTATTTTTATTAGCATTTATTAAGTTTGATTTTTAAGTGGAATTGAAACACATTTTTAATATTTACTAAGTTTTGTTAATATTTATTTTTAATGAAAGTTAGGTGGATTTTTAAATTAATATTTTTTGATTGTTTAACCTCAACCTATTTATATTATATTATTACTATTCTCTCTCTCTCTCTCCCTCTCTCTTGAATGTAATAATAACATGCGCTAAAATAAGAGGCCTTAGAAAACTCAAAGGTCTCTCTCTAATAGTGTACAACTTTATTAATTTAGTCAAGATAAGCAATGATTATTGTTTTATATATTTAAAACAAAAGAAAATAAGAAAAATTACAAGAAATAGAAAAAATAGATAAATAATTTCTCTCAAAGAAGAGACATGTTGACATAGACAGACCAATTTTAATATATATTAGGTTGTCGAGAATGGGTGGGATGAGAAACGAAAATTTCTTTTTGGTTGTTGAGGCCAAATATGTGAAAAAATTCATTTTTCAATGTTTGATTGCTGGGAAAATTGAACAAGATACATTAATTGATTGTATTTGGAGCCTTTGACACACCTACCAATATCCACGTCACTTAATGACCTTTAACTAGCTGACATGGCATATGTCCTGAGATGCACATAAAGATTGCCATATGGCAATTATAATTGGCCAATATTCCATAATTTTTTTCCACAATAATACTCATAGCATTTCATTGTTGATGATGCGGCATGCTTCAAGATATTTGTGATAGATTAAAATGCCACATGTCAAAATTTCCTTGTGGCAATCATGCTTGATAAACATGCAATCGTTTGGCATGCCACTTGTCGAAAAGTGAGTAGAGTATTTTTCATGTTTACGTGGTGGTCATATTAAGCTTAGAATCTTATTTTCATTTTTACCAATAATATAAAATATGCATAGCTACTAAGCTAATTAACCACAAGATAACTAATGATCATCCAACTTCCTTTGTGCATCAACATCTTTCATCAAATTTTGGTTGATGAATGGGAGGCTACCTTAGAAATTGATATATGGTTTCTTTGTATGTGTTATAGGAGCAATGGATATCTCCACTAAACCTATGTACTTGTGCATTACAATTTGCCCATGTGGATTCCAGGCTGATGACCTTTGAAAACAAGAAAACTAACTTCTAGCAGCGGAAATCTAGCAACAAACAACAAAAACCGATGCTTGAGGGTGGTTCATAGCAATAGATTTATTTATCTGTTGCAATTTGTCCAACCTTTTAATTTAGGATATGGCCACAGATACAAACCGTAGCCACGGCATCACAAACCGGAGCTAATACTGTGGCAATATATTATCTACAGACCCAAACCATGGCATAGAAGCTATGGTCAAAGGGTCAGGGCCATGAACAAAATACTGAATCGTATTGGTAGGGGTGTAAACAGATTGAATTTTAATTAAATTAGGTAATATCCAAGTTCGAATTCAGATATCGGATTAGAAAATCCAATATCTGAATTCGATTGGACATTTGACGGATATTGAAAAGTAATATTTGAATTCGAATTCTAACTTGATTAAATATTTGAATGTTAATTCGACCAGTTAATTATTTTAGGTAATTAATAAATATATAAAATAAATATTTTATTTATATAAAGTATATAAATATATAAGTTATTTATATAATTTATTTATTATATATATAAATTATATAAAGCATTTAAATATTATATACATATATATATATATTATATAATAATTAAATAATCAGTCAAATTCAGATATTTATCGAATCGAATCAAGTCATATCCAAATTCGAATCCGATCAGCTATACAATATGAATAGGATATTCAAATTTGACTAATTAGATATTCAAATTATTCAAATTTGATTCAATTATGTCAAATCTCGAATTTGAAATCGAATTTTTGAATACTATTCACACCCCTACTTATTGGGTCCCTCTTTTATTCAAAATAGAAAAAATCAAATGACATAGGTCTCAAATTTTTCCCATTCCCTTTTTGGTTGTTCCCTCCCTGCTCTTTCTCCCTCTCTCTCTCTCTCTATCGATCTTGGCATACCCCTATTTTGATTTCCCTTGCTCCGTACTCTATCCTTTTCTTATAAAACACTTGTTGCTGCTGGAACTTGCCTAAAATCGTAGTGGGAGACATTTGTTGTTGGTTTTCTAGTTGCTGTTGGTAAGGGTTTTCTAGTGGCATCACCACAGCACCACTGCCGCGAATCCTTTTAGGTAAGAGCTCGATTGAATCTTGCTTCAAATCACTTCAGTTTTCTTTTCTTTTCCTTTTTTTTTTTTTTTTGAGATACAAATTGTGCCAATGGTTCATGTACAATCGTACATATCAGCATGCATTAACTTCCTTTCTAATATCAATCTCAATATTCCAATGGGTGTTGCTTGCAATGTATTTGATAAAATACTCAAAAAAAGTGTGTTGTCTTGGACTGCAATGATTTCGGATAATGTAATGTTGAAAGGGTGTTTGGGTTTGTTGCAGTTCTTTTGAATGGGAAGAAATGGAATGTTGAAAGGAAGCGAGAGGGGATCTCGAGAATTCCAACCATCGAAAGTTTTCTTTTCTACTTGTTTATTAGTATTTGAAAAAAAAAAATTGTATATGGTGTAAACTTTTCGAATCTTCTTCCTAAATCCTACTTGGATTATTGATGATACCAAAAGGAAAATTGTAAATTATGTTCTCTCAGATGGCATCTTGAGTCTAGACCATCTGATTTCTTATTTCACAAAACAAGTCTACAGTTCCAATGATAAAATTATAAGGAAATTTTATTTCTGACAACATGGTTTTCTCACTTAGTCTTCTATACAAGGAGGAGGTGGGACTATGTTCCAACTTCCAAGTAATAAACTGAAATTCTTGATACAACATGATACAACTTCTATAGAAGGTGGATTGACTTTGCATTTCCAGTTGCTGATTAACATTTCACCAAATTCTGTGTAACATGATACAACAACAACAACAAGAGGGTTCCAGGTTCTGGGGTTAATGTGTGCATCTGTGAATGTTGGGTTTTAACTTTAATGGTCATTAATAAATTATGTTTTTTAATCATCCCAATTTAGGGTTGATGGTATGTTTCATTCTTTCATTAGTAAGTAGTAATTGGAATTTTTAATTAATTATATGGCACTTGTTAGAGTCAGATCAAAAGTCAGAAAAAGAGAGAGAGAGAGAGAGAGTGAGAGGAGAATATAGCCGAATGGTGGGTGTGACACCTTTTGTCAATCGACACCCTAAAAGATATATTTATATTAAAAGGTAAAAGGACAAATCTACCCTTAATGTACAAGAGAAAGAGAGTACAAAGAATAGTTATATAACAAAGAAGAGTAAAAGTAAAAAAGTAGCCCTACGGCTAGATTTCATAGTCTCTATACTCCCCCTCAATCTAATGCCTAGGAATAAGAATTAGTTTGTCCATGAGAAATAGATGTCGAGTTCGTGTCATTGCTTTAGTCAACAGGTCTGCTAGTTAGAGCCCGAAGGAGACATGAGGAAGAGATATGGTACCCTCGAGAAGGAGATTGTGGATAAAGTGGCAATTAACTTCTATGTGTTTGGTGCGCTCATGGAAGACGGGGTTAGAAGCAATTTTTATTGCACTGATATTGTCTACATAGAGAGAGACAAACAATGATGGCTCATTAAGTATTTCAAATAAAAGAGCCTGAAGCCATATGATCTCAGTACACACGGAAGACAGCCCTGTATTTAGCTTCAGTGGAAGATTTGGACACAATAGCTTGTTTCTTGCACTTCCATGAGATAAGAGAGTTGCCTAAGAAAACACACCATCCAATAATGGATTGTTAGGTATCAGGGCATCTAGCCCAATCAATATCCGAATAGGCCATAAGGTTAATAAGGGATGAGGAAGAGAAGAATATCCCATGTGACAAGGTGCCTCACACATATCTAATGATTTGATGAACTACAGATACACGAACTGGCTTACTATCTGAACTTCATAAGATATATCTAGCTGAGTCATGGTGAAATATATTAAATTGCCCACTAGTTGATGATAAAGGGTAGGATCTTCAAGAAGAGAACCGTAATGTTTACTGAGTTTTAGGTTTAGTTCTAGTGGGGTGTCCACAATCTTAGAGTCACTAAGATTTGCCAGTTTAACAAGATCAGTCGCATACTTCTATTGATTAACAAAGTAGCCCCGAGAGTTTCTGCTCACTTCAAGTCCTAAGAAATATGTCAAAGGCCCCAAGTCCTTTATTTTAAAGAACTCACTGAGTAACTGATGTAGCCTAGAAATTCCTTCTATGCCATCCCCTATAATGAGTATATCATCAACATAAAGGAGTATTAAGATGAATAACGAATAATTAGAAGAACTATGAGTAAAGCCAGCATCAGTGATGATGGATCTGGACTTCTCAAACCAGGCCCTAGGAGCTTGCTTCAGGCCATTGAGTGACTTCTTTAGACGACAAACAAGTTGCGGGTCTGTACAATATCCTAGAGGGGGCTTCATATAGACTGTCTCTTTCAACTCCCCATGGAGAAAAGCATTCTTGACATCCATTTGATGGATTGTCCACTGTTTGGATGTAGATACAGCCACCAGAAGTTGTAGAGTGGTCATTTTAGCTAAAGAAAAAAAGGTCTCTTCATAGTCTATCCCATATTCCTATTTATAGCCCTATGCAACAAGCCTAGCTTTATATTTGTTTAGGCTTTCATTGGATTTTAGTTTCACAGAATAGACCCATCGAATTCCTATGAGAGATGTCTTAGGTGGAGCTTTGATCAGGTCCCAAGTGTCATTCTTAAGAAGGGCTCGAATCTCAAAATCCATGGCATCTTTCCAATGTGCTTTTGCTATGACCCGCTGGTAAGATATGAAAATGTCTATGGTAGATAAAACAACAGAAAATGAGCTATGGTCTAGTGAATAACTATAACGGTTAAGTGGATGAGAAATTCTAGAGGAATGGCGTAAAGTGGGAGTAGTGGGTTCAGGAGGAAGGTTAGGTACACTTACTGAGGTAGTTGGAGTGACCGAATTAGTAAATGGAGGTAGAGCAGAGGGGGGGGTGGAGATTGAAGAAGGTTATTGCTTCCTAAATTAGGTCTGAAGTTGTTATAGAGGTCACAATGGAATATCTGAGGTATTTGTAGAATCAAAATTGTGCAGCAAGGAAATAGAAGGAGTTGGGAAATTCACAATATGTTCAAAAAAGGAAAAACTTTTAAGAAAAACTACATTATGAGAAATTGTAAGATGATGAACAAAAGGATCATAGCAAAGGAGCCCTTTATGTTTAGAACTATACCCCATAAAGGTACACAAAGTTGCTTGTGTAGTTAACTTTATGCATTCATGAGGTGGAAGGTGGACAAAACAAGTACAACCAAAAACTCTAAGCATGGATAAGTCTAGGGGTTTGTGAAAGAGAGATTGAGAAGGAGAGGAGTTATTCAAAACATATGATGGAAGACGATTTATGAGATACACAGTAGTGCTGACTGGCTCCATCCAAAACCAAGAGGGTACATGGGAATCCTATAGAAGTGTTCTGACTACACTCAAGGTATGTCCATTCTTCCTTTCTACTATCCCGTTTTGTTGTAGGGTGCTCATGCAGGATTTCTGTGGTTGAATTCCATGTTGTTTAGGTAATTTTGGAACTCCCCATCAATATACTCTCCCCTGGAATTCGATGATAGCACACTGATTCGAGCATCAAAGACCCTTAGCTTCGACATGGAACTAAAAATTATACTTCCATAATGCGTAGTTCGTACCATTGAACTTAATAGGAACAACCTCCATCCTTTCTGATGCCATTGGAAGACAAAAGGCAACAACACACACTTCCAGAAACCAAAAAAAAAAAAAAAAATTGAATCAGAGAAAGAAAAGGAGAATACCTTTTTGTTTATGTCCAAAAAAGGCAACTGTATAGTTCTGCCGAACTGAAGTGTGGATCAAAACCCCTTAAAGACAAAACTGATCCAAACCAAACCAAAGGGATTCAGTAGATTTGTTCTAGGCGACACCAGATCTAAAATTTTAGGCTAATCTAAGGTCTCTACGGGGAGATCTGAGAAGAAAGGTGAATCCGATGGCGTAACAGTCCAGGAAACAGATCTATAAAGTTCATATTTGTAGCCAATCCAGGAAGAGTATTAAAAGACACTGAAGAACTTCCAAATACTGTTAGGGAGTTCTTGAATCAGTAGTAGTCGGGATGTTAAGTGAAGTTCAGGTCGTGATCTGCTTTGATACCATGTTAGAGTCGGATCGAAAAGTTAGAAAGAGAGAGAGAGAGAGAGAAAAGAAGAGAACACAGCTGAATGGTGGGTGTGACACCTTGTGTCAGTCGACACCCTAAAAGATATATTTATATTAAAAGGTAAAAGGACAAACTTGCCCTTTAATGTACAAGAGAAAGAGAATACAAAGAATAGTTATACAATAACGAAGAGTAAAAGTACAAAAATAACCCTACATCTAGATTTCATAGTCTTTACATGACAATATAGTGATATCATACATTCATTTCTTTTTTACAAGAACATAGATTTCAAGTTACTTTCTATACATATACTTCCTATATAATCTAAGATTCCCTTGCCTTTGACTTCTACTTATGATCTTGAACTAAACTCTTTTTTTCTTATTATGGTTGCCCTTCTAGGTTGGAAGCTAGGAGGTTGTGTTAAGGGGTGACAAAGGGGTTGTTACTTAATGTTTTTCATTATAGTGGACCAAGAGGTGGATCTAATTAAAAGAATAATGAAGTAGAAATATCTTGTTGCTTTATTGTAGTATGAGGTTATGAACCTTGAGAGATTGTAGATTGTTGTTTTGTTGATAGTTGGTCTTAAGGACATGAAGCTAAGTTGTAGCAAATATCACCCATGTGTTAGACAGTGTATGCCCTTAGCTCCAATCAGATTGATGCACATAAATATTTATCAATAAATGAATAAAGTACATTATTATTCCATGTTCTTATTGGTGTTTTTTTTTTTGTGAATTACTCCTTAAACTAGACATTTATGAGACTCGTGTTAGTTTAAATATTCTCAGCCATTGGATAAAGTTAGAGAATTTTCTTGACAAGACTAACACTAATATGCTACCAAACTGGTGGAGTAGTTAGTCTTAACTGCTAGGGTTAGACCTTAAGCACAACCAATGGGTGTTTAGAAGAAACATTAAAACTAAACCAATTTCTATTTATGCCCTAGACCTTGGAGATAAGTGGGCAAAACTGAAAAGTTGCACTTAACCATAGACTTGATTATGATACTGCACTAGGTTTTGGACTAATCTGTCTTTGATATGCCAATTAGTGAGATCCATCAAGGGTCAAATATATGGGTATGTTGGGGTAGTTAAGGAAATTACCCAAGTGGATGATCGTAGTGATAGGATCGGATCCTTTATCAGACAATGTGAATATCATGGCTTACACTTTCTTTGATGGAAACTTAAACTACTAACAATGGATTTCAATTGTATTTGAAGTCTGATTTACAAAATGTATTTATATGCTATATTACTATTTTATAAAAAAAATGTTTACAAAAGGTTTTAATCTCGGGATCCATCTGAGTAGAGAGTGTGACATTGCATTTTCCAGTCGGAGAAGAGGTCCTCCCTTGGGTTTTCATAGGATGGTTGAATCCAATGATCATTTATGTAAATGTTGGGCCCAAATTGAGCCTAAGTTGATTGGGTCAGGGGTTTACTGTCCCAAAGTTTTGAATTTGTCCTAACCTTTACTAAAGGTGGGGCTGAAGCCTTATGGATTTATGTGAAACGTATGTGAGTTCCATGACATACAATATTTAGGCCTAAAATGTCGATGCGACACCTTTGGACGTGAAACATTAAAGAAAATGAGCCTAAGGTCCACTATTAATATGATTAGTTAAGTGATTACCTCATGTGATTTGCGTTGAAAATGGGCATGGATCTGGATATGGAGCACCTATTCTCTTAAGAAGAGAGTTCTTATCAATTAAAGATAAAGTCCTAATCCAAATTTGATTTGGATTAGCTCCTAATTCAGTTAGGAGACTGCTTTGTATAAGGGACTAAGAAGGGAGGGGTGAATTCATCAATCCTCTCCATTTCTCATTTTGCATCTCAGAAACCCTTATTCGACCCAATTGTGATAGAAGTTTATTTTCATCATTCATCTATTGTGTTTTTGCAAGAAAGACATCAGAGCATATCAGGTTCACATACCCACTTTGATCCAAGCAAGTTGAGACTGGTTTTTGTTGTAGTAGTGTTATAAAGTCGACTTCAAGTACACACAACGCCATCTCTAGTTAGATGTCAATTTTGAGACTAATATTGGGCATGAACTACCTGTTAGATAGTATATGCTCTTAGCTTTAATCAAATTAATGTACAGATACATTTATTATAAATGAATAAAAGTACATTATTGTTTCATATTGATATTGGAATGTTTCTGTGTAATTACCCCTTAAAATGGACACTTATGAGACTTGTGTTAGTTTATAATGTTCTCAACTACTAGAAAAGCTTGGAGATTTTATCCTACCAAGGCTGACACTAGTGTGCTGCCAAAGAAGTTGGGGCAGCTTGTCTCAACTGCTAGGGTTAGACTCGGAGTACATGCAGTGTGTGTTTGGATGAAACATTAAAGCTAGACCATTTTCTAATTATATCCTGGACCTTGGATATTGATGAGAAAAATTAGAAAATTACATATAATACATATACTTGATTATGGTACTGCACTAGGTGTTAGATTGGGCTTCTTTGATATGCTAATCAGTGATATCCATCAAGGGTCAAAACTTGGGTATCACTACAAGAAAATCCGCTTTTAGTAATGAATGAAAACCGTCACTATAGATCAGAAATCTGTCACTAAAAGGCTATAGTGACGAACAATCAACGAAATTACGCCTGCCACTATAGGCGGTGCCATTATAACATATAGTGATGAATTTAAAATCTGTCACTAATTTAGTGACAAACATTTTGATGCCTTAATGGGCATCACTAATTTAGTGATGGTTTTGTACATCACTATTATGTTTTACTTTAGTGACAAACATTTTCTGTTCATCACAAAAAATTATATATAGTGACAAATATGTTCATCACTATTATATTCTGCTTTTTTTATGACTATTTTGTGTTTGTCACTAAAATTTATGAAAAACTTTAGCTGTTAGAGATCAACAATCTCTACTGTTGAGAGAATTTTTGGGAATGCCGTGTTATTCTAAGAATGGGCAAATTAGTGATTACATGTTAATTTATTTTTATTAAATACCAAAGCATGGGCATGAATAGGTGAACTGCCTAGAACGTGCCCAGTGATAACTTTGTATTTTGATGCCTTAACGGGCATCAATTTAGGGTTACTTAGGCCTTAGAATAGTCAAAATGTGCCCTTTTCCCAGTTAAATTCAACATTGTGACCTCTGAGGGTCCCTATGAAAATCTTGGGGAAAACTGGAAAAGTTTCAGTGCTGAAATGCAATTTTTGAGAAGATGGTGTGAATTCCAACTGAGAGAGGGGGTGTTTCTATGAAAAAATGAGCATAGAAGGGCGCCTCCTATCTGCCAAACCAAGATAGGAACCCCTCCCACTAAATTAGCAGAACTCTATCTCCTCATTGAAACCCTTGGCACCTCCCCCTCATCTTTTTCTCCCTTGGCCGCCCTAGGCTATCAAATCTCCACCCTTCACTCTCTCCTAACCTCTAATCTCAACCATCCAAGCCTTAGCAACCTCTTGTACACTTAGATCTCTCCCTAAACATCATCCTAGCCTTACACATCACATCTTAAACCTCAACCAATCACCTTTGGGCACCACATCACATAGACCAATCACCTTTCTCCAGTTGTAGGTGCCCAAATCTGCACCCACCATTCTAGGCACCCAAATTTCAGCCCTACATAATATTGGGCACCCTCTCCTCCTCTTTTCAACCTTAGGATCTCATTAGAAAAATCCTAACCCTCCATTTTCAAACCCAAGGGCGCCCATATTTGTGCGTAAACCCAAGAGCTGCCCATCTCTTCCTCTCTAATCCCAATTATGTCCACCATTCTTTATAAAAAGGACCCAAGGGGCCCTTGAGAAGGGGTTGGTCAATTCACCCAATTTACAAGGCTAAGGTTTCTTGAGGAGTTCAAGAGTTGTAGAAAGGAAGGACGCACAAATCTTGTCAGGAGGGGTTCCTACAAGTAGTCTAGCCAATCTACAACTACCGCCACTGGATTTGATCAAACATCCATTTCGTTTTCTTTATTTTCTTTTATGTTATTTTTATTCTGGCAATCATCTAGATTTAATTTTGGTTGGATTATACCCCCAGGTGAGACGGAAGGCTATTCTTGAGAAGTTTAAGGGTAAAGGAAGAGGAGAACGCCCAAGCAAGAGGAGGGGTTCCTGCTTGTAGTTCGCCTAGCCACTACTGCCACCTCTGGATCCGGTTCCCAACTAGTTTCCCATAGTTTTAGATTTACTTTTTACACGTGTTTTTATTTTCCGTTCTTTAATTTCCTGTTTTTATTTTATTTCTACAATTTCTTTTTATCAAATTTAATTTTTGTCTTCCTTTCTGTAGATCTAAAATTTTGTCAGGTAAGATGGAAGGCCTAGCTCGAGGAGTTCGAGGGTCAAAGGATAGATCCAGAGCTTGTTACCTTTGACCAAGTTGCAGATTTTTTATTTTGTTTTTTTATTTCTGTTATTTATTTATTTTTCTACAATTTTTACTTTTAGCATTGTTAGAATTTTATTTTAATGGATTCTTGTTTAGTTAATTAAATTTTGTGTTTCTATAATCTCAAGTCTTGTTATTTTTTCCTGATTGAAGTACGTAACAATTTTTCCCTCGCTTCCCTGTGGATACGACCCCTTTCTCACCACTAACTGCATTTTGTAGTTATTTTGAGAATCAAAAATTTTATAAATATTGAAACTGGTGTTCTGAAGTGGTTAGCGATACGATTCTGGCACACCAAGTTTTTTACGCTGTTGCTGGAGAAGCAACGGAGAAAAAAATTTTATTTGCTTTGTTCGGATCTATTTCATTATTTTTTTTTTATTTTTGTTTGATTACTTGATTTGTAATCTCATTTTAATTCATGTTTCTCTTTGATTTTGCAGGACATAATAGCAAAAGAAGGGGTATCGGAGTGTCGCTAGACTGTTGAAGAAAATAGAAGACAAGAGAAATTGGGATTGCGATTCCGGTGTAGTCGTCCAATTTAATCTTGTTTTTTTTTTGTTTTTATTTTTGAAATCTTTTTGGTAAAGTAGTGTTTTTGAATTCTTAGTTTATTATTTTTATTTCTTGATAGATCCGATTTATTTTTTTCAAGATTATTTTTTTTCTTTCTTTTGTTCCGTCCTTGGATCTAATTAGTTATTTAATTGAGTAATTAATTGTTAATTAGGGAATTATTCAAAATTTCGAATTTGAGTTTAAATTTCAAAATTTGAATTTTAATTTGAATCTGAATTTGAATTTAAATTTAAATTTTTCAAATTTCAAAAATAAATTGTTTTTAATTGTTTGCATTTGCATTCCAACATTTAGGGTTAGATATGTTCTAGAGCATGCATCATATAGGATTATTTAATTGCTGAAATCTTCTTGTTAGTTGTTAATGTGTTAGGGTTTTTCATTTTTTAATTGCTCTCTTTGCTGAATTAATTTGTTTTATTATTTTATTGTTGAATTGCATATTAGAAATAATTGTTCATGCATTGTAATTAGTTGCATTTGTTTTGTTTTTTGTGCTTTTCCGTTAATCCATTTAAGGGCAATCCAATTTAAATAAGATAAGGTGAGGATTTCATCACCCTTCCTTGTTCCAAAAACCACCACCCTTTCATGTGTGGTTCACCCTAAACCTTAACTTAAAATTTGGATAGGAAGATGCTTTAGGGGGCCCCACACATTTGGTTCAAAAGTGTGCTATATTTTAGGAAAGCTTGTAATTACTTTCCATAACCGGCGGTTGGTGTCTTAGGAAAGAGGTTAACCGGCTAAGTCTAAGCGGGTTTTGTTGTTACTTAATTAAGTCCTTATGAGAGTAAGGGGAGCCTCCCACATCCCCACCTCTAACTTGGCTAACCAAAGGAAGTGGTGTAATTCCAAGTGAACCTAACAGGGTTCACATTGGTTGAACCACTAGTTTAGGAAACCTTAGTTTAGCCCCTAGGTCGTGTGTTTTACTTGTTTCTGCTTAATGAAAAAAAATTTAAAACAAAATAAAATGATTTCAATGGCTGGAGTTTGTGAAATAAGAAACTACTTCCAACCTAAGCCATGGATAGATTGGAACCATGTGTCTCAACAACTGGATAAGATTAATGAGATGGCCCAAAGACTTGATTAAGTCCTTGCATTTCGTCAACAAATTGGCCCATACCCAACCTTGTTATCCTACCCAACATGTTCTATTTGTGCTAACCCGGCCCACCAAGTTGGTGATTGTCCAACAGCATCCTAGTTTCTGCCATTTATGCAAGAACAGGTTCAAGCAGCCCAGAGTTTCTCGAGGCCTAATAATGACCCATTTTCAAATACTTACAACCCTGGTTGGAGAAATCACCCTAACTTTTCTTGGAGAACACACCAACCTAACACACATCCCGATTGTACCATCTATCTAACTCCATGGCCCAACAATTTCAGAGGCCACAAGTGTAGAGCCAATTCTAGCAGACTTACCCTATGAACTAGCCAGTCCAACCTTACCAGGTTTACCCACAACCTCCTTAGACCAGTACATTTGATGACAAAGTCATGTAGCTTTAGTAGCTAATTCTAACTTAGCAGCAGTCCATCACTATATTAGAGAGCCAAATAGGACAGTTAGCTGAAGCCAATGCAAGGAGAGAAGTAGGACAACTACTGAGTCAACTAGTTGCGAATCCTAGAAACCATCCACCGGATTTTCCTCCACAGCAAGTTCAACAACCTCCTAAGAACCCTCAGTTTGAAAATACCAAGGCTATTACGACCTTAAGGAACGGGAAGATTTTAGGGGACCCATATGGGAAAATGAAATTTGAAAACATCAGTGAAGAAGAAAAGGAGCAAGAAGACCATAAGTTGGGGGGGGGGGAAAGGAAAGGAAAATTTAGAAGAATAACCTATAGTGAACCAACCTGTAGTTTCCTTTCCAACTACACTTACAGCTAGAGGAGATCTGGGAGTTATTCGAGCAAGTCCATATTAACATCCCTCTCCTCGACGCGATCCAACATGTCCCGGCCTACGCCAAGTTCTTGAAAGAGCTATGTACTCAAAAGAGGGAGCCATGATCAACCCCACAAAAAGTGATGCTCTCAGCAGATGTTAGTGTGGTTCTCCTAAATCAACTCCCCTAGAAAATGAAAGACCCTGGTGCTCCACTAATAAGTTGTGTCATCTTTGGAATCAATTTCGATCGGGCCCTATTGGATCTTGGGGCCAATGTAAATCTGCACCCCTCTATTATTTATGAAAGGTTTAGGGTTGACGAGTTAAAACCTACCCCAATAATTCTATAACTCGTTGATCGGTTAGTCAAGACTCCTCGAGGTGTTATTGAGGATGTGATTGTTAGAGTAGAGGATTGTTTCATAGTGGATTTTATCATTCTAGGCATGACCCCAACCGAGGAACTAAACCATAACCCAATAAACTTAGGGCACCCGTTTCTAGCAACTGCCAATGCAAACATCAACTATAAATTGGGAGAAATGAACATTTCATTTGGGGAGCAGAAAGTCTGATTAAATGTATTTAGTGCTACTAAGTATCCAAACCTAGGGGAAGATGAGTTTAAGGTAGAGGTAGTGGACACCCTTGTAGATGCCCTGTCTACCCTTTGGTTAGCCCAATCTGAGCCTTGTCTATGTAAAGAAGAAAGCGAGTCTGGAAATGTAGATGCGAGAAGTAAGTGAATGTGTCTAGCTGAAAACGTTAAACTTAGCGTTGGTTGGGAGGCAACCCAACATAGTTGGCAGACCTTAAACCCCTTGGGGAAAACCCTATTGATTGTTCCCTTTGGCCCAAGTCCCTTTTGCATCATTCTAGTCATGCCATTGGAGACAATGGCATTTAAGTTGGAGGATAAGGAAAGAGAAAATTTTGAAAAATTGAGAGAAAAATTGAGAAGCTAAGCCTTTAAATATATAGAATTAAAATTTTCACTAAAAAATTAACAATTTTTTCTATTAAAAGAGATTCCCAAATAGAAAAAGTTGAGGAAACTGATAGAAGAATATTGAATTTTGTAGAAATTGGTAGCTAGTGATAGGAGTCAAAATTGGTCTTATTTGAATATTGTCAAAACCGTTTAGAAATTGGAAAATACTCCCAAGTTTGCCCCTAGTAGGATAAGAAGAGAAAGATTGAGAAATTAGACAAAAATTCTTCAAGTCATTAGAGATAGTGGAGTACCCTGAACAGTGTTTCCACAAAAAAAAAAAAGGTCAATGAACACCCTGGACTTGGTAACCGGGTCTCTTCACCTAAGTCAAGTGTCGAAATTCACGTCAAATGGAAAAGGGAATGCCAAAGTCAATCACCTAACACTTAGTAATCGGGTCTCTTCACCTAAGGCAAGTGTCGAGATTCACGTCAAACGGTGGAAGGTAGCAATAAAAATAAGTGTGCATCTCAAAATTCAAGGGTAGAAATTCATTGTTAGAAGTGGTAAGAAGAATACCTATCCGATTTTGAAATCAATCTCAGATTTTCTTGACAAACTGCAAATGGAAGAGTATACAAGATTTTTAAGCTAAGTTTCTTAAATATTCAAAGCAAGACAGGTTTACCCCTTAAGCCCAGTACTAATCTATACAACGTTTGAGAATTCTGGAATCAGGATACTGGGCTAATTTTGTCAAGGATGATCTTGCAATGAGAATTATCTTTTTATTCAGTGTAATTTTAAGACTGCCTTGCTAAGGAACTAGCAATGGTTAAGTTGGGGGGTGTGATAACTCTGTATTTTGATGCCTTAACAGGCATCATTTTAGGGTTACCTAGGCCTTAGAATAGTCAAAATATGCCATTTTCCCAGTTAAATTCAATATTGTGACATCTGAGGGTCCCTATGCAAATCCTAGGAAAACTAGAGAAGTTTTAGGGCTGAAATGCTGTTTTGGGGAAGATAGTGTGAATTCCAACTGAGAGAGGGGTGTTTCTATGAAAAACTGAGCATAGGAGGGCGCCTCCTATCTGCCAAACCCAAATAGGTGCCCCTCCCACTAAATTAGCAGAATTCTCTCTCCTCATTGAAACCCTAAGAGCCTCCCCCTCATCTATTTCTCTCTTCGCCGCCCTAGGCTATCAAATCTCCACCCTCCACTTGTTAGACAGTGTATGCCCTTAGCTCCAATCAGAATGATGTACCTTATGACATTTAATGTAAATGAATAAAGTACATATTTAATTCATGTTATTATGGTGTATTTCTGTGTAATACCCTTAAACTGGACACATATGAGACTCGTGTTAGTTTAGAATCTTCACAGCCATTGGATAGATTTGGGAAAATTTATCCTGCCAAGGCTTACACTAATGTGCCGCCAAGTTGGTTGGGGTGGCTTGTCTTAGTTGCTAGGGTGAGACTTGAGGTACATGCAGTGTGGGTTTTCTTGAAACCCTGAACCGAACCATAATTCCAGTATTGCCCTGGACCTTGGAGATAGATGGGCAAAACTATAATATTACACCTGACCCCTAGACGCGATTATGATACTACACTAGGGGTTGGATTGGGTTGTCTTTGATATGCTAATCAGTGAGATCCTTAGAGGGGGTCAAAAGCTGGGTATGTTGGGACAGTCAAAGAATTCATCTGAGTGGGTGATCATAGTGATAGGATCAGCCCCTTTGTCGGGCAAAGTGAATGATCAGGGATGCACTCTCTATGATGGAAACCAAAACTGCCGGCAGTCGATTTCAACCGTTGAAATTTGTTTTGCAAAATATATTTATATAGAGATATATATATTATGGTTTCAAAAAGTTTGTAAAACGTTTTAATTCCCGGGATCCATGTGAGTAGAGAGTGCAGCACTGTACCTTGCAACCGAGGAAGAGATCATTTCTTGTTGAGCATTGTTTGATCATTATGGGCTGAGAGGTTAAGTGTAAGACCATTGAGGGTAATACCTGATGGGCTAATCTTGCATCCGCCCACAGTCCTTGGGTTATTATAAGGTGGTTTGACCCAAGGACCATTCAGTGTAAATGTTAGGCCCATTAAGAGCCCATGGTGATGGACTCAGGGGTTCACTGTCTCCTATAGTGAATTCGGCCAGGCCTTGTAATAGAGGTTGGGTTGAACCCATGTGGCTGATGTGAAGATCAATTTTTGGGTCCCACGCCATACAAGGATATCCAAATGGGAAACAGTTTGGAGGATAAGTGAGCACATGGACTTAATGGGCCTAAAGCCCAATTCAAACTGGCTTAATGAGATTAATTAAAGAGGGGTGGTTCTAGGATTTAGATCAGCAGATAAGATAAGGGATTATCCCTATCCACTCAGAGAGTCCAGATCCAAATAGATATTTGGATCAGAAAACTCCTAATTGGATTAGAATGGTTGATCTTTATCTACAGACAAGATAAGGGATTATCTTATCTCTTAAAGAGTCCAGATTCAAATACAAGATTTGAATTAGGAAACTCCTAATGGGATTAGGAGAACCTCTCTTTAAGGCTATAAATAGAAGAGAAGGGTGAACCCCAAATCATCCTTCAGTCTTACTAATTTAAGAGAGAAGACAACATATAGTTGGACTGATGCCATCTTCTACTCTTGCCTTCTCCTGCTATTGCCACCATTACCAGTTCGATCTCCACCTGTAGGAGCGATCAAGAAGAGTTCTTGATATTATCTTTTGGGAGAAAATATAATCAGAAGTCATTTTCACCTACCCTCCATCGAGTTCTTGCTGAAGAATTTGGTTCTACGCTGTGTCATCTTCAGTGAGAGCAGTCTTTGGTATTCTCCTTGGCCATGAACACCTTCGTTGGGGGTTACTACTACTCCGTATCAGGTATATCCCTCTCCTACCTCTTGGTTTCAGATCTGATTCTGGTTTAGGTTCAAGATTGATTCTTAAAAATGCAGTTTTCTAAAATAGGGAATGTGACTCCCACATGGGACAGAGAGAAATTTTTTAAATTTCGCCCAATCTACCTATAGGGTTCGGCCATCCATATGATGGATGTCTCATCCCTTCACCACTCTCTCCTAACCTCTAATCTCAACCATCCAAGCCTTAGCAACCTCTCGTACCCTTAGATCTCTTCCTAAACCGCATCGTAACCTTACACCTCACTCCTTAAACCCCACCAATCACCTTAGGGCGCCACATTACACAGACCAATCACCTTTCTCCAGGTATAGGTGCCCAAACCTCAACCCTACATAATATTGGTCACCCTCTCCTCCTCTTTTTAGCCTTAGGATCTCCTTAGAACAATCCTAACCCTCCATTCTCAAATCCTAAGGCGCCCATATTTATGCATAAACCCATGATCTGTCAATCTCTTCCTCTCTAATCTCAGTTATGTCCACCCTTCTTTATGAAAAGAACCCAATGGGCCCTTGAGAAGGGGCTGGTCAATTCACTGAGTTCACAAGGCTAAGGTTTCTTAAGGAGTTTAAGGGTTGTAGAAAGGAATGACGCCTAGATCTTGTCAGGAGGGGTTCCTACAAGCAGTTCAGCCAATCTATAACTACCGCCACTAGATTTGATCAACCATCCCTTTTGTTTTCTTTATTTTCTTTTATGTTATTTTTATTCTAGCAATCTTTTAGATTTAATTTTGGTTGGATTCTGTCCCCAAGTAAGAAGGAAGACTGTTCTTGAGAAGTTCTTGATTGCAGTTCGCCTAGCCACTACTGCCACCTCTGGATCTAGATTCCAACCAGTTTCCCATAGTTTTAGATTTACTTTTTACGTGTGTTTTTATTTTCCGTTCTTTAATTTTCAGTTTTTATTTTATCTTTGCAATTTATTTTTATCAAATTTAATTTTTGTCTTCCTTTCCGCAGATCTAAAATTCGACCAAGTAAGACGGAAGGCCTAGTTCGAGGAGTTCGAGGGTCAAAAGATAGATCCGGAGACTGTTACCTCTAACCAAGTTGTAGATTTTTTATTTAGTTTTTTATTTCTGTTATTTATTTATTTTTCTGCAATTTTTACTTTCAACATTGTTAGAATTTTATTTTAATGGATTAGATCAATTAATTAAATTTTGTGTTTTTGCAATCTCAAGTGTTGTTATTTTGTCCGGATTGAAGTACGTAACAATTTTCCCTCGCTTCCCTATGGATACAACCCCTTTCTGACCACTAACTACATTTTGTAGTTATTTTGAGAATTAGAAAATTTATAAATATTGAAACTGCTGTTCCGAAGTGGTTAGCGACACACTTCCGAACACACCACCCAGCCTAGAAAATTGTCTCAATAGCCAAAGTTAACCCGAAATTTATATATAGTGACAGATATGTTCGTCACTATTGCTATATGTTTTAGTGACAAACATTTTGTACCCGTTACCAAAATATGTAATAGCGACGAATATGCTTGTGACTATAGATAACTATATAGTGACAAAGTTATTAATATTAGTCACTAATATAGTGGTAGTAATCCATCACGATTGCCACTAAATCTCTATTTTTTATACCTACCAAAATAACTTGTAATTTAATTGTAATTGGTTACAAATTTCAAATTATTAAAGAAACTTATAATTTTATTCATCCAAATTAAAATTAAGTGCAAAATAACTTGTTTCTTTTCTTGATAACCTTTGGAACTTGTCTTACAAGAGAAAAAAGAAAGAATTTATTCTGATTAGTCTACATGCACAATACACTGTATTTTCGAACTTTCTTCCTCTTCTCATCTTCTCATCTTGTGCCTCAATAATATAAGCACTACGTAAAGGTTTTTGAGGCTTGTTCAGGTTCTTCTGTTGGAAGTGAAGGAATCATGCTCTCCTTTTCTTCTTTCAGTTGTTCTTGAAACTTTTTGAGGGGCTGAGTAGTAACCTCCCAATTATACAAATTTTCCCAAGATATCTGATTATGTATCAAAAAGGTATCCAATCTACAAGCATTAAAATGAGAGAAGAACAAAAGACTTCTGGTTAAAATAAATCTATTAACACTAAAAACTTGTGAACCATGGCAGAAGTTCATGGTTTCCATATAGATTTAATGCCAGGAAACCTGTGGTTTGTGATGCAATTACATACATCAATGGAACTAAGTGGCGGAACCAGAAGGCTCTTTTCCAGCTCCCTAGGAAAACATATCTGCTGAAATACACTACAAGAGAATGACGCATTAGTATAAGGTAAGGCCCTGGATGTGGGGTTTGGATAATGCATAAAGAGGAGGAAATTCAGACAATAACATTGGCATTAATTTTACTAAAGTTGATGATTAGCACAATAGAGAATACAGTAAAAAACTGGTGGCTCCCTTAATGTAACCAGTAGATATGTTTTGGTTGTTAAAACAAAACACAACTAAAATCCTTAGATTGACTAAGAAGCAACTACAAAGAGATGTTTATGTCTTGTATCATCAAATTCACTTGGAAACATAAAATATTACATATAAATCATTCCAACACCAATGTGAAAATTCCAAATCCGACTGAAGAAATCATTCTAGTTTAAAGGATAATGGATCACTCCAACCACAAGGTGATGTCCAATTACGCACATGTTAACAAAAATTTGAGAGACCTCTTGAATGGTGTATTTCATCATTGAGCAGGTGTCAATGGCTTGGAAAAGGAGGAATGGTGCAGGAAGGTGCAATCTCATTGTCTCTTTCACACAAGGATTCAAGAATGTTAATTAGCACAAATCGAATCAAATTCACATAGGCTCAATCCTCTAGATCATAAATATAATAAAATGTGCAAGAATAGCAGAAAAGTGTCTTTATATTGGATGCTTAGAAATTAAACTCATTTGTTCATTGTTGCTCTCCCATGAAAGCCACTTAAAATGTGGCATATCTGTCAATGGGAAAAAACAGGATCAGCAAGCTCTCAAGCTTGAATTTCCGCAAGAACTTCTGGGCAACAATTATTAGTAAGCAACAAAGGACAAGATTAGAGGGACCTAAATATATTCTCAAGCCTGATAAAATCCCAATCCAAGAACAGGCTTATGGATGGAAAACAAAATGAACTGCCAAACTCAAGTGCATGTATATTTTGCGTAAGTCCCATTTGAGTAGAGGGTATGGGCATGAACTAATCATGTTAAGCCCATCACAGGCTTAGGATAAGGTGTATCATGCAATCGTATTTGTGTGATTAGGTATTTTAACATTTTGAAAGCCCCTAATATAGGTACATAGTGGTCGTTAAGACCATCAAAGTATAAAAGTTGTCAAACCAATGCTATACGGATGCCTGCGATAAATTTATAACCCATCGCACGTTTGTGATGAATTCATAGCTCATCGCAAATATGTGATGAACTCATACACAGGACAGGTCACAATGAACTTCGGTTAGCGCGAATCTGCGATAAGGCTTAGACACATGCGAACCTACGATGATCTATAAAATGTGTGCGGATTTGCGATGAACCCAAGATCATTACAAAACCATGGAATCACAGAAGATCGAGAATAAATGTCGATTACATGTGTGCCTTTAAATTACGCATGCAAGTTTAATGAAAGTATGCCTGCTAAATGATGATGTCACCTGTGCCATGTCAGTTTGATAGGGTTGCATACAGAGAGAATCCGAAAGGGATAGGATTCTCTAATAATGATCCTTTAATAGTCAAACGAAAGGAAATGTCTCATTTCCTAAAAGGAGAGATCCTCTTTCCTAACAAGAAAGAACTTCCTAATAATCTTAAATCTCTCTATAAAAGGGAGAGAGCAATTCTTCCCCAATGGGAGACAACACAATAATAACCTTGACCTAGGGTTTCTCACAAAGAGGAATTTCTCTCTCCTCTCTTCCTCTCTCTTCCTCTCTCTTCCCCGCTACCATCTCCGGACCTTCGAAGAACTGATCAACCTCCACCTTACCATGGTGCTTACACCTAGGGCCCATTCTGAGCTATGTGCTTGATGTTTTCAATGGCATATTTATCCTTGTAGTCTAAAGTGTTTTCAAAACTTTAGGAGGAAAAAATGTGCTAAAAGATTATTCTCGAGTCAATCATCTGTAACATGCCATTAAGTTATTGAACACGAGATGCTTCAAAATCATCTCCTTTTTCCAGTAATAGTTAAGGACCATACCTGACCTTCCCATCGATGGCTCATTTGCTTGCATGGAACATAGCAGAAAGAGTTACAAACACTTTCAGTATTAATCATTACTAGGACATTAGACCTAGTTTATAGGAAAACAAGCTATTTCCTAGTTATTTTATGTAAACCAAACATCTAGAAATTGCTTTTCCAAAAGCAATGAATATTTTCTGAAAATGATCTAGCTTTAATTTTTCACATCCATTTTTTTCTCTCCTCTGTACAGAAAAATGTAGCATAATATGGTTCAGTAGACTCATAAGTAATCACGTTGATGTATAGAATGTGGGTCCTTTCCAATCTAATAGAACATTTTAAATTAAATATATTCTCTAGATTAAATTCAATATCTAACTCAATAGAAAATAGAGGATGATTTATTAATAAAATAAAAGTGACCAAGGCTTCAAATTTTTCGATCCCAATATTAATTTAGACCACTCCTTACCTTTGTATAAAAGTCTAGATGGGAGTAGGAATCAAAATGTGCTTTCTTGAAATCCACATGCCACCCATCACCCATGCACCTGTTTTGTGACATGTTAGTTTTAATTATAGTTCATTTAGCAACAAAAATTAAATGTGATTTCAAACAATTCACTCACCTTCAATGTTTTCTTAACTGGAGACTTTACTTTAGGATCATACTCTCCATCCATCATATAATTAGGTTTTTTCACATAACCACACTCTCCATTGGCCCCGAACATCTTGTGCATTAACCACACTGATTTCCCATATCCCTGTCAAAGTAAGGCTAACAGATTGATTCTAGACATTGCAAATGTCAGAAAATAGTTTCTAAGTTAAACCTTAGAGAAGGATGCTGGAAAGTACAATTTCCAACGAAACAAAAGGTGAAAATTAAAATGCTAAGTGTATCATCTGATTTAACAGAGGTAACTAAAGCATATCAGTTCAAGAACAGATAAACAATGCCTCAAGAACAATAAAAAGTTTAACTGTTCTTGATTATAGTCATGTTAAAGCATTCATGCATGATGCATTACCACTTTCACTTGTTAGGCTTAAAATAGCTGGATATTGATTATAGATTCTAAACCATCCCAAGGCATTTGAAACACTTTTGACATGCTCAACCTAGAATGGATGGATTCTAAACATCCACCTTTAAATCTAACCATCTCTTTAAGATATGCTTTTGTATGAAAGGTAGCAAAGCAAAAAATGATTTCCGTGATTTTGTTCATGGAATGGACAAGTAGATTGCATGCATTTTGACCTAAGAATGCCATAACACATGCCATAATCCAGTACCTATGGCATCTAGTGCCGATGGTTGGTACCAGCTAGCAATGTCATGCATCAAATCACTTACATTCATGGTTCAGAGTATCAATACCTTGGATAGGCAAAAATTGCAATCCAGAGTTTTTCAATACTTGATTTTTAATTTTTCCCACTGTAGACTATATCCTTGTCAACCCCACTTCACATATCCTCTCACCTTTCTTCAGTCAAATCTACAACATGAAAATTCCTACAAACAATCCATTGAAATACTTACTTAACCCAAGTCCAACCCTACTTATTTGATCCAATCCAAGGATCAGATTGATTGAGGAGTCTCATGAAAGAGCCTTTGACTGATCTGGACTGTCCATCAAGTAGGCAACGCTATGGTTCAACCATGTATAGTAATTGCATATAAATAGATAACAGAAATTAAGTAGAATACAAAGTAACTAATTAGATTATGAGAATTAAGACATTTTTGAAGAAAGAAAAGAAAATTTATTTTACACAAGGAATTCATATGTTCATATGAACTAAATAACATGTTAACAATGTTATATATAACAATAAGTTTTAAGAAATGCACATCCTTCTACGTAAAGATAATAGTAATCTTTCAATTGGAACCTGAACCGAAACTCATTAATCTGAACCCAAGCTCACTAAATTGAAGAAAAGAATTACTGACACTACAATCGAATTCATTTCAGATTTTTGGTCTGTTGTTGATTGATTCGAAGCCAGTTGATCTTGATATTAGAGTTGGGTGTTGCTCATCTTTCTTTCTTGTGTTTCTCATGGAGCAAGGTGAGGTCTTATTCCATTTTAAGAAACTAGGGGAGGTTGTAGTATTCAGGGGAAGCCTCAAGGGAATTGTGTCAAGGCTTAGTCCATTTGTCTATGTGTCATAAGAATTGTGTCAAGGCTTGAAGTTTTGAGCAGTGAAGAGAATTCCACTCAACCTACAAGTTTCTTCAATAATAAGACTGAAGCATTGGAAGTAGGTCAGCTCTTTGAAAAAAAAAACTTGGTGTTATTTCAGAAACACGCTTGGATGGGAATCAATATTTATAAGAAGGTAAGGAACTAAATGCTGAACTTAGAGAACATTGGCATGTTTCAAAAACAGAGATGGTGATGTGTGACTCAATTCTGGAGAACCTTACAAGTTACAAGACAGAAATTAGTTTATTTATGTTTTACCAGACAGAATGCTTAGGATCCAAAAAAAATAACATACAGAGTAATCATGGTTGAGATGAGGATGTTGAAATGCCTGACTAATAAGACCTTTATGTATTGGACAAAAAATTGAGTTCATCCAGAGAGAAATCGGTCTGGTGTTTTGAATTTAAGTCGTCAAATGAACCTCGGTGTTTCTTTTGGGTTGGGAGGGGTTGCAAGAAAGTAAGAAACCATTACTTGACAATCAAGTAATTAATTTCGATAAGATCAAACCACTATAAGTAAGAAATATTACTTGATAAAATACCAATCAAGAACCACCCCAACACAAAAATAACAATAAAAGAAAATAGTGACAAACAAAATTGATAAAATACCTTGACCGACGCTGCTCTTAATGGTTGCAAAGCTGGGATTAAGTCACTCGAGATTCGTGGTTGATCTAGAAAACATAAAAACGAGTAAGAAGAAGAAGAAGAAGAAGGAGAGAGAGAGAGAGAGGGAGAGAGAGCTGAACACTTTGATACCTGGTTTTAGCAGCGACGACATAGGAAGACGAAGAGGGAGGGAGGGAGGCATAATAGGGAGAGGGAGAGCTATCACCCATGATTGGTGGTGACATACCTTGCCGGAGGTTGGTTCTTCAGCTGTTGGAAGAGGGGCACTAATCTAATTATATATATATATATATGTATATATATATATAATAAAGGAAGGCTTTCAGGCTACAGCCCCCACCATTCAAACACCTAACTTTTCCAAATTTAAACACGACATTTTCTGAGAAGTTGTTGTTGAAGCCCACCGACCACTACCACCATTCAAACAAGTGGCCTTCTCATTTTCTAGAAAGTTAGACATGTGGCAAAGCTAGACATTGCCTTCCTGCTAAAGCCCACAACCCACTACCAGGCTACAACATTGCCTTCTCATTTTTCAAACACCATTCAAACACATTGCCTTCTCATTTTTCTACAAAGCTAAATACATGGCATTTTTTGAGAAGTTGTTGCTAAAGCCCACAACCCACTACCAACATTTTCAATCCATATTCTAATAATTATTGAAAAGTTATTTTTTGAAATAAATATTTCTTGAAATTTTAATAATTATTAAAAATATTAATAAATATAAATTTAACATTACTAATTCCCCGTACTTAGTACGGGATCATTCACTAGTTCTTGATTGACAAGAGAGTGAGGGAGAGGGAAGGCCAAATTTGAGTTTTGGAGTGCAAGTTTTGGGAGCTTTCCAAATGTTTTTTCTTAGGGGTAGGACCGAACTCGGTTATAGTTCGGCTGGTTCGCATACGAATCGAACGGTTGTATGTTTTTATAATTTTATTACTTATTTATTAATAAATATTAAATATTTATAAATGATTAATCTGTAGGGATGGAGGATCCACCATATGGATGGCTGAACCCTGTAGGAAGGTTGGGCAAAATTTCAAAAATTTATTCTCCCATCCGAGAATCCTATTCCTAATTTAGAAAACTACACTTTCAAGGTTCATTCTTGTAACCAAACCGGACCAAATCTAAAACCAAATTAAGAGAGGGATATACTTGATATGGAATCAACACAAGAATGCTCCTCCCAAGTAGGTGTTCACGCCCAAAGAGTGTAAAAATCTTCCCTCCACTGAAGATGACACAGCTTGGGACGAGGTAGGATCAACAGGTAGTTCTTCACCAAGAACTAGTGATTCTTCAGCAAGAATCGAATGGGATAGTAAGAACAACTTCTAAATTGTTTCTTTTGGCAAGAAACAATATCAAGATCAAATTTTGATCAAATCCAAGAACTAGAGATCGAATAGGGTAGGGCGGCAAGAGCAGGAAGAAAAAGAGCTAAAGGCAAGATCAATCTAACTGAGTTGTCTTCTCTCTGTATTGAGTGAGTGTGTCTTCAAGGTTCGCCTTGCTCTCTTATTTATAGCCTTAAAGAGACAACTTCCTAATCTCATTAGGAGTTTCCTTATCCAAATCTTTTATTTGGATCTGGACTCTTTAAGTGATAAGGATAATCCATTATCTTATCTATAGATAAAGGTCAGCCTTCATAATCAAATTAGGAGTTCCTTTGATCCAAATCTTTATTTGGATCTAGACTCTTTAAGTGGATAAAGATAATCTCTTATCTTATCTATTAATCAAAATCCCAGATCCGCCCCTATTTAATTAATCTAATTAACCCAGTTCGAAATGGGCTTTTAGGCCCATTAAGCTTTCAGGCTCACTTCCTCTTTAATGCTGATTAACTTAGCTCTCTTTGTATGGCGTGGAACCCTATCATTGATCTACACATCAGCCATAAGGGTTCAGCCTAGCCGAATTCACTGCTGAATACAATAAACCCTTGAGTCCATCACTGTGGGCTCTTAATGGGCCCAACATTTACACAAAATGGTCCTTGGGTCCAGCCATCTTATGAAGGCCCAAGGACTGTGGGCAGATGCAAGATTATCCCATTAGGTATAACCCTCAATGGTCTTACACTTAACCTCTCAGTCCATAATGATCAAACACTGCCCGACAAGAGAGAACCTCTCCCTCGGTTACAAGGTGCAATGTTGCACTCTCTATTCACATGGATCCCAGGAATTAAAACATTTTGCAAACATTTTGAAACCATATATATGTATATCTCTATATAAATATAAATTTCAACGGTTGAAATCAACTGCTGGTAGTTTAGGTTTCCATCAGAGAGAGTGCATCCCTGATCATTCACTTTGTCCAACAAAGGGGTTGATCCTGTCACTATGATCACCCACTTAGATGAATTCTCAGATTGTCCCAACATACCCAGGTTTTGACCCCCTCTAAGGTTCTCACTAATTGGCATATCAAAGACAGCTCAATCCGACACCTAGTGTAGTATCATAATCGAGTTTAGGGGTCAGGTGTAACATTCCAATTTTTCCCATCTATCTCCAAAGTCCAGGGCAATACTGGAATTTTGGTCCGGTTCAGGGTTTCAAGAAAACCCACACTGCATGTACATCAGGTCTCACCTTGGCAGCTGAGACAAGCCACCCCAACCAACTTGGTGGTACATCAGTGTTAGCCTTGGTAAGATAAATCTTCCCAGATTTATCCAACGGCTGTAAAGATTCTAAACTAACACGAGTCTCATATGTGTCCAGTTTAAGGATATTACACAGAAACAAACCATAATAACATGAATCAAATATGTACTTTATTCATTTACAATAAATGTCATAATGTACATCATGTTAATTGGAGCTAAGGGCATACACTATCTAACATAATCAACTATTTATTATTAGTACCATACCAATGTTATTTATTAATATTAATTAATAATATATTAAGAATCTATAATTGTTAATTAATAATAAACTATATAATATACTAACAGGCCATTGTGCGATGCACGATAAAAAGGTGTTAGGGTTTATTGGGATTAAATTTTATTGCTCTATGGGGCTACACAACCTGGGGTGGTGGAGATGGCAATTTTCCCGATCCTCATCGAGTACCCAGTCTCCTTGATCAGGCGGGGATGGGAACAGAGGCTACCTTAGCAGGGACTTGGTAGGGATGCTATTAATAGGAATACTCGATTAGGGACAGGGATCGAGATGGGGAGTGAAGTCCACATGGACAAGACCCCACCACGATCCCGATTGTATACATACACAGATATATATATATATATTGAATATTTATATATTATATTAAATATATAATATTATTTACGCTATTTATAATATTATTTATATTATATATATATATATCAAAATATATTTAAAATATTATTATTTAATTTTTACTTTATTTTAAATAAACACCTTTCTGAAAACAAACATTTAATTAAAAAAGTTTGGGGATTCAAGTCCCCGATGGGGGACCCATCTCCGTTGAGGACTAAGGATTTTAAATTAAATGGAATTTTAAATGTTATTTTTATTATTAGAAAAATATATATTTTAAATTAAAACCATGTTATAAATATGCATTTTCAAATGAAAATTGTTTTATTATTATAGTGTTATTAATGTTTAAACTTTTTTAAAAACTTAAAAATTACTATTATTAATTAGTTATAATATTATTTTATTTTATTGTATCTACATAAAATTTTAAAATCTTTTAGTAATCAACTTCAAATTTGAAATCTTTTACTAGAAACAATGTCATTTTTGACCAAATCTATTTAAAGTTGTGAGTTGTTGATTCTCTAATTACATATTCAACTGACTCATACCTTGAACTTGCAGGCAATAATTATTAGATTATTGGAATCAATGGTACTTGATCTTTAGAGAATGGAGTAGTTGAGAGCAATGTTTTAAAAATCAACCTAGAGGTCTAATAGTTGCTGCCTTTGAGTTGTACTCACCAATTTGATCGTTCATGTTGAATGGGTAAGTTTTTTATTTTTTATTTGTAAAAATGTTAATATTGCAATTTGAGGCTATAATAAGGGTATTTTTGGAAGAAAATAACAGGGCAAGGTGCCTTTAGCATCTTGGGGCACATAGATCTCGAAAATGTACCCAGAATAAAACATAAATCTCCCAAATTGGGTTTATCTAATCACAAAGTAATGGCCTTCGGAAGTTTGCACATATATTAAGTGTGGTGCAACCCATGACATAGTGATCAAGTCAAATGGGTCAACAATTTAGTCGTTTGGGTTAAAAGGGTTTTTAACCATGTCAAGGGGTTTTGACTGTATCCTAGGATTAGCTAAACCAAACCCGGAACCAATGCCAAGTGACGATTCAAACAATTCTTCAGTCTGGGAAAATGATGGATTGAAAGTGTTGGTTGGGATACAAAGATAGAACTAAAGATGATCATTTAGTACTGATTTAAGCCAAGCAAACCCTTAAGTGAAGGAAGGGTTAGGATCCATCATATGGATGGCCGAACCATGCTAGATGGTTGGGAAAATTTTCAAAAATTTCCTAATCCTTCAAGGAATCGAATTCCCTATGTTTTGAAAAACTTCATTTTTCAAAATCAGTCTTGCACTGAATCGGACCAAATTTGGAACCAACCAAAGAGGGAGATGTATACCTGATACAAATACCACAAACATAGATCCCAAGGTGGAAATTCACACCCAAATTAGTCCTAAAACTAGCTTCCACTGAAAATGGCACAGTGTACTCCTGAAGTCGGTTCAGCAACACAGTTTTCAGCAAAACTGCAATTCAACTGCTTGGATCGAACTAGGGAGGTGAATACAAAATTACTCTGGATTTTTTTTTTGCAAAAATCAGAGAAAAACTGATCTCTATCAGTCCCAAATAAGTTGTAGTCAAACTAGGGTTTCTTGGAAGACAAAAGAAGAAGAGAGAGAGCAGAACTGAGAGGTGTTTTAGTCTAGTTCACCCTCTTCTTCTTTTATCTCTTTATGGAGTACTTCTCCTAATCAAATTAGGAGATTATCCAAATCTAATTTGGATTTGGACTCTATTAAGAGATAAGCCTTATCCTCTTAAGAGGATAGGTGCTCCATACCCATTTCCAAACCCAGATTCGCCCCATGTCACATGATAACTTAAGTTGTCATGTGATAGCTTAATTAATCATATTAATTATGGGCTTTAGGCCCATCAGCTATAAGGCTCATGACCCAAGGGTGTTCCATGGCCAACCTAGGCCTGATTTGTATGGTGTGGGTCCCCATAATGACCTCACATAAGTCTACATGGGTTCGGCCCAGCCTCTATGAAAAGGCCTGGTCGAATTCACTACTAAACACAGTGAATCCCTAAGCACATCATTATGGGCTCAAAATGGGCCCAACATTTATACTTAAATGATCATTGAGTTCAGTCATCCTATGAAAAACCAAGGATAATGGACTTAAGTAAGATAAATCCCATCAGGTAATCAACCCTGTAATGGTCCCTTACACTTAACCTCTCGGCCCATAATGATTAAACACTACCCAACAGGGAATGACCTCTCCCTTGGATGCAAGGTGCAGTGTCACACTCTTTGCTCAGATGGATCCCAGGAATTAAAACCTTTTGCAAACATTTTTCTTAAAACATAATATATATATATATAATATAAATATATATTTTGCAAAACCAAATCTCAAGCACAGTTGAAATCAACTGCCGATAGTTTAAGTTTCCATCAAAGAAAGTGCAAACCCTATCATTCACCTTATTTGACAAAGGGGCCGATCCTATCACTATGATCACCCACTTAATTGAATTCTCAGAATGCCCCAACATACCCAGGTTTTGACCCTCAATGGATTTCATTGATCGGCATATCAAAGAATCTGACACCTAGCACAGTACCATAATCAAGACTAGGGGTTACGTGTAACCTTCTAGTTTTGCCCATCAATCTCTAAGGTCCAGGGCATAACTAGAAAATGGTTCAGGTTTAGTGTTTCAACCAAACACACACTGTGTGTGCTTTGGGTCTAACCCTAGAAGCTAAGACAAGTTGCCCCAACTTCTTTGGCAGCCCATCAGTGTCAACCTTGGAAGGATAAACTCTCTAAGTCTATCAAACTGCTAAGAATATTCTAAACTAACACGAGTCTTATAAGCATCCAATTTAAGGGGTAGTTTCACAGAAACATACCAATATCAGCATAAACAATAATGTATTTTTGTTCATTTATAATAAATGTATCCATACATCTATTTGATTGGAGATAAGGACATGCATACACTGTCTAACATTAAGTAGGTCAATGGTTGAACCACCTGGTGGGGTTTGCTCAAGTAAGTCAATAATTTTTAAAGTAATGGTGAAATTAAGGTTAACCTAAACTATAATTGTGGTTGGGTCACCATTTTATTAGTTTAACTAACCAGTTCAAGGACATATAGTTTGAAAAACATTGTATATACATATATACATACATATTTGTATATATATATATATATATATATATATATATATATATAAAGAGAGAGAGAGAGAGAAAAGGAAAGATATAAATATATAGTATAATATATTTGTGAACATACAAAATTTTACATATTTTTCTATATTTTTATTATAAAATTAAATTAACATTTTAATTTTTTTATACACAAGCTACCTAGCTTGAATACCAAACCCTAGACATATATTATCAAGCCAAATGTATGAACCAATCAAGCCTCAACAACATTCAAAGCTATAAATGGTTTATAAAAACTTGACCTAAGAGTATCCTTAGCTAGGGCTTAAATAAAATTTTACAAAAACTTTCTTTAAATATTTGAATGTATAACATATTGCCCATTGTTCAAATATATCAATTCAAATTCAAATATCCAATTCATTAGATTATTTTAAATGTACCAACCTTTAATTAAAAAGTATGAGAAAATGTCACTAGAAAAAAATGTCCCAAAAATAAAGATATTATGATTTTAATTTGTAAAAGACATTAAATTGTTCATTATTAAAGATCAAGATTTTGTAACAAATACTTAATCACTCATCATTATAAATAAAGATTTTGTGACAAAGATTAAACTATTCATCACTATAAATCAACTTTTATGATTTTGTGACAGACATTTAATTGTTTGTCACTATAATTAACCATTTAGTAGCATTGATTCAATTGTCTGCCACTATAGCTCAATATTTAGTGATGATGATTAAGTTGTACGCCACTATAAGTCAATTAGTTGTGACAGATGACAATTATTCGTCACTATCAAGATTGCATCCTTTGGTGATGGACAATTAAATGTCTATCACTATAAATCACAATTTGGTGATAGACCTTCAACCATCCGTTGCTATAATTTTTTATAGTGACATAAAATCTCTCTATCACTTTTTCGTCACTAAATATTGTATTTTTAGTGAAGGAGCTTTAAATTTGTCACTATAAATAATTTAGTGACAGACATCATTGTCCATCACTAAAACCCATTTTTATTGTAATGTATGTTGTGACAATCTGAGAATTCACTTGAGTGGGGGATTATAGTGATAGAATCGGCCCCTTTGTTGGACAAAGTGAATGATAGAATTTACACTATCTCTGATGGAAAGCTAAACTATTGGCAATGAATTTCAACCGTGTTTGAAATCTGATTCTGCAAAATATATTTATGATATACATATATACATGCATACATACGTACATACATATATATATATATATATATATATCTTACCAGGGGAGAGGTACTTCTTTGTCGGGTAATGTTTGGCTATTATTGGCCGAGAGCTAAGTGTAAGAGATCATTATAGGGATGATTACCTAATAGGTTATCTTACTTAAGTCCATTATCATTGGATCTTCATAGGATGGCAGAATTCAATGATCATTTAAATGTTGGGGTCATATTGAGCCCATAGTGATGTGCTCAGGGGTTCACTGCGTTTAGTAGTGAGTTTGGCCAAGCCTTTACACAGAGGCTGGGCCGAAACCATGTGGACTTATGTGAGGTCATTTTGGGGTCCCACGTCATACAAATTAAGCCTAAGATGGCCATGAAAAACCCTTGGGTCGTGAGCCTTATAGTTGATGGGCCTTAATTAATATGATTAATTAAGCTAGCAAGTTGTCATGTGCCATGGGGTGAATCTGGATTTCGGGCACTTAATCTCATATGGCGGTAAGGTATATCTCTAATTATAGTCCAGATCTAATTTAAATATGGATTATCTCCTAATTAGATTAGGAGATAGCTTCATAAGAGATATAAAAGACGAGGGGCAAACTAGTCCAAGACAACTTCATATTTTTGCTGCTTCTGATTCTCTCTGTACCCTTTTATCTCCTAGTTTTTCTCAGTTCGACATCAGCTATCTAGGACTGATATGGAACAGTTTTTCCTCTGGTTTTTGCAAGAAAAATCAGAGGATATCAGGCTCCTCATCCTCAGTTCGATTCTACAATTTAGATCTCAATTTTGTAGAAAACTGTATTGTTGAACTGACATCAGGAATACACTGCATCATCTTCAGTGGAGGTTGGTTTTGGAACTAATTTAAGCATAAACTTCCGTCTTGGGATCTACATTTATTGTATTCATATCAGGTATACATCTCCATCTTTGTTTAGTTACAAACCTAGTCTGGTTCAGTGCAAGACCGATCTTGGAAAATGTAGTTTTTCAAAACATAGAGAATTCGATTCCCAAAAAGATAAAGAAATTTTTGAAATTTTGCCCATCCGTCTGGCATGGTTCAGCCAACCATATGGTGGATCCTAACCCTTCCAATAGTGGTATCAGAGCACTAGGTTCAGCCCTTGGGCTAAACCAAACTCAAATCGGCCAGAATTAATCTGACTAATTTGAGGAGTGGGCAGAAATCTCTAAAAATTTGGTTCTCAGAGTGGGCCAATGATTTGAAATTTATATTTATATATATATATATATATATATATATATATAACTGATATATTATAAAATTTTTCATTTACGGATTCTTGAATTCTAGGGTTGAAAGTGTGATGAAGATTGAACTCTTGATAGTGGCAAGATCTGTGCACATCAAATTTATTAATTTGATTATTTGGTCAGTAATTAATTATTTTTATTTTCTATAAAGAACGTATTGGGTTTTCTTATGTAAGCAATAGAAGTTAAGGTTTTTCTATTTTTTACATCGGAGAAATCGCCAAAGCTGGTAGAGAAGACAAAGATTGGCACATGGAGATCGATTTGCAGATTACAGTTTTGTAGAGAAGCAATTTTTGTTTGGATTGGATTCGGACCATCGTACTATCATCCCTACTCATTTATTTTTGATTATTTGTTATTTATTTTCTGATATGATTGTGAATCATAACTGAGAATTTCATATTATTACCTATGTGAATTGATGCATATTTTGGACACCAAACCTAGGCCGATCTGACTTAGCTTTTGTTCAATCTTATTGGACTGAACCTATGGTTCTTTGAAATATGATCACAACCCATTAGATCATTGTTAAAGTGACCCAAAATCGATCTAGGCCAGGGGTTTGATGGCTCATTGCATGGACCAGTTCGGCCCATACTTGGAAATCATTTTATGTTAGATTAAAGCAAGATTAGCCTATTTCACCATGAACTACTATATAGGCCAAATTACTTTTTATAGTTTATCCCATATACCATGACAAAATTTTTAGATAATTTGGTCCATTGATAGGTTGATCATGTGTTAATATAAATGGATCTAGGTTTTACAAATTTTAAATTGATATGGATCAATTATGTATGTGTATGTGATATGCTAAATGGATGTTATTCATTCAAGCCATAAGTGCTTGGCCCATGTATTGACTTATGTGGCTTTCTACGAATATCATGGCTGAATCCACATCATTGCCATGATGCTCATGGATCGTTGCATGATTTCCTTACCTAATGGGCCCCCTTAATAGCTTCTCCCCAAGAGGAACCTCGCAGGAACCCTAACCCATTAAGGGCTCATTTGAATTTGACTTTATAAAAGTCGGTGTGATCCACTATGGTATGACCTAAATCTGACCTAGGGACTGAATTACACGTACCCTCATGATTAATATAACTGCAATGAGATAAGGAATTCCATAAGATAATATTTCTAAAGGCCTTCTATTATTAGCATGAAAGCGGGTTGAATTGGGAGGGTGGAAAAGCACCATACAATTGGGCCATCCATTTCACTGAGACAGATAGTGGGATTGTTTCATGAGATGATGAGGAATCATAGACTAGTGGGAGGGGCCTGTCTTAAAGTGGAAGACTCTTCCATGGTACCTTGGGGCTCCCGATAAGATAGGTTTGCACCTATCAGTTAGAAAGGTTTAACCTAAAATGGAAATGAACATAGATGGAGACCAAAGGGAAAGCTCATTGGATGGGTGGATTTGTGATCCTTCATAGAAAGTGATAGGGTTATGCAGCTAAAACCGTTAGTCCTATACACCTATGTGATTTCCCACATTTTCAAGGACATGAACTGTGTCCTCATCATTGAGATAGGAGGGAAATCCCAGAGGTGAACAAATGCAAATGGGACATAAATAAAAGTCCATTCTATGAAAGATAACTTCAAATAATATTAAGGTTGTGGACTAATTAATCGTGTCTTTTATCAAAAATGGCACATGGACAGTTCGTTGAATTGTTAGAGGACAATAAATTGAAAGGACCCAACTATATAGACTAGTTTCATAACCTAAATTTGGACCCAACTATGTAGAGGACAATATTAAGGTTGTGCTCACATCCTCGAAATTGGACAAGTTTATTGAAAACTTTGCACCGGAACATTCGAATGATAGGGCTTCTGAGGCAAGAAGGAAAGAATATCAGGAATGGAAAGAGAAAACTTCTCTTGCCTAGTGTTATATCATAGCCTCATTGGATAATTCTATCTAGAGGCAATTGGATAAAATTGATATCTACAAAGATATCCTAGATAGTTTAAAACCCATGTATGAGGAGCAGAATCATTCTACAAGACAAAAGGTCCTCAAACTGTTGATAACCACGAGAATAACCGAGAGCCAACCAATTCATGACTATATCATGCGGATGATAGGTTATATAAATGAACTGGAGGGTCTTGGCTCCTAACTTGATGATGACACCAAGATTGATGTCGTCCTGAACTCTCTACCCTTGTCCTTCAATCAGTTTGTCATGAACTTCAGCATGAACAAGTTAATAGTTTGCTTGCAAGATCTCAACAATATGTTGCAAAGAGTTGAAGAACTGATTAAGAAGGATAAGCCAATATCCATGCTTGTTGAAGGTGAAAAATCTAGCAAGAAGAAAAGAAAGGGTAAGAAGAAACCTTAAAAAAAAGGGAGGCAAATTAAAGAAGCAGGAGAAAATCAAGTCATCTGGTGAATGTCACTTCTACAAACAGATTAGGCACTAGAAGAGGAATTATCCCTCGTATCTGGAATCTCGCAAAAACAAAAAAGGTAATTTTGAATCTCTTGTTGTGAGTATGGTGATAAGGCTACGTACGGGTGTTTCCTTGAAAGAAAAAGGAAGGCAGAGGGCAAAGGGTAGGCTAAAGGCTTTGATTGACAACATGTTGTGTTTGTTATGAGTCAAATCTCCTTTTATAGGGAAAGATCTTGAAATCTTGGAAGGAATAAGCTAAAAGAGTTTGATTTCCACTTGGAAAGGGAATCTTTGATTTGGTGTCAGTTGTCAAGGGGACACCGCTAAGGTTCCACCATGTGTCTTACGAGATCTCTCAAGGATGAGGTTTCCTTTCGTTTGAAGATTCTCATAATACACATATGCTACTTCCTTTTGCAAGTCTCTTAAACTGACGTAGCATGAATGACTTCAATACTAATCTTACGTGTCTTTCTTAATCCTATTGGGCATCCTGTCATGAGTGACATTGGTCAATCGTCGAGTTCGTTTGTTCATCACTAATATTTGTGATGGTTGTTAGCTCATCACAGATTTGTTATAGTTCTGAGCTCATCACAGGCTCACGATGGCTTTACGCTCATCGCAGATTCACAATATCTCTTAGCTCATCGTAGGCTTGCGATGGCTTCGTACTCATCGCAGATTCCTAGCAGCCTCGGATTCATCCTCGGTGCTATAGCTTTGAATCTATTGTAGGCATGTGGTAGCCTTGAGCTCATTGCAAGCTTGTTTTAGGCTTTAAGCTCATTACAAGTCTGTGTAGGCTCAAAGCTCATTGCAGATTTGTGGCAGGTCATGAATTCATCACGAGTGTGTCTGTGGCATCGGTTTAGCACCTTCTATGCTATTACAGTTTTGATAATCAACATGCACCTACACTTGTCATAGAGACCAATATGTTGGTCACTTCTGCATCTTAGTATATTGGCTTTGGGCTTCCACTAATGCATGTAATACATTGCAAGGGTTCAAGGAAAGCAGAAGACTAAATGATGACGATGTTGTGCTTTACTTTGATATAAATGTAACTATTGTAGTTGTTGCTATATAGTAGATTTAATTTTTAGAGAATGAATAGTTACATTAAAATATTATCTTTATGTACCTTTACTTAGAAGGAATTTGATTTCAATTTCTAAGTTATGTAAGGATGGTTATTCTATTTTATTTAGTAATAAGATTATAATTAAATTAAATAACAAATTCCTTACTCTCCATCATTCTCTAGAAACAAATGTAATCGAAACCGTAATAGAACACATCCCTAAGAAAAAAATACATGATACAAATAATCTCACATGTCTATAACATTATCGACTTGGCCATATTAATATAGAATATATCATAAGATGGGTGAAAGATGGTCCTCTAGATTTTTTCACTATAGAAGATCTACCACATTATGAGCCTTGCCTCCAAGGCAAGATGGAAAAAAGTCCATTTAAAGGTAAGCTTGAAAGAAGTACGGGCACACTTGACCTCATACATACTGATGCATGTGGTCCCATGAATGTTAGGACACAAAACTAATATTGTTATTTTAGAACTTTCACTGATGATTATTCTCGGTATGGTTATGTGTACCTAATGAGACATAAGTTTGAATCCTTTGAAAAATTCAAGGAGTTTAGACAATAAATTGAGAAACGGATGGAGAAATAGATCAAAACCCTTCAATTAGATCGATGAGGTGAATATCTCTCCTACGAATTCAAAAACTAGTTAAAGGACAATGAGATTATATCATAGTTGTCTCCACCTTCTACTTAAACGGTGTGACAAAGAAAAGATATCAGACTCTATTAGATATGGTCCGACCACTCCTTGTCCATTCAGAGTTACATATATCCTTTTAGGGGCATGCATTGGGAATTGTAATTTGCATGTTGAATCGGGTTCCAACCGAGTTGGTTCCTAAGACTCCTTTCGAGCTATGGACCGATAGAAACTAAGTGTAAGACACTTAAAAATATGGGGTTGTCCAGCACATGTCAAAAAGACAAGGGCGAACAAATTGGAATCCAAAACTAATTGTTGCCTATGTGTAATCTACCCCAAGGATCCTATAAGGTATCTGATCTATGACCTATGAGAACAAAAATTGTTTTTTAATTAAAATGCCTACTTTTGGAGGAGGACTACATCCTGTGAACAATCATCATTAGGTAGTTATTCTTGATGAAGATAGCTCAGGAGTAGTGGGAGATAAGCTTAGAAGATCTATCCAAGTTTCCAGACCACCACTACGTTACTGTTATGATCAAGAAAGTTGATGGAAACTACAAATAGTGAGAAAGATCTCGTGACTTATATGGAAGCTATATTGGACATAGACTCCCTAAAGTGGGTAGATATCATGAAAGTTGAGATAGACTCAATGAAAATCAATAGAGTTTGGACTCTCATAGACAAGCCCCTTGGTGTGAAAGTGATCGGTTACAAATGGATCTACAAGAGAAAGAAGGGCCTTGATGAAAAAGTTGAGACCTATAAAGCTCGACTTGTAGCGAAAGGGTACACTCAAAAAGGAGTCGATTACACGGAGACCTTATTGCTGATGGCCATGATCAAATCCAAAAGGATACTATTAGACATAGCTGCACACTATGATTATGATATTTGGCATATGGATGTCAAGACTACGTTCCTGAATGGAGATCTTACTGAAGAACATATGATGTGTAAGCTGAATAAATCCATTTACGGGTTTAAGCAAGCTTCTAGAATCTGGAACATCTAATTTAACTCAATAGTCAAATAGTTTGATTTTGAATAAAATCCAAATAAACCCTGTGTTTACAAAAAGATAGTGAAAGATAAGGTTAAATTTATGGTTCTGTAAGTAGGCGATATTCTACTCATTAAGAATGATGTAGGAATGTTGACTACGGTAAAGGTATGTCTTTTACAGCAGTTCTCCAAGAAAGATCTTGGAGAAGCCTCTTATATCTTAAAACTTTGACTCTATAGAGATAGATCGAAGAGGATAATTGGACTATCCCAATCTAGTTATATTGGCAAGATTGTCAAAATATACAACATGCAGAACTCCAAGAAGGGATTCTTTCCTTTTAGGCATGGAGTCACTCTCTCTAAAGGAATGTCACCTAAGACCCTTAAGGAGATAGAGGACATGAGAGAGGTTCCCTATGCCTTAGCCATAGGGAGTATCATGTATTATATGTTGTACATACGGCCAAACATTGCTCAGCCTGCCAATGTTGTACGTAGATACCAATCTAAACTAGGATAAGAGCATCGGATAGTTATGGAAAATATACTAAAGTACAGATGGAGAATTAAATAATATTATATTGTCTTTGATGTGTGCGCACGCTGCACATCATTTTTATTGCTTTATACAGGGTTTTGATGATGATTTTCAATTATTTTTACTCTAATTGAGAAAGATTTCAGAAACCAAGAGTTTGGAACAATCTAGGGTGAAGAGAGCATGAAGACATGTTGATATGGCGAAAAGGGAGGCAGTTCAGCCCACCAAGAAGAGAGGCCCAACTGCAGCCCAACCGAAACCCTATGCGAGAACAGTAGTTCGGCACACCAAGGAGAAGTGCTGGTGAAGGAGAGCAGCCCAACAACAGTTCGACCCATCAAGAAAAAAGACCCAACTGAAAATCAAAAGGAGAGCACTTCGGCCCACCAAGTAGAGAGGCCCAAAGGCAGCCCAGCCGCAGCCCTAGGGGAGGCTCCAAAAAGGCAGCTGACTTTAGAGAAGAGGGAGGCTGAAAGGAAGAGTATAAAAAGAAAAGAAAAAGAAGGAATTAGGGTTCAGACCCCTGAAGACAAAACAGAAGAGAATAAGTGCTGGTGAAGGAGAGAAGAGGGAGAAAGGTTGTTGAATGCGAATTGAAGAGGAAATCGAAGGTTGATGCAGAAATATTAGGTTGTCTTCTTCTTTGATTCTCCAAATTCGGTAACCTAGATTCGATTAGGGTTTCTTGGTTTTCTTTATTGAATCTTTCTTCTCTTCTTTCTATTATGCGAACCATGATGGATTTTAATTCTGATATGTAATTAATATTTTAAGCAGATCTGATTGTTTGTGATTCATTCTTGTGATTTCTTGATTAGGGTTTTCGATTAGTAGAATAATCTTGGCCGAATTATTTTTGTTTCTTGGATTGCTTGAATTGCTTGAGAAAGGGTTTAGGTAATCAAATCAATTAATCAAGAAAACGGATTTAATGCATCTTAAAGATAATATGCATGGTTCGTTTGGCATCCATTCATTCCCGAATTGATGACCTTCGAATTCTTTGTTCTTAATGCATCTATGGCGATTAAATTTCTGATAGAGATATAGGAATTATTGCTCATAGATAGGCTGGGTTGTGCTCGAGAGAGGCTTCTCATACAATTAGGGTTTCGCCAACCCAAGACTGAATTCACTTTGGTTGGATAGCTTAATGATTTAATTGCTAAAATCGGTTCTAGTAGTTCTTGCATGCAGTAATTCTTCTTATCATTAAAGGTGGTCTGATCCGAAACTGCTTAGGGTAGTTTGCTAATTAGGAGTTAGGGTTTTCTTTGTTTAATCTTTCGGTTTATCAGATAACTAAAGGTTGATTCAGTACTAGTAATTGTTGGATCAATCCCCATGGGAACGATACTCTACTCATCATTATATTACTTGATCGACTAGTGCACTTGCTAGTGTAATCTCTACGCATCAAGTTTTTGGCATCGTTGCCGGAGATTATCACAACAATATTAGGAACCATCTGTCATTGTTAACCTGATTTTGTACATTATGTTTTTTATATTTGTGTATTAGTCTCTTTATGACTTTGACTGGTACAGTTTATGACACGTAAAAATGAAAATGAGAGCATCACCTACGATCCCGAGATTGAACGAACTTTCCGTCACCACCTTAGAGCTTCTAAGCAAGGGAGAGCTGAAAGTGCAGAGATGGCCGAACAAAAGACCATGATGGGTTATGCCAAACCGACCCTCACTGGGGCAGCCTTGAGCATTGTAAGACCAGCAATAACTGCCAACAACTTTGAAATCAAACCAACAATCATTCAGGTGATTCAGAATACAGTTCAGTTCTGCAGCTTGGCTCATGAAGATGTGAACACTCACATCGCCAACTTCTTGGAAATATGTGACATTCAAGCACAATGGGGTTAGTGATGATGCAGTGAGGCTCTGATTGTTTCCGTTCTCATTGAAGGACAAGGCTAAGACTTGGCTGAAATCTCTACCAGCTGGATCGATCTCTACTTGGGATGAAATGGCCAGCCGTTTCCTATCCAAGTATTTCCCTCCGTCCAAGATAGCAAAGTTGAGGAATGATATCACCACCTTCTCTCAACAGGATGGGGAGTCATTGTATGAGTCATGGGAGCGTTACAAAGAATTACTAAGGAAGGTCCCTCATCATGGACTTCCCGTATGGCTGCAAATTCAGACATTTTATAATGGGTTGACTGAAGCAAACAAGACTGTTATGGACGCTACAGCTGGGGGATCCATTAATAACAACACCCCTGAAGTTGCCCATGCACTCATTGAGGAGATGGCTGCAAACAACTATCAGTGGCATTCCGAGAGAGCCCAAGTTAGGAGACAGCCCAAACTTCATAATGTAGACACCTATACAACACTATCTGCACAAATCGGTGCCCTCAGCAAGAAGATAGATGAAATGTAGTTGGGAGCCATGCATGTTCAGATCGTAGTTTGTGAATGGTGTGGGGGAGGTCATATCAGCACCGAATGTTAAGTTGGAAATCAGTTCATGCAGTCCCCCGAGCAAGTAGATTTTGTTGGTAATTTGCAAAGGCAGCAAGACAATCAGTACCCTCGTGCATTTAACCCTAAATGGAGGAATCACCCCAATCTGTCTTGGCAAAATCAAAATGCGGTGAAACCATTCCCTCAAAATTTCACACGGCCGAAAAAGAAATCTAATCTAGAGGAACTGATGACCAATTTCATATCAAGTGCGGAAATAAAATTTCAGAACCAAGAAGCATCGATCAAGAACTTGGAGACTCAAGTGGGACAGTTGGCACAGATGATATCTTCTAGAGTACAAGGCACTTTACCCAACAATACCAAAGAAAAATCCAAGAACAGGTGCAGGCCATTACCTTGAGAAGTGGTAAGGAGCTGTAAGAGGTGGAGAAGAAGGCAAGGTGAGTGCAACCCTAGAAACCGAAAAGGAGGAAGATCAATCTAATTCAAAGAAAGAGAAAAGTCAACAGCCGCAAGTACCATTTCCGAAAAGCTAAAGCAACACAAATTGGGAAAGAAATTCGGTAAGTTTCTTGAAATTTTTAAGAATTCACATATTAACATTCCTTTTGCAAATGCCTTAGCCCAGATGTCACACTATACAAAGTTCCTGAAGGAAATCTTGTCGAACAAAAGGAAACTGGGAGATGTGGCTACAATTGCACTAAATAAAGAATGCTCGGCAATCCTCCTCAACAAGTTGCCTCAGAAATTGAAAGATCCAAGGAGTTTTACTATTCTTTGCACTATAGGCAATTTGAAAATTAACAAGGCATTATGTGATTTAGGAGCTAGTATAAATCTGATGTCCTATTCGGTACCCCAACCCACTAGAGTTGCATTGCAGTTAGCTGATAGGTCCATAAAGCATCCTAGGGGAATCATAGAAGATGTTCTTGTTAAGGTTGATAAATTCATTTTTCTTGTGGACTTCATAGTGTTAGACATGGAAGAGGATGTTGATGTCCCACTTATCCTAGGGCGACCCTTCCTAGATACAAGAAAGGCAAGGGTTGATGTCCAACAAGGACAACTCAGCCTTAGGATTCAAGATGAGGAAGTAATTTTTAAAATGTTTGATGCTATGAAACATGCACCCTGTAGTGATGACACATGTTATATGATAGGTGTCATTGATTATGTGGCTGGTGATGACTTCATAGTGTTAGACATGGAAGATGATGTTGATGTCCCACTTATCCTAGGGTGACCCTTCGTAGCTACAGGAAAGGCAATGGTTGATGTCCAATAAGGACAACTCAGCCTTAGGATTCAAGATGAGGAAGTAATTTTTAAAATGTCTGATGCTATGAAACATGCACCCTCTAGTGATGACTCATGTTATATGATAGGTGTCATTGATTATGTGGTTGGTGGGTGTTTTCAAGTCAACGGGCAGTGCCTCAAACCATATGTAGCGGATGGAGCATTGCCTATCCCATCAACTGTATACCTAGATATTCATTGATTACATTGTAATGTCGAGCTTCGGACAGAAAACAAGCGCTTATTGGGAAGCAACCCAATGCTGATGAGTAGTTTCTTTATTTTATTTGTTTTTCTGTCGAGCTTCGGACAGAAAACAAGTGCTTATTGGGAAGCAACCCAATGCTGATGAATAGTTTCTTTATTTTATTTGTTTTTCTGCTTTTCTTTTTCCATACCATTCGATGTTTTCTTTTCTAGGATCTTAATTTTGTAGATTGTTGATCTCTCTTAGTGTTTCTCATTCTCTCCTTCTAGTTTATTTTGACCTTAGCAGCTAGAGGGTCCAACGGAAGAGCCAATTCAGAATTTAGCACTTTCTTCAGGGAAGTTCTCTAAACCCCTTCAAATGCTTGAAGTCCCATTGCTCACATTGCTGAATTCATCTTAGCACTTTCTCTATATGAACATTGAGGGCAATGTTCATGATAAGTGTGGGGGAGGCTGTAGCTATGCACCTCAATCACCCCAATACATAAATGCATTGATAGGCTGCATAAACTGAAAATTCCCTCAACATTATTGTCGTCTATAGGGTGAATTTTAGGAAGGAATACGATGAAGTCGAAGGAAATCACTATAAGTGCTAGAATGTGTTACTGTGAAGTATCCAATTTTATCACAATACATGAGGATGAGGAAGTCAAATAGGACTTTCATCATGACCAGCACTAACTCTACTCATGTGTATAGTACACTTGATTGAAATCTTAATGATCATTCGAGTTATTAGTGCATCATGGACTGTTAATGCATGAACTTCAACAATTGGTTCAGGAAAAAAAAAAGACAAGAGAAGAAGAAAGGACAAAGTCCGAATTACTCCACTATCATGAACTGAATAGTAAAACTAGTGGTTCATGATATGAGTTCAGTTCCAACTCCGCTATTCCAAGTTGAATAGTAAAACTAACAACTTGGAATATGAGTATTGTTATCTGCCTCTAGCTTGTGACCCGTGTGAGATGGAGCATAAAATGCACTCACACCAAAAAATAAGAAGAAAAAAAAAAAGAGAAAATAATTCAATGACAGTTGAGGTTCAAGGGGACAAAAACATAGTTGGAAATTCAATTGAGTGCATTGACAGGATTTGAGACCAAGCTCGAGGTGGTGGTTAATTATAGCGGTCAAGGAGATGCTATACACATTGAACGGAATTGAGTGCTAGAGCATGAAGAATCTCATGTTCTCCTTTCCTTTGTTCTCATGTATGTGGTAAGAGTGACTAATCATGGGGATGAATAAGAATGTTTATGCAGCATTCCCGACCACTTAATGCATTCTTATCCTACAATTCATTCGGTAGATGGTAATAATCTAAGGAATGATTAGTTTATGGGTAATATATTTGCTTGAGGACAAGCAAAAGCTTAAGTGTGGGGGTGTTTGATGTGTGCGCATGCTACACATCATTTTTATTGCTTTATACATGGTTTTGATGATGATTTTCAATGATTTTTACTCTAATTGAGAAAGATTTCAGGAAACCAAGAGTTTGGGACAAACTAAGGTGAAGAGAGCATGAAGACATGTTGATATGGCGAAAAGGGAAGCAGTTCGGCCTACCAAGAAGAGAGGCCCACCGGTAGCCCAACTGAAACCCTATGGGAGAACAGTAGTTCGGCCCACCACGGAGAAGTGCTGGTGAAGGAGAGCAGCCCAACAGTAGTTCGGCCCAAAGGCAGCCCAGTTGTAGCCTTAGGGGAGGCTCCAAAAAGGCGGCTGACTTTAGAGAAGAGGGAGGCTGAAAGGAAGAGTATAAAAAGAAAAGAAAAAGAATGAATTAGGGTTCGGACCCCTGAAGACAAAACAGAAGAGAAGAAGTGCTAGTGAAGGAGAGAAGAGGGAAAAGGCTGTTGAATGCGAATTGAAGAGGAAATTGAAGGTTGATGCAGAAATCTTAGGTTGTCTTCTTCTTTGATTCTGCAAATTCGGTAACCTAGATTCGATTAGGGTTTCTTGATTTTTTTTATTGAATCTTTCTTCTCTTCTTTCTATTATGCGAACCATGATGGATTTTAATTCTGATATGTAATTAATATTTTAAGCAGATCTGATTGTTTGTGACTCATTCTTGGGATTTCTTGATTAGGGTTTTTGATTAGTAGAATAATCTTGGCCGAATTATTCTTGTTTCTTGGATTTCTTGAATTGCTTGAGAAAGGGTTTAGGTAATCAGATCAATTAATCAAGAAAACGGATTTAATGCATCTTAGAGATAATATGCATGGTTCGTTTGGCATCCATTCATTCTTGAATTGATGACCTTTGAATTCTTTGTTCTTAATGCATCTATGGCGATTAAATTTCTGATAGAGATATAAGAATTATTGCTCATAGATAGAGTGGGTTGTGCTCGAGAGAAGCTGCTCATATAATTAGGGTTTCGCCAACCCAAGACTGAATTCACTTCGGTTGGATAACTTAATGATTTAATTGCTAAAACCGGTTCTGCTAGTTCTTGCATGCAGTAATTCTTCTTATTATTAAAGGTGGTCTTATCTGAAACTGCTTAGGGTAGTTTGCTAATTAGGAGTTAGGGTTTTCTTTGTTTAATCTTTCGGTTTATCAGATAACTAAAGGTTGATTCAGTACTAGTAGTTGTTTGATCAATCCCTGTGGGAACGATACTCTACTCATCATTATATTACTTGATCGGCTAGTGCACTTGCTAGTGTGATCTCTACACGTCAGTTTTCGATAGTAGTTCACTACAAATGGTTGGATATACTGATGCCGAATTTCAGTCTGACCTAGATAATAGAAAGTCTACATGTAGATACATCTTTACAATAGTCTTGTGTAGTTAGTTAGAAAAGAAGCAAACAAGGGTCCACAATAGATTCAATGACCGAAGCCAAACACATTACTAGAAATGAGACTACCACATAAGTACTATGTATAAAGAAATTCGTTTAGGAATTTAGAGTCATACCACATCACCCATTCCACTGTTGTGTGATTTCAGCGCAACGTCCAGGTACGGGTACATTGGTCTCGAAACAAATGGGCTTCTCAAGTAGGTGGTTGATTGAGGGATTTCAGTGCAGCGTATGGGTACATTGGTCCTGAGGTTTAAGCATACAACCCTCTCATATAGGACAATAGAATGTTAAATCTAATGCAGGATGATGAGTAGAGTGTGCATAAGCAAATAAAGAATAATAGAAATAAAGTAATAAACAACTATCTAATAATTAACAAGAAATAAGCAGCTATTATTCTAATAAAATAAAAGCAACATAGAGGCATGCATATATACAAGAAAAGGCTATCAAGCCAAATGGGCCCCATGTAAGCCTCACCTATGGTTCAAGAACTCTCCGGTGGAGTCGCCAGTCTATGAATGTCGGGAAAACGGCTCACTTGGGCTAGATTTGGAGTCACCACCGACTAGTTTTAGAATTAGAGATGATGGGACCTCTAAGAATGGCATCAAAATCATTTTTATCCAAATAGTGACTCCAAATCCCAAGGCACCGGCTAACCAGTACGGGTAAGACTTGGATGGGAGAGGGAAGGGGTTAGGCACCCCTCTCCCGGGTCGAATAGGTGGAGCCCACATGAGGTCTCAAGCAAACAAACACAAATAGGCAATTATGCAATTAACTGAGAACATAAGATAAACAAATAAAGAACAAAACTCCACAAAACATCCTCCACTAATTATTTAATTTTTTGTATTTTTATTTTTATATATTTTTTATGTTCTTATGAAACCCTATTTCTCTATTGGATTTTATCTTTTTATTATATTTTTTATTTTTTTGAATCCTTTATTTATTTTATCTTTATCCTTTTTTTTATTCTTAGATTTTTTTACTTTTTATTTTTTTATTTTCATCACTATTTCCCCTTTTTGCAAACATATCCATCTCCATTCCTCTAATTTACAAAAAGGTCGAATTACCCCTATTTCCCCCCCTTTCTCATTGCAAGTATACCCATCTTTGGATCTATCATCTCTAATCCCAGCATCAAGGAAGCATTGAATAACTAGAACAAAAAAAAAAAGAAGACGAACAAAGAGGGCCTCAGATCTCGATCTTAAGAGGTCGAATTTAGTAACTATTCATCCTGAAGCATATGAATGAAGAATATCAGGCAAATAAATCATGCGGATTAATAACCAACTAAAATTAACCGCATATAGTTGATATCGATTGGATTCAAGAATAGAAATCATATGCGATGTCAAAATCAGATAGGAAATCATCAGCTAAATCATATGGATTCAAGAATAGAGTAAATGATAGGGAACACACCAATCAAATTATTTCAATCCCCAGTCTGAAATAGGAAAGAGAAAAAAAAAGTAAATAAAAAAAAGGTTGGAGAAGGTGCCGAATATTTCAGGAACTGATTTCTCTAGTTCTGTCGACCTTCTCCCCCTTTCCTGAGTCCCTATTGAAGCAAGGTTAGAGAAAAAAGGGATGAGAAGAAACAAAGAGAAAAAGAAGAAGAAAAGTGAAGAATCCAATCATGGAGAGGTAATAGTAGAACCTACCTGAGATGTTTCGGCCTAATTCGATCAAGAGAATAGGGGAGCTTCGGCTAGATTATGGTTTGAAGTAGATGGCTGCAACTAGGGAACAACTTCTGTTCAAGGGAAGCCAAAGCAATGCTGACTGATGTCCGACTAATGTGTTGAAGACGGTGATCTTGCCGGCGACGGTGAAGAATGGGAGGCATCGTTGCTGAACTACTTTGGGAAACTATAGACGAAGACATCAAAACAAGGCAGCCCTGCTGAAGTGTTCGTGAGGGAAGCAATCTGGAGAATAGGGAGGAGGTGATTTGATGGAGGGTAGGTTTAGTGTAAAGAAGGGGTTTGGTGGATTAGAGGAAGAAGAAAAAGAGAAGTGGAGAAGGAAGTCGGGCGTGGGTGGTTTGTCTCTGCCACCGTCGCCCCTATTCGGTGCGAATGAAGGAGAATGTGAACAGTATACTCTGAGTGATTTTTCAAGTTTCAGTTCGATGGAGAGAAAAAGAGAGGGGAATGCGGTGGGGTTGGAGAAAACAGTGATAGAGAGAGGGCGAAATGAGAGAAAGAGAAAGAGAAAGAGAAAGAGAGGGGCCGAACCGCTGCTGCCAAGAGTTGCAGTGGCAGTGACAGAGAAAAAACGGAGAGAGAAGAAGAAACAGATGGAAAAGGATAGAGAGATATCGGGAGAGAACGGTGACAGAGAACTCGGTCGCTGGTTCGCCGCCGCTGCAACTCTATTCGAACGAAGGGGAAGAGGAATAGTGTCTTCCTTCGAATTCTTCTGCATAGGGACGATGAAGAGCCTAGGTTGAATTTATAATGAGCAACATGGGCATTTTCATCACTTTGGATAATTTGGGGGGCATTTTGGTAATTTTCGATAAATTGGGCAAACTGGGTCCAGGGGTTGAACCGGGGTTATAGTCCAATGGTGGGTGGTTTTGAGTCTAAAAAAGTGGAGGGTTGAGATTGGTTCGACCACAAAGCGGGGTCTTGTGTCTGTGGGCTAGGGAGATTGGCCGAAACAGAATCGTTTTATATGGAAGGGCAAATGATGATATATTTGGCTGAAATTTTATAGGGTGGGGTTTTCGGACATTCTGAGTTGATTGGAAGGATTGGATTGGCCCAAATGGGCCCATATTGGAAAGATCGGGAAAAGACTCGATTTGGTTAATCTGAAGTCTCGAAACAGAATCTATGTGTGATTGAGGGGCAAACAATGTCTTTTTTGGATCAAATTGCACAGGGAATGATTTTTGGGTAGTTTGACGTAATTGGTAAAGTTAGATTGAGCCAATTGGGCTTGGATCAGGTAAATTTGTAACTCGGTCAATCTAGAACCTCAAAATGGAACCTTGGTGCGATTGAAGGATAAACAAAGGTATTTTGGGCTGAGATTTCACAGGTGGGTATTTGGGGGTGTCCGGGATTGATGATGAGGTCTGATCAATCTTAGAGGGTCAAGATCGTAGGAATTTGAATTAATAGGATAGGATGTTTTGGAATGAAATATTGGTTTGATGAACAGGCAAACGGGGGAATCTAGGGTTAAAACTTTATGGGTAGGTGGTCAAAATAAAATCTTTGCTTGATTGATGGGTGAACAAAGGAATCTTGAATTCAAATTTCATGGGTAGGTGTCCTTGGGAGATTCTGGGTCTAATGATTGTGTTTGATCTAATGGTTGAGGTGTAGGTGGGGGTCGATTAAGGCCATCGGATAAGTATTAGGTTGGTTTAACGGTTGATTTGAGGGTTTTGGGGTTGAAAGTTGTGTTTTTTTTTGGGTTTTTAGGTGTTTTGAAAGAATCAAAAGGATCTGATTAGGTGTTTAAGGTAAATTAGAGGTTCAGGAGGCGAACTGAGCAAAAATTGGATGTTGACACTAACGTTGATCCTTCATCCTACCTTTCACTCATTAATGTCTGTTGGTTGTCAAATCAAGACTCATTGATAGGTGGTATAACAATCCCACTTATTCTCTCTGCAAACAAGACCATTAGTAGGTGTTGGTATGTGGTACAGCAATCAAGACTCATCCTATAGTCAAGTTGTCTTCTCAAAAAATCTTACAAATGAGTGTAGTTTATTCATAATTTCACATAGACCCATAGCATATACCAAGTGGCCACCTCATTTGGATGGCAACCAAGAATTTGGGCCATAAGTAAAAATAAAAAAAAAAAAGATAATTGAAAAAAAAATAGTTATTCAAACTAAGAGAAGGAAGAAGGTACAAAAGAGAAATAAATAAATAGTATATAATAAATGAAAAATTGAAAATTGAAAATAGTTAGTGGACAATGAATCCATTTTTCTTGTTCTTTTTTTAATTTTCTGCTCTTGTGTGATGATTTCCAAACTACCCATACTCTTCTCTCTTTTCTCTGCATCTAATTCAGTTGCATGGTAAATTCAACAACCATCCTCCGGCCCTCCCAAGTCTAAACCTACCTGACTTTGCTGTTTTGCTTGCTAACTTCGGTCCATGCGCAAGCCACCATTTGATGTGGCTTGCTAACTTCATCCAAAAAGGTAGTGATGTGGGCTAGCCAGGCCCAGCCCACTAACGCCTGATAGCGCTAGCCACAGCAGAGGGGAGTCCTATTACTTTCGTACAAAGCCAACTATGGAGCAGTTAGGCATACTCATAAGGACTTGTCGCTTGATTTCGTACGACTCTCATCTGGTGCGTTAATCTCCACTTGCCTTCAGTTCGCTCGAGTATAAATATAAGATAACTCTCCCTTGACAAGGGATCTAGTTCTCGCATTTACTTCCAGTGCCTTGAATTAAATTCTTGCACCTACCTTGCTTTATTAGTATTTACTCCTGGGGATCCAGTGCATCCGAGGACTACCACCGAGACCTTGTCTGCACCTTCCCCCACCTGGCACCTTGTACTAATGTGAGCGTCGGATCTCCACCCGAGGCCTCTGACATCTCTTGTTTTGCAGTACTTCGGATCTCCAGGGACCTCATCACCAAGCCGACGATCTGCAGTCCTCAGCTTCTACCTTACTCAGAAGGGAGCATCTCGCCTTGGCCTACAGTCCTCGGCCTCAGCTCACCCTCCTCTGTCTGAATCCTCAAAGCCTTTGGCCTGCCTTCAAAAGTTGGGAACAAAATTCCCTTATTGCCCTCGGCTAATACAGGCAGCTAACAGGTAAGAACGACGGTTGCCCTCTACTCAAATCTTCGTTGCATGTCACAACCACTTCCTCACTGTTTTTTCAATTTCTATACCCTCTCTCTCTAGATCTCTCGTGCGTGCCTTTCTTGTAGAAAATCGTGTCCGTTATCGGTTTCCATCAATTGCATGACGGAGAGAAAAACCACAAACCATCTTCCACAAATTTACTCCAAATACCAACATATACCTATCTACCAGAGATAATACAACATATACCTGTCTACCAGAGATAATACAATATATACCTGTCCAACAACAAAAAAATGTCACAATAACAATGGAACATAACCAATTCAGCCTTGAATCAAAACCCCAACTCACAACAAATGAAAGTCAAATAAGAACATAATGAATCAAAACCCACAGTCGACGGTTACAAGGTATTTTACTTGAAATTACTTAGGAAGATAGTGATCAAGCAAGCACCTAGTGGAAGGATGCAAGTTGTTTAGCTTAAAAAATAAGAATCAAAGTTATAAAAAACAAATCGTATTTATTAACTTTTTATAATTTACATTAAAATTTCATGAGTTAATTAATAATAATATTCATTAATTTTTTGTAATTTACTAATCGTATTTATTAACTTTTGGTAATAACACTATTTAATACTTATTGGATATGGGTTGGATTAAATATTAATAGTATTTAACTATTTATTAAGTAATATGAATATTTTAAATGAGAGAGTAGATATAGATTGGAGGGGAGATTTTAGGAATTGATTGGGGAGTGGGGTAACAGTTTCTAATGGCTTAAAAGAGATACCTTTAGGAGAGAGATTCTAGGAATATTTTTAGGTAGTTGGGTTGGGAATGGTGATATGGCTTAATGGGGGTGGTGGGAAGGAGAGAGGAGAGAGAGTAAAGAAGAATGAGTAGGGGGTAATGAAGCAAGGAGAGGCATGCTGACATTGATTGTCTTGCTATATATATAGATAGATAGCGGAGACCCGTGCAATGCACATGCTTTGTTAAGAGAACAAAATTATAGAAAGCACAAAATTACATAATTGACCAATCTCACCCACTAATTTTAATAATTTTTTACAATACAAAAATAACAATAATTAATTTCATGTAGGGTTGTTCATGAAATTGAAGAAACTGATTAATCTGACATAATTTAACATGAGCTGGCCGGTTTCTAATATTTCAGATCGGCTTTGGTCGGTTGGATCAGTTTCGGTTTGGCTATTTGTAAATCGACCAAAACCGAACTAGCATGACCATATATTTGATATTTTAAATATATTTTTTAATAGGGGCAAGTCTGAAACTCACATATTCCTTTGTCTAAAATATTTTATATCTTAAATTTAAATTTTTAAATTTATTTTTTTTAAATACCACTATAATTATTTAAATTTAAATTTAAATTTTAAATTTAAGTTTAAAAGTTTAAGTTTAATTTTTAAGTTTATCTTTTTAACAACCAACCAAACTAAAAATTGACCCAAACCGTTACAACCCAAGTTGGCTAGTATTCACTTTTCACTAACAGTTAGTTTTGGGTGACCAACTCCCCAACCTGACCAAGTTGATTTGGTTGGTCAATCAGCTTACAAACCAAACAGAACCAACCAATGAACACTCCTAATTTCAGCTAAATTATTAGTCTAATCTCTAATAAATAACAAAAGTTTAATCTCCAATAATTATTAAAAACTTATAGCGAAAGTACACAATTATTGGAAAAAAATTTACAATGAAAATACAATACAGAAATAATAAAAATACAATAATTACAAAAATATAATAAATACTAAAGATATATTAATTAGTCAATAAATAGTGTAATCTCAAATAATAGTTTGATCTCTAATAAATGTTAATCAATAAATTATAACTAAAATACATAATTACTAACAATAAATTTATAAAAAATCTACAATAAATTGAATTTAAAAAGTTAAATAGTAGTAGTTTAGTCTCTAACAATTATTGAAAATTTTCTGTTAAATAGCTTGTCAAAAATAGATTTATACATAATTATTAAAAATATGTTTATCCAAAGAATGTTTGAATTAACAAATTTAAAAATTATAAAAATTATAAATTACTTTAAAATATTTATTAAAAACACCAAAAATAATTATAGTAGATTTAATAATATTCATATTATTAATAATTTTACATTTTTACAAAATTCATCACGAAATTATGTAACTAAAATAATATATTTTAATTTTACAGATTATTCAATTTAAATGTTATTTAAATGATTAAAATTTAACAATAAAAACAAAATATTATTTAAATATTTTAATAAATAAATTTCTTAAATAACAACATATTAAGAATAGCTAAATTATTATATAACAAAATATATAACATTATGCAATAACTTTAAAATAAATAAAATTCAAATAACAAAAACTTTTAAATATTTCACATATTATTTAAATATTTAGATAATAAAATATGGGAGGAGATGATAAATAGGAATTAAAGATAATTTAGGAGAAAATGAGGGATAGTGGTGCCACTTGGCTAGACATAAGAAAATCAAATCTCTATTTCTTTATCTAGTGGTTGTTATAGATAATTTAGCCTATATTGTTTTCTTATTGGTTTAACAGACAATTATGCAGAATTAAAAAAATAAGAAAAATAAAAAAAAAATAGAAAATTAGAATGGGGGGTTTCCTGCAAGGAGAGCTATGCTGACATGGCAGGACCGAGTTTAATATATATATATATATATATAGATGCCATATATATGGATAATGGGTAATGTGCTGCATAGAATGACTGATAAGGTGGGTCGGTGTATGAAACTATTCCAAACAAGGGCATTGAGTTGGGTCAGTAGGGTTTAAGGTAAGCATGCCCAAGTTTCAGCCCTAATTTAGTGGAACTCTGCTTCAATCAGTGTAAGGCCCCGTTCAGACAGTCTTTATGGCCTTGCATTGGGAATATCTCCCCATTAAATAAAGTATATAGGTAGGGAGATGTTCTCAATGCAAGGCTATAAAAGTTGTTAGAACGAGCCCGAAGCCAATCTCAATTTAGTGCATCCATTGCAGAATCCATAATCAAGCTCTACATTGAAATTTACAATTATCATCCAATTAATTTTTGGATAAAAGACTTAAACCTCCCTTGAGATTTCTCCTAAATATTGAAACTATCCTTGTCGGGTGATTTATCAACAAAGACCTCCCCTCCTCTGGGCAATCTGTCAAAAGTCCGTTTGCACTTGTTGTTAACGATCTAAAACCAACAATTGCGATTGAGGATTTATTGAAGTAAGTCAAACTTGCCTCCTGATCTACATATACAAAACGGTAGGTGCCATTGATATCTTGCCGCTATGCTCGAGAACGGGCCAAATTTGGTTCAGGATACAAATTTACTTAACATCCGTCTCCTTTTCATTCTGTTATTGTCCTCTAGGTAGGGGTATTCACGGTTTGATCAACTGAATTAGTATACCGGTTTCTGAAATTCCCTGAATCAAAATTAAATCGATACGGTTCTTTGGTTTTTTATATTTATAATATGTAAGTTATAAATAAATATATGAATAGTCTAAAGATTTTATTCTCATTACGAAGACCCCAATGTATTATGGGTTCAGTGACAAATACCCCCTATACTTCAATTTACAATAAAGTGTTAAATTATCAAAATACCCCCGTAACCTTTCTCTATTCTCTTTTTTTTGCCATATTCTCTTGAAACCTAATTGACCCAAAAATATCTTCATTGCTTCTCATCGGAAAATATTTTTGTCATCTCACCAATGCATTTAAAAGGATTATTCCTTTAAGAGATCATAAAACTAGGGATGGCAATATTAGAGGAAGTTTCGGGTATCCTACCCGTCCCGACCCTAGTAGGACCCATTTATCAAAACCCTATAGGGTTTGGGATTTTAGATAAAAATCCTATCAGGTTTGGCTTTTGACTTTAGGGTATCTGATAACTGATACCCGGGATGCATAAATACAAACCTATTATATTATATATCATGCACAAATTTATAAATTTTAAGTATTAAGATAATTACTCTATTACTAGTATTTTATTTGTATAATTTTTTGGGGATTAAAATCATCATTTGATGTAAATTTGGATTTGATAGATTGCTTATTTCATTTAGTTATAAAATGCTAATTTTAAATATTGTTTCTTTTAATTTTTTGTTGGAATTGTTAATCATATACATGTATTGATTGTTTTGATGAACACAAAAGCTAACAAAATCTATTTTATCTCATCAAATAACACAAAAGGTGAGATCAAGGTTCAAAGTATCGACACGTATTGGCCCATATCAGACAATATGTATCATTCCGAGACCTCTCCAATACACCCCTATAGTGGGTGTATCAGGGGTCTGACCGGTTCAGGGGATGGAGGAGACCTAAACCGGCCCCCCTGAACTAGTTGCGAAAAAAGCAAAATAAAAAGTATAAAAATGCGGTATTGATTCGCTCGATACGCTCCTACTGACGTATCAGGTGTATCGATATTTTGAACCTTTGATGAGATGGCTTAATGGCTTAAAGTAGTATTAAGAGATTTAGCACTATCATTAATTAATCTAGGTTCAAGTCACACTAGAAGCATTAAGAAACTTTTTTTATTAGAAAATGTTTGGTCAAGGGGTTTAACAGGTGGGACGAGTTGGGATGGGTTTAACAGTTTAAGGATAGGACGGGTTTGGAAAATTGAGAGAAAAAGTTAGATGAATCAGGGATACATAGGCGGGTTCAGGAATGGGTAGGGTAATTTGCATGGGTACCCTACCCGTTGCCATTCCTACATAAAACGAAACCGATAAATACATACATACATACATACATATATAAATACATACATACATACATACATACATACATATACATACATATCTATCTATCTATATATATATATATATATTCGTTTTCCCCCCTTCAGAGGTCCAACTGGTTCTATCCCCTTCTTTCCATTTTCCCCTGTTCTAGACCATGTTGGGAACTGGGGTCACTAAAACTTGGAGGAGAAGCTCTGAGGTGTGTTTGAAGACACTATCTTTAGAACGTTATTTGCCCCCACTCAGTTTCGCTGAGTTTACTATTGGGTTATAGGCAAATCCGTTCACAGGATACAACAGAGCCTTAGGCGAGAATCTACAACCAGCAAAGTTGAAGAGTCTTCGAAGAAACCTTCTATGAGACTGTAGTAGACTGGATTGAGAGAGAGAGAGAGAGACAAAGTGATTTTCAAAAATGTTGTGTGTGAAAGCTTGATTCACACTCCTTAAATAGTTTCTAAAGAGTTATGTAAAAGAGGAAGGTGTTGATTCAGAGAAAGGCACCTTGAACAGTCACAATTTCAAACATTGTGACTGTTTAAAAGGTAGTTAACAATTAATGACTATTAACTTTGAATTGTGTCTCTTGGTCACACCCGATCGAATCATGGCTGTTGATCACATCAATGGTCAACATTGCAACAAAAAATGCTCCTCTAAAGTGCCTCACTGTGCCGCACACACACGCGCATGCATGTGCACACGTTGCGCAGTCACAAGCCTCCATGTTCTCCTATTCTATTTCTAAGGAGTGTAAATCAGCTCCTATTAAAAAATTCAAAACAAAACTTGTAATTTTCCAATGTGGGACAAGTTCAAAACTGGTTTTAGAAGAGAAAAACTATTTTCCAAAGCAAGTATTCAAGTGTAATTTCTCATGTAATTGACCAGTCAAACCCATTGGATTTAATCTCTAATGAGATTAGAACCCAATAATCCCCCACATTGATTGATCAATTACATAGGTCTCTTTCGATCCAAACTACTATGACATAGTTATGAATACAAAGGGTGTTTAATAACTTAAACATTTTATTAGTATAGATATCTCAAAGCCTTGTCAAAGTTATTGGTGGTAAGACCTTAAACCAATTACTCTCAAGACAGATCAGAGATACCTATACACATAAAATATCCAGTCTCTGCAAGAGTTTCAAGTTTTGCTCAACACTATTATGGCCATATGCTTCTTTTCTGGTTTTCACAAACAATCCTAAGAGCAAATCCAAACTCTCATGAGAAGCGGCACCACTTCTATGTTCACATAGGTAAAGTTCCACTATGTGTTCCGTTATTTGACACATTTTAGAATTTCATAAAAGTTTAACTCAACCTTTCATCATAACGAACAACACTGTTTATGTTGTGATGGAAAATTTCTCAATGTCAATGCTAACAATCACATTGCTATAACTTGTTGTTACCCATTAAACCCAATACCAATTTTCTAGCCAAACCCTTGGTAATAGGATCAACAAAGTTTTTACTAGACCTCACATAAATTATAGTGATGACTTCATCTTGAATCAATTGCCTAACAAATTCGTATTTCAGACTTATATGTCTAAACTTACCATTGTAGGTACTACTATAGGCTATTGACAAAGTTGTCTCACTAAATGGAAATTGGAGGCATAGGACTAGGCCAAAGTTTTTTGTGGTAGAAAGCCTCCATATTCTCCTCTTCTATTTCTATGGAGTGTAAATCAGCTCGTATTAAAAAACTCAAAACAAAACTTGTAATTTTCTAATGTGGGACAAGTTCAAAACTGATTTTAGTAAGAGAAAAGCTATTTTCTAAAACAAGTGTGCAGGTGTAATTTCTCATGTAATTAATCAATCAAACCCATTGGATTTAATCTCTAATGAGATTAAAATCCAACAGACCATAACCATTTCCTCAAACTTTTTGAGTCAAACCATCAATGCCCTATCCGTCAACTTACATAGAATATTTAATTTTGATCCTTGATCCCTAGAGGGGATGACACTTCAGAGGTTGCTTTTTGCAGGGATATTAAGGCCCTGTTTGAGAACACTTTTAATAAGCACTTCTTTTAAGAAGTACTTTTAAGACATGGGACCACACATTAAGTGGTTTTTAAGTACTTATGGGTGTGGTAAAAAAGTGGGGAAAAAATACTTTTTAAGAAGTACTTCTTTTAAGACATGGGACCACACATTAAGTGGTTTTTAAGTACTTATGGGTGTGGTAAAAAAGTGGGGAAAAAGTACTTTTTTAAAGTACTTTGAAAAAGTGACTTCAAGTTGGCTTTTTTTTAATTACTTCTTGAAGAAGTACTTCTCCAAAATATTGGGACGAACCAGTCCCTAAAAAATTTGTATAATGACTAAAATACCCCCACGAGGTTATACCTCCCCCTTCTCCACTCATTCAATCCTCAAACCCTAGCAACAACGGTGCATCAGTTGCAGGTCCACCGGCGACGATCGACGGTAGGGAACCGTGGTCGGTGGACATGCTGTTTGGCCTCTTTCCTCTACGCTTTGAAGTTAGATCTCTAAAACATAGCTCGTAGCTTGATCTCAGATCTCTGAAACAGAGCTCGTAGCTCGATCTCAGATCTCTGAAACAGAGCTCATAGCTCGATCTCAGATCTTTGAAACAGAGCTCGATCTAGTTGCCGCCACCGTTCGGGTGTCAAAGAACCGAAAGAGAGACGTTCAGCCGCCGTTGGTTCTCTTTTGAAGAGGAAGATGAACAGTGTCTTGTTCGTGGTTCAGTGGTTATAGAAGAACAAAAACAAAGGAGAAGAAGAAGAAAAGGAGAGAGAGAGAGAGGGAGAGAAAGACTAAGGAGAGGTTGTTGACGCTCTCTGTCGCTCGAAGGGAGAATAGGGGAGTTGTAGCGGCGACAACCTTCCCTCTATTCATCGTCTTATTATTATTATTATTATTATTATTATTATTATTATTATTATTATTATTATTATTATTATTATTATTATTATTTATAATCATTATTTATATTATTATTATGATTATTTATTATTATTATTATTATGATTATGATTATGATTATGATTATGATTATGATTATGATTATTATTATTATTATTATTATGATTATGATTATTATTATTATTATTATTACTATTATTATTATTATTAATATTATTATTACTATTATTATTATTATTATTATTATTATTATTATTATTATTATTATTATTATTATTGAAAAGTATTGTATATATGTATGAGAGAAGTGAGGGTAAAATTGTCATTTAAATAATATAAGCACTTATGGGAAAAATAGCTTATCAAACATTCCCACCCCAATAAGTACTTAAAAACATAATAAGTGATTTGAAAATGTGGGTTACCAAACAGCCTAAAAGATTGTTAAAACAAGTACTTCTAAGAAGTACTTGTGAAAAAAGTACTTTTAACAAGTATTTAATCATCAAACAGGGCCTAAGGATCCACTGATGACACCATAGCCGACATCAAAGATTCAGTAACCGCATTATTACTGGCATCACGCAAATCCGCTAATGGCAAAAAACTCTTGTTTATATCTACCAATAATATTATCAATCCATCGATAATGATCCTTCTTACAACCAAATCAGAAATCACCGGGAATCAATGGGTGAGCCGAGACAACAGATCTCCTCTACCACAATTGCTAGCCATGATCACTTGACCTCAATCTCTTGGCCTCATCGAAAATGTCTTTCTTTTCATCTTTCTCTCTGTTCTTCTTGTTTTGTCATGATTTTCTCTACTTTCCACCGTCTTCATTAGCATAATTTCCACACGAGAAGCAATGTTTTCTTTTCTTCTACTGATCCTGCATCAAGATTCCATTCGGGTATTTTGACAGGGAAGGCCAATAGAATCGACTGATCAAGTAATCATAGTCACATGAAGTCCTTATCAAGTATTCAAGTGGTCATAGTCACATGATCAGTCAGCTTCAGTTCAATAATCTAAGTTAAATGTGTATGGCTTTTCCATGAAAAATTAATTCAGAACTTGTTTTTGGCTGGCTTGTTCCAACATGCGTTTTTCTTCCTAAATTATGTTTAGCCTAAGGCTCAGTTTGGAAGCAGTATAAGGTTTTGCACTCTACATATTTACATTTCTACTCCTCCCAAACTCAGCCTAAGGAGCAAATGTTCGTCGAAGATTTGAAGCTCTGGTCTTGTTGCACTGGCATCGGAGTCAGGCTTGTCTATGAATTCCATCATGGCACCATCAACCAGCTTGACTATGGACTATGTCGTTGCATTTCGATCGAGAGATGTTGGAGATCCGAAACTCTACTCTTGTTTCTAGAACAAAGGTTGAAAGAAAGAACAAGAAAGTTTTACCTGAATGAAACAATCATGAAAGACAGACGTAATAGGGCCAATGCAACATTGGATGAGAAAGGGGTAATTTGGGCATTTAGAAAACTTTAAACAATCGGATGAGAATCTTTTTCAAAGTTAACTGACAGAACGCTAACAAAAGGGGTCTTTGTCTAATGGCTAAAGTTTAGAAGGGTCTTTGTTGTAAATTAGAGTATAGGGGTCTTTGTCACTACAGGGGGACTTTGTAATTTACCCTATTTTCTTCTCAATTGACATAGAACCACCACAACAAATCCACCTCTAGTTTTGAGAGAATGAAGAAAAAGAAAAAAAAAATGCACACAATGGATTTTTAGAAAGAAACAGGGGAAAGGAAGAGAATAAAATTACCTGTAACAGAGAGAGAAACCGGTGATGGTAGAGTTGGAGAGATTAGTGACATCAAGCAAATGGTGTCATCAATGCTATTTCTTCTCTGAAAAAGGAGTCATTAACCTATATAGTTACTTACAGTATCATATAACCAAGTCGAATTTTTCTAGGTTAACAAAAAACCAAATCACCAATTTGGTTAGCTGGAATTCAGTTTGATTTCATCAGTTGATTCGGTTTGTTTTTTGGTTTTTGATGATCACCTCCACCTCTAGTTCCAGCTAATAGAGGCATGCTATCGTCATCAAAGAAAGTTGGCAGATTTTAAGCATAAGGGAAGGACAGACCTTCACCTTATAGTTCCAACTTCCCATCCCCATCCCCAGGTTTTTGTCATTTAAATGCATGGTTTTCAAAACCGGACCGGTCGGACCAGAAAAATCGGGAATCGGTCAGGTGACTGGTTCCATTTTACTCCAAAACTGTTATTTCCCCAAAAACTGTTGATTTGGCCAGTAAACCGCTGATCCGGGTGTTTGAAACATTCAAACTGTCCAACGGTTTGGTGGTTTTTTATTTTTTTGGTCAGAATGGGCCGTCTGTTTGGTCCAAATGGTCAAACCAGAAAAACCAGGAACCGGTCTAGTGACCAGTTCCATTTTACCCCAGAACTGTTATTTCCCCAAAATGTTGATTTGGTCAGTAAACCGCTCACACAGGTGTTTGAATCATTCGAACCATCCAACGGTTCAACAATTTTTTATTTTTTTATTTTTTTGTCAGAATGGGCCATTCATTCAGTTTGAACGGTCGAACCGTTCAACCTAGAAACCGGACCCCTGACTGGTCCATTGGTCGTTCAGTTTTAAAACACTTGTTTAAATGTACTTCTACTGGAAGCATTTCTTTTCTTTCGTTAACTACACTATTTCAAGGTTTCAAAATCGATGGCAGTGAAGCAGGTCTTGGGGAGAAAAAATTTGAAAATACGCACATAGGTGAAGATTAATATGGGAACAAATGGATCCATGAAAAGAAATGCTGCATAAAAGTGTTAAACAGAGACTGAAACTAAGTTTTAAGATTAAAATGATAAAACCTCATTGTCATTGATTCCCATAGATTTATGCAAGATGGTCATCGTGAATTCAATGGGTTTACACAAGACGACGCATAGGCAACCAAAGCATGTTAACAGATGATGAATATACAATGAAAAAATCACCGACACTAGAACAAAGTTTCATAGGTGGATTTCTTTGGGTAGGCAACACAAGAACCATCAACACACGCCCAGATAGCAACAACTAGCTTGGGCGAAACTGAAGAAGAGGGGCAGGTTAATGGTTCCGATCACAAGCACAGAGCCCATCAACACATGCCATCGAAACACCACTCATGCGCATCGCATACACCTTCAAGCAACCACCCCCCAAACCAACGACGCATCAATGACATGTAGAATGGCCGAGAAAAGCAGCACCCAAAGGCCCCACTAAGCACAGAAAGCAACCACCAACATTTACATCCGAAAAGGGTCACCAAGAGATAACAAGAAATGCGAGAGATACAGAGCCCATCAACACATGCCATCGAAACACCACTCATGCGCATCGCATACACCTTCAGGCAACCACCCCCCAAACCAACGACGCATCAATGACACGTAGAATGGCCGAGAAAAGCAGCACCCAAAGGCCCCACTAAGCACGAAAAGCAACCACCAACATTTACATCCAAAAAGGGTCACCAGGAGATCACAAGAAATGCGAGAGATGCCAATCGTGTTGCACCATTCCCACTCATGTGAGGTCCCCATGGGGGCCTATTATTTTGAGAATTTGAAGAATCAACAAGGATAAAAGAGACATTTTATTGATTCTGTTAAGCATAACTCTGAGAGGGGAGGTTAAAATCCAATTCATGGTTTTCAAAACTGGGCCGAATCAGATGGTTGGACTGGAAAAACAGGGAACCGGTCAGGTGACCATTTCTGTTTTTCCCGAAAACCAGATTTTTTCCAAAAATCGTTAATTTGGTCAACAAATTGCTAACCCGGGCGGTTGAACCATTCAATAGTTTTGACCTTTTTAATTTTTTTATTTTTTTGGCAGAACAGGCCGACCGTTCGGTTCAAATGGTTAGACCATTCAACCTGAAAACTAGACCCCTGACCAAAGTTCAAAGTATCAACACATATTGGCCCGTATCGGCTAATACGTATCATTCCGGGACCTCCATGATACACCTCTACAATGGGTGTATCGGGGTTCTGACCAGTTCAGGGGGTGGAAGAGCCTTAAACCGGCCCCCTGAACCAGTTTTGAAAAAAAAAAAAACTATAAAAAACAATATCCAGGCATATCGATATTTTGAACCTTGCCCCTAACCAGTTCATTGTCCGGATAGATTTTAAAAACCTTGGTCCAAGGGACCAGTATCCATGATTGAAAAGCATAAGGGAGGTTTAAGTCTTTTAGCCTTAATTTTTATTGTGTCCCCCAAAGCCTTGCGACTACAGTCTTAGGGATCTAAGGTCATACACTAATACCCTTAGCTTAAGAGTTAGCTCCAGACTTATTGGGCAGTTTCAACTGTTAGCATCATCATCATAGGGACTATAATATATTATATGCAATATAAACAAAATGTACTACATTTATCCAAGTAGAATGTGACAAACAGCATATAATTGAAACATCAAGAAAAAAATAAATGAATAAATGAAACCATGATTTCCAATGGGAGTTTATGTAGTGTTTCCTATGGCTCAAGAAAAAAATGTCACATTTATTTCCAATGCACTAAGTCAGCTTCCTCCATATAGAGCCTTTGAGAGTAGTAGTAGTAGTAAGGGACTTCACCCTTGGGAAGACAAAACCTGCCTTTGGAGGGTTTCCATCAACAAGTGAGTTCTCATATATTTCCTTGCACTCTTGTACAACCTACACATATAAGGTTACCAATAAGTCAAATGTAAACCTCGGAATCCTCACTGCCTCTTAAGAAGCAAGGACAAATTAAGAATACCTTCATACTTAATGAGATAATTATAAGTTTTGAATTTAATCAATAATATAACATCTCTTAAACTTCTCAAGGAACAGAAAACCATAAATTCTTTAAGACCCTCTCTTAATTACGTCAATTGTAATCAACTAACCGCAACCCTGTAATTTATACAGCAGCTTAAAAAGACGCTATTAACACATAAGGCATAAAAGTCCACTTAACTAGTCCAATAGAATTATAGAGAGATAATGCAGTCATTCTACCGAGCAAATTTGCAGATGATAAAGTTGTTATTACCTCTTTGGCATCCTTTCGTGGTATGCCCTCTCGCAATCCCACAAGCTTCTCTACAACATCAGGCTGCAATCCAGGGTACAAACCGAGAATGAAAACAAGCAAAAAAAGTGCAAATATGTAAGTCCTGATTCAGTGTAATAAAGTATCCTCATGTGGCAATATTTCACAAATACAAATCACAGAATCCAAATGAGCAAAAAGATAGATAAGTGCAAGTACGCGAGTCCTCGTATGGTTTAATATACTATTCTCATACCACACATTTTAAGGTGACAAAAAGTACATAGTAACTAGGGCCACACTGAAAATGATAGGATTTAATCTAACTCAAATTTGAATTGAATCGTTTAGGTTGGAATCCAGATATCCAATATAACCATAATAGGAAAGTATCAGGATCTGAAAAGGCGATATTTTTATTAATTGAATTAAACCAGATATTGCTTCCTCCAATCATGTAGGATCTGATATATAATGATATAATTTGTATACATGTATATAATTTAAATTTAAGCTTCTTTAGGATTAAGTGGGAATTCAGGTTTAGATAAACCTATTTTTGTCTATTAACTAACGTTGCAAGTCAGGTTGCTAAAGAATTTCAACTACATTGGGCTCAGGTAAGGGTTTGGGCCCATTGAAAATTTGATAAATTTCCAACGTACTTGACTTGAAGAGTTTACACATATACGGGCCAGGCCCTTTCAAATTTTGACAAATGGTCAACCAGAACCCGTCCAAGTTGCAGCCATACTGTTTATGATATATAGTTTTTGTCTTATATTTAATTTTATGGAATTATGTTAGTTTTATACAGGTTTACCGAGTTTCGAACTAAACCAGATTGAATTGGATATGCGGATATATCAGTGAATCAAATTTGAAAATATGTTTTACATATCCGTTGGATTTCAAATTGAATATATATATATATATATATATATATATACCCATATCTGAATTCAATCAGATCTGTTTGTAGCCTTCTAAGCCAGTTTTCTTAGTGCAACAGTGTTACAAGCTGCATCTTTGTTGAATACCAAGAAGTATGACGGGCAATTTCCAAAACAGATACAAGTTGTACTAGTCATTACTACTTACAGGGCAGTCAGGATGATGCTCGAGAATATTTGTGTAAATGAGTGTGAAGCTATCCAGGCTTTCAGCTGAAGCAAGCTCTCTTAGGTCACTCAGGATTTGGATTCTATTTTCAACTTTCTGTATCAAAAATAATAATATTCAGAAAGAGGAGGCATCTGATCCAAAAGGATAGATAAATAAACATTCTAACCATAGATAAAGAAATTATACAAACAGAAAATGCACATCAGCGGAAAGAATTCCCTTGATCACTAGGTGATTTCCAAGGGCAAAAATGTTAAGTTAAAAGATGTTCTAAGAAATTTTAGTTATGGGGTTACGGTATGGTATTTGCATTCCACCAGGTACCATTCAGAAAGTAGGGTGAGAAATGTACATTTGACTCTTCCACACAAAGTTTAGGCTATGTTTGGTTTGAAGGAAAATGTAGGGAAAGGCAGGGAAACCTGTACAAAGTTCGTATAGATTTCCCTACCTTTCCCTTCCTTTCCCTACATTTTTCTTCAAACCAAACACGGCCTAAGGGAATGGCAGTATGGATATGAGAAATTGGAATTCCAGGGAGCCATTGCTTGGTGTAATGATAAATGTCAGGCTGACAAGAATGAGAACACAAGTTTGAATAGGAAAGCAGCAATCCCAAGGCCCCAGATAGCTGGTACCAACATTGGCTAATGTTAACAGTTCGGTTAACACTGGTTTCAGAGAGAGAGAGAGAGAATTCAGTATAAGCTAGAGAGAATTCACTCTACCTCTCAGCTGACCAAATCTTATTTATAGGTTCGTGAACAATATACAAAGACACTTATGCGCCTAATTAAGTATGAGACACTACTTAAACTGAAACAAAATAGATTAAACACCTTTTTAATAAAACAAGCTACAAAGACTAGCATACCCTTGACTGCCAACTCTAACACTCCCCCTCAAGCTGGTGAGTATATGTCATAAAGTCCCAACTTGTTACATATCCACTCTTCCCAGACGCAACCCTTTTGTAAACAAATGTTACAAATCTATCCACTGACTCCCTGAGTTTACATATTCTGTACTTATCACTCCATTACGCAGTTTCTCTCTTATAAAGTGACAATCAACCTCTATGTGCTTTGTTCTCTCATGGAAGACTGGATTAGCTGAGATGTGAACTGCAGCTTGGTTGTCATAGTACAACTTCATGAAACAGTTAACTGAGTACCTGATCTACTATAGGAGGTTCTTCAACCACACTAGCTCACAAGCAGTATGTGACATGGCTCTATATTTAGCTTCAACACTACTTCTAGCTACCATTATCTATTTCTTGCTCTTCCATGTCACTAAATTCCCTCTAAGAAAGGTACAATACCCTATAGTGGATCTTCTGTCAGATATTGAACTAGCCCAATTTGCATCTATATAACCTTCTATTATAAGACTTCCTCCAAGCTTGTACAAGAACCCACAGCCTAGAGTTCCCTTCGAATACCGCACAATTCTTAGGACTGCATTATAATGAGGAACCCAAGGGTTCTGTATAAACTAGCTAACAGCACTAACTACAAAAGAGATATCTGGCTGGGTGATAGTCAAATAGTTCAGCTTACCTACTCTTCTTTACCTTCTAGGATCATCAAATTCTTTACCCACATTAGTACTTAATTTGATTCAGCTAATTTGGCACCCAACAATCCTGTCTCCTTTAACAAGTCAAGCATATAGTTCATTTGGCACAAATTGATGTTGTTCTTTGACCTTGCAACTTCTATTCCCAAAAAAAAATAAAATAAATTGATGTTGTTCTTTTGCCAAGATCTTTTGATTGGAAGTGATCATGTAGGAAGGCCTTAAATCTGTAAATCCCCAACCTATCACTGCTAGTTATAACAATGTCATCTACATATACCACCAACAAAATCTTCCTAGCTTTAGAATCTTAGTTGAATACTGAGAGATCAACTTGACATTGCCTCGTACCAAAGTCTTTTACTCGGTGTTTGTCGATAAGTATATACTTGCTTCACTAGTGGTCATTTAATAATAACTTGCATTGGAGGAGGTGAAACTTTGAACACAACTAGAACTATAGGAATGGGGTCATCAATCAGAACTGAAAGAGAAAGCATGGGGGGTGAAGGAGGAGCATCAAGACCAGTGAAGAAAGAAATAGATTCAAAGAAAGTGACATTTGGACAAACAAATGAAGGTTGAAAACTACGATTATAGCATTTATACCCTTTTTGGGTGCTAGAATAGCCAAGAAAGATACACTTTGTAGAATGTGCATCCAACTTGTCCATCCCAGGTCCTAGATTATTAACAAAACACACAATAAAAAATTCTGGGAGTAAGAGGAAAATGAGACAGAGTGGAAAACAAAACTAAGAAAGGAGAATGACCTTCAAGGATAGACATGGGCACCCAATTAATGAAAATAGGATGTAAGTACAACATCACTCCAAAACCATTTGGGAACATTCATATTATGCAAAAGGGACCAAGTAGACTTGAGTAAATGGTGGTTCTTCCATTTAGTCACCCCATTTTGTTGGATGATGTAATTTTGATTTGATTGGTAGAAGTGACTGAAAATGAGTTCATAGCATTAGTGTTACTTCAATGCTTAAATGTGCAAGAATCTTAAAGCACATACTGCAATAGTGGAGGGAGACTAGTTAACAACATTGATTGGGACATCTGGTAAAAAATGGAAAAGAAAAAGAAGGCTTTGGATAATGTCATATGATAAAGGAAATCCACTTCTTTCCAGTTTCTTTAAACATCTCACTCATTAGCCCAAAGATAATGGAAAGGATGATCCTTTAAAGACATAACAGGATCACCTCATTTTTCTAAAACAAATGGCTGTTACTTACAGATACATTTATAAAATCCCTAAAGAAATCCGTAATAAGCTCCTCATCTAGCCTCATACGTTCAATAGTTTCTTCCTTGATGTAGTTCCTCTGCCAAAAGAAATGCCATTGAGGAGCCAAGTAACACAAAAAAGAATGCAAGAAAAATCCACAATGAATATCTTTCTCAAAAGAGACATTGTAAAGCATATTTTCAATGAAAACCTGTGTAAGGAGATGATCAACATAGACAACCACAGTTTCCTCCAAACAGGCTTCAACAAACCTCCTGAATGATCTTTCTTCAATGTACCTAATGAAAACAGCAAATGTTAGAAATTAGCCATGGTATTTAAATTCAAAAGGATGAGTAAATCTTAGTTTCAACTGGAAGAAGCATTATATAACACATTATTTCTCCCTTCTTTGTTTCTCCAGGTGAGATTTATGACATTCCAGTTTTAAATTTTATTGATCGGTTACTATTAAAAATTTTATTGATTAATGAGAAAACTAAGTGTAATTACAAGTAAGAAAGGTAATTAGCCTCAGCTAGCCACCTTTTAGAATTCTCAATTATAATGTCCCCATTGAGGTAGGAGACCCCAAAACATCTCTCTTGCTGCCCCCTGCTTTGCTAGTCCATCTTCTAGGTGTTGTCTTGAGGAGGATGAATCATCAAAGGCTTTGGCTCTGATTGATTTTCTAGAGGGGGTGTTCATTGATCACACCAACATGAATCCAGGTTTTGGACTCTTATCTCCTTGGGTTCATATTCTTGTGCATCTTTCTTTTAAGGGATTTCATTTGGCCCTACCCACACCTTTGACTTTTTCCTGTTAATGCCATTTGCCCCTTCTTGACATTCCATGGGTGTCATTGCCTACCCAATGCATTTCCAAGTATTCTTCTTACTGACAGTAATAAATTTGTTCACTGCATCTCAGGTCAATCTAAATGTTTGGATGTGCCATGCATGGATAAGTATTGCACCTACAACAATCTAAACTAGGTTTGGGTACCTATTATTCCTGATGCAACCAGCTAATGGAAACCAGCAATTTAAATGAAATTAAAGTAATCTTGTTGCAGTATTTCCCATCTGAGAACATTACTAGTGTCTCTCTTTGTTCTCAGGCAAAAAAGAAACAAATCCCCACCTAACTCTCTAACAGCAACTTTATATCCTAAAACCCATTCCTGCGACATCCATTTGGAAACAAACAACTCCTCTGGATCTGCATTTATAAACCTTCCCACCAAACAACTATCCAGTAGTTTGAATCTCTACTCTAGACAACCCACTTCTTTTATGTCAATAACTTGCACAGCTTCCATCATTTGAAACTAACTTCCTACACTTCAATGACTTATATTGAGACACGTGAATATTATGCTAATATGATAATAAGAAGGCAAAAGTAAATTCTTTGAAATGAAATCAACAAGCAAAGTCTATTGTAATTTCGCATTCCACCTTGACAAATACTAGTATTGAGATGATAGAAAACTCTCAACATTTCAACTATGAAGGTAATATCAATTCTATCAACAAAAACACAGATCGATGTCTCATGTTGTGTCAAAATGGATGCAAACATAAACTGAAGGAATAAATTAACATATTTAGACTTAATATAGATTCCTTTAGCAGAAGCCATCTCTTTGTGGGATTAGCACTGCATACTAAAAGAGGAAAACTTACATCTTCACATCCGTAAAGTAATCACCAAATGTAGCAACAAGATATTCAGTCACCATTGCTTCCAACCATTCTGAAATTTATAGAAGAGAAAGACACACTGAGAAGTCAATAAAACATTTCTAGAAAAGATAACGATTTGGGAAAACATAATTTATTTGATATCAATGTTTTAAAGGTGACAAGCACAATTTACATGCAACAGGTTCTTCGAGCCTGAGGTGCAAGGTGCTAGGCACAAGCCTAGATGAAGTGAAGCGCCAATTATGAAAAAAAAAGTAAAAGAAAACATAAATATATAACAATATGCAAAACTAAGTTCACAGAGAAATAAAATCTTGTTAGCTCAATTGGTTAGAGTATTGTCTTAATAACAAGAAGGCAGTAGCCTTGGAAGTTCAAGTCCTATATGGGCTAAACTGTTTAAACTCTAACTTATCTGAAGTCTGAATCACTTTCTAACCAGTTCCCTTCTTTGCTTAATCTTTTCCTAACATTCTTTTAGAGTTCATCACAGAAACCATTACAGTGGCATCCAATCTGAGCTGCTTGTTCAGAACTTCAGATGGACATTTCAACTCACAAACTCAATAGCTGATGCTTTGGCTAAGACATGTGACTAAGGAACAACTTATATGGGAGATTCCTGGTCAGGGCACTAACTATTGTGTGTATTCTTGTTATTAAATCTTTGTACCCTAATGGCCTAATCTGTTTGAGTTTGTTGCAGTGTCAAGTCTATAGTAAGCAAATTGTTAATTGGCTAAGCATTGCGAATATTCTCATTGCCCAATTAAGAAAACATGTAATTTTTCATTTGATATTGTGCATACCAATGTGTGTGAACCATATCATATTTCTTTTATGGGTTGACACAATACTCGTTGCTATTTGTTGATGATTTTATTTTATTTCTCCTTTGTACATTTGATGTATTCTTAGGATAATGTTCTTAATTTGGTAATATTGACTTCATGAAATTTTTTTAACATAGTTTAGTGTATTAACCAAAGTATTTTATTTACTAATGCTAAAGGGCATTTTGACAAGCACCTTGCTTCTTATCTTTTAGACTACAGCATTATTTGCTAGAGTTCTAATGCTTATACTCCATAGAAAAATGGGTGGCAGAAAGAAAAAATCTTCATATCCTTAAGGTGTCCAGGGACATTATATTTAATATCCATGTTCCTTTTCAGTGATGCAATCAATGCAGGTACTTATCAACAAGGCACCATCTCAAGTTTTGGAATTTAAAACTCTATTTAATTTTTGCATCCTATTGATACTTGTTCCTTTAAGAGTTTTTAGTTGTACATGTTTTTCCCAAGTTCATGGTCCATAAAAGGTCTACATTTGATCAAGATGTACTTAAGTATTTTTTTTCTTGGATATGCATAAAAAAAAAGGATTGTTTGCTTCACCCTGTTTTAGAGATGGGATTTGTTCTATGGATGTTAGTTTCTTTGAGAATACTTCCTTTTAATTTTGTGTTTCTTTTAGGGGAGAAAAGAAGTGAAGAGAGTTTTCTTGTTTTTCTTGTGCCTCTTTAATTGTTGATGCTATGTCACTTCATGTTCCTGAATCAATTCTAGTTTCAATTCCTTTTCCTTCTCCTCTTGATGTTGGCAGTAGTCGGGAAAATGAATGCTAGGTTCTTCAAAGAAGGAAGAGTGCACTTGCTGCCTCACTTCAGCCACTTCTATTTGACTTTGAAGAAGAATGTCTCAGCCTCTTATGTCAGGTCTTGACATTCCTATTGTTCCACATAAGGGTAAGCATCTCTACTTCACACGGTATCTCAAAGTTTCATTCATATGATCATTTATCTCTTGCATATTGGTTTTTTCTTTCCATTTCACTTGAATATATTCCTAGGAGTATGGCAGAGGCCATGGCCAAACATGAGTAAAAAGAAACAATGCTAGTAGAGATGGATGCCCTTTCAAAGAATAAGATGTTAGACATTGTTAACTTACCTAGAAGGAAGGCATTAGTAGGTTGTAAAATAGTTTTTTTTTTTCAATGAAATACAAGGTTGATAAAAGATGTAAGGTTATTTACAAAAGGTCATAATCAAACTAATGGTCTAGATGATGAAAAACACATTCTCCACAATTGCTAAGATGACTTCAGTCAAGGTACTATAGTCCATCGTTGTTCACTATTTCTATTTATTATCAGTTTGATGTGAAAAATGCATTCTTGAATAATGATTTGCATGAAGTATATACAGTATTTCCCCTTGGTTTTTATTGCAAAATTGAAAAGGGTTAGGTATGTTGGCTCAAGAAGTCCTTGTATGGAGAAAATTATCACCCTAAGCTTGATTTGATCATTTAAGAGGTGAACTATGGAAACTTAGGTTCACTCACTTTCAATCTAATCATACATTATTCATTTGAAATGGTGAGTTAGTGACATTTGTTGATGACACAATCTTATTCAGGGAAGGAGGAGATAGAAGGTAGGTTAGGAGTTTGAAATTAGCAATAGAACTCTTTGAGCAAATGTCAAATCTGAAAGTGATTTTTGATAAGAGTTGTTTAGTGGGAATTAACTTGGAGGAAAGGGAGTTGGCAGAAAGTGCAAGCATTTTAGGGTCTGTGGTGTCTCAATGGCCTTTAAAATATTTGGGTTTACCTTTGGGAGACAATCCAAAGAGGAGTATATTTTGGGACCCTATTGTAGAAAGGTTTGCTAAAAGACTTGCCTCGTGGAAGAAAAGTTACCTTTCCTTGGGAGGCAGGATTACTTTGATTAGGTCCATCCTAACTAACCCGTCTGTGTATTATATGTATGTCTTTAAGATGCCAGAGGGGGTGGGAAAGAAACTGGAAAAGATGATGCCGGATTTCTTATGGGATCCAGATGGGGAGAAAAGGGATCATAGAGTTAGATGGGAGGTAGTTAGTTGAAGCAAAGAATAGGGGGATCTAAGGTTAGGAAATTTGCAAAAGAGAAATGTGGCTTTATTAGGCAAATGGCTTTAGAGACTACCTGATAAGCAGGGCAAATTATGGGCAAAGATAATTGTAAGCATTCATGGGATTGCAATGGATGGTTGGGATACTCTAGTACTAATTAAGGCCATAAGAGCTTCTCCTTGAAAGGCCATCCATGCTGTTCTACCTTCTTTCTTGCTATGTATCAGGTATGATCCATGCTTTGATAATTTGATAAGATTTTGGGAACATGTCTAGGTTGGGGATCTTGCTTTGAAAGATCAATATCAATTCCCTTCTTTGTTTGCCCTCTCAAGATACAAAGATGAGACTATTTCCACTTTCCTTGTTTCGTCTAGTTCAATAATTGGTTTTGATTGGAATTTGAGCTTAGAAGGGATCTAAGGGATTCGGAATTAAATAGTGTCTTGGCTTTGCTTCATATCCTTGAAGGGGTTCTCTTGGATCCATCCAAACCTTCTCTTGTGCTTCCTTCTTCAAGGTCTTAACTCAACCCTCTAATAGCTTGGAGCAATCTTTCCTATGAAGGGGGTTTGGAGTAACCTATCTCTCCTAGAATTGGAGGTTTCCCTGTTGCGATGTGTTCCCAAAAAGAATAAATACTTGCGATTTGCTCCAAAGAAAAAGACCCAATTGGTGCTTATCCCCAGTCCCCACATTGGTGTGTTCCCTATAAGGCTAATGGAGAATCTTGCTAGCACTTGTTAATCTCCTACCCTCTTGTAAATTCCATATGGGAATAGTTTGCTCCTTGTTTGGGTGTAGGTAGAACTCCTCACCAAATGTGCAAAGCTTGTTTGCCTCAACATTTTTAAGTTGGCCAAAGAAGAGGGGAAAATTATTTAACTAAAACCACTCTGTAAAGCAAAAAGAACCTGCAGCATTGCTTGGTATAATGAATATACCTTTCTGGTAAAGCTTAGCCAGTAAATCCTGCACTCCTGGATCTTCAAAGATAACACTAACAGTTTGGCGCACAGCTTCCTGCCATCAACAAGCAAACTAGTGGTTAGAAAAGTTCTCATGACACAAAGTAGGCGGTGCCTTTAGATTTCAGAACACAAAATTTGATTAGAAATGCATGTTAAATGCAATATCAAAATCAAGTTCAACTTACACACATGAGGACATAAATTTGAACTTCAAGATTCAGAACACCATGGGGACAAACAACACCCCTCATCTAAATATTTGTTACTTTCAATCTAATGGAAGCTATTTGAGAAACAACTTTCAATTGTTAATAGGAAGAATCATTTGGAAAAAGTAATAAAATAAAATAAAACTATAGAATGACCCTCCAAACTAAGTACGGGGCCAGTATTCTGATATTTTTTTATTTCTGTATTCTTATAAATTTTGTTTGACACCCATTTTTTATGCTGTAAATTTAGGTTATTATTTCATTTGACTTTTTATGTAATAGATTTTTTATTTAATTTAAGAGATTAAATGAAGCTTTATTTCTAAATAATAACTCACTTCATGGATCCTACATCATTTGAAATGAGTTTTTCCTTTTTTCTTCTTTTTCTTTAGTGGATGTAACTACCACTTTTGTAGTCATTAGAGGCAGATCATTTACCACAGCTTCTTCACCATCTAGAGATTATCCTCATCAGTTCTGGTCTCCCCATCTCAAGGGGTAATGAAGCTGAATATTTATGCTTACTCAGAAATCAGGGCCCCTGAGGAGCAGATGGAATCTTCAGAACTCAGAGGGGGAGCTACTATAAGTGATTCAGGCCCCATAGGACAAGGTGATTCTATTTGCGCATAGACACACTCCCTTCTAAAAGAGCTGTTTTCCCTACGATTATATAAGAGTAGATGGTGATTGGCTGAATGAGGGACAGGATAGAAGGAACTTAGCATCTTGAACAAGCAAATACAGATGTTAGATCTTTGTCATCCAGTGTGAATATCTCATTCCAGTGGATCATAAGATCTACTACTAAAACCATAAGATTCTTTAGCAAGGGATAGTGTTACTGAAGTGAGATGTATTGGGCATCCAATCTAGATAAAGATCTACTAGTAATGTAAGATTCTTTAGCAAGGAGAGAAGGAACTTGACATCTTGAACATGCAAATACAGATGTTAGATCTTTACCATCCAGTGTGAATATCTCATTCCAGTGAATCAGAAGATCAACTACTAAAACCATAAGATTCTTTGGCAAGGGATAGTGATGGCGAACTGAGATGTATTGGGCATCCAATCTAGATAAAGATACAAAAACTTCTCCAGTCACCTGAGGACAACTCCACTCTTTTATTACTTCGTTTAGCAAAGGGCATTTGGGGACAAAATAACCTCCTCTCAACTTCAAAGCAAAGGCCAACAAATTTTCTTATTTTAATCAAAATAACTTTGAGAACAAACATACAGTTGCCCAATTCTACATCAGTAAAAAGGCCATCAGCCAATGGTGGTCCCATCTATCTGGATACAGACCTAATCTTTGACTTTTTTTTTGCATGAAGTGGCTGCTCTCAGATTTGAACTGCTTTCTCAAACTTGAACTGTATTCTCCCAAAGGTTAGTTCACCTTCTCCATATTATGCACCACACCACCACAAAGCATGATAATAGAAAATCTAAATGGAACTTCATGGTTCCCTTCTAAAGACACTGCATAAGTGAACTACACCCCTTACCCAGCCAAAACGAGCCACCCTGTGAAATCACACCATGTACCACCACCCTTCGCCAAAGAGCATCATTCTCCTATTAATGCCTGATGCCTTCATAAATGCTTCCCCAGCAAGCACTAGCGAAAAAGGATGCCTAAATGGAGAAGAGAACTCTTTGAAAGCTGAAACATTAGCACTTCTCCATGGTCTCAGACTCTCAGGCTGAGTAGAGAAGTTGGCTGGACTGATTTATCCATTGAAGGTGACTGCCAAGTTGTGATTGGATGGCTTGCATCAGAATATCAATGCCCTTGGAATCTAAGGCATTTGATAAGAGAAATCAAGCAACTGGTATCGACAATGAACAACTCGCGCAAATGGACTCCCCGATCTGCAAACAACCTAGCAAATCTTCTAGACAGGGAGAAAACAAAGTTTTAATGGACTGAGGTTTGCCTAGTCTTGACAGGGACTTGTACCAAATCATCTTTAAATGCATACAATCCTCTTGTCAGCACCAAGCTGTTTGTACAGGTCCTTTATCCTACATTATTCTCCGGGATGTATGGTTCTTTTACATATTAATAAAATTTCTTGTTACTTTTTTAAAAAAAAAACTCTTCCCAAAAATAAAGCCTATTTCAATTTTTTCATACACATACTATACAAGACATCATAGGAGCAAATTAAGAAATTTCAAATTGTTAGAATGCTCGAGTCAGGGGTATTTTGGTCATTCTGGTTTATCTTCTTGAAAGTGAAAGGTCTATTGTATCTGAGTTTAAGTTATGTGTCCCATCTTATATGAGGGACAAAACTGTCTTTCTTGTAACTCTAAATTTTATGAATAAAATTCAAGTGGGTCGGCTAGGAGAGTGATTTTTTCACATTCTCTCTTCTAGTCTGGCTGAAGACTCTTCTTCTTCTTTCTCTTTTCTTTCTTCTTCTTTCTTACTTTGACCTAGAATCAACTAGGGTTTATTCACATGGTATCAGAGCTGTAAGGTCGTATCCTTATTTCTTTCTTGTTGCTGTTCTCTTTCTGGGTTCGCCGCCAACTTTCACAGTCATCTTCTTCTTTTTCGACTGACCTGAGTGGAGGTTCGATAAGGGGCTGAAAAGGAGCTGTCGTTTTGTGGGCCTGGAGGTGAGAATGCCTCCGGTCGTTGCTGTGGTGGTCGTTGAAGTGGTATACTAAACCCTCTATTCAGTATCGAAGAGGGCTGAATGTGGACAGGTATGAACACTATTGTTGTTTGTCCAAATAAGGGACTGTGAATGTTTTCTTTTTGCTTCAAAAGTTGGTTGTGGTGATGCTCGGTGTGACTGATATGCATTTCAGTCGTGTTTCTCTGCATTTCTGTTCATATGTATGCTGAAAGAAGAGTTGTCGATTGCTGAAGTTCACAACAGCAGTAGATTGGTGGAGGTTGTGTCGTGGTGATTGGTGGTGGTGGTGGTGGTTGTGTCCTAGACTTTGTGTGCAATCAGTTATGCAGTGTGCAGCCCAAGTGTTTGATGTGAAGACTGAGTGATTTCAGTCTTAGTGTGTTGATGGTGAATGGTTCTGCAGTGTGCAGCCCAGGTGTTTGATGTGAAGACTGAGTGAATTCAGCCTTAGTGTGTGGTGTGTAATGTGTATTTAAAGAAGCTAGGGTTGGTGGTGTTATAAGTGAGATAAGCCTTGTGAAAGAGTGTGAGGTTGTGTTGTATATTTGAAGGTGAAATAATTGAGATGGATTCTTTCGTAGATGGGAATGACAACAAAACCAGCATCATGCTTTCTTCAGATTATATAAGTGTTCAAATGACATCCATCAAGTTGAATGGTGAGAACTATGTACCATGGGCAAAATCTATGGAGGTGTTCTTGAAGGCCAAGAGGAAAGTAAAACATGTGAGGGAGGAGAAACCTTCCTCTAATTCCCCAGGGTTCAGTGATTGGGAACAAGATGATGCACAGATAATGACATGGCTTTGGAACAGCATGGAACCAAAGATTAGTGTGAACTTCATGTTCCTAGATACAGCCAAAGAGATCTGGGATCATGCTAAAAAGTTCTACTCTGGACAAGACAATACAACTAGGGTATATCAGTTATACCAAGAGTACTTCAATTTGAAGCAAGGAAGTCAAAGCTTAGAGGAGTATTATGCAAGTTTGAGGAACATCCGTAATGAGCTAAATGTGTATCACCCTCTAACATGAGATGTCCAGATCCAACAAAAGCAACGTGAACAGCTTGATGTGACTAGGTTTCTTGTGGGCTTGAAGGTTGAGTATGAGCTTGTCAGAGCACAGATATTGGGGGGATCAGCTCTCCCTTCACTTGAAGAAGTTTTTGCCCGTCTTAAAAGGACATCCATTGAGTCAGTGGAACATTCTTCCTTCTCTGATAGATCTGGTTTGGTAGTGACTAAAGGGAGTGGCCGTGGAAGAAGAAGTGGTGGTGGCAGCAGTGGCCCTCCAAGCAACCATGGTGGACACATGTTTAACCAAGCTAGTGGCCGGACTGGAGGCCGAGAGTCAGGGGGAGGTCGTGGAAGAGGAAGGAGTAATGCTCAGAGAAAATGTACACATTGTGGCTTAGAGGGGCACACAGTTAATTTCTGCTATGATTTGCGTGGTCCACCCAACACTTGGGCTAACCATGCTACATCTAAGAGTAGTAGCACAATTACTGAAAGCCAGCAAACTGCCTCAACCCCCTCCACACCCTCTTGTGCTTCCAGGCAGGAAATGGTGAGTGTACCATGGGTAGTATATGAGCAGTTCCTTCAAACATCTCAGTAGAACACAACTACACTTGCACATTCAGGTATGACTTGCTTAGCTTCCAAAGCCTCACCCTGGATCATTGACTCCGGAGCCTCGGACCATATGTCTGGGACTCTTGATGTATTTTCTTCCCTTTCTCGCTCCTCCACATCTCAGTCAGTTACTCTTGCTAATGGCTCTACATCTCCTATTTGTGGTGTTGGTGATGTTGATTTCTCCTCCTTGTCTTTAGCATCTGTTTTATATGTTCCTAAGTTTCCATTTAACCTTATGTCTGTTAGCAGATTAACCAAGTCTCTTAATTGTTCTGTAACCTTCTATCCTTCTTCTTGTGTGTTTCAGGATCTCAAGACGGGGAAGAAGATTGGTGGAGGGCATGAAGCAGGTGGTTTCTCTTAATTGTTCTGTAACCTTCTATCCTTCTTCTTGTGTGTTTCAGGATCTCAAGACGGGGAAGAAGATTGGTGGAGGGCATGAAGCAAGTGGTTTCTCTTAATTGTTCTGTAACCTTCTATCCTTCTTCTTGTGTGTTTCAGGATCTCAAGACGGGGAAGAAGATTGGTGGAGGGCATGAAGCAGGTGGTTTGTATTACCTTGATGGTGGTGGCCCCCCCAGAGGCTTTTCAGTCATCTCTTACTCCTCTCCAATGGCACTGCAGACTCGGTCATCCCTCTCTCAAGGCTTTGAAGCTGCTAATTCCTTCTTTGAGTCATCTTTCATCATTAGATTGCGAGTCATGTCAGTTGGGAAAACATCATCGAGTCTCATTTAGTCCAAGAATTGATAGTCGTGTCTCAAGTCCTTTTGCTTTAGTTCATTCTGATGTATGGGGTCCAGTTAAAGTTGTGTCATACAATGGGTTTAAGTACTTTGTAATCTTTGTTGATGACTTTTCAAGGATGACATGGATCTATCTTATGAAAGACCGTAGTGAATTGTTCTCTATTTTTCAGAAATTTCATGCTGAAATATGCACACAATTTGGTGTTCATATGAAAATACTTCGCTCAGATAATGCCAAAGAATACATCTCTTCACCATTTCAGCAATACCTAGAACATCATGGAATAATTCATCAAACTTCTTGTGCCTACACCCTGCAACAAAATGGTGTAGCTGAACGGAAAAATAGACATCTTCTTGAAACTGCACGGTCCTTGATGATCAATATGCATGTACCAAAGCATTTTTGGAGTGATGTTGTTCTTACATCCTGTTTTTTGATAAATCGGATGCCCATGTCAATCCTTGGAAGCCAATCCCCTTTCTCCGTGTTGTTTCCCACTTTGTCTCCATTTCCTCTCACCCCAAGAGTCTTTGGCTGTGTTTGTTTTGTTCAACACTTGGGGCCTGGAGTAGACAAGCTAGATGCTCGAGCTACAAAATGTATTTTTCTTGGCTACTCGAGGACTCAGAAAGGGTATAAGTGTTATAACCCAAAATTTCATAAATCGCTTGTGTGCTTTGATGTCACCTTCTTTGAATCAATTCCATTTTTCTCAGATACCGGGGTCTCTTCTTCTCCCTATGTGGTTCCTCTTCCTGTACCGATTATGGACCCTCTCCCCGTAGCTCCCATTCCTACTGCAGATGCACATCATATGCCTGTTACTACAGAGAGGCCGCCAATTACTCAAGTGTATACCCGCAGAAGTGCTTCGGCCCCTCCTCTACTTCAGCACCTGTCGATAGATCCTACTACTGATCCTTCTCCCTCAGATCTTAATCTTCCTATTGCTTTGCGGAAAGGTAAACGTACTTGTACTTCTCATCCCATTTCAGACTATGTTTCCACTGCTCACCTTTCTGCTTCTCATTGCAAGTTTTTATCATAACTCTAATCGGTTCCCATTCCCAAGATTGTACAGGAAGCCCTTACCTCCCCAGGGTGGCGGCAAGCCATGGAAGAAGAACTCACCACCCTTCCTCCTGCTAAGCACACTGTTGGGTGTAAATGGGTTTATACAGTGAAGCATCTTCCTAATGGCAGTGTGGAACGATTGAAGGCACGGTTAGTGGCCAAGGGCTATTCTCAGTTATATGGTGTGGACTATATGGAGACATTCTCTCCTATGGCTAAAATTGGTTCAGTTCGGGTGTTGATCTCATTAGCTGCTATGTATGATTGGCCTCTCGTGCAACTTGACATCAAAAATGCCTTCCTACATGGTGATCTTGTTGAGGAGGTGTATATGGAGCAACCACCAGGGTTTGTTGCTTAGGGGGAGGCTGGTAAGGTGTGCAAGCTCAAAAAGGCAATCTATGGACTGAAACAATCTCCATGTGCATGGTTTGGCAGGTTCAATGAAGTGGTGAAGGCCTTTGGGATGAAACAGTGTCAGGTTGATCATTCTGTGTTCAGCTACAACTCAAAGGATGGGACAATCTTGCTAGTCGTGTATGTGGATGATATTGTCATAACTGGAAGTGACAGCAATGGCATTGACAGGCTGAAAAAATTCTTACAGGACCACTTCAATACGAAAGATCTGGGGAAGCTAAAGTATTTCCTAGGAATTGAGGTTGCGAGGTCAAAACAGGGGATCAACCTATGTCAGAGAAAATATGTTCTTGATCTACTTGAAGAAGCTGGGTTGTTAGGTGCTAAACCAGCAGAGACTCCTATGGAACTCAATGCCAAGTTAAGTGTGGATGCAGGTGAAGAGTTTGATGATCCTAGAAGATACAGAAGGTTGGTGGGAAAGTTGAACTATCTGACCATTACCCGACCAGATATATCATTTGCTGTGAGTGTGGTGAGTCAGTTTATGCAACATCCCCGGGTTCCTCACTGGGAAGCTGTTCTGAGAATTGTTAGGTACCTAAAGGGTGCTCCAGGTCGTGGTTTGTTATACCAAAAGGGGGGAACTCTTGAGTTAGTAGGGTACACAGATGCTGACTGGGCTGGCTCTATATCAGACAGGAGGTCAACCACAGGGTATTGTACCTTCCTGGGTGGCAATCTTGTAACTTGGAAGAGCAAGAAGCAAACAGTGGTGGCAAGAAGTAGTGTAGAAGCAGAGTACAGGGCTATGGCCCATACCACATGTGAACTAGTATGGCTGAAGAACTTACTACAGGAGATGGGGTTCTCAATTGACAAATCCATGAAACTATACTGTGATAACCAAGCTGTTGTTCACATCTCATCCAATCTCGTCTTCCATGAAAGAACTAAACATATTGAGGTGGATTGTCACTTTGTGAGAGAGAAAGTGATAAGTGGGGTAATAACTACATCTCATGTGAGCGAGGGAAATCAGTGGGCAGATCTCTTCACAAAGGGATTGTCTCAGGGAAGAATAGATTACATTTGTAACAAGCTGGGACTATATGATATATACTCCCAGCTTGAGGGGGAGTGTTAGAATGCTCGAGTCAGGGGTATTTTGGTCATTCTGGTTTATCTTCTTGAAAGTGAAAGGTCTATTGTATCTGAGCTTAAGTTATGTGTCCCATCTTATATGAGGGACAAAACTGTCTTTCTTGTAACTCTAAGTTTTATGAATAAAATTCAAGTGGGTCGGCTAGGAGAGTGATTTTTTCACATTCTCTCTTCTAGTCTGGCTGAAGACTCTTCTTCTTTCTCTTTTCTTTCTTCTTCCTTCTCTACTTTGACCTAGAATCAACTAGGGTTTATTCACACAAATGAATAATGAAAACTAGTAGCAAAAAAAGAACAATGGATAAACCATCTACCTTCTATGCATTAAAAGCAGCAATAAACCAACTAGAAACAGAAACACAGAAGACAACTGGAATGAAAAACTTCTAAATTCACAGGAAAAAAGTAAAATATAGGGATCAAGAACCAATCTGATAAAAGAATAAAAATGAAATTAACAGTTGGAGCATTATTTTGATGAAAGAGAAAAAAAGGTTCAAAATTTTGCCATGAAATAGAAAACAAGGTTCAAAATAGAAAGCATTATTTTGGCGCACACAAAGACAACATATAATTAAAAAATTCCAGTAGTAGTAAAACTAAGATGAAGGAAACTTAAACAAACCTTTGCAACCTCAAGGAAACCTTTGCAAGTGTCCTCAAAATTAACCTGCAAAAGAAGCAAGGAAAACAAAAATCTAAAAATTAAGGATACATGCATGTCTTTATTATATGAACTCAAATCCCCTATTCATCTCAAAGACAAAAGAAATAAGCCAGATTCTAGAACTGTTTAACTTCATTACTTGGTAATAAGGATCTAACACATTACAATTAGATCTGGGGGATAAGTGTTTACCCTTTTTACAAGTTATTCTCTTTACCGATAAATGTACATGTGCATTCATGTGGCAATTTCAGATAACAACAACAATAATTTTAGTATTTTTATCAAAACCCATGTAACAAAGACAAGTTCTTAAAACATGTTTGTAATGGTAGATTTGTTGCTTTTTTACCTAAAGACCTTGCATTAAGTCTTCTTAGTTTATATCAATGTTTTCAACTAAAATTTGACTCATCCAGTCAGACTAATTGGCGTATCATCCAAACAAACTTCTGAGTCTATCTCAACCCAAATCACTTTATTGCAAAAAACCATTTGGCTTGGTCAACAACTAGATGACCTAACTAATTGAATTGTTAACCTATTTGCTAATCATCATTTTTTTTTGTATTTTTAAACATTTTCATAATTAATAATAATTCACATTTTCACACATTTTTGCTTAATATGATGAACATATGATATTATGGAAATTATATATCTCCATAATATATAATTTCAATAATAACAAGTTCAAATCTTCTACAAAATTCATGAAAATTTCTATATTGTCTTTTTTCAATTTTTTATTCAATTTAGAGATGTGCATAAATTGCAAAAGTTTCTGTATTTTTATATTTTCTATGTTTTTATTTTTACTATTTAACTATGAAATCATGGGTTGACCCATTTGACCTAGATGGTTGAACTGTTGACCCATTTCCCCATCCAGGCGGTGGGTCAACAGTTCAACCATCTAGGTCAAATGGGTCAACCCATGATTTCATAGTTAAATAGTAAAAATAAAAACATATAAAATATAAAAATACAGAAACTTGGGTCAACCCATGATTTGCACAAGTTTCTGTATTTTTATATTTTCTATGTTTTTATTTTTACTATTTAACTATGAAATCATGGGTTGACCCATTTGACCTAGATGGTTGAACTGTTGACCCACCGCCTGGATGGGGAAATGGTTTCATTTCATAGTAAATTTTAAATATTGCATTCATTTCCATCATTTATAAAATATATTTCTTATTTGTCATACTTAATTTTTGTTTAATATGATAAATAGAAGAATAAAACCTTATATTAAAAGGAGAACTTTATAAAACAGTTGTAAGGCTGACTATGTTGTGTGGAGCAGTGTTGGGCAGTCAAGAAACATGTCAAAGAAAAAACAAGTGTGGCAGAAATGCATATGCTAAGATGGATGAGTAGAAAAAATAGAAAGGAAAAGGTTAGAAATGAAATCATTCTAAGGAACCTAGGAGTAGCTCCCACCTCCAATAGGTGATAAAATGAGAGGAAGTAGACTAAGATGATCTGGTCACCTGCATAGAAGACCTTTGACAACACACATAAGAAGAGGTGATTTGTTGCAAGTTGAAAGGGCTAGAAGGGGTAAGGGTAGACGAGGACATGGGTCAAAGTAGTAAGAAATGATTTAAGTGCTAACAATTTAATAATGGATGTGGATGGAAAAGGTGTGGGATCTTGTAGACTAGGCATTTTTAATTGAAATTTTGAGAAATTGTGGTTTTGGGGAGATATGGTGCAAGTGGATTAGAGATTATTATAGACCTGTCATTACCAATGATTGTTAATGGAGTTGTGAAGAATTCTTTTGGGGCCATTAGAAGCTTGAGACAAGGAGATCCACGATCCTCCTTTCTTTTCACTCTTGTAGCAGATGTACACCTAGCAATCGGGTCAGGTCAGGTTGGATCAGATCAAAGCATTTTCGAGTCATTTTAGGTCAGGTCAGCTTTCGGGTTTGGTCAACAAAGGCTAGACCCTAACCCTAAATATTCAGGTTAGGGTGCCCCATGGGTCAAACAGGTCAATGTTGCAACCACTTGGGCCAATTGGTCTTCAACCAAACCAACAGTTTTTACCAAAAATATGAGTTTAACTGTCTGGTTCAAACAATTTAAACAGTTCGACTGTTTGGATCAACAGCGATTTAAAAACTGGTTTGAACATAGGTGACTTAGTGATGATCGGGCCACCTTCTACCTCGGGTCACTACATAGGGGATCCTAACCTAATGTATTAAGCAGACTCATCTGAAGGGTGGAAAGAATGCATTTGGATAGAGGGTAGAGAGTATGAAGGGATAGAGCTGTAGTGACACATTTGCAATTTACAGATGATATGATTCTGGTTTTAAAGCTTGTGGTAAAGTTAAATGGGACTAAAAGCATGATAGAAAGTTTAAACATAGGGGGAAATGAATTAGAGTCTTGGGCAGCAGCCTTGGGGTGCATATGTAGTGAGTGGCCAGTGAATTACTTAGGGCTCCCCTTGGGTGCAAACCCTAAATTTGTTAGCTTCTACAACTCAATAGATGAGAAAGTGGAAAAGATATTAAAAGAAACTATATCTCTTAGGGATAGGTTAACTTTGATAGTCCACCATGGATAATCTGCCTCTATACTCTCTCTCTCTATGTTCAAGATGCTTCAAGCGGTTGTGAAAAGAATAAAGAAATTGATGAGAAACTTCCTTTGAGAACCAAGAGAGGGGAAGAAGAACAATTTGGTTAGGTGGGAGATAGTGGCTAGAAGAAAATAGGATGAAGGCCTGGGAATAGGGAACATTAGCATGAAGAAGTGAGCTCTCCATGGGAAATGGTTGTGGAGGTTTTCGTTTGAGATTGATAAGTTGTGGCATAAGGTTGTGACTAGTATTCATGGGCTCTCACATAATGGATGTCAGATAATGGCTTATGGCATAGAGCTACCCTTGCTTCTCCTTGGGAAGATTTGCGGATTGGGGAGTCTCCTTTGAAAGGTTTGTTTCCCTCTGTCTTTACCATCTCTAGCCTTAAAGGTAAACCCATATATGACTTTGTCATCCCTTCTTCCTTACCGCTTGGACTTGACTAGAGTTTGGGCTTCAAGAGAAAACAAAGAAAATCTGAAATCCACTCCGTTTCTTGCCTTCTGAAATTGTTAGATGGAGTGGTTCTTGAAAATTCTAAGGGGGACAAATGTCTTTGGGCTCCAAATCCTGAAGGAAGTTTTCCTTGTGCATCATTCTTCAATTCATTGGTCTTGACTAATTCCCCTATTGGGTCCTTTCCTATTAAGTTTGTGAGCCCCTATTCCACCTAAAGTCAGAACCTTTTTTTGGGAAGTCTTCCATGGAAGCATCAATACTTGTCACATATTGCAAAAAATGAGACCCGATCAGCCCCTTCTCCCCCTAAGTGGTGTATATGTGCAAATTGAATGGTGAGACTTCCTACCACCTACTTATATCATGTCCTTTGGCATGTTGTATTTGGAATTGGTTTACTGCTCTTTTTGGATGTAAGTGGACTCCTCCTACTACCTTGGGTGGATTTTTTTATGCTTCCTTGATGAGGTGCACAAAGAAAAGGGGACAGTAAATGTGGAAGAGAACAAGGGCTGCAGTGATATGGACTCTATGGGAGGAAAGGAATGCAAGAATTTTTGAAGAAAAAGAAAGGAGTATAGAAGTGCTGATAGAAAACATTACTATAAGTGTAGCACATTGGAATTGTTTTCAGATTTCACACTTGATGACATACTCAACAATTGGGGGGCGGTTGCAACTTCTTCCAAAAAACAAAAATTGTTAGAGTAGACAGCACCAGGTAGAAGTTGGTGGAAGTTAAATTTTGATGGGAGCAGTGTGGGCAACCCAGGTCATCTGGTGTTGGGGGAGTAAATAGGGATGAGAATGGTAGTATTCTTGCAATGCATTTAAGTCCAATAGGTGAAGGGGATTCAGTAAGGACAGAGATGAAGGTAACAACCATTGGGGTGCAAAAGGCCAAGGAGATGGGAGAACAAAGATTGATTGTAGAAGGCAATTCTAAAGTGGTTACTGGTTGGCTATTAGATGGGATGGAGACAGCTTGTTGTTTCAAAAATGAAATTAAGCGGTTTAAATGGTTTTCAAAGGATATGCAGATTGAGGTCCATTGGGTGCAAAGATCAGAAAATGGCTGATGGTTTGGCAAAACAGGAAGTTAATAGGCAACAGTTCTTTTGGGAAATGCTGTAAAATGTTGTAAAATGCAAAGGATGAGTGGGATAGCAGAGGCTATATTTGACTTCTCTTTGATAGTTATCACAACCACTTGTATCTCTGTCTAATTAATGAATGAATCTCTTCTATTGTTGCCAATCAAAAAAATTACTTATGGATACAGCATTAGAAAGATGGAATGACAAAACATGATTCATGTAGCCAACCCCAAATAGTTGGGATAAGGCTTGGATGATGATGATGATGATGATTTATCATACTTTTGTTTAATATGATGAATATATAATTTTAGGGGATGGGAATAGGGTTGGATTCTCAACTGATGCTTGGTCTGATGACAGATCCTCGAAGGATAGTTTTCCTTAGCTGTTCAACGTTTCTCAGAACATAAATTGGTTAATGATGGAGAACCATTAAATCTTCAAAGGCAGAACTGATTGGAAGCCCTTGTTTAGAAGGCACTTGAATGACTGGGAACCTTTGGTGGTCTTCTCCAGAAGTTGGAGTTTTTTTTCAGATAAATCTTCCAACAATCAGATTGCAAGGTTGAATTCTGGTCATTTTAGTGCTCCACAGATTTGGTATTCAATAGCTCCTTCCAAGGTATCATTTCTTGTTTGACTTATCAATCTGGTCAATCGGTATGCTGTTACTTTATTATACTAAAGTAAATTAGTACTTCAAAAAGAACAAAGCATGGAGTTTATTCAAACATAGCCTTAATCTTCTTCAAAAACATATATAATATTAAAGGTCTGCCAAAATTTTATTTTCAGCAAACCTTCTGTATTTTCTGTATCTATTTTAAATTTTTACTATTTAATTATGGCATCATGCATAGATCCATTTGACCTGGATGATTAAACTGCTTACCTGCCATGTAGATGGAAAAACAGTGTCGTTTCCAGGTCAGTTTAAAAAATATAGGTTTAATATTATTGAAATTATTGGGTACAGATTTGAGTAGTGGAATTTAATGGTGAGAAACCAAAATACCTTAGATTTAGGATTTAATGAGAGAGATGGGAGTTAATATCAGTGACAAAGTAGTGCAAATTATCTTTTCTACCATTGCAAGAGACTGAATCAGCCCCCCACAAGACTGCCCCCCACAATGTCCCACAGCACATCCCCGCCATGTATTAGGATCATCTCCCGATGATGGCATCATCATTATTGGTATTATAATCGGGAGATATTCCCAATATACGGTGGGGATGTGATGTGGGATGTTGTGGGGGGCAGTCTTGTGAGTGGCTGATTTGAACTCCCATTGCAATAGATAAGGACCAAATTCAAAAATATGGTCTTTTAGTCAAGATAAAAGTCCAGAAACACAAGGTCCATTCCCACTTTTTGTATTAGTATAGATATATATTTTTTTACTAAATGGAATACTTTTAAGCTTGGAGATCTTTTATTAATAAATAGTGAACTTATTAATGATAAAAAAAGTGGAATACAAGGATGAAAAGAGCCTAAAAGGACCCCATAAGAATGGAACCCAACCCAACCCAAACAAACAACAAAACAATAGCTAGTCCAAAATCCCCAAATGTATCTTGTAGAGAGACTGGGCTGAATGGGTCTTAGTTTTATTTAGTTGTTTCCCCTCTTTATTTTTGCTGTAGTGGGCTGGCTCTATGGGTCTTCAACCTTTTTATTTCTTAAGTTCTTTGGGTTAGCCACCTAACTAGGGGCACCCATGTAATTTTTTCTTTAATTTCATTTCAGCATATATATGTATATATATATATATATATTGATTAAAGGAGTGAGAGAGGGACGATTCACGATATTGTTGGATTGATTTTCTACTTCGTATCAGAGCAGGTTTCCACTTCTGCTTTTCTTCCCTTGGTTCCATACACAGTGTGTATGGACAAGTAAGCTGCTGATCGATTGAAATTTGATGTTGCCCAGTCGGGGGAGATGTTTAGAGAAGATTTATCACTTAGATTGAGGCCCAAGGCAGGTTCTTGAAGATTTTTCCCAAAAACCCTACCTGACTGGAGAAAGCATACTAAAGGGTTTAAAGTTATTTTGAAGCTGGCGCTTGGTGGTTAAAAGGGAGTTTGCTGACCTATTTGGAGGATCGACTCTAGCTGTAGAAGATTAGGTTGGTGTCGGGTGCTGTGAAACCTTAGTTTTTTGCTGCAAAGAAGCTCAGGTTAGTGTTTTTCTATTGGTATCTTAATTTATTTTTTTTGTTTGACTCCGTTTGATCAATGGGGCCAATGTTTTAAAACGTGGAGGCATCATGCGAGGCATTCCACAACCTAGTTTCTGGGCCAATGTGTTTTTTTTCTTTTTTTTTGTCTTTTTATATGAGGTGTGCATGACGCACAAAAAAGCATATAAGGTGTATGCCTCTTGCACCTAAGGCATACGCATCAGAGGTGTTAGCGCCTCTGGCCTATGCCACAGAGTGTTTTGGGGGCACCTCACCTAGAGGTACACCTCAAGGTGTATGCCTCCTACAAACTTCTGATGTGACCAAGGGTCTACAAAGAATCTTTGTGGGACACTGACTACTGTGAAGTTAGATGGGACAAACTATTTGGCATGGTCTCAATTAATAAAAGTTCATGTTTGTAGTAGAGAACAATGGGGGTATATCACTGGGTGTAAGGCAAAACCCAAGGTGGATGATCCTACCTATGAGAAGTGGATGCAGGAAAATTACACTATTGTAGGCTTGTAGGTGAATTCTATGCAACCTCATATCAGCCAAAACTACTTGTGGATGGAGACTACTAAGAAGGTATGAGATATTGTTAAAGAGACCTACTCATATAAGCTAAATGTTGCTAGGGCCTATAAATAGAAGAACGATGTAAATAATTTGAGATAGGGGGAGAAGCCCTTAGCTTTCTATTTCTCAATATTGAAGTCAATGTGGCAGGAAATTGATTTGATGGAGATAGTTCAATGTAGATGCACAAAAGATGTTGAAACCCATATGAAATTGGTGGAGAGGATCTGGGTGTTTGTGTTTGTAAATGGGCTCAATCTTGAGTATGATATAATCAGATAGAATGTGTTAACTAAGGATGATGTGACCCTTTCCCAAGCTTATGCTATGGTCAGTAGTGAGGAAAGCAGGAGACAGGAACAGATTGTGAAGGTCCTAGTAGAACACTTATGCTAATGTTGGGACGAAGCTGAAGACGATTATTGAGAGAGAGGAGGTTGTGTGTGAATACTGCAAAAGTCGAAGAACACAAAAGACACTTGTTGGAAGTTGCATCTAGAGATCCTACCTCCCAGATTCAAGAATAATAATAATGACAGAAAGTGTGGGAATGGGAAAGGAGGCAAGGCTAATTTTGTCACCTTCTTTGATGGTGAGAAGGGGCAATGTAATGAGAAGTTTGTAGGGGAACAGCTTGTAGCCATCAAAGCTAAATATGAGAAGTATGGTTGCATCATCAGTCATATTCAATCTACTTCTTCAGCTTCTACTCCACCCAATAACAACTTCAGCTTTGCCTGTGCTCACTTAGGTATTCGTACTCCTACAAATCATGTTTTAGCACAGGTAATTGTAGGATCCCTTGGATAATAGATTCTAGTGCTTCTGACCATATGACCAGTGTTTCCACTTTATTCTCTATTTACCAAATTTTATATGGTTGTGACAGAATATACCTTGTTGATGGCTCTCTTTCCCCCATCTTAGGCAAGGGAGACATCGAACCACAAACTCCCTTACTTTGATAGTTTGACCTATGTTTTTCATGTACCATAGTTGTCAAGGCGACAAGGCACCCTTGGAGTCTCGCCAAGCAGTTTTCTATAGCGTGTTATAACGAACTTTTGTATTCTTAATTTTTTGAGGTTATAATTATAAAATAGACATTTTTAACTAAAATATTCATTTTGTGTGTTTATATACTAATTTCTTTTTGTTATTTTCTTATTTGTTAGGGTTTAATCAACACAAACATTGCTAAATTCTGTATTGAACCCTCAAAGATTTCAAACCTGAACCAATAAGTAAGAAAGAACATAAATTCTTGTCCAGTCAACACATTTTCTTCTTTTCTTTACTAATTTTGTGTTTTTATATACTAATTTCTTCTTCTTCTTCTTCTTCTTCTTCTTCTTCTTCTTCTTCTTCTTCTTCCACCTTTTCTTTTATTCTTTAGCTATAACAGAAATAGGGGTTTGGCCCCTATATTTTTCGAATTTTCTTTTCTTTGTACTTTTTATTAAGGAAATATGATTATGGAACCTAGGGAACTACCCTAGGATACATGTTTTTACTTAAAAAAATCCATCGCCTAGCCTTGCCTTGGCGCCTTGAAAACTATGTCATGTACCTAAACTTAATAACCTTCTTTCAATTAGTAATTTGACTAAATCTCTGAATTGCATGTAACATTTTTCCCTTCTTACTGTGTTTTTCAAGACAAGAAATCTCAGAAGGTGATTGGGAGTGGCTATGAGGCGAATGGGATATATCTGTTAGACATGCCTGAGCAAAGTTGAGTACAACCTTAGAAATCAGCTTTTGGATCTACAGTATCAGAGTCAGCAAATTGTGTCATGTTATGTCACCATCATTTGGGTCATCTTTCCTTTTCTTCAATAAAGCTTTTGTTTCCTACAACATTTGAAGGGGTCAATTTGTCGAGTCTACATTGTGAGTCCTGTTAGTTTTCAAAACATTGTAGAAAACTCTTATAATATAAGTAATATAAGATCCACTTTTCCTTTTAACATTGTTTCCTCTGATGTGTGGGGGCCTTACCATTGATGCGTTCACGTACTGAAGTACCCAGAGTTACATTTTGCTTTAAATCATTTTATCATGAAGCTTTGAATCTTAAGTTTTATAAAGCAACTTCAAAACGTATTCTTTTGTCTATAACCTTAGTTTCTTAGCATTGTTTAATGACTTGGGTCAAGATAATAATTTAAAAAGGTGTGCCTGTGCTTCTTTTATCATTTCATAAAATATCAATCTATATTTTGCATATTTTAAAATGTTTCCACCATGTCTATAACTTTTACAATATTTCCAACATGGTTCTTATATTAGGATGACTGACATCTCCACTAACATTGACATTTTAAACCTTGACCTTTACTAGCTCTAGTTGACTCTTGTGCTAGTTCTTCTTCAACTCCTTTGGCTCCTATTGGCTCTTTTGGATCCCCCATTCCTGCTTCTCCTGCACCTCCTCATAGTCTTCCTATGTTCACTACATCCCCTCTTCTTTAGAGGTGGTACCAACGACAAAGGCCAAGGCATGGACAGCTTGTTCCCCCATCTCTAGGTGAGCCTCTAGCACCTACAAACATTAAAGAGAGGACAACTCCTATAAAACCATCACCAACACCTTCACTCCCAGACCTTGACCTACCCATTGTTGTAAGAAAAGGTAAATGGATATGTACTACACACTGCATTTCGAAACACCCCTCTTACAATTTGTTGTCCCCTTCCTACTATTCCTTTTCAGTGTTTTAAAAGGCGTGGGAGGCATACACCTAGAGGCACACCTCTAGGCAAGGTGCTCCCAAAATGCCCTGAGGCATATGCTAGAGACGCTAACACCTTTGAGGCATACGCCTCAGGTGCAAGAGGCATATGCCTCATGCGCTTTTTTCATGAGGTGTGCTAGAGGCGTACACCTCATGCGCTTTTTTCATGAGGTGTGCTAGAGGCATACACCTCATACGCCTCATGCACATCTTACATAAAAAGATAGATAAGAAAAAGAAAAAAAGGAAAGGAAAGGAAAGGAAAAGAAAAGAAAGGGAAGGGAAGAAAAAGAAAGAGAAGAAAAAAAGAGAAAAGGGACTTAAGCAAGCTCCCAGTGCTTGGTTTGATAGATTCCAGACTGCACTTATTCAATTTGGTTATACTCAAACATAATTAGGCCATACTCTTGTATGACATTGCTGTCATAAGTAGTGATGCACAAGAAATTCATGATCTAAAATGCCCCCTTAACTCTGAATTTGAGATTAAAGATTTGGACGAGTTGAGGCATTTCTTAAGCATTGAGGTTGCTAGATCTAAAGAGGGGCTTTTCATCTTGTAGAGAAAGTATGTGTTGTATCTTCTCACTGAAACCGAGAAACTTGGTGCCAAGCCTACTTCCACTCCTATTGATGTAAATCATAAGCTCTCAACTAATAATAGAAAACTCTTGACCAACAGGGGAGTGTTTCAGAGATTATTGGGGAAGCTTCTATACTTATGTACAACAAATGTAGACATTTCCTATGTTGTGAGTGATTAGTCGGTTTATGCATGCTCCTAGAGACACACATATGGCTGCTGCAGAAAGGGTATTGTGTTAAGCATGGTAATATGAAGTTAGAGGTATATGATATGCTGACCAGATAGGTAGTATAGAGGACAGATGATCCACATCTGGTTATTGTTCCATTGTGTTGGAAATATTGTCTCCTAGAGTAAGAAGTAGTCTGTTGTTTTTTGATCTGCTGAGGCAGAGTATAGGCCTATGGCCCATGGGGTGTCGGAGTTGTTCTGACTCAGATCTATCTTAGAAGAGATGGGACTTCATTATGATAGGCCATTGATGTTGTATTGTGATAATCAGGTTGTCATCAACATTGCTTATAACTCGGTTCAGCATGACAGAACCAAATACATTGAGGTAGACAAACATTTAATACGAGAGAAACTGGCCTCAGGGGAAGTGTGTCTCCCTCTCATCTCTTTAGAGGAACAACTAGAAGCTATCTTGACCAAGGGAGTACCTAAGGTGAAGCTCCAACACTATGTAAGCAAGATGAGCATGATTGACATCTATGCTCAGTTTTAGGGGGAGTGTAGAGAGATTGGGCCGAATAGGCCTTAGTTTTATTTAGTTATTTTCCCTCTTTATTTCTACTGTAATGGGTTGGCTCTATGGGCCTTAAACTTTTTATTTCTTATGGTCTTTGGGTAAGCCGCCTAACTAGGGGCACCCATGTAATTTTCCTATTTATTTTATTTCAAGCAAATATAATGATTAAGGGAATGAGAGAGGGAAGATTCAGCTCTCTTCTCCTCCTTTTTATTTCCACTTCCTTCTTCCTTCTCCTGAACAGCCTTTTCTTATTTTTTCCTTGTTATACATCAAGATATTGTTGGGCTGATCCATCCACCCAGCCAATCTTGGGATCCATCTGAAATAGGGGTGGCAATTTCTGACCCAAGCTACCTTACCGATCCATTTCTTCTCCTTTTTTCTTCCACTTCCTTCTCCTGAACAGCCTTTTCTTATTTTTTCCTTGTTATACATCTAGATATTGTTGGGCTGATCCACCCACCCAGCCAATCTTGGGATCCTGAAATAGGGGTGGCAATTTCTGACCCAAGCTATCTTACCAATCCACCCACCCATTTAGTTGGCAGGTCAGAATGGGCTGTATAAGCAATTGGTAGATTTAAGTCGGTTGGCTTAGGTTGGGTCATCAGTACCTGTTTGGGTCAACCACATCTCTCTCTCTCCACCACCTTTTCTCCCTCTTCAGATTTTCTCTCTCCTCTATCCAACTCTCTCTTCTTTCATTCCCTCCTTCATATTCTCTTTACTCTTTCCTCCCCTCTCTCCTCCCATTCTCTTTTTCTCTTCTGTCTCCTCATAAACACTCTCTACACTACTAGTAATAATCATTGTTCTATATACAGAAACTTTGTGGGGAACAAAAATTCCCTAGTCACTAATAGCAAATACTTCTAGATGGAAACGAAGCATTGTTCATGTTAAAAAAAAACAAAGGTGATTAAATAGGATGACAAAGAGAAGGAAAAAGAATGCAGTTATTGAGATTTTTCTGTTTGTAGAGCAAGTTTTTGGTTGTTGGTGGGGAGGAGTGCATAGTGTCTACATTTCTTTAGTCTCTACCACCTACACCCTTGTTAAACTAAATTTTGATGGGTGTAATTTGGAGTTTGGACAATCTAGAAGCTTCAAGCATTGAGGAGTTTTTAGGGACCATAAAGGGGAAATCCTGGTGATATATTGCAGACCTATTGGCCAAGAATATTGAACCAAGGCTGAATTATATGCACAACTCCATGGTTTGAGATTAGAGAAGGAAATCAACTACAACAATTTCATAGTGGAGGACTCAAAGGTAATTATTTGTCGGATCAAACATAATAACCCAGGACCATTAATGAATAGGCATGCTTTGAGAGAAAAAAGACATATAGCAAAGGAACTGCACACCATTTTCATGTGGACACAAAGGTGGTCATAAACAAAATGGGAGATGCATTAGCAAAACAGGGCATCAACAGGGATCAGTTATATTGGGGGTTATTCATAGGGACCCGATTGTTATATGTAATCAAAGAAAAGGAATCTTTAAGTTATGTAGCCAGTGTTTGTATATCTTGGCAGTGTGGCCGGCCAGAGATAAGAGGAAGAGAAGAGAAGAGAAGAGAAGAAGAAGAGAAGAGAAGAAGAAGAGAAGAGAAGAGAAGAAGAAGAGAAGAGAAGAGAGGAGAGAAAAGAGAAGGTTTTGCAATGTAACAGTACTGACAGCGCCAGTCTTTTATTTTACTATATATAGGGCGACAGAAATAACAAGGGAAAAGACCCTTGTACCCCTGAGTACAATAACAGACATAACAGAAATAAAAAACGAAATAAAAAACACTTTAATTAGCCAAACAGGCCCTAACATCTGCAACTAAGTTATTTTAACATTATTCTAACACTCCCCCTCAAGTTGGAGCATAGATGTCAATCATGCCCAACTTGTCACACAAATCTTTGTGCCGCACATGATGAAGACCTTTGGTGAAGATATCTGCAAGTTGTTCTTCCGAGCTGACATATGGTGTACACACTTCTCCACTTTCAAGTTTCTCTTTGATAAAATGCTTGTCCACTTCAATGTGTTTTGTCCTGTCATGCAGAACTGGATTAGCAGCAATATTGATGGCAGCTTTATTGTCATAGTAGAGTGATGTAGGATTGCTTACTGCGAAACCCAGTTCACCTAACAGATTTCTTATCCACATGATTTCCGCAACCCCATGAGCCATCGCTCTATACTCTGCTTCAGCACTGGATCTAGCCACCACACTTTGTTTTTTGCTTCTCCATGTGACCAGGTTTCCTCCTACAAAGGCACAATACCCACTAGTAGACTTTCGGTCATTGACTGCTCCTGCCCAATCTGCATCAGTATATACTTCAACTTTTAAGTGACTGTGTTTCTGGAACAACAAACCAGCTCCAGGAAACTTCTTGAGATATCTCAAGATCCTCTCTACAGCCTCAAAGTGAGTTGTCCTCGGGCTGTGCATGAATTGACTAAGGACACCCACTGCATAGGCAATATCAGGCCTGGTCATAAACAAATACAAAAGTCTCCCCACGAGTCTCTGGAACATCTTTACATCTTTCAAAAACTCTCCCTGACTGTCTCCCAGATGGTGATTAAGTTCAATAGGTGAATCAGATGGTTTTACCCCCAACTTGCCTGTATCTTCTAGTAGATCTAGTACATACTTCCGTTGGGAAATAAAGATGCCCTTGTGAGATCGGGCAACTTCAATTCCAAGAAAGTATCGTAAGGGGCCTAGATCCTTCACCTCAAATTTAGTGTCTAAGAAGTTTTTTAGTCTCTGGATTTCAGCCTCCCAATCTCCTGTGATCACTATGTCATCCACATACACAATAAGAGCTGCAATTTTACCTTCACCTCTTTTCACAAACAGGGTATGACCTGACTGGCATTGTTTGAATCCCATCTGTTGGACTGCTAAATGGAACTTACTAAACCAAGCCCGAGGTGATTGTTTCAACCCATATAGAGATTTTTTTAACCTGCACACCTTTTGTTCACTGCCTTTGGCACAGAACCCTGGGGGTTGGGTCATGTACACTTCCTCTTCCAAGTCACCATTCAAGAAGGCATTCTTGATGTCCAATTGGTGAAGATCCCAGTCAAGATTTTCTACCAAGGAAAGGAGAATCCAGATAGAGTTCATCTTCGCTACTGGAGAAAAAGTCTCTGCATAGTCCACTCCATATATCTGTGTGAAGCCTCTTGCTACCAGTCTAGCCTTGTACCTTTCAACAGTTCCATCAGCTTTGTGTTTCACTGTGAACACCCACTTGCACCCCACTGGTTCCTTCCCTTCAGGAAGATCTACCAACTCCCAAGTACCATTTTTGTGTAAGGCATCAATTTCTTCCTGCATTGCATCTGTTCATTCAGGTTTTGACAAAGCTTCTGCCACGGTCTTAGGAACGAGGACACTATCCACAAAAGAGAGAAAGGCACGGTACGAAGGTGAAACATGCTCATAGGACACAAAATTAGAGATAGGATGATTAGTGGTACAAGATCTAACACCCTTTCTATTAGCAATAGGAATATTAAGATCATTGGTGACAGGGGAATCAACATTTAAAGGAGCAATGGGAGCAAGTGTACCTGGCTGATGAGACGGATCTGCCTCGGGTGAATCCGATGATGTTGGTTGCATAGTGTCCGGCTCCACGGCTCTTGAACTCTACTGGCTCTTATGGCGACGGTGAAAAACCCGGAACGGAGGAGGATCGAGTAAAGGAGGTAGTTGAATCTGAGTCGTCGCCTGTTTCTCCTCAACCCTACTCTCCCCTTGAGGAGAAACCGAGAAGAACGGTTGACTCTCAAAGAATGAAACATCAATGGAAACATAGTACTTGCGAGCAATGGGATCATAGCAACGATACCCCTTTTGAGATGAAGGGTAACCAAGAAAAACACAAGGAATAGCCCGAGGGTCAAGTTTACCACGAGTAGGTGACAGGTTGTGGTCAAAACAACGACACCCAAAAACACGCATCGGAATGGTGGACAGCGGGGCTGTAGGGAACAAGAGTTGATGTGGGGCCTTATACTCTAGTAGCCGAGAGGGCATGCGATTGATGATATATGTCGCACACAATACTACATCCATCCAGAACTGTCTTGGCACATTCATATGAATCAGCAAGCCACGAGCAACTTCAAGAAGGTGATGGTTTTTTCGTTCAGCCACACCATTTTGTTGGGGTGTCCTGGCACAAGAGCTTCGCTGAAGTGACCCACTCGAAGCAAAGAACTCTGTGAGATCACTATGGAAATATTCCTTTGCATTGTCCGACTAGAAGATATGAATTTCCGTTTGGAATTGAGTGAACACCATGCGTTGAAAATCTTTCACAATTTGTGGCACTTCATCTCGAGATCACATAGGGTAAACTCAAGTGTATCGAGAATAATCATCAATCAAAGTAACAAAATACTTATAGCCAGCCGCAGTAGGTTGAGTAACAGGGCCCCAAACATCAGAATAAACAATATGAAATGGAAATTCAGATCTTTTATTTCGTAAAGGTAAAGAACTTCTACAATGCTTACTCAACTGACAAGTTTGACACTGTAACTGACTCACTGACAAGGACTCAAACAACTTGGGGAACATAACTTTTAATGACTCAAAAGAAAGATGACCTAAACGACTATGCCAAAAATAGGCCTGACTCTCACTTGACGAACTTGTGGACTCAATCGCCACTAATCCAGCATTATTCTCCAACACGTAGAGACCACCCACCATGCTTCCTCTACCAATCGTCTTCGCCGAGGTCAAATCCTAAAACACACATGAAAACGAAAAAAAAGTGACTGAGCAGTTCAAAGAGTGAGTAAGACTACTAATGGACAACAAATTAATAGGTAATTTCGGAACGTGCAGGACATTAGGAAGAGTAAGGCCAAGTGGGAGAGGTATGGTGCCTCGGCCAGCTATGGTAGAAAAAGAACCATCAACCAATCTGACCTTATCTCTCCTAGAGAGAAGGTTATATGTCTGAAACAAATTTGACTTACCGGTCATGTGATTTGAGGCTCCGGAGTCAATAATCCAAGGAGAATCAGTAGTATGAGATGACACATGGAAGGTTGTGGCATTACCTGATGTAGACGCAAATGAGGTAGGAGTAGGCCCAGAATCCACCTGGCGGAGAGTCCTACCATACAATTCCAAATGTTCACGGAAGGAGTTGATAATATCTTCCTTAGGGTCAGAACCGGGATGTCTCTCCTGAGCTACGGAAGGACTAGTCTCTGTCGATGCCATATTAGCTGAGTTATACCTTTTTTTATTCTGCTGGCCTGGTTTCTTGCCCTGATCCAGTGCTGACTTCTTACCCAAATCCTGTGCCCATTTAGGTTTTCCATGGAGATCCCAACATGTATCTTTCGTGTGTCGTGTCTTCTGGCAGTGAGTGCACCAAAGCTTGCTTTTATCTTCTGATTTTTTCTGAGTGTCACCCCTTTTAAAGCCACCTCCAACATTTGTATCTGAATTTCCACGGACAGCTAGGGCAACTGACTCCCCTTCTACACCATTCATCACACTTCTTCTGCTTTCTTTTGACTACACCAAGGCATACACCTCCTGGACTGATGGCAAGTCTTTACTACCCAAGATCTGTACCCCGATGGCCTCATATGACGGATTCAGCCCTAGGAGGAAGGCAAACACTCGTTGTTGTGATACAAGTGACTTATAAACCTTTGCATCTTCATCACACTTCCAATTCACATTCTGATAGTGATCAAGTTCTTTCCATATTGATGTCAAATCAGAATAGTACATCGAGAGACTCCTCTCCCCCTGCTTGCAAGTAGAAGATTCAGCTTGTAGTTGATATATCTTGGCATAGTGTCTCTGTTCTGAATAAGTGGACTTCGCTTGTTCCCATATATCACAAGCAGTTTCGGCCCACATAAAGGTCTTCCTTACTTGTGGCAGCATTGAAACCAAGAGCCAAGACATCACCATACTGTTCTCTCGGTTCCACCTATCATGCTCAGCACTTCCATACTTCGGTTCCTTTACTCTCCCATTGATGTATCCTATTCTCCCCCTAGCAGTGATGTAGAGTTTTATTCCCCTAGACCACTCAAGGTAATTCAGACCATCAAAGGGAATAACAGCCATGGGAAAGCTCATATTCATTCCCCCACTCACTCCATTGTGGCTCCCTGAGATCTCTGAAGTAGTAGAATTCTCAGTCGACATGGTCAAGCAGTTAATCAGTCCCAAACACCGGACTTAGGACCCCTCCTTACTCCACAAAACAATGCTCCACTCAGTTCACACCCACACACTTGGGTTTAACAACCAGGTTGAGCACAAACAGTACCAAATTCCGGACAAAAACTGAGGTAATATTTGGCAGATTTCAGACCTGTATAGTTTTAACAGTCCCCACCTACCAGAATTCCAGAATGTCTAACAGCCACTAATCAGCAGGAGAGATCCTTCTTACTTATAGTCAACTCAAACCATTGAGAAGACAGGTCATCCTTGACCTACAGTTGTCTTAACACATGAACAGGATCACACGATCCAAGAAAACTGGGGTTACACAGGTTCGACAGCATTCAGCTGCCCCAGATTCATAGGGTTTTCCTCGGCACATGACCAAGGAGGGTAAAGAAGAGAAAAATAGGGAGAACTGTACCAGTTATAGCTATTTTGTAGTCCAGAATCAGATTTCTGTTCTGCTAGTTTGTTCGATCTGTTCTTTGGGTTGATCGATCTTCTCTTGACAGTAGGGTTGATCGATCTGCTCTCTTTTAATCAGCATTCCCGCTCTGATACCATCTTGGCAGTGTGGCCGGCCAGAGATAAGAGGAAGAGAAGAGAAGAGAAGAGAAGAAGAAGAGAAGAGAAGAGAAGAGAGGAGAGAAAAGAGAAGGTTTTGCAATGTAACAGTACTGACGGCGCCAGTCTTTTATTTTACTATATATAGGGCGACAGAAATAACAAGGAAAAAGACCCTTGTGCCCCTGAGTACAATAACAGACATAACAGAAATAAAAAACGAAATAAAAAACACTTTAATTAACCAAACAGGCCCTAACATCTGCAACTAAGTTATTTTAACATTATTCTAACAGTATACATCGCCTTTCTTTTTATAAATTAGTGAAGTATTACAGTGTTAACAATTAAAAGTAAAATTTTAAATGATTTATCCATGAATAAAATTTAGAGGAGCTTAAAAATTGATTATTGACGACGTGAACTCATGAAACATGTGAAAAGGATAGAAATTCCAAGACCTGCTCAGCATAGTTCTGTGGAAGAGATTCTGTCGTGCTATTACTAAGCTCCATTGCAAGGTCATAACAGCGGAGGTTATTGTTAATCTGTCACAATGCAAAAGGCATAAAATATAGATTGGTTTATTCATATTAAATCACCAACTACTCTCCAAGTATGCTACAGATTCAAGAAATCTACAAACCATTGCACACAATGGCTCTAAACCAATTTCAGAAGCTGGTTCTTCTAGTCTCTTCCTTTCAGCTGCTTGAAAATCAATCATTACCTGTAGATGAGCAAGAGACAAAACTGAGAGAAAATCACGAGGAAACAATATGACAAGTTTCCACACGATTGAAATTGAAAATACATGAACTTAAAATTGAACAAAAATCAAGAGCCCATTTAGACATAATCAAATGTGTAATTTGGAATCTTGAACTGTACATCCAGAGTAAAAGCAACATATACTAAAAGCACATGAAAATATCATAGGGCAGGTAAATACTAATGCACAAAATAGGCATCAATCTAGTAAACCTGCACTTACCTGAATAAGTGACAAAGCAATCCGGTAGAGCATGACATCTGTGCTGTTATCACGAACAATTTGGACTTGCTCTCCTAAGATCCTAAATAAATCAACAGCAGCTGGGGTATATAGCTTCCCATCTTCTGTTTTCTTTGGTGGCTGTACCTTGTCAGCCTCCAAAATATTTAAGTACCATTTCTACAACAGAAAAGGAAATAGTTGATAGTTGAATAAAAAAAGATAACACAATATGTGCATTGATCATACACAAGCACAATCAATTGGATAAAATGGTTAGCAGTTACTCGTGTTGTGGCTTGCATTCGTTCAACATATGAGTTCATCAGGGGATCCATTGCACCACTCTCAGAACAAACTTGTGCTAAAGAATCGTCAACTCCAAGCCCGATCAAATTTTCTTGGTATTCAACAACCCAACCAGTTACCTGCAAGCAAGAATAGGGTTGAATAAGAAAGGAAACAAAGTAGTCAAGAAGCATCTGACTAGTAATGCAGAAACTCTAAGGGCACTCAATATATAAGTGCTCAATATAAGATCATAAAGTCTAATTGAAGGAACTTGAACCAAGCATTCTTAGCAAAAAAAATAGTGATGCCGAAATAAAAAAAAAAGAATAATAAAAACAGTGCAGAAACAATCCAACTTAAAACGAATTAGTCAAGAAGCATCTGACTAGAACTAGTGAAAGAAAAATGTGTTGTTAGGTGGATGCTTATTGCCTGATAATTAATCATCTAAAGTAAATAAACCACTTCCAAACATAACCTCAGGTGTTACTCTAGCACTATAGCCCTTTTTATTCCCAGGAAATTTACCTTCAATTTCAATTCCGGCCATATTAATCCAGTTAAACCCATCCATTTTGTTAAGACCTATTCTAACCTCCTCTAATTGAAACCCGAGCCTTTGAAGACCTTCAATCACTAATGTGCATTAAGTTTTGCTCACTTTTTGTGCCAGTCCTTCATTACATTCTTTTACCAAGTTTAATCACAGAAATATAAGAATAATGCAATTATCACATCCTCACCAATTGAAGCATGAAGAGATAATGGGACAAATGGGCCTTACTTCCTTTATATTTCTTTAAGTTATGTTTATGACTTGTGTTAGTAGGTAGTGGGCCTTAGTTATGGGCCTGTTTTCTCTTTTTTTATTCTTTTCTATTGCTGTCTTTAGTGATGGACGCCCTACTAAGGGAACTCATGTAATTGTCCTTATTTTTTACAACAAAAGAATAAAAGAGATCATTGGGGGCTGAAGAGAGGTTTTGAACTACTCTCTTCTTCTTCCTTTTCTTCCATTTTCTTCCTCCATCACTTCTCTCTCTTTCAATCTCCTTCCTTTCTCATGTTTCTTTTCTTTTAATTCAGATTATTTCAGGTGTGATTTACAACAAAAGAATAAAAGAGATCATTGGGGGGTGAAGAGAGGTTTTGAACTACTCTCTCTTCTTCTTCCTTTTCTTCCATTTTCTTCCATCACTTCTCTCTCTTTCAATCTCCTTCCTTTCTCATGTTTCTTATCTTTTCATTCAGATTATTTCAGGTGTGATTTTTTTTTTATCAATAACACTTTCATTAATTCATCAGTAGAAAATTTACAAGTGGAAGACAAACACACTTATCTTCCAAGAGTCACAAAGAGCTTCAAGAAAGGAAAAAAGAAAATACAAAGACACTAACGTTACAGCTTAGCCCAAAACAATGAATCCCTTTCTGCCCCTTGTTTAGCTAAACCGTCAGCTAGGGAATTATTTCAGGTGTGATTTACAACTGGCAAATGGACTTATACCAAATCCAAGAGTTGGATGTTATTGTCAATGCAAGTAATAATATATCATTACCACTAAGAAATCAAGCACAATGGAGGGCCTTTGGAGGAGAAATATTGCTAATGAAAGAAATCTAAATATAGGGTACTATGCTCTAAGATGCAACAAAGGTATCATTAAGGATGTTCACTCATTTGAGAGCAAGAATTTATTGTGCATCTGTAATGCTTACAGACACTGCTTAATTGATTTAGGGAAGAAAAGAACAGAAGCTGTCCCTCAGGGGACTAATCCTTGTCAGTTCACATGTTTGACATAAAAAGAGGATTTATAAGTTATAACATAAGCAAGCATAAAAAAAAAGCACAGATAGGAATACCTTCAAAATTTCAATATTTGACAGTGAATTTGCCCTATCACTAAGCAGTCTGAGCATCTGAATAAACCTTTCTGTGTAAAGATTAACCATGAGCTGGAAAATTTCATATCTGCCAGCATGAGAAAACAAATCAAGAGCAAGCAAAACAATATCAGATCATTCATGCAGGATGATTTTAATTTTATGGTTGATTACCAAGATTCAATTATGGTATAGAAAAAGTGTATGAAAACTGGAACAGAAGGCTGCCTTTGTGATAATAAATAAACATTCATTAAAAGAAAAAAAAAAGTACAATAAAGGGTGATAAGAAATTAAGAAATCACCCAAAGAATAAGATAAAAAAAAAGTGATCTCCACCACCATCCTTATTGACAAGGAAGATGTAAATTTTGGCTTCTTTCCCCTTTTTTCTTAATCCATGATTAGGCTAAGAGAATGGCCAATCTTCCCAATTGTCCCAACCAATTTGGGGATCTGCAAACTTTTTGATTGGTAATATTCAACTTTATTCTGTTTTTTCTGGATTTGTCTAAAGCCAGATGATCGCATTTGGACTCCTCATCCTAAGGGAGTGTTCTCCTGTGACTCTTTCTTCTCCGCTTTCTGTTCCAACCCTACCCCCTCAGCCTTGTCCTCTGAAAGAAATTTGGTCCAAACACATTCCTCCCAAGGTTGGAGCTTTACATTGAGAAGTCTTTCATGGAAAAATTTAACACTATGGATGTCTTGCAAAAAAGGCCTCATCTGTGTATCTCTCCACACTGGAATACCCATTGCAAAGAAAATGGAGAAAGTTGCTAAAATATTCTAATCTCCTGCCCTTTTGTTGTAGGCATCTGGGAAAAGAGTTTTGGTATTTTTGGTAACAGGTGGAGTGTAACCCTGCAGATCGGTAGCCTTTTTGACCCTACAACCTTCAATTGGCTGAAGAGAAGAGGTAAAGTTATGTGGAGATGTGCTTGGGCTGCACTGGTTTGGACGGAATGGGAAGAAAGGAATAGCAGAATTTTCAAAGATAAAAGAAAGAAGAGGTAAAGTTAATGTAGGAATATGTAGTAAATAGGGCTATAGATTGGGCAAAATCTTCTGAAGTGAATCTGGTTTCTGGTAAGTTCTTTTACCAAATGGACGATTGGTGGCCAAGGCTCAGCCATAAAATAAAATTCTAAGTAAATGAATCCTGACAGCAAAGAAGAAAACCAACCCAAGACACCATGCACCCCTGATAACAGTGACTTTTCCAAGCCACTGTTTCTGATCCTTTAGCCATGCCACTATCAATTTAGAGTCACCTTCAATTTGCAGTCTGTCATAGTTTAGGCCTCTAGCAATTTGTAACCCTTGCAAAACAGCTTGGAGCTCAGCATTCACCGAATCCTCTACATCAACAGGACCTGAAAATACAAGAATGTTTCCTTCAGTATTTCTGATCACTCCTATATCACGGCTTCCATCAAAATTTAGCTCAATAAAACCTTCTTCTGGGGAGCTCCAAACTATAACTGGTTTGTAGTTCACAACAGAACTTCTTGCTACACTTTCCCAATTTCTCCATATATCATCAAAAGAGAAGTTTGAAAAGAGTTACAAATTGCTAGGTGTATGCTGAGCTCCAAGCTGATTTGCAAGGGTTACAAATTTCTAGAGACCTAAACTATGACAGACTGCAAATTAAAGGTGACTGTAAATTGATAGTGGCATGACTAAAGGATCAGAAACAGTGACTTGGAAAAGTCACTATTATCAGGGGTGCATGGTGTCTTGGGTTGGTTTTCTTTGCTGTCAGGATTCATTTACTTAGCATTTAATTTTATGGCTGAGCCATGGTTGGGCTTTGGGCCAATCATCGATTTGATAAAAGAACTTACTAGATTAAACTATTCATAATGCACATGAAAAAGGATTAGTAAAGGCAAAAAAAAATCTAATGATAAGATGGCAATTTATACTGTGGTGACACCACATTGAAACTTTGAAGTGAAAATAAAAGTTCAAATGAAATTAGAGAAATTCTCTCTCAGATGAATGTCCAGATCCAATGGATCCCAAGAGAGCTTAATCTTATTGTTGATAGTGTAGAGAGACTGGGCCGAATGGGCCCTAATATTTGTTTTATGTTTAAGCAGTGTTCTATTTGTTCTATTTTTTATTAATGGGCCTTTTCTTCATGGGCCTGTTAACCTCTTTTTAATTTCTTTTAAGTTCTTGCTTAGCTGGCCGCCCACTTAAAGGGTGGACATGTAATTAGCCTAGTTAATTAAGATTAATAAAAAATTAGTGAAGGGCGAGAGGAAACCATCAACTCTCTTCTCCTTTCTCTTCTTCTTCTCCATCTTCTTCTTCTATTCTGCTGTAATCCTTTTTTCTCTCTCTCTTTTCTGTTTTTAATCAGTTTTTATATCAGGTTTGAAGGATAGATTTACATCTTGGTAGCAGAATCAGAACAGTTATTCCTCCTTTTGTTTTTTCCTTTTTTTCCCATACACCCTTTGATAAGAAGAGTGTATGGAAAGATAAGTTGCTGATCAATCAAAGAATTATTTGCCTAGTTGGTAGAGGATTGGAGAGTTAGAATCTGGCTGAAAATTGCCAAGTGAAGCTATAATTTTTCTGCCCAAAACCCTAGCCAACTAGGGAGTTGTCAAGTTACAGGTTAAGGAGAAGGATTGGGTGTGGCGCTCAGGGCTTGGGAGGTGTATTTTGATCCCCAGAAGTGTGCAGTTCAGATTTGAAGGTTGGGAAGCTCTAATAGGAGCGAATACCTCTTCCCTCTTCCTCCCCCACAACCGAGTACAATGAAACCCTAGTTTTTGAGTCTTCAGGTACTGTACTGACCTCAGTTAGGTCTATAAAGACTGAAAAACTAGTTTTTTATTCATTTGATCAATGGAGCAATCTGGATGTGAAATGAAGCAGATGTCGGTATTTGGGGTTGATCCAATAGATTCCTTTTTGACTGGAGTGACCACAATTAAACTAGATGGAACCAATTATCTAGCATGGGCACAGTCTATACAGATTTATGTTTGCAGTAGAGGTAAACTAGGGTATCTCACAAGTAGTAAAGTAAAACCTGCATATGAGAAATGGATGTGGGAGAACTACACAATGATTGGATGGTTGCTCAACTCTATGCAGCCCCATATAAGTCAGCTTCTCTCCAGTAGAGAGAAGATATCCCTTGCTGATGGGTCTCTTGCTCCCATCTCTAGCAAAGGAGATATCAACGCCTCTAACACTCTTGTCATCTTATGTTCTTCATGTCCCCAAGCATAATACCAACCTTTTATTTGTTAGTAGCTTGACTAAATCCATGAATTGTAGCATAACCTTTTTTCCTACCCATTGTGTTTTTCAAGACCTGAAACCTCAGAGGATGATTGGGAGTGGCAATGAGGCGAGTGGAATATATTTGTTAGACACACCTGATAGGAGCCTTGAACCACCTAATGGAGTAGCCTTGGAGTCTGTTTTGTCAGAGCCTATTGATAGAGTCATGTTATGTCATTTACAGTTTGGTCATTTACCTTTTTTTGCTTTGAGTCATGTGAACTTGCGAAGCATTGTAAACATTCTTATTCAGTAAGCAATAAAAGATCTATTTCTCCTTTTCATATTGTGCACTCCGATGTGTGGGGGCCACAAATCATTTGCCTACTATGGAAGGTTACAAGTATTTTATTCTCTTTATTGATGATTATTCTCGTTATATTTGGATTTACCTCATGAGATCCCGGGATGAAGTACCAGCTATTGTGCAAAAGTTTCATGAACTTATGCTTACCCAGTTTAACACCCGAATCAAAATATTCCGATCCAACAATGCTAAGGGATATTTTCAGAAGAACTTTTCATCCTACTATGAAAACTTTGGGGTTATTAATTAGAGTTCATGTTCCTACACTTCACAATAGAATGGAGTGGCGGAAAGGAAGAACTGCCATGTGGTTGAGGTTGCTAGATGCCTCCTTTTAGCATCTCATGTTCCTATTAAATTTTGGGGGGATGTTGTCCTTATTGCCACATATTTAATTATCCGTATTCCTTCTTGGATTCTGGGTTTCACAATCCCGTTTAGCCTTTTCTTTCCAGATGAGGATCTCTTTTCTCTTACTCTCTAAGTTTTTGGGTGCACCTTCTATATGCATGTTCATAATCATCAGACACAAATTTGAGCCTAAGGCACATAAATGTGTCTTCCTAGGATATGCCTCCGCACAGAAGGGATATTGTTGTTTTGATCAATTTCGTGGCACCCGCTTTCTCTCTAGGGATGTCACATTAGTTGATTCTACTCCTTTGGTACTTCTCCTGAGGGGGAGCATTCTAAGGAGCCATTTGCTATGTCTTCAGTTGTTCCTCTTCTAATTCCTTTTGAGTCTTCTGTTGAGTCATCTTCTTCTGTTGCCTCTCCTTCCACTATGCCTACCTCACATGTTCCTACTCCCCTTTCTCCCATAGCTCATCCTCCTCTATTTCCTTCCCATCCTATTGTCCAAAGGTGATATCAAAGACAAAGATTCAGGCATGGGCAAGTTATTTCCACTCCTTCAACAGAGCCTCTTGCACTGATGTGTGGGGACCATATCATATGCCTACTATGGGGGGTTACAAGTATTTTATCCTTTATTGATGATTATTCTTATTATATTTATCTCATGAGATCCCGGGATGAAGTACCAACTATAGTGCAAAAGTTTCACAAACTTATGCTTACCCAGTTTAACACCCGGATCAAAATATTCTGATCTGATAATACTAAGGGATATTTTGATATGAACTTTTCATCCTACTTTGAGACATGTGGGGTTATTCATCAAAGTTCTTATTCCTACACTACACAATAGAATGAAGTGGCGAAAAGGAAGAACCGCCATGTGGTTGAGGTTGCTAAATGCCTCATTTTTGTGTCTCATGCTCTTATTAAATTTTGGGGGGATGTTGTCCTTACTACCACATATTTAATTAACTATATTCCTTCCCAGGTTCTGGGTTTCACAACCCCATTTAGCCTTCTCTTTCCGGATGAGGATCTCTTTTCTCTTCCCCTTTGAGTTTTTGGGTGCACCTGCTATATGCATGTTCATAATCATTAGAGACACAAATTTGAGGATAAGGCACATAAGTGTGTCTTCCTAGGATATGCCTCCACACAGAAGGGATATTGTTGTTTTGATCAGGTTCGTGGCACCCACTTTGTCTCTAGGGATGTTAAAATAGTTGAGACCTTTGGTATTTCTCCTGAGAGAGAGCATTTTGAGGAGCCATTTGCTATGTCTTCAGTTGTTCCTCATCTTCTTTTGTTGTCTCTCCTTCCACTATGTCTACTTCACATGTTCCTGCTCCCCTTCCTCCCCTAGCTCATCCTCCTATATTTCCTTCCCATCATATTGTCCAAAGGTGATACCAAAGACACTGATTTAGGCATGGGCATGTTATTTCCACTCCTTCAATAGAGCCTCTTGCACCTCGCATCACTACTGAGGTAACAAGCTAGCCTTCATTTGACCAATCTACTACCTTCCCAGACCTTGACCTTCCTATTGCCCTTCGCAAGGCAAGCGGAAGTGTACAACACATTATATCTCTAAACACCTATCCTATAGCCTTCTATCCCCTACCTATTATTCTTTTCTTGCCACTATTTCTACCTATGTGATTCCCAGGTCTATACTAGAAGCCTTGTCCAAACCTGAATGGAGGGATGCTATGATGATTAAGCTAGATGCTTTGCATAAGAACCATACCTAGGATATTGTGGACTTTCTTGAAATGAAAGAACCAGTGTTGTAAATGGGTATTCACTATTGAGTATCATTATGATGGCACTATTGAGAGGCTTAAGGCTCGATTGGTTGCTAAAGGCTACACTCAGATGTATGATATTGATTACTTTGAGACTTTTGCTCCTGTGGCTAAAATGATTTCGGTTCGAGATGTCGGTTCGAGTTTTGTTGTATCTAGTTGCTACTTTTAATTGGCCCCTTCACCAGTTTGATGTTAAAAATGCCTTCTTAAATGGAAACCTACATGAAGAGGTTTATATGTCTTTACCTCCAAGGGTGTATGGAAAGGAAATGCAAGGGAAGGTGTGTAAATTGAAAAAGTCTCTTTATGGTCTCAAACAGTCCCCTTGAGCCTAGTTTGAGAGATACAGAGCTGCCCTTATTTCTTTTGGTTATACACAGACTCAATCTGACCATACTTTGTTTGTGAAGAAAAATACCTCTTTGGTGACCTTTCTAATTGTTTATGTTGATGACATTGTGGTTACTGGTAATGACACTCAAGAAGTGATTAAACTCAAAAGATTTCTTAACACTAAATTTGAGATAAAAAATTTGGGGGATCTCAGATATTTCTTTGGAATTGGAGTTACTAGATCTAAGGATGGTATCTTCATTTCTCAACGCAACTATGTTCTTAACCTCCTTGCAGAAATGGTAAACTTGGTGCTAAACCAACTTCCACCCCTATAGACCTAAACCGTAAGCTTTCTGCTATTTCGATGGTGAACTGTTGTCTGATAGGGGAGTGTTCCAGAGACTACTTGGGAAGTTGTTATATCTCTGCATGACTCAGCCAAATACTTCCTATGCAATGAGTGTTATTAGTCAGTTTATGCATTTTCCCAAAGATACACATTTAGCAACTATAGGAAGAGTTTTGTGCTACTTGAAAGGCACTCCAGGGAAAGGTATTATGTTTTCCAAGCATGGACACATGAAGCTGGAAGCATACACTGATGCCGACTGGGCCGGATGTATTGATGATAGGAGATCCACCTCAGGATATTGTGATTTGGTGGCAAGGAACATTGTCAAATGGAGGAGTAAGAAAAAGTTTGTAATAGCTAGATCCTCAACTAAAGCAGAGTACAGGGCAATGGCACATGCAGTGTCAGAATTATTGTGGCTGAGATCACTTTTGGAAGAGTTGGGTATTGACTATGAAAAGCCAATGATACCCTACTATGACAACCAAGCAACTATCAACATTGCACATAATTCTGTTTAGCATGACAGAACTAAGCACATAGAGGTTGATAGACATTTTATATGGGAGAGAGTTGCTTCAGGGGAAGTTTGCTTGCCATTTATTGCTTCAAAAGAGCAATTGGCTGATGTTTTGACCAAAGGTGTTCCAAAAGGAAAGCTAACACCCTATATAAGCAAGTTGGGCATTGGACCTATTCACAGGCCGGGCTTCAGGCCTGACTTACACTGTGTCGGGCTCGGGCTTCGGGTCGGGCCCCGTTCAAATTAAAGCGAAGCCAGAGCCCAGTCCATGAACAGGTCTACTAGGCATGATTGATATCTATGCTCAGCTTGAGGGGGAGTGTAGAGAGACTGGGCCGAATGGGCCCTAATATTTGTTTTATGTTTAAGCAGCGTTCTATTTGTTTTATGTGTTAATGGGCCTTTTCTTCATGGGTATGTTAACCTCTTTTTAATTTTTTTAAGTTCTTGCTTAGCTGGCTGCCCACTTAAAGGGCAGACTTGTAATTAGCCTAGTTAATTAAGATTAATAAAAGATTAGTGAGGGAGAGATGAAGCCATCAGACTCTCTTATTCTTCTCTGTCTTCTTCTATTCTGCTGTAATCCTCTTTTCTCTCTCACTCTTTTCTGTTTTTAATCAGTTTTTATATGACAGTTGAAGGACAGATTTACATCTGATAGTTTAAATAAATTAGGGGTTTTAAGGTCTTTTTTTGTGTAGTAACAACATTATGCCCAAGAAGACTTTCAGTTGGGCTGTTTGTCTATTTATTCTTGTGCAGCTTGCTTATGTTCTTAATGAAGCAACTCTTTCTTAAAAAATACATGTTAAATAATGGAAAATGATATTTTCTTAAAAGCTTCCTATAAACCTCTAGAAATGGATAAGGAATAGCTAATTCAAACCATAAAGTGAAAAGTTATCCTAATGTACAAACCTTGGAGGAAAACAAGGAGCCACATAATCGTATATATCTCCAAGTTCATCCCCAATCTAAGAGTCAAAGCATCAATAAAATGGAGTTAGAAATGAGTATGGAGAGGCTTGTAAGGACTTGTTGGAATAAAGATCTCAGCTAATGGCCTATTCATATCAACAGTAGAATAGTAAAGCTATATTACTTAGAAAAATGGAAAGGAGCAACCTAGTTGTCATCAAATGAGAGATTTGACATTATAATCCAAAAATAAATACAAACAAACCAAGAACTAGATTATCCTTCCCATTCCTTTGTGAATGAAAGTCACCTTTTTCTCAAAAAAAAAAGAAAAAGAGATTTGAGGGGGAAATTCAATAGTTGTATCAAATCTCTAGCAGATTCTATCACTGACCATTACTATTTTCAGCATCTAAAATCCAGATGATATGCTTGTCATTTGAAGCACATTTCCACCTCTAAGACAGCTATATGCAGTAATGGCTAATCCAAATCCAACAACAGCATCTTACATTGTTCTCCCAGTTTATGACCTTTCTTATTCAGAATCAAGTAAATTTTTAAAACAACTGAGCAATTACTCAGAAGAATACCCTTTGGGAGATTAGAGATTCTCACAGAAATCAAGTGATTAAGCAGGAGAAAGTGTGGAAAAATCTTATAGAAGGGGTTTGGACCTCAAATGAGGACCAAGGAAAGAGAGAAACCTGTCATTATTAGGCAAGTAGTCATTCTGACATTTTTATGAACTTATGGCTTACAACGATTCAGAGCATTTATGATTCTACAAAAAAAAAATCTTCCCCGGAAAGAGAGTTTGACAAAAGAAAATACTAAGCATTTTTGGGTAGCAACTGTGCTTACCATTCGAGCTTCCTCCAAAGCAGCTTTTAGGTCCTCAAAAACAAGCTGTATGGATGAAGCACAATTAGAAAAAAAAAAGTAATGCCAAACTAGGAGACCAAAATATTTTTCCAATCAATAACACATTGCAGATTAAATGTGAACAAAAGGAGAAAAAAAAACCTCTGTCAACAACTTGTTAAATCGTTCTTCAACTGCTTTCCCAATGTGCTCATAGCATTTATCCTTGTAACCTTTCCCCTGAATTTTCGATTTATGTTGTGTCAAGCTTTTAGAAGAAGCCATCTGCCTTGTTGATTTTCTGCAGAAAATAGAGTAACTATCACCAAAACAAAATTGGAGAAGCTCCAGACACTATAACATTCAGTATAAATATGTTAAGGATATCATCTCCAAGAAATTACTTGTCAGATCTACGAGGATTTGCAATTGCTGCCATGTCATCTTCCCCTTCAGCCTCAGCTGCTTCCTCAGCAACCTGTTGATCAATGATCTCTTGCATTTCAACTACCCTGGAATAAGGAATTTGGAAGACCAGATTGAAAACAAGGCAAACAGAATTAAACTCCTCTGTAAATATTAAAGCTATCCAAACAAATGCCTCATATTAACCAAAATAAGTATGAAAGAAGTACTTTTGGATTTATAAGAATCCAAGCAACATTTTAGGTCTTAGACTTGTACAGAAGTACTTCCCAACATATGTACAGAAGTTTGTTTTTCCAATGGATTTTTATGTTCAACATGCTATTTCTCAATAAACACAAGCAACATTTTAGGTCTTAGACTTGCTATATTGAAAATAGGAGCAATCTGTCATCATGGACCATGCCAGACCGGGCTGGGCTTAGCACCTATGACAAGGGGCTATAGCCTGGGCCCAGGCCTGAAATATAGTCTTGGGCTCAAGTCTATGCGGGTCCAAGCTGCACTTTGGGCCTACATCACTAAATACAATATATTTAATATATATAATAATTTACATTAATGTATAAAATATATATTATAATTTACATAAATATAAAATAATAGTATATATAATATTTTATGTGTCAGTTTATAATATTTATATATTATATATCATGTATTATAAAATAATATATGTAACATATAAATACATTGTAGATTTGTAGGCCGGACCAGGCCTGGGTGGGGCCTAAAGTGTTGGGCCTAGGCCGGGCCCAGAAATTTTCAGGCCAGGCTAGGTTTGTCAGCCAATCTAGAAATAATCACCCCTAATAGGAAAATTACGTGAACGAGAGATGGCTTTTGTGGAAGAATTTGGAGGACCTTTTATTGAAAGAGGAAATAAGTTGGAAGCAAAAATCAAGTGGATCAAGGAGGGAGATAGGAATACTATATTCTTTCATGTGTTGGCAAGTGGGAGGATAAGAAGAACTTTGTGTCAAAATTGGAGGTGAATGGGGTGAGTGTCTACCAACAGAGTGAGATTGCTCAAGCCTTTGTGGAACACTTCAAATCAATTTTTAAAAATCCTTTCAATGATAGAAATTGGATTGATGGGTTGGAGTGGCCTAAGTTATCAAAGGAGTCTAAGAGCTGGCTAGAAAGAAGATTTCATAGAGAAGAAATAATGAAAGCAATCTTTTCTATGGATAGAGCTAAAGCCCCTGGCCTTAATGGTTTTACTATGGCCTTCAACCAAGACTGGTGGGAGAAATTAAAAGATGATATCCAAAAGGTCTTTGATGAATTTTTGGAGAGGGGTGTGATTAACTTAGGTCTGAATTCAACCTTCATTGCTTTGATCCCGAAGAAAGCTAAGGCCTTGCATCTCAAAGATTCCAGACCAATTAGCGTGGTTAATAGCCTTTATAAAATCATTGCTAAGGTGCTTTTTCAAAGGATTAGGGTTGTACTCCCAATTGATTTAAAAGGCGTGCCTAGGCACACTGGTGAGGTGCATTTTAAGGTATGCACCTCGCCTAGGCCCTAGGCGCAGCCCTTTCAAAAGGCACACACCTGGTGCCTCAACCAGTTTCATTCGCTTCCCTTGCTCATCGAAGCTTCAAGAACCCCCTATTTGCTAATGTTGTTCATTCATTCATCCTAATAAAATATCTTCTCAAAAGGCAATTAAAATACAAAATCGTTATTTTTTGTGTGAGAACTAAGAATTTAAAACCCAAACATAGATTTGTTTGGGTTTGTCTCGAGGGGCGTGGCAAAAAGGCAACTTGTAGAATCAGGAATTTAATATCTTTTACATCACATTAGCTACTTGAAGTAATGCAATTGAGGAAAAAAAGAGATTGTGGATTTTACATTCTTGAAAATGTTTTATATGTTTGATTTTATTTTGAAATTTTCATTTGAATATGATTTACATGTAATATTTATGAATTTTAATTTTAGATAATAGGTTTTTTAAAACATTTATTTTAAATTTTAAGTTGATATTTTTTATTAATAGTATGATTAATATTTTTTGCATTTTTTTAATTTTTTGACTTTTTTTCATTTTTTAGCGTTTTTTGTATTTTTGCACCTTGCTTCAAAAAGGTGTACACCTCGCCTTGCACCTTGCGCCTTGCACTTTTAAAACACTAGTACTCCCTTTCATAGTCTTAGGGGGCTTTTGTTAAGGACGAGCCAATAACTGATCAAATTCTAATTGCTAATGAAAGTGTGGAGAATACGAAGGGAACTAGAAAGAAAGGGTGTTTGTCTATAAGTTCCATTTGGAAAAGGCAAATGATTTAGTTGATTGGATTTCTTAATGGATGTCATAGAAAGTTTTGGATTTGGTGACAAATGGTGCAGATGGATAATGGAGTGTGTTAAGACTAGTCATTACTCAATACCGATAAATGAGACAATGATATATCATTTCCTAGCCCTTTGAGGAATTAGACAAGGGGGCCCATAGACTCATAGATAGGGCAGATTCTAGAAGTTTAATAAAGGGTTGGAGGGTGGGGAGAGAAGAAGTACCATTTATTCACCTACAGTTTGTTGATGATACTATGTTATTTTGTGAAAAGGGTGAGCTTAGTTGGGTGAGAAACTTAAGGGCTATGGTGCAAATCTTTGAAAAAATGTCTAATCTAAAAATTAATTTTGATAACAGTTGCTTAGTGGGGATGAATATGGTTGAAAAAATGTCTAATCTAAAAATTAATTCTGGGTTGTCTTTTTTATGAGTGGCCTATGACTTACTTGGGTACCTTTGGGGGATAATCCGAGGAGTAGTAATTTTTGGAATCTTGTGATTGAACCTTTCACCAAGAGAGTGGCCTCATGGAAGTGCAATTACTTGTCCCTATGAGGATCACATTAATCAAATCTACAATAGCCAACTTACTTGTGTATTATTTGTCAGATTTTAGGATTCGGGCTGGGGTAAGTAGAAAATTAGAGAAGTTGATGAGGGAATTTTTATGGGAGCAAGGGGAAGAGAAGATGGATCATAAAGTAAATTGGGAAGTTGTTTGTAGATAATAAGAAGTATGGAGGGTTAGGTCTTGGTAATATCCAAGAGAGGAACATTGCATTGTTAGGCAATGGTTATGGAGATTGCCCTTGGATAGACATAAGTTGTGGATGAAGGTGATAATTAGTATTCATGGGCTTGCAGCCAGTGTTTTAAAAGGCATGGGAGGCATATGCCTGGAGGCATGCCTCTAGGCAAGGCGCCCCCAAAATGCTCTGAGGTGTATGCCAAATGCATTGACACCTCTGAGGCATACTCCTCAGGTGCAAGAGGCATGCGCCTCATGTGCCTCACACACACCTCATAAAAAGACAAAAAAAAAAGAGAGGGAAGGGAAAGAAAAAGAAAGAAACAGAAAAGAAATAAAAGAAAAGGGAAGGGAAGGAGAGAGAAGGGGAAAGAAAGTAGATCAAGGACTTTGCCCCCAAACCCCTTTTCCAACGAAGCCCAATTTGTTTTTTTAGAACCCCCCTTTCAGCTAGTGTTATGCATCTTCATTTTGCTTAATATAAAGCTTTTTATTAAAAACAAAGAAAAATGAGATCCCCCTTCTACTTGTTCCTCCTCCCCCTCCTCTTAAGGAGCCATAGGCTTGTGCTGCCTTGTGTTTGGGAAGCTTACACCTCTTAAGGATGCACATGTTAAGGTACCAGAGGGTGACAAGGTCCAAATCCTCCTAACCCTTTTTCCATCTTCCAAAAAACACCCCTTCCAGTTCCAGGCCTTGTATTGGATTCCTGACATTGCTTATTCCATACTCACGTAGCTCTCTTCTGAACCCCAAATCCCAGTCGTACTCAAAATTTGAATTAGATGGCACCATAAAACAGGAAATAGGCTCCTCCCTTCGGTTGGAGATGGCATAAAGAGAGGTGAGGTGTCTTTACTCTTTAGTGGTTGGTTGCTTGCCTAAACATGGTTCCGGAATTTAACACAAGTTCCAGAACTGGGACTATACCTGATATGTGGTAAGAAGAGAGGTAGAATGTCACAAATAGACTTCCAAGGAGAAGCTCTTGTAGCACTAGTAGCTGAAGTTCCAGAATCTAGCCATTAGTTGCAAGCAAAATTTTAAAACGCAAAGGTGTGATGTGAGGCATTCCACTACCTAGAGGCGTGAGGTGTAGTTCAGAATATTCAGCCCAGTGACAATAAGGGTTTTCTTTTCCAATTAAGGAGATTTGGAGTAAACCTGCTCTGCATAGGGTGGAATGGTGGATGGTCTGTGCTAGGAACTGTATCTGGAAAGAATTAATACTTGTGGTCTATTACAAAGAAAAAGACCTAATTGGTGCCTTTCCCCCATTAGTGCTCCCTCTGCAAAGTTAATGGTGGAACCCTCTGCCTAATGTACAAAGCCTGCCCGCTCCTACTTTCATAAGCTGGACAAAGAAGAGGGCAAGAATGTTTTGGAGGTAAACATGGGCAGCAGTCTATTGGACAATTTGGGAAGAGACGAACCACAGAACCTTTCTTGAAAGAGAAAGAAATAGAGAAGCTACCGTTGAAGCCATCACCATTGAGGTGGTCCATTGGATGAAATCATCAGATCTTTTCAAAGATATTTCTGGGGGTGAATTGAGAGGAATTGAAGTGAAGCAGTTGTTTCTTCCCCTTTTAAGGTGGTTAGGCCTTTTTCGATCCCAACCTCCTAGAGGATTTATAAAACTCAACTTTGATGGCAGCAATATAGGCAATCCAGGCCCATCTGGCATTGAAATAGTCTTTAGGAATGAGGAGGGAAATGTCATTGTAATCTACTCAGGCCCAATTGGAATAGGGAATTCCTTGAGGGCCAAAATTATGGTCGTCATGCAAAAAATTCAAAAGGCAAGGATCTGAAATCAGAATGTTATTAATTGAAGGTGATCCAAACTTTGTAATAAGCTGGATCCAAAAGGAAGAGGAGGCTAGATGGTGGTACTACATCTATGAGAAAAGAAAAGCCATGAAATTGTTACAAGGGATAGGTGTGACCTTTAATTGGGTCAAAAGAGACTAATGCTTTTGCTGAACACTTGCCAAACCAAGAGGTGGTGTCAAGACTGCTGGAACATACTAATAGAAGGCAGTTAATCAGTTCTACAAGAGGAGGCCACGTCAGCACAACTAACCATCCACTTGTAACAACTGTAACAGAAACTGTAACAGAAAGACGATCAAGATTGTAAAACTATAAGTAGTAGAGCAGAAAAGGAACAGGACATTGATTCTTTCAGCATTAAACTCTCTCTCTCTCTCTCTCTTCTTCCAAGAATTCAGGAGGTTGGCCCTGAGTTAGGCAGGTTCCTAACAATTTGGTATCAGAGCCAGCATGACCAACACAAGAAACACGTCAGTAGACACCCGAGTGGATCAGATGGAGGTAGAGATCTATCGAATGTCTTCAGATCTCAAAGAAATGAAGGAAGACTTCATTGCTCTCCTCCTTCGACTGGAGCAGGGGGCAACGAACATTGACAGAGGAAGCCAAGAAGAGTGCAACAATGAAAACAGCCGCAGAACAGAGGCGGCAACAAGAACAGCCAAAATCGACTTCCCCATCTTCTCAGGCGGCGACCCAACTCCGTGGATTCTCAGAGCCGAAAGGTATTTCGATTACCATGAAACACCGGGGCAAGATAGGGTAGCTCTGGCTTCTACGCATCTTGAAGGGGAAGCTATCCTCTGGTTTCAATGGTACCGAAGGGGGCACCCTCGTCAAACCTGGGCAGACTTCACAGACACCATGACTGTCCGTTTTGGATCATCTGGGTTCGAAGATCTTGATGAAAATTTTTTTTTTTATAAATAACACTTTCATTAAATCATCAGTAGCAAATTTACAGGAGGAAGACAAACACACTTATCTTCCAAGAGCCACAAAGAGCCTCATAAAAGGAAAAAAAGAAGAAAAAAATGCGACACTAAATTTACAGCTTAGCCCAAAACGGTGAATCCCTTTCTGCCCCTTGTTTAGCTAAGCCGTTAGCTAGGGAATTAGCCGATCTTTTAACCCAACATGTCTTAACTTCCATCTCCCGCACCAGCCATATGAATTTCCTCCTCTCATTGTTGTACTTCCATAAACCATTTTGATCTTTAGCCAGCCACCCTATCACCACCTCTGAATCCCCTTCAATTATGAGTTTCTTGATGTTCAACTCCTCAGCTTTCCGGATTCCTTCCATAACTGCAAAGATCTCAGCTCTAAGGGAGTCACCCACTCCAATTGGGCCTGAGAACATGGCAGAGATGACCCCATTTTCGTCCCTAAAAGCACCTCCAATCCCCGATTGCCCCGGATTTCCCCTACTGCATCCATCAAAGTTTAATTTCAAGAATCCACTAGGTGGGGGAGTCCAAGCCACATTCATTACTACCTTGGTCTATGTGCAATTTGCAATTTCACCCCACTTCCTCAACATGTCATCCACAGTGTAATCTGTGAATAGTTCCAAATATTTCAGCCACTGTACCGCCCTAATATGTATGACAGCCCTCGGATCTGCTGCTCCTCTTTGGGTTTCTGAAAATATCCTGGAGTTTCTTTCCTCCCACAATGTCCAACATACTGCAGCCCTTAGTCCTCTCTACATTATCCTTCCCCGTTTTATCTGCCACCTGAAAAAGGTAGGGGAGAAAAGGCCCTACAAGTCTGATGGGGGATTCCAACTGCATCCAAATAAGAAGGAAGCCCAATCCCAAATTGACCTTGCAAAGTGGCAAGACACCAGTAGGTGAAAACTAGTCTCCCCATCCGCTTTAGATAGGACACACCACTGAGGTGACAAGCAAGTATTGGGTCTCTTCTTTTGGAGTACATCACCAGTGTTGATTCTTTCCAAATAGGCTTCCCAACAAAAACTACCAACCCTAGGAGGTATTGCTTTGCACCAAACCTCACCAACAGGGAAAGGGGGGAAGGTAGGACTGGTGGACTGACTTAAGACTTTGAAGAACGAAGCACAAGAGAAGATGCCATTGGGGGTAGGTGTCCAAATTCTAGAATCTACCCTAGTGGGGTCTAAGACAACGTTATCAAGAAGTGCAATAAGGCTCGAAATACTGTCGAGGTCTGAGTCCCTCAAATCCCTTCTTAGACCCAAGTTCCACCCAATCCCAGAAGTGGAAGAGGACGGGGTGATGAAAGACGAGATCGGCTCATTTTTCAAATCAGAAAGAGCATACAAAGAAGGAAATTTATCCTTTAAAGGGGCGCTCCCCACCCAGGTTTGTTCCCAAAATTTTATGGAGTTACCGGAAATCAAGTCATACCTGATATTAGGGGAGAAAACTGGTAGCAGGTCATGAATGGGTTTCCAAGGAGAATTGTTTGTGGTCCTAGCTCTGATTCCAGCGTCCCATCCATTATGCTCCAGCCCATGTATACTTGCCACTATTCTAGCCCATAGCTTCTCCTTCTCCATAGGGAACCCCCACAACCACTTCCCCAACAGAGTCATATTCCTTCTCCCGATACTCCCAAGCCCTACGCCACCACAAGACTTACTCCTACATACTATCTCCCAGCTAACTTTGTGATCCCTCTTCTTCTCTCATGGCTCCCACAAGAAATCTCTCATAAGCTTCTCTAATTTGTTAGCAACCTTCACTGGGATTTTAAACACCGATAGGAAAAAGATGGGTAAGTAAGCAAGCGTGGCCTTAATTAGTGTAATTCTCCCACCGAGAGAGAGGTAGTTCTTTTTCCAGGATACCAGTCTTTTTTCAAACCTTTCCACCACCGGGTTCCAAAAGCTCTCTCTCATGGGATTATCACCTAATGGCAACCCTAAGTAGTTCAAAGGCCACCCCGAACCTTCACACCCCAACACTTCAGCACTCTCCCTGAGCTCTCCCTCCTCCAAGTTCACCCCCACTATACAACTTTTCCCAAGGTTAACCTTCAAGTTAGACATTTGCTCAAACAGTTGTATTACCAACTTCAAGTTCTTGATAAAGCTCACATTACCGCCATCACAAAATAGAATCGTGTCATCAGCAAACTATGAGTGAGGGGGGTTTCCCACCTCCCAACTCTCCAGCCTCTAATGAGCCCCCTAGAATCTGCTCTGTGAATCAGTTTCCCCAAAACCTCCGCAATTAGAATGAACAAGAAAGGGGACAGGGGGTCTCCTTGTCTTATACCCCTACTGGCTGGAAAGAAATCTACCACTGTCCCATTCACTAGCACTGAATAATGACAACTCCTGACACAACCCATGATCCACTTGCACCATCTAGCCCCAAACCCAAATTTAGTCAAAACTCTCCTCAAGAAATCCCAGTCCACCAAGTCATAAGCCTTTTCCAAGTCCAACTTACAAACCACTCCCTTCTTCTTATCCCTCTTAAAGTTCTCCTCACTCTCATTAGCAATTAAAATCTAATCAGTAATTTGTCTTCCACTCAGAAAGGTTCCTTGATAGTGTGCAATGATATCGGGCAATACCTTCTTCATCCTCAAAGACAACATTTTTGCAATGATCTTATACAAGCTATTAACCACGCTAATTGGCCAAAAATCTTTCGGGTGGGATGCATCTTTCTTTTTTGGAATTAAGGCTATAAATGTAGAGTTCACACCCAGATTGACAATTCCTCTCCTGAAAAACTCCTCAAACACCCGCAAGAGATCATCTTTCAAGATATCCCAACAGTCCTGATAAAAATCCATTGTGAACCCATCCGGCCCTAGAGCTTTTGTTCTATCCATAGAAAGCACAGCCTCCTTGATCTCTTCTAGAGTAAAGCTTCTTTCCAACCTTCTCCTGTTCTCCACCCCTACATCTGGCCAGTCCAAACCTTCTACCCACACCCTTCTACTCACAGGCCTTCTTAGAATAGATTTGAAGTGCTCCACACAGGCCCTGGCAATCTCCTCTTGTTGTACTAACTCGACTCCATCTACTACCAATTTGTAGATAAAGTTCTTCCTTCTCCTGCCATCTGCTAGAGAATAGAAATACCTAGTGTTTCTGTCTCCCTCTTGCAACCACTTACACCGAGATTTTTGCCTCCAGCTAATTTCCTCCTTGTGCAGATAATCCTCTAGCTGTCTTCTCAAATCTCTCTTGAAATCATTGTCTTCCTCTCCAAATTCTCCCCTTTCTTCTTTAGAGTCAAGGCTTTCAATCTTATCCATCAGATCTCCCTTTCTTTCTTCTATCCTCCCAAATTCCATCAAGTTCCACTCCTTGATTCTTGCTTTCAAGAATTGTAGTTTCTTATGAAATCTCATCCCCTCCCATTCCACCAGTGGGTTACAGTCATGCCGCCACTCCCTCACGTTGTTAGTAAACCCTGGATGAAGTAACCACATATTTTCAAATCTAAAGGGGGTAGTACCTCACACCCTTGGGAGAGCTCTAGAAGCCAAGGTTCCCCAATATTCTTCTCAATCCAAAGAGGACAGGAATCTATCCAGTTTAAAGCAAATGGGTCTAGATTGGAGATTTGACCATGTAAATGTCTTATGGGCTAGGGGAATCTCTTTAAGCTCAAAGGCATCCACAAAACTGTTAAACTTCCTCATGCTTTTTGTCACCCTCTAGTTAACCTTATTGGACACCTCCGAGAATCTGATCACATTGAAATCCCCACCCATGCAACAAGGCCCATCCCACAACCCTCTAACATCAGCCAATTCCTTCCATAACTCCTCACTCTCTCTCTATAGTCATTCGGTCCGTAAACATTTGTGAGCACCCATGTATAGTCATCCTCTTGCTACTTAAACTTCATAGACACCGAGTACTTTCCAATCAACTCCTCCAGGCCTTCCACCACACCCTTCTTCCACATTGTTACAATCCCCCCGAAAGCACCCCACGAGGGAGCAGCCACCCAGCTAATTCCCCTGGATTTCCATACACTCCTTGCCCATTTATCATTAAACTCCATTCTCTTAGACTCTTGTAGCATCACAATGTCTAGGTCACACTATCTTATTACCTCTTTTATTGTCGCCCTCTTCCTTGCACTCCCAATTCCCCTCACATTCCAACTAAGAATCTTCATTCCGCTTCTTTTTAAACCCCTTGCCACCTACCACTACTTTCCCCTTACCTTCTGTCTCCCTTTACCCCGAGCCTCTTGTCTCCTTCTACATCTCTCTTCAATCTCTCTACTTCACTCAATCTCCTATTCTTTATTCTGATCTTCTCCTTTCTCTTCTGTAAGTTTTCTTTCAGCACATTCAAATCTTTCAACCTACAACCTAGCTTCCCTACAAATTCTGCTATCATGTCTTCTCTCACCGAGTCCACCAGCCCTACCCTTCCTACAAAATCCCCTCCATCTCTATCCACCTGCCCTTTCTTCCTCTCCTCTAGTCCCACCCCTATTCTTTCTTCTCCATCCACCCTCCCTTTCCTATTACCTCCCTCCAACCCTGCTCTCTCCCCGTAGTCCTCTCCATCTCTACCCTCATTCCTTTCCCTCCTCTCCACTAACCCCTCCCCTCTTCCTACCTCCCCTTCCCTTCTCCAGATCAGCTCTCCTTCCACTTTCTTAAGCACTCTTTCAATAATTTCCCATACTTATTCACTCCTAAACCTTCCTTCCGGCACCTTCCCACCTTCCTTCCTTCCGGTCTCTCCCTCCTTGGAGAGCCCGTCTGCTGGCTCGGCTACATATTCATGGGCTACAGGACATGGAACAGGAACGGAATCTAGAACCAAAGACACAGGAGACACATTAGTAGCACAAACCGAAATCACTTGGTTACCTGGGACTGATGGACAAGCTGGAAAAGGACTGCTCCCTGCCTCCCTCTCTTGTTCCAAAGGTTGGTAAATATTTATCTCCCTGAGTTGGTCGGGAAGTACTTCTGTCCTTTGGTCACCCTGGTGATCTTTCCACTCTACCCCTGGTTCACCCCTTGATGGTGTGTTCTTGCTCTGCTTCCGGTTCTCCCGGTCTGCCCCTTCTGATACTCCTTGCACACTTTGTGGTCTTGGGAATGAGTTGAACCGCTTACCATCGTCACCCTGAAATAGACTTGCAATATTCCACCCATCCATGTCACCTGCAGCGCAACTGCCTTCATCGTTTGCTCTGCCCACACTAGTACCATCAACCAAACAGTCCTCTGAATCTTCATCACCTTCACTGCACTGCGCCCAGCCTTCATCCTTCTCTTCCTTCTCTTTAGATCTTCCCCTAACATAACTTGGCTTCGGCTTCTCTGAGGAGCGTCGCAACGGGTTAACTCCTTCAGCCTTCGTCGGGAAACCCACTGCAGATCGAGCTTCTTCTCTGTTTTCCGGCGCTGCACGCGTTCCCCCCCTGTCGCGCGACTAGGGATGATGGTAGACCATTAACATCGTCTATCTTAGTTGTGTCCCCAGTCACGTGAGTTATTAAAGGCTCACGCGCCTTCTTAAAACACTGGAACAGGCCCGCTGACCCAAATGTGCCTTTAAACGCACCCAAAATGTTTCGAATGGGCTTTTGCTTTGGCCCATTCTTAAGCCACCGCGACCTCATGTGACTTTTAAAAGGGTCATACACATCCGACCCCAGGCTCGGTTTGGTTTTATCCGGTCTAGATCCAGTTCTTCCTTGGACCGGCTCCTTTTCCTTGTTCAAACAGGTCAAGTTGGCGCCGGTTACAACCTGTGCAAAAGACCTACCACCCTCCAGACTGTTCACTGGTCCCACACGCATAAAACCCACCCCCTGAATGCTACCCTTTTGTTTCTCCAGCCTTTGTTTTTCCATTTTTGAGAAAGTTCTTTTCTTGTTTGAATCAACCAATCCCTTCTTGCCACGCAGTACTTCTTCTTCAACCTTCTCATCTCCCTCCCTACGAGCCTCCTTCCAGAGCACCGATTCAAAGGATGAGGCCAACCATACTGAATAGCAAAGCCCTTCAACTAGCACCTCAACCTTTCGAGGAATCTCCTCAGGTTTTACACCTTCTCATCTCCCTCCCTACGAGCCTCCTTCCAGAGCACCAATTCAAAGGATGAGGCCAACCACACTGAATAGCAAAGCCCTTCAACTAGCACCTCAACCTTTCGAGGAATCTCCTCAGGTTTTACACCTTCTCATCTCCCTCCCTACGAGCCTCCTTCCAGAGCACCAATTCAAAGGATGAGGCCAACCACACTGAATAGCAAAGCCCTTCAACTAGCACCTCAACCTTTCGAGGAATCTCCTCGGGTTTTACACCATTCAATAAAATGGAGGCTGAACAAAGGTCTCCCCAAAAGGCACCTCCTAAAGATCCTCCACACATCAAAGCAATGGCTTCAGCAACTTCCTGCTTCCACAAGCTAAAGGGAAGGCCTAAGAGACGCACCAGCACTCCATCTTCAACAAAGAAATCTTTGGAGTTTGATCCTGGACACCATCTTGATACTGTGATGTTTCCAAGATCAGCTTGGATATTTAATGCCTCAACTTCTACTCTATTATCAAGCAGATCCAGCACAGCCTTATCCTTCTCAAAGGGTGTTAAAATAAACGTACTCTTCAGCTTTAAACTTGCTGTTAATAGATCTGCAACTTTCCTCCAGTCTAGTATATGAGCTGAAGCTTTAACTATCAGCTTACTTTCCCAATCTCCTCTCTGTATGTTTACTCCCATTCTGTATTTGCCTGCCCCAGCTGTCACTAATAGAGTCTCTTGCTTATTATTTCTCACCAGACTAGTAGAAGTGCTTAAATTCCTTTTTACTGTTACTTCTCTTTTAGCACCCAAGCGTTGCAGCAGTTCACATAAGACCCCATGAACTGCCTTCCAGCCCTGACTCTTCCTTCCTTCAGGTAGGCAGACCATCTGCTTTCTTCCCTTGCCAAAAAATTCTGTCAAAGAAATGAAATAACCTTTAAGGTTTCTCTTACATTCTACAACAAACCTTCTTCCAGTTTCTAAGAGAAACTCTTTCCAACAATTTTGTTTGCCTTTGTTACTTGCACCTTCTACAAACTCCTTGAACCCTTCTATTACCCTCAACCCTTCTAACAGCACCATCCCTCTCTTTGCTTCCCTGATCTTCAAGCTCAGCTGACCATTTAATCTCAGCTCCTCAAATAGCAGCTCCTTAGTTTCAATCTTCAAGGCTTTTCTCCAACGGCCTACCTCTGCAAACTCTCCCATCTCTACAAACTCTCCCACAACTCCCACAAACTCTAATCAGAAAGTATCAATACCAACATTCAGAACCATGACTAAGTTCTTGAAGAAATAAATCTAGGAGTTTCCCAACTATGGTATTACCAGGACTATACAACCTCCTAAAATCTCTAGGGAGTTAGACTACCTTACCACATGAGTAAGTCCCCCTCTTCTAAAACAAAACAAGACAAAGAAAACAACAAATGAGAAAAGGAATACCAGATGGAGTTCGAAAGGCTGGCCGTGAGAGTCCAAGGGTGGATGGAGAAGGCGTTGGTGGGAAGCTTCGTCCGTAGCCTAAAAGAAGAACTGTGACTGGAAGTGAAAGCGATGCAGCCCACTTCGGTCATCAATGCGGCAGCACTAGCCAGATTGTATGAGGGCAAGTTCAGTCAAGCAAGAAAGGTGCAGCGACCATGGGGTCCAGGAGCAAGGAGCAAGAAAGGACGACAGCACCAGACAAGGAGGAAGGAGTACTGGGCCCAGGTCCATTGGTTCCTTTCAAACGGCTGACCTGGGCAGAGATGCAAGCCCGCAGAGACAAAGGTCTCTGTTACAACTACGAAGAGAAATTTGGGCCGGGCCATCGCTGCAAGAAACAACAAGCGTTTCTCCTCCAAATAGATGCCGAAGAGGAAGACGACATCACCAGTTGTGGAGAATCTAACCCAAGGTGGGAAATATAATCCAATGGCACGCCTAAAATATCCTTACAAGCCCTTACGGGACTTGCGTCCCCTCAGACAATGAGAGTTGCAGGGCTAGTCCTAGGACGCCAAGTGTCAATCCTCATAGACAGTGGCAGCTCCCTTAACTTCATAACTCAAGTCTTGGTGGATAAAATGGGACTTCCAGTTCAACCAACAACGGCCTTTACGGTTCATGTGGCCAACGGTAACAGCCTATCTTGCAATAGCATTTGCATGGGCCTACCACTAAAGATTCAGGGTCATCAGTTTGCGGTGGACGTATATCCTCTCCATCTCAGTGGAGCGGACGTGGTGCTAGGCATTCAATGGTTAAGACAGTTAGGACCCGTGGTCTATGACTGGGCCCGTCTCACCATGGACTTCACATCAGGAAACTCTACAGTCCATCTACAAGGGCAAACATGCAAGGGCCCAAGGCCCATCAGTCTTGCAACACTGACAAAGCAAAGAGGAGATCCAAATCAGCCCATATTCATGCACATGGACTCAAATTGGACCAGGCCATCCTTAGCTAACAGCAGCCCAGATGGGCCTAGAGACTTCCAAAGCTGCCTACAACAACTCCTTCAGCACTATGGCAACGTGTTCAAAGAACCCCGAGGACTGCCACCATGCCAGGAGCATGACCACCGCATCCCCCTCATGGCGGGATCAGCCCCGACCAATGTAAGACCCTACCGATACCCTTACTTTCAGAAATCTGAAATTGAGAAGCAAGTTCAAGATATGCTTAAGCAAGGGATAATACAGCCCAGTCACAGCCCATTCTCTTCACCGGTACTATTAGTCAAGAAAAAGGATGGGACGTGGCGGTTTTGTATTGATTACAGAGCCCTTAACAGCATCACCATTAAAGACCGATTCCCGATACCAGTCATTGATGAGCTGCTTGATGAACTCAGTCAAGCCACCATATTCTCAAAACTGGATTTATGAGCTGGGTATCATCAAATAAGGGTACATAGGGAGGATGTTCACAAAACAGCTTTCAAGACACACGATGGCCACTACGAGTTCCGGGTCATGCCATTTGGGCTGACCAATGCTCCAGCCACATTTCAAGCATTGATGAATGACATATTCCGACCATATTTATGTAAGTTCATCCTTGTTTTCTTTGATGATATATTGGTCTACAGCCCCAATTGGGAGGAACAATTGAACCATCTATAGGTCACCCTTGCAACACTTGAGGCCCACCAGCTGTTCGCTAAAGAGTCCAAGTGCTCCTTTGGACAAAACCAAGTTCACTACTTGGGACATGTTGTAGAAAAGGGGACTGTAGCGGCTGACCCAAATAAAATCTCCAGTATACTGGGCTGGCCGCAACCCAAATGTGTGAAAGAATTGAGGACCTTCTTGGGACTGTCTGGGTACTACCGCCGCTTCATCAAAAACTACGGCCTAATAGCTACCCCATTGACCCAATTGCTGAAACAAGACGCTTTTAACTTGTCAAACTAGGCCCAACAAGCTTTTGAGCAATTGAAACAGGTAGTTGCGAGTCCTCCAACATTAGCACTGCCCGATTTCACAAAAGATTTCATCATTGAGTGTGATGCCTCCGGTCAAGGCGTTGGGGCTGTTCTCATGCAAGAGAGGCGACCACTAGCCTTTTTCAGCAAGGCCTTAACATCACAAAAGTGGGCCAAATCAGTTTATGAGCGAGAATTAATAGCAATAGTCTTAGCAGTCCAACGTTGGCGATCCTACTTGAACGGTGGATGGTTCACAATTCGGACCGACCATCAAAGTCTTGAGTTCTTATTGGATCAATCAGTTCTATCCCCGGAACAGCAACGCTGGATATCCAAGCTACTAGGGTACGACTACAGAATTGAATACAAAGCAGGGGCTGCTAACCAAGTGGCGGACGCCCTCTCACAGCACCCACAATCATTTCAGTTACTAGTATCTTCCCCAACTTCTCCACTCCTGGATCTACTGCAAAAAGAAGCCCAATCCCATAAGGAGTTACAGCAGTTGAAGGCCCAAGTATTGGCAAATCCCTCGCTACACCCCGGGTACACAATAAAGAATGATCTACTCTTCTTCAAAGGACGCCTGGAGATCCCAGCAGCCTCTGCTCATCTCAGGAAGCTCCTGGAATTATTCCATGCCTCACCCACGGGTGGCCACTCCGGCATCCTACGAACACGAAAGCACATCGCCACACAATTTCATTGGAAAGGCATGCATACATCTATCCAGAACTTCATAGCCGGGTGTGCAGTATGCCAACAAAACAAGTCAGCCACTACAACACCAGCAGGCCTCTTGCAACCACTCCCAATACCAACCCAAGTCTAGGATGATATATCAATGGATTCCATCATGGAATTGCCTGTTTCTGACGGCAAAACAGTTACAGTTGCTGAATTATTCCTTCGGGAAATTGTGCGCCTACATGGGCTCCCCAGCTCAATTGTATCAGACAGGGACCCTATCTTTATGAGTCGTTTCTGGGCTGAGCTTTTCCGCCTACATGGGGTTAAACTATTCAAGTCAACTAGCTACCACCCCCAATCTGATGGACAGACAGAGGCGGTTAACAAGAGTCTCGAAACATATCTAAGATGCTTCACGGGAGATCGACCAAGACAATGGATGAAGTGGATCCACTGGGCCGAATGGTGGTACAAAACCACTTTCCATAGCGTCGCGGGGATGACAGCCTTCAGAGCTTTATATGGTCGGAACCCTCCCCCTCTACTTCCTTATGAAAAAGGAAGCACCACAGTAGCGGCCGTTGAAGAACAGCTAACGCAACGGGATGAGGTGCTAAGGGAACTGAGACATCATCTCTTACAGGCACAGCAATGGATGAAGCACACCTATGATAAACACCACAAGAATGTCCAATATGAAGTAGGTTATTGGGTGTTTCTCAAATTACAACCTTTCAGGCAGATTTCAATTGCAAACCGACAGTGGAACAAACTCAGCCCACGCTATTTTGGCCCATTTAAAATCCTGGAGAGAATAGGATCAGTGGCCTATAAACTGGACCTTCCAGCAACATCCAAACTGCACCCTGTATTCCATATCTCCTTACTGAAGGAGGGGCAGAAGTCAGGAGTCATTACAAGTGCGACCCTTCCCATATTTTCAGAAGAAGGACAAGTGCAGACTGAGCCAGCCCGCATCATTGATTTCAGATGGGTGCGCAGGGGAGGCAGAGTCATACCAGAGGCATTAGTTGGTTGGTCTAACCTTCCGGAAGAGGATGCAACCTGGGAATTCTACTTAGATCTGCAATCAAATTTTCCTACATTAGACCTTGAGGGCAAGGTCGCTCTAAAGGAAGGGGGGATTGTCAAGACTGCTGGAACAGACCAACAGAAGGCAGTTAATCAGTTTTACAAGAGGAGGCCACATCAGCACAACTAACCATCCACTTGTAACAACTGTAACAGAAACTGTAACAGAAAGACAATCAAGATTGTAAAACTATAAGTAGTAGAGCAGAAAAGGAATAGGAAATTGATTCTTTCAGCATTAAACTCTCTCTCTCTCTCTTTTTCCTCTCCCTTCTTCCAAGAATTCAGGAGGTTGGCCCCACGAAGAGCCCTGAGTTAGGCAGGTTCCTAACAGGTGGGAAGGAATAGTTTATTTTGGGCTATGTTGTAATTGAATTTTCTGTTGGTTAAGGCTAAGAGAGTTTATCTCTCCCCCTTTCTTTCTTTATCCATTGTACTAAGTTTCTTCCTAATTAATGAATTTGATTCTGTTATTGATCAAAAAATAAAAAGCCTCTCCAGAAAATAAAATATATAGTGAGGTGCCTCTAAGGAGTTTGCAGATAATCTTGCCAATTATTTGGGTAGGGATTGTTTCACTTTCTCTTCACAAGACATTTTATTTAAGTCCCTTCTTTTCATTTGTTTCAGATTGGTATCCTTTTGTGTACTCTGTCACTCTTGACTTTTCTTCTAATTCAGTATCTCTATTATTTACCAAACAAAATTATGCAAAGTTCCTCATTATTTCTAGCCTAAATCGGTATCATTGCCATGACTGTTGCCTCATGAATTTTAAAAATATTTTGCATAGATTAACAAAATAATACACTTCAACAGAAAATTCAAACCTAAATAACTCTCCAAACAAGGAATGGTTGTGCAATGGATCATACCTCATTGCTCGAACCAATGTCTGTGGGCTGCAGAAATCACAAAAACCGGCATCAGATGCTTGCAATATAATGCAAAGAAACTCATAAGAATTAAGATAAAGAAACATGAACAACATAGACATACATATCTATAAACAAGAACTGAAATAGACATGCGAATATATTTTTCCAAAGTAAAATAAAAATTTATTAAAAGAAATGAGAAAGTAATGCAGAGAATATATGAAAAGGATGATGAGGTGTTTGAGTTAATTGTCATTATTCTACACAAATCAATGGAGTTTTGAACAACTTCTTCAAGGCCAAAAGAGAGCTTAGACAAGGGGATTCATTATCCACATTCTTGTTTGCCCTACTAGAAAATATACTTAGTAAACTTATCTCCAGGGAAGATAGATTCGAACTACTTAAAGGGTGGAGGGTTGGTAGAGAGGAGGTGATAGTTACTCATCTCTAGTTTGAAAATGATTTAATACTCTTCTATGAGGGTAGGGATAAGAGGGTGCAAGAAATCTCCAGCTTCTTCTGAGAGGTTTTGAGAGAATATCAAACATGAAAATCAATTTGGGGAAGGGGTTGGGAATGGGGAGAATTACTTTAGGAATTCTTCCTTGTCAAGTGGCTATTGACATTCCCACTAGACTTAAATGAACAATGGCACAAAGTTATCAAAAGCATACATGGATGGGGTGGAGATTAGTAAGTTTGATTTTGTTTTGATCACTAGGTTTTCTTCGGCCTCTTCTTGGAAACCCATCTCAAGCATATTGAGTTCCTTTCTTTGGTACATTAGGTATGTTTTAGATGGGAACAAAACTAGACTCTAGGAAGACCACTAGTAGGGAGATAAAACTTTTAAAAGTCAAATACCGTAACATCTACTCTCTCTCTCCTTCAACAAAAACAAAATTGTACTTTATTGGGTTACTTCATATTCTGCTATATTCTCTAGACTTGGGTTTTAGAAGAGGACATAGTTTTCAAGGCACAAAGGTAAGGCTAGGTAACAGGGGAGTGCCTTGTTTCCAAGGCAATGGAATTTTTTTCAAATAAAAACAATTAATCCTGGGTTATTCCCTAGGTTCCATGACAACCGACAACCAAGTTGTAGGCTTTTTCTATTCCCTGGGTTATTCCCTCCCCAACCTTGAAAGCCACCCCTTTGGCAAACAAGTTGTAGGCTTTTTCTATTCCCTTCTACATAGAACAGTTGTAGGACATGTTTATTGTTCTGATCTCCTAGCAACTTGTCCTTGAACCAAATATTGCTTCCACCAGTTGTCCGGCTCAACAATATAACACCAAAACCACTTAACAAGAAAAGCCCCATTGACCAGATTTAGCCTCCTTACCTCCTTATACCCATTATTACTACTTCATGTACTTCTTCAGTACTTTTCTACTTGTACTTTAATATACTCATGTACACCAGAGGTCCAGAAATTAGACAATAAATTACAGCATGTGCTCCAATAAATTATCCAAACACTAAGCAACACTAAAAAATTGTCTGAACACTGGATCCTTTCAAGAATCCATTTTGATCATATAAAATAATAGGATTTATTGAGAAAATGAAGATAAGGGCAACATAATCCAAATTTAGCATAGTACTTGCCTATAAGAAGAAATACACTTCAACTGCATAAAAGACTAAAACCAACAAAAAAAAAATCTCAATACGAAAAATTAATACCTCTCTTTTGCGAGTTTGAAGAAGTTGGAAATATGGGCCCATAATGTCTTCTCAAATGTTTCCCAGGTCCGATCTACATCTTCAAAGTATTCTCTGAGAAAGTTCCAAAGTGGTAAATTCCATAAATACAGGTTAGCCAAACCCAACAATGCAGCTATCATGGTCAACAAACACTACAAAATCACAGGAAACAATGTAAATTTCAAATGAAAAACATGTTTTAAGTAACAGTAACAGATCACTGACAATTTACTAAGAACAGAAAAGAGTATAGACATACAAAGAGCTGACGTAAAACATTCTATTTGATGATTCAGAAACAGCTGCTAAATAACAAAAAATCAATTCACAACAAACTAAACCATTTATACGATATTAAGCAATTACATATCTTGAATACTCCGTTTGATAATTTGAAGATTTCAGCCAAATATCAAAAATAGATATAGGATCCTATGTATAAATGTGTTACCCTTAAGTGCATTAAACTCACCCAATTATAAAGCTTCTTTACACTTCAACTTTAAAGGCAAAAGCATGTTATCACATTCAGATGCACAAGGAAAGGAGGTAAGACTCATTGGAAATGTAACATAGCAGCCATCCTTGGGACAGTACAGGGAGGAAGACAATAGCAAATTTCCCTAATAAAGACAGACTTGAAAGCTTTAATTCTTTTGACAAGTGACCCAACCTAAAGGCTCTAACTGAGAACATCTGTTAAAATAGCCCACAGAGCCAACCACATATTCCTTCACTGTGATCTCTGCCCAGTTCTTTGGGCTCACTTCTACAATATTTTAAGTTTGGTGGATCTTGGTCCTTCCACTAACCACCAGGGACTCGTGCTGGAAATTGAAGAGCCCAAATAAAAGAGGAAAGATTCTCTGGATGTGCTTCGGTGACATTTTGGGTGATCTGAACTGAAAAGAATGATCACATCTTTTACAACTGCATTTCTTCTATGGAGCAAATCATGTCAAGATCTACCAGGGCAACATGCTCATGGTTTTCAGTTTGCAAGAGTTTAGGGACATACTCTTTTTACAGATTGTTACTATGAGTCTTTGTATAGACAACTCATGTAACAAGTTACCTTGTTGTACAGCTGCTGGTAAGCTGGTTGTACAGGGTAATATTTGTATGTGGCCTCACATGCATACTTGTAAAGAAATATGGAATAATATTACTTTAACATATATATATATATAGGATGGAAAATAGTGGTGAAGTGGATTGCAATACAGCCTCTAAGGAGTAAGGACATTCTAGGAGGGAAAAAAGGCTTACCACAATTGCTGATTTAGCAGAATGATTGTTCTGGGTTTTCTTTGGTATAAATAAAAGAAAATTTTATTAAATTAAAAGAAAGAGAGTATAAAGGAAAGGTGATAGAGAGATCACCCAATAAAGAAAAAACACAGCAGTACACTTTACATCATCACCCCCGCCCAATTCCAATTTTAAACACAGACCAAAACCCAAAACCAAATGACTCTTTACTATCCTCTGCAAAAATTGGAAGAATCAAGACCCGCTCCAAGATCCTTTTTTACCAGTAGTTGAAGCAAGACAATGTCTTCAAAATTGCTTCTATTTCTTCCCTTCCACAACTCCCAACATATTCCAAATGACACACAACTCCAAATCATCTATGCTTTTCTACTTCTATTTAAGGCTGATCAGCAAGCAAAGATTTCTCTTGGAGAGCTTGGGTTCCACATCTCCATCTTGAGTACAGAAAAAAATACCACCCAAATGATCTTCACATAAGAACAACCAAAACAAAGGTGAAGCACAGGCAAAGATAACATCTTCCTGCCAGCTGATTTTTTTATAAGTAAATACAAAAATTTCATTAAAAGGATAAATGAAATGCAAATTGGGTAGGTGTTAAGACAACACCTACGAACACAACAACAAAAAGGAAACACCAATTCAGAACAGATCAACAAGTTACCCGGTTCAAACCCAGTTGGTCCCCCAAATGTTTTCAAATGGCTATATATCGTGCTGATCAAAAAAACAAAAGAAAACAGATCAACAAGTTAATATTTGTAACCCCAAAAGCTATCCCCTAGAATCTCCTTTCTTGTTTTGAGAAAAGGTAACAGAATTTTATTAGATAAAAATAAAGAGTACATGAGGAGATGTACAACATAGAAAGGGAAAGCCCTGTGGATTACACTGGAATCAAGTTGTCACTATACATTACATTCAAGTGTGCCCTTAACTTAGCTAAACCATCCACAATAGAGTTTAGTTCCCTCAAAATCCAAATCAGATTAACACTCGGCATCCAGAGATTCTCTAGCTTCTGTCAAAAAATGACATCTTCTTTTTCTCTTAACCATTTGATAGTATTTGCTGAATCTCCTGCTATGGTTAAGTTTTGAATGCCCAGGTTTCTAACTATTCGGATTCCCATGAGAGCTGTCAGCAACGCCTATTGGACCACTAAAAGTTCACACAATAACACCCCTTTCATCTCTTACTATGCCTCCTATACCAGCTACTCCTGGGTTGCCTGACATGCTCCCATCAAAGTTTACAGTTGTCCTCCCTCCCTTCTTCTTACTAACACACGGGAACAGCAAGGGGGGAATCGATTGGAAAAAGAGAAATTGTGCACTTCTGTTGATATCATTTCTTATTATTTGTTGATGACCATACCCGTTTTTCATGGGTCTATCTTATGCACTCTCGAGATGAGGTCCCCTCTCTGACCCAAGCTTTCCATCAGATGATCCTAACTCAATTTGAAACCAAGACCAAGATTCTTAGATCTAATAATGCCAAGGAATACTTTGCAAAACCCTTGGCATCCTATCTCCTTGATCATGGGATCATTCATTAGAGCACCTATCCTCACACACCTCAGCAAAACGGGGTTGCTAAGAGAAACAACAGACATATTTTAGAGGTAGTCAAAAGCACTATTCTCAACACGAATGTTCCCATACGCTTCTAGGGAGATGCAATCCGTACAGCCATATACCTCATTAACAGGGTTCCTTCACGGGTCCTAAACATGTAAACCCCGTTCAATCTTCTATATCCAGATAAGGACCTATTCACTATTCCCCTCAAAGCTTTTGGGTGTACTTGTTTTGTTCAAATCTTGGACCTCATTGCTCCAAGTTTTGATCCCAAAGCCACTAAGTGTATTTTCCTTGGGTATGCACAAAATCAAAAGGAATATTGCTGTTATGAGCCAGTTTCAAGGAAGCGTTTTGCGTCCATGGATGTCACCTTCTTTGAGGATATGCCCTACTATCATAAGGCTTCTCCTCCGGGGGAGAATAGTGAGGAAGGGATTTCAGTTCCAGCTCCAAGAGTTCCTTTACCTGTCCCGGTTACTGAGGGGGGGAGTTGCGAAGAAGGTTGTCAAAAATGCAGGGTGTATCACAGAAAGTGGTGGAGGCAGGTTGATTCTCGTACTTAACAGCAAACCAAACCAGTCCCAACATCTTCTACAGCTCTAGATCCAGACACTACTACTGCTCCCACTGTTACAGAGGTTCAGTCTTCACCAACAGATGACCTTGATCTTCCAATTGCCATTCGTAAAGGGAAGCGTTGTTGCACCTCATCCACTACCCATTGCAACTCCAAGTTCCTTTCCTATAATTGTCTCTTAGAATCCTACAGATCTTACTTGGCATCTATTTCTGCTATTCCTATACCCAGAAAAGTGCAAGAAACTCTTCTGATACCTGAATGGAAGGAAGCAATGCAAGTAGAGATGGATGCTCTTGTCAAGAACAACACATGGGAACTAGTTAACCAGCCTGAAGGGAAGAAACCTGTTGGATGTAGATGGGTGTTTACTGTGAAATATAATGTTGATGGTACTGTAAAGAGGTATAAGACCAAATTGCTTGCATAGGGATTCATACAAACTTATGGCATAGACTATATAGAAACCTTTGCACCTGTTGCAAAAACGAACACTATCAAAGTTCTATCCATTGCTACAAACTTCTCATGGCCACTATTTCAGTTGGATGTTAAGAATGCCTTCCTCAACGGAGACTTGCAAGAGGAAGTATACATGGAGTTACCCCCTGGTTTTTATAGTACAAAAGCAGGAAAGAAAGTTTGCCTTTTGAAGAAGGCCTTGTACGAGCTGAAATAATCCTCGAGAGCTTGGTTTGATAGGTTTAGACTGGCTTTGGACGAATTCGGATACATACAAGCTCAGTCAGATACTCTCTACTTGCAGTCTATGTAGATGACATTGTGATAACAGGAAGTGACACTAGTGAAATTGAAACCCTTAAACAGCACCTTCACAAGGAATTTGAAGTGAAAGACCTAGGAAAGTTACACTATTTCTAGGAATTAAGGTAGCTCGATCTAAGCATGGCATTTTCATCTACCAAAGGAAGTATGTTTTGGACTTACTAGAAGAAACTGACAAGTTAGGAGTGAAACCAACTGATACTCCCATTGAGCCTACCTAACCATAAGATAAGTGTAGAAAGTGGAAAACTCCTTGAAGACAGGGCTATGTACCAAAGGCTGGTTGGGAAACTTCTTTTTCTCTGTCTAACCCGACCGGATATTTCTTATGCCATCAGTGTTGTCAGTCAATACATGCATTCTCCTAGGACCACCCATCTCCTTGCAGTAGAAAGGATCCTTGCCTACTTAAAGAGATGTCCAGGGAGAGGTATACTCTTCAAGAATAATGGTCATATGAAAATAGAAGTGTATACAGATGCGAATTGGGTTGGATGTGTTGATGATAAGAGGTCCACCTCTGGATATTGCGCATTTGTGGGGGGAAATCTTGTTTCCTGGAGAAGCAAGAAACAAAATATTATTGCTCGCTCCAGTGCAGAAGCGGAATACAGATTCATGGCCAATGGTGTTGCAGAAGTGTTATGGTTGAGATCCTTGCTTAATGAGTTGGAGGTTGATTATGAGAAGCCTCTAATGTTGTATTGTGATAATCAAGCTGCAATTAATATTGCCCACAACCCAATACAGCATGACAAGACTAAGCATATCGAGATTGATAGACATTTTATCTGAGAGCGAGTCGCATCTCAAGAAGTATGCCTTCCTTACATTGCCTCAGACATGTAGTTAGTTGATCTCTTCACCAAAGACCTCACAAAAGGCAAATTGGAGACAGATCTACGCAAGTTGGGCATGACAAATATCTACTCCCAACTTGTGGGGGAGTGAAGAAATAGTTGGTTAACCACGAGTGTGGGGTTCCATACCCACACTCAGGCTCTAGTGTGTGGTTTCATAACCACACCTAGTTGTTTCTAATTTCTTATATTAGTAGTTTCTAATTTCTTTTTATTAACTTCTAATTTCTATAATTAGAAGTTTCTAAATTCTGTAAAGTTGGGCAGGCTGGCCTTACTGTTTCTAATTTTTGTTTATTTCCAATTCTTATAAGAATCCTAAAAGCTATAAACAAAGGAGTGTATGGGGCAGCAGATCATTCACTACTGAACCCCTTCTCTCTCTCTCTCTCTCTCTCTCTCTCTCTCTCTCTCTCTCTCTCTTCTTCTTCTTCTTCTTCTTCTTCTTCCTCTCTTCAAACCTATAATACAGTAAACAGTTCTTCTTCTTCTTCTTTCAAGTGATTGTTTGCCAATAGATTTTTCCTCTTTTGCTAAAACCTCTGCTTTGCCATTGTTGGATGAAATCCTGGATACTTTCAGGGGTAACCCAACTATACCCCGCCAACTTCAGGAAGTGGTGTCAAATTTTCTTTGTCTCATTGCAGTAGAGTAAGTGATTAGTTGATTCCCCTGCACTCATGCATAAAGTTCAAGCATGGGGAGAAATGAACAGTCTTCCCAAGCTCTTCTTTTGGAGAAGGTCACAAGTGTTGATCCTTTGCAAGCTGGCTTCCCACATGAAGAAGCAAACTCTTGTGGGGATATGACTACTCCAAACCTTCTTGAACAGGAAGGGGGAGGTCTGATCACCTGCAGTCAGAACCTTGTAGAAGGACTTGGTAGAGAATTAACCAATAGGGTGAGGGGACAAAATCCTAGAGTCTTGGGAACTAGGTGAGATGTAAACCTCCTTTAGAGCTTGGAGTAGGCCTGCTACTTCAGTTATCTCTGGGTTTCTTAGAGGTCTTCTAAGGCTCAGGTTCAGGGTGTTCTCGGAGGAAGAAGCAGGAACGCAAACAGAAATGGTTGCATCTTGATCTTGGGTTAGATTAAAGAGTCTTGGGAGGTAGAGTGGCCCCACCAAAGGTCATTCCAGAATTTAAATGGAGATTTCTATCCCAACCATTTGAGCTTGTCTTTTACTTGCTAGAGATGATAACTGCCCATAAAGAGTTTGATTCTTTGGGAAATCTCCAAAGCCACTTCCCCAAAAGGGAAGTATTCTTCTCCTTGAGATGGCCAATACCCAATCCACCTTCATCCTTAGGTTTGCATACTTGATCCCAACTTACTAAGTGACTTCTTTTTTTCCCACCGCCTTCCCAAAGGAAGTTTCTTTAAGTTTCTCAATCTTAGATCTGACTTTCCTTGGGATTTGGAAGACCAACAAATAATAGATTGGCAGATTTGCAAGAGAGGACTTTAAGAGAGCGAGTCTGCCCCCTTTTGATAAATAGCAGCTCTTCCAAGTTGCTAGTTTCGTCTCACATTTCTCCATCACCAGCCCCCAAAAGCTGAAATTTTTCGTGTTCCCTCCTAGAGGCATCCCCAAGTAGAGGATTGGCAAGGATTCCACTTTGCATCCCAGAATGACTTTGAAAGATTCCAGCAGACCTGCTTCTACAGAATTTACTGCCACAACACTACTTTTGGAGAAGTTGACCCTCAAATCAGTTACCCACTCAAAACAATTAATCACCCTCTTAGCATTGGTTATGTTGTCTAGAGATGCTTCCAAAAATAAGATAATGTCATATGAGAACTGTAGATGTGAGACATGGAGAGCATTTCTTCCCACTTCAAAACCTTTTACCAAGTTAAGACATTTAGCTTTGTTGAAAAGCTGGCTGAAGATATCCATCACCAATGTGAAAAGAATGGGGGATCAGGGTCAACCTTGTCTCAAACCTTGACTTGCCTTGAAGTAGCCTTTTGGTTCTCCATTTATCAACATTGAGAACCAAGTTGATTCGATGCAGCCTTTAATCCACTTAGCCCACTTCCCACCGAAGCCTATAACCTTTAAAATTTGGTGAATACACTCCCAATCCACCTTGTCATAGGCTTTTTCAAGGTCTAGTTTAACTATGACCCCTGGGTTTTCATTTAGTTTTCTGTCTTCTACACAACCATTTGCTATAAGAATGCTATCCAATATTTGCCTTCCTTTCAAAAAAGCAAACTGATTTGAGGAGATTAGGTCTCCTAGAACTTCTTTTAGTCTTCTTGTTAGAACTTTGGCTAAAATCTTGTAAAAACTCCCTACTGGGCTAATCAGTCTGAAATCCCTTACCTCCAAGAGTCCCCCTTTCTTTGGAATGAGACAAATGAAGTTGGAGTTCAATCCTTTGTCCGCAATGGCCAAGGAGTTGAAGTCCCTGCGCCTTCCTTAAGTATAAGAGTGAAAGAATCTGGAGTTATTTTCTCCTTCTTTTAGCCACTTCGCCCGTGATCTTTGTCTCCAGTAAATTTCTTCCCTAATAATAAGCTTTTCCCAAAGAGTTCTCAGGTCAGGTCTTCTCCTTCTATCTGTTTTATCTAGGTTGCTGTTTTGATCTCTGAGGTCCAGCTCTTCTAGTTCCGCAAGAATTTTACCCTTCTCTTCTTCAAAGGCCTTAAACTCCTCTCTTCTCCCAAGCTTTTAACTTGCTTTTTAAGAACTTCAATTTCTGTAGCAGTCTGAAACCTGTCCAGCCTTCCACTTTACATTCCTCCCACCAAGAAGGTGTCCTTATGAGTGGTCCACATCTTTTCCAATCTAAAGGGGGCCTTGCAATTAAAACTCAGATCTGTTCTTAAGGCAATTGGCCAATGATCTGAGGTGCAGTGAGGGCAAAGTTCTTGAATCAGGTTTAGGGAATTTCTCTACGATTCTGAAGAGACTAGAAATCTGTCAAGTCTGCAACTTATCGCATTTTCTTGCAGTTTGACCAAGTGAATCTCCCGTTATTAAGGGGGAGATCATACAAGTTGTGTTTATTTACAACGCTTGAAAACTTCCTCATACTTCTTGTTGAAGTTCTGCCATTGGAGTGTTCATTGCTGAACCTTATGACATTGAAGTCACCACCTATGCACCATGGAATATCATTGGATTCATGTACTGAATCCAATTCTTCCCAAAATCTTCCTCTTTCTGAAGAGGAATTTGGCCCATATACTCCAGTCATTATCCAATTAAAGCCACCTTTCTTATTAATGAACAAGATAGAGATAGAAAAACCCCTTTGTCTACTTCTATACCTGAGACTTCTTCATTCCGAGCAAGAATAATTCCTCCTGACAAACCTGTTGCAGGTACTGCCACCCATTTTTTCCTCTGATTCCCCAAATTGTTTTAATCAGTTTTCTATCTACTACCTCTTTTTTAGATTCTTGTAAAATAATGATATCCAGGTTTTGTCTTCTTAAAGTCTTTCACTAGACACCTATTCAGCCGCCTTCCCAATCCCTTGACGTTCCAACTTAGAATCTTCATTAGGCCTCTCTTGTTGTCTTTCCCTTAGCCACCCTATTATTACCTGCTAATCTTTTATCTGTCAACCCCCACTGTAGACATCTCAATTCCCTCTTAGACCCCCTTCTTTCACTTCCTGATCTTTCCTTCTCATCTTACTTTCTTCCTTCAATGTGTTCTCATTTTCTGCTTCTTTCTCTCTTCTTTTGAGACTGAGAAGTTTAGCCATCTCCTCTGTACCACCACCTTCCAAACAAGCTTCCCTTTTGTTACTGTTCTGAACTTGTTCATTTGCCTTCCTTGCCACAGAATCTGGGCGAAGACTATCATTCTGTTGTGGTTGGGATTGCTCACCATTCGAACCTGGAAAACAAGAGGAAAAGTGGTTGCTTTGAGAGAAAGATAAAGGAGCCGAAACAGAACTAACAAACAAAGAGGGGGGAGAAGAAACTCTTGTATGTGGTTGAAGGCTGTAAGGAGCTTTGGGAAGGTTTGAATTCTAGCACTATTGCACCCAAACTAACACAGGTTTATCAATGGCTGCACCAAACCTTTCTTATTCCAAGCTTTATCATCATAACCACCAACCACCCTATAGGCCCTCCGTGTTCACCTCCACCCCCTCCCATTACTAAAATCCCAGACTCAATCTTCATGCTAAAGTCATAATTTCCACTGTCAAGTCTTGAAGCAAACTAAATCTGGTTTATGTATCTCAGCAAAGCATCACTAGAACTCTTCTCCATTCTTCTCTCAATTCCCTTACATTCCAAGACACTAATTTCATTTTCACCTTCAAACACCCCATCCCTCCCTGTCAATTGACTACCTCTACTCTTTGTTATGATCTTGGGTAAGAATGCTGTCCATAGCCACTAACAGCAAATACTTCCATCCTAGGAGGAATAGGATTGCCCCAACTACCTTTAACATCATCACTTTCAATCTGATTCCTTGCTAATGCCTTGTAGAATGACTTTACAGTAAGCATGCCTTTGTTACTCTCCTACCACCTTAAATCAGCCCTTTCCAGCAACTCTGCTGCCTGCACCTTAGCTAACAAATTAACACATTCTTCAATCTCACAGTCAAGGAGAGAAGCCTCTGAATTTTGGAAACCACACAACCGAACCTTGAATTACTTCATAGCATTGCAAAACTGGGATCTTTCTCATACTTAACCTATACAGTCTTGGACATATATCACATAACTTTCCAATCTCTAACCAATAATCCTCCCAAAACCTGATACTTGCTCCATTTCCAGCATTAGGAGACAAAATTCATGAAGGCAGAATGAAAATTCATTATCCCCAATGAAAATTCATTGGTGATCCTCTCAATAGGGATACTTGGATCATTTTGACTATCGTATGTGGCGCCCAAATTATTAGTTTGAACTATCTAGTCATAGGTTAATTGTGCCCAATTTTTTTTGTGAGTAAAAGAAAATTTATTCATAAAACAGAGAGGATTAGCTTTTACGTAGCCTTGGCTACCCCACAGGCCCACACAAACTAAATCAAAGGACATCAGTTATTAGAAATCTTTAACCTTCACATTACAAATTATCCCAAAAGCACTGTTCCCTGTTTACCCCTTGCTTTGCTAACTGATCTGCTAAACCATTGGCTGATCTTGGGGTCTAGTCTGCTCCATTCATTTCAGCCAGCTTAGGGCAACTTTAGAGTCTCCTTCAACTATCAGTCTCCTTACCCCCAACTCTAGCTTTTCCAATCCCAAATATCACACTGCCTTCAACTCAGCTGTTGTTGAATCCCCTGCTCCATGTGGTCTGGAGAACAAACCCAAGATTACTCCATTTTCATCCCTTAATACCCCTCCGATTCCTGAAGGGCCTGGGTTACCAAAATTTCAGAGTCATTTCTTAAGTAGTTAAGGAGATAATTTTCTTTGAGTTGGAAAGTGAGTGGCAGTTTGTAATTTTGAGTTCTCTTCTTTTCGTTCACGGAGTTTGGCTGACCCTAAATGGTTTAATGTGTATGTTTGTAAAGTTCCAAATATATGGCTAATGAATCTGGAGATCATTTTCTGCTTGTGTGACTTCTTCTGAGTGATTCCACAGCCCTAAAGTAGGGGTGAACCTGGGCCAGGCCCAAGACAGGCTTTGTGCCTAAGTCATTAAATGCATTATATTTAATATATATACATATATATGTATATATCAATTAATTTATATTGTATGGCATATAATATATTACATGTATCATTTTATAATATTTATATATAATATATCAATAATATGAAATAACACACACATATGAATATATATATATACAAGTATATTCCAGGACAGGAGACAAGCTTGCAGGCTGGGCTAGAAATGATTGCCCCTACCCTAAAGTGATTCCTGTTTCACTCTCTCTTGTCTTCTCTTGCAAGTTTTCTCAATTCAGACACCAACAGCCATAAAAGACCTAGAAGAAATTCATCAAAAGTCATCATCCAACATCAAAAAAGGACCTTATTTTGCTGCAAAAAAAAGACAATCAATTCCAGTTAAGTCTTCTCTCAATTTCCTTCAACTCTCAACCTTCACACTCAATGCACAAAAAGCACCATAATTTTCAATTTCCTTGGTAGCTCTGCTCCAAAAGCATCACTATTGTCAAACATAAAAATAAAAAAAAAAAATGAGAAAAAGAACTAAGAAATGCCAAGGGCCCAATATACAAAAGGCACATGAGAGATGCTAACCTTAGCCTACCAACCTCTTCCTTGTGAGACGCTGCTGCTGCTAATGCAAACCTCCTTTTTCCATCTAGAGCTGTTAATCTCTAACTCAACATAGGCAGGAAAAAAAAGAACAACAAAGGTAAATACAGAGTTAAATATCTATTAGCATAGATATGCACTCCAGACCTAGGAAAACACAAACTATTCCAACAAAAAATGCTCAAAGTTATACAATAAATCTGGGAAAGGCAGGCCATGATTCATGAGTAGGGTTAAAATCTTAAAAAGTAGGCAAAGATAACCCCTATTGCAAGTATCCGTCCGACTACCACATACACAAGAGTGTGTGCATTTGCACCTGCAGTAACCTAATTTATGGTTTTCCACCTTTTGGTTTGGGAAACCCATGCCATCATAAGATTAGTCTGGAAGCAACCAAAAAACGTCATAGGCATACCTCATAAGTGCTAATGAGTTCTTTATCATCACTCAAGGAAGCCCGTGCCTCAGCTGCCTCAACAGAAATGGACATCATCCCCTCTACATCCTATGTAAAACGAAGAAGCTAATTAGATAAAAGGTGACCCAGAAAAGCAGGTAACAGAGATCTCCATGTGTGCAATATCAAGATTCATATTTTTTTATGAATAATAAAGTATTTTATTAATAATAATAAAAGTAAACTGACAAATACATACAAAACTGAGTTCTCCCAGGAGGCGTGAGTTGCTGCCTTAAAAACAAAGTAAAACTACAATTGAGCGCAGAATAATTGATCCCTGTTCGCCCCTTGCTTAGCTAGTAGGTCAGCCAGCTCATTTTCCAACCTCCTCTCCCACTGAACTCTAAGGCTATGTTTGGTTTGAAGGAAAATGTAGGGAAAGGAAGGGAAAGGTAGGGAAACCTTTACAACCCTGTATTGGTTTTCTCGTCTTTCCCTTCCTTTCCCTACCTTTTCCTTCAAACCAAACATAGCCTAACTGTGAGATTAGAGGTAAGCCACTTGAATCTTTTAATTTCTCCCCTAAAAGACCAGGATACTGTCTCTGGTTCTTTCAGCCACCCAGTTACCACTTTAGAGTCACCTTCAATGATCAACCTCCTAAAGCTCATCTCTTTAGCAATTTGTGCTCCCTGTAAAGCAGCTTGCACCTCTGCACTAACTGCATCCCCCACTCCAATTGGGCCCAAGAATAAGGCAACAATCTGTCCCTCTTCATTCCTAAATACACCCCCAATACCAGAAGGTCCAGGATTGCCAAAGCAGCTGCCATCAAAGTTGAGCTTTATGAAGCCTTCTTCTGGGGGCTTCCAGTCTACAACAGGTTTGTCCCTAACCGAGGAAGAATCAGATTCCCAGTTTCTTCGTATGTCATCAAAGGAGAAAAGTGAGAATAAATCCAAAGTTTTGGCCCAACTAATAGCCCTTATTAGCAGACATTCCCAAACAGTATCTACATCCCTTTCTTTATTCTTAAAAATTCTGTCATTTCTTTCCTCCCAAACTGTCCACACTAAAGCAGCCCTAACACATCTCCATAAAATTCTACCTCTTCTCATAGGCCACCTAAAAGTTTTAGGGTCGAAAAGCCCCTAATTTGCAGAGGCATCACCCACCTACCCCCCAAAAAGACCAAAACTTTTTTCCCAAAGATTCACAACAAAAGGGCAAGAAATTAGAAGATGGTAACAGCTCTCTCCATTTGCTTTGCAAAGGAAACGCCAGCTTGGGGAGATGCAGAGGTTAGGTCTTTTCTTTTACAGGGTATCCAAAGTGTTTAATTTCCCAAGAGAGGCTTCCCAACAAAGGGCAACAACTTTAGGGGGAGTGGGTTTAGACAAGTCTTCCTTCCAAAAGAAAGGTTGAGGGTTAGGGACTGAGCACAACTGAGAGAATAAAGAGGCACAAGAAAAAAGACCCAGAGAGTTGGGAATCCAGATTCTAGCATCAGGTTTAGAAAAGTCCAAACAAACAATGTCTAGGGTTTTGATTAACAAAGCAGCTTGATCAAGTTTAGAATCTCTTAGATCTCTTCTAAAACCCAAATTCCAACTGAATCCAGAGGACTGGGAGAAAGAAACAAATTTTTGAATGGGTTTACATTTAAAAAGGGAGAGGGAATACAAAGATAGATAAAGGTCCTTAAGGGTGGAATTAACAATCCACGTGTCTTCCCAAAAGAGAATCCCATCACCAGTACACACATCATACCTGCTAAAGCTGAGGAATTGAGGAAGGATACCATGAATAGCCTTCCACGGAGAGATTAGAGTAACCCACCGAGACACTCCAGCATCCCAACCATTTTCTGCATAACCGTGAATACTTCCCACAGATTATGACAAAGCCTCTCTCTCTCTCTCTCTCTCTAATGGCCATCTCCAAAGCCATTTACCCAATAAAGCTTCATTCTTCTTTCCTATATTGCCTGACCCTAAACCCCCTTGCTCATTACTTCTACAAACTAGATCCCATCTCACCAAGTGATCTTTCCTTCCTTCACCAAGCTCCCACAAGAAGTCCCTCCTGATCTTCTCTACTTTCAATACCTCCCTTTGTAGCATTTTGAATATTGAGAGGAAGAAAACTGGAAGATTAGCTAAAGTAGATTCAATCAGAGTGATACGACCCCATAAAGACACATAATTCCCATTCCAAGTTGACAATTTCTAGGCACATCTTTCAGGAATTGGACTCCAAAAGCTTCCTTCCCTTGGGTTGGCTCCTAAGAGCATACCTAGATATTTCAAAGGCCACCTAGCGGTAGGACAACCTAAAGCTTTTGCAACTCCAGCCATCTCCTCCTCTCCCAAGTTCAGTCCCACTATGGAACTCTTTTCAAAGTTGATCTTCAACTTAGATACAAATTCAAACAGTTCGATCACCTACTTCAAATTACTTGCCTTTTGAGGATCAGCACCCTCACAAAAGATACTTGTATCATTAGGAAACTGCAAATGTGTAACAACTGTGCTCCCTCTCCCAAGCCTCCAACCTTTAAATAGTCCCAAGCCACCAGTTCAGTTCTTACAATAAGACTACTAAACACCTCAGTTACCAAGGTAAATAGGAAAGGAGAAAGGGATCCCCTTGCCTCAAACCTCTGGTTGCTGGGAAAGTCTCTGACCACTCCGTTAACTAGTACTGAATAATGACAAGTCTTCAACATCCTTCAATCCATCCACACCATCTCTCCCCAAACCCAAATTTTTTCAAAATGTCCAAGAGGAAGGACCAATCAACCTTATCATAAGCTTTCTCCAAGTCCAATTTACACACAAAACCTTTCTTTTCCCTTTTTAAAACATTCTACGCATTCATTAGCTATCAAAACTTGGTCCGTGATCTGTCTACCTTGAATGAACGCTTTAGGAGTGGCTTATCAAACCAAGAGGGGCTTGCTTTAATCTTAAAGACAACACTTTAACCAAGATTTTGTAGATGCTTGTTACTAGGCTAATTGGTCTGAAATCTCTTGGTTGATTGGCACTTCCCTTCTTTGGGATCAAGGCTAGGAAAGTATAATTTATTCTCAAACTAATAAAGTCTCTCCTCAAAGACTGCCCAAAGGTCTGCTTTAATTATCTCTCAACAATTTTGATGAAAAGCCATAGTGAAACCATCCAGTCCCGAAGCTTTAGATCTATCCGTTGAAAATACAGCCCCCTTATCTCCTTCAAGTCAAAATCCCTTTCCAACAGACTTGCCAAATCCGAGCTCAATCTTGGCCAATCCAGTCCTTCCAAAGTGGCACCCACATCCTTGCCTTTTAAACGTTGATTTGAAATGAGCCACAAAATAGCAATCTCTTCTTGATCAACCAAAGTTTCTCCATTTGCTTCTAACTCTCCACAAAATTTTTTCTTCTTCTTTTGTTAGCAAGTGTATGATAAAATTTAGTATTCCCATCTCCCTCTTTAATCCAAAGGTGCCTCGATTTCTGCCTACAACTGATTTCTTCCCTCGACAAAATTTCTTCCAATTCTTTTTTTAATGACCATCTCAGAGTGTTATCTTCCTCATTTAATGAACCTTGACTCTACTTAGCATCCAAGTGCTCAATTTGAGAAGTTACCAAAAATTTCCTCTCCTCTATTCTTCCAAAATGGTCTCTGCTCCACTCTTAGAGTTCACATTTAAGCCTTTGTAGCTTTCTATGAAATTTTGCACCTTTCCACCACACTCCTTGCACTTCAGCTCCCCACCATTCCTCTACCTTATGGATAAAGTTAGGGTGTGTAAGCCACATATTCTTAAACCTGAAAGGTTTTGTGTCACTCAAAAATTCTTTGGTTTCAATGCTAATCGGACAATGGTCAGAAGTAACTCACGGTAAAGCTCTTGACACCAATCCATTCCAATGTTCTTCCCAATCCAGAGTGAAAATAAATCTGTCCAGCTTTGAGCAACTAGGGGGGATTTGTAAATTGGACCAGGTGGATAAACTATGTTGGGTGGGAAATTCCTTTAGTTCACGCTCCACTATGAAATCATTAAACTTCCTCATACTAGTGGAGACTAACTGATTGGGATTATTCATCTCATTAGTGAATCTGACCACATCAAAGTCTCCCCCTAAACACCAAGGCTCATTCCACAGACCCCTAATATCAAAAAGTTCTTCCCACATTTCACCTCTTTCTTGAATTTTAGGGAAGGGGAGAAACGACCTATTAGTTCTTCCAAGGGCTCCACCATCTCAATCCTCCATACTGTTACCAGGCCCCCAGAAGTGCCCCATGACGATATAAAGGACCATCCTATATCTCTAGAGACCCACACACTTCTCACCCATCTTCTATCCATATCCACAACTTTTGTTTCCTGTAGCAACACTATATTGGGATTCTCCTTTCTAAGCAGATACTTCACTACTCACCTCTTCCTAGCATTGCCCAACTCCCTAACATTCATTCCAGCTGATTATCTTCATGTCAACTTGTATCGAACCACCCCTTACCCTCTTTCCCTCTAATTTTGACCTTTCCTTCTTCCCCTCTAGCACTGAAGTCTAGATCCTCTGCTACATTGGATTTCAACCTTTCTACCTTAGTCAACTTTTTCTTCTTTTGAGTCTCCTTCTCTCCCTTCTTTTTGGAATAGAATTTAACATCCTTTAACTCTTTCACCCCAAGACCCAACTCCCCTACTAATTCTACCAAAGGTTCCCTGTTCCCCTCCTAGTTAAATCCCTTTTCGCCAGACCATTTTTCGGTTTATCAAATGGCTTTTCTAAAGCTTCTCCTGTTTCTTCAATTTTATAAGTAGGTCCTCAAAGAATTCACACACTAGTTCGCAATTTTTTTCTCCCTAGTACCCACAAGTTTCCTCCCCACCCCCTTCTTCTATTCTGACTTCCTCATCCCTATTACTCTCCTCTTGCACACCTACAGCTAGTGGTTGGGACTAGAGTGTCTCTGTTATAGGCACAAAAAGACATCAGTAGCCTTGATGTTATTGACAAACGTACCTGGAAATATGGACACAACAAGGAAGCTTGGTTACTGAGCACCTGGATCAGCAAATGACCTAAACGAACCACTTTTCATCGGACGTGGAGTTGGAAGGGATGCTTGGGGCGGAACTTAAACATTCGGGTAGAGAGAAGAATCCAAAGTTGCAGTTCCTTTGCCTTGCGTAGAAGGAAGACTGTATACAAACTGTTGGATGCCCAGAACTTGTTGTGCATCCAAGAAAGAAATTGATCCCAAGAGGCAGTGATCGAGGCAAACTACCAGCCAGGTGATCTTCATCCCTTACAACCTCTGTTGGGGCTTCAGAGATCGCAAGAACAGTTTTCTTAGGGCCGAAATCCTCCTCGTCTTCCAAAAAAAGTTTCTCCGTTTCAAAGCGTTCGTTCTCTTGAAGTTCTACTGATCTTCCAAGACAATCACTGCCCAAACTTGAAGTTTCAGTGTCATCCGATTCGTACTCCTCACTGGTCGAAAAATCACCTTCCTCATCTTCAGCATGCCTAGAAGTGTACTTTTTCTTGCATCTTGGGTTGCAAAGATCCAATGAGAGCCCCCTGTTCGCTACTTTAGGCATCTACTAAATGGAGCATTCCTGCCCTTGGTCCCTGGACTGAGCCAAAGGTCGAGTTGGGGATGATGATAGACCCCGCAAACCATCTATCATCGACCGCTTAAGGCTTCCCACGTGACCACTTTTAAAGTCACATAGCCTATCTTTTAAACTTAAAAATGGGCTCGGCCCATTGATTTCCTCTCTAATAATCCTATTTGTATTTGATCCAGGATCTTTTGGGTCAGTGGGCCCACTTCATTTTCCAGCCCACATTTAATCAGTCTCAAATTGTTTGAAAGCCCAACTAGGTTCAACCTTTCTTCGCTAAAGCCTGGCCCAGTATTAGACAAAAGGCCTTCCTCATCAACATTATTTGTCCTACCATAATTGAACCAGGCACTTAAAAGAGCACCTTCTTTGCTGGTGCCTACATGACCCATGACCCGGATGTCACTACCCATTGTTTTTTTGGAGTACAGACAGGCCGAATGCAGATTTCTGGTTTCCACTGCAGAGCTATAAACATTCAAAATGTCAAAAACCCCCACTCTCCACACCAACGCCCGCCCGTGAATTGGCATCAATTCCAAGCTGGCACCCACCCCAACTGTACTTTGGGCCTAAAAATTCTGACCTGGGCCGACAGTTGGGCCTAAAAATTCTGACCCTGGGCTGAACTGTCATTCTCCCTTGTTTGTTCTTGCTGACTTGGTGGAACAAAGGAGCTTGGAGTCAGTCCACATCCCTTTGTAAGACTTTTAGCTCGCCTATCTAATGTAACCTGTCTATCAATTATCTGCCCAAGGCTACCTCCTGTCAGCACCTGTACATAAGATCTGCCACACATCTTTCCTTCAATTGGTGATTCCTTTTCTAGCTCGACTTCTGTTCTCTTTGCTTTTACTATCTCTTGTCCTGGACTTCCCATATTTGTGAAATTCTCAAACCAGTTTGAATTAGCCACTCCCTGAGTTGCAGGTAACCCATCTTCTTCAACCTTCTCATCTTCCACCTTCCTTCACACCACAAAGAAGCTTCAATGGCAGTCACCAACCAAACAGAGAAACACTCCATGTGACCACATATTTTCACCATTCTGGGGATATCTTCAGGCTCAGATAAACAGCTTCCAACCGCAAATCTCTCACAAAAAACATCTCAACGTGCCTTAATGGAAGGTTTAAGAAGGATAAAAGAGCTGGTTACAGAAGGACAGTGGACTATGGAAATATACAAATGAGAGAAGAGACGCTAAATGGCTAACTAGGGGGCTGGAGGTTCAGTTTCAGCGGGTGAAGAAGACTGCAAATGCTTTTGCAGATGCATTGGCAAAGCAAGGGGTGGGAAGGGAAAAGATGTTTTGGGCTTTATTGTAATTTTCTTATCTTTTCTTTTTGGGAGAGTTAAGCCTCTTTATCTCTTCCCGGAATGTTGTAAAAAATCCTACTAGCAAATGCACCAGAACTCTGTCTTTCACACTATAAGTTTTTGGAATTGGACTTAGGAGACCACCTGGACACAGCCACTGTACCTCAGTTCAACTTTAAGCACACAGCATCTAACCCAACCTCCTTCCCTTCCAATTCCAGCAGAGCCTTACAGTATTCAAAGGGTGTTAAAATAATGGTATTGTTCAGATTCAGCTCCTTGAAGACCTCAGCTACAACTCTCCAATCTCTAGGTGGTGCATTAACAGTCAGTATTAATTTCTTCTTCCAATCTTTCTTTGAGACACAAGTGAATATTTTACCATCACTTGCAGCCGGTCCTGCTGCCATCAAGGCTTCCACTTCCTCACCATGCCTCTGCTCCAAATCAATTGTCTCTTTACCTTTCTCCTGTTTTACCTCTGTGCCTTTCCAGGTCTCTTGCACTTCCCTTTGCTGACCGTGAAGTCCTCCAGCAGGCCTGAAACTTCTTTCCAGCCAGCAGCTGACTTTCCTTATGGGATACATACTATTTGTTTTTCCCCAGCTCCAAAAAAAAATCCACAAGCACCAGGAATCTTCCCTTTTCATTCTGTATTCTCTCTGCAACATACTTTCTTTCACCTTCTTCTAGTACCCCCTTGCACTCCTGCTTCCAACTCACCTGAGTAGCTTTCTTTTCGAAGGCCTTGAACCATCCAATAACCTCTTCCCCCAACCAGAAGCACCATTGCCCTTTTCATCTCCCTAATCTTGAGTACCGGTTTCCTTTTCACCGTGATGCTCTCGAGAAGGAACTGCTTTGCTTCAATCTTCACAATCCTTTTCCAAGAATCATGCTTCACAAACTTACCTGCCTCCATCTCCCAATCCACTGCTTTAAATCTATCAATTTCACCATAAAGATCCTTGATAAGAGTTGACTTCATCATTTTTTGGTTAACCTCAGGCTTGTTTTCTATGTGCTTTGCCCTGTGTTCATAGTCCAGCGTGCTCAAAGTCTCCTCAAGACAATGAACAGCTGGTGAAACATTGGCAATTATACAAGTTTTTACAACATCAAGACTCATATTTATAACCAATCTGTTAAAGCCAAAAGAGTAGGTATACTATTTTTCATTTTACCGATCAGAAGAGGAAAAAACAAAATCATACTAATAATTAATTTTGTTAATACATGTTTCTTTCTGGAAACTATGTAGGTATACTATTTTTCATTTTACCGATGAGAAGAGGAAAAAACAAAATCATACTAATAATTAATTTTGTTAATACATGTTTCTTTCTGGAAACTATGTATCACTGTCCATCAAGCATAAGAAATCAAACCTAAGCAGCAAGATTGGACAATAGGCAAACCTTTAGTGTTGTGTTTAAGTTGTTCCTTGCATTGCTAAGGAGCTTTATCTGATCATGGTTTTCAATTAGTGTTTGGCATTCTTGGCACAGCCTGATGAACACAATAGAAATAAACACACAAAAATAAATAGCTAGAAGATGATAATGTCAATGCTGCATGAAAGATCCTTTGTGAAAGATAATAAAGGCAATTTGCTCACAAGTTCTTTGTAAAATCTAAACAAACAATTCAGAACTCACTTTTCAATAGAAATAAAATTGTTGCGTAGCTGGGTTATTGTCTTCTGGGACAGGGAAAGGGCTTCTAGCCCAGCATGTGCTTGTTCAACCTGCAGGGAAGAGGAAACGTTGGTTTAATATATTCTACCCAGATACATGTATAATGGTGCCATATCATTTTGGATATTTCAATTTTGTGTAAACTTCATATCCAACGTCATACCAGCAGTGAAGACCTTCACACATTAATAAATATATGAAGACCTTACACAAGTTGGAGCATTACATTTGAAAAGCTCCATTAACAGAAAAAGAATAGAAGAAATTGGAAGATGAAGAGAGGAGAGAGAGAGTTTTTGGAGAGAGTATCTGTTATGGCAGCGCTAGAATATTTTATTATTTATAGGGCGTCACTTAAAATAAGGGAAAAGACCCTTATGCCCTTGTGGTACTTACAGTGTATAAACAATATAAAATTGAATATAAAACTGAACTATTTTAACATAGTAAACAGAATAATAAACTAAACTATTCCAACACTCCCCCTCAAGTTGGGACATAGATGTCAATCATGCCCAACTTGTCACACAGCTCATTGTGTTGTATGTGGTGAAGGCCCTTGGTGAAAATGTCTGCAAATTGTTCTTCTGAACTGACAAGTTTGTCCACTTCAATATGTTTTGTCCTATCGTGGAGGACTGAGTTGATTGCAATGTTGATAGCAACTTTATTGTCACAATAGAGTGACATAGGGCTATTAACTACAAAACCCATTTCGCCTAATAGGTTCTTTATCCACATGATTTCAGCAACTCCATGAGACATAGCTTTGTATTCTACTTCAACACTAGACCTAGCCACCACACTTTGTTTCTTACTTCTCCAAGTGACTAAGTTTCCTCCCACAAAGGTACAATACCCATCGGTAGACTTTCTGTCATCGACTGCCCCTGCCCAATCAGCATTTGTATACACTTCAATTTTCAAATGCCCCTGTTTTTTGAATAACAAACCAGCCCTGGGAACTACTTGAGGTATCTAAGGATCCTTTCTACAACTTCAAAGTGGCAAGTCTTAGGATTATGCATGAACTGACTAAGGACACCCACTACATAGGCAATACCAGGTCTGGTCATAGACAAATTTAAGAGTCTCCCTACAAGTCTTCAGAACTTCACAACTTTCAGAACATCCCCCTGATTGTCACCCAGTTGATGATTATGTTCAATGGGTGAATCAATTGGCTTCGCTCTTAACTTGCCTATGTCCTCTAATAGATCTAGAACATATTTCCTTTGAGAAATAAATATGCTCTTTGAGAGCGGGCAACTTCAATCCCAAGGAAATAGCATAAGAGGCCTAGATCTTTTACTTTGAACTGAGTGGCTAAGAATTTCAATCTTCCAATCTCCCGTGACCACTATGTCATCAACATAAACAATTAGAGCCACAATTTTTCCTTCGCGTTTCTTTACAAACAGAGTATGATCTGACTGACATTGTTTGAAACCCATTTGTTATACAGCTAAGTGAAACTTACTAAACCAGGCCCGAGGTGACTATTTCAACCCATATAATGATTTTTTTAACCTGTACACCTTTTACTCACTACCTTTGGCACAAAAACCTGGAGGTTGAGTCATGTGCAACATTTCTCTAGGTCACCATTCAAGAATGCATTTTTAATATCCAATTGATGAAGTTCCCAGTCAAGATTAGCTGCAATGAGAGAAGAATTCTAATAGAATTCATCATGGCTACTGGGGCAAAGGTCTCTGCATAGTCTACTCCATACACCTGAGTAAACCCCTTTGCCATCAATCTGGCTTTGTACCTTTATATTGTACCATCAGTCTTATGCTAATGAACACTCACTTGCACCCCACTGGTTCTTTTCCTTTAGGAAGATCCACCAACTCCCAAGTGTCATTTTGTGCAAGACATTCGTTTCTTCCTTCATTGCATCTATCCATTTAGGTTTGGATAAAGCTTCTACCACATTCTTAGGAATAGAAATGTTGTCAATGGAGGAAATGTACGCACGATATAAAGGTGAGATATGATCATAAGACACAAAGTGAAAGATAGGATGAATAGTAGTACAAGATCTAACACCATTTTCTTTTAGCAATAAGAACATCAAGATCATCAATAACAGGAGGATCAATATCAAGGGGATCAGGCATATCAATGGGAACAAGTGTACTTGGATTATGAGGATCTACCTCTGGAGAGGAGGTAATAAAACTTAGGCTTGGGTTTGTCCTAAACCCTACTCTCCCCCTGAGGAGAAACCAGAAAAAAAGGTTGAGTTTTAAAGAATGACACATCCATGGAGACATAGTACTTACGTGAAGCAAGATCATAACATCAATAGCCCTTTTGAGACAAAAGATAACCGAGAAAAACACAAGGGATAGCACGAGGTTCAAGCTTACCACGACTAGGGGACAAGTCATGAACAAAGCAACAACATCCAAAGACACACATTGGAATGGAGGACAAAGGTGCCTTAGGAAACAACAGTTGATGTGGGGCCTTATACTCTAGCAATCAAGACGGCATAGATTGATGATATATGCAACACATATAACAACATCCATCCAGAAGCATTTCGGAACATGCATATGGAGTAATAATCCACGAACAACTTCAAGAAGATGATGATTTTTTCTCTCGGCAACACCGTTTTGTTGAGGTGTCTTAGCACAAGAGCTCCGATGAAGAGAACCACAAGAAGCAAAGAACTCCGTGAGATCACTGTGAAAATGCTCCTTTGTGTTATCCGATTGGAAAATATGAATCCCAATTTGGAATTGAATAAAAATCAAGCATTGAAAATCTTTCACAATCTTTGGCACTTCATCTCTAGATCGCATAGGATAAATCCAAGTATATCTAGAGTAGTTATCAATTAAAGTAATGATGTACTTATATCCACCCTCTTCTGCAAATCACCCTTCTTAAAAGAGCCCCCACCATTTGTACTTGTACCTCCTTAGACTGCCAATGCAACTGGCTCCCCCTCTGCACAATTCATCACACTTCTTCTACTCTCTTCGGACTGAACTAAGGCATAGACTTCCTAGATTGAAGGTAAGTCTTTACTACCCAAGATTTGTACCCAGATAAACTCATACATCGGGTTCAGCCCCAAAAGAAAAGCGAACACTCGCTATTGGGAGACAAGTGACTTGTAAACCTTCCCATATTTCACAAGTTGTTTCAGCCCACATAAATTTTTCCTTGTGCTAACATGGAAACTAAGAGCCACGACATCACCATACTATTCTCTTGGTTCCACCTGTCATGTTCAGTACTTTCAGCCTTTGGTTCCTTAACTTTACCATTAATATACCCTATCTTCCCCCTAGCAGTAATATAGAATTTAATTCCCCTGGACCATTCAAGGTAATTTAGTCCATCAAAGGGAATTACAGCCATGGAGAAACTCATATCCAGCCCCCCACCCATTTTGGTTTGACTTCCGAAAACCCCAAAAGTTGTGGAATTCTCAGAAGACATGGTTCAGATCACTATTCAGCCTCAACACACACCTTAAGATCCCTCCTGACACCAAAAACAGTCCTAGAAACACACCAAAGATGCAGCCCACATGCAAACACTGCAATCTGGACACAATCTGAATACAGAGAAGCTTTAATTTTCCAAAAAGAAAAAATTTTAAGTTGATTTCAGTGCTGTACTGCCTTAATAATCACAATCCGTCAAACTTCCAAATCACCCAAACACACCGACTACCAGGAGGGGCTATAAAACTGTGTCATCACACCAAAAAGGTTGAAAAACAGGTCATCCATGACCTACAGGTGTTCTATTTTCAGGTACAGCATTCAGCAGCCTTGATTCATTGGTTGTTTTCTTGGTACACGACCAAGAGAAAAGGAGAAGGAATAAAAATAAATTGTATCAGTTGTAGGTTGTCTTTTCTTACTTCAGTCTGGAGAAGATAGTAAGATGGAGAAGAAAAAACTTGTTCAATCTGCTCTCAAACCCAGTACAACCACTCTGATACCATATTAAGAGAGAAAGAATAGAAGAAATAGGAAGACGAAGAGAGAGAGAAGAGAGATGGGAGAAGAGAAGAGAGAGTTTTTGGAGAGAGTATCTATTCTAGCGGTGCCAGAATATTTTATTATTTATAGGGCATCACTTAAAATAAGGGAAAAGACCCTTATGCCCCTATGGTACTTACAGTGTATAAACAATATAAAACTGAACTATCTTAACATAGTAAATAGAAAAATAAACTAAACTATTCCAATAAGCTCCAAATGTACGGAGCAATGTTTCCCCATTTCCCCGATCCCCATGGAGATCCACCCCGAATGGTGTGGAGATGGGGATGATTTTCCCCCTGCCCTGCAAGGATCCCTTTCTTAGTTAAAGGGTAAGCCCCATTACAGTAGGTAAGGTCAGTAACTGTACAAACAGAGAAAACACACAGTATTTCACATATTGTGATAATTAGAAAAAGAGGGCTTCAGTTGATAGATTAGCAGCATGAGCCCAAGGAAAAACTTTTGCTATCATATTTCGAATCATTTCATCTATTTGAAAGGGTTTGCCATCAAAAATTCTGCAATTCCTCTCTGTCCAGATAGTCCAAAAGGCAGCAGCAGGAAGCATGCAGAACACCAACTTGCCATTGCTAGAAATCCCTCCACATACCAGCCTTTTAGAAAAGGCCAGTCACTTTGGAAGAGCATTCTGAAAACTTATTCAACTTTCATAGGGGTGTGCTTTAAGGTGAGAAGAGGATACAGACTAGTTTCTGGAACAACAGATGGTGTGGGGATAGGTCTCTTCATGAGCTATTATTCCCCACACCTTTACTTGTTTGATGAAAATAAGGATGCTTTGGTATTTGAATCATTTTGTCCAAGGTGATTGAGTGATTTAGACCCCTAGATTTCTAAGGAATTTACAGGACTGGGAGGCAGAGAGAGTATTATCAGATTGAAGCAATTATTGGAGAACCAGCAATTAAGAGTCATCCAGGTGGACGAGTGAAGATGGAAGGGGGAGAATACAGGTTGCTTCACTGTTCAAACTTGTAGCAGATTTCTGAGAAACCCTGCTAGCTCTCCTTTTCCCAGTAATCTGATTTGGATATCCTCGGTGCCCTCCAAAATTGCCCTTTTGGTCTGATCTGCAGCTTTAGGAAAGTCTCTTCCGAGGGATACTTTGGTTGAAGAGGTGTTTTGATTCAGGATCAGAACTGCTCTATGTGTGACCAGGATTTGGAATCAAGCAACCACCGTTTCTTGCATTGTAAAGTTTCTGGGCAGATATTGATTCATTTCTTCAAAGCTGCTCACCTTAGCCAGTCGATGTCTGGATCTGTTCTGGACATGCTATTGGCTTGGACGATTCAAAGCTTTCGTTTCAAGGGCAAGCTAATCTGGGATCTGGTACCAGAAGCAATATTGAGGACTATTTTGAGGATCTCATCAACATGGCTGTAAGCAAAATTGGCTCATGGGTATCTGTATCTAATGAATTCCCTGTTGCAGTCCATATATTCATTTGATGTTGTTCTGTTCTGATGGATGTTGCCTGTCTAGGGGCTCCTTAGTTTGAAGCTCATACAAGTGGCTTGTTGTATCATTATCTCCTTTTCATCAATAAAATTTTACCTTAACTTTCTCAAAAATAAATAAATAAATAGGTCTTTACGAACATAGTTTAAAATGTCCATAAATTTCCCAACTTTTCCACGACATATTTCCATTTTCATGGCTAGTGACATGATTACTGGAATCGACATATTCTCCGATGAACACTACCAGCATTATGTGGAGTACAAGAGATAGTATTATAACATAAGTTGATGTCAATATTGTAGATATGTGGAGTAGCAATTTTATTGCCCGCCTAATGTACATGATTACCACTTTGAGCCAGCTCGATATTCATTTCAAACATGAAGTTAAATATTAGTTTTCGTTTGTATAATAGATTATTTGGTTGATTTATTTGCATCATTTGCTTTCTATGAGTTTAAATTTTGCTTCAACTCATTCTGTCATATAGTTTTGAATCTTAAGGTTTACAGGATAACTTCACAACATATTATTTTGTCTATAACCTAAGTTTTTTAGCTTTATTTAACGATTTGGAACAAGATCATAATTTAAAAAGGTGTGTCCATACATCTTTTATAACTTCATAAAATATCATTCTATACTTTTGCATATATTACAATGTTTCCACCATGTCTATAATTTTTACAACATTTCCATGTGATATTTCCAATATTTTCAACATGTTTCATTTATTTGGATGACCAGAATTTCCACCAATACCGACATTTTAAACTGTGGTTATGGAAGCAGATAGTGATATGAGAGGAAATAAATTACTAAGGTGGGGTGAGAGGGAGATAGTAGAAGACAAGTTTGAATTTGAAAGTGTATGAGAAGTGATGGTTCTAAAGGGGTTCACATACATGCCCACTCCTTCAAAAGTATTCTAAACCTATGATACATGGATACCTGTACAAGGGTGTTGTATCATGTTAGATGCTTTTTTATCAGTATGTTGGATACTTCAACTTCTAGTGTTAATTTCATATCTGATACGATGTTGTTGGATACTTCAACTTTTAGTGTTAACTCCACATCCAATCATGTGCCACTAACATCAAGGCTAAAACAGCTGAAAAACAATAAATCAGAACATTAAAGTTTTTTTATTTACCTGTTCTCAAAAAAAATATATATATCAGCAACAAAGAAGAAGTCTTTTCATTAATTAGGGAACAAATACAACAAGTGGTTACGATTTATAATCAAAGAACTTAATGTGAAACATTAAAGAACTTCTCTGAAAAAATAGTGAAATTAAGATTACATGATATTAACAATTATCTGGAATACAAGGATATACCTGCTCTGCAACCATTGTGCTGAGTTGTGCATCATTGGCCTGCCATTATAGCACAAGTGTAGCATCAGATAACGTTAAGATTATGATGTGTAGAGATGATAGGCTGAGTGAGCCTTAATCTTTTTATTTTATTTGTGCTGTTAATAATGTGTTATTGTTAGTTAGTGGACTTTAGTTATGGACCAGTTTTATTTCCTTTTTATATCTTCGTTGAACTAGCAGTGACATGGAAAGTGTTTAATAGAAAAAGAAATATGGAACAAAACTGCTAAATGAAAACAAAGTGAGTGAATTTGAAGATGAAGAGGAAGATAACCAGGAGGGCGAAGTGATGCTGGATGAAACACATGGAGTGGAGAGCTCTGTCAATTTGGAAACAATGGTGAACAAGGAGGTGGAGGTGAGCAAAAGATTGAGATTGTTTTTCCTAGGAGGAGAAGAATTTTCAAGGAAGGTGTTTAAGGATTTAGAAGAAAATAGTGAGAATCATTAAAAAATAAAAAGGAAAAGAAAAGGAAAGGAAAAAAGGAAACAAAAAGAAAAAAAAATGAGAATTTGCTCGTGGAACACAAGGGGGCCTAAACGACCCTAGAAGAGAAAGGTGGTTAGAAATGTAATGAGATGGTATAAAGTAGATTTGTTGATGTTGCAAGAAATCGCTAGAAGATATATCAGCAAAGACGATTTTATTAAATACTTAATTTAAATGAGTACAATAATTTGGGAAGGTTCGATCATCCCAAAATACAAAATGAGTTACACTTTTGCCCAAAACACTAGTTGCCTATTAACCCCTTGTTTAGCTAGACCATTGGCCATCCCATTTGCAGTCCGTTGCCCACTTAAAAGCAACATTTAACTCCCTTGATGGGCTTTCAATTAATCAATTTCCCTAAAGATGTGCCCATAGTCCAAGGAACTTAACCATTGCATCTTGTCCAGGAAATGACCACTTGGGAGTCCCCTTGCACTTCCAATTAATTGCTTCCAAGATGACTTCCGAACAAAAGTTCCCAATTCTTGAAGAGATAGGATTACCCCAGACCTCATCCACCGGAAACGGAATTCCCAAAGAATCAACAAGTTGAATAATGGCCTTAAAAAAAGAAGCATAGGAAAAGAAACCAGAGGAAGATAGGTTCCAAATATGACTACCAGGTTTCAATGATTCCAAGTATACCCCATCAAGGATGTTAAGTAAATCCAGAACCTCCTTAAGTTTTGAATCCCTCACACCTCTCCTTAAACACAAATCCCAATCTAAGCCAGTTCTTGAGCTTGAAGGAACCAGGAAAGAGGAGACAAGTTTATCTTATATCCTTATAGGGCAAAGACAGAGGGGAACTTATCTTTCAAAGAGAGATCACCCACCCAAACTTGCTCCCAATATTTTATAAGGTTACCAAAACAAAGGTCGTATCTAACAAAGGGCAGGAAAGATGGGAAGACAACATTAATGCCCCTCTAAGGAGAGGCTCTGGTAGCCCCGGATAGTATTCCAGATCCCAACCGTTAGCTATAAGCCCATGAATACCAATGACTATCTCAGCCCAAAGCTTGTCCCACAAGTAATCTCCAAAGCCATTTCCCAGCAAAGCCACATTCCTTTTTAAGTAAGTTGCCTAGACCTAACCCACCAAACTTTTTGCTCCGACTCACCATTTCCCAACTAACTCTAGGGTTCTTTTTCTCCTCCCCTAGCTTCCACAAAAAGTCCCTCATCAACTTTTCCAATTTTCTACTCACACTAACAAGCATCTTAAAATCAAACATAAAATACACAACAAATTGGACAAAGTAGCTCCTATCAAACTACTCCAACATCCACACTTCTAGTCGCTCGGGCTTTAGGTTTAGTTGCTCACTTAATCCAACCCCCCCCCCCAGGTGACAGTTCTTGCATCACATCATCATATTTCATTGTTATACCGCACTCTACATTCTTATATCTAGTTTTCATATCCATCTGATTATTTCTTACAATAACATATACATCGTAACCGGCCAAGTCAATTCATAAGAACCGTATCCAAAACCTAGTAACTGAATGGTCTTAATTAACTTTAAATCTAAGTTTACACTCCAACAGGTCGTACTTAAGCTCAAGAAAGGAAATGTTCATGATGATACCTGTTGGCGACTAACATAATCTGCCTTGATCGAAGAAATGGAAGACAAAAGTTCGGGAAGCGGCAACAGCTTTGCAACCTCACGAACTGCTGCTTCTTTAGCTTCGATTCCTAGATCTTCGACCATCATTTTGGCAAATATGGAGATCTATTGTATACCTGAAAAAATAAAATAAATAAATTAGAGACGATTTCGCTTATCACTTTGAGCAAAAATATATAGCTTTCTCTGTATCGAAAATTCAAGGAATGAAGTTGAAGACGGACGATTGAAGGAACCTGGAGAGCTTAATTAGAAGAGTGGATCGACTGAAACAAATTGTTGGTGACCAGCGAAATCGAATTGCATTTTACGCGTTTTGTATGGAGAATGGTTCTTATTTCCAGTGACGAAAATCAACGAAACCGCTTCACCCGGTGGAGTCCCGCACTCGAACAAAGGTAGTAGACTTTAGTTGTAGAGATGGCCGATGGTGGACCGAATGGGCTATGAAGGCACGGATTTGATGCAATCAGATGTAATCAGATATTAACGTTAATAAATAAAGGGTAAATTGCTGAAATCTACTCTCAAGTTTCTCAAACCTCAATCCACCTGTGGTAATTGCAATCACCTTTCCGATATTATGAAAACTAGCGGGGACGCGTGGAAATTTTAGTAATTGTTAATATCTAAAATTTTAGTAATTGTATTTTTCATTTAATATTAATTTATAGAAAATAATTATTATTAACTTAATATGAACAAATATTCTTTAATAAATTTGGTTTTATTAATAATTTGTAGTAATTTTAATATTTGTTATTTTTATTATTTTTAAATGAAAATTTGATTAATTTTAAATAAATGTTAATTATAGGGATGACAAGAGGGTGGGTTGAAGGCGGGTTACCCCATTCCTGCCCCATAGTCAAGACACTTTACCTCATCCCCACCTCATCCCTAGTGTCAACCAGGTTCAAAGCAAGGCAATCACTCCTCAATGCCAAGTAAGTTCAAGGGCAAACCACCCCACTCCTCATCAAGGATGGGGAATTTTCGAATTAAGGATAGGGAATCATCGAATTTCTCCACCCTGTCCCGAGTATTGGGTGGGTTCAAGTAGAGGTGTAAATCAGGTCGTGCTAGAACAACGAAATTTTCTAACGCAAGTCAAAACATAGAGGCTAACATGACCAATGGGATTTTCTTACGCGGGTCAAAGCATAGAGACAGACATAACCAGCGGAATTTTCTGACATTGGTCAAAGCATAGAGGCTAATATGGCCGACAAAATTTTTGACGCGGGTCAAAGCATAAAAGCATGACATGACTCCTACGGGATTTTTTGACGTGGGTCAAAGCATAGAAATTGACATGACTAAATGGAAACCGATTTGAATATCATCAATGAAATTGAGATTCAGATACTCTAACTAATAAATATTTAATTAAATTATGGACTCAAGAAGCAGAATACCAAAGTGTGAGATAAACAACCGAAGGGATTTTCGGAGAATAAGGCAATGATTCGCACAACAGAACTCAGAATAACCAACAAATAAGCAGGCAAAAAGGATATAATGTGATGGTAAAGCCAAGTGCATAACAATCTGAAGAGCGAACCGCTGGTCGGGCCTGTTCAACCGTCTAGCTCAACCACGAAATGACCCAGATCGCGTCCCGGGTATGCATGGATGTCACGCTGTTTATAGACTCCGCAGATGTCAAAGAGCGCACTCAACCGATTTCGTCCTCGGGTGTCGTGCAACCAATTTTCATGAGAGCCGTTGGATCGAGCAGGTCTCAGCCATTGATCACCACATAGTGAGCTATAAATAGGGGGCCGAGGGGCCCCTCTTCTTCACCATAAATCTTGTGATTGAGCTCTCTCGAGGTCGCGTCGGAGTCCTTCAGCTCGCCACTTCTTCCCTTGTGTTCCAAGGTCATTGTCATTTTTTTTTGTGAGTTTGTCTTTTCTTCCTTAGTTTGTTCTCCTTTCCTGTTCCTGTTTCAATATGTCTAGTGCTAGCATAGATAGGCTTCTTAGTGACTCTAGTGGGCTTGAGGGTGCAGAGGTGCAGTCCTCACTCCCCGCTGGCGAGGTCAGCTCCTCGCTAGGTATTTCCCCCCCTCGCCCCTTAGGAGAAACCTCTTTACCCGAAGTTGGGCCATCTTGGCCTGAGAAGCCTGTAGCTCGGGAGGAGGGACCGACCTCCAGAGAGGGGGTCCCATCTTCTTCTCGGGGTCGGGATCCAGATGACTTCGGGCCTTCAACTATGACTTTGAACAGACTGCTGTCCTTGGTAGCTCGTTATCGTCTTCCTGATAACCTAGTTTTCAGTATTCCTTTGGGTCGGTTCCCTTGGGTTCATGGTCACCATGAGCTCGCGGTTTTCGAAAGCAGATTGTAGCTGGGCTGCGCTTCCCGCTCCACATATTTATTATAAAAATAATTTAAGTTCTTTGACAACACCATCGACTAATTACACCCGAACTCCATCTGAACTATAGTAGGTACAATCTCCCTATTCCACGAGTATAATCGACCTCTGTCCTTAGACATTTTTAGCTCGATCTGTAAAATCAAAAAGAACTCCGCCTGCCTGCGCGGGGACATCCGAAAGAGTTACTACATCTCTCCTCGCCCCGGGTTCAAAATCCTGTTCGGTAGTCCGAACAAAATACTGGCTTGGAAGAGGAGATACTTTTTTGTCTGGAACCCTGGGGGATGGACCTTCCCAACTCACTGGCGAGTGGCCATTAAAGACCCCGGGGTGAGGCTAGAAGCGATGACCAGAGCGGTCGTTAACTCCTAGAGGGACCTCGGCTTGGAGATGAGAGATTTCTTGGCCGATGAGAAGCTTGTGCGAGTTGGGCTGAGCCCTCCTGGTAGGCCTCCACCTCCGTGCTCATATTCTTTTTTTATTTTGGATTTTCTTTAGTTCGCAACTAACCTTTTCTTTTTCTCTTGCAGTAGCCTTGTCGGAGGTCGATGCAGAGAACCTTCTGAGGAGCTTTCAGAGGGGAAAAAAGAGGAAGGCCTCAAAGAAGTCTCGATGGGAGGTCAGTCCTTCTGCTCCCGTCCTTCCCGACGTCGTTGCGCCGGAGTCGATCTCTGCTGAGCTTCCGGAGGAGGAGGTCTGTCCCCAACCTCCTATTGTGGACCTGGACGAAGACCAGGATGAAGGAGCTCCGCCTCGCAAACCGGAGAGAACTTCCACGCCCGAGCCTCAGCTTTCAAAGGAGAGCATAATGACTCCTCGGCTCAGGTTCCTCAGAAGTAAGGATGCCGTATTTCCCTCTGAAGTCACGGAGTGGGCTGACATGCCCACAAGCCAGCTCGGAGGTCGGGCTGCCTGTTATTGTATGGTGGTGAGTACTTTACCTTTATACTTTATTTCCTTGTTCGCTTTTTAAAGGTACTTACCTCTGCTTTCCTTTTGCCAGGTAAACTCCGCCATTCACTTGTTGGTCTACCAGTCCGAGGACCACCTAAAGCGAGCTCAAGAAGACGAGGAGAATGCTCGGAAACTTTATCGCGAGCTGGACTTAGCTCAGGGTGAGGTTCTTCGGGCTAAGAAAGGAGCTCGGAACCAACAGGAACTGACCCTGGCGCTGACTGAGGAGAAGGAGAAGCTCCAAACGCGAGAACAAGAAACTCGACGCGATGATAAAAGAACGCATCGTGATCTTCGAGACCGCCATTCAAGAGGTGCAAGCTGAGGAGAGAGGGTGTGCCATTGAAGGCTTCAAGGAGTCTCCGGAGTTCCACAATCTCCAAGTTGAGTATGGATCGAGCTCTTACCGGTCTAGCTTCAAGCTATGCAAATGGCTGATGTGGCAGAAGTTTCTCGAACTGGACCTCGGAGTTGTGTCCATGTCCGACCTCACTCCTGAGATGGCAAAGGCGGCCAACGAAGAACCCGGCTCCTCCGAGGAGGAAAGCGATGATGAAGTCCCCGAGACGGGCTCGTAAGGTCGAGAGGACGCGGAGGAGGATCGTATGGAGACCGACCTGCCCCCTAGTTCGGATGCATAATCCTTGCCTCTTTCCTTTGACCTTTTTATGATGTACCCCGGGCCTCTGAGCTCGGTTCATAGTGATAGTTTCTTCTTCTTCTCTTTTTTTTTGTACTCAAAACGTCACATTAATGAAATACAAGTATTTTGGCAATCCTTGTGTAAAAATTTTCCAAGTGTAAATAACTCCCAAACTAGCGAACTAAACCAAAAATAGGAGTAGATTTTTCTAAGTGTTGGTTACCCCGAACTGTCGAAATAACGACTTGGACTACTAATAGGGATAACTTCGCATCATTATGCGCAGACCCCAAGTAGGAGTAGATTTTTTCCCAAGTGTTGGTTACCCCGACCTGTCGAGCTAATGAGCTGGGCTACTAATAGGGATAACTTTGCATCATTTTGCGCCGACCCCAAGTAGGAGTAGATTTTTTTTCCTAGGTGTTGGTTACCCCAAACTGTTAAGCTAACGAGCTGGACTACGAGTAGGGATAATTTCGCATTGTTGTACGCCGGGGTGGGTGGACACTGTAGGGTATATATCCAACCTGTTTGCATACGGGCTACTCGCTTAGGTGTCGGCTATCCCTTAGTGCTGAGCCATTGGGCCTGACTTCCAATGGGATCAACCTGTTGTTATATGCCAAGGTGGGTTAGACATAGTAGGGTTTGTACCCGAACTGTCTACGCCTCAGGCGTAAGAACTGGTCTGCCTATGCCGAAGAGGCGACTAGGACTTATCGTAGTGTTGATCAAAAACATCAAGGAAATTGCTCATACATGATTCTATATGTACCATTTTTTGGTGTCTGTGTTGGATTACTAGTAGGGCCCGTGAGATGCACAGGTAATTGATAATGTGAAAGATGCCATTTTTTTCTTATTTGTGGGGTCAAAGTATAGGGGAGGCTTAAAATTTGTTGCTCCATGAGGCTACACAACAGAGCCTAGAGCCCAAGCCCGACACAATGTTAGTCAGGCTTTAAGCCCGACCCATGAACAGGTCTATACCTTACCAACCAATTGACACTTTGGCATGGGATGTTTAAAACTAAATTAATAAAAAATCTCTATTTATTGTTATTTGCACAATAGAAAAATAAAAAATAGAAAGAAAAACTTGAATATCCTAAAAATCCTTAGTACAAATATTGATATGAATAAATTACTTTTCAAAAATTTATGAATAAATTTCTGATTGACATGAATAAAAACTTTAGAATTTATTGATATTAATAAATTGATTTTTAAAAAGAAATTTTAATTTCTGAATAATTAATTACTTAAAATATAAAAAATTAGTAAATTAGTTTTTTAACTTTCACTAAATTAAATTACCAAAACATGAAAATTCGTTTATGGAAACCACTAAATTAAAATTTCTCAATAAATGCCAAAAACCAATGTAAATTACCGATAATTATGAAAATTATTAATAATTATCAAATATAAATTATCAATATTAAAATTTCCAAATAAATTCCAATTTAATAATTACCAAAAACCAATGTGAAATACCAATAATTAATTATAGATATTATTAAAAATTTCCAATTTAATAGTTTTCAAAAAATATTAAATTTTCTGAGATAGTTATGGAAATTATACATATAGTTAAGATTCCCCAATAATTTTCCAATTTAATATTTAACAATTACCAAAAACCAATGTAAATAAAAATATCAATAAATAACTTTTATTACCAAATTAATTTTCAAAAGCAATAACTTTCTGAAATTACCCAAAAATTTATGAAAATTAATTTTCTGAAATTTTTAAATTAAAAAATCACCTGAAAATTTTAATTACTAATTATTAATTTCAGATAATACTAGTATATAATAATTTCATATAATAATAAAAATTAATATTTAAATACTAAAATATGATTGTTCAATAATTATTGGTATGAATAAATTATTTTTCAAAAAATTATGTACTTTTGAATAATTAATTACTAAAAATATCAAAATAAATTGATATTTCTAATTATTTTAATTATCTTATATGTTTAATGTTTGGCAAATTTTCACCTTTTTATGGGAGTGAAATGGGAGGTAGGGTGACATGGCCAGAGGGTAAGAACTCAATGATGTGGCAAAGTGTGGGGCTTAGGTAAGGTGAAGGCATCCATACTGAACCTAGCTTTTTGTGTTTATTTTTTATTATTTTAAAATTGAATTTAAATTGAGTAAATTAATACTTTTTTACTTTTATTAAATTTCGATTTATTAGTATATTGTTATTGATGCATAATTTAAGTTATGATTTTATGCTAAGTTTATTACGGTTTAAAATTTTTAATATTTTAGAAATCGTTATTATAAATTAAGCATAATATTATTGCAATTAATTTTAACAATTGTTGTCGTTAAAATTAAAAACAATAATTTATTTGAAATTTCTATTTTGTTAATCTTGAACAAAAATGTTTACCTGATGGTGCTAATCATTTGATGAATTCCAGTCTCTTGACACTCTGGAAAGAGGAAACAAAATGGTTATTGGTTCAGAAAAGAGTATGTAGATTGGTGGTTATTCGTGTCTCAAAAGTTGTTTGACTATGGTGTATTGAATCTAATCAGTTGGAACTGTTCAATGGTCAGTCTCAACCATTATGCATGGACTTGGATTTCCTACCCGCTGTGAATGAGAGCCACACATTTCTATCATGAATTAAGAGATGTGTGGCTTTAATTCACGGCGGCTAGAGAATGGGTAGGAAAAGTTTGTAGAAAATCTGGGCTCTTATGCATGTGCCTCACATGTAGAGTGTAGGAAAACTGTTTTGGAAAATGTCCAACTGAATCAAGGAGTTTATAGTTTTTGATGATTACCTGTAGGATGCAAATTGTGATAACACCCTGCTGATTTCTCTTGATGAGTTAGTCAAGGATGGCTTGTTGATGAAGGATGAGCTTCCAGAGCCAATGCAAATTTCTTTTTTTTCCTCTTTTCTTTCTTTCTAATTGGCAAGCTTAATTTGTTGCTCTCATGTTTATATATTGTATACACATACTCTTTAGGGATGCTGAACGTGTCAATTTCTCAACTGTTGCTGAAATAAGGGACCCTTTGATAGCTAAGGTAAACTGTGGGAACATGTCATAACTCTTCTTGGAATTTACTCTATGATTATTGATTATGTGATTTATGAGGTAGGCTACCTCAGTACTCTTGATGTCTGTTTGGCATTGATGCCGTTGCTCCAGAAAATAGTGATATATCAGTGTCACATCCGAAAAAATGGTACTCTAAGAAATACCTGTTTGTTAAAATCATTTGTATGGAAATAATACCCATTTTCTTGCTTGAAATGTAAGTGAGAATGTATTCTGTGTTCTACCAAACCAAACACAGTCTTAAGGGGTAAGGGTTGGAGATGACAGGGATACAACTTGATCCGATTGGGTTGGCAGTTTTGTCAAATTTCCAATGGGCTCGACCCAAACTCGAGCCCATGAGTTAGGCAACCTGACTTACAGACTACAGCTTTAGATGGTAGTGGGACCCTCTTCCTCTCCTGGGTGATTCCTCTCTGTTTCAAATTTTCTATACAAAAGAAACGTTAAACTTGTAGGATTATTTAAGGCTGTATTTGGTTTAAAGGAAAAAATAGAGAAAGGAAAGGAAAGGAATCCATACCCTAATGGAAATGGATAGAATATCACAAAAAAAAAATCTTTAATTCATCTTTGCTGCTTTAGTTTTAGACTGCAGTAGTATATTGAATAGCGATATTGCTAAAGTATACACTTGATTGTTTATAGATTACCGAAAAGAGTTACACTAGACTGTGTAGCACCAAGAGTATCTTAGACTGTAAAATGGTTTATTTCCGGGGCCAGAGTTGCATGTCCACGGAGGAGAAACCGTAATAATTAATGTTTACAACAATGGAAGATATAATATCACACTTCACTAGTATGGTAATTCCTTCTTTATTTTTCTATTTAATTGAGTTACTGATTTTGATGAATTGAATGATTTGTTGCTTTGTAATTTAGTAGTTATGAGGGAAGAGAGATCCATTATATGGATTGTTGAACCATGCTAGATGGCTGGGCGAAATTTCAAAAATTTCTTTTTTCCCTCTTGAGAATCGTATTCATAGTTTTAGAAAAATTGCATTTTTTAATGGTCGTTTTTGCACTAAATCGGACCAGATCTGAAACCAAAAAAAAGGGAGATGAATACCTGATACGAAATCCACACGTATAATTCCCAAAGTAGGTGTTGACGCCCAAAGAGGATACCAAAACCCGCTTCCACTGAAGATGACGCAACTTGAGATGAAATAGGTTCAATAATGCAGTTCTTCAGCAAGAACTGCAATCCAACAGCTTGGATCGAGCAAGGGATGTAAGCATGATTTTGATATAATATTTTCTTACAAAAACCAGAATCAGAACTGATGTCTATTAGTTCAAGAATGGAGGTCGAATTAGGGTTAGGGCCGCAAGAGCAGAAGGAGAGAGAGAGAACTGAGAGTAGTGTCTAAACCTAGAGTAGTTCACCCTCCTCTATTTATATAGCTTAAATAATTGCTCTCCTAATTCAATTATGAGCTTCTTGATCCTAAACTTTATTTGGATCAGGACTCTTTAAGTGGATAAGACTTATCTTCTTATCCTTATCTACTGATCCAAACCCATATCTGTACACAAATTCGCTCATGTCGCATGACTACTTAAACTGTCATGTGACACCCTGATTAATCCAATTAATATTTGGGCTTTAGTCTCATTAAGGAGGTGGCTCATGTCTCTTATAAATTGCTGGTTAACTTGGCTCTCTTTGTATGGTGTGGAACCCTAATAATGACCTCACAAAAGACCATTTGGGTTCAACCTAACTTCTATGACAAAGCCCGGCCGAATTCACTGCTAAGTATAGTGAACCCCTGAGTCCATCAGTATGGGCTCTTAATGGGCCCAAGATTTACACTAAATGGTCATTGACTCCAGTCATCTTATGAAGGCCCAAGGACAATGGTATTAAGTGAGATTAGCTCATTAGGTATAACAACCCTAAATGGTCTTACAGTTAACCTCTCAGCCCTTGATGATCAAACACTGTCTGACAAGAGAAGACCTCTCCCTCGGCTGCAAGGTACAGTGTTGCACTCTCTGCTCGGATGGATCTCGGGAATTAAAACCTTTTGCAAACCTTTTTCCTTAAAACATAATATGTATATATATATATATATATATACATATTATGTTTTAAGGAAAAAGGTTTGCAAAAGGTTTTATATATATATATATTATCATGTAAATATATTTTGCAAAAACAAATCTCAAACAAGTTTGAAATCGACTGCCGACAATTTTGGTTTCCATCAGAGAGAGTGCAGTCCCAATCATTCACTTTGTCCGACAAAGGGGCTGATCTTGTTACTATGATTATCCACTCGAGTGAATTTTCAGACTGCCCCAATATACCTTGGTTTTGACCCCCTCTAAGGATTTCACTGATTGGCATATCAAAGACAACCCAATCTGACACCCAGTGCAGTACCATAATTGAGTGTAGGGGTTAGGTGTAACTTTCCAGATTTGCCCACTAGTCTCCAAGGTCTTGGTTATAAATGGAAAATGGTCCGGGTTCAGCGTTTCAAGCAAACACACACTACATGTGCTTCGAGTCTAACCTTGGTAGATGAGACAATCTACCCCAACATACTTAGCAGCACATTAGTGTCAACCTTGACAGGATAAACTTCCCTAAATCTATCCAACGATTGAGAACATTCTAAACTAACACGAATCTCATAAGTGTTCAGTTTAAGGGTAATTACACAGAAACACACCAAATATAAATGAATCAATTATGTACTTTTATTACATCAATTTGATTGGTGCTAAGGGCATACATTGTCTAACATGAATAAGCTGTTCAGTTCCACCACTTTACAAAGTTATCAAAGGGTTGGACCCATGGTTTTCAAAACTAGACCGGACTAGACGGTAGGACCGGAAAAACCGGGAACTGGTTAGGTGACTGGTTCCATTTTTCCCCAAAACCGGGATTTCTCAAAAGACCATTGATTTTGGTAAGCAAACCACTAACCCAGGCAGTTAACCGTTCTAACCGTTTGAATGGTTTTGCTCGTTTTTTATTTTTTTGTAAGAACGGGCTAACCGTTCGGGTTGAACGATCGAACAGTTCGACCCGATAACCGGATCCCTGACCGGAAACCATGGTTGGATCAAAGTAAGGTTAGATACAAATCCATTTTTTCACGACCTATTCAAGTTTGGCTCGTGAAAAACTTAATTCTGCTTGGTCTAAATTGAGCTTCAAGGCAAGTTTGAGTTCAATGAAATTCGGTTCGTGGGCTTGTCTACCTAATCAAACTTATATTTATATATAATATTTAATTTTTATATGTAAAACAAAAAATAATTATATATAAGCTTGATTCACAATCGAGCTCAAACATATATGCTTTTAAGTTAAGCCAAATTCGAGTTCAAGTCTCTATCTTGAATTGCACTTCAGTCTCAAGGTTTTTTGGCATGTTGAGCTCGAATAGCCAGTTATTTGGCTTGGCTTGGCTTGTCTCAAATCCACCCTTAAGATAAAATATATTGATTGTATAGTTAATAATATATAAGTGTTTCCTATTTATGTCTAAAAGGTTAAGTTTTATAGACTAAAATAATTTCGATTAAAAGCATTTATTTTTATCAACATATAAACACTTTAAATATTTATTGTCATTTAAATTAAGATTATATTATAAAATTGAGGTTCCAAATTGTTACTATTATTGGTAATTATAGATTTCAAGTATAATTGGGTGATCAGGTCAGACCCAATTATCTTGATTAACAGTAATGTGTGGATTGTTCCGGGTCTATTTTATAGAACGGTCTAACAATCAATCTGAGACTGATATAGCATATCCTAAACCAGACCCGACCCATTAACAACTCTAGCTACCACTTAATCTAGGGAAATTTTCACTCTAAAACATTTGGTTTATATCACAAATTATCTCCTTTGTAAACAAACATAAATAACAAATCACCTCTTAAGTAATTCTTATATGATGGTTTATTAGGCATGGAGTGAAACAGCCAAGGAATCCTTGGTCAGATGGTCCAGAGTATATCACATAGTGCCCAATTCAAGTACTAAGGAACTTCACTTACTCGATCAAATTCTCCGACGAGGAAGGAACCATTTGGTGGCATGCACATAGTGATTAGTCTAGAGCCACAGTCCACGGAGCTATCATTGTTCATCCCAAACGTGAAACCACTTATCCATTTTCTAAGCCCTATGCAGAAGTCCCCATTATCCTTGGTATGTTGAAATATTATTCTTATATGTTGAGACAGAGAGAGAGAGATGCAAATCGAGTATCATTGCATTGGGCCTGAATTTTCGGTTTAGGCCCATTCAATTTTTTTATAAAACCCCAACCTAAGTCCATCCAAATTGCACCCTCTAAAGAGAGGTCACTTTTTAAGGAGGCCTTATATGATGTTATTGAAAAATTGGGTGATATACCAATTTTAAACTAAATTGAAGCCATTACATCAAAAGATTTTTTATTTCAAGAAATGCAAATACACCAACAGCTTTTGCATTAAGGGGGTGTTCTTTTTTTGGATTTTGAGAGGGGAAAGTTGGTCAATAGGATTTTGGTTCCCATAGACCAATAACCCCATGTTCTTTTTTCAATTTTATGTGGGGACCAGGAAAATCTTATTTTCCTAGGTACCACTTACAACTACCCATCTCTTAGATGGATAAATAACTTTCTTACATAGGGGGATAATTGACAACACTGAATGGAACAAAAATGCCCCTTTTAATAATGAATTTCTCTCTATATGTTTATATTTATATTTTCCAGGTTTTTCAAAAAGAAATATATTTATATCTTTTATAAATTTCAAAGAGTAGACTTGGGGCAAATATTAACCTACCTAACTATATAGAATACTCTAATTTAATTTATTTTAGGTAAATTTATACCTCTGTTTGGACTTATGAGAAATTGGTAAAAGGGAGATGTAATGGAAATTATTGAGACAGCCCTTGCAAATGAGAAATGGAGAACCAAACACATCAGATGCTCACCTCATCAGCGGTCAACCAGGAGATCTTTTCCAGTGTTCAAAAGCTGGTAAACACGTTCCGTTTCAACTTATTCTATCACCCTGAAAAGAAATCACCGTCATCTAATCAGAATCGAAGTGTTGCCATCGATGAAAAAAGGATTTTTTTTTCGAAACATTTGTGTATCAGAAGTTGAAAAATAAAATAAAAAAAGAAAACAAATGTGTTGAGAGTGGGATTTGAACCCACGCCCTTTCGGACCAGAACCTTAATCTGGCGCCTTAGACCAACTCGGCCATCTCAACTTCAATGTTAAAATGACCTCCAATTCATATTAGACTATAAACAATTCCGGAACAATACCTCCGCATTATCGATGCAGGCATGAACGAAGAGCTCTTCTTCGCAGTCGCCGGACATCAGCTCACCGTCGTCGGAACCGACGGAAGGTACGTTAAACCCATAAGGACCAACTATGTCATGATAACCCCTGGACAGACCGTGGATGTTTTGCTGAAAGCTAACCAAGCTCCTAGCCACTATTACATGGCCTCGGAAGTGTTAAGAACCTCTTCCCGTTGCCGGGGAGAGAGCTTCGAGTTTCCCCGAGCTATGGTGAGAATCACCTCTCGAAGGGGATGGCCAGAAGCGAGACCCAAGAGAATACTAATGATAAGGCAAGTTATCATCCGCTTCTATTATTCAATCATTTATAATCATGGGCGGTCGAAGACCGTTACATTAATGATGAGACACTCGGCGCAATACTAACAACCTATACGGAGGATCAGGTGGTTGAAGCGGAATATTCAGAGTGGCTAACGTGGCTATGGTGAGGCGGTAACGCCCCGTATACCCCTCCTCCTCGGGAAACGCCTTGTCCTCAAGGCATGCTGTCGGGTAGCGACGTAGCATCTGGCTGAGAATTTCCCACGTGGCATCGACCGGGCTAGTCCCTTTCCACTGTACGAGGACTTCGGTGACTGCCCGGTTCCCCTGCTTTATCATACGCCTATCGAGCACTGCCTTCAGGTAAGGAAGAAGGTCTCCTCTAGGGGTAAGTGGTGGTAGTTCGGGTCGAATACGAGCCGGATCCCCGACTGAGCATTTCAGCCATGACACGTGAACCACTGGGTGTATCCGACTTTCTGCGGGAAGGGCCGGCCTATAGGCTATCGGCCCGATATGCTCGGTGATGGTGTAAGGGCCGTAATATTTGGCCAATAGCTTTTATGAGCGGCGAGTAGTGACGAAAGCCTGTCGATATGGCTATAGCCTCAAGAAGACTCCATCTCCTACTTCAAACTCTCGCTCGGTCCTTCGTCGATTTGCCTGCTTCTTCATTATTTCCTGTGCCTGAACTAAGTTTTCTTTTAACTTCATCGGCGCCATCTTCCGATCCTTCAACTCTTCTTCTACTGTTTGAACCTTAGTGGTACCGGGAATGTAGGTGAGAAGGTTGGGAGGAGGGCATCCGTAGACTGCCTGAAATTGGGTGGTGCGGATGGCGGAGTGGTAAGAGGTGTTATACCACCACTCTGCCAAGGCTAGCCATTTGGTCCAAGTTTGCGGGCTATGTCCAGCGAAGCAGCATAGATATGCCTCCAAGGTCCGATTTACCACCTCAGTTTGTCCGTCAGACTGGGGGTGGTAGGCCGAACTCATCTGTAGTTGCGTACCTTGGAGACGAAACAGCTCCTTCTAGAAGTTTCCGGTGAAGACTGGATCCCGATCACTCACGATATTGTTGGGCATCCCATGAAGCTTGAAGATGTGCTCCATGAACGCATGAGCGACCACTTGAGCCGTGTAGGGGTGTGATAGGGCCACAAAATGGCTATACTTGGTTAATCGGTCGACCACCACCATGATAGTTGACTTCTTATTAGAAGACGACAGTCCGCCAATGTAATCCATTGAAAGGCCTCTCCAAACGTACTTTGGTATTGACAGAGGCTGTAGTAGTCCTAGAGTGGGAATGTTTTCGTTCTTGTTCCGCTGGCAAGTGTCGCACTTGCGGATCTATTGACGCACCTGCCTTCAATACCCTTTCCAGAAGCAGATCCTTCCCAGTTGATGCATTGTCTTGTGGTAACCAGCATGCCCTCCCAAGGAACTGGAGTGAGCTTCGGTAAACAGCTTCCGATGGTAGGTAGAGGTTGGCCCAAGAACCACACGTCCCCTTCACCATACTAGTCCGTTCTTCCAAATGTACTTTGTGCTGGGGGCCTGTCCCTATTTAATCTTCTCTATCAGCCCTTTCACCCATTCGTCCCGCTCCTGTTCCTGGCGTAGCTCTTCCACCCATTGTGGCGATGGGCTCGAGATGGCTTGCACCTTCCCTTCAATGCAGCGGGATAGCGCATCCGCTGCAGCATTCTCCCGACCCTTCTTATATTGCAATGTGAAGTCATACCCGATGATCTTGTTGGGAAGTCGTTGCTGGTAAGGAGTGGTGATCCTCTACTGGAGCAGGTATCCCAAGCTCTGATGGTCACTCTTAACTATGAATTGCTGCCCTAGAAGGTACTGCCGCCACCGTTGGATAGCCGTTACAACTACTAAGAGTTCCTTGTCGTATGTAGATCTGGCTGCATTGGCGGGGTTTAGTGCCTGGCTGAAGAAGGCTATCGGTCTCCCTTGTTGTGATAGAATGGCGCCAATGCCAACACCTAACGCATCACACTCCAGCTCGAAGTGAGAATTGAAATTGGTAACGCCAATATCGGAGTGGATGTCAAGGCCTCTTTCATCCTTTGGAAAGCATCCTCGGCTTCCGGGTTCCAACTCCAAGCACCCTTCTTGACCAGTCTGGTCAATGGTCAAGCCGATTTTCCATGATCCTGGACGAACTTCCAGTAGTACCTTGTGAGTCCCAGGAATCCTTTGAGTTCTGTAGGGGAGTTGGGTCTGGGCCATTTCACCATACAGTCAATTTTACTGGGATCCACTTCCACCCCGCCGGCTGAAATCACATGTCTGAGGTAGTTTACCTTGTCCACCCCAAAGCAGCACTTGTTTCTCTTAGCGCGTAATTTGTGGGCCTTGAGGGTTGACTGAATAGATCGGAGATGCTTGATATGTTCTTCTGTTGATCGGCTGTAGACCAGGATGTCATCTAGGAAAACTAGGACAAATTTCCTCAAAAACCCCTGAAAGACCTCGTGCATGAGTTCTCGGAGGGTGGCCGGTGCATTGGACAACCTAAAGGGCATCACCAAAAATTCATAATGACTGTCATGTGTTTGAAATGCAGTCTTAGGAACATCTAAGGCATGTACTCAGATCTAATGGTAACCAGCTCGAAGGTCCAATTTGGTGAAAATCTGGGATCCGTGCAACTCGTCCAAAAGTTCGTCGATGTTAGGCATTGGATATTTGTCCTTTACTGTTACTGCATTCGGCTGCCTGTAGTATACACAGAATCTCCAACCTCCATCTTTCTTCTTCACTAGTAGCACCGGTGAGGAGAATGGGCTTGCGTTGGGCCGGATGATCCCATGGTTGAGCATCTCTTGGACTAGTTTCTCTATCTTCCCTTAGTGATAATGGGGATACCGATAAGGACGCACACACACTGGTGCCACCCCCTGATGCAGCGGAATGGCATGGTCCAAGGCCCGTGGAGGGGGTAGACCCACCAGCTCTTTAAAGACCTCCTCGAATTTTTTTAGTACCGATTGGACCCCAGGATCAATGGTGGGATCCGTCATGCTGTGGTTGTCTGATGTTAGTAACAGGAAACAACTCTCAGAATTGCGTACCTATCTCTTCATTCGATCCCCAACTACTGCTCTCAGCTCAGGGGGTCGGTGGCCATGCAGAAGGTGAATGCCGACTTGGTCTTGGTATTCTAGGGAGAGGCTGTTGAAGTCCCATGTGACTGGGCCTAAGGTCCGAAGCTATTGACTTCGAGAACGACATCCAATCCAAGCAACGATAACAAGAAGAAATCTGCAGTGATCTTGGTCTCTTGTGTTCGGATGCGGACTCCATCGCAACGGCCCTGTCCGGATACCTGATCCCCATTTGCTACCGTCACTCGGAACCTGGCGTCGGAAGTCAGCGCCACCGTCGCCTTCATCGCCACCCTCGGGTCCATGAAGTTTTGTGAAGATCCTGAGTCCATGAGAATGGTCATTGGAAGTGCCCCTACTGTCCCATTTAAGTGCATAGTCTGTGGGGTTTCAGCCCCGGAGATGGCATGTAGGGAGATGGTCGGTGTAGGCTCTAGTTCTTCTTACTCTAGGGTCGGACCAGGGTCTGCCCCTACTGTCCCGCCTCTCTTTCATTTCCGTTGGTGTGAGTTGGCAAATTTCCGGAAACCTCCATGGAGATGACCTACTCGCCTAAGGGTCGCTTGCCGCTGCAGGATGTGGTCGCAAGTGCTCCAGTCTAGCGGTCTTTCTTCGCGTTGCTCACTCTTCTTCCTCAAATAGCGCCAGGCAAAAGGCTCTAGCTAAAGTCATTGGTTCGAACTTTTCCACCCCTGCTCGTACCTCTATTTTGAGACCCGCAATGAAACACCCGACTAGAGATTCTTCATTCAGCCCTTTCCCTTGATTGGAAATCCTCTGGAACTCCTCCATATACTCATGGACGGTGGAGGTTTGAGAGATTTTCGCTAGCCGCCCCACATGGTTGCTTCCTAGGGGCCCGTTGAATCAAGCATCCAAGGTAGTGCTATAAATTGACGCCAAGTGGGCTCAGCTTGATGAACCTTGTACCATCTATACCACTCCACTGCCCGTCCTTTAAACCCAAGGCTCGCCACTGCAACCCAACTTTCCTCAGGTACCTCCTGTAGGCGGAAGTACCGTTGGATGAGGAGAAACCACCCGTCTAGCCCGGTGCCTCCGAACTTCGGCAATTCCACCTTCCAGAACTTTTGTGGGGAGATGAAGCTGCTTCCTGTTGTCCCCGAGCTCTCCATCCCCTTCCCGAAGCCACCATCAGCGGATGACCGGTGCTGGGACTCCTCCTGTTGGTCCATTCGTGAAGCGATGTAGTTTATACGCTCCAACATTTTAGCGAACTTCATATTCATTTCTTCATGGGATTTTTCCAGGCTTCCTATGCGATCCTCCATTGCCAGTATCTGAGCTGCCCAAGGAATCACTTGCTCTAATACCACGATGTTAAGAACCTCTTCCCATTTTCGGGGAGAGAGCTTTGAGTTTCCCCGAACTATGGTGAGAATCACCGCTCGATGGGGATGGCCAGAAGCGAGACCCAAGAGAATACTAATGATAAGGCAAGCTCAATCATCTGCTTCCATTATTCAATCATTTATAATCATGGGCGGTCGGAGACCATTACATTAATGATGAGACACTCAACGCAATACTAACAACCTGTACGGAGGAACAGGTCGTTGGAGCGGAATATTTGGAGTGGCTAACGTGGCTATGGTGAGGCGGTAACGCCCCGTATCACAGAGCTTACTCGAGTGGTCTCGGTGTGGTGTATGATAACACCACAACTATGACCATTACCCAAGAGGAAAAGAAGTCCTTGGAAGGATCAAAGAAAGAACTTGTTCTTCCTCCGTAAAGAATTCTTTCAACAATTCCGAACCTAATCTTTTCAAAAAAGCCCGTACAGTACTTTTGTGTTTACGAGCCAAAGTTCTAGCACACAAAAGTCGAAGTATATACTTTATTCGATACAAACTCTTTTTTTTTTGAGGATCCGCTGTGATAATGAGAAAGATTTTTGCATATCCGCCCAAATCGATTGATAATAAAATGGACAAATTCCTTTTCTTAGGAACACATACAAGATTCGTCACTACACAAAGGAAGGATAGGATAATGGTAACCCCACCATTAACTACTTCATTTATGAATTTCATAGTAAGACATAACTTTTACCAAAAGTTTATTGTGATATTTTTAGAATTACCACTGCTTAGCTTTCAATTCACCTCTGACCATCAAATGAAATGTGAATAACCCGTCCTCCTCTCTTTAAAACAAGGGGCGCTTCCGGTTCTGTCGGTGCTTCAAACAATTTTGTCTTCTCCCTGAGTTAGGCAGTCCCTAACAAGTTGGTATCAGAGCCAAGATGCCAAGCACAAGGTCATCCACAATGGAGAACAGAGTCAACAACATGGAAGGAAAAATGCAAAGAACATCGGCTGACGTCAAAGAAATCAAAGAAAGCTTCGCATCCTTGCTTGAACGACTGGCACAGGCACCACCTGCGCCAAATCAGGAAGAGCACAGTGATACCAATCATCAAAGCGGATCAAGAACAACAAGAATTGAGTTTCCCATCTTCGTAGGGGGAGATCCCACATCCTGGCTTCTGTGAACAGAAAGATACTTCGATTACCACGACATACAGAGACATGATCGTGTTCTATTAGCTTCTGCACACCTGGAAGGAGAGGCAATCGTCTAGTACCAGTGGTACCGGAGATGACACCCAAGAGCCACATGGGCAAACTTCACCTACGCCTTAACCATGCGATTTGGAGTCTCGGCTTTTGAGAACTATGATGAAAACCTCGCTAAGCTACGACAAAACGGCTCCATCCAAGATTATCAGATGGCATTCGAAAGATTAGTTGTGCGCGTGCAAGGCTGGACAGAAAACGCACTTGTTGGCAGTTTTGTTGGACTTAGGGAAGAATTGCGGTTTGAGGTAAAATCCATGCAGCCCACCACCGTTCTTGAAGCAGCAGCATTAGCTCGACTACATGAAGACAAACTGAATCGGGCAAGAAGGATTAATCAACCGCTGGGAGCTGCGATCAGACCAGGTATACCGAACCCAGAACCGGGTATCTTGGGTAAACTAGAGCCAGATCAAGAGTAGGAATCACAGGCAAGGACGCCAACTCTGGCTCAGGCCCCGCCTCAGCCAAGAGGTTAACCTGGGCTGAGATGCAAGCCCGACGAGAAAAGAGCCTTTGTTATGCATGTGGAGACAAATTTGGGCCGGGCCATCGCTGTAAGATCCCTCAAGTTTTCTTCCTCCAACCTGAAACCGAATGTGTCAAGCAATTAACAGACATTGAAGAGCCAATGGACAAAGGAATACCCGGAAGTATCCCTGCAAGCCTTGACCGGTCTTGCTTCTTCTCAAACTATGAGATTAACTGGACTGGTACAAGGGTGCCATGTGTCGGTTCTGATAGACAGTGGCAACACTCTCAATTTCATTACCCAAACATTGGTCAGACAACTAGGGGTTCCGATCCAACCATGTACAACCTTCCGGGTGCACGTAGCTAATGGGAGCAACCTGGTGTGCGACAGTACGTGCACAGAATTAAAGATGAAGATACAAGGACATGAGTTCAAGGTAGATCTGCACCCCCTGGAAATCAGTGGAGTAGAGGTAGTTCTCGGAGTCCAATGGTTAAGGCAACTAGGGTCAGTGATATGTGATTGAGCCCGTCTCACCATGGATTTTCAAGTGGGCAGCTCTCAGGTGCATATTCAAGGGCAGTTGTCCAAGGGTCCAGGACCCATTAGTCTCACCTCCCTAAGGAAACAGGCAGCAAACCCAGCCCACATCATATTAATGCAGAAAGACTCCCACATGAACGGCCCCATCCTAGCCCAAGGAAGCAGATCCGAAGAAGGCCGCACACAACTACAATAGCTACTTCAGAAGTTCTCAGTGATCTCCCAAGAACCTAAAGAACAGGTTTCAGGTGTATACACAAAGGGAATCACACCGAACCAGAGGCATTGGTGGTATGGTCAGGTCTCCCAATTGAGGATGCAACTTGGGAACCTTACTTGGATTTACAGAATAGATTTCTACATCTTGACCTTGAGGGCAAGGTCGCTTTCAAGGGAGGAGGGACTGTTAAGACACAAATAAAGGGAATACAAGTGTACAAGAAAAGGCCACACTAGCCTTTAAAGAATGTAACTAACAGCCAACCACTAGAACAAACTAACTAACAAACTGGACAAGTGGAGAGGCGGGTATAACAGAATTGTAACAGCAGTATATAAATAAGGAAAGGAAGCTAGGAGGGGATTATCAATTTGGGAATACAATCTCTCTCCCTCTCTCTCTCTCATTCAGGAGGCAGGCTCCCTCGAAAGAGTCCCTGAGTTAGGCAGTCCCTAACAGTTGCTGCCTCACTCCAGAATTGCAGTGGCAGCCTAAAGATTTTTACCCAATACTCATCACCTTAGGGAGTTTGCCCTGCCCTTCTGTGTAAAGATCCCTAAGTACCAGGTGCATGACCACCCCTTCAATGTTCATCGCTCCTGTCCTCCATACCCTACTCGCCTCCTCTTCTGTAGGTAAAATGAATAGGTATTTTTGGTCATAGAGTTTCCTAACCTTTACTCCAAACTCTACTATCCATTTTTTAACTATCCACTACCGGGCCACCGTATACAAGATTTCCACTGTTCCCACCAAGCAGGCTTTCAGAAAGGTTCTCCTCTTCTCTTCCCCTGCCCCACTAACTTCAATATCGAAGCCTTTTCTTCCTACTTTCAACTTTGCCTCCCCTTCCTTTGTCCATTCTAGACCTCTAGCTTTCTTAGCAAACATTCCCAAGAGCATGTTCTCTCCTTCTCCCCTTCACTTTCCTCCTTCGCCCCATGTTCCTCCTGAAGGCTGTATTGTTGGTTTTTTGCCAAGGAATTGGAGAAATTCTGACTTCTTCTTCCTCCTAGTAAGCTCAGCCTACCCCTTCTAACAAGTCCTCTACTCAGCATCTTGCCAGGGCCGCCAGACAGCATGTGACCAGTCACCAGTCGTAATACATCATGTCACCAGTCAACAGTCCACCCTAAGGAATAAAAATTAAAAGAGATGAAGGACAATATAGAGGTAAAGGGATCAAAAAGAAATTCCACTTAGTTAAGTGGGGGACAAGGTTTGCAAGGAAAAGAAAGAGGGAGGCCTGGGAATAATAAGATTGAAGATGTTCAATAAAGCTCTTTTGGGTAAAGGTTGTGGAGATTTGGTTTAGAGAGGGAGGCTCTTTGGAGGAGGGTGGTGACGGGTGATTGGATTCAAGTGGGATCCCAGAGAGGTGAAGACATCCGATAGGTATTGGAAAGCTTTGTGATCTTTGTCCTCGGTTGTATAGGTTGGAGATTAAAATAGCTCTGTTGTGGAGAATTTTGAGATTATTCAGGGTAGAGCTGTGGTACCCAAAGTTCAGGAGATCTCTCTTTGATTGGGAAATTCAAGAGTGTATGGATCTACTTGCAAGACTTCAATCGGCTGAAACACAAGTGGAACATAAGGATTCAAGATGGTGGAAAGAGTCTCAAAATGGTCTGTTCTCAGTCAAATCTTTTTATAAGACTTTGTCAAGGTCTAATGGAGGAAGCCCAGAGCTAAGAGGAATTTGAGGAAACCCTGTCCCTCCAAGGGTGGAAGCTTTCACATGGTTAGTGGCATTAGATAGAATTTTGGCATCAAATCATCTTCAAAACAGAGGTTTTCACATAGCTAACAGATGCTATCTTTGTGAGAATGCTAAGGAGAATGTCTATCATTCATTTGTTGAATGCTCCTACTCAAAGTTCTTATAGGGTTTCTTCCTTGGTATATTGGAGACTAACAGGAGGTGTCCTAGTTCGGTAGAAGAGAGATTCCCCAAGTGGCCAAGTGTAAGTACAAATGTCAAGGCAAAGATTGTTTGGAGCTGCATTCCTTTTGCTGTCTATTTGGAATTACGTAAAGAAAGAAATAGGAAAGTTTTTCAAGAGAAGGCTTGAGCAATGGACCATATCACCTTACTATGCAGCAAAGGGATAATGGACTGGGTGGTCATTTTCCCAGTGTTTGTCACAAAAGAAGACCTTTGTTCTGGATTTTGGAACATTCTGGAATTGGCATAAAGTTTCGCATGTCATTAACTTCTGTACTTTTTTTTTTCTTTTTCCATTGAGTGTTCTCTTCTATTTCTTGCTCTCTTGTGTGGCTATGTAGCTTTAGTGATACCTCATCACTATTTGATGTACTCTTTTTTTCTATTTATAATTTTTCTTTTTATTTATTACCAAAAAAATCTGGGGGTAAATTTTACACTTTATATGCTGAAACAGAAACTGCTGCTACCTCACATTTTACAGTCAGATTATTGTATGGCAGCATAAATTTATGATTTTCTTTATTGATACAACATAAAAGCAGAAATTTCAAATAATATTAAATATCTTAATCATGTTAGTTCTCCTTTAAGCTAAATTAATAACACCATTTCCCTGCTATAAGACCCAGAAAATACAGAGAGTTCATAAAATTCAGCAATATCATCAAGTTTGGAGGGACTATTGAACAATAAAAAATGCAAGGAATTCCCAATAGCTGACGGATATGTATTAAAAGAAGCCTTCATGAAATCATGAATAGAACCTTATTTATTTTATTTGACTAACCAGTGAAATGGTGAACTAATCTTGATTGACAAGGAAGATTTATACAGAAATCATGATCATTTGACAAACACCTAAAGGTGAAAATAACTGTGAAAACAAACTACAGAGTACAGATACAACAGCTGCGGGAAACAATATGTGATGCAATACAGAACACCAATGCAGATCAATAAGATGCACCATCTGGCATGCCTCTTTGTTGTCACAAGAAACTTATATCTAGGTTAGAGAAGAGGAAGAAACAACTCATCCTACTATTTTATCATATATCCGGAGAAGTGGGGAGTGTCACTTAACTAGCCAAGAAGAGGAAAATCATAGGCCAAAAATGCATGAAACATTGCAACTTATCATAAAGTATGAGAGGAATCCATAATAGCTTATGCACAATTTGTTCACAACCATCTGAAATTTTGACTTGGATCATCTCCTTAGTAGGAGCTATCAAATGATGGTGTTCCAAAATTTTTGCATCATTTTTGTGGAAGAAGCAAGAGGAATGACTTAATCCCATCAGCTTGGCCCAACTAATGGTTTATGTAGATTCAGTCTACAATATATCAATATCACAAAATTAAAATACAGATCAATTAAAGAGAATTAGCAAACATCTCACCTTTGTTCAGCTGGAACCTCCCCGTGGTAATTAACTGTGAAAATTTGATTTTCTCCAAGAAAATGATCCACAGCACGACTAGAACCCAACGTATTACAGAACACCATCACTCGGTTTCCTTTTGCCAAACTTGGTTCAAGAACCTGCCATGACACATCAGCACTCATCAGATAAGCCACATTCTCTGCACTTCTTTTTTCAGAACACTACTTAATCAGCTATCACCAACTACTTATCGGCAAATTAAAGGAAGTAGAAGTTTTTTTCCCTGATAAATAATCTAATGTCCTGTTACCACATTCTCTTTCTTCTACTCTCACTAACTGGTCCTGTTAGAATAATAATTAGCGAGTCATGGAAATCCAATGTGAAAAATATGTAAACCTCCACTAAGGTTTCTGATGAATATTACAACCTCTCCTCTGTTTTCCGAAATGACTATGACCTCCCCTGTTGGGTAACATGATTAGACAAATAGCACCCCTCTGTTAGTCGTTTTTTTGAGATAAAAGGATAACTTTCATTCGTCATTCATTAATCATTCATCATGTTCTGTTTGCATGTGACATCATGTGAGCCTTATATTAATCCAAATTTGCCCTTTGATGATTTAAAAGTCAATTCTACCCTTAACTTTTCTTCAGGTTTTCAAAACATGCTAGATTGAATAGAAAAGCTCCCTTCTCATAGTGGTGTTCCCTGCCATCAAACCATTTTTTTGGTCTTCCATCAGAACATCAACTAGATCTTTAAACTTTATGAAGATAACTTGCAGAATTTGGGATATGAGAGGAAAAGAAAAATTAGTTCCTCGTCTTATTGCTAAAATCTATGAACTCTGTAAGTAATGTCTTGTGCCCAATCTGGAGGTGTTGTCTTAACACCTGTCTAGGTTGTATCTTTTCTTCGTTTAATGAATTTTATTGTATTTCCAAAAAAATGTCTGGTGCCCAATCTCCCATATAATTTCAAACCTCTACCAAAGGAAGAAGCTGTAAAACTGTTGGGCAACAAGGTGTTCAAGTCACACCATGGGGAACATTGTTGTCCCGAACATCTGCAAACCTTGTTTAATGAATCCAAGAAAAAAATGTCAAGGTTTACTGCTTGCAATTGTGGGTATTGGTGAGGTCTTATCCAAGTTCGGCAGGAACCCACAAACATGGCAGAATCTGTTAGATGATCTTGTTTTCCCAGTTTCAAAGCAACTCTAGCCTTAAAATTATTGGAACCACATTAGCACTGAGCTATATGGAGAGCTTCCTATTAGATGAACAAGAAGTAGATTTGAGAGGAGGAAAGATCAATCTCCTAAGCCTCAATCAGGACCTGAGAGAGATAAGAGAGTCCTTCCATTCTGCAAATTGAACTACTACCTTGATCCTTCTTCACATGATAGAATCATTCAGTTCAATCCTTCAGTAGAATCCAGAGAAGCTCCTCCATTCTACTTCAAACAAGTGATCAAAATATTTGGCAACACTTATAACCCACCCTCTGCTCAACCCAGCATTGCCGTGGCAATTTTGCAGTACCAATACTGAAATAAAGCTTAAAAAGATAGAAAGATAGAAGGAATCATTGTTTTTCATATTAATCTTCCATTTGGAGTTTCTTTTTGTTCATCTGGGCTTATTGTATAACTTATTTTGTTAGGTTTTGATCATGTCTCCTATTCTTTATCTTTTACCTTTTGATTGAATTAGCCTGTTGATGCAAATTGCAGGGGACATCGTGCTGTCAGATGCTTCTTGGTGACAGACAGCTCAATAGAGACAATAAAGTACCTTCAAGAATGCAGGTGCTTGATGGGCTCTTCTGATATTTTGGTCCTTTCGATAGGCCAGGTTTTTGACCTTCTAGCTTCTACAAGGGGAAGGAGAGAGGAGGAGCTCTTGAAGTAAAAGTACATGTCAAGAGGGATGACAGGGTGACTGGCTTCCATTAAGTGAAGAAGGGATGACATCAATAGAAAGGGTGGTTTGGGGTTTTTTTCACCAGTGGTTTGAGGTTAGAAGGGTGGGTTTGCCTGCAAGGGAACAATATTCTTTTTCACCCTTCTGTTAGACATAACAGCAAAGACATCTGACAAGAGAGGTCTTAGTCATTTCAGAAAGGAGAGGGGAGGTTTTAGCATGTCGGAAACCTCAGGCTCCGTTTGGTTTGTGGGAAGATTGGGGTGGGATGGGAAAGATGGGATGGGATGAGAAAGTGTAAAAGGGGACCGAAGTATTGGAGGGAATCGACTGTTCATTCTCCTCGCCATTCGAACCCGAGGAGCGGCGGCAGCGATCTCTCATTCTCTCTCTCACTCCATTCTTTCTTTTATTTTCTATTTCTCCTCCCTCATCCGACTTCTTGTCACATTTGCCGTCCCTATTTCTTCCTCCCTTTTCACTGCCGCTACAGCTCTTAGCAGCGGCAGCCTTATTCCTTCAATTACTATCAATTCATTCCACATTTTATCTTTCTCCCACTCTCCTATCATTTCCAATCCCTCCAACCAGTTGTCGATCCCACCAATTGTTGTCGCCCCTGTTTTTCTTTATTTCCTGATCGCTGCCACTGCAACTCTTAGCAGCAGCAGCAGCCTTATCCTGTTCATCATTAGCCTCACCCGTACAGAGAAGATTGTAGCAGTCATCCCTTGAAAATCTCTCCTCTCTTGGCTTTCATTTGGCTTCAAGTCTCTACTATCATTGTTGTTGGAGAAGACAATCAGAGGCGAGAGGAAATCTCCCCTGTTTCATGGTTCGGTCTCAGGCCACATCTCATCAATCGTAGAAAGGAGAATCACAGTCACGAATGTCTCGCTTGTTATTACCGATCTGTGGCAGCTGAGCTGGTCGCTGTTAGAAGACATCATTATCAGCACCCTGCGAAACCAGCGAAGCTCGAAGCTATCGCAACACCAATCTTTTAGTTCTGTCAATTAAATTCAGGCCAGACATATTTAGGTAAGGACCCGATTCAATCTCTATTCTGTTTTTTCTTATTTTCGGTTTGTTAATTTTTTTTATTTTTTTATATATATTACGATCGGAGCTTGAAGGAGGGAAGGAGAGTCGACAGAGGACAAGGCATGCCGGAGGGTGGAGGAAGACGACGGAGGATTAGGATTGTGTTCATCAATCAACAGCTTTTCAAAGGGAGTCGAATGGACAAGGCATGCGGGAGGGAGGAAGGAGATGGAAACTCGAGTTTTCTTGAGTTTTCCCACGGGGGTCGCATTGTTTTGGTGTGACCCCGAATCCACGATTTTAGGATCTCACATTCCACCTTTTTCTCATCCCATCCCCCTCTTTCCCTCAAAACAAATATGAGAAAAGGGAATATTTTTGGAATATTCCCTTTTTCTCATCCCCACCCCACAAACCAAATGGAGCCTTGGGGAGGTTTAAGTATTTTTCCCAAATCCAATTTGTTGGCTAGGAAAAAATACATGGTAAAAAAGGTGAACACAGACCGACAGACGTGACCCTAAGCCTACAGACTCAATCTGAGAAGAAGCATCAACTATAATGCCATCAAGACTATGGCATCAGCAATGTCCAACACTTCTAGTCAAAAACCTGTTTCTTTTGAAAGAAAGCCAGCCAACTTTGCTCCAGAATGTAAATCCAACAATCTCAGCTTTATGTTACAGACGTCTACAGAATTTCTGGGTAGGCTGTAACCAAGATATTGCACTGATTCATCACCATCAACAATCTGTTAAATGGCTATGCCATGATTGGATGTAGGAAGGAAAAGGACAATGGGGAAATTAATAAATCAAGATGAATGGCTGGGGGAAAACTAGATGAACAGTTAAAAAGAAAGCTCCTATTTTTCTCATCCATAGGGCTACTAAGGTTCACTTGGGAAATACTGAGAGCTGGCCAGCCAAACACTTCTATTCCATGCTTGTAGGAGTTTAAGGATCAAGAATACCTAGTGTACCCGCAATTAGGGGTGAGCATTGTTCGGTTAAAACCGAAAAACTAAACCAAGAATTTTGGTTTCCAGTTTTTATAGTTCGGTTAATTTGGTGTTATTTCGGTTTTTCAATTGTTCGGTTTTCAGTTTTACAAGTTTGGTATTAATTGAGAGATCAATACTGATTAATGATATATGACGAAACAAGTGATTGGGAGTTTCATGAACTAAAATGAAAATTTAGTCTTTAATAATGCCATTGGATATGAATAGATACTGTTTCGACTGCTGCTACAGTAGTTCGAACAGGAAGAGGAGAAGAAGAAGAAGAAGAAGAAGAAGGGTCTGTCGAAAATCTGATGGTTAACCCATCCAGTCGACCCCCTTAATCTATATTAGATTCTAATAATGTTTACAAAGACAGAAATGCCCTTACTTAAGTGTGGGGTAGAGTAACTCTAATAACACTGCCACATAAGCAAGTTACTTAATAAACAGAAGAAGACTAAACTACCCCTATTCGGCACATCTTAACACTCCCCCTCAAGCTAGAGAATATATGTCATATAATCCCGGCTTGTTACATAGATAGTTCACTTTCCCTGAGCTTAGAGCTTTTGTAAACAAATCTGCCCACTGGTCATTGGAGCCCACATGTTCTGTATTTATCTCTCCAGTAAGAACCTTCTCTCTCACAAAGTGGCAATCAACCTCTATGTGCTTTGTTCTCTCATGAAAGACAGGATTGGATGAGATATGGAGTGCCACTTGGTTGTCACAGTTCAATCTCATAGGTTTATCCACGTGAAACCCAATTTCTTGTAGGAGATTCCTTAGCCACACTAATTCACAGGTAGTGTGAGCCATGGCCCTATATTCGGCTTCAGCACTGCTACTGGCCACAACCGTCTGCTTTTTACTCTTCCATGTCACAAGATTTCCTCCCAGAAATGTGCAATAGCCTGTAGTAGATCTTCTGTCACTCACTGAGCCTGCCCAGTTTGCATCTGTATACCCAACTACTTCAAGTTTTCCTCCTAGTTTATACAATAGCCCACGACCTGGAGCTCCTTTCAGGTACCTCACAATTCTAAGGACTGCATCCCAGTGAGGTATACGAGGGTTCTGCATGAATTGGCTCACCACACTGACTGCAAAGGAGATGTCGGGTCTCATGATAGTCAGATAGTTCAGCTTTCCCACTAGTCGTCTATACTTTCCAGGATCTTCAAATACTTCTCCTGTATCACTGCTCAACTTAACATTTGGTTCCATAGGGGTCTCAGCCGGTTTTGCACCTAACAGTTTTGTTTATTCCAATAGATCAAGGACATATTTCCTTTGGCACAGATTCACACCTTGTTTTGACCTGACAACCTCTATTCCCAAGAAATACTTTAATGTTCCAAAGTCCTTTGTTTGAAAATGATTTTGCAGAAATACCTTTAGTTTGCCAATCCCCAATTTATCACTACCAGTGATGACAATATCATCCACATAGACCACTAATAAAATCTTCCCAGCTTCGGAGTCATAGCTGAACACTGAGTGATCAACCTGGCATTGCTTCATTCCAAAACTCCTCACCACTTCGCTGAACTTCCCGAACCAAGCACGTGGCGATTGTTTCAACCCATAAATTGCCTTCTTCAATCTGCACACCTTACTATCCTCCCCCTGAGCAACAAACCCAGGTGGTTGCTCCATATATACCTCCTCCACTAGATCACCATGGAGGAAGGCATTCTTTATGTCAAGTTGAAGGAGAGGCCAATCATACATAACTGCCAAGGAAATTAGGACACGAACGGAACCAATTTTAGCCACCGGAGAGAATGTCTCCATGTAGTCCACAGCATACAACTGTGAGTAACCTTTAGCAACAAGTCTGGCCTTCAGATGCTCCACACTACCATCTGGCAATTATTTCATAGTATACACCCATTTATAGCCCACAACATGCTTACCAGATGGGAGAGTAGTAAGTTCCCACGTTTGAGTATGTTGATGAGCAGAAAGTTCCTCCTCCATTGCCCACAGCCATCTAGGTGAACTAAGAACTTCTTGAACATTGTTAGGTATGGAAATAGAAGACAAAAGTGAAACAAACTGGAGATGTGAGGTAGAAAGACGAGATAATGAAACAAAATTGGAAATGGGATGGAGTGTAGAACTACGTTTACCTTTCCGTAAGGCAATGGGTAGGTCAAGGTCTGAAGGTTCAGCAATAGGAGCTATGAGAGGATCCGCAGATGAGGTAGAAGCAGGAGGAGAGGCCGGTGTCGTTCGACGTGTATACACTTGTTAGATCGGTGGTCGTTCAGTGGTGACCTGCACTGGATGAGGAGATGAGTCTACTCCAACAACAGCCTCTGGAAGTGAATCATTGACAGGAAGAGGAAGAGGAGGTAAGGGTGAGGACAAGGGTGCTTCATGACTGGAGAAGAAGGGGATAGACTCAAAAACAGTGACATCAGGGCAGACATAACACTTTTAGACAATGGGATTATAACACTTGTACCCTTTTTGAGTCCGAGAGTAGCCAAGGAAGACATATTTAATTGAGCGTGCATCTAGCTTGTCTATTACAGGACTCAGATTATGAACAAAGCACGCACAATCAAAGACACGATGAGTTAATGGAAACGGAGATAAAGTGGGAAACAAGATGGAGAAGGGGGACCGACAATGAAGAATAAAAGAGGGCATCCGATTAATGAGAAAACATGCAGTGAGTACAGCATCACTCTAAAACCGTTTAGGAACATTCATGTGGTGAAGCATAGACCGAGCAATTTCAAGAAGATGACGATTCTTCCGTTTAGCCACCCCATTTTGTTGAGGGGTGAAAGCACACGAGGTCTGATGAATAATGCCATGCTATTCTAAATACCGTTGAAATGAAGTAAGAAAGCATTCACGACCATTATCTGAACGGAGAACTTTGATTGGAACACCAAATTGTGTGCATATTTCAGCATGGAATTTTTGAAAAATGGAAAATAATTCACTTCTTTCTTTCATTAAGTAAATCCATGTCATTCTTGAACAATCATCAATAAAGGAGACAAAATACTTGTACCCATTATAAGACTCTATTTTGATTGGACCCCAAACATCTGAATGAACCAAAGAAAAATGACTCAACATACGACTCTCAACTCTTGGACTGAATGACACACGACGGTGTTTACCAAATTGACATGACTCACATTGTAAAACTGACAACTCACTCAATGATGGAACCAACATCTTGAGAACCTTGAGAGATGGATGTCCCAGTCGGCAATGCCATTGTAGAGGAGTAAGGGAAGTCTGAAGTGCAATTGAAGATCCACCACCGTCAAGATAATACAATCCACCAGCTTCATGCCCCCCACCAATCTTCTTCCCCGTCTTGAGATCCTGAAAAACATGTAAAAATTTTTTGATAGTTTTTTATTTTTATTATTTTTTTATTTTTTACTGGTGGCCAAAGAGGTTAATTTTCCATGTCGGTTTTTAATACATTGTTTCCTCCTCCTCCTCCTTCTTCACAGTTTAAGCTTTTAGGATAACAATTTTTTGACAGTTTATTGGAGGTTCAAAGGTGGGATGCTATGATTGTGTGTATTGTGATTTTCTTCTTAAGGTTGTCATGTTAAGCATAAGGCCTTGTGTGAGGAGTGTTGTAATTCATGAAGAAAGGTTCTATAATGATAAGCTATACTTGATTGGTGTAATGATGTGTTTGATAACCCGTCAAACAGCCATCAAGCTCAACTAACCCTTCTCCAATCAAACATGTTTAATTAATTGCAGTCAATTAAGAAAAATTTTAATTCTTGTCAAAATAAAGGGAGGCAAATCGAATGACAAACTAACACCATATCTGGTAACAATACTCTTGCCACCCACGTTAATAAGAATTTTCATGAATTCTCGTTAGAAATCGATCATCACAAGAGCATATATACCAATAGGGGTGTCAATTGGACTGGATTTGGTCCAATCCGATCTAGTCCAATGTGAGTCCATTATAAATGGGTCAGGTCCAATCCAATCCAATGAATGTTTTAGATCAATTTGGACCGGTCCAAATCAGTGTCTAGATTGTCCAATTTTTTTAAATTCATTTTGAATTAGTTTGGTTTCAATCCAAACCTGGTCCATTGACACATATATTCTTATCTTATATCAATGGACCAGATATTGGCTTAATCCAATCCAATCCAATATAATTTGTTACGAACGGGCTAGGTTCAATACAATCTAATAAATATTTTGGACCGGCTTGGTCCAATCCAATATGTCTTGTTGGCCCATCCAATCCATCCAAATTGATTTTGAACTGAACGGGGTCCAATCCAAAACCGGTCCATTGACACCCTTATATACCAGATTAGCCAAACATTCATTCACTATAAGAGCAGCCAGGATATCCCAAGTTCAAGGTTTTGTGCTATGTTGTACATATTCAATAAAAATTCATCAAAATTCATATGGATAATTAGTTACTCTCCGATATCAAAGATTCTATTTGCCTCAATCACCTTCTAAAAAGTTAAGATTTTTTTTATTAGGCTGTGTTTGATTGCAATGTAAATGTGACGTAAAACTCTACCATCCGTTCGTATTGCAGCTTTGCTACCGCCTAGGTTTATTTCACCCATTTTGTTATGATGTGTGTGAATTGTTCATCACAATTATTAACCTTGCTAATTGTAGTTAGGTCATTGACCTCTCATCTCAGGCATTCTATGCCACTTTTTATGAAATATCTAATCGCATATGTGATCCCCTTTTTTGGACCATTGCGAGATAACTTGGACATCTCATCATACCTCAGATCGCTAAGTATTTGGGGTGTTTTATCTCGTTTGGAATTGCTGAGTGTTTTATTCTGTTGAAATATGCAAAGTACTAAGATTCATTGGCACACTTGGTGTTATTACGGCTTGAGCAGCTTAAGTACTGAGTTTACCAGGGCATGTTTTTCATTAACTTTGAGTTTACCTAGTGTTGCTACAGTTTTGTTGCCCTTGTTTGTAATCGACCTTGGGGTTTTCAAGGTCTTCCTGGGTTTATTGGGGCATGTTATATCGGGGTATATGTCATTGCTCCTAGTGGACTAGGGCCTTCCCGGTGGACCGGGGTATATTTCATTGCTCCCGGCGGACCAGGGCCTTCTTGGTGGACTGAGGTATATGTCATCGTGCCTGGCGAACCTGGGCCTTCCCGGCGGACTGGGGTATATGTCTTCGCTCTTGGCGGACTAGGGCCTTCCCGGCAGACCAGGGTATATGTCATCGCTCCTGGCAGACCAGTGCCTTCCCGATGGACCGAGGTATATGTCACCGTGCCTGGCGAATCAGGGCCTTTCTAGCGGACTGTGGTATATGTCATCGTGCTTGGTGGACCAAGGCCTTCCCGATGGACCAGGGTATATGTCATTGCTCTTGGCAAACTAGGGACTTCCCGGCGGACTGGGGTGTACTCTTTCTGATTGATGTGCGATAAGCCCAAAGTGTTTTGGGCAACTTTTCTGCCCAATCCTTTTGGTTCTCGATCACCATCTTGCTTAGCATTTTCAACATGGTCTTATTGGTTGCATACTGTCCCAATAGGTCCCGGACTTCCTGATTTTTTATTGATAACCCATTGTCCACCAAAATCCTCATCGGGACCCCAAACCGGTGGACTATGTGCTGCCCTAAAAAGTTCACAATGTTCTCTGCACAAATTCTCCTTAGGGGTATGGCCTCTGCCCATTTTGTCAAATAATCGGTGGCTACTATGGTAAAGCAATATCCCCTGGAAGGTGGGTGTATTTTGCCTATCAGGTTTACTCCCCAGGTATGGAAAGGCTACAATGTGATGATGAGGTGGAGGTCATTGGCTGGTTGATGTATCCTTTTGGCATGTTTCCAATCCGGGCATCTGGTCGTATGAGCAAGCAAAAACATCCTGGAATTCTGTCGATATGAGAGAAAACACAGTTCAGTTTCGTTTTAACAAATGTCCTAATTTTTGTGATGGGAAAAAGAAAAGTTTATATACCTTTCAAAAGATCTAATAACCTTACTTTTCCTCAGATTCTAATCTGGTTGAGATATACAACGGCCTTTTCTCTACTCCTTCTATGGCCATGTTTACTGATGAGTGCACAAATTACACATATTTTATGAGGCTTTATGCCTGGTTTTTATACTAGTTTGTGTGAGTTTTACCCCAATTCAGCTTAATTTCAGGAAATCTTCAAGGGAAACCAATTCAGGAGAAAGAAAGCATAAAACAAGGAAAAATGAGCTAAATTGAAGGTAATTCAGCCCAGCTGGAACAAAAGCCCAACTGAGTGGTCAAGAGAGGGTCATTCGGCCCATGCAGCCCATGCTGCACTCTTTGGGAGATGCCCAAAGAGAGAGCCTAGCCGCAACCTTCCAAGGGAGCCTATTCGGCCAAGCAAGGAGGAGGCCCATTAGTAGCTCAAGAGCAGCCCAAGAGAAGCTAGGGGCGGCAACTTCTAGAAGGTTCAAGATAGGCTAGGGGCGGCAACTTCTAGAATTCTTGAAGAGCTGAAGGAAAAACTAATTAAGGAGGCTTCTTGGAGGGAAAAAGGGTTCAACACCTTGTGATTCAAGACTTTGGGGAGAAAATCCTTGAGTTCGAATGCTTGGAGGGAGAAGAGAGAGATAGGCGCAAGAGAGGAGAAGAGAGGAGATTCAAGCAATTTCAAGAGGAGAAGAAGCTGAATTCGAAAGGAGAATAAGCCAATGGAGATCTAGGTTGTTTCTTCCTTGATTTCTATGCATTTGGTATTCGAATTCAGCTAGGGATGATATGTATTTTTCTCCATTAATTTTTCTTTCTTGCTGTAATTGAAGCATGATTTCTATAATTTCAGATCTGTAATTAGTTTTTGAGGTTCATTCGAATAGATTAGACGCAATCTTGATGTTTCTTGATTAGGAATTTGATTGTAGAACTGCTAGCTGAATTGTTGTTTTGTAATTTCAGATATGTAACTTCATATCTTGATTTTATAATGTCTGAATTGCTTGAGAAAGAATTCAGGCAACATTAATTCCGTTTGGCCGAACTGTTCTTCATTCTTGGAAGTTCTAGAGTGCTTAAGAAAGACTCTAGAATTTTGGATTTACTAATCAAGAACCGAATTGAGTGTGAGATTAGAGATAACTTGCACAATTCAGTTGGTGTCCATTCAGCTGAAATGATGCCCTAGAATTGTTAGATCTTAATGCATGCATGAGGATTAGATCCTTGATAGAGATATAAGGACCATCACTCATGCATAGATTGAACATGCGCTTGAGAGAGGCTATTCATTGCCTTGGGGTTTCACTAAACTAAGGCTGAATCCTTATCTACTCGAATGACTTAGAGAACTAATTGTTGAGTCAATTTTTGTGCATATTTATCTTGTCTTCTCAACTTGCATGCAAGGTGTTTGATCCAATTTCTTAGAGATATGTTGTTAGGTAGGATTTTAGTTTTGAAGTAGACATACAATTCGGTTAATCGGATAAGAGTAGGTTGATATACTACTAGTAGTTGCTACATAAGTCATCATGGGAAACAATACTCTATTCATCACTTCATTACTTGAGTGGCTAGTGCACTTGCTAGTGTAGCAAATACGCATCATTTACCTCTTTTAATGGTTCTTCCACAACATCAATGGAATCCTGCATGCGCTTAGGCGGTGTGTGGACTTCATCATAATATTCTACAACTTCTTTGTTTTGCCCCTATTATTTTAGTGATTTTTAGTGTTTCCTTATGTTATTAATTGTATGCACCAATTTATTGTATCGTGCCTTTGATTCTGGTGGGATCTGTTTTGCCCGTTCATAGTCCTTTTAAGACGAGGTCATCGCGATGTTCTTTTGCAGAGGTGGTACAACAAAATAATTCTAATTGAGGTGACATGCATGCATATATTTCTTTAATTGTGGAGGATTATATTTCACAATGATCATTTGATTTCAGTAATAGTAGTAAATGCTACAATGATCATTTGGTTTCAATAGTAGCAATAAATGCGTGTACAATGATCATTTGATTTCAGTAATAGCAGTAAATGCATGTACATAGATCACAGTGATCAGTTGGTTTAATTAATTATGGCATGTAACAAGTAATAATCATAAAGTCATACCTCATGGATGGCCTTCTTAGTGGCCGGTGCACTGGCATCCTTGTATTCCTCCATGATGGTGTAGTAACTCTCCCCATTTTCGTCGGTGACTCGTACACACCTTGTTCAATTCTTCTTCTCCAGCACTGTAGGGGGCTTGCTCGCTGGGTTCAGTAGTTGTATTCCTTCTACCTTGGCCACTCTAGTCTCACCTTCATCAACCCGCTCCATGTAGTAGATCACCTCCTATAGGTGGGTCTCTGTCTTGTTGAATGGGATGTGAGTCGTCGGGATTCTCACCACACGACCACTATGTTTGGCCTTGATGCACTGATGATATGTCGATGGAACCAAGGTCAAGCCATGTATCAATGGATGCCCTAACAAAGCATGATATGTTGTCCATCTCAAGATTACCTAAAACTCTTGGTGATAGTGAAAGGTATGATGGCAACTGGCAGATCGATGGACCCCTCTGTGACGGATGCATTGCTATTGAAATTAGTGACCTCCACGGGCAGTCCTTTAACTGTCCCCTTTTGTATATTCATCAACTTAAGGGTGTGGACCAAGATCAAGTTAATAGAACCTCCTTGGTGAATCACCGAGCGTCACATCTCATAGCCCCCTATCTTGGCTGTGATGTACATGGGCCAGTTATGGAGAGGGTCGATGGATAGCATGTTATCCAAGGTGAATTCCACATGCGATTTATCAGACCGATGGGGTTCTAGTGGCCTCCTGAATGCTTTTGCCAGTGCCCTAATGGTGAGCCTCCTTGTTGAGGCATTGGCTCCCTGTTTGCTGAAAAATTGCTACAACTCTGTGCTCTGCTCAAACTTTTGGATTAGCATGTTAACGTGGTGTTGGCTTGCTCCTACCACGTTGATGCTCCCTCCCTGGGTGTGTGTTGGGAGGGGGTTTGTCTCTACCTGAGTTGGTTTCCTCTTGATGAATTTGTCTAGCTTCACCTTTTGCACAAACAACCACCGAAGTGTGAAATAATCCATCAAATCATGGTTCGACGATTGGTGGAAGTTGCACCACCTCCCTCCATGTCTCTCCTTCTCCAGGTCAACCCCTGGTGGTGGTGGCGGCAGGTTGATGACACGGTCATCTACCAGCTTGTTCATTATCAATATCACTTTTTCCTTGATGCAAGCGAAAGGAGGAGGAGTTGGGGGCAATGTGCTGCTTCTCCAGTTCTGGTTGTTGCCCCGTTAGTAGGGCCCCTGTCTAGGCCCTCTATTGTTCTAAGGCCTCCTGTCAACAACATACGCCTCGCTCTTCCCATACTGCGATGATGTTGGGACAGCTTGGGGTGTGGTGCTCTTAATAGTGCATGTCATCCTCTCTGTGCACTTCCATTGTTGGCTGAAAGTATCAACCTCAATGTTCTCGATGCCTATCCTGTAGGCTGGTTGCATGCCTTGCACGCATTTTTCAACAAAGCTCTTCTCAGTCATGTGCTTGTAAAAAAACAGAATGAGTCAACTTTTGGAACCTCATGACATAAGCTAAGAGATCCTCACCTACGCGCTGCTTTGTGTTGCGTAGGTCTGCCATCGTCAATCTTCATTCCAAAGTAAACCATTTAGACAAAAACTTCTTCACCAACTATGCCCATGAGTCTATGCTACCCGTGGACAGATTGACAAACCAGGTGTATGCAGGGCCGGTTAGAGATTTGGAATATTCTTTAACCTTCAAGTCTCCGTCTAAGGCAAACAACCCTAAAGCGTCTTCGAACTTGTTTACATGCTTTTGTGGGCTCCCTTTCTACCCTTCATACTAGGGCCACTATTGGGGTGGGACATATCCTGTGGGGTAAGGTTTATACAGGATTTGGTCAGAGTAGGGATTTTTGGGGGCAAGTGAGGCTTGGGATCTGTTTTGATTCTCCACCATCAGGCCTTGGACACACTCCTTTAGTTCGTCACAGATGATGGATGTTTTTTTCTGTTGGGTTGGTTTGTGGGGTCGTACGGGGTTGCTCAACAGTGAAAAAGCGGGTTCTCTTTGCCATGTCTTATGCTAGCACAGGGTTGGCTCCGGCTGAGTTTTCACTCATGCTAGGGTTCGGGTTAGTGGGTTGGTGGTTGGCAGGGATGGAGGTGGAAGGGCCAACAAGGGTGGTCGGTGATTGTTCAGTCGCGAATGACTTTTGGAGGAGTAACTGTAGGGTGCTTCTCATCTTGTTCTGCATCTATTTTATGCGATCAAAATAAGACAAACTCATACACCTTACTAGAAAGGATTTCAATGTCTACTTGTTTGGCCGACTTCTGTCCAACCGGGGCCGGGTCTCTGGTTTACTGGTTGATCTTCTCCTGCTCATCAATATGCTCTTCAGGGATGATAGAAAGTTTGATCCTGTGTGCATCCATTCTTCATGATCTAGGAATAACTAGACATTCTAATGTGAGTAGAGAGGTAAGGCTATGTACGGAGGCCTCCTTGAAAGACGAAGGAAGGATGAGAGCAGAGGGTAGGCTAAAGGCTAGGGTGAATAGGATGATAGAATGATGATTTCGTTATGAGTCAGACCTCTATTTATAGGGAGAGATCTTGAGGTCTTGAAAGGAAGGAAACAAAAGCGTTTGACTCCCACTAAGAAAGGGAATCTTTGATTCAGTATTAGTTGTCAGGGAGCACCGCTAGGGTTTCGCCATGTGTCTTATGAAATATCTCAAGGACGCTCTTTCCTTTCTTCTAAGGATTCTCATAATACACGTGTGCTACTTCCTTTTGCGAGTTCCTTAGACTGACGTGGCAAGAATGACGTCAATATTAATTTTACGTGTCTTTTAATCTCACTAGGTGCTTTGTCATGCGCAGTGTTTATAAATCACATGCTTCTTCACTCACTTCTGACCTGCGATAGCCTTGGGCTCATCGCAGATCTGTGATGGATTTGAGCTCATCACGAATTTGTGGTGGATCTGAGCTCATCGCGTTCTCGCGATGGCTTCATGCTCATCACAAGTTCACAATGGCTCTGAGTTTGTCATTGTAGTCTCGGGTCTATAGCGGGCCTGTAGTGGTCTTGAGCTCATCATAAGATTATTTCAGGCTTTGAGCTCATCGCAAGTCTATGCAGGCTCTGAGCTCATTGTAGATGTGTACCGAGTTATGAACTCATCGTGGGTGTTCCTGTGGTATCGGTTTAGCACCTTCTGTGCCACCATGGTTGTGGTGATCAACATATACCTACATATCCATTATGTGACACATTTCCCATTAGCCTAAGTGATCAACATGACTCTTTTTATTTCAGCCCAAACATCCAACCCCTTCGCATGCATTATTCAACATTATTGAACCTAACATGTGTAATTTATTTCATCATAGAACCCCACCCCCAAAAGTTTATTTCCTTCAAGCATTGATTCCAATCAAACATGTGAGAATTCAAAATTCAGCATAGATGATTTTCCAAGACAAGATTCTCATGAATTTTAGCTTCCCAACACTAGCACTTAATCAAGGAACCATCATGCTTGTTATAAACATCAACCTTTCAACACTAATCAAGAAGCACGCCATTTCAGCATTCAAAACAAATCTTTAGATCAACACATCCATTACAAATGAGTTCAAAAAACTACATAGGACCTCTCATTTTAGCACAGGGATGCTCTTAGAATCATGCACCATTCAAATATTAGAGTCAAAGAGAAACCAAAAGCCAAAAATTTCACCACAGAACATGCTTTTAAATCAAACATCCTTCACATATTTAGATCAAAGATGACCCAAAACCCATAAATTTGAGCAATGTTATGATTCTAAAACATGCATTTTCACATATTAGGATCAAAGAGAACCCGAAACCCAGAAATTTCAGCAATGTTATGGTTTTAAAAACATGCATTTCTCACACATTTGGATGTGTATGCTTTGTCCATATTCTTGGATCTCATCGAGCAAAATTAGACCCTAGGCAAAAAATCGTATCTTCCTTGGGAATATAGGAAATCAAAAGGGATGTTTTTGTTATGATCTGTATTCTTTGAGCTCATGGTAGCTTAGACTTCATCTTTCGAGAAATTTATCAAGGATTGATAGCTACCTAATGCTTTCATACTATCTTTACTTCATTTAGCATTTGTTAATCCTTTTTAGCTCAATGAAAACAATTAACATTTTGGATAAATCATTAACATTCTCAATGAGTTTGTTATCATCAAAACATATAGGATCAACAACTACAACTATTCCTAAGTCCTTATTGAGAGTGTGATGTGGTAGGGTGCAGTGGGGTTGAGTGTCAATTTTTATGTATATGCAATGGACACACTAGGTGTGTTTTGTTGAGAGCATAATACCATAACGTGATACAATGCATATGGCTCCCATTGCATCTTAATCTACAATCAATTGAATTCATGTTGTTAAGCCCTTGTCCTATTGCATCATTGGCGATGTGTTATGACTAATTGCATGGTCTTACACCAGGGATAAATTAGTCAAAATTTTCCCAACTAAATCTTAGGTCCCATTTGGTTCACAGGAATAGGGGTCTGGAATCAGAATCGGAACGGACTATTCCAATTCCAACTGTTTGGTTGGACGGAATCGGAATCCCATTCCCATTCCTGCTAGAATGGCATTTTGAGGGGGAATAGCCATTCCGACCCGTACCCCTCCCTTGGGAATGAAATCTTATTCCTGCTTATTCCAATTCTTATTCTCATTCCTGTCTGAACCAAATAGACTATGTGAATAGGTCATTCCGATTCCGATTCTGAAAGATTGTCACTCCGACTCCGATTCCAACTACGAACCAAACAGACCCTTAAATGTGTTTAGAATTAATTTAAATCTTCTTTTGGATACTTAGAATACTTGAAAAATTGTTATATGGTGTCGTCCCATGTTGCATCCCTACAGTTTTAGCCTTTTGGGAGTCGAGTCATTGGTCTGGTTTTAAAACCAATTTTAAAATGTTAGAATGTGAGCTGAGCTGGCCGAATCTAATTGGCTAACCTAACAAGAGTTTAAAATAGACTTGCTGACCTGGTCTAAAATAGAAATGCCTATGATTTAATTTGAAATAAAAGAAACAGAAGATGAAAAATGAGGGAAATTAGAAAAAAGAGTTGTCCTTTGAACTAGAACAGAGAAGAACTTAGAAAAAACTTTAGAGAAAATAAAGAAACTATCAATGCTGAAAAGTGAAAAAACTTTTGAAGAATAAAAATCTTTCTATTGAAAATCATTTGAAGAAAAACATTAGTTGAAAAATACAAGAAAGATATTCCATTTATGGGTTTGATCTTGAGCTTTGGACTTGCAATCAATTTTAGACCATTCTTTATGGGCTTTTCGATATCTTACTGAACTCAAGGGGTTACTTCTTTAGTTTATGAAGAGATATTTTTAAGAGCTTTCTAAACTATTTGTGTTATAGATTTTAATATTTCTTTCTGGAAATAACCCTAGTGCTTTAATTGAGTTAAAATAATCCGAAGGACCTTGAAAGACTTATGATTGAACGTTGTTCTAATTGTTATATTGATTGAACGTTGTTCTTGCTATTTATTCACATAGCTTTGTGCTTGTATTTTCACTTCCATTTGCACCTGTTAATATATCATCAAGTGGTTTTAAACAAGAGTACTGATGTCGCACAATCTGGATGCTCCCTGTGTATAGTGACTTTGATTCTGACTAGATGTCTATCTGGCTAGGCCAAGCTGTTAGGGCCGAGCTAATGTATACTGCAAGGGGAAGAAGGTGAGAGTGTCTGGGTGTCTTTTACCCAGGGAGGGAACTCCGATGCTTAAGTCAGTAGGTGTTCGAGAGTTCCTTAAGAGATTGAGAGAGATCTAGAATGTTTAGTATGCGTACCTTTTTGAATGGGATTGGGTGCCTTTTATAGGTCCCAGGGCTCAGGGTCTTTTGGGTAACGGTCCTAAGATCCCTATGGGGCCGTTTCCATTTTACCTGGTGCGTTAATGTGTCAGTTATGAGGTCTCCATGGAGGTTACGGTCTGCCTGAATAAAGTCGAGGCGGGCGACACCGTGGACTGTCCTAACAGTCGAGGCATTGGTGCTCTTGGTGGCACATTGCATGGGGTGGTCAACGATTTCTCCCTCGTAGGTCGTTCCGAGTCTCTATAGTTCGCCCAACTCTTAGGACAGCTCTCCATAATCTTGCGGGGTCTGCTAGTTTGGTCTTGCCAAGATGGAGGTCGGCTTGGGTGAGATGGTTCGAGTTAATTTTGCTGAGCTGGTTCATTGATTCAATGCCGAGATATCAACCGGAGGCCTCGTGCTGCTATTTGATTAGGAGGATTAAGTTACCCCTCATCAAGTACCTAAGTCTTTTGAGCTTCTACTCTTTAGTGGATTGGCACTATATCACTAGTCGGGTGTGGCCATCAATTTGTCAAACAACCACTGGTGTGACTACCATTGTATCAACCCGATGAGGTGTAGCTAGCACCGTATCAACCAGCTAAGTGTGGCTTGGCAATCTATCAGCTAGTCAAAGTGGGTTGGTATCGTATCATTTTGATGGAATGTAACTAGAATTGTATCAAACAATCATTGTACAGGTTTGACTAATACAATAAAACTAGTTGGAATTAGTGGATTCAAATTCCTAAGCTGTGCTTGAAGAGTAGATGTAAGCTTGTGATTGATCGAACCACTACAAATCTGTTGGCTTGTGCTCTCTCTATTCAATTGCTTATATTTGATGTGTTTTTAGTTGAATACACTCACATAGCACACACTTGAAACTTGGATAAATAAGCAACAAGTTGATTTAACATACACTTGTTATACAATTCAATAAAGTTGATTTGTAATTGATGTAGGCGCACATGGCCTGGGCCAATAAGCACACCCACACGTGGCAGATAGCGGCACTTGGGACGGACCCAATGAGGGTGTGCACAGAATAGAGGTCAGCGCACGATGCGAGGCCAATAGTGCGGCTGCACGTGGCGGCCTTGGTTGGCCGTGCTCCTTAGGGCCAGACCGCATCTTGACTGTCTGAGCCCACCTATCTCTAGGTGGCCTCAATTATAAATTGGGGGCAACCTTCTCAAGGTAAATACTTAGACTTTGGGCTACTAAGAACTCTCTAGCTTCTCGTGTGGCCTTGTCTGAGCACTCCATAATCAGGCCTCGTTCACCTCCTATTACCCCTATACTAATTTGACTGTCAGAGTCTCTACCTCAGGTTAGCACCCGGGGCCTCTGGCGTCCTCTCTCTCTTCGCAGGTCTACGTACCAGCCCTCGGCCACAACAAACCTTAGACTCTTCAGGTAGTCCTTGGCTTGGAAGTTAAATTACCTTGTTGCCCTCGACCCATCATAGGCAGCAACACTAATTAACTTGAATTAATCAATTGAACCATTATTGTGTGTTGAAAATTCATTAATATATTAATTGAGACTATGGGTAAGTCGGTTGATCAAGTTCCAAACTAAGAGGTTTAAATTTTATATCATTAAGCATCCGGTTAATACATTTTTTTTCTTTTCTTTATTTTTTTTTATAAAACCAATAGGGGCTATACAAGACGGGGGTTAGCACGAACCCACAAATCACACCAGAAAATTGAACCAAGACCCCAAGGGGGATTGCAGTGATTAAAAGAAATATATCCATTGTTAGTTGAATGAGTTTCCCTAGCAATCCAGTCCGCCGCTTGATTCACCTCTCTGAAAACAATATAACAATGTTACTAAGGGTCTAAGGTGGATACATTTGACCCTTAAAGGAAGAAATAACTAAGCTAAGTCCCTTCAATAATAATTGCTTGATCCACAAATTTCGCAGCCAAATTACGGGCCTCCCATGCTACCCATGCTTCAGCAACATTGAGGGTCGAAATACCAAGATTGTAGCCTTTGAAATCCATGATACTGCCCAGGTGATTTCTAACCACCTCTGCAATGGAGCACACACCAAAGCTCGAATACTGAAGTTGATTTTGATTGTACCTGGTTTCGGGGGAAGCCAAGCAACATCCAACCATCTCTTCGCTCTATTAGCACTGAAAACCTACAAACAAATAGAATACTCACTCCAGTTTCTGGAGGCACTATCAACAACTTGGGGAGGGGCAGTAGCATTGAAAAATGTCTTCTGATTTCTGTTTTTCCACAATTGCCACAAGATGTAAATACTCTTTTCTAATACATTATTATTATTCTTCTTATTGGTCTCATACATTATTATTCGGTTAATTTGGTCAAACCTCAAATTAGTACTCAATTTCCTCTAAAGAAAATTAGTAGGCAATTAAGGCTTAAACCCAATTCACCATGCACCTTCTTGGACTAAATAAACTCAGGAAACAGGAGATAGTTGGGAAGTGGAAAGGAAGGAGAGAGAAGGGAGTTAACGGGATGGCTGGTTAGGTGAAAGGGAGGAATGAGAGATGTACTTCAGTAAAAAAAAGTTAGACTTCAATCTTACTCAGAAATATGTCATAATAGAAGCTTTACCTCAATTTTACATCTTTACATACTTGAAAAACTGCTGCCATGATTTTATGAGTTTTTGATAGGGATTTAAGGTTAGAGATATGGGAGATGATTTAAAGAGGTGTGGCTATTTGCGAAGTGGAGTTAAACATGTAGAAGATAATGTATTAACATCTGAATTGTATGATGATTTTGGTTCTTTGTTTTGTGTTGCAGAGGGCCTGGGCATAGCATTCCTTTTGCAGTTTTTTGTGCCTTTTCCCCAATTAGATTGTGGGGATTTTAGATCTCCTGAAAGTAAAAACTCTGACGGTATGGCATCTAACGGCAAATTGAAAATATCTCCCATGTATGTTAAATTCTTGGGAAAAAGTTACATGATTATAAAAATCTGTTGATAAGGCTCGGTTTGAAAAAAGTACAAATACAAATATGTACAGTATAAATATATAAAAAATAATATAAAATACAAGAGCCTAGTTTGGAAGAGTACAAATACAAATATGTACATTGCAAATGTTAGACAGTTTTGTATGCCCTTAGCTTCAATCAGAATGATGTACTTTATGAGTTTATTGTAAATGAATAAAGATACATATTTGATTCATGTTCCATTGTTATGTTTCTGTGTAATACCCTTAAACTGGACACTTAATGAGACTCGTGTTAGTTTAGAATGTTCACAGCCAGTGGGTTGGTCTGGGGAGACCTATCCTGACAAGGCTGACACTGTGGTGCCACCAAGTCGGTTGGGGTGGCCTGTCTCAGCTGCCAGGGTGAGACCCTAGGCACATACAGTGTAGGATTAATTGAATCTTTGAACTGGACCAGATTTCCAGTATTGCCCTGGACCTTGGAGATTGATGGGCAAAACTGGAAAGTTACACTCGACCCCTAGACTCGATTATGATACTGCACTAGGTGTCAGATTGGGCTATCTTTGATGTACCAATCAGTGAGATCCTTAGCGGGGGTCAAAACCTGGGTATGTTGGGACAGTCCGAGAATTCATCTGAGTGGGTGATCATAGTGACAAGATCAGCCCCTTTGTCGGACAAAGGTAATGATCAGGGATGCACTCTCACTGATGGAAACCAAGACTGCCGGCAGCCGATTTCAACCGTTGAGATTTGTTTTGCAAAATATATATTTTATATAAGATATAAAAGTATATATATTATGGTTTCTAAAATGTTTGCAAGAAGGTTTTAATTCCCGGGATCCATATGAGTGGAGAGTGCAACACTGTTCCTTGCAGCCGAGGGAGAGGTCCTCTCTTGTCGGGCAGTGTATGATCATTATGGGCTGAGAGGTTAAGTATAAGACCATTGAGGATAACACCTGATGGGATAATCTTGCATCTGCTCACAGTCCCTGGGTGTTACAAGGTGGCTTGGCCCAGGGACCACTTAGTGTAAGTGTTGGGCCCATAGAGCCCATTTGATGGGTTTCAGGGGGTACACTGTCTTCAGCAGTGCATTCGGCCAGGGCCTTGTAACAAAGGCTGGGCTGAACCCATGTGGCTGATGTGTAGATCAATGCTTGGGTCCCACGCCATACAAGGAAGACCAACTGGGCAGCAGTTTGGAAGGCTTTTTGAGTACATAACCTTAAATGGGCCTTAAGCCCATTTCGAACTGGGCTGATTTGATCAGTCATTTAAATGGGGCGAATTCTGAAGTGGGTCAGCTAAAAGGATTGGGCTTAGACCCTATCCACTCAGAGAGTTCAAGATCTAAATGAGATTTAGATCTGGAAACCTCCTAATTATATTAGGAGATAGCTGATCTGATCTGCAGATAAGATAAGGATTATCCCTTATCACTAAGGGACTTCTAACCCAAATATGATTTGGATTAGCAACTCCTAAGCTGATTAGGAGCTGATCCCTTTGAGAGATTTCCTGCATAATGCGAATTCTCTCCTGCCGCCACCTTCTTGCCATTGCCATTCCTTCAGTTCGATCTCCAGTTCTTGGAAGCAATCAAGATTTGATCTTGATCTCAATCTTTTGGGAAAAGATTGGTTGGAGCTGTACTCACAAGCCGTCCAGTTGATTCTTGCGAAGGGTCAAGTTCTTTTGAAGAACGTTGTTGATTCTGCTCCATCCTTCACTGCGCCATCTTCAGTGGAAGCAGATTTTGGATCCTTCCTTGGGTGTGAACACCTCCATTGGGAGATAGTATTTCTCCGTATCAGGTATAATCCTCTCCCACTCCTTTTGGTTCAGATCTGGTTCAGTTTATGGTTCAAGATTGATACTTGAAAATATGATTTTCTAAATAGGAAATACGATTCCCAGTTGAAGGGAGAGATAAATTTTTTGAAATTCGCCCCTTATTCCGCAATCTTTGAGCGTCCATAGGATGGATCTCTCATCCCTTCAGCAAATACATACAAAATAATACAAAATATATGATTTTAATTACACTCTACATATTTGTGAAGAAATGCATAGAAATTGTAGAGTATGGCACCTAGAGACAAAATTTCTCTATTAATTTCACTTAATCAAGGACGATTAATGCAAAAAGAAGTTGTATTATACTAGTTTTATTTACATTTCTGCTTGATGAAGGGAAATTTGGCCCGACCTCGCGATCGCCCGACACGTGGCAAAAGCAAGCAGCTCGGGACAGTAGAGCACCCAAAACGAACATCGGAAGCAAGTCCAAACTCACTACCGAGCCCGAACTCCAGACCGCTGTACTTGGTCCGAGCTCCTTGATAAAGAGCTATCTCCTTGTCAAAGGTCCGAGCTCCCTAAAACCTGAGCTCCCCAAGTCCGAGCTCGGTATTAGGAACCCGAGCTCCCTGTTAAGAGCGAGCTCCCTGTTAAGGGTCCGAGCTCCCCAAGAACCCGAGCTCCCTAAAAACCGAGCTCCCTATTAAGAACACTCCCTACTGGGAGTCCGAGCTCGCTATTAAGAGCGAACTCCCTACTGAGAACCCGAGCTCCCTGCAAGGAGCACGAACTATACTGGGCCCCAAGCCTCACAAACCTGACCCGAGCTGACCCGTGGCAGCTCGGAATACTCCAAACCGAACTCAAGGCACCTCGCTCGCCACTCCAACACCTCACTTCCAAAGCACCAGGCCAGCCAAACGTACCCGACACCAAGGACGTCTTTACCCAAGGGCGGCGTACTTGACTGATTTGGGATTTGACGCCTGACAGCCGCATTTCAAACGACTTCCTGCCACCGCCACCTGCAACTGTCGTCACTAGCCGCAGAGACGGCTCCGACAAAAGGAACAGTGGCGGTTCTGTCCGACCAGAGGAAATGACACCCTGGCAGGAGTTCAGAAGTAATCATGCCCGACCTGACGGAGGCCTGGAAATGAGTGCGCGAGGTGGTTATAAAAGGCTTCTACCCCCCCCCCCCAAGGGAGGAGGTATGTTAACTTTCGCGCTATCTGGTTATTCTTGCCTTTGAAGGATTCTAACTTGAGCTTCGGAGCCCTTACGCCGGGTTCTCCCCGGAGCTTCTCTTCCCCTCCCGTTTCAGGTCCCTGTTGCTCATTTCAGAGGCAAGAACATCAACAGCTAAGACTGGCCAGATTGTGCATCATCAATTGGCGCCATCTGTGGGAAATACGCTTCAAAAAGCCCCCCTCCAAAACTTTCATACCCTTTCCTTTTTCTCTGAAAAACTCATTATTTATGGCCTCATCTAGCAACGCCGGACGCGGCACAGAGACACACCACCGGGGAACAGCTCCAAGTCCCCGTAGTGTGTGTTGGGCTGTTCACCATCCCCCTCACGGTGGATGGAATCCCCAACCTGACTACGCCACAAACAGTGGCACCTGTAAGCCTGCCCTCCGCAAACATCTCCTTCCCTCTTCCCATCGAGACTACCTTCACTGAACCGATCGCCGTCCCCCTGGCAGCTAGCCAAAATCGGTTGGACGACTTAATGCAATGCATGCGGGCAATGCAAGCCCAGATGCAGCAGTTCCAGCAACACCAGCTTCACCAACACCAAGTGTTGCACAACCTCTCCCAATACCACTATCCGCAGCAATTTCCCCAACTGACACCGGACCAACTACTGCTCCCACCTCGCCACCCTGCCCCGAAGCCAGTAAAGGCCTCTCCGCAGGATGGGCGCCTTCACCAAGGAAAGGCCTGCAGGCCCCAGAATCCCCCAAACAGCCAGGCCTCGTCCCTAGGCCGGAGAGAAAGAAAAGTCATCCCCGCCTCGTGGCTCGCAGGCGGATCAGGAACCTCGCCCGCGAGGTCAGCACCTCGGGTCTCAAAACCGGAGTCCCCACTGGTGGGAAACCGATTCGGCGCACTGGCAACAGTGGACTACCAGAACTCCGAGCCCATCGAGCTCGGCAACACGGAGGCCAGCAGCGCCAGCACAAGGCCCACTCAGCAACGAAGACACCGTCGAAGTCGACGAACCGCCACCCGCGTCTTATCCGAGCTCAGAGGCAAAGGCGAGACGAGCTCGGACGAGGTAGGAGTCGCCCCGATTCTCTCAGTTCCTTCCCCCCTCGCTTCAGAACTCCTGGCAGTCCCCTTGCCTAGAGATTTCAAGCTCCCACCCCTAGACAAGTACGACGGATCCTTCGACCCCAACGACCACGTGGACGCTTTCCAGTCCCAAATGCACCTCGCCAGGGCCAGCGAATCATGCATGTGCATGGCCTTCACCACCACCCTCAAGGGGGTAGCCCGCACTTGGTACAGGAACCTGGCCCCCGGATCGATAAAGTGTTGGGCTCAGTTCGTGCAGGTCTTCACTGCACACTTTGTTACCAGCAAACGGTGCCCCAGAGCAGAGGAAAGCATCTTCGGAGTAGTCCAAAGGGAAGGAGAAGCCATACGGGGCTACATCAAACGATTCAACGAGGCATGCTTGCAGATACCTCGGTTAGACCCCGCGGTACAGCTCGCTGCAGCAAAAAGAGGGGTGACGCACAAGGAATTCAAGTGGCACATGGTAGCTAACCAGCCCGCGACCGTGGCCGAGTTCCTCAAGCTCGCGGACAAGTTCATGAGGACGGAGGAGGAAATCAACCAAAGAACCGAGGGCAGAAACGAGAAAAGAAAGAGGGACGGCAAGCCCTCTAGCTCGGCCGACCGGAAAAACCCGACCCGGGACCCAAAACCAAACCAGTCATTCCGAGCTCCCCTGCCAGCTCGGACGGATTACACGCCACTAAACACAAGGCGGACCGAGATCCTAATGACGATCAAGGACGCCCCCTTCATGAAATGGCCACCTCGCCTAAAGGGAAATCCGAACAAAAGAAACAAGAATTTGTATTGTAGTTTCCATAGGGACCATGGTCATAGTACCGAACTGTGTAATAACCTCCGAGACGAGATAGAGGGGCTCATCCGTCGCGGATACTTAAGAAACTTTGTACAGCACAACAATAATAGCAATAAAGCGGATCAGCCGGGTGAACACTTAAAAGACGCCCCGGAGATTAGCAGCAGGCCTGCCGAACCGATGCAGCGACAGCCTCCGGCAGAAAGGCCAGTTCGGGGAACCATCCATGTAATTGTGGGAGGTTCAGTGGTGGCGGGGTGCACTTCAGTGGCAGCTCGAACCTCAGTTCGCGAAGCGGTCCTCGAGGAGCGGAACCCCCCGAAGAGGCCGAAGACCGAGGAGCCGATCCTCTTCACAGAAGACGACGCGCGGGGAGTTCACTACCCTCACGACGACGCACTCGTCATTAAACTCAGGATCAACGACTTCGAAGTTAGGCGCGTTCTCGTAGATTCAGGCAGCTCGGCGGACATCCTATTCAAGTCGGCATTTGATCGGCTACAACTGCCAAGGAGCGAACTAAAACCTGCAAGCACTCCCCTGGTGGGCTTCAGCGGGGAGGAAGTCAAGCCCCTTGGAAAGATAACGGTACCCGTGGAAGTCGGCACCTGGCCTTGTGCGGTCAGACTCAACCACGATTTTCTGGTGGTCGCGACCCCCTCCCCATACAACGCCATAATAGGACGGCCAATCACGCATATCCTGTGGGCGGTGGTCTCTACCTATTATTTGGCAATGAAGTTCCCTACGGACTTCGGTGTGGGGGTAGTACGGGGCGACCAGCTCGAGTCCCGCAAGTGCTACGTCGCCGCCCTAAAGGGCAAGTCCAAGCCGGCCGGCGACCTCGACCTGGAGCGGCCTACGGAGCAAGGCGAAGAACGAGCCTCGCCGATAGAAGAGACAGTCGCGATCCCGACCTCACCTATGGACCCATCTCACGCACTCCAGATTGGTGCTTCTGTCAAGGAACCCCTACGGACCGAACTGACCCGTTAGACAGAAGAAACGGAACTTAGCCCCGGAGCGCTGGAAAGCGGTCGACGGCAGACTTCATAAGGGAAGTCGAAAAGCTCCTCGCGGCAGACTTAGCCCCGGACCGAACTGACCCGTTAGACAGTCGAAAAGCTCCTCGCGGCAGACTTCATAAGGGAAGTCCATTACCCGAGCGGGGTGGCCAACCCTGTGCTGGTGAAAAAGGCGAACGGCAAGTGGCGCATGTGCGTCGACTACACCGACCTGAACCGAGCTTGCCCGAAAGACTGCTTCCCCCTTCCTAGGATCGACCGCCTAGTGGACGCGACCTCGGGACACGACCTGCTAAGTTTCCTGGATGCCTACTCAGGCTACAACCAAATCCGGATGGACCAGTCCGACGAGGAAAAAACCAGCTTCATAACCGAATTCGGTTTATACTGTTACAAGGTCATGCCCTTCGGGTTAAAAAACGCCGGGGCGACCTTCCAAAGACTTGTAAATAGGCTGTTTCGGCCCTTGATCGGCACAAAGATAGAGTGCTATGTGGACGACATGGTCGTCAAAACACAGTTTTCGCGAGAATTAGTACAAGACTTAGATTCTGTCTTCCAAATCCTGCGTCAGTATAACATGAAATTAAATCCCAACAAATGTGTCTTTGGCATCACCTCGGGCAAGTTCCTGGGCTACGTTGTCAATCGGCGTGGCATCGAGGCCAACCCAGAAAAAATACAAGCCATCCTAGATATGAGACCACCTCGGAAAGTAAAAGAAGTCCAAAGGCTAAACGGCCGCATAGCTGCCCTAAGCCGCTTCATGTCCAAATCGGCAGACCGCTGCCTTCCCTTCTTCAAAGCAATCAAAGGCAAAGGGTTCGAATGGACCCAAGACTGTCAGCTCGCGTTTGACAAGCTAAAAGGCTACCTCACCAAAGTGCCAACCTTAGCTCGGCCCGAGGAAGGCGAAGTCTTAGAGCTATACCTCTCGGCCAGCGATGAGGTGGTCAGTTCGGTACTAGTAAAGGAGGCAGATCAGGTCCAGCGACCCGTATATTATGTTAGTAAAATCTTGCAGGGAGCAGAGACAAGGTACCTGCATATAGAAAAGCTAGCGTATGCCCTGGTGGTAGCAGCACGGAAACTCCGCCCGTACTTCCAGGCCCACACCGTCATCGTCCTGACCGACAAACCTCTGAGGCAAGTTTTACTCAAACCCGAGGTTTCCGGCCGGCTGACGAAGTGGTCCATCGAGCTCAGTGAGTACGATCTCCAGTACAAGCCAAGAACTGCCATCAAGGCCCAAGGCTTGGCAGATTTTATCGCAGAGTGCACATTCAACCCCGAAGCCCCTGAGCCGGTCGAGCCCAAGGTCCCCAGTTCGGGCGAACTCAGAGCTCTCAAGCCAAACGAGTCCGAGCCCCGTGAAGTTGCAACCAGCGTGGCTTCCCTCCTGGTTAGACCAAGCGCAAACTGGGAGGAGGAGCCCTGGATCCTTCACGTAGATGGCTCCTCGAACCAACAAGGCAGCGGGGCTGGAATAGTGCTACGCGGCCCGGGCGGAACAAAACTGGAATACGCACTACGCTTTGAGTTCGCGGCATCCAACAACGAGGCGGAGTACGAGGCACTGATAGCCGGGCTAAACCTAGCGCGCAAGGTCGGGGCAAAGCACATGGTTATCTGCAGTGATTCCCAGCTCGTGGTCAACCAAGTTACAGGCGAGTACGAAGCACGCGAACTCACTATGGTTGCGTACTTAGCAAAAGTAAAGGAAGCTCTGCTCAACTTCCTATCACACTTCATCAAGCAAATCCCGAGATCAGAGAACGCTAAGGCCGACTCCCTGTCCCGACTAGCTAGCACGAGCCACAACGCCAGGAGAACCGTGTACGTAGAAGACTTGCCTCGGCCCTGCATTCTCGGTGGGGCAAGAGAGGTCGCTCCCGTCCCCGAAGCGGAGCAGAGCTAGATCGACCCACTCGCGAGCTTCCTGTTGGACGGAACCCTCCCCGCGGACCGCAGCACAGCCAAGAGGGTGCAGCGGCAGGCAGCCAAATACGTCAGGATAGACGAACGGTTGTACCGACGATCCTACACGCTCCCCTATCTGCGATGCTTGCGCCCAGCCGAAGCCGAGCTAGTACTCCGCGACATCCATGAAGGCTTGTGTGGCGGACACCTGGGGGGCAGAACCCTCGCCCAAAAGGCACTTCGACAAGGATACTACTGGCCAACGATGAAGACAGAGGCAATCGAGCTCGTCAGAAAATGCAGCAAGTGTCAGAAGCATGCCAGCATCCACCACCAGCCCGCTGCCGACCTCAAATACCTCACCAGTCCATGGCCCTTCGCCCAATGGGGCATCGACCTCCTGGGGCCATTCCCACCAGCGACAGGCGGGAGAAAATTCCTAGTGGTGGCAGTAGACTATTTCACAAAGTGGATAGAAGCCGAACCCCTGGCAATAGTTACGGCCCGAAACATACAAAACTTCTTTTGGAAGAACATCGTATGTCGCTTCGGGCTACCTCGGGTACAGATCTCCGACAATGGCAAACAGTTCGAAGACATCAAGTTCCAAGAATGGTGCCGAAGTATGGGAATTAGCCAGAACTTCACATCGGTCGCACACCCGCAGGCAAATGGCCAAACAGAAGTAATGAACAGAGCCATCCTCCGCGGACTAAAAGAGCGATTGGACCGAGCCAAAGGGTTGTGGGCAGACGGACTACCAAGTGTTTTATGGGCACACCGAACCACGGAAAAGACTGCCACAGGTGAGACCCCCTTTAACCTCACATATGGCACCGAAGCAGTGATCCCGGCGGAAATCGAAGTGCCTACGTTACGACTAGAAGCGTACGACGAACGGACAAACGAGGGCGAGCTGCGCACCAACCTCGACCTACTGGACGAAATGAGAGACCTCGCGCACATCCGAACTGCAGCTTACCAACAAAAGGTAGCTCGGTACTACAACGCGCGAGTAAAAAAGAGGAACTTCCGCGTCGGTGACCTGGTTCTCCGTAAGGTCATGGTGCCCGAACCCGGCGTAGGGAAACTTGGACCGAACTGGGAAGGACCCTACAGAGTAATGAAAACACTCGGTGGGGGAGCGTACGAGCTCGGAACCCTAGAAGGGAAACAAGTACCCCGAGCATGGAACGTTGTCAACTTGAGAAGGTACTATCTGTAGGCCACCAAAGCAAGTACGCCGAGGTCATTTCATAAAACGAACTGAGGGACCGAAATGGTCAGTTCGGCAAAAAATATAGCTCGGAGACACCAGTACATGAACAAAAGGACATTTCATTTCAAAACAGATGTGTACATTTCATTTCATTACATCTCACAAGCCCGGGGCTACTTCATCGTCATCAGAAGCCTCTCCGACAACACCCGAAGGACCTGCCTCCCCCTCGGAGTCTGGTTCGGCATCCGCGGCATTAGCCATCTCCGGAGTGATGCGCGAAGGGGATATGGCGCTAGTATCGAGGTCGGGGTACGTATTCCGGATCATCCACCGACTTAGCTTGAAACCCCTACTGTAGGAGTCTACCATCAGGTCATCGAAATCCGGCGAAGCAATGTAATCGCTGACAGCCTTCTTCTTCGCGTCTTCGATGCCTTGAGAGAAGATCTGAGTCCTCTCCCTGATATCCTCCTGAAGATATTCGACCTGGTGCTCCAGGTCCAGCTTCATTTCCGCCATGCGCTGCACCACCACCCCCATGGCCTCGGCATCCCTCTGAGACCTCGCCTGCCTAGACCGCGCACGGCGAGCAGCAGCATCAGTAGCACGAGCATTCTCCTCAGCAGTCCGAGCAGCCTCCTCGGCAGCTCGCGCCTGCCGCGAGCACTTCTCCACCTGGTTTGCCAAGGCGTGAATGGAGGAGTTCACCTATCAAAGGAAAACGAGGTCAGAGAAACGAATGAAAAAATAGAAACCGAGCTCTAAAGAAGGGATCACTTACCACCATGGCATGAGTAACGGCACGGCAGGCCACTTGGTGCAGAGGGAGCTCAGTCCACGCCGCAACTTCCTCAGGAAACATCGCCTCCTTACTCCATTGAAGAGCATGCACAAGCGACAGCACGCTCCTGAAGTCCCCCGGGGCCTCCGGGCCCGACGGACCAGCTCGCGTATGAGCGGACTCGGAATAGGCGGGAGCCCCCGTGTGTGTGGTTTCGGCATAAGGAGCCCCCGCCAGCCCCTGCATAAGAGGAACCATCTCGAGCTCCTCTGCCGGACAATCCGGCACCTCGGGCTCCGCAGCTCGGGACGGCTCGGCGCGAGCTCGCTTGGCCACCCGCTTTCTCCTCTTCATCCCCTCGAACAAGTGCGCACCTCGGGACCCTCGAGAATCCATTGTACCTGCGAAAAGGAGTTCGGCATCAGTAAGACGTAAGCGAAGAGCAAGACAAGATCACTAGGGAAAGAACCTACCCGAACTCAGGCCCGCAGCAATAAGCTTGGCCTCCGTCAGATACCATTGGCAATCTAGCCTAAGCCGCGCCCATTGCCGGAGGCCCCTCGCCGTCTCCTCATCAAGTGTGATGCCGGAATCAAGAGCGGCCACCCCCAGCCGGTCTGAAACGGCCACCCCATCGCACTTCGCACCCCGAAATAGTCCCGCTTCCACGCCGGGACCTTATTGGGGAGTCCGTGTAAGAGCTTGAAGCCCGGGCGAGGGGACAGGTAGTATGCCCGCCTACGCCCAGGAAGGGGACCCACTTGTTTTTTCAACATTAAGATAGAAGAAAAAATCTCCAGATCCAGAGGGAAGTTCTCGTCGCAAAATAAAGAGATCGTTCCCACTAAGTTCCTAATAGAGTTCGGGTGAAGCTGGCCAACCGTCACACCGAAGTGGTTTAGGACCTCGACAAGAAGAGAGTGGAAGGGCAGTCGCAGCCCCGCGGCGAGCTGTTCCCGGAAAATCACCATCTCATCAGGACCGTGTTCCCAAGGAAAGCTCCCCGTATGGATAAAATAACCGTACTCACTGGGCAAATTATAGTAGTCTACGAGGGTTTGAAGTTCCTCAAGCGTCATAGTCGAAGGGCTGAACTGATCTACAACCCGGCCACGGCGGGAGGTGGATGCCGACCTACCCGAAGCACCTCGGTTGGTAGGCCCGACCCCTTCCCTAGGACCTACGTCGGGCTCACTTGAACTACCGTGGGACGCAAACTGGTTCGTAGAACCCACATCAGACCTGCTTGAACAGTCTGAACCCTCCAAACCAGACATCGTGGAACGGAACGGAATTCCAAAGAACACTCACCCGGGAAGAAGACTGAAGCAGATCGCGAGAACTCGAACAAGCAAGAAGCCCTGGAACGCGAGCTGAAAAGCCCTGGGACGCGAGCTGAAAAAGCCTAGACGCGAGCTGAAACTTAAGGCGCGAGCTCAAGATATACAACAACAGCAAGGATGCCCCCCCCCCCCCCGCGCGCTATTTATATCCACAGCGTACGGAGAGCGACGGCCCAGATCGAAGCCAATCCAACGGCCTACAGCCGCGCTAAGCCGCACGTCTTCCAAGACCAATCGGCGCACGTCTTTCCGAAACTGATGGAACGTCGCGCACGTCTTGTTAGAGGACAGGTGTCGGCACGCGTCTTCCCGAAACTGACAGGGTAACGGCGCACGTCTCCTCTCGATAAAAGCGTCTGCAGCGCAACTCCTGAACAACTGCCGTCACGACTCCCAAACGCGCGCCCTTTTTTGAAAATCAAATTAGAGCAAGCGTGCTCAGCACGGACCAAAACCCTCCTGCTACCTCGCAAACTCCCTGCGCCAAGACGGAACCGTTGTCGCAGGGAGTGGGGGGCAATTGATGAAGGGAAATTTGGCCCGACCTCGCGATCGCCCGACACATGGCAAAAGCAAGCAGCTCGGGACAGTAGAGCACCCAAAGCGAACATCGGAAGCAAGTCCAAACTCACTACCGAGCCCGAACTCCAGACCGCTGTACTTGGTCCGAGCTCCTTGATAAAGAGCGAGCTCCCTGTCAAAGGTCCGAGCTCCCTAAAACCTGAGTTCCCCAAGTCCGAGCTCGGTATTAGGAACCCGAGCTCCCTGTTAAGGGTCCGAGCTCCCCAAGAACCCGAGCTCCCTAAAAACCGAGCTCCCTATTAAGAACACTCCCTACTGGGAGTCCGAGCTCGCTATTAAGAGTGAACTCCCTACTGAGAACCCGAGCTCCCTGCAAGGAGCACGAACTATACTGGGCCCCAAGCCTCACAAAGCTGACCCGAGCTGACCCGTGGCAGCTCGGAATACTCCAAACCGAACTCAAGGCACCTCGCTCGCCACTCCAACACCTCACTTCCAAAGCACCAGGCCAGCCAAACATACCCGACACCAAGGACGTCTTTACCCAAGGGCGGCGTACCTGACTGATTTGGGATCTGACGCCTGACAGCCGCATTTCAAACGACTTCCTGCCACCGCCACCTGCAACTGTCGTCACTAGCCGCAGAGACGGCTCCGACGAAAGGAACAGTGGCGGTTCTGTCCGACTAGAGGAAATGACACCCTGGCAGGAGTTCAGAAGTAATCATGCCCGACCTGACGGAGGCCTGGAAATGAGTGCGCGAGGTGGTTATAAAAGGCTTCTACCCCCCCCCCCCCCAGGGAGGAGGTATGTTAACTTTCGCGCTATCTGGTTATTCTTGCCTTTGAAGGATTCTAACTTGAGCTTTGGAGCCCTTACGCCGGGTTCTCCCCGGAGCTTCTCTTCCCCTCCCGTTTCAGGTCCCTGTTGCTCATTTCAGAGGCAAGAACATCAACAGCTAAGACCGGCCAGATTGTGCATCATCACTGCTATTGTTATTTATTCAGTTTTTTTATCTTTTGGTAGTTTATACTTTATACATGCCCAAGTACTTCATCTAATTTACGATATAAAAGAAATAACAAAAGAAACTAAATAACCAGATTCCTGAAAATGTTTCAATCTCTTCTAATTTCACTTATTCAAGGACGATTAATGCAAACAGAAGTTGTATCATACTAGTTTTACTTTCATTTCTGCTATTATTGTTTATTTAATTTTTTGATTTTTTGGTAGTTTAAACTTTATACATATTCAAATACTAAATCTAATTTACGATATAAAAGAAACAACAAAAGAAACTAAAGAACCAGATTCCTGAAAATGTTTCACTCTCTTCTAGCCACACATATTGAAACTCCAGCAAAATTCCAAGGACTGCAACGCAAACGCCAATCCAGATCTTCGATACTCCCTCTGCCCCCGAAATCTGCTCCTTTCTGGCTTCTTGGCGCTGCAAACCGTGATGATGATGGACCATGAGAAGAAGATGAAACGGGAGACATTAGGTATGAAGCATTTGAGTGGCGAGGTGATGCGATTGAATCAGTGTCTGAACTGTAAGACTCCAACTTTTCAACCCAATCAGAGCCTGAAGAATCAGAAATAACTTCTCTTAATACTGTTTGAGTTTTGTTTGGAGGTTGGCTTCTTCTGGTTTTCTTCCAAAACCAGACCTTTGACCATAGCAGTCCCTTGGCCGGTTCAACTGGATCGATGCATGGCCGTCCTAGACCTGCACTCTGAATTGCCGGCGGGGGACTGAGCGGTGGAATTGACTCTGTTTCCGGTTGGCTTTTCGCTTTCCCGGGCTGTACTTCCCATTTGAATGGAATCCCTTCGCCACTCCGGAAATAAATACGTGAAGAGAAGCCATTTGAAGCATCCCTTGAAATGATTCTATTGAAGAACTGCTCGTCTCCTTGAAGTAGAGAAAGGGTGTGACAGCTCTTCTCTGTCGGCTTCTCCATATCAGCTGTCTTCTCTTGATCTTTGCACTCCATTTTTTAAATAAAGAACTTGATCGATATCAGTACAGTTATCTATGGCTGTCTTGGGTTTCTGTTAGGTTCCGAGGTGAGGATACAATAAATAGCTATTCTTGTTATCCGTGTATCCAAGGCCAAAAGGTCATCTTTGAGTCCTGCAAATCTGATGGTTTGGGTTCATTTCTCTGATTGGTTTATTAACTTATATAATCTATATTTCTCGGGTAATCTTCAATTTGAGCAACTTAGTTACCACGTTAATCAAAGGGAGCTGTGCTGACAGGCTTATACATGTGCAATTACCAAATCTATAAGATTCAGTTAACTTCTCTTCCAATTTTCTTCCTTCTATATGAAAAAGGAGATTCAAACAAACCTTGCTGAAAAAGCAGTTCACCTTCTAATACTTTTGCATTTTATACACCATCCATTAGTCTTAAATTGATGTCTTCTTCTGTATTTTAAATATCAGTTGCATTGTTAGTAAGAAAAGGTGCGATTATATTGGTAAGAGAAATAAGAAGTTGTTGAACTACTCAAGGAAAAAACAAATGAACCTCCACTTATTTTACAACCATGATGCATGGAAGCATGACCCCCTCAAAGTCTTTTTTTTTTATTATTATTTTTAAAATTTTATAAGGCTTCTTTAATTTGCAAACCAAGGGCCGGTCTCCATTATAAAACTCAATTCTCCTGTTTCTTCAAGCAAAAGTTCAATTAATTTCAGACTAAACAGCACCAAGTAATACCCTAAATTAGTGTTCGAAGACGGTTGCTATATATAGATGCATGGTTTATAGTGATGCCGTGAGATAGCTGCTGTTTTGTTGTCAGGAGGCACTTTAATTTGTACTATGTTCTAACTACAGCTCTTAATTAATTAAACAAGACTAATAAATCAGTGTTGTCTCTTCACAGAAGTTTGATTACAGCTGAAGTGGCTGAACTGATAAGGTTAAGTCTTATAGTGAATAAGTTTTAAGGAAGTTAATTAATTTTAAGTTTTTTCATGGCTAAAGCTAAAGTTGGGTCACTCTGGGTGGATTATTGTAGGAGCACTTGAATATTTTATTCTATATTATTTTTACAAATAACCAATAGATAAAGAAAGAGAGATTTATTTTTCTGATATCTAGCCACTTGGCACCACTATCCCTTTTACTAAAATCTCACTCCAATTCCCCTCTATTCTCTCCTCCACTTTCCCATGAAAAAGGGTATTGTTTTAAGAAATTGTATCTCCGAAAAAACACACCCAGTATTATCTCCTAAATTATCTCTATTTCTTATTTATCCCCCTCCCCTACTTTTTCATCTATTTCTATCTAAAGAAAGCCTGAAAAACTTAACAATTATTTAAATATTATAAAAAATTATGTAATGACCATAAATTGTTTATTAAAAAACAGAAATAATTATACTAGAACTAAGAATATTTAGATTATTAGTAATTTTATATTTTTAAAAATTCATCATGAAATTATGTAATAACAATATAAATTTTATTTTAGGGAATATTAAAATTAATAACTAAAAATAAAAAACAAATTTTTAAATTTTATTAGAGTAATAAAATCTTAAAAAATTTAAAATATTATTTAAATAGTTCAATAAAAATATTTTAAATAACAGAACACTAAACATAAAAATATTTAATATTATGAAATAATTTTAAAATACTAACATAAATATTTTAATATTAAAATAATATTAAGTAGCCAAATATTTTAAATAATAAAATATTTAACATGAATAAAATTTAAATATCCAAAATAATGAAATTATATAATAAATTTAAAATATTTCTTAAAAATAGAGAAATAAATATAAAAGAATTCATAGTATTTGAATTAATAATAAATTTACATTTTACAAACTTAATAACGAAATTATGTAATAATATTATAAATTATAATTTAAGGATCATTAAATTTCGTAGATATATAATATTTTAAAATTTTAAATAAAAAAATTATTTGACTATTTAAATAACGGTTTAAATAACTAAATTTTTAATATTTTAAATATTAAAAATTTTCATAATTAAATCTTGTTTTAAATATTATTCATATGACAAGAAATAGGTTACATAACGAAATTATGAAATAACTTTAAAAAATTATTTCATAATATTTGATAATAAGAATATATAATAGAAATAATTCAAAAATTTTAAATATTACTGAAATAATGAAAACTGGATTAAATACTTTAGAAGTATTGAAGCTTCCAAATAACAAAAATATGTAATAATTTCAATACAGTTTTAATTAGTATTAAAAATTAGAATAATAATTGAAATTATAATTATAGTAGCAATAAAAATATTATTTCAGTTTTATCAATTACAAAAATATAGAAAACGATTTTCAAAAATATTAATATTTATTAATAATAGTTATATATATATTATATTTATATATACAAATTAATATTTATTGTATTTTAGTAATTATTTATTGTATTTGCTTGATAAATATATTTTCTATAAATATATATGAATATATTTTTGTTTTGTTTTTTAATAGTAAGTTTTCAAAAATTATTAGATATTAAATTATTAGCTTTTATTAAAGATTAGACTATTAATTTAGCTGAAATTAAATATTGTTATTTTTGTATTGTAAAAAATAGTTAAAAGTAGTATATAAAACATAAAAATTATTAATTATTTAAAAGTTAAAATATAAAAAAGTTATCTACTTTTATGTTTTTTTGTTGTTTTCACTTAACAAAACACGTACGTCGCAAGGGTCCCATTAGTTATCTATTAAAATTGGACCACTTGGACAACCCTTGAATTTTTTATTATATAACTATCTAGGGAAAATCTATGGTGAGAAAAAGATATCGTATGGAAAGAGTAATAAGTCTTTCAGTTTAACGGGTTCAACTATGATATCGGAAAGATACAATATCTCAATTTTTTTTGACCAATCAAATGATCACAAAACGTGGTAATCAATTATATATTATTTATCAAAATTCATAGGTGGATTTTGATTGGTCAAAACTCTTTTTATACCATATTTTTCCTGTATCATAAATTTCCCCAGTTTAACCACTCCAGCCGTGATCAAACGGCCCCTACTGACGGTCAACGTCCACCACTCCATCAGCCGTTAGTTTGACAGATTTTCTTGTACTGTTTGTCCATCTAGTATTGCTGTCAATATATTTGTTACGATGTAAACTTCATTGTGTCATATATCGATGTCATCCCTGCATCATACAACTTTATTTTAAATCATTTTCAGTACCAAATTCAAATGAAGCAATGTATAATCATGCATGGTTTTGTGCCAAACCATGTATATATTTTAATACTATAGAATTTACAAAACAGAAAACAAGAAAACAAAGATTCTTGCTTAGCTATTTCAAAATTCTAAAAATGAGTGGATGATTCATTGCCACTTACCTTAAATTCAATAAAGGATCCATAGGTGTACAATCCAGTCTCTGCTCATGAGTTGCCTAGTTTGTAAGTTTTAATTTTCTATATTTTTTTTTTTATTTGGGGTAGTAATACCTAAAGGCGTCAACTTTCAATTACGATAATTGTGTAGCTGTAATTTCAAAAATTAACACTCTTAGTTATTAGCATTTGATTGGTGGTTATCTAGAGCAACATCTTAATTAAAACATTTTAAAATGCGAGAATCATCATTTACATATTTTACTAGTGGGACCTATGTGATGTACGAGATTTTTTAAATTAAAGATAAATAATAGAAACATATAAGAGTATATAATTCTTTTATATAATAATTAATAATTATTTATATTTTATACACTATTTTTAATACTTTTTATAATACAAAAAATAACAATAATTAATTTTTGATACAGTTGCTTATCAAATTTAAGGATGGCAATTTTCCCCACTTCCCCAATCCCCATGGGGATCCGCCTTGAATGGGGCAGGGATGGGGATGATTTTCCCTTGCGGTAACAGAGATGGGGAAATTTTCATCCCTATTGGCGGAGATGGCACGGGGACAAGGAGAGCACTCCTTGCCCCATGAGGACCCCGATCCTTGTCCCATGGGATTCCTGCCAATATATGTATATATGTATACATACCTAACTGGACCTAGAACGTCAACCGGTTCCCAACGTTCAACCATTCGGTCTGGTATGATTTTCAAAACACTGATTTCCTTTTTTCTTTTTCAGTTGGAGAGAGGGTAGTGGTAAAAAAATCCCAAATATCTTTCACACGTTAGAAGGAATTTCTTATAATTTAACTTTTTTTATTGCAAAGATGAAAAAGTCTTTCTAAATAATAATAATAATAATAATAATAATGATGATGATGATGATGTGATAAATATATAATATTAGAAATATGTCTAATTTTTCTATAACTGTTCTGTATTTATCAGCATTGTTATCTATTTTTATATTTTATTATATATTATTTAATTTTAACATAATGAACTAACCCATTTGATCCAGATGGTTAAATCGCGGACCCACCACAATACCACCTGAAGAGAAAAGTGATTTTAACTTCCATTTCCATATCTATAAAATATTGATCCAAATGGTCATTGATTACCATTATTGTTGAAATCTCCATCTGTGGACACTGGTGAGAATGGTCTAGGTTCTAAGAGTGAAAAGTAGAGAAGAAGGTGAAACGGGGAGGAAAAGGACTAGGGTTTGGTGAGCTAAGCTTCTCAAAGTTATCCAAGAATAACAAGATGGGAGATGGACAAAAGATCTGATCCCCTGAGTTCTATCATGGGAAAGGATTCTAGAGTCTTCTTTGGCCCTAGCTTCAAAGGTTATGTTTGGTTTGAAGGAAAAGGTAGAGAAGGGAAGGAAAATGTAGGGAAACTTTTACAAACTTTGTATAGATTTCCCTATCTTTTTCCCTTCCCTTTCCTACCTTTTCCTTCAAACCAAACACAGCCTAAGTTGATCTGAAAAGGGGACACGCATTAGACTGTGGAGTGGGAACCAATTTACGACTTAATTTCCACTCTCACAAGATCCTCTCACATATTGCTTCAGGGTATAAACTATAAAGTCTCAAATCATACAGGCCTGAGTGATTTTCATTTTCTCTTATCACGGTTCCACTCGTGCTTTTGTCTTGGCTCAGAGTTTGGGAATTGCAGTCTTGACTTTCATGAGAAAAGGTAGTCCACGGTGCATTTTGTTGAGAGAGAATCTACATGTCCTCTTTGTTATAGCAAGATAAGTGTCCATGACTGCGGTTGGTTTATCACGAATCAGTGGTGTTATATTAGTTTGTCCCCATATATTAACCCCCTATTCAATAAGGACCTTGCTCATTATTAAACAAAAAATGGGTTTGGTACTTTTGCAAGGAATCAGCCCCCAAAATTTTGAGAAAAATTTTAATAGAAATTAGCTCCCAAAATTTTAAGGAATTTTTGAAAGAAATTAGGCCTCAAAATTCTGAGGAAATTTTAGAAGAAATTAGCCCCCAAAATTCTAAGGAATTTTTAAAAGAAACTATGTGACAAAAATTTTGAAGAATTTTTATAAGTATCTAGCCCCCAAATTTCCGAGGAATTTTTTGAAAGAATAGCCTCCAAAACTCTAAAAAATATTTAAAAGAAATTCGCTACTCAAAATCCCGAGGATTTTTTTTTAAAGAAATTAGCCCCTAAAATTCTAAGGAGTTTTTTTATATAAATTAGCTCCTAAGATTCTAAGGAATTTTTGAAAGAAACTAATTCCCAGAATTATGAGAAATTTTGAAATAAGTTGGCCCCCAGAATTCTAGCAAGCCTTTTGAAGAAATTAGCCCCCAAAATTCTAGCAAACCTCGTTGTATATTCGAAGAGGTTTTCCTCAATATTTTTGGTGGGTTTCACAGGCTAAGGCAAATGTTTGATCCTCGGAGTTTTAGGGAACGTCATAGTTGTGGTTAGGACGATTGTTCCCCCCTTGGAGTGTTGAAAAAGTTTTGCGGGGAGGTAAAGTTGTTCTTCAATCTTTTTATATTCCTAATCCACACAGGCATATTTTTGAATTCTCCACAGAAGAACAACTTCTGTGGAGGATTTTCGGAGAATGTAATGACATCTAGCAGGTGTCATTATATCAACAACAGAGGCACCATTGAATTCTCCACAGAATATATGCTAGCAGCAAACCTAGACCATAACAAGTAGACCTGTTCATGGGCCGGGTAGCCCAATGGCCTGGCCTGGCCCGGCCTGCACCCCGGTCAGGCTTGGTCATATAATTAGGCCCGCAGGCCTGACCTCGGGCCTAATACAGTAAGCCCAACTGTGTTTTGGGCCGGGCTCGGGATTTGTCAAAAAAGCCCGGCCCGACTCAATATTATATATTTTATAAAATACATAATATGTATTTTATATATCATATAAAATATATAAATAATATAATATTTATAATTTAATATATATATATATATATTTTTTTCTTTATAATTTCTCTCTCTCTCTATCTCTATTCAACCACTTCAGCAATAGTAATGCATGGGCTAAATTTCGAGCTCGGGCCTAGGCCCCAGGCTTCAGGCCTTTTATAAAGACCGGGCTCGGACCCAAGTTGTAGGCCCGATGATCGGACCGGACTCGGGCTCGAGCCTTAGAAAAATTTATTAATACAGAGTGAAAACCCGGCCCGAACCCGACCCAACCCGACCCATAAACAAGTCTAATAACAAGCCACTTTACCTCACAACAAAGATTAGGGGATTCCATGTAGGGGAGTTCAATGAATTTGATATCCATACTCAAACTACAATTGATGGGCTTGGCCGATGAGTTAGTAACTGGCCTACCCATGGAATTGACAAATTTAAGTGGAAATATCTCAGCCACTAAAGGTTCCATCGTGCAACCTCTCATAATTAAGTGGAAATATCTCAGCCACTAAAGGTACCATGTTCTCAATAGACCTTTGATACACCATTTTTGCATTGTATTATTCACTTATCATAAATGCATCAAAGCACGACACAATGAGAGAGTAGTGAGAATACCAATAACAAGGGTCCTGTTTCAGAAGTCTGAAAATGCATCCTGACGGTAGATAGAGAGGGCCTAATTTCGTTTTGGTCTTCCAACTTTAAAATATGTCAATTTAATACCTAAATTTCCAAAAGATGCAAATTTAGTTCTTGTCATTAGCATTTATCACGTGATGACATTTACATCTTAAAACTTTTGAAAAAGTCAAAACTACCCAACAAAATAAGACACCATTGAACATATTCTTTCTCGAGAATCTATTGAACAAAAGCAATAATGAACAATCCCAAACCAACCACCAACCTTTTCGGTGAAGAATCATTGTCACGGTTAGGGGCAATATATAAATCATAATTATAAACAAATTTTATATCACATAAGAGTATACATCATAATTACAAAATAAGTGATGCAAAATTTGTATTTAATTCAATTAGCTTTACACAGAACCTCCCTCAGAGTGAAACCACCCACCAAATTTCGTTTCCATTAAACACTAGAGTCACAACGATACTTGCTATATAATTTGTGTTTGTTTTTATGCAGCTTTTGTTAGAAGGACAGTCTTAACAAAACATTGATTAAAGGGAAGATCGTGGTGTGCGATCATATTAGCACAAGAACAGATATATCAGGGGAAAGCATAAGACGGGGTGGCGGTGTAGGGATGATATTCGTTGTCAGCATTCGATTTTTTCTTGGTCTGCCGTCTGAACCCCCAATTTACTTCAGACATCCAATGAAGTCCTTTCAATCTCTCTGAAACACCTAAAATCCCAAAAAACTCGAATCTTGCCCCAAGAGCGCTCAGATCCACTATTAAACCTATCCGATACTAATTCGATGGCCCCGATCAACACCCATTTACACCTCAACCCTTAGATCAGACACCACCATCGGACTCAAGACCTCCCAAAATACTTACCCAACAAACCTCAACTCAAAATTCTTCTGTTTACCCTCTCATCAAGCAAAAATTTCATTTCTATCCCTTTCGTTAGCTTAAAGCACCCACAACCTAGATCCCCTTGATCCAAACACATCTAAGCCAATCAAACCATATGATTAAGTCCTAAACACACCAAAACACTTGTCTTTTTTTTCTTCTTAATTTAGCGGGGGCTGTGTAGTCCCCTCCTCTGCCACTATCTCTCCAACCGAACCGCCGCTGCAACTCCTAGCAGCGGCGGTATTCTTCACTCGATCTCTCTTCTCTCTTACTCTCTCCATTTTCTATTCTCTTGTCATTTTCCCTCACTCTCATATTGATCGAATCCGTCTGCCACAGTAATTTCCACCATCGTTGCTGCATTGCTCACTTCCGATCACAACTGATCTAACCGACTATAGTGGACGCCACTCATATTCGTTCTCTTTTAGTCTCAAGTGAAGCCTAGACCATAGGTGATGGTTTCTGAGTGATCTCAACAAGCTCCTATCCACGAGCATCAACCATTGCAGTAGTTCGAAGAGGGAGAAACCAAGGATAGTATGATACTGAAGTTTCCCCTGCTCCATCGATTTTGTTCAGGCCAACATTCAACCAGGTAAACTCTTCTCTATGTTTCGTTTTTCCTCTTTTATTGTTTTCATGCCGATCGTTATAGGAGATAGGGATTTAGAAGAGAAAGAACTGGCATAGCTGGTTTTCCAAACCGACTCCTTTAAGTTCTCAGTATCGACCCAGTCCAGCCGTGTTTTTCTCCTGTTCTCTTTTTAACCAATGCATAAATTTGATTTGAACTCTTAGATCGAACCTTATTATCTTTGTTCATTTCTTCTCTTAGTTTTTGAAATCGTTTTTAGGTTATAATGGTGGTTTTATATTGTCCTATTTTCATCTAATTTAGGATTGACCTCCATGTGAATAAAAAAAAAGCCATAGTCAGATCTCTGTTCTTTTTTCTTATTCTTCCCATCGATCTGCTAATCAGTTGTTCGCCTTGTTTTCAATCTTTTATAATGATATTAATATGTTTTGCTATATCTTTAGTTAGTGATTAATTAGTAGTTTGAATCATTCTTTATCCTTGTTTAAGTTATCTGTGTTTAATCATAGTTATCTATTTGATTAATAGATAGTTTCATTAAATTCATGCCAAGAAACATGTTTTTTTTTTTTTTTTGTTTATTGCTCATTTTGTCTTGACACTAGAGTCGGAGAGAGTGATCAACCTAAACGCTCCCATGAACAGGTGGATTTTCTACAATAGTCAAGAACAGAAATAAGTAGTAAAGAGAAAATATGTGATGAAAGCATAAATAAATAAATAAGTGGGGTTTGATTTTCTGAGGTTGGTGTATTCTTGTTTTGTCTTTACTTGTTAATGCCTTAGTAGTTTTTTAGCTCCTTTTTTATGTTCATTGTCTACGTGGAATTCTATATGGGCCCTACCTATTGGATTTATGAGAGGGGTGCCGAACTCCTTCCCTCTCCCATTCGAATCTTACATACACGTCCTTGAATTTTCCAAAGAAATACTCTGATAGTTTGAAATCCCAGCACTAAATTAGTGTTGAACAATCACAAGTACTACAAGCATATCTGGCTACTGATAAAGTAAGTAGCCTAATTTGCTCCACTTTCACTGAATGAATTTGGATGAATTGTGAATGACCCTTAAAAAAGTAAAATTACTTTTAATTTAGTTTGGATTTTTGAAAATTATGGCTACGGATAAAGTAAGTAGCCTAATTTGCTCTACTTTCACGGAATGAATTTGGATGAATTGTGAATGACCCTTAAAAAAGTAAAATTACTTTTAATTTAGTTTGGATTTTTGAAAATTATGGAAATTGATTCTCTTTTTGGGCTTAGAATTGATTCTAAGTATTGATTAATTCTTTGTGCTTAACACATCACCTTATAAGATTGGATTCCTCAAATTCGGTATTTTATCCAGCATCAAACCTTCCTTGAAAGCCAACGCCTCTATTTCCTATGTAGAACACGGCCCAAAATCACAAGCTTTACTTGCAATATGCCACACTCTATCATCCCGCACTATCAGTCTATCATCCCACACCCGAGCCAGAAGAATCATCATCTACATTGGATTTCAAAACACCCAATAGGCAGACTCCATGAAATAATACCAGCAAAACCGCTGCATGAACAACTTTCTTTCATTCACCATGTTAGAGAGAGAGAGAGACCTTGTTCAGTGCTACAAGGCTGATGACTTTAATGCCCAACATCATTGCTTTTCTCTATCGGCTTCTAAGAGATTTGGGCATTTGGATGCATGATTGATAAAGAAAATTAGATGACACATGAATGGCATTTGCATCCTTTCACATGCCACTTAACAGCAGTTGATGGTTTTGTACTAAACTAGCACATTTTGGAAGTTTAGGTAATGGATTGACACATTTTGAAGAAGGCTATAACCCTAGTTCCAAAGAATAAGGAAAGTTAGAGGTGTGTTAACACCCAATTTTTCCTCGGTCCTCCATCTAAACCGCCAATTCATCTCCAAACATCTAAACATTCCTTTTCGATCCATTTGAAACTCCAAAAAAGAACCTACAGAGTCCAGGTCTTAACTCAAAATCCTCTAAATCCACCACTGACTTTGCCATGGCCCTAATACCAATCCGACATACTTGATTAAACCTCACTCACACCATGTCTTGTTGGAAGGGTTAGAAATTAAATTATGGAAGGCTGAATCATGCTTGATGGCTGGGCGATTTTCAAAACATTTCTAACTCAACCCGGAAACCAATTTCCTAGTAATTTTGAAATCTAAAATTTCTAATTCGATCTTGCATTGAACAAAACTATATTTGAAATGGTAATCAAAATTGATTATACTTGATATGGAGTCCACAAATCATAGCTTCCAGAGTGGTAGTTCACGCCCAATATCAGTCCCAAAATTGGCCTTCAACTGAAGATGGTGCAGCGGGTATGAGAAGCTGATTTAGCAACACTGTTTTAGCAAAACTGCTATCCAACTTGCTTAGATTGAATGGGATTTGTGAGCCAGATTTTTCCAACGCTTTTCTTGCAAAAACAGAGTGGAAAAACTTATGAAATTCAGTTCTTGCAATGGCTAGGTCATGCTAGGGTTTTTGGGAGAGAAGATGAGAGAATAAGAGAGTGGGGAGAATCAGCTGAATTGGACTCTCCCCTCTTTCTACTTTATATAGAGCATTCTCCTAATCTAACTAGAAGCTAATCCAAATCAAATTTGGATCAGGACTTTATCTTTAATTGATAAGCATTATCCTCTTAAGACGATAGGTGCTCCATATACAGATCCATGCCAATTTTCAACCCAAGTCACATGACAACTTAAGTTGTTATGTGATCACTTAACTAATCATATTAGTAATGGGCCTAAGGCCTATTTTCTCCAATTGATCATGACCCTAAGTGTCACATGGCCACTTTGGGCCTGAATATTGTATGGCGAGGGAACATAGAAAGGTCTCACACAAGTCCATAAGGGTTCAGTCTTACCCTTGAATGAGATTAGGTCAAATTCACTACTAAGAGTACTGAACCCCCTAACTCAATCCGCTTGGCCTCAGTTTGGGCCCAACATTTACAACTAAACAATCATTGGATTTAGCAACCCTATAAAGACCTAAGGATAATTGACTTATGTAAGATAAAACTCATTAGACAATCAGCCCTGTAATGGTCTTTTACACTTAACCTCTCAGCCCATAATCCTCAAAACACTACCCACAGGGAAGGATCTCTCCCCTGATTGCAAGATGTATTGTCACACTCTTTGCTCAGATGAATCCTAGGATTAAAAACTTTTACAAACCATTTTCACAAAATAGTAATATAACATATAAATATATTTTGAAAATCAGATTTCAAATATAGTTGAAATCCACTACTAATTGTTTAAGTTTCCATCAGAGAGTATAAACCATGATATTCACTTTGTTTGACAAAGGAGCCAATCATTTCACTATGATTACTCACTCAGGTGATTTCCCAAACTGTCAAAATACACTCAGGTATTTGATCCTCGATGGATCTCACTGGCTAGCATATCAATGATGACTCAATCTAAAACCTAATTGTCAAAACCCATTTTTTGCTCGGTCCCCTTACCCTACCTCTTCGAACCCTCCTCTTAGACCCTAGAAACTTGGAAACACAACCAGATCAACGTCTGATCAGACATCATCCCTAGACTTGGAAAACTACAACTTAGTTACACATCAATTTTCATAACTAAACTACAAAGATCCACCGTTTATCATGAAAACTTCCTTTCTAATGGCCTCGATCTATGCGATATTCAAAATCCAACTCCTCCAAAATCAAATCTAACATGTCAATCACCTCGAGGTTATTAGGAAATAATCAATTGGCAAATCCTAACACGAATTTACAACCAATCATAAAAACATCAAGATCCCATTCTGTTGGCCTTGAACGATTACCAAGATCAGCCATATCTTTCTTAGATCAGGACCATCCACTTGAGTCCTCACCTTAATCCATGCCTACCTACCAAATTTCATCCCAAAATTCCCCCATTTGACCCTTCATCAAACCAAGATTTTATTTCAATAAATCTTATTAATTAAAGTTTGCCATCCATCATTCCAACTTCATGACCGATTAGACATTACCATTGTATTTGGAAACCCAATAAACCCCAGCACATCAAATTTTATGACTAAATACCTCCATTTGACCGTTGAAAAAGTAATATTTCATTTCCAACCATTTCGTTGATCGGAAAACCATAAGCTAAGACCATGATCTGAACTAAATCAATAAATCTACACCTTTGATCAAAGATCTATCACTTCCATTAGATACAAGATGACAAAAAATGCCTACCTACCAAATTGTAGTTCCAAATTCCCTCGTTTGACCCTTCATCAAACAAAGATTTTATTTTAGCAAATCTCGTTTATCCAAACTTATCAGCCATAAATCTCCATCATTCTGACCCTATTTTTCCGATCAAACCTCACTACAATGTTCAAAGACCAAAAAAAAAACCCCAGTACTTCAAATTTCAGGACCAGATTCATCCATTTAACTATTAAACTAGAAATATACCATTTTGACATAGAGCTTAATAGCTGATGTCAGAAGGTTAATGGCTGATGTCAGACCCATTCTTGACTCATTAGAACACTTGGACCAATGAAATAGAGCTTAATAGACTCAAAAGGCCTAAAAACCCTAAGATATCCCTACTTAAAACTAAGTAAAGACAAAATAGCATTTAATAATTCATCAAATTTACATTTTCTTCCACTAGCAATTCCAAATATGAGACTGCCATGACAGGCATGCTCTGAACTTCCATTGCACACACAAAACCCATGAAAACCACCCCCAAATTGAAGATAATATTTCACCAAAGAGGAAAAGTTGACTGATCACCATTTTTTTTGAAAAATTCCTTGTCCATTCTCTTGTAAAAGTTTTCTTGAAGCCCAAGTCTTGTGATTGGATGAATTTCATACCTCTTCCTCTATAAATACAGACCCAACTCAAGCTTTGAGAAGAGAAAGGAAACCAGAGGGAGGCCCCAAGAGAGAGAGAAAGGAAAAGAGAAAGGGGTAGAAAACCAGAAAGAGAGAGATCTAAAGAGAAGAAGAGGAAAAAATAACATTTTTCCCAACCTCTATAATCCCAAAGTCCTTGAAGATCAAACTTCAAATCCACCTACCTATTTTCAGCTTCGAGATTTGAAACCAAAAAGCGCACCATCCATCACAATATCTCATTCAAGCTTTTTTGAACTTGTTCCTATTGTTGGAAAACTCCCATCAAGGTACGTACGAAAGCTAAGTCTTTCATTTTAACTTTTAAACTTGATTTTGTAATCTCTATTTTTTTGTTTTAGTTTTTTTTTGGTTGCTTGAGGTTTTGAAATGTTGGAGAACTATCGTTTGCAATTTGTTCTTGATTGAGAATAGAGGAAGACAGGCGAAGGTCTTAGGAAAATTAGTACCTAAGACCCGATAACATCACCTCAAAATCAGTCTTAGGAGAAATTGAAAGCATGTTCCTCTAGATTTAAGAAATTCCTGTAACCACTTTTGTTTTTCTCTAAAAGAAATTGAGCCTGAATAACTCCCGTAGTGGGCTGCTACAGCAACTTGGAGATAGGGGTGCCTTCTAACTTCCCTCTCCCAATGCTTGGGACATGAAATCACTCGATTGTATGCCTTTTCCATGGAGAACATAGTCACTCTCAAAGACTTTAATCGATTTTTTCAAATCTGAAAATGATGGCCCATTTCCTCTAAAAAATAGGTGGCGACTCCAACTTTTCGAGCCGACCATGAGCTTCCCGGAGCTCACAGCTGGTGACTCCACTAGGGGCAACTAAAACCTTTATCGAGTGTTGTTCAGACTCAAATTCATTCTACTTGTTTTGTGTTGGTAAGTTTAAGTTTCTGGATCGCGATCTAAAATAACGTCTCAAAAAGGCTAGGCATGACAGACCTTCCCAGCATGGTTTGAAATTAGGTTTCCATGTTGGTTGGCGTGGAAGACCTCTTCCTCATACACTGTAATCGCACCCAAAACCATTCTTGTGACCAAATCGCACCTAAAACTTCACCCAGAACCAGACCTTTGTCGAAATTGTAACAAGAGTCTCACCCAAAATCGCATCTTCACAGAAATCACAACCAAGGTCTCAGAATCACACCTCATTTCATCTCTATCACAACCTAAAAGTCCAAAGTCACAACCTAAAATCGCATTTTCTCAGTTTCATCACACTTTAGATTGACAAGTTGCACCTTCTTAAAGCCTCATTGCAACCCAAAAGTTCAAAATCGTGGCTTATTCCTTTCAATCCCATTGTTGCACAAAAAATCGAAATTAAATCGGAATTCCCTTCAACCTCATTGCAACCCAGAAATCCAAATCACACCTCCTTAGAGCAACGTCTCAACCCAAAAGTCCAAAATCGCACCTTCTCTTAATCCCATCGCAGCCCAGAACTACAAAATCACACTTGAGTTCAGTTCTGTTACAGCCCAGAACATCAAAATCACATCTCTTTTAAAGCGTCATCACAACTCAGAACCCTCCCATCGCAGCTCAAAACCCTCCCATCACAACTCAGAACACTCCCATCGCAACTCAGAACCTTTTCATCGCACCTCATGTTTAACTCATTGCACCCCAGAACCTGTTCATCGCACCTCCTTTCTTGCTCATCGCACTCCAGAACCTATTCATCACACCTCCCTTTTTCCTCATCGCACTCCAAAACCTGTTTATCACACCTCCCTTCTTGCTCATCACACTCCAAAACCTATTTATCGCACCTCCCTTCTTGCTCATCACCCCTTCCTCCCATCTTTAGAAGTAGGATAAAGAAAATGAAGCCTAAACTCTTTCAAACCTTTAAAAAACCAACAAAAAAAAGAAGATTTGATCTTCCATTAAAAGACACTAAAACACCCTAAGGGGGAATTCATTTTCTAGATTTTGAGAGGGGGGAAAATTGGTTAATGGGATTTTGATTCCCATTGGCCAAAAACCCCATGTTCTTTTTTCAGATTTATGTGGGGACCAGGGAAAGTTTATTTTCCTGGGTACCACTTACCTGGGTAAGTGATACCCATCTCCTAGGTGGGTAAATAACTTTCCCACCCTGGGGGAAAGTTGCCAACACTTGAAAGAGACAAAGATGTCCCTTGTAGCAATGGATTTTTGTGGATAAAATGGTCATTGCCTTATTTACATGGGAAATTAAAGAACATGGTTAAATACACTCACTTGGGTAAATCTTTCCTGGGAAATAATTACCTGGGTAAGTGCATTTACCTGGGTAAATAACTTACTAAAATGCAAACAGGGCCTAAAAGTCATTGAAGGCAACACCTAGGCCCAAATTTCCAAATGTTATCCAAGTGATCCCAAGTAATCTAACATATTGAAATCTTGAATCAAAGTTAAATAACAATAATAATGTAAGAAAAAAATTGAAACCAATTAACAAATCAAGATCAAATCTAGAAAATTTCATCTGAGATCCAAACTATGTTAATAAAAAATTAAGGATAAGAAATCTAGGAATTAAGATAAAAATCAAAACTACAATTATCAGAATTTGAAACTCTTATCTAAGATGACCATTTTCTAACTCATGTTTTTGTTTCCTATCTTGGCTAAGTAGATGCATGACTCTATGATCTCAGTTCTTGAGAGGTAGCTTCAAAAGGCCATTTTAACCCCTTTTATTATCTGTCATGTGTCCATTTGTTAGCTAAGTAGTTACCTAACTCTATCAAAACACCATTTTGACCCATTCGAAGTATTTAAACTCTGGGAGGATCTAGTAGATATATATGGTGAAGGGTCTAACCCTCCCTTAACCAATATCAAAGGATGCTTCATTTCCTCAACTGAACTTATGCCAAGTAGATGTTTGGCTCTATGAGTTACTCTCGAGAAATAACATTAAAAGGCCACTTGGACCTTCATACCTTCAAAACTTCGGGATGTCAAGTAGGTACACATATGGTGTAGAGATTGATATTCTCTTATCTAGTATCGAAAAGACATTGTCATGATCCTTCATAAACTTTTGAGTTCAAATATCTTTCTTGCTCTTCTCCAAACTGAGTAGATGTTTGACCCAATGAGTTTGCTCTTGGGGAACAACATAAGAAAGGTTATTGTTTCATAAACATGGTGCATGAACTAATTGCTCTCGGCATTTCCTTCAAGTCTTAACCTTTTCCAAAACCCAAGAGTATTTTCTAAGTTAGAACTTAATCCTAATTACAACACTAGTTGCCGAAGTCCCAAAATTAATAATAAAACGAGGAAAAAGAACAAATATAGTAAATAGCATCAAATCCCAATACATAAATCATAATAAAAATCTATTTCCAGAATAATCCAATATAGAAATCTATCAAGTCAACAAAAACACAATAAAGAAACAACTCATAAAATGAAATGAAATAAAATTGTCAAACCATCAAATTCTATTGTAAGGATTATCAAAATAAAGTTTCTTTATCAATTACTAACTCACATGATAATAATGATGTATGGTCAATTGCAAAATTAACCATCCATAAACTTTAAAAAACATCAAAGTTTATGAATACTCTTTAATCTCATCAAAATCGACAAAGTTAATCAAGTTTGCTCAAACCCCCAAAAGGTTTTTCAAAGTTTCTTTGAACAATGGATTTGTTTTCCAACTTCAAATTCGACCTTGGTTTTCACCATCTAAATGTTTTGCCCAAATTTCGGCAAAGATCCACTAATTTAAGACATTTCCCTTGCATAATCTAGCCTAGTTGCCTATAGATCTCTACACATCCTTGCTAGGTCCTCTTGACCCACTCCAAGGAAGCCATATTATCTAATTACCCAATAGCTTGCCTTCTTAGGAGCCCTCCAATCAATAGCTAGACAACCATCGAATATGATCAATCCCACCCTTTTGACCAACACTTGTGTAGACACTTCAACTCTATCACTTCACACCAAGTTTATTGCCTCAACCTCACCCATAGCATCCTACACCCTCGCAAGTTAGGTTGAACCTTGACCAGTTCTTGCTTAGGATCCAAGATCTAGTTAGCCAAGTCATAGAAACCTCGATAGCTCTAGGCGCATACTAGGGGGTAGGTCGGCTTTGTCATGGTTTTTCGTTGTTTTTGCCCACACTTCATCATTTGCATTAGTATATCGCATGTCATCACATGTTGCATCCCTATAACTAGTCGTTAGCCCACACTAGTCTATTCCCACCTATTAGATGCATACAACCTAGATTGATACCCTCATGCAACCATCAACCTAGACCCTTGAGACAACTAAATTTTAGGCTAGCCTATTTCCAATAGAATAGAACAAAGTGACACAACACCAATCAAACACATTTATGTAATGATGGAACCCTTCTTAGGTCGTGATGGAGTAAGTCTCTCATCAACCTCCCATTGAGCAAGAATTGTCGATTGTACTCTACTAAGAAGAGTTGGCCAAGATGAAGGAAGATATGAAGGACATATGAGTGTCCCAACCAGAAGAGATAATTGAATTCAATGATTTGTGTCCTCATCCTAACCTAAACCTTATTGGAAAAGTTAAAATCCCAAAATTCCACAAGCACGATGGATCTAGTTGTCCTATAGCTCACATCCTTCTTTATTGTATAGACATGTTTCAACTTGGATTTGATAAAAGATTGTTAGACCACCTATTTTCTAAGAGCCTAAAAGGAGCTGCTTTGGATTAGTATACCCAACTCAACCTAGACACTCAAAGGACATGGAGCAAATTGGCGGAACAATTTATCCAGAGTTTTGATTTCCACCCATTACTGATCTAGAACACCTTACTCAAGGACAGGATGAAAACTTCTTTGTATTTGAAATGATGGAAAATTACATCTATCAAAGTGAAGGAACCCTTGCAAGAGTATGATGCGATTAAGATTTTCATCAAGCCACTCAAAGAACCCTTCTATTCATCAATGATAGAACAAGTTTTCCAAGACTTTCATCAATTGCAAAAGGTTGGTGCATGCATTGAATGGGGAATTAAGCACAAGAAAGTCCACCTAGCATCCACGAATCCATTAGTTGAGATCAAAGAACCTACTATCGTTGCCATCATACATCAACCTTCCTCTTCAACACAGAAACATCGAAATTTAACTAGTCCTTTCAAAAGAAGAGTCAAGAGACGATTTACTCCCCTCCCTCTGTAGTCTCAATTACTTCTTCAACTGATCAAGAATGAATATTGTACACCATTGTCACCAAATCCAATTCCCAATCCCCTACTAAAGAGCTTTAAGATGGGCGAGTATTGCTCTTATCACCAAGGACCAGGGCACTCAACAAATAATTGCACAGTTCTCAAAGGCAGCATCCAAGATCTAAGATGGGCGAGTAACTTTTCAACTTCTTCCTCTATGGCCTTCCAATGCTCTGGTGCAAAGTTCCCCTTCTTCTACTGAACTGGCCTAGAGATTGAGTGCACGCTCAGCCAGTTCAGGTAAGCTCTCGGGTGGAAGGTTGGACCCGACGTGGACTGTCTTGTCGGGCTCGTCCTTGTCTAGGGGGACCAAGACGAGGTCCTCGGCTAGCTAGCCTCAGCTCGTTGGCTCCTCCCTAAGGTCGAGCCCCTCTAGTGGCAGAGCTTCTTTATTCTTGCCCTTCAGCGCTGCCACATAGCACTAACGAGCGGCATGCTGGTTCCCACGAACAACTCTGACGACGTGCTCGATGGGGAACTTCAAGGTGAGGTGGTAGGAAGAGATGGCTGCCCGGAGTGCATGAAGAGTTGGTCTCCCCATGATGGCAGAGTAGGGTGAGCCAATCTTCACGACCAGGAACTTTGTCATCCTAGTCACCTACTGGGGCTCTGTTCCTACCGTGACTGGTAGGGAGATCTTGCCCTCTTGTTTGACGATGCTACCGAAGAAGTCGACTAGTGGAGCATCTACTAGTTGGAGGCGCTCAAGAGCTATCTTTTTGGGTTCCCCTGACGGGGGTTCTTCAACTTTTCAGGCCACTTCATAAATTTCTCCTACCCGATTTGCATCAAAATCTATGTGCGGGTGGAGTTGAGTAGCATTTACTGATTGTAAGCCAAGGCCGAGGCTGGTGGCTTCCTATTGTGGTTGTTGTTGCTGCAGCCCTTGTCTCCATTCTTCCTCTTCTTCTCAGGGGCTCCGTCCTAGTGCTCTATGACTCTCTCATGGGCGTCCGTAGCCAAAGCCTCTTCAATGACAATGTATTTTTGGGCCCTTTCTATGAACTCCAGCTTCGTCTTTGGTTGCCTTTTGGCAACGGAGCACTTGAGAGCCAAGCCAGGCAGGAGCCCGCTGATAGCAGCATGTATAAAGACCAGGTGTCGAGGTCATGAACCTCGAGTTCTTTTTTGTAGCGGTCGGTATATGACCACAAACTCTCTCCTCTCTTCTGCTTGACAGTCATCAGCGAGACAATGCTTTTCTAGGGGTGCCGGTTGCTGATGAAGCGGGCGAGGAACATGTTGGAAAACTGCTCCCATGAGGTGATGGATCAAGGTGGGAGGCTGGAAAACCCCCACCAAGCAGCTCCCTTTAAGGTCGCCTAGAAAGTCCGGAATGTCAAGGCATCAGAGTATCCGTACAGGATCATGAGTGCCCTGAAGCTCTCCAGGTGGTCGTCCAGGTCTATGTTCCCATCGTACATCTCCAAGGTGGGAGCCTTGAAGTTTGGGGGTAGAGGCTCGACGACGATATTAGGGGAGAAGGCATCCATTCTCCCAAGGGAATTTCTTTGTCCGACCAAGGTACCAACTTGGCCCTCCATTACTTGATGGAGCTCAGCTTTGGCAGCGCCAAGCTTGGCTCGGAGTTCAGCGAACATGGGGTTGGGCATGGCCCATGCACCGTTCCGATCTTCATGGGCATGATGGCGATCAGCGCGAACTCCGGAGTGCTCAGATTTGAGACCACATGCTTCACGTTTAGAGCGGTGGTCATTCAAGTTGTCTCAGAGGTCCGAGACATGAGGGGAAGAGGCTCGACGCCGGCCCTCAGCCCTAGAGTGGACGCTGGGATGATCACAGCATCTGCCTTCATCCCTCGGCTTGGCCCTTTGATGTCGGTGATGCTGGTCAGAGAGCTAGTGGCTATCCTTTGATTGTTTTAGTTCCTTCTCCCTTCAGCTAGGAGGTCTGAAGTTGTCTTCCCATCAACTGGGAGGTCTAGTGTTTTGGGAGTGCGGATCGGCTGGACGACTCAAAGAGCTCGGTCCACTACGCGTGGCTGAGGTTGGAGACCGATTGGTTGGTGGACCCATCCTGGCCCGGGTGTGTGGGCTCTTCGACGAGGTGGTCACCTTGGGGGCAATCACCTGCCTGGGGGTAGTTCTGCTCAACTCGTTGTGTCAAGTACTCTAGGCGATCAAGCACGACCTGGAACTATTCATTGGTGACAAGATTTTTTGTATTTCTTGTTCTTCGTACCATGTTTGTTGGTTGGAGCTCAGGGACTTGATAGCTTATCAATGTTCTTTTTAGGCAACGTCTTAACAACGCTTCCCACAGACAGCGCTAATTGTTGATGCTCGGATTAGCCGAGGACAACAAAGTAATTTCATCCCTATGCTCCTAAGGCAAACTGAAGGCTTCGAGGGTTCGAAGAGGCTGCTGAAGAGGCCGAGGCGGAGGAGGCTCCGAGCACTATAAAATCCAAAGGTGGGTGGCCAAGATACTGCAAGACAGAATACATCAAAGGCCCCAAGTGAGAACCCAAGGCAGAGTCTCTAATGGTCAAGTTAGTATGGGGTACATAGAGGTGAACCAGGATGTGGTTTGTGAGCCCAGTTCCAAATTCATACTAAAGATTGTATTCGATCCCCTTACCTAGTGGGGGCACCCCTATTTATACTTGAACTGCCTGGAGGTAGGTGGAGATGAACGCCTGAGATGGGTGTCATATGAGGGGAGTTAAAGAGCTCTGCGGGGACGTGTGGGCACCCCGCGATTGGCTTCGTACAAGGGGAGTAGGGTAACCCCTGCTGTAGTGGATCTCATTCCCGAATTTGGCGCTCATGGGCTAGGCCTCCCAACCTCAAATGGGCTGGATTGGATCACCCTACATCATTAACCAATATTTGTGTCCCTATGCTTACTCTCGACAAAACAACAAATTCAACTGGGCCCAATTTATTCTTCTATAGTGTATCTAAATTTAATGATCGAAAACTTGCAACAAGTCTCACATATATGTTCTTGAGAAAAGTTGGTTACTAAGTGGAAATTAAAAACAGAAAATGATCGGAGAAGGGGACAACCCTGGATAGTATAGGCACTAAAGGAAATAGGGCATTAAATCGACTTCGCAGTAGCTACTCCTAAGTCAGTATAAAGGCATCAAAACCAATATCAATTACTCATCGATCAAAGAAATGACTAGAGGCCATTTTCGGTCAATCATTTCCCTCAATCCCTTATCATTCATTCAGACGATAGTCAGCTCATTTGAGTCTTTCATCTAAACCTTTTTTTGAAAAATCCCACAAGTTTCCAAAGATGCTTGAATTAAAAGGGAAAATCAAAGGGCAAAAAAAGATAAAGGAGAAAAAAAGAAAGAAAAAGCCTAAAAAACTACAAAAAGAGCTAGGGGCAAGTTCACTAGAGGACTCCAACATTGTCAAAGAGTAATACTTATCCCTTGAAGGATCAATTGGGGACAAGCTTAACATGTATTTTATTTCATAAGTCATACATACAATCAAGAGATGAAGGGAGGCCATCTATTAATCATTTTATCTTGTCTTTAATCCACTAACCAATCCTTTGAACCTATTCTTTGACTAAACCCTTATGTCAATAGACAGATGTTAAATGTTCGAATGCCCTTACAACAAGTCAAAAAAGGGAATAAAGTCAAAAGGAAAAACTAAGTCAACAAAGTGCAATTTTGAAGAAAAAAAAGAGGAAAAAAATTGGGGCAATTAAGTTAAACATCTATTTTCAATTTCATCCTAACCCCATCTCATTATTCACCCCAACGAAAAGTCCTCCTAAATCAAGAAAGACGTGTGGCTCATGGCATTGAAAGACATGAAAAGCATTTCCCATCCGAAGGGAATAAAAAAAGAAGAAAATTCAAAAAAAAAGTGCCAAAAGCCCTATTCGTTAATTCAAGTATTTGAAACCTATGTCAAAAGAATATTTGAGCCACTTATCTTTTGATTTTGAACCTTGTCTTAAGCCACGTTTCATCCCATCTAATAGGACATCATTGATCTTTAAGACATTAGCAAGCTAGCTTTGGGCACACCTTTATTCGCTAGCAATGACGGAATCAAGTGTAGGCACCCCAAATGAGGAAAAAAAAAGAGAAGTCAGACCTGGAAACACTAAACCAGGGGGAAAAGGGCAAGAAAACAACAAAAAAGAAAAAAAAAAGAGAAGAATACATTCCAAACTCAAGGCAAGAATACCAAAACACAAGAAGTTCGATTCAGTAAGTTGTGATGATTCAATCTTTACATGGAAGGGGCAACCACCTCTTGCTCGAATATTTCTCAAAATGAATTTCTAATTAGCATCTAACATTTTTAAGACACATATCTCTAAAACCAATAGTGCTTCTATCATCAAATCTCATACCCCATTAAGGGTAGGCAGGTTCTTTTGAGTGTCATTGTTTTGTCGAAAGCAAGATCTGACCATCTACTTAATCCTTATTTGATTCGAAAAAAAGACAAGCTCAATCACATCTCTTTTCCTTTCATCCAAACCATCCAAAAATATTTTCTAAAGCATACAAAAATCTTTTCCAAATCATCCAAAAGTTTTCCCGAAAACCCAAAATCATCTAAAAGTCTTTAATCCCAATAATCTAAGAATTTCCTTACAATTTTTTTCATTATCCAAAAATTTGGCATGCACCTAATCCAAAGTTCTTTAAATCATCTATCCAAAACAAAGTTTTACCTAAAAATCTTTTTTTTATAATCCTTTTGTGCAAGTTGCTTTCATCTAAGTTGTCCAAATCCAAAAGTCATTAAACATTCAACTTTCTTTCATCTAAATCATCCAAGACTTGTAAAATCAATCAAAATCTTTAACTTTGTGCAATCTGCCTTCGGGCATAATCAAATACCCATCGAAATTCATCAAAAAAGTTTTGCATCATGCAATCCACCTTTAGGCATAATTGAATACCCATGAAATTCATCAAAATCTCTCGCTTCGTATGATCCGCCTTTGGGCATAATCGAATACCCATCAAAATTCATCAAAATCTTTCACTTTGTGTGATCCTCCTTCTAGCATAATTGAATACCCATTAAAATTATCAAAAATCTTTTGCTTTGTGCGATCTGCCTTCAGGCATAATCGAATACCCATCTAAATTCATCAAAATCCCTCGCTTTGTGCAATCCGCCTTTGGGCATAACCGAATACCCATCGAAATCTTTCACTTCGTGCGATCTGCCTTCAGGCATAATCAAATACCCATCAAAATTCATCAAAATCTTTCATTTCATACGACCCTTGCTTCATGCAATATCCACCTTCGGGCATAACCAAATAGCCATCAAAATTCATTAAAATCTTTCGCTTCGTGCAATTTGCCTTTGGGCATAATCGAATACCCATCAAAATCTCTCACTTCATGTGATCCGCCTTCGGGCATAATCGAATACCCAACAAAATGCCTTGCTTCATGCGATCCGCCTTCAGGCATAATCGAATACCCATCAAAATGTCTAGCTTCGTGCGATCCGCCTTCGGGCATAATCAAATACCCACCAAAATTCATCAAAATCTTTTGGGCATAATCGAATACCCATTGAAATTCATTGAAATCTCTCGCTTCATACGATCCTCCTTCGGGCATAATCAAATACCCATCCAAATTTTCACTTCGTATAACATTTGCTTCATGTGATCTGCCATTGGGCATAATCGAATACCCATCAAAATTCACCAAAATCTCTTGCTTCGTGCGATCCGCCTTCAAGCATAATCAAATACCCATTGAAATTCATTAAAATTTCTCGCTTCGTATGATCTGCCTTCGGGCATAATCAAATACCCATTAAAATTCATCAAACACTTTTGTTTCATGCAACCCATCTTTGGACATAATCGGATACCCACCGAAATCTCTTGCTTTGTGCAATCTGCCTTTGGGCATAATTAAATACCCATCCAAATTCATCAAAAACTTTCATTTCGTACGACCCTCGTTTCATGTGATACACCTTCGTGTTAGACAATGTATGCCCTAAGCTCCAATCAAATTGATGTACTTATTGTCATTTATTGTAAATGAATAAAAGTGCATAATTGATTCATGTGATTTGGTATGTTTCTGTGTAATACCCTTAAACTAGACACTTATGAGACTCGTGTTAGTTTAGAATATTCACAACCGTTGGATAGATCTGGGGAGATTTATCCTACCAAGGCTAACACTAATTTGTCGCCAAGTGGATTTCAAATTGTTAGACAGTTTTGTATGCCCTTAGCTTCAATCAGAATGATGTACTTTATGAGTATTGTAAATGAACAAAAGTGCATATTTGATTCATGTTCCCTAGGTATGTTTCTGTGTAATACCCTTAAACTGAACACTTAATGAGACTCGTGTTAATTTAGAATGTTCATAGCCAGTGGGTCGGTCTGGGGAGACCTATCCTGACAAGGTTGACACTATGGTGTCACCAAGTCAGTTGGGGTGGCCTGTCTCAGCTGCCAGGTTGAGACCCTAGGCACATACAGTGTAGGATTAATTGAATCTATGAACTGGACCAGATTTCCAGTATTGCCCTGGACCTTGGAGATTGATGGGCAAAACTGGAAAGTTACACCCGACCCCTAGACTCGATTGTGATACTACACTAGGTGTTGGATCGGGCTGTCTTTGATGTACCAATCAGTGAGATCCTTAGCGGGGGTCAAAACCTGGGTATGTTGGGACAGTCCGAGAATTCATCTGAGTGGGTGATCACAGTGACGGGATCAGCCCCTTTGTCGGACAAAGGTAATGATCGGGGGTGCACTCTCACTGATGGAAACCAAGACTGCCGGCAGCCGATTTCAACCGTTGAGATTTGTTTTGCAAAGTATATTTTATATGAGATATAAAAGTATATATTATAGTTTCTAAAATGTTTGCAAAAAGGTTTTAATTCCCGGGATCCATATAAGTAGAGAGTGCAACATTGTTCCTTGCAGCCGAGGGAGAGGTCCTCTCTTGTCGAGCAGTGTATGATCATTATGGGCTGAGAGGTTAAGTGTAAGACCACTGAGGATAATACCTGATGGGCTAATCTTGCATCTGCCCACAGTCCCTGGGTGTTACAAGGTGGCTTGGCCCAGGGGCCACTTAGGGTAAGTGTTGGGCCCATAGAACCCATTCGATGGGTTTCAAGGGGTGCATTGTCTTTAACGGTGTATTCGGCCAGGCCTTGTAACAAAGGCTGGGCCGAACCCATGTGGCTGATGTGTAAATCAATGCTTGGGTCCCACGCCATACAAGGAAGCCCAACTCGGCAGGAGTTAGGAAGGTTAAGTGAGCACATAAGCTTAATGGGCCTAAAGCCCATTTCGAATTGGGCTATTCATTTAGTTAATTAAAGGGGCGAATTTTGAGATGGATTAGTAGATAGGATAGGGTCTTAATCTTATCCACTCAGAGAGTCCAGATCTGAATATGATTCAGATCTAGTATCCTCCTAATGAGATTAGGAGAAAGCTAATCTAATCTGCATATAAGATAAGAGTTTATCCCTATCACCTAAAGAGAAGTCTTATCCAAATATGATTTGGATAAGCTGCTCCTAATTGGATTAGGAGCTGATCTTTTAGGTTAACAAAAGAAGGGGGTGGCAGCCTAAGAGACAGATCACCAGATTTCCTTTAGTGCTGAAAACAAGAAGAGAGAATTCTGCACCCTGCGAATACTCTCTTGCCGCCTTCCTGTTCTTGCCGCCCTGTTTGTCAGTTCGATCTCCAGTTGTGGGAGAAGTCAAGATTGGATCTTGACATCAGTTCTTTGAGAAAGGATTGAAAGGAAGTTGTGCTCACGTACCATCCTGCTGATTCTTGCGAAGGATAGAGTTCTTGTCGAAGAATACTGCTGATTCTGCTCCATCCTGCACTGCTTCATCTTCAGTGGGAGCAGTCTTTCGATCCTTCATTGGGCGTGAACACCTCCATTGGGAGATACTACTTCTTTGTATCAGGTATAATTCTCTCCTACTCCTTTTGGTTAAGATCTGGTTCAGTTTAAAGTTCAAGAATGATCCTTGAAAATATGATTTTCTAAATAGGGAATGTGATTCCCAGTTGAAGGGAGAGAAAAATTTTTGAAATTTGCCCCTTATTCCGCAATATTCGGGCGTCCATACGATGGATCTCTCAATCCCTTCAAATGTGTTTGAAATTTGTTTTTGCAAAATATATTTATATAGAGATATACTTATATGTTATGGTTTCACAAAAATGTTTGCAAAAGGTTTTAATTCCCAAGATCCATGTGAGTAGAGAGTGCAACACTGTACTTTGCAGCCAAGGGGGAGGTCCTCTCTTGTCGAGTAGGGTTTGATCATTATAGGCTGAGAGGTTAAGTGTAAGACCATTGAGGGTTGTACCTGAAGGGCTAATCTTGCATCTGCCCACAGTCCTTGGGCCTTCACAAGATGGCTGGACCCAAGGACCATTTAGTGTAAATGTTGGACCTATTAAGAACCCATGGTGATAGACTCGGGGGTTCATTGTGTCCTATAGTGAATTCGGCCAGGCCTTCTAACAAAGGCTGGGCTGAACCCATGTGGCTGATGTGTAGATCAATGCTAGGGTCCCACGCCATACAAAGAGAGCCAAGTTAGCCAGCATATTAAAGGGTAAGTGAGATATGTGACTTAATGGGCCTAAAGCCCATTTTGAACTAGGTTAAGTCAGTTAATTAAAAGCGAATGAAATCTGATTTATAACCTGATTAGGATTAGTTTAAGGATAAGATAAGTTTTATCCATTTAAGAGTCCAGATCCAAATATCAGATTTGGATCAAGAAATTCTCTCCTAATTGGATTACAAGGCTGATCCAAAGTAAGCTATAAATAGGGGGCAAATTCCTTAGTTTACACACACTCAACAACCTGCAGAATTTTCCTCAGTTCTTGTCGCCCCTACCCAGTTCGATTTCCACTTGTGGAGCTGACCAAGAGACGTTCTTGATATTGTTTCTTGCTAGAACAAACAATCTGAAGTCATGCTCACCAGCCCTTGCTCGATTCTTACTGAAGCATTCAAGTTCTTGTTGAAGAACCATCCTGCTGTCCTGCTTCATCATACAATGTGTCATCTTTGGGCATGAACACCTACGTTGGGAGTTACTGTTACTTCGTATCAAGTATATCCCTCTCCCTTCTTTTTGGTTTCAGATCTGGTTCGGCTATGTTTCAAGAACAAACCTTGAAAATGTAGTTTTCTAAATTAGGGAATATGGTTCCCAGATGAGAGAGAAAGAAAATTTTTGAAATTTTGCCCAACCTTCCTGCAAGTTCGGCCATCCATATGATAGATCTTCCATCCCTTCAGTGGTATCAGAGCTAGGTTCACATTCTTGAACCAAAATCAAACCTGATTTGAACCAGTGCAAATAGGCATAATCGGATCTACCCGATTTGCGCTAATACGGGTTTTCTTTTGAAAATTCAATTCTCAGCTATGGGCGAATGATCTGAAATTAATTTTTTATTTATCTACAATAATTATAATGTTTTGTATTTATTTCTTGAATTATGGGCTGTTTGTGTAGTGGAGATCAAAATCTTTTATTGGCGCCAAGAATTTGTGCATCCTGTTGTATCATTCTATTCAATTCGGTCTGTAAACCTGTTAATGACCCAGTTATAAAAAATTAAATGGGTTGGGTTCAACCCAAACCCGCTTTAACCCAATCCAACCCGCCCAAACCCATTAATCTTATATTTATGTACTTAAAACAAAAAACTAACTCCTTTTTAACAAATAAGTTAGTCATAACTTAATGGTAATAGTAGTTGCTGTTTACACAAGTGGTGAATGTTCAAATCACATTAAATGCATGTTATTTTTATACATGCAACAAAGCCATTTAACTATGTTCGGGTTTTGGATTTGACGAACCACATAGGTTCAAACCGGTCAGACCAACTTGAACTATATAACTAGATTGTCTTCGAGGTAATCACATCAAGTTCAAGAGTGGTTGAAACGTTTAGATCCGGATCAGTTCGGTAGGACTAGATCCCGCCCGAACCAGTTCAGTCAGGTCAGACAAAACCCGATCAGACCGGTACCAGTTCAGTTTGATCGGGCCAGACCCCGACTGGGCTGGTTCAATCCAATCGGACTAGACCGGACCAGTTCAGTCAACGGTGGATTGACTTGGGTCGGCTTATATCAGGTTTGTGCACGGGTTTGGGGTTGAACTGATTGGTCCGAAGCGGGTCAAAAGAAGTAAAGAGGATCGGGCTGGACTCGGGTCAGGTTGAACGAATATGAACCAAACTGGACGATCCAAACCAAACAAAGCAAACAGGGTGGTTTAGGGTTTGGACCCCACTCGGTCCGACCCGAGTCAGCTTGTATCGGGTCGAGTCAGGTTGTATGAATAATGGTTGGACCGGATGATCCAAACCGGGCAAATCAAGTGGGATCGAGCCATCTTGTTCGAGGTCTATTTCAAATTCGGGTCGACCTGGATCGGTATATGTTGGACCGGGTCAGATCGCGTTGAACTGGTCCAGACTTAGGTCAAATTGATTTGGATTTATGTTGGGTGAAGTGTGTTGATTTAGGACAAAACGAAATTTAGTCAATAATTAATAGAAGATTAATGCATTAATTATAAATTATTTAAATCAAATGAAGAAAATAAAAAAAAAAGGCTAAGGAATTAATACTAATGTTTGTAATGGTTAACCCAATGGTTATCCACAACCCAACCCAACCCAACCCATTTAAATGGGCGAGTTGGGTGACGGGATGATCACACAACCCGCCAAGTAAATGGGCGGGTTGGGAGGGTTAGATACTGGGTGGGTTGGGTGGGTTCAGCCGGTTGGGTGAAAAATTTCCACCCCTAGTTGCTAGGGCTCTACATGCAAAGGCTTGGTTTTATTTCTGTAGGATCCTAATGGGTGTAGGGGAACCATAGTCAGGTCTGGCTGCCCATATACCTCAAGACAAGTCTTGGGTACATTGCTGAGGCCACACCTTGTCTATCTAGAGCCCTCAACCTTATTCAATAAATTTAATTTGATGCAACTTTCCAAAATGACATGGATTGCTTTTCTACACATGTAATGCTTATGATAGTGTCGATGTATGCTATGTGAAGAAAGAAAGAAAAAAAAATGAAAAATGAAATGCTAGATAGTGAATAGGTGAAGAGAGTGGAGTGCAATGCATCTGCAAATTGTAAGCAATTAACAGTCTTCTAAGAAAGTATTCATCCTCGAATGGTTGGTATGCCAATCCTACCAGACTACTTAAAAGAAATAAAAAAATTTAACAAAAGAAGGAAATGAAATTTAACTAAAAGAAAAGTGAACTAGAATAGTTAAACGCCAAGTCAAAAGAACTATCATACCTCATAAAATGAACACCTTGTTCCTTCATTGATACAACCAACAACCTTCAAATTTTGAATTGACGAATCCAACCTAGGTTGCTGCAATGAATGCGCATCCTTGATCACTCTGTACACCAAGAATAGATCTCCAATTCTGGGTTGAATTCCCAATTATTTGGGAGATCAGAGACACTTGTTATGTAGCCCAAACAATGTAGGATGGTTGTTGTATGACTGTGAATTCTTGTTGCACTATTATTGCTTCAAGAATGCTTTATGCATCTTCTCTTGGATGTATACACAACATTAGGAAATTTCTTGCTCTCAAACTGATATGGGGGAACTCTAGGGACATTGAAGAGTGAGTGGGGATTCTTTGGGACGTGGCTAATGGCAATGTGAGCGTGTTTGCATGGGTTTCTCCCTAGGCTAGAATATGTCTAGGCTAGAATCTCTCCCTAGGTTAGAATGTGTAAAGGGGCGGGTATTTATTGAGTTTTGGGGAGGATTCTAGAAGGGAATGAAGGGCTGAGGTTTGAGATTAGGGAGATCAATAGATGAGATTTAAAGTATTTTTGGAGGAATATTGATTAAGGGAAGGGGCTGCCAAGACAGTTTTGAGAAAGATCCTCTCAATCAATAAAGACAATAAGTGGAACATTTCACCAATTTGCCTAAATTAAACATTACAAGTTTAAGTGATTAGCTTTATTTATTGGAGGCTCCTTAGTGAAATTGAAGTGAAAATGAATCCAAACGGAGGATTCAGATTAAGTCTAGCTTTGGCTCTCAAGATAGAGGCTTAACAATGTCGAAATTGGACAATCTTGGTATCATTGGATTCGTAATTTCAAGATCTATGCATCTTTTGGGTAAAATTTTTTATTTCCTATGAGATGGTTCATGATAAAAAAATGACCCCGATCGGATGATTAGAATTGGTCCTGGCTTTGGATCTTCAGATGGAGTAAATGTTGTCAGATTTGGGTGATCTAGGTGCTGTCAAATTTGAAATTTTGGGCTCTACATACCTATGGTGTTTGATATACAACTTAATGTGAAATGAGGTTCATGATCAAAATGATCCCAATTAGACGACTGGAATTGGTTTCGGCTTCGAGTCTTAACATGGAGGGGTAAACGTAATGCGTTTTAGTGATCTGGGTGTCATCGGATCTGAATTTTTGAGATCTATGTATCTATGGTGTTGGATTTCTGATTTGACATGAGATAAGGTTCATGATCAAAATGATCCCGATCAAACGATTTGAATCGGTTTTGGTTTCGCATCTTAAGATGAATGGGTAAATGGTATTGGATGTCAATGATTTGGATGTCGTCGGATTTGGATTTTTGGACTCTGTGTGCCTATGGTGTTGAATTTTTTTATTTGACATGAGATAAAGTTCAGGATCAAAATGATCATAATTAGACAATTAGAATTGGTTTTGGCTTTGGGTCTTAAGATGAAGGGGTTAACGGTATCAGATGTCGATGATATGGGTGTTGTCGGATTTGGATTTTGTGTGTCTACGTACCTATGGTGTCAGATCCTTGAAGTCCAAACTTTTTTAAAATTCCAAGAATGATCTCGGGTCAGTTGAGAGGATAGTTGAAGCATGTTTGAAGCTCAAAGTGCTGCAAAAAAACTAAAAGGTGCAAAAATGGGGTGTCTACTCCCCCGGTTGTTCTTACTTGCTCTTCTCTTCTTTATTCGTAGCAGTTGGATGTCATAGTTTATCCTTGCTACCTTCTTTCCTTCTTTATTTTTTTCTTCTCCTTTTTTCTTTATTTATTTGTCCCGGTCTTTCATATTCATTTTTTCATTTTTATTTTTTTAAAATAATTGATTAAGATTCATACACATGATTGAATATCTAACATCTACCTCTAAGAAGGGTTTATTTTGAAGGGATGACTATTGGATTAAGCAGATAACAAAGGGTTTAAAGTGGAAGAGATAAAGCAAATGGCTAAATGAGGGCCTCTCATTATTTCCTCATTGGATGCATAACCCATAGGGAAGAACTACATGTTAAGTACAACTTGAGTTTAACCAACTCAAGGATATTTATCTTATTTGACAACTTCAACACTTGGAAATTTTGAGGTAAATCAAATGAGAGTGATCCTACTCTTGGTATTGTATCTCTTTGCTTTCCCTTCCATCATTCTTATTTCTTATTTTCTCATTTTTTTCCTTTTCTCCTCTTCTCCAATTTTCCTTTTCTTTTCTTTTTTTGTTTTTTCTCTTTTTTGTTGTTCTTTTTAAACATTTTCTCTAGCCCTTTGGGAAAAAGAATCCTGGGAATTTGATCAATTTAACAAAGAAGAAGGTACAATGAATCAACTCAATGGGTTAATTAGGGGTGTTAACAATGGCGATGAGTTCTAGGGAATAAGAATGACCGATAATAACCTGCATTCCTTTCCTTGATTAATAAAAAAAGCACTAGGTTGTTATAATGCTTTCATTCCATAATGACTCAAGAAATGTATCCAAAGGAGTGTGCATGTCATCACAATCCAACAAAACCATACTCATACAATCCTCCTAAGGAAAGTGGCAACTCTATCTCTTCCCAAGGTTGAAAAGTCCCCTTTTATTAAAACTTATTTCTTTATTGAAAAGAAAAAAAACAATAAAAAGAAACCTTCAAGTAAAAACTCAAAACACCAAACAAAAAAAAATACTAAACTTATTATAAAAAATGAAAAATCAATAACGAAAAAAGAAACGATGAAATGATGACTTCGCAATGAAGCCTTTATTAAGTAAAACCTAGTAACCCGAAAAATAAGGACTCTTATATTATTATCAAACTTCAAACAACGGGTAACATATGCATGAAGTAGACTAAAGGAAAAAAATAGTAGTGCGCACGTGTGTGTCTATTTTTGTGATATGGCTTTTCAACTTAGCTATGATACTTTATTTTCATTTTATTATCCAAGTCAAACCCAAGTGTTGCTGCCTATGTACCCTTTGTGAGGGATCAGACCAAGTGTAGTTTGGATTATTTGCAACTTTAATTATAAAGCAAGAGAAAAGGAACACAAAACCAAAAGGATCAAAACTCATAGTATGCCATTAAGGAAAAAAGGCTCCACTACCTATAAGATTCTGTACTACGAGCTGGAGAAGAATATACTGATCAGTAGAATGTCCTAGTATTTGAAAATGATCACAGAATGTACTTGATCTGAACCCTCAAAGAAGCAGATTTGCAATGGTCTTGGCCAAAGCGGATTTGCAATTCTTTGGGGTTGTCTGATCTTGATGACATGATATTCTCTAAGTCTGATGTCTTAACCCTTTTAAAACTAGATTCCATGGTCTTGAAGAAACTCCTTTGATTCAAAAATGTGATTGGAAATTTCTCCCTTTTTTGACATTTATTATTTGTTTTTGCACTTCTTTATCATGAATTTTCTTTTATAATTACATCATTTATGTTATTTTTCCTTTTGATTTTATTAAATTATTTGACCAATTGGAGAGAGAGAGAGAAATTGGCTAGGGGTTATGTAGTGGGAGGTTTGATTTAAGGCACTAAGATGAGATGATGCAAAGTGCAGGATTTATGTAAAAACTATGCAATGCCAACAAAGCATCAAGAAAACAATGGTAAAACTGGTCTACCACTAGCTCGAAACTAGGTGGAGTGAAAACTCAGGCAAGTAAAGAAATATGTATGAAGCTGTGAATGGATTCCTAAGAAAAAAGTAGGCTGCTAGGAGCTGACTATCTAATCAAAAAGTTTGGGGGTAGTGATGAATGAACTAACAAGGGTTGGAAGGTAGAGGCAATTTAGGAAAATGGCTCAAGATAGCTCTATGGCTGGAAAAAAGACTATTAATGCTTCTATAGCCAACTAGGCAGAAGGAATGCAAAATGTAGTACAATGTGAACAAGTTAGATCTCTACCATGAAAACATAAAAACTAAGGAAATATTTTCAAACACATCAAAATCAAGGAAAAACTTGATTCAAATTAAAATAATTGTATTAAGCAATTTGTTCGAATTACCACAAGTTTAAGAAAAATCTTAGATTATTCTTTTTATTTTTCACCTTATGGAATTTAAGAAAGAAAAAGAACAAGTTTCATTCAAAAAAAAAGTAGAGAACTTTGTTCTATTCCCAAGCTTAACCAAAGCACTCAAAAGAAATTTCATACTATTTATTATTTTATTTATTTTACCCATTTATATTACCTTTCTTTATTATTTTTCTCTTTTCTTTCTTATTTTTAAATTCATTTTTTGTTTTCATTTTTCTCTTTTTTCCTTTCTATTTTCCTTTGTTATTTTTATTTTCTTGTCTTTACCTTCTTTTTTATTTGATTTTTCATTTTTTCTTATTTATTATATTTTTTCTTTCTTCTTTTTTATTACTTTAGTTTTATTATTTAGAAGGTAGAGAGAGAGAGAGGTGTGAAAGTGGTGTTAGAATTAGATGGTTTACTAATGAGAACCCGTGCGATGGAGGGCTTTTGTTAAGTGAAAGTGAAATAGTAGAAAACCATATTTCTTTATGTAGGAATGACAAATAGGTGGGGTGGAAACGGGGAACCACTCCCATCCACGTCCTACAAAAAAAAAAAAAGAAACCCATCTCCATCCCTCACCTTTTCTTTTATGCTGTCAAATTCATTTTATTTTTATTTTTACTCTTTTCCATTTAAAAAATATCATAATAATTTATGATCCTTTCAAAATATATACAAACATAATCAAATACATTCATACATACTCAACCATATTCTTAAACATATTAATTCAAATTCCTTAACTAATTCATAAGAAAACACAAATACTCAACATAAATCCTAAGTTTTGGGCTTCAAGGCCTTAAACCTAATTTTAAATTAATCAGCATTTTATTTTTATTTAATTCTATTATTCTTTTTATAAATGTTACTAAATTTACTAAATTTTTAGATGATAATCCTTTTACTTATTTTTTTAATTTTAAGTTTTGCATATATTAACTTAGTTTTCCTACTTTATAAATGTAATTAATTGTTATTTTTAGTTGCTACTAAATTTTAATTTTAAATTTTATTATTTTTTTATTTAGTGAATATATACATAATGTTGATATTTTTTTAATATTTATATAGGTTATATAATCTCACATATTAGTTTTATGATAAATTTTGATACTTATATTATTAATAAATACTGGTAATTATATTAAAATATGGGTAGTAATATTAAAATAATGGTAATTACATACTGATAGTTATATTAAAATTAAATTAAATATTAAACAATGCTAATTAATAAATACCATAACTAATTATTTTAACATAATGCTAATTATATTAAAATACAGTAGAATAGTAAATAATGCTAATTAATCAATATTGTAACTAATTATGTTAAAATAATATTAATTAATACCTTAAAGAGTTATGTTAAAATACTGTTAATTACATTAAAATACTGCTAATTGTATCAAAATACAGTTAAATAATAAATGCTGCTAATTAATGAATACGGTAATTAATACTCAAAAAAATGAATACGGTAATTAAGTAAATTAATAAATACTATTAATTAATAAAAATTGTTAATATTTTTAATTAATAGATCAATAATTATCTATTTAGTTATTTAATTATCGTGTTGGTTGCGGACCGGATATGGGTCGGTATCCACTTAGAACCCGGTCCATTTAACTAAGCCACGACAGACGACACATTAGTTAAATGGATCAGGTAAGACTTTACAAACCGACCCGTACCTAACACATTTATCTCATTTTCTTAACCCGTGTATATGAATAGTCTCACTCAACACTATGGACGAAAACCAATGTTGGGGTCCCTTCTCCTTCTCCGGTGACTGTTTCTATTCCGTTTTACCCTATAAACACATTGGAAAATTTTAAGAATGAACGTGTTCTCGTTTTTCCCTTTCCGTGAGCTGGAAAAATCGCACAGAAATTTTCAATCAATACTTGCACATTAGTAACGTCAAATAATTGCAGAAGAACCTGACTCGTCACTTTTCAACATCACCAAACTTCCTGAAACATCCCAATCAATGCCAAATACCCATTCCAACAATTCAAACCATTATTGTTTGTCGGCAACTCCACCAATTCTTCTTGTACTCTACATCAGAAGCTTTAGCCTAATACCAACACTGCTAAGTAAATTCATCTCCATCTTTATGCAACCTATACTTCGAACCATTAAAAAATTAAAACCCTTTAATATAGAAGAGCTGAAGTTTATGAGAGATTGTTGTCATGAGAAGCATTGGCAACGAAAGATGCATTTATTGATAGTAATAATGATGAAAAAGGAAGTGTTTCCGTTAAAAGGGGGTTAAAGAAGAGATGAGGGATTAAAAGATGAAATCTTTGACAAAGTTTGCAATGAATCGGAAATCGGAGAAAACTAAAAGGTAGTGGAGAGAATGGGACGGAGCCCCTGTTTTGATGTATAAAATGAAAGGTTCAAACACTGAGTAGAATGGAGGAAGAAGAAGCCCATGGTGATGTGTTTTGACGTCCAAAAGGAACATTTCAAACAAAAAGAATGGGGGAAGAGATGTGAGGGAGGAATAGAGGTTTCCATAATAAAGGGAAGGTTTTTTTGGATAGTTTCCATCCCGGTCACGATTCTGAAAAGTTGTTTTGGATGGTCTCTATCTCTATCACGATTTTCAATCGTGGTAGAACCTATATTGAATTGGGATTAAAATTATTGAGAGTTTGTTAGGTGGCAATTGCATGGGCTTCTAGAGGGAATCTTGCACCCGCTCTAGAATTGCACCTTGGGGTAAACGGGTAATAGATGAAAAAAGGCCATCTATGTGGCAAGTTCTTATTTTATTATATAAATAGATTAGGATATATTTTTTAGAATGAAGTTTTAGGTGGGAGGAGTTTAGGAGAAATTTGGGAGAGGAGATTATTTAGATTATTGGGAACATATGGAAGAGATAGATAGTGGGAGTCTGGGGAGAGAGAGAGAGAGAGAGAGAGAGAGAGAGAGAGATTTTAGGTAAATAAAAAATTAAAAAAATCAAAAAAGGAGAAAATTCCTAATATGCTTTGTTTTAATCTCTCTCTCTCTATATATATAGATATATATATATATATATATTATTTATTCAATTTAATATTTCATAAAATTAAAATTTATACTATTATTATATAATTTCGTTATTTTAACTATTTTAAATTTAATTATATTAAATATGCCATTTTTTAAAATACATTATTATTTAAATTTTTTAGTTATTTAAATTTTATTTATTTTAAAGTTATTACATAGTATTAAATATTTTGTTATATAATTCTTTGGCTATTTTTAATATTTTGTTATTGAAAATTTTAAAATAATACTTTCATTTTTCTAATTTTTAAATTGTTTTATTTAAATAATGTTCAAATAATTTTTTTATTTAAAATTTTAAAATATTATTAAGTTGAATAATCTGTAAAATTATAATTTATATTGTTATTATATATTTTCGTTATGAATTTTATAAACATATAAAATTATTAATAATTTGAATATTATTAAATTTATTATAATTAATTTTTGTGTTTTTAAAAAATATTTTAAATTCATTACATAATTTGGTTATAATATTTGAATAATTCTTAAAATTTTTAGCCCAAACTTTCTTTAGATAGATATGGATGAAAAGTGAGACACACACACACACACAGAGAGGATAAATAGGAAATAAAAATAACTTGGGAGAGAAAATCTGAGATAAATAAGAACAAGTGGTAATTTAGGAAAAAGTGGGGATTGTGGTGACATGTGGCTAGACATCAAAAAAACAACTCTCTCTTTCTTTATCTATTGGTTACTACCAGGGACCTGTGTGATGCACAAGCTTTGTTAAACGAAAGTTAATCAATAGAAAATCATAATAGTAAACAATTGTTTTATATTTTATTTTTTAAATAATTATAATTATTTATATTTTATATATTACTTTTAATAATATTTTGCAATACAAAAATAGTAATAATTAATTTCAGCTAGGGTTGTTCATCAAACCAAAGAAACCAACCAACCCGAATTAACTCAACCCAAATTTGTTGGTTTTCTAGTATTTTCGGTTGGCTTTGGTTCAACAATTTCCAACCCGACCAAGTTCGGTTAGTTTCAATTTTGTCATTTGTAAAACAACCAAAATTAGATCAACCCGACCATAGCTATATATTAATATTTTATATTTTTAATACGAAAAGTGGGAAAATTCTCACATTTCTTAGTTTAATATATTTTATATTGTAAATTAAAAAAATTAGTTTATTTATTTTAATAATGTCATTGTAATTTTTTAAATTTAAATTAAAATTTTAAGCTTAGATCTTTTAAACCGATTGACCACACCATAAACTGACCCAAAATGATACACCCCAAGTTGGCCAATTTTCACTAATGGTCGGTCGGTTTCGGATGACCAACTCCCCAACCCAACCAAGTTGATTTGGTTGGCCAAGCAATCTTCAACTGAATCGAACTAACCCATGAATACTCCAATAAAAAACAATAGTTTAATCTCCAATAAGTATTGATAATTTATAACGAAAATACACAATTATTGAAAACAAATTTAAAACAAAAATAAATGAAATAAGTAATAAAAAACATTAAATACAATAATTATGAAATGAATACAATAAAATATTTAAAATTTTTCATTATTTAAATTTTATTTATTTGAAATTAATTACATAATATTAAATATTATGTTATAGAATTATTTAGATATTTTTAATAGTTTTATTTAAAATATTTAGTTATTGAAATATTTAAAAAATATTTTAATTTTTTAAAGTTTATTACTGAAACAAATTTTAAATAATCTTGCTATTGAAATTTTTAAAATATTATTTAGTTATTACATAATATTAAACATTTTGTTATATAATTATTTAGCTATTTTTAATATTTTGTTATTTAAAATATTTAGTCATTGAAATACTTAAATATTATTTTAAATTTTTATTTTTTTATTCAAATAAAATTTTGAGAACTTAATTTTGTTATAATATTTAAAAAATTATTAAAATTTTCATTTCAAACTTTATTTAGATAGATATAGATGAAAAGTGTGGGAGAGGGTAAATTAGAATTAGAGATAATTTAGGATAGAAAATTTTTTCTAGATTAAAGATAATTTAGGAGATAAATAGGAATTAGAGATAATCAGAGATGATTTAGGAGAAAATAGGGATAGTGGTGGCACGTGGCTAGATTGAGAGGAATTTTAGGTGGAAGAGATAGTTTAGCAGAAATTTTAAGAGGGGGTTGGCTAAGTGATTAGGAACATGAGAAAAAGGGAGTTGGAGTGGGACTCTAGTGAAGAAGAAAGGGCTAGGGGTGTCAACATTATTCAAAAATCTGATTTCGAATTCGAGATTTGACATAACGAAATCAAATTTGAATCATTCAAATATTTAATCAGTTGAATTCAGATATCCTATCCATATCAAATAGATCAGATATGACCTTATTTGATTCGATAAATATCCAAATTCAATTGATTATTTAATTCTTATATATAATATATAAAATATTTAAATGTTTTTTATAACATATATATAATAATTAAATTATATAAATAATTTACATATTTATATACTTTATATAAATAAAATATTTATTTTTTACATTTATTAATTACCTAAAATAATTAATTATCCAAATTTGAATCAAATTGAATATTTGAATATTTAATCAAATTCAAATTCGAATTTTGATGTTCAATATCCATCGAATATCGAATCAAATTCGGATATTGGATTTTCTAATTGGATTCAAATTCCAACATTGCCTGATTCAATTCGAATTCGATCCACTTACACCCCTAGAGAGGACTGCCACGTGGCTACGTGGATGGAGGGGTTGCGAAGGGGTAAGGGAGGAAGGAGAGAAAGTTAAGGAGAAGCCAAGATTGGGGTAATGAAGTAAGGAGAGGGTTGTTGACATGACCTATATCACCATATAATATAGTACAGATTTGTAAAAATGACATGAAATAAAATAAAATAAAAAATTTATAAAAGGAAAAAAATATATACTTTCAAGATATTAGTTATTTTTTATTTAACTAACATTTAAATAATTTTGTTATTTAATATTATTTAATTATTAAACCGAATAATCTATAAAATTATAACTTATATTGTTATTACATAATTTCATTATGAATTTCATAAAATTATAAAATTATTAATAATCTAAATATTATTAAATTTTTTATAATTATTTTTTATATTTTTAATAAATATTTTAAAGTTACGAAGAGTGTTTTGGCAGCACCCATTTACTAATAACTCGGATGTCGATTGATGATGCTGATGAGTCTGAAGTTGAGTTGGAGAATTCCTACTAGAAGGTGGCTTGGATGCCGAGCAGACTAGGCAGAACCAGGATGTTGTTCGGGTGCCAAACTAGGTAGATAGGCGAGTTATGTAGCTCTTTAAAGAGACCTACAAGGAATCAGTGTCAGAGGACCCGGGTGGCTTACCCGACATGGTTGCTCCGATGCTTAAGTTAGTACTGACTATGTGCGAGCTGGAAGCTTGGGAGTTATGAAAGCTAGTAAGCAGTAAATCGCACGTACCTTCTCCCCCCTATGAGGTTGGAGGTGTGGCCTATATATAGGCGTTGCTTGGTGTGAGCTTTATGCATCGCGTCCAAGATCTCTAGGAGGTCATGCCTAACCAGTCTGAAGTCCTCGGAGGTAGCCATGCACGTAGACCAGTTTTCTCGCCTTATTCGGTTTCCTCCGGAACATTCGGTGCGGGGGCCAACTTCCGAGAAACCCGAGAGTGATGGGATGTGCATGAAGAATGGGTCGGTGAGTATGTCTCGCAGGTCGCCACCTGAACCTCAATCAGTTCGGCAATCCCTCGAAGGAGGCCGCTCCTCACGTCGAGGTCACTTTGGTTGGTGACGAGGTGTCATAGGTCAGCCCTGGATGGGGTGCTACAAGCCGCCCTGAATTGTGGATGAGGTTGCCAGCTCGGTTTTCACCAAGTCGAGGTCGGAGGCATGCACTAGGTTGGCAGCGGAGGTAGGTCGCCAGGTCGGTGGTGGAGGCAAGTCACTAGGTCGGGCTCTATCATTTTGGCTAAGACAAGTCATCGCCTATGTGGTGTCGGGGTGTCATCCAGCTGTTCTGATATGCCATGTGTCATGATGTCAATAGAGGTCCAAATCCGCCCTCATCAATTGCCCCCCATTCTCGAGTTGAGATCAGTTCGGCAAAGGGAGTAGCTTGTTTCTTTGGCCTGGAGTGACTAATTGGTTGAGCTCGTAGCTGTTGGCGTCATTCTAGTTTTGCTCCCCAGGTTGGAAGAGTCTAAGTGTTGAATGTAGCCTTATGCATGATCTCACCGTCTTGATTATCGGGGCACAAGACCGAATTCATCTACTCGAGGAGAGAAGAAACAAGCACTCTAAGGACATCTACCTTACCAGGGATGCAGCCATCAAGAAGTTTTGCAATTCAACCCAATACCTCAAGAGCGAAGTTCGCCATGCCGTCTTCAAGAGGTTCTAACTGCATGACTGCTTCGTCAAGTCGCTCCATCCAGGTAGACTACAACACAATGTCCCTCGAGTCGGTTCTCAAAAGAGTAGCCAGTGAGGTCGATGTGGAGCCTGAAACCGAGGTGGAGGTCGGCTATGAAGAGATCGGCCAAGTTTGCATCTGCCACGGTGCTGAAAGCGAACTATTCTTTCCTTCGTTTCTTTTTCTCTCTCTCTCTTTTTGTTAAGTTGGTAGTGAGATACCGACATCCTTTGAGATTGATTTACACGTGTTGCCGAGCTAGATAAATTGGGGGCTGAACTGCTTAGATCGGTCTACTTGTTGCCATCGTGCTTCGAGGTCGGCTTGAGGTGGCCTTAGCTAAATGTTGTATAGCTTTCCCTTAGGACTCAGTCTGACCAAGTCACCAAGGCAGATAGTCATTCTGTTGTAGTCTTAAATGTGGTTGCTTCTATGTCGTCACTTTGAGATTGGCTTCCCCAGGTAGGTGCTTGCGAGATCATGGCGTACATGTACCATTTGCTCTGGGAACTGTTGGCTGCCCACTCCTATTGGAGTCATGGGAGGCTCACCTTGAGGGGTCGGCTCTGTTGTCTGTAGGTCCCCTACTCTCACGGGAACCACGAAGGGCTCGACCTATGAGGCCGATTTGACATTTAGTTCGCTTCTAACTCTCAGGGGAGCCATGAAGAGCTCGATTAGTAGTGAGGCTTCACAGTTCAGGCTGGAGACATTCTAGGCCAGATCGCTGAAGCTCGCCCGGGATGGTTGTTCATGGCTGTTCTGCTTGTGAGTTTTGTTGATATGTACGCTACACTCTGTGCTGGACGGTAGGTTGATGTCGCGGCTACACTACATCAGCCCTCGAAGGCGCTGGTCGTCTACTCCTACAAGAATCCATAGGGAGCTCGACCTACAGGGGCAGCTCTACTAATTGTAGCTCGCCAACTCGCACGGGAGCCTTGAAAGGCTCGACCCGCAAGGGTGTTTGCATAGTCCGTAGGTCGCTGATTCTCGCGGGAGCTACAAAGGGCTCAACCTGTAGGGGAGACCTCCCGAAGAGGGATGACGAGGCTCGTCCAGGCTGAATTGAGGTCAGCAGATCTACTCGATCTATTGGCCATCAACTTCCCCGAGAGCCACGAAGGGCTCGACTTGCGGGGGCAGCCTTACTCTGAGGTGCCTGTCGCTAGACTGCTAGTTGTTGAGGTCATTATGTTGTTGGTTATTTTGTGAATGCGTCGAACTTCTCCTCCCATGTCCACATCTGGAGATCCATGCTTCAACTCATAAAACTGCCATGCTCCAATCCTGGCGGTACTATTGATGTCTCTACCACGAGGAGAGGGCCGTCCACATAAGGTAGTAGTGTGTTTGCCTGGGATAATAGGAGTGTTGAGTTCAGTGCGGTTGCTACTCCAAGAAGTGCTAGGGGCACTGATCTTGCTTGATTGTCACAGAGGGGTTTTAAAAGGTTATCATGGATGTTCTTGCCCCCCAGTAACTAATACTTTGTTCTTGATGTTGGTGCTACTCAAAAATGTAATTGAATTGACAAAAATGGAAATTAGAAGGTGAAAACTTATCAAACTAGAAGGTGAGATCTTAGCTTTCTTGAAGGTGAGAACTTAGCTTTTTGTTGCATTTCCCATAGACGGTGCCAATTGATGAGGAGTGTTTTGGAAGCACCCCGTTTACTGGTAACTTGGATGCTGATTGATGATGCACGACCTAGCAGCTTCCTAGTGGTTGATGACTCTAAAGTCGAGCTAGAGAATTCCTGGTGGAAGGTGGCTTGGATGCCGAGTGAACTAGGCAGAACCAAGAGGTTGCTCGAGTGCCGAACTAGGTAGATAGGTGAGTTGTGTAGCTCTTTAGAGAGACCTACAAGGAATCAGTGTCAGAAGACCCGGGGTGGTTTACCTAGTGTGGTCGCTTCGATGCTTAAGTTAGTACTGACTGTGTGCGAGGTAGAAGCTTGGGAGTTATGAAAGTTAGTAAGCAGTAAATACCGCATACCTTCTCCCCCCTGTGAGGTTGGATGTGAGGCCTATATATAGGCGTTGCATGGCGTGGGCTTTACGCATCGTGTCCGAGATCTCCGAGAGGTCGTGCTTAACCGGTCCGAAGTCCTCGGAGGTAGTCGTGCATGTAGACCAATCTTCGCGCCTTATTCGGTTTCCTCTAGAACATTCGGTGTGGGGACCAACTTCCGAGAAACCCATGAGTGATGGGATGTGCATACAAAATGGGTCGACGAGCATGTCTCACAGGTTGCCACCTAGACCTCAATCAGGTCAGCAAGACCTCGAAGGAGGTCACTCCTCAAGTCGAGGTCACTTCAACTGGTGATGAGGTGCCCTAGGTTGGTCCTGGACGGGGTGCTATAAGTCGCCCTGAATTGTGGATGAGGTCACTAACTAGGTTTTCACCAAGTCGACATTAGAGGCAAGTTGCCAGGTTGACGGCAGAGGCAGGTCGCCAGGTCGGGTTCTACCATTTTGGCTAAGACTAGTCATCGCCTATGTGGTGTCAGGGTGTCATCCAGCTGTTTTGAGATGCTATGTGTCATGATGTCACTAGAGGGTCAAATCCGCCCTCATCAGTTAATAATTCTTAAATTTTTTAGTTCAAACTTTATGTAGATAGATATGGATGAAAAGTGGGAGAGATGATAAATAGGAATTAAAGATAATTTAAGAGAAAAATAGGAATAACAAATAATTAGAGATAATTTATAAGAAAGTGGGAATACTAGTGAAATGTGGCTAGACATTAGAAAAGTAACTCTTTCTTTATGTATTGGTTATTTGTAAAAGTGACATGAAATAAAATAAAATAAAATAATTAAAAAATGAGAAAAAAGATAGATCAACTTCCTTGTATATATATACACTATTAAAAGTGTGAATGAGAGTGTAGAACTTTTGTTTGATTAAAATACCCCATATTTTAATTTGGTCCATCTCAATTTGTAAGGACAAAAATGTAATTTGAACAACCACTTTTCTCTTCATTCAAATCCCTATCATTAAGTCTTATATTTAAGGTGTTAACCCCTATTAACATTCATTAATCCTATTGTTGACTATAATACTCATGTTTTTTAATTTGATTTCTCTCTAATTTTTAGGCACAAAATGTAATTTGAACTACTACATCTCTCTTCATTCAATTCCCTCCAATTAAGTCTTATATTTAGGGTATTAACTCTCATTATTTCATTGAATCCTATATTAATTTATCATATTAAAAAGACAAGTGTGATAAAAATTAATTGTTTTATTCATAATAGAAATAAAATAAAAATTTAAAACCAACCAAAAGATGGAGTTATTTTTCTATTTGATGGAGAGTCAACAATTCAACCTTTTTAGGTTAAAGTGTGGCAACCTTTGATTTCATAGATAAATAATAATAATAATAATTAAAAAAATGAAAACACACAAAAATATAAAATACAACAAAAAATTGTAGAAAACATTTAGGTACATCTCTAATATCGTATATTTATCATACTGTGACAACTGACAAATAAGGATAATTTTTATAGATGTAGAAATATGAAAAAATTGTAACATATTATTTACTATATCATCGTCATAAAAATTTGTCACATGCAAAGCACATGCATATTTACTATATATATTATATATTGTGGTAACCTCTTATGAGAATCAACAAAAGATGCTCTTTCTATATTTATGGACTGGATAAGATATTTTGTCAAATGTATAACAGAAACTTTTATATGACTTCAGCGACCAATTTATGAATTTTCTAACTATTTATATTTTACCAGCATCCGTTGCAAATCATATGCAACAACTCCAACGAAGTAAATAAACAAAAATTATCAAAGCCAAATCCATTCAGTTTTTTTATAATTAAGCCAAATTCTTTCCTCGGACAAAATATAGATATAAACATAACATCATTTTTGAAAAGGATATAAACATAACATATTAGTAACTACTCTATAGATCTTTTGCATTTATATTTACAAATTTAGCTAAAGTTTATGTTAAATGATCACCAATAATCACCACAAGAGCAACATCCATCTTTGAAGTGGTGATAGATTTTTGAATCCCCCACTATGATCTCTCGGTTAGTAACCTTTGAGATAATTTTTGCAGCATTATGGCAATCCTGACATATTCTGACATTTTTTCTGACAAGGATGGGGGTCCCAATTGTCATGGAGATCAAGCCAAAACAAATAGCCAATCTCACACTGTGAGCCTCCGGTGTGCTTGCCTTTTTCTTTAGTAAATCTAGTGGCCTGAAATTGGAAATGATAGGAGTGTATCTATCTTCCCCTTTATGCGTCAAGATAACATCTAAGACATCATATATGGTGCTGGTCTCAGTATGAGACTTGTCTCCATTGACAAAGCTGAAAATGTTACCATTCAGTGCAATCATGCTGTATGCAATTGTTTTCTGTAACCCTTCTTTCTTCATAAGATATCTCATTCTTTCTACATCTTCCCACCTTCCAGCTTCAGCATACATGTTGATGAGCAAAGTATAGCACCCAGTATTATCTTGTCCCATGGAAAAAATATGCTTAGCTGCAAACTCTGCTAACTGTAAGTTTCCATTGTTTCTACAGGCAGTCAGTAGAGATCCCCATATCCTTGCCGTTGGGTTTAGTGGCATTTCCTCTATGAAACACTTGGTTTGGTCAAGACTTCCTGTGCGACCTAAAAGATCAACCATGCATCCATAGTGCTCTATCCCGGGCTCAATATTGTAGACTTCTTTCATGGAGCTAAAATACTTCCATCCTTCATCAACCATGCCAGCGATGCTACAAGACGATAGCAAAGAAACAAATGTACTCCCATTGGGTTTAATGCCATTTTCTTCCATCTTTGAGAATAGTTCAAGACCAAGTCTCCCATACCCATGAATTGCATATGCCATAATCATAGTGTTCCATGAAATGACATCCTTAAAATGCATTGTGTCAAAAACTTGCCTTGCCATCTGGAGGTCACCACATTTTGCATACATATGTATCAGAGAGTTCAGGATGAAAGTATTCAAATTTAATTCTAATTTTGAAATGTAACCATGGATTTGCTTTCCCTCCATTAGTGAGGCTGATTCAGCATACGAAGGTAGGATGCTTGCAATTGTTACGGCATCTGGTCTGAGGGGCCCTTTCTGAAGGGAAGAAAATTGTGTCAGGGCTTTTAAGCTACATCTATTTTGTGCATAAGCGGCAATCATAGCATTCCATGAAATCAAGCTCCTCTCATTCATTTGATGAAACACACGCTCTGCCAATACCGTCTTCCCACATTTCCCATACATATCAACTAAAGCAGTGTCCAAGATTGAATGAGGTACAAAGCCTTTTCTAACAGCAAAGCAATGGATGGATTTACCCTGTAGAAAAGCTCTTAATTGTGCACAAGCAGGGAGCACATTCACCAACGTGATCACATCAGGACTCAAATTATGAGAATTCTGCATCTCTATCAAGCAAGTGATTGCCTTAATTGGCTCATTGTTCAATGCATACCCACCTATCATTGAGTTCCAAGAAACCAAGCCTCTCAAAGAAATCCTATCAAACAACCTCTCTGCCAAATCTACACTTCCACATTTGCAGTACATGTCAACGAGTGATGTCAGGACCATGATATCAAATCCATACCCACATCTAACTACACGGCAGTGAATTTCCTTCCCATGTTGTTGAGATCTCTCAAGAGAACAAGCAGAAAGAGCACCAATGATCCCGAACCTATCAGGATTAATTCCAAGTCTTAACATTTCTCGAAAATGCGATAATGAATTCACCCCATCCCCAACTGAAACATACCCACCAATTATAGAATTCCAAGAAACCAAGTCTCTCACAGGCATTTCCTCAAATATCCTCTCTCCAAACTCAATATACCCAAGTTTTGAATACATGGCAATGAGAGAATTACAAATGAAGATATCGGAATCCAAGCCAATTTTAATCATCCTTGAATGAACCTTCAATCCTTCTGCAGAAATAGACAATTCAGCACAAGACTTGATTACAAAAGGGAAGGTGAACTTATCAGCTCTCACCCCAATAAAGTTCATCCACTGATAAAATTCAATCGCCTTCCTGTAGAACCCATTATCAGTGTACCCTCTAATCATAACATTCCATAAGAAGGTTTCTGGATTCTCTAAACTCTCGAATAAAGAAAGAGCTTTGTCCATGTGCCCAGAATCCACATAAGAACATAAAGTACGATTAAGTGAGAAATTAGGCAATCCAGTCAGAGCTTTCACAGCCGTTGTTTTACTGCCATTCTTTTGGGCTGAAATAGACTTTCGATTCTTGACTGAGAGATCTATTTGCCTATCTGCCCTTGTTCCATCTACCCTTTGTGTAACATTTTCTCGAGCACTTGAATTGCAGAAATTCTGAGCCAACATTGCTGCCATCGTTGCTGAGTATTGCCGATGGATGCTTAGCAAATAGGGTTCCAGTCACAAATAGAGTGAAACTAAGAACAATGCTAAACATGCAAGAGCTTTGCTATAAGATAAACCATTCATAAATTTATCAATGCAAATGGCCACGGTGTCGAGACTCAGGACTATCCATCCGTGAATTTTCAACCTTATCAACCCTATCAACGCCCATGTCAAATTTATGGTCAAAAGGAAATGGGTGGGTGGGGGGTGGGGGGGCAAATAGTACTATTTTACCCCACTCTCATGGTAACGTGGCATTCTAACAGCATAGTTCCAAACAGCCAAAGACCAAAGTTTTTCGTCCTAGGTCCGTCAAATGACAAAGCCTTAAATATAGATCATACAATTGAGCTCCACACAAATAATTAACCCTATTTAAAAAAAAAGGTCTTTTAAAAAAAAAGTCACTTTCCACGCAAATAATTTATCTATACTACCTATAAAAGAGAATGCCTATTTAAAATTTTTATTGAACATTTTTTATCCCTTGCTTAAAAATATAATGAGGATAAAGAGAGTATGTATGTCCTTTACTCTCATTTCAGAAACTAACTACCTTAGAAACTGTCCATTTATAACTGTTTAAAAATTATCCATGAATTATAAATAGTTGTCTTAGAGATACTACCACGTACAAATGTATGTAAATATTTACTAATAAAAGTAAAAGTGTAAAACAAAATTGATTGGCAAATACCCAAAAAAAAATAAAAGTAAAAGTGAATTATAATTAACTTTTCTTTTATTGGAAAAACAAACAAACAAAACGGCCTAGTCAAAAGCACAAGTCTTAGGGTAGAGGCCCCCTATTGCATCAGCTAGATAAAGAAGATGATAAATCCCCGAAAGTGGCAAATCAAAAAACTTGAATCTATCTTTTAACATCCAAGCTAGATTAGTCAAGAAATTTGTGCATTGATTGTGATTCCTTTGAATCTCCTAGTCCCTTTGGAGAAACTTGATGCTGTTCAATCCGAGGTGTCTTGAACCAAGGAGTTGTTCATTGATTGGGATTCTAATCACCCAAGGAGTTGTTCCCCAGGTAGGCACTTTGACACTCAAGTCAGTAATGTGAGAGATGGGTGGTCGGGCTGAGCAGTTAAGAATAATGTCGGTCCGAGAAGGTGAAGCAGAATAATAGTATGAAGTCCAAAAGTCCCTTAACTTGAGCGGGGGTTACCTATTTATAGTCGAGGATCCGAGTCCTATTCGGATGAGGCTTTCGGGGTTGTCGGGATGAAGTTATCCGCTGAGGTTTTCGGGATAACTCCTCTTCCCCGACGGAGTCGCTTTCCTTATCCTTACGGGACTGCTCTTCTCGATCATGCTTATCCATCCTACATGGTGTCGACGTGGCTAAGGAGATAAGATGGCCACGGAGGCCGTCACGTGGCATGCGGGGCCAGTTCAACCATAACCCAAACACCACTTCCCCAGTTCCGAAGTCAATGAGTGTAGTACTCGGCCACGGTGTGGCATGAAAGACCTCTGCGTTTCTTGGCTGAGGAACTCTTTGGTTGAGTGTACTTTTCCAAGTTGAGTGGCTTGGGGTGTAGATGATTTATTGGGCGAATCGGCTAGTTCAATGCTCGTACCATTTCTGAGATGGATCGGTAGGGGCATCGTTTTATTTCCTTGAGGCTACACGTGTACGAAGGGCGGAGGCATCATTTTGCCTTCTCGAGTTGTTAGAGGGCGGCGTTAAATCGACACTGTTAACTTGCCTTGATTTGGGCCGTTGGGAGTCCTATAAAAGGGGAGTGAAGAGCATTTTCACCTTGTCATTTGCGAAGAGTGTTCTTTGGAGTTCGGCGAGAAGTAGTCCTCAACTAGTGCTTCAGTTTTCCGCGGGCTTCATCTTTACTCTGGTAAGATGTCTTCTTCCTCGTCCCCTGATTCTTCTTGTTCATCTTCTTTGTTTATTTCCAGTAGCGAGTCTGAGCAGGGGTCTCTTGTCAAGGCTACCGTGCTTATGGTTCGTGAGGCCGACGGCCAGGGGGCCGATGTTGACGAATTCGAGGGTGAGGCCGCCGAGCTGGAAGAGGCCACTATTTGGGGGGCCGAGGCCAATGAAGTCGAGGTCAAGGTAGTGTCTAAGGAGCCCAACATCCCTCTGCGGCTAGGCAACCACTTTGGGTCTACTCCATTTCATCTGACTCCCGGGGATCTAGCCCGAATCAAGGCCTTGTACTACATACCCGAGGAGTATGAGATGAGGTGCCTGAGTGATGGTGAACGAGCCACCTCGGCTTGGCCTAGCGAGCTCTGTGTTTATGAGAATATCATGATGGTCGGGCTAAGGTTTCCTTTGAGCAAGGGTATTGCCATAGTGGTGAGGTGGTTCCGCGTCCAGCCGATCTAACTAATGCCCAACTCCTTTAGATACTTAGTCAGTCTCCTCTATTACTGTTCAGTCCACGGTCTAGATGTCACCCTGTCAATGTTTGTCTATTTTTTTTCAACTAAAGAAGCATTAGTAGGGCTACTACTATTTCTCGGCTCGACAGCATAATAAGGTGCTTGTCGGCGAAGTGCTGGAAGGAGAGATTCTTCTTTGTGCACTACCCTAGAGGCTAGTCGTTTCTCGCTAAGCTTCTTAAGCTGAGGACCAAGGTCAAGGTGCCAACCAAGGTTGAGCTTACCGAGGAGGAGTTGGCATATATAAGGCGAATAGAGAGGATAGATGTGACGGAGTACACGTCGCTCTCGATGTTGATTCGCGTCGGACTGATGAGTGGCACGACTGAGCAATACTAGTCCGGTCTGTAGGTCATACTAGGCTATCTTCTTTGTTTCCGAAGTCTATACTTGGTATTGATTTAACGTTGGCTTGTGTAGATATTGAAATGGCTGTCTTTGAGGAGAAGGCTCACGGTATGAGGGTCGTGGTAAAGAGGCGTGGTCAGGCAAGGCTCAGGGTGCGCAGCCACAGTCCGCCGAGCATCAGGTAGGGTTGGCGGAACGTATGCCTTGGATCCCAAAAGAAGTGGTGATTGTCAATCCAGAGGAAGAGGCACCTCAATTCAACCATCCATCGCCACCGAGGGAGAGCGTGCCAGAGCACAACGCGGCAGAAGGCTTAGCGGATGTGTACATGCCGCAAGGGAGTGTCCAATCAGGGGACAGGCTTGAAACGAAGGGGTCTGATGACGGCCATCATCAGGTAGGAGATTGGCGATCTGACCAACGGTTCCTTGGAGAGTGCAGATCTGCATCAGATAGCGGCAATAAGTCTTTTCCCTATCCACTCAAAGAGTCCATATCCACATAAAGATTTGGATCAGGAAACTCCTAATTTGATTAGGAAGGTTGATCTTTATCTGTAGATAAGATAAGGGATTATCCTTATCTCTTAAAGAGAGTCCAGATCCAAATATAACATTTGGACTAGGAAACTCCTAATAGGATTAGAAGAACCTCTCTTTAAGGCTATAAATAGGAGAGCAGGGCGAACCTACAGAGATACAACAGATAGTCTGCTGAATTAAGAGAGAAGACAATATACAATTTGACTGCTTCTATCTTCTGCTCTTGTTCCTTCTCTTGCCACCCTACCCAGTTCGATCTCCACCAATGGGAATGACAATAACAGTTCTTGATATTGCCTTTTGCTAGAAGAGGCAATCTGAAGTCATGCTCACCAGAACTGGGATTGATGGGTATATAGGAGAATTTTGAGCTGAAATTTGATGAATAGTTATTTTAGGATGTCTAAAGTATAATGGAAGTTTCTGATGGACTCAAGGATGTTGAGATCATGAGAGTATAAGTTGTGGGTGCTTAGGCCAATGAGAGAGCTCGGAATAGAATCTTTCTATGAAAGAGGGGTAAATGGGAGAATTTTAAGTTGAAATTTGATGAATAGGTATTTTAGGATGTATGGAGTTTAACAAAAACATATGGCTTCCTGAAATTTTAAGTTGATCTTGGGTTACAAAGTAGGCTAGTATGGCTTCCTGAAATGGAATCTTGAATTGTTTATAAGTCAAATGAGGGAATTTTGCCATGAAATTTTACAGGTTGGTTAAGTATGAGATTTTGGGATCAAAGGTGTAATCAGCGAAATGATATTGGGTAGTTTTTTAGTTTCAGTGATATCATCAAAATTGTTGGAATGGAACCTTTAGTTGATGGCCGATGAAAGTTTAAAGTTTAGGGCTGATATTTGATCATAACAGGTATTTCAAGGTTCTAAGTTAGATGGTTGTTTTGATTTGATGGTCATGGTGTTGGCAGGGTTTGATCAAGGTCATTAGGTTGGGGTTGGACAAGTTCAATAGTGCATTTTAAGCAACTCAGCCATATGGGTCAACTGTGCCAATTCATGATGTTATAATGAAATACAATAACTTTTAAAATAGAAATAAATAAAAAATATAGAAATTTGAGTGCATATTAAATGTTATATAAATATAAATATATACATTAATCATATTAAAAAAATAAGTGTGATAAATAATAATTACTCTTATTTATGTTGGAATGAATGAAATATAAATGTAAAACCAATCCAAAAATAAAAATTATTTTTGTGGTGGTGGATCAACAATTCAACCTTTTGTGTCAACCCATGAAGTCGTAATAAAATTTAAAAAATACATAAAAACACAAAATATATACAAAAATATATAAATTATATAGAAAACAATTGGCCATATCTTTAATATTTTATATTAATGAACCACATTAAAGAAACACAAGTGTAACAAAGAATAATTTCTTTTATTGATGAAAGAAATAAAATACAAATTTAAAATCTGTGGCTACCCGAATCGGAGGGGGACAATGGAGTATGGAGTTGCCACATAAATTTTTGGGAATTAGGAATTTAGGAAAACCAAGGATTTTTCAAAAAAAAAAAAACAAAAGCTTTCTTGGTGACTTGTTTCCCAATGGGATAGAGATTCTTAGGTTCCAAGCAAAGGTACGGTGTAGGAAGGTGTTAGGCCCAACACAAACCTGGTTAAACCGGCCTCTACTTCACCAATGTCCCAAGGATGATTTAAACAATTTTAGGCTTAAACATTAAATTACCACACACTAATATATATATAAAAAAAACCCTCTGACTATTCAATTAACAACTAGGCAAGACAAATCATCGAAGACAAAAAGAAAAATACATAGCTAACTAAAAGAAGAAATTCATATCTAACTGAAACTTCTAAGAAAGATTAACTATTGAAATTAAATATCCCACTAACGATTAACACTTATGATGATCAATGATTAGTGTAACTAAAAAGCTGAAACAATAAATAAATTAAATGACCCATTAGCAAATAACACTTATAATGATCAATGAATTTAATTAAATGAGAATTCATCTAAGTGAAAAAAGAAAAAAGGAAAAAATAAGCTAAGATGATAACAACTAAAAAAAGTAATTAAAATCGATATTTTCTTTCAAAAAAAAGCATGTTAAGGATGTTCAAATAAAAAAGGGGCTCAATGTTGAACAAAAAAAAGTGGAACTTACAAAGTTAAATGTCCTATTATACAAAAAGGGAAAAACACGACAATTTCCTAATCTGATGCGTGTTGATAACTAAAAGCCAACCGCTGAATAACTTGGGCAAAAATTAAAGTGGAGGATGATGTCATTGCAAAGTAAATTTAAATCAAGAAAACGAGTAGAATTGTTTATTGCATCAAGGGCATCAAAGGAGTGATTAAGCTAATGAATAAAGGAAAGTCAAAAGAACACGACTAATTGGACGAAAAACCCTTGAAATGCTCATATAATGCAGTAGAAGAAAACAAGATCAAGAACGTTCAAAAGAAAGAAAGAAAAAAAAAAAAAAAAAGAGAATAGTGGGGCCAACTGCTTGCTAATGGGAATTAAGATAAAACAAACTAATAACTCACAAAAGACAATCTACATAGTTTAAGAAAAAGAAAAGAGAAAATTAGGCCATGTTTGGTTCAACTCTCATTCTTTTTCATTCTTGCTGAAGATGAAAATTTAAAATGGACAAGAATGGGTAAAATTGGTAAAATGAGAAAATATTGCTATAAACCAAACACTTTTTTCCTAAAAAATGAATTCTTTTCAAACTAACGAGTGCCTTACGTTGCTCCAAAGTACTTTTGTAAAAGTGTTCTCATAAAAGTACTTTGTATAATTACTTTTGTAAAATACTTTCATAAAAATGTTTTTTGTAAAAGTACTTTTCATAAAACTATTTTTATAAAAAGTGTTTTTGTAAGAGTGCTTTCATATAAAAAGTACTTTTATAAAAGTGTTCTCATGAAAGTACTTTTGTAAAAATATTTTGCTTTCGTAAAAGTAATTTTCATAAAATTACTTTTGAAAAGGTGCTTTCGAGAAAATGTTTTCATAAAAGTGTTTTTTTAACCACTGGCATAGAGTTTCGTTAAAGAATGAAAATGGGCAAGATGGGGCATGATTACATTTCATGCTGCAGGCTACCCCAATTTTTTTTGTTATGTGCTGATTTTTCATTCTGAAAAGAATGAGGTAGATGGTAAGAATTTTGTAACCAAACGCTTTAATGTTATTCATTCTTGGTCATTCTGAGCAAGAATGAGCAAGAATTAAAAAAAAAATGAGGCCTTGAACAGTGAACCAAACATGGCCTTAGATTCCAAAGAAATAGTAGAAGAATTACAGAACCAAATGAAACAAATCCTAACTACTGATAACATTCATTCAATAAATAAATAAGGGACTCTACAATGCAAATTGATGGTCGGGTGATGGAATGGTTAATCCTACTTGACTACTAAAAAAGAACCTATAACTGACTTTTTTTTGAAAAAGCACTAACCTAGCACTTGTTCTTGCATCTATTTGACATTCATGACAATGACAAGAGTGACCAGAAAAATAATTAAATGGATGTAAGCAAAAAAAATTATGATACATACTTTTGGAGCAAAAGGCGAATGTAGCCACTATTGTTATATTCAACAAAACGGGATTCTTTAGTGAATTGAGGGGTTTGGCTCTAATTGTTGCAATAGTTACACATCTATTTAACATGCATGACCTCTTCTAATGCTCTCCCCAACTATATGAATATGTTTTCAAGGATGTATAAACAAACGTTGTTGGATGTCTACAGTATTTCTGCAACAACTTTAGACTTTAAGAATTCTTTGAAATTCTTCCTTCATAGTTTGCACGACTTGGGGGTTTCTGACTATAATATTGATATAAGGGGACTCTAGGAACGTACATGGAGTATGAATGAGGAAGGTCTTAGACATGGCTAATGGCTGGGTGAGCGTGTTTGCATGGGTTTCCCCTATGTTAGCATGTGTGTCCCTATGTGAAAAAAGCATATGTATTTATAGAATTTTGGGAGGATTTTAGAAGGGAATGGAGGGCTGACATTTGAGTTTTGGGAGATCATTGGTTGAGGTTTAAAATGTTTTTGGAGGGAGATTAAATGTGGGAAATGATTGACATGATAGCTTTGTAAGGGATCTTCTTAACCAATTATCAAGATAATAAGTGGAATGTTTTACAAATTTAACTAAATTGAAAATTTCAAGTTTAAGTGATTGGCTTGATTGATTGGAGACTCCTTAGCTGGTTAAATTTTAAATTTTAAGATAATTTTAGAGGTTGAAAGAAAGATTTGGTCATATCGGGCCCTATGTTTGAAGTTGTAGTGAAAAAGATTCCAAGTGGAGGGTTTGGATCAAGTCTAGCTTTGGGTCTCAAGATGGAGGGGTTAATGGTATTGGAATTGTATAATCTTGGTATTGCAGGACTTGAAATTTTGAGTTTTATGCATCTATAGGGTTGGATTTTTTTTTATTTCATGTGATATATGATTCAGGGTAAAAAATTATCTCAATTGGACAATCAGAATTAGTTTCAATTTTAGGTCTTGATTAGATGAAGGGGTAAACAGTGTTCTTGGATTTCGGTGATCTTGGTATCATCAAATTTGAAATTTTGGGCTCTATGTACCTACAGTGTTGTATTTTTTACTTAACGTGAGATAAGGTTTAATTAGAATCAAAATGACCTTAATTGAATGATCGGAATCGATTCTAACTTTGGGTCTTAAGATGGTGTCAGATTTAGGTGATCTTAGTGTTATCGAATTTTGAATTTTGGGCTCTACGTACTTATGGTGTTGGATTTTTGACTTGAAGTGAGGTGAGGTTCGGGATCAAAATGATCATGATCGGACAACCGGAATTAGTTATGACTTTGGGTCTTTGTGTCATTAGATTTGAAATTTTGGTCTCTACACACCTATGGTATTAGATTTTTGGCTTAATATGAGATAAGGTTCATGATCAAAATGACCCCGATTGGATGATCGAAATTGGTTTTGGCTTTAGGCCTTAAGATGAAGGGGTAAACGTTGTCAAATTTGGGTGATCTTGATGTCGTCGGATTTGGAATTTTGGGCTCTATGAACCTATGGTATTGGATCCTTAAGGTCCAAATTCTTATAAAATTCCAAAAATTCCCCTAGGTTGGCTAAGAGATTAGTTAAAACATGTTTGAATCTCGAAGTGTTGTAGAAAGATTGTAGGGATTAAAAATGGGATGCCTACAAAACCAACTCAAAAATTCAACATTTTGGGTCAAAACCAACTCAAAAATGGAATTGGTTTCCTATTTGGTGGCAAGTCAATAATTCAACATTTTGGGTCAAATGTGTTAACCTTTGATGTCATAATTAAATAATAGTAGTAATTAAAAAATATAAATACACACAAAAATATAAACAAATACAAAAAAGGTTTGTAGAAAGAATTTGGACACATTTCTTAAATAATATATTCATCATATTAAACAAAAAAAAATGGTGTAACAAATAAGAATGTTTTTATAGACATTGAAATATAAAAAAATTGTGGAAAATTTTGGAATCATATTATAGACTAGGAAAAATCTATGATATTGAAAAGACATGGTACAAGAAGAGTTTTGTCCAATTAAAACCCATCCATGAGTTTTGATACCACCTATTGGTTATCACATTTTATGGTACTGGTTGATTGGTCACAAGTTTTTCGAATATCATTATCTTTCCGTTTTTAAAATGGAACCCTATATACTATCATTGTCATCATAAAAATATTGCCACATGCAAAGCACGTACACACACTTACTAGTGGATCCAAATAAGGATAGCAATAGTGCGGGGTTTATAAATTCTAAACCCTACTTGCCTCCCTAAACCTCTCAACCCATACCTGCCCTAAAAGCCATAGTGGGTTGGATTTTGAGAATCTAAACCATTCGTATACATGAAAATACAAAATCTTCCCCGACCCTACCCTTTGGACATTCAAGGTTAGGGGTGGGTTGGGTTTGGAATGCACATCTGATTTCCTATTATTTCTTGTTATATAAAGCAATAAATAAGTAAACTAACATAAATAAACAACAAAGCTTCCAATTATTTGATTAAGACATGTAAAAAAACAGTCTGGATTTCCTACCCACATAACATCACAACCACGCATGAGGAACATCTCATTCTCTTACATGTTATTATGCTTGGGGAGATATTCCCAAGCATAATTGGATAGAATTCTTATGGGCAGGAGATCTAAAGTCGTAAAAAACACATAAACTATTAATTATCCTTTACATAAAATTCAAAATCTATACTACTTTAAAAAATAAGGGCAAATAGGGTGATTTGTTATTCATATTAAATGAGTTGAAAAGAGGTGATTTTAAGATATTCAATGCATTCAATTCCCTCTCATCAAATCCAACATTTAGATCTCATCCACTTTTCGATAAGTTACTTACTTAGGTAAATGCACTTACCCAGGCAAGTGTTTCCAAGCAAAGACTTACCCAAGTAAATGCATTTACCCATGTTCTTTAATTTTCCATGTCAATGACCATTTTAGCCATAAAAATCCATTATTAAAAAGGGCATTTTTTATCCCATTCAAGTGTTGGCAACTTCCCCCCATGTGGGAAAGTTACGTACCCACCTAGGAGATGGGTATCACTTACCCAGGTAAGTGGTACCCAAGAAAATAAGCTTTCTCTAGTCCCCACATAAATCTAATAAAAGAACATGGGTTTCTTGGTAAATAGGAATCAAAATCCCATTGACCAACTTTCCCCCTCTCAAAATCTAAAAAAGGAATGTCCCCTTAAGGTATTAAATTGCATTCACCTTCATTGAATCATATATTTAAGGCATTTTTGTTTCTTCTCATCATTAAATTCTATTAATTAAATCCATACATAATAAATTAATAATTCTAATAACATAAAAACATATACTTTAAAATCTACTTGGAAAAAATAGCATTTTCATCTAGGTGGTGGTAAGAAATTAAACCATTTCGGGCAAAATGGGCTAATCCATTTTACCACAATTAAATAATAAAATTCAAAAATATATAATATGAAAAAATATCAAGGTTTTAAAAATTGACTCCGAAATAGAACCATTTTGGCCATTAGTTTCCGAGTTAGCGGTTCGAACATTTAAATATTTTAACAAGTGATATGTCATCTTACCTATTAGATTGGAATATTAGGGTAAGGTGCATATAAATATAAGAGAAATAAGGTTTGATTGTTTGAGAATGAGAGAAATTTGAGAAGCTATCGATGACTAGAAGAGTTTAGAAGAAGAAGAAGAAGAAGAAGGAAGGAAGGAAGGAAGAGGAGGAGGAGGAGGAGGTCACTTGAAGGCTGCAACGGCGACGACGATGGCGACTTACAGCGGCAATAGTGACAGCGATGGTGGCGAACTAGCGATGAAAGTATCTGAGATTTCTTAGTCTCAGATCTCACTCCCTCTCTCTCTCTCTCTCTCTGATCTATCGTCTAGACTCTAGACTGCTCTGGCAAATCTATCATCTAGAGTCTAGACTGCTCTCCCAGATCTCTAAATGTAAGATCTCTCATATCTCTCTCACTGTCTCACACATCCCTCAACTAATCTCTCTCTAGTAGATCTCATATCCAAGATATCTTCTTCTATTTTCATTCTTCTTCTAACTGAAGTAATAAACCGCAAACCATTCTCTGGGTTGAAAGCTTCAACGGTCAAATCATCTAGGTCAATAGTTCGTTGACTAATTTAATGGTTTTTTACCAAAGACCGAGTTTGGGGTAAAATAGAACCGATCGCCTGAATGGTTTCCGGTCTGAACGGTTCGACATCCGGGTCAACGACAATTCAAAAACATTGAAAATATAGAAATTAAAAAAATGGAAACATTTTTAACACCATATATTTGACATATTAAACAATAATAAGTATGCTAAATAATAAATGTTTTTATTAATGATGACAATGGAATGTAAAATTTAAAATCAATTGGAAATAAAACTAGTTTCTTATTCTCTCTCATTAAATTTCATGTCTAAGGTATATTCACTCATTAAATCTTATATTTAAAATATATTTTTCTTATCATTAAAATCTACAATAATAATTTTAATAGTATAAAAATAAATATTTTGAAAAGTAATATGAAAACAAAACCATTTTCTCCCCTCCCAGTGGTGGGTAAACAATTCAAGCATTCAACTATTTGGGGTCAAATAGGTTAATAAATAATGTCATAATTAAATAATAAAAATAAAATAAATAAAATATTTAATACAAAAAAATAATTGGGCATATTTCTAATGTTCTATATTCATTATACTAAACAAAAATAAGTATGAAATTTAAGAAGTATTTTTATTTATAATGAAAATGGAATGCTAAATTTAAAATCAACTTAGAAATGAAATGATGTCATAGTCAAATAATAAAATTTTTAAAAATAGAAAACACAGAACCACAAAAATAAAAAATAGAGAAAATTTTGGGCACATATCTAATGTTATATATTTATTATACTAAACAAAAATACGTATGAAATTTAAGAAGTATTTTTATTTATTATGAAAATGGAATGCTAAATTTAAAATTAACTTAAAAATGAAATGATGTCATAGTCAAATAATAAAATTTTTAAAAATAGAAAATACAAAGAACCACAAAAATAAAAAATAGAGAAAATTTTGGGCACATATCTAATGTTATATATTTATAAAAAATAAAATATTGGGTACATCTCTAATATTATCAATCCATATATTGCACAAAATAAGTATTATACATAAGAAATAAATTTATCAACGACGGAGATTACAAAATTTAATGTCAACTTAGAAATCAAACTATTTTTCTTTTAGGGTGGTGGTTTAGTGGTTTGGGTCAAATAGATTAATCGATGCTATGATAGTTAAATAATAAATCTTTATAAGAAATAATTTTATCAATGATGGAGATGTAATACAAAATTTAATGTCAACCTATAAATCAAATTATTTTTCTTTTTAGGTGGTGGGTTAGTGGTTTGGGTCAAATATATTAATCAATGATATTATAGATAAATAATAATTTTGTATAAAATAAAAATAGTACAAGTAATCAAAAGAATATAAAAAAAAATCATATATTAATTATGTCAAACAAAAATTAAGTATGAAAAAGTAATTGTTTATATAATCTAGATGAAATATATAATTTAAAACTGATCTAAACGCAAAGATGCTTTATTATCTAGATGATGGGTCAATGATCCAACTTTTCAAAGAAACTCATGATGTCAGAATTGAATAATAAATATTAAAAAAAGATAGAACACAAAAAAATGAAAAAAAATACATAATTTTGTTGAAAACATTTGGGAGCATTTCCAATGTTGTATATTCATCATATTAAATAAAATAAATGTTAAAATTTTCATGAGCAAATACACGTGCTTAATTACTAATATTATTAAATTCAACATCTAGTACATAAAATTAATTTATATGCTTTCCAACAATATACAAGTTAGGGAGAGTTGGATTTAGCATAACACTATACGATAGTACCATACCCATACTTGTGTGGATTGTAGAATCCAAAAACCCATCCTTCAATAAAAAAACCCACCCTATCAAGGCGGGTAATCTCTTGGTAGGGTAGAAATTGCCATCCCTGCATCCACAACAAGCTTTAACTCTCTTAAAGCCTTTTCTCCTCATGGATCAAAAATGTTGTTGGACTATATTTTTGGTCTATCAGAAGTTAACTTGTCTCCTGTTTTCTAGTGGCCAATGTGGAGATGCTATTTCTTTTTTAGTATATAAACGAGGGGATGTCAATAAAAGTTAGTGTCTAGAAGAATCTGGTCGTGGATCATATGATTCTTCTGCCAATGTAATCTTCATGTTTATTTTTTCTAATGAGAGATTGTTCATTGCTTAATCAATGATATCTCTTCCAACAAGACTTGGTGGTATACTTTTTTATGTCTCCACTGAATAAAAATGAACAAAAAATTGTTTGGAATTGGGTAAAAGAAATAGCAAATCACATTGATGGCCATTGGAGAGCCTCATGGGGACTTTAACAATTATATGTCCATTGAAAATAAAAAAAGGAGGGAGAGACCCTCAGCCTAGCCAGATCCAAAAATTTAATGATTTTATTAATTGTTGTAACTTGGAGATGGAGATGAAGGGGAACATGCTTGGATGAACAAAACTATTATGGAGAGAATAGACTAGGTCTTCGTGAATGATCCTTGGAGAAGCTTGTACCCAAAATGCTTCTCTTAACAATTTACCTTTTTTGGCCTCAGATGACTCCCCTTTTTGGCTTCAAACCTCCACACCAAATTAGGGAGGACCCAAACCGTTCAGATTTGACTCTATTTGGTGTATGGATCCGAAAATTCCAGAGGTTGTTAGCAAGGCGTGGGATATTGGTGTCAATGGTTCTAGAGTTGTCCAATTTGTTAAAAAAGGAATAACCTTGTATGAGAGCTGAATGTGTGGAATAAAAATCATTTTGTGACATCTTTGAAAAAAGAAAGATCTATTGGACAAATTAAATCAAACTCAAAAGAATATTACTGAAGATCCATCGAATATTATCCTTATTAATCTAGAAAATGTTCTTCAAAATGAACTAGATAAATTTTAGAACAGAAAAAGTTTATTGGTCTCAAAGATCAAGAATTGACTGGATCAAATTAGGCGATAAAAATAACAATTTTTTCACACTATGGCCACCATTAGGAGATATCAAAATAAAATAGTGAGAGTTAAAATTGAGACCGGAGTATGGCTGAGTGAAGCCACTGACATTAAAAACCACTTCACCGAAACTTATAAACAGAGGTTCAAGTCTTCAGGTACTAGTGGAGTTGAGGAGTTTATAAGTGATCTAGACGAAACTATTACGGATGATCAGAATGCTCTCCTTGTCGAAGAGGTCTCTAATGCTGAAATAAGAGATGTGCTTGAGTCTATCAAGGATCTCAAGGCGTCGGGTCCTGATGGTTTTCAAGAAATTTTGGCCCATAATTGGGGACTATGTATCCAATGTAGTTAAATCTTTCTTCCATAATAGGGGGGGGGGGGAACACGATGGGATATTAATCAAACTTTCATCACTTTGATTCCCAAGAAGAAATACCCGGAAAGTGTAAATGACTATAGGCCAATCAGCCTCTGTAATGTCATTTATAAAATTATTTCAAAAATCCTTGCAAATAGGATTACTAAATTTCTTGACAATATCATCTCTCTTTTTCAAAGTGCTTTTTTGCCTAATAGACAAATTACAAATAATATTCTTATATCTCATGAAATGATCCATTCTATAAAAAAGAAAAAGGGGTCCTCAAGAATCATGGCATGCAAAATCAACATGGAGAAAACTTATGATAAGTTGGAGTGGGATTTTATAGAAAAGGTTCTCAAAAAATTTGGTTTTCATGAAAAATGGATATCTTGGGTCATGGAATGTATAAGAACAATGTCTTATCAAATTTTAATTAATGGAAGCCCAACATATGAGTTCAAGCCAAGTAGAGGAATTAAACAAGGAGATTATCTCTCCCCTTATATGTTTGTACTTTGTGTTGAAGCTCTTTCAAAGAAGCTAGAAAAAGGAAGCAATTGCAAGTACAAAACCAAATTGGTTGTAAGCTTTCTAGAGGAGGGCCAAAGATTCCCATTCTGTAATTTGTAGACGATTGCATTATTTTTGCAAAAATGGCAATTCCTACTTGTTTGAAAATTAAAGAAATCTTGACCAATTTCGCAAAAGCCTTTGGCCAGTGCCCAAATTTTTTGAAACCTTCAGTTTTATTTTCAAAAAATGTTCCATTCAAATTCAAAAAGCCTCTCTCTAAAATGCCCAATCCAAAAAGCTATTTGGGTGCGCCCATAATTGCAACAAGAGTAACTAAGGATACATTTGTCGGTATAAAGGAGAGAATGGCTCAGAGACTGGCAAATTAGAAAAATAACACATTATCTTTAGCGGGGAATGCTGACTTTAATTAATCTACGCTACAAATATGATGCCAAACTTTATTATGAGATCATTTAGAATTCGAAGAAATACCATAGAAGATCTTAACAAACTCCAGAGAGTTTTTTTATGGTCAAACTCAAGTGAGAGAAAACCTGTCCATCTCTTGAATTGGGAAAAAGGCTTGTACCCCAAAAAGATGGGGGGGATTTAGGTTTAAGAAACCTTCATTGGGTAAATGAGGCAATTCTAGCAAAACTTGGATGGAAAATTTCAAGTGAGGGGGAAAACCTATGGGTTAAGTTCATTAAAGATAAATACTTGATGAGAGAAAATTTTTGGGATGTCAAGATTAGAAAGAATGTCTCTTGGGCCTAAAGAGGCATTCTCCTTGCCCAGGATCATATTAAAAAAAAGGATCTCATTGGTTAGTAGGTAATGAAAGATTAATCAAATTTTGGAAAGATAATTGGGTGTTTGGGATACCTCTAACCAAAGAAATAAGCAATGGAAATAATGAGAATAATAATAGGTATGTCTCAGACTTGATTCATTATGAAAGAAAATGTTGGGCTGAAGATAAAGTTGGTAGGATAGTTTCTAAACGGATTTGGTAGATAATAAAACCAATCTTCATCTCCTCAAACTTAGAGGATAAATTAATTTGGGGCTGCAATCCTAAATGTGAATTTACCATCAAATCGGCATATTCTCTAAAATGCTCTTGCATGGTTAAGCAAAATGATTTGAAGAATTGGCTTACTAATGTTTAGAAAATAAATTGCCCTCCAAAAATAAATTTTTTTTGTACATTTTTCTCTAAAACAGACTTCTTACAAAAAATCATCTTAGAAAGAGAGGCTTTGACATAGATGATTCCTATTGTTTTTGTGGGGAAGTTAAGGACACCGACCATATTTTTAGTTACTACAATTTCTCTAAACAGATCTAGGCTATAATCCCTCTATTGAGGGTCCTAGTGAGAATGATCAATCTATAGTGGAGTGGTGGTTTCATATTGGAAAGAACGAAGGGGATGGGAGTGCTCATATAAGAGAAAACTAGCATTTATTTTGTGAGCAATTGGAAAAATAGGAATCAAAGAGTTTTTAATAACAAGTTTGCTCCCCCTCTGATAGTCTTGGAAAGGGCGATAAATCTTTTTTCAGAAAATTTAGGGGGAATCAAAGAATCCACTGGCGAATGCAATGCTAAGCATTGGAAGCCTATAGTATAGAAATCCCTAAATATCAACTATATCAAGATTAATTTCGATGCTTCTCGCAATAGTGACAGGAACTACTCAATAGCAAGTATTGCTCGAGACCACCTTGAAAAGTCTTAGACTTAAAAGCACTTAAGTTAGGGGGTTTCCACCATTAACCAAGCTGAAGCTTGGGTAGCTTGGGAAGCCCATAATATGGCTTGGAATTTCAGAGAGTCTCTTATCATTATTGAAGGCGACTCCAAGCTCATTATTTCATGTCTCAACCAGAAAGCTATCCCTCCTTGGAACATAACTAACATTATTAAAGAATGGGTTCAGATGAAGAGTATGATCAACAAAGGATTAAGGTACAAACACATGTTTTGGGAGGTTAATCAGGCTGCAGATTGGTTGGCTTGTGAGGCACTTTCTTCTTCTTTTACTTCTTTGTTCTTTTAATCTTTCTTCCCTCCCCCTCCTCTTTCTCTCTTATTTGTTTTGCTGATTTCTGGGACATGCTACCCCGTTTTATAAAAAAAGGGGTAAATCTCTTAAACTACCCCTAATGTTCACAAAATTGACAAGCGGTACCCTTATTGTTTAGATGTTGTCTTGCGGTACCCTTAAGTTTTTTGACAATTGTCATTGTTGTTAAATCGGGATGGAAAAGTTGATTTTACATTTTTACCCTTCTGTTAACTCTCACTCAGGTCAAACCCATTTTGCAAATTACTTTCATCGTTTACTAACGTTGTCCATCAATGGTGATCCAGAATTTCTTTTTCTTGATGGCTCCAGTGTCCCATTATCTCACCATCTATGCAGAATCGCTAGAATCCTCTATTAAAGCCCACTTGCGTAGTCTTGAGACGCTTCTTTCGCCCATGCAGGCTGCTCCGCCCAGTATAGCCTGGATAATTTTTAGTTGTACATCTTGTACTCTTGTTATCAGCACCCGTAGTTGTCAAATGCAAAGTCTTATTGCAACTATTTACAAAAGATGATTCAAACTCGTGTTCTGTGCCCCTTGAACGTGTCACACAAAGAGACAAAGTCGAGAGATTTTCCTAGAAGACTCGAACTAGACTCAATAGAGCTAAGAGCAGTGCTATGTAGAAACAAAAGTGTTTGGCTCATTCATTAGAGTTGAAGCTAAGATTAATCTGATTTTCATTTTCGTCCACGATCGTCCTTATTATATTCATATTACAAACAAAACCAAAATGTTGCCTGCAATAATACACGAGAGGTTCTCGCAGGTGCGCAATAGGTTGGTGGTGGTTGCTACTTTTGCTGTTGCGCAATAAGCTGCTAGTGCTTGAAAATGCGTCTTGAGCATACTCCTCCAATTGGCTCTTCGTTGAGGTCAACTACTGGGAGGTTCTCGTAGTTGACAAGTGGTACCCTTAACTGCTGCAAATGACTGAACAGGGGAGGGAAAGCGTGAAGAAGAAAAAAGAAATAACCTGGGGAGAGATTAGGGTGATAGGAGGTTGCCACCAGGTTCAGATTAGGGAGAGAGAGAGAGAGAGAGAGAGAGTAGTTGGAGATGAAAGGGGTTTGCCGCCACCTCTATTCTCGTTGTCGTTTGATGGGTCAAAAATGATAAATAGTGAAGAATCTGATTTTGTTGGTGATGTTGCGAGATCATGTTGGGAGTAATAAAACAACTATGTGGGAGAGCAAAGGGACGGTCAGCTTTCTTGGCCCATGTAGGCTGCTCCGCCCAGTAATAAAACAACTATGCTTCTTCTGAATAGAAGAAGAGAAACCTTACCGGGTATGCTTCTTCGGAGGACTCGTTCTGCGATCCACAGATTACAAAGTAAAGATGCAAGTGGTGGCGATGGCCAATAAAGATCGAAAGTGGTTGGATATAGACGACGACAGTGGTGGCGATGGCAGTGGAGAGACGGGGTGTGAAATGGTTGCAGAGTAGTTTGTTGTAACTCTTGTCGGGGAGAGGGACGAAGGGAAAAATTGAATTTTGAAGAAAATTTATACATCACATTGTGTTATGTGTGTATGAATTTCAACAAAATATTAACGGATATTAATGACAAGTAAAACTAATTAATTGTCACAAAACTTAATAGTGCAGCAAGACAATATCTAAACAGTAAGAGTGCCATTTGTGAATTTTGTAAATAATAGGGATAATTTAAGAGATTTATCAAAAAAAAGATGATTCTTCTGCCGGGTCCCATTCTTCCAAATGAACCGTCTTTTGGAATATCAGGATATTTTCCTTATGGAGGCTAAAAAAACATCATTCCAACACTTCAGTTTGAATTGAAGAAATTTGCGGGAGATGCGAAGTCTGCGTGCGCCGTAAGCGTATTGCGCACCTAAGAGCTGACTCGATTGTTCTTTCCAGCTCCGACACCACCACGTGTAAATGGCAAAAAAATACTCGAGCGTGATATTTTGAGTCGAGTAAGATTACTCTCTCTCTCTACTCCAAAATCTACCTCTTTCTCTCTCTAACATTCTCTCTCCCTAAGCGCTTTCGGTTGGTTTGTAGCTAAAATTCGCTAGACCTTACCAGCAACTTACGCCACTCGTTATATGAAGACCATCAAAAGTTCAAAACTCCTCTCCGTTCAGAACGCTAGGCTCTCCATTTCTTTCCTTTACTTACCTGTCCCTCCTCAGAAATACATACAGTTGTAAAGAATAAAACCCTAATATTATCTCCATTTTTCTTCTCCAAGACTAGGGTACTATTTCATCTGTTGTAGCTCTTTTCTAGTCCATTTTGCATACGTAGGAGTACATACATTTGTGGGTTGAATGGTTTTGGGGAGATTTGTGTTTGGTTTGGTTTCTCTTGTCTGATTTCGTGTTTTTATTTTCTGGATTTGTCTCAGTTTGGGGGGAAATTGTGTTTTTGCAAGTGTTTGCACGTTTTTGGATCATTTGTGTAGATGGGTTGAAGGGAAGCTGAAACCCAGAAGGGATTTAGAAGAAAAAAAAAACGATTACTTTTGGGTGGAGTTGAGAGGAAATATGGAGTGGGATAGTGATTCAGATGGAAGCGGAGATGACGAGGGCTTTTTGTTGAATGATGGGGGACCGCTGTCGTTTACAATTGGGAGCTTGCTTCAGACATCTCCGTGTGGGTTCGTCGTTACGGATGCTTTGGAGCCTGACCATCCTATTATTTATGTCAATACTGGGTTCGAATTAGCTACTGGATATCGAGCGGAGGAGGTCCTTGGACGGAATTGGTAAGTTATCTTCTCATTTGCTTTGTAATATATTTGACTTTTTTTTTTTAATTTTGGTAGATTTGTTTATTATTAGTATAATTATTAGTTTTTGTTGATCTAAGGATATTTATTAATTAATTTTCTGGATTTGGAGATGGAAGTTGATTATATGGTTTTGCTCTTTTGTTTACATTAGATTTAATTATGGATTCCTATCAGGTTATAGTTAGGTTAACTCTAATGTTTCAAGATGATTGACATTTCAGCTTGGCATTTTTTCTTTAGTAGTTGTCAGTTAACTGTTGGTGAATATTTTGGGCATATAAATTGAATAAGCCATTGGCAAAATAGGCGTAACTGCTTTTTATTGCAGGGACTTTACTATTGGGAAAGGTATACATAAACTTGTTAAATAGTAGGTTTCTTTAGATTGAATGTTACCATCAAGGACCTATAATTTATTGTGGGTAATGGAAAGACCTTCATATGACCTAATTGGTTTCTTTGGGTTGCATGTTATCAATAAGGAGCTATACTTGATTGTGCATAGTGGAAGGACCTGCTATAAGTATTCGTTCATCTTCTTTCTAATATCAGATCAATTTAAGTGCCTTTAGCCCTATGGGTTTGATTTTAGGTTAAGACTAATGTTGTAAATTGCGGAGGCGTGAGGCAAGGCACTAGAATCTTCTGATATGTGAGTGGTCTTTTAAAGGCATGCCTCAGGTATGCTTAGTCTCACAGGCTAGGCTCATTTTGTGGGTGTATACCTCTGAACCCAGGTGCGCCTCACCTGGCTTGTTGCTATGTTTTCATGAATTAACTTGAATTTGATGTTGGATTTGTAATTTTGTATATTGTAGATTATGATGCTTAGAGTGTAATCAATTACTCATGAGAGACTTGAACATACAAGGGTACAACCTTTGTGTTAATAACATGTATAATCTAACCAACTGTTTTTTTGAAATATTTTATTTCTTCCAGAATTTAGATTTTCATATTCTTGTGTAGTAAATTTTTATTTTGTTTTTTTTCCTAAAGGTGGTGCCTTGCTTCATTCAGGTGCATGCCTTGCCTTATGCCTCGTGCACTGGATTTTAGGAACTCCTTGTGCTTTAGTAATCCTCATGGCATGGGACTTAAACCTCATGAGATTTCATTATGTCAACAAAAGAATGAACTAATATGATAAATATAGGGCTATTTAAAAAGAGCTATATTTTTATATGAGAAAAATGCATAGATGAATTACTAATTATACAAACAATGACTGCTTTCGTAGAAGTCTTTTTAGACTATCAGGTTTAATGTAAGTCAAAACCAACAAAAACATAAAAATCTTATAATTGGTCTTTAAGTAGTTCTTATGATGAGAATCCTACTTCAACTAATGCATGAAATACATGATATTGGCATAATGCATGTGCACTATTCTTTTAGGTGTGATGCCTCTCTATTCTTTTGTACCTTATTTCTATTCTATTTACCCTTCTCCATTAACATGCCATTGGTGTACTAGACAAACTTAACCTTCATATAACAATATAAAAGTGTATGCGATACTATTTTAGACATAGTTCTCTTTGTGACCTTCTGAACTGTTTGGAAGGAGAGCAATCATAGGATATCTGATAGATTGGAAAATGTTTCCCATGTGTTACCTATAAAAAAGTTTCTCATGTATTTGTGCCAGTGGCCCAGTGCATGTAATTTCTTAAAGATTGAGTCTTGGCTTTTAAAGATTCCAACTATTTTAAAGGAAGGGAGTTTTGTTTTTGTTAGAGTTGGTCGAGTAAGGGTAACTTAATCTTTTCATTATAGTTTAAGTAGTGTAATGATGTGGCAATTCTTTTTTGTTTTTTTTTTATTTCTCTTGTCCCATACTTAAGTAGATGTATATTTGACTTTGTACCCTTATTTTATTATAATAGAGATTATGGTCGACTAGGAGGGTTTAGACTCTCTAGTTCTTCTTTCTCTTTCTCTTTGAACAAGACTTATTTGAACCACTAAAACATGGTATTAGAGCACTAAATAAAAGAGAGGAAGGCTGCGATCTCAAGTTCCTAGACCTGTGATCTCTTCTCTTCTTCTTTTCTCCTTTTCTCTGAGGTGCAATCTCAGTTGCACAGGTAGAAGACTGTGGCACATGCAATAGAAGGCTGTGGCAACCTTTTTTTTGGTGATCCAGGACTGCCGCAATCCCCATTACAGGTGTTAGGAAGGCGTGGCAGCCCTAGGTGAGTAGTTCTCATATTGCTGTCACCATGAGTGATAGCCCTAGTGGTTGTGTGGTGGTGTTTGTTGTGTTACAGACCCTCTACTGAGTAGTTTCAAGGTTTTTTTTTTCTTTGTTTGTGTTTGAATGGTGATGTGAGAAATAGTGTGGTTAACAGTAGTGGTGTGAGAAATCAGTTTTTTTTTGAAGGAGATGGCCGAATGTGTCTGAATGGTGGTATATGTTAGTGTTTTCTTATGGTGGCTGGTTGAGAAAGTGCCGTAAGGTGATGTGCAGATTGCAACAGTGTTGATTGAATAGCAGAAATCCTTTTTGTTGGTTGATAATTCAGAACTAGGAGAAATCTAGTGTATTGAGAACATAATGGCAGCAACTGGAGATGGTGTGGTGATCGGAAATCTAATGTGGTGATCCCCTCAGACTAGACCTGTTCATGGGTCAGGTCAGGCGGGCCGGGCTTTGTATATGTATCAACAGAATACACTCAGGCCCAAGCCCGAGCCCGAGCCCGGCTAGAAATTTGAAAACAAACTTTTTTTCTTCTTTTATTCAATAAAAAAGTGTTTTATTTATATTAAAAACCTTCAAAACTCAAAAATAAAAAAACATCTCACTATGACTTGGAAAAAAAGAGAAGAACAAAGAAAAATTTTTGTATATATATTTTTTTATTAAATAAAATTTATTTTTATTATTTAATATATAGTATCAAGTCGGGCTCAGCTCGGGCTAGGCTTTTTTGTTAAAGCCCGAGCCCGGCCCGCAAAAAGTCGGGCCCAGTGCTTTAGGCTCGAGCTTGAGCCTGCGGACCTAAAATTATGACCAAGCCCGATTTATAACGGGCCGGGCTGGGCCAACCCATTGGGCTACCTGGTTTATCAATAGGTCTACCTCAAACTATTTAGGTGTCCAGATGACATCAATTAAACTTAGTGGTGAAAATTATGTGCCATGGGCCAAGTCGTTGGAGGTTTTTCTCAAAGCCAAGAGGAACGTGAAACATGTGAATGAGATAAACCATCAGCTGACTCTCCAGGGTTTGATGACTGGGAACAAAAGAATGCCCAAATCATGACATGGTTATGGAACAGTATGGAACCCAAGATAAGTGCAAATTTTATGTTCTTAGATACAACTAAGGAAATATGGAATCATGCAACGAAACTTGATTTTGGACAAGACAATACTACAAGAGTATATCAGCTCTATCAGGAGTGCTTTAATTTACAGCAAGGAAATCAAACCCTTGAAGAGTATTATGCCAGTTTGAGGAACCTTAGGAATGAACTTAATGTCTATCACCCCCTCACTTCAGATGTCAAAATTCAGCAACAACAACGGGAGCAACTAGATGTAACCAGGTTTTTAGTAGGGTTGAAATCAAAATATGAACCAGTTAGAGCACAAATATTGGGAGGTTCTGCTCTTCCTACACTTGAGGAAGTATTTACTTGGCTCTGTAGGATTTCCCTAGGACCCATAGAGAGTACTACAACTTCTGACAGATTAGTGTTTGTTGTAGCGAGAAGAGGTGGATGTGGAAATAGAGGGGAAGGACATGCATTTCGAGGAGGCCGTGGTAGTCCCATGTTTGGTCGTGGTAGTGGAAGTGGTGGAGGTCGTGACTCAAGGGGAGGCCGTGGTAGAGGAAAAGGGCGCACTACTAGGAAGTGTACACATTGTGGCATGAAGGGACATTCAATTAATTTCTGTTATCATCTAGATCTACATGGCCCACCTTCCACATAAGCTAACCATGCAATTGTTAGTAGTGGTGATGTGAGTGATAATCAACAGACAGATCAAATACATTCTACATCTACATATGTTTTCAGGAAGGAGATGATGAGTGTACCACGAGATGAGTATGAGAGGTTCCTTCAGGCCATTTCACAATAGAAAACTGCTACCATTGCTCATCTAGGTATGGCTTGTCTGGCATCCAAACCTTCTCATTGGATCATTGGTTCTAGAGCCTCTGATCACATGGTCGGGTCTCCAGGTGTGTTCTCTTCCCTCTCTGAAACTTCCACATCCCAAACTGTTACTCTAGCCAATGGTTCTTCTTCTCCCATTTGTGGTGTTGGTGATGTTGATACTGCATCTCTTTCTTTATCCTCTGTTTTATATGTGCCCAAATTTCCATTCAACCTTATGTCTGTTAGTAAATTAATGAAGGCCCTTCATATTCTATCACTTTTTACCCTTCATCTTGTGTTTTTTAAGATCTCAAGATGGGGAAGAAGATTGGTGGAGGGCATGAAGTCGGTGGATTGTATTATTTTGACGGTGGTGGATCTTCAGTTGCACTTCAGACATTCCTGACTCCTCTCTAATGGCACTGTCGGCTGGGACATCTATCTCTCAAAGCTCTCAAGCTACTAGTTCCTTTTTTGAGTCATTTGTCTTCTTTGCAGTGTGAGTCATGTCAGCATGGGAAACACCATCGGGTTTCCTTTAGTCCTAGGGTTGATAGTAGTATGTTGTGTCATTTTGCTTTAGTCCATTCAGATGTTTGGGGTCTAATTAGAATTGAGTCTTATAATGGTTATAAGTATTTTGTCATTTTCATTGATGATTGTTCAAGGATGACATGGATTTATTTAATGAAAGAAAGAAGTGAATTGTTTTCTATTTTTCAAAAATTTCATGCTGAAATACATACGCAATTTGATGTTCCAATAAAAATTATTCATTCAGATAACAACAGAGAATACTTTCTTACTTCCTTTCAACAATATTTGGAACAACATGGCATCATTCATCAGGCCTTGTGTGCATCCACCCCTCAACAAAATGGGGTGGCTGAACGAAAGAGCCGTCATCTTCTTGAGATTGCTTGGTCTATCCTTCATCATATGAATGTTCCTAAGCATTTTGAGTGATGCATTGCTCACAACTTGTTTCTTCATTAATCGGATGCCCTCATCCATCTTTCATGGTTGGTCTCCTTTTTCTATTTTGTTCCCACTTTATCTCCAATTCCATTAACTCCTCGAGTCTTTGGGTATGTGTGCTTTGTTCACAATCTAGGCACTAGTTTAGACAAGTTGGATGCACATTCTATTAAGTGTATATTTCTTGGTTATTCTCGGACCCAGAAAGGATTTAAGTGTTACAATCCTATCACTCAGAAGTCATTTGTTTGTCCTGATGTCACTTTTTTTTGTGTCGTCGTTTTCTCGGGTCTTGATGTCCTGGCCTCTTCACCATTGATCCCTCTTCCTCTTCCCGTTGGTGATCCCATTCTAGTTGTTCTTGTTATGCCTCTGAGCCTTCACCTCCTCCAGTGCATATTCCTATTGAATGACCACCAATCCGGCATGTGTATACTTATTGATAGACACCAGCATCTCCTCCAGCTTCTACCTCATCTACGGATCTTGTAGTTGCTACTATCCCAGAGCTACCTACCTCTTTCTGACCTAGATCTTCCCATTGCATTGCGGAAAGGTAAATATAATTGTACCTTACATCCCATATCTAAATATGTTTCTGTTTCTCATCTTTTCACTTCACATTGCCAGTTTGTTTCTTTATTGTCCTCTATATTTATATCCAGGGATGTCCAGGAGGCTCTTACTTCAATAGAGTGGCGTCAAGCAATGGAGGAGGAACTCTCTGCTCTTTAACACAATCACACATGGGAGCTCACCACTCTTCCTCCAGGTAAGCATGTTGTAAGTTGTAAATGGGTGTATACTGTTAAATATTTACTAGATGGTAGTGTGGAACGGTTGAAAGCCCAACTGGTTGCTAAGGGTTACTCTCAATTGTATGGGGTGGATTATATGGAGACGTTCTCTCCTGTTGATAAGATTGGTTCAGTTCGTGTCTTGATTTCCTTGGCAGTTATGTATGATTGTCCTTTGTTTCAACTTGACATTAAAAATGCCTTCCTCCACGATGATCTTTTGGAGGAGGTCTACATGGAGCAACCACCAGCGTTTGTTGCTCAAGGGGAGGATGGTAATGTGTATAGACTCAAAAAGGCAATTTGTGGGCTGAAATAGCTTCCTCGTGCCTGGTTTGGGAGGTTTAGTGAAGTGGTGAAAGATTTCGGCATGCAACAATGTCAGGTCGATCACTCAGTGTTCAACTATGATTGTGAAGCTGGAAAGATTTTATTAGTGGTTTATGTGGATGATATAGTCATAACTAGTAGTGACAGACTAGGGATTGACAGGCTAAAGGCCTTTCTGCAAGATCATTTCCAAACAAAAGATCTTGGGAAGTTAAAGTATTTCTTGGGTATAAAAGTTGCCAGGTGGAAACAAGGTATAAATTTATTCCAAAGAAAATATGTTCTTGATCTGTTGGAAGAAACAAGGTTTTTAGGTGCTAAACCAGCTGAAACACCCATGGAACCAAATGTTAAGTTGAGCAGTGATGTAGGTGAAATGTTTGATGATCCTAGAAGATATAGACAGGTTAGTGGGGAAGCTGAACTACCTAACCATTACTAGACCAGACATCTCCTTTGCCGTCAGTGTGGTAAGCCAACTAATGCAAAATCCCCAAATACCTCACTGGGATGCAGTTCTTAGAATTGTACGGTACTTGAAGGGAGCTCCAGGTCGCGGGTTGTTGTACAAACTAGGGAGAAGAGTTGAGATAGTTGGGTATACAGATATAGATTGGGCAGGCTCGGTGTCTGATAGGAGATCCACTACAGGTTATTGCACGTTTCTTGGAGGAAATCTGGTGATGTGGAAGAGTAAGAAGCAAACTGTTGTGGCAAGGAGTAGTATTGAAGCTGAATACAGGGACACGACACACACCGCATATGAATTAGTATGGCTGAAAAATCTTTTGCAAGAAGTTGGATTCTCAATGAGCAAACCTATGAGATTGTACTATGACAACCAAGCTGCAATCCACATCTCATCTAATTCAGTTTTCCATGAAAGGACAAAACACATAGAGATAAGCACAGAACACTTGAGTTCAGGTGATCAATGGGCTGACTTGCTCACAAAAGGTTTGAGTTCAGGGAGAGTGAACTATATATGTAACAAGCTGGGATTATATGACATATATTCTCCAGTTTGAAGGGGAGTGTTACAGTTGGTCGAGTAAGGGTGACTTAGTCTTTTCATTATAGTTTTAGTAGTGTAGTGATGTGGCAATTCTGTTTTTTTTTTTTTGTATTTCTCTTGTCCCATACTTCAATAGGGGTTGACTTTGCACCCTTATTTTATTATAATAGAGATTATGGCCGACTAGGAGGGTTTAGATTCTCTAGTTCGACAACTTTCTCCTTCTTTCTCTTTCTCTTTGAACAGGACTTATCTGAACCACTAAAATAGTTTTCATTCAAAAACTGGTTAGGGTGTATGGTATGATCTAAAGCCTTGTTGGTGTTGTTGATCTCTATTTGTACATTCTTATTATTTTTTTGAAGAGTAAAGTGAAAATTCATTAACAAAAAAAAAGTGAGTTACAATCCAATGGGTAACAAGATGGCACCTCACTAAACACATCAAACAAATTCTAATTAAGAACAAAAACTGATCCAAAATACAACAATTGAATTTCAAGAAAAGTCTTCTGATTTGATCAACATCTGGTAGCACTCAAACCCAACCCACTACTAGCTTTCCAACCAGGGCCACGAGTGTTTCAGTGTTTTTTATTTGTCTTCGAAAAGTCTAATGTTTCTTTCATTCTATAGGACCTAGCATATGGAAAAGGGGATGCAACTCCCCTTATTTGTACATTCTTATTGTGCATATAAAATTTTTGATTACTCATCAGGATTATATTTATATTAAATAGCTAGATAATCCAGTGTATTCAAAATGTTTCCTAGGGGTCAACTAGGCAATTAGTAGGTGTTTTGGAGGCCTATTGCCTAGACAATCAACTAGGAGGGTGGTACGGATATAAACATCTTACTGGGGCAAGTAAGTGGTTTTTTTATCAATAACTCAGGAAATCAATTTCATTAATATTAGAGAAACAGTACAACCAGAAGTTATGAAGGAAGGGCAAATAAGTGATTATGCTCCATTTTATATTGACACGAGTGTCTACAACCTATTTGGGTCATAATGAGTGTACACAACTACACATAGCTAAAAACTAAAGGTCCTTATATTTTCTTTTGATATACATTGTGTTAGGAACCTGCCTAACTCAGGGCTCTTCGAGGGGCCAACCTCCTGAATTCTTGGAAGCAGAGAGAGAGAGAGAGAGCTTAATGCTAAAAGAGTTATTTCCTTATTCCATTTCTGCTCTACTACTTATAGTTTTACAATCTTGATTGTTACAGTTGTTACAAGTGGATGGCAGTTGTTGTTACAAGTGGATGACAGTTGTTACAAGTGGATGGTTAGTTGTGCTGATGTGGCCTTCTCTTGTAAAACTATTAACTGCCTTCTGTTCCTCTTGTAAAACTGATTAACTGCCTTCAGTTGGTCTGTAAAAGCAGTCTTGACAATCCCCCCTTCCTTTAGAGCGACCTTGCCCTCAAGGTCTAATGTAGGAAAATTTGAGTCCATGTGCATGAATATGGGCTGATCTGGATCTCCTCTTTGCTTTGTTAGTGTTGCAAGACTGATGGGCCTTGGGCGCTTGCATGTTTGCCCATGTAGATGGACTGTAGAGTTTCCTGATGTGAAGTCCATGGTAAGACGGGTCCAATCACAGACCATGGGTCCTAGTTGTCTTAACCATTGAATTCCTAGCACCATGTCTGCTCCACTGAGATGGAGAGGATATAGGTCCACCGCAAACTGATGACCCTGAATCTTTAGTGGTAGGCCCATGCAAATGCTATTGCAAGATAGGTTGTTACCGTTGGCCACATGAACCGTAAAGGCCGTTGTTGGTTGAACCGTAAGTCCCATTTTATCCACCAAGACTTGAGTTATGAAGTTAAGGGAGCTGCCACTGTCTATGAAGATTGACACTTGGCGTCCTAGAATCAGCCCTGCAACTCTCATTGTTTGAGGGGACGCAAGTCCCGTAAGGGCTTGTAAAGATATTTCAGGCATGCCATTGGATTGTATTTCCCACCCTGGGTTAGATTCTCCGCAACCGGTGATGTCGTCTTCCTCTTCGGCATCTGTTTGGAGGAGAAACACTTGTTGTTTCCTACAGTGATGGCTCGACTCAAATTTCTCTTCACAGTTGTAACAGAGACCTTTGTCTCTGCAGGCTTGCATCTCTGCCCAGGTCAGCCGTTTGAAAGGAACCAGTGGGCTTGGGCCCAGTACTCCTTCCTCCTTGTCTGGTGTTGCCGTCCTTTCTTGCTCCCTTGCTTCTGGACCCCATGGCCGCTGCACCTTTCTTGCTCGACTGAACTTGTCCTCATACAATCTTGCTAGTGCTGCCGCATTGATGACCGAAGTGGGCTGCATCGCTTTCACTTCCAGTCGTAGTTCTTCTTTTAGGCCGCCGACGAAGCTTCCCACCAATGCCTTCTCCGTCCACCCTTGGACTCTCACGGCTAGCCTTTCGAACTCCATCTGGTATTCTTTTACTGATCCCACCTGCCGCAGCTTTGCCAAATTTTCATCAAGATCTTCAAACCTAGATGATCCAAAATGGACAGTCATGGCGTCCGTGAAGTCTGCCCAGGTTTGACGAGGGTGCCCCCTTCTATACCATTGAAACCAGAGGATAGCTTCCCCTTCAAGATGCGCAGAAGCCAGAGCTACCCTATCTTGCCCCGGTGTTTCATGGTAATCGAAATACCTTTCGGCTCTGAGAATCCAGGGAGTTGGGTTGCCGCCTGAGAAGATGGGGAAGTCAATTTTGGCTATTCTTGTTGCCGCCCCTATTCTGCGGCTGTTTTCATTGCTGCGCTCTTCTTGGCTTCCTTTATCAGTGTTCGCTGCCCCCTGCTCCAGTCGAAGGAGGAGAGCAATTAAGCCTTCCTTCATTTCTTTGAGATCTGAAGACATTCGATGGATCTCTACCTCCATCTGATCCATTCGGGTGTCTATTGACGTGTTTCTTGTGTTGGTCATGCTGGCTCTGATACCAAATTGTTAGGAACCTGCCTAACTCAGGGCTCTTCGAGGGGCCAACCTTTTGAATTCTTGGAAGCAGAGAGAGAGAGAGAGAGAGAGAGAGAGCTTAATGCTAAAAGAGTCATTCCCTTATTCCTTTTCTGCTCTACTACTTATAGTTTTACAATCTTGATTGTTACAGTTGTTACAAGTGGATGGCAGTTGTTGTTACAAGTGGATGGTTAGTTGTGCTGATGTGGCCTCCTCTTGTAAAACTGATTAACTGCCTTCTGTTGGTCTGTTCCAACAGTCTTGACACATTGAACTAGGATGGTTATTCAAAACTTTTGCCATTTTTTTGGAATCAGGTGTAAGGTTTTTTTTTATCAACAACCACAAAGAATAGATTTATTACATTAAAGAAGAATACACAACAAGGAGTTGTTAACAAAAAGCATGTCAAGCATTAGACAAATCCCCCAACCTAAATTACAATTGAGCCTAATACGTAAGCCTCGAATTCCAAATCAGCCCAGAAGAGGAGTGGTGAAGATCAGTAAAGTCAACTACACGTCTACCTTTGAAATTGGGTAGGACAAAAAGGGAGGGAAAGACATCTTTCAAAGGGAACTCACCCACCCACACATCTTTCGAAAATCTAATTTTATTACCGGAAGCTAGATCATACCTTACATGGTTGAGGAAAGGAGGAAGAATGCCATGATAGGGACCACCACCGACTAGTCTCTTCTCAATTCTCTCTACCACTGGACTATCTGGGGTTATCTCCTAGAGGTAAACCTAAGGCTAAGTACCTTAAAGGTCAATCTCCACTCTCATATCCCAATGTTTCAACCAAAGATGTAAGCTCTTCACTTTCTAGGTTAAGCCCTTCCAGTATGCTTCCAATTTACACTCAAGTTAGGCATTCTCTCGAAAAGATTGACCACCAATTTCAAGTTAGCCACACCTCTATTCTCCCTATTACAAAAGACAAAGTATCATCTGCATATTGAAGGTGAGTGACTAGAACATTGCCCCTTCCCACCAACCACCCCTTGAATAACTGCAAACAATTAGCTCTAGATAACAACTTACTAAGGACCTTAGCCACTAGTGTAAAAAGGAATGGGGAAAGAAGATTCCCTTGTCTAAGGCTTTAATCCCCTAAAAAAAATCCACCACTGATCCATTAACAATTATTGAAAAATGAGTTGTTTGCAGGCATCCTTTAGTCCACTTACACCAAAAGTCTCCAAATCCACAACTCCTCAAAATGTTAATGAGGAACCCTCAATCCACTAAATCATATGCTTTTTCCAAATCCAACTTGATTGCAACTCCCTTTTTCCTTGATATCTTTTGAGCCTCAACACATTCATTTGCAATTAATATTTGATCCACAATCTGTCTCTCCTGAAGCAGGTGTAAGTTCTAAGTTGTCATTAAATCATTTACTGATATAATTTGTAGCTTATAGTTTACAATTAACATGTAATTACATAATATGTGTGTACAATTGTATGTATACATTGTCATATATGTTTATGTGACTCAACTTTTGGAATCCAGTGGTGGAAAGGTTTGAGAAGGGATTAGCTGGTTGGAAACACAATTATATTTCTCTAGGTGGGAGAATAACTTTGTTTAAATCCACCTTAGATAACCTTCCTATTTATTATATGTTGGTTTTCAGGATGCCCCAAGTTGTGAAACAAATTGAAAAGATCAGGGCTGTTTTTCTTTTGGTTGGTTGTTCTTGGTGGCTGTTTGAAGGAGAAAGTGCCTTTCTTTTGGGTATCTGTTTGGATTTTGAAGGATTTAAGCTAAACCAAGAGGGTGAAATTTCATATTTGAAGGTTAATGGATAGGGAGTGTAGTAACAAATGTAAGACCACATGATTAATCATCACATATTGTAAGCAAAACAATAAGACAATGGCACAGTATTATGAATGTGATCAATTGTAACTCACTATCAAGATGTGATGAGAACTATGCACGTTGTATCACATTAATATCTTAAACCCTTGACGGAATAACCACCTAGTGTGCCCATGACACATTTGCAAATTGACATCTAATACCATTACACTCAATTTCTCATTACATTCTCACAAAGGATGTAGAAAAGGCTGAGCAACTCACATTCTCACATGTGCACATCGGGAAAGGGCGGGAGCCCGAGTACCAAGGTAACCGTATGAACACGTAGTGAAGCCCCATTTAGTCCAACTGTCCAAATGGTGCAAACCAATCAACTTTGTAGTCTCCAAAAGGAACTTTGCAGAAAAGGAAATGCCCCTCAGGAAAGCTATAAATAGGGATCTCCCAAGGACATCCACACCTTTTACCTCCCAATTTTCATGAGTCTCTGAGAGTACTTTCTTCGTTCTCCAGATACTCCCTTGCCCCATCAGATTTTAGATCTGAGATTTGAAACCCCTTGTGCAGCCCTTCTCAGCCCTCCCCTTCCTTTACAGTGCCATTTGCCATCCTTCAGGCAGATCACTACAGTGCCTGACTCCACCCACCAACAACCATAAGTAAATGTTTGTCCACAAAATTCTGATTCCAGCATGCATATGTGAGGTGCACAGCAGCTATTTGAATAATTGTTCATGAGATTGTCTGACCTTTCAAATTATTTAATACTTCTTTATTTCTGGATTGTTCGTAGCACATGTTGCAGTGGAAGTGTTTGCTGAAATGCTCAAGTGTCTTCAACAGCAAAGTCCCTTATACCGTATACATGTTTAAGAAGTGCCCAAGGGATTACTGATTTTTGTTAAGGGGAAGTCTTAATCTTTGTCTTAGGGTTAAATGTTTTCAAGTTGTTTTTGTGTTGTTATTGGGGTCCTGATGAGTCTCTAGTAATTGTCATATTGGCATTTCCTTTCTTGTTCCTAGACTAGGTTGGTATAAGATGTGAATGTAGCTTCCAACAGGTATCTTTGGTATGCTTAGGATTCTTGCAGTAATCATACATCATACACCAGGTCTTTCTTGTCTTCCCTCCTAGTCTCATTGCTCTCCTTTTCTCCTTTTAGCTTAGGTTTGACTGTACTAAGCATAGCTGATTGGTCGATCCTAAACTGTCTCATCATAGCATTCCTCCTACTCTCCTCTTTAGACACAAGGGCATATGCTTAAGAAAGAGTGACACTTTCTCTAGAAAGGATATGCTGTCTGGAAATATCAAATTCAAGGTTTAGCCCAACAAAGAACTCAAAAATCCTGTTCTTCTCTATCAATTTCTTATAGGTTTTTGCATCCTTAGTACTCTCCAAAATACACAATCTCCTTCCAAAGTGTCAACATAGAGAAATACAAGAGGCCTATCTCTTTGTTTTGTATTAATCACTTGGTTCCTCAACTGGTATGCTCTGTTTACATTTTTCTTATGAGAATAGGTCTCAGTTACCCCATCCTAAATCTCCTTTGTATCAGGTTTCCTCTCCTCTCCAGGAATGTATACTAGTTTTTCACAAGCACCAATACCCATCTTGGCTAATTGTGCCCATTCTAAATAGTTTATACCATCCAATTTAACAGTAGTAATAATTGCAGATCCAAAAGGATCACTGGCACTTCCTATTCCCAGGCTTAGTTCACTAGTTGACTTTTGTTCAACACTACAACTCTCCATCTCAACTCAGTTAGCTTAAAATAAGAAAAGGACTAGGTAGAAACACTTCCAAGATCAGATTGATCTGACAAAAAAAAAGTGGAAAGGTTTTTTGGAGGAAAATACCTGGAGAGAAATCTCCCTACACGAGATCTGAGGGAAAAACATGGTGCTGATCTCTCCAAGAGTCTCAGAAAAGCCAAGAAACTGAACTGCCCCCTATAAAAAACTCCAAGATATCCAAAAAGGTCTGAGCACCCAACAACAAACCAGAAACAAAGAGTCCAACTTGACTAGGACCTTCCTTGCACTCCAGTTCTTCCTGATTTTGATGTTGAACCACAAATCATCTTCTTGATTATTGAAATCTGCTAAAAAATTAAAGAACTAGGCAATTGAAAGCAGACTGATCAGCCCTTTATTCCCTCATGAAGCTGGCTGATCTAGGACTGCATGAATCAACGTTGACGAAGCCCAACTAGGCTCTGATACCAAGTAGGAATCTACAGAAAAAAAGCTAGAGAAAGAAGAGAAAGAGATGAAGAGTTTTGTGTGGAAAGAGAGAATGAAGAAGGAAGAGAAGGCATCTATTCTGGTCATTCTCTTCCATTCGTATTTATACCTTAAGTAAAATGTGTACAATGACAGATATGCCCATAATATGGCAACTGATGCAAACAACTTAAAAGAAACATAAAAAACACTATTTTAACAACTTCTAAATAATGGGTTGTGGTCCCAGCTTACTAGCTAAACAAATGATAAATAAAAAAGCTAAAAAACTATAAAATCCTCAACAAGAATCATTAGAAAAACTATAGTTGCACATTAAAGGCTTGAAATCAATAGCACTAAATTGTATATATCTAATAAGAGAAGATTAAGAGACTTAAATAGGTATTTTTCTCTTTTTCACCCTGTTTTGTATTTTAACTATCTTCTCTTTTTTATGAATGTCATTTACTTGCCATTTTGAATTTTTTTGTTACTATATTTTTTTATTAGATTGAGAATCGTCTTTTGTAGTCTTTTTCTCTTTCTTTTGAATTATAATGACTTAGTAAGTGAATCATATCTAATAGTAGGTTAATCATCTGATCACCGAATCTCCACTTCTTTTAGGAATTTAAAAAATTATGATGAATTTAATCAAATATTAGGAAGTTTCTAATAAAGCTCTAAAATATTGTTTATCATTGAAATCTGAAATATTGTTAAAGTTGGCAAATCAGGACTGTAATCAGTCCAATTCTTGATGTAAATTCAATGAGAAAAAATACCAGAAAAGAAGGAAGAGAGAAGAGAGAGATGAGAGAAAGAGTGTGGGTTGACCTGAGTTGCCGCCCCACTCAACTATTTATATTAACATCAAAATATAAGATTGCAATTACACTAGTGCCCTTACTGCTCTAATTATTGCCCTACATCTCTACTTGGACATCTCTTTAGGTAAGTATGTTTCCAACTTGGTCCTTATAACTGCTTTGGTTAAGAGATCAGCAAGCTGCATATCGAATGCAATATATGGAAGACACTTCTTAAGAGGCAACTCTCTCTGATAAAGTGTCGATCTACCTCAATATGTTTAGTTCTGTCATGCTATACTGGATTAGAGCAATGTTAATGCTGTACTGGATTGTCATAATACAGCATTAGGGGTTTATCATAAGCAATTCCCAGTTCCTCAAACAAAGGACCTCAACCATAATACTTCAGCCACACCATGTGCAATAGATCTGTATTCTGCTTCAGCTCTAGAACGTGCTACAACATTTTGTTTCTTACTCCTCCAAGAGACAAGGTTGCTTCCTACAAAGGCACAATACCCAGAAGTAGACTTCCTATCATCAATATACCCAACCCAATCAGCATCTGTGTAGACTTCTATCTTCATGTGACCATTATTTTTGAAGAGTACACCTCTGTCTGGACATCTCTTTAGGTAAGCAAAAATCCTCTCACTGCAAGGTGAGTGGTTTTGGGGGAATGCATGTATTGGCTAACTACACTGACTGCATAAGAAATGTCTAGTCGTGTAAGGCAAAGATAAAGCAGTATCCCAACCAATCGTTGAAACATAACCTTGTCTTCAAGGGGCTTTCTACCTTCGGTCCTTAGCTCGTGGTTTTGTTCAATGGGTGTGTTAGTAGGTTTAACACCTAGCTTCCCAATTTCTTCCATGTTTGGATTGGGCTACTACAATACCTAAGAAATAACGTAGTTCTTCCAAGTCTTTGACTTCAAATTTTTGTTGAAGCAGTTGTTTAAGAGAGTCAATCTCATAGGTATCATTCCCTCTCACCACAATATCATCCACATAGACAACAAGTAGGGAGGAGTCTGTTTTTGCAAATCACCATTAATGAAGGCATTTTTAACATCCATTTGGAACAGTGGCCATGAGAAATTTGTTGCAATAGACAATAAAACTCTAATAGTATTCATCTTAGCTACTATTGTAAAAGTCTCCAAGCAGTCTATGCCATAAGTCTGTGTAAACCCCTTTGCAACTAATCTGGTCTTATACCTCTCAACAGAGCCATCAACATTATATTTCACTGTAAACACCCATCGGGAATTGGAGGTGCGCTTAAGGATGAGAATGGGTTTGTTTCAACCATGTTTTCAGGCCCAATTGGAGAGGGTGACTCTCTCAGGGCTGAGATCTTTGCAGTTCTGGAAGGAGTCCGAAGAGCTATAAGAAAACCCATCATTGAAGGGGACTCGGAGTCCAAAGAGCTAAAGCAAGGAGTCGAGAGGGAGTTAATGTTTTGGGCACAAGTGTAATTTTTTCCTTTTTCTGTTCTTGGATACTCAAGATCCAGTTGGAAGAACAACAAAGCTTCTCTTTGCGGTTTGCAATTGGAAGATAAAGATCATCCAAAGAAGGAAAAGGCTCATTAATGGGAGGCATCTCATTAGGCTCAGTGATGGGAGGTATCTCATGTGCAGTGGGATGTAAAGGAGTTGTGATGCCTAGATTTGGGTCCGTAGAGGAAACTGCTAAGGACCGAAATCAACCTGTCTTCACTGCTTGTGAAACACCCTCAACTCCCTACACTTATGACAACCCTCCTCACTACACTCCCCTTTAGTGATTAGAACAAGTAATGGAATTTCTGATGTGGATGAACCCATCTCACTACTCTCCTCTTTAAAAGAAACTTCATGATAGTAGGAACATCCTCAAAGAAGGTGACATCCATGGAAACAAAATGTTTCCCATAAGTAGGTTCATAGCAACAATATCCCTTTCAATTTTGTGCATACCCAAGAAAGATGCATTTGGAAGCTTTAGGATCAAACTTGGAACGGTGAGGCCCAAGAATCTGAACAAAACAAGTACATCCAAAAGTTTTAAGGGGAATGGTGAATAAGTCCTTATCATGATATAAAAGGTTGAATGGAATTTTCATATCTAGGACAAGTGAAGGAACCCGGTTGATGGGATACATGGCTGTATGGATAACATCTCTCCAGAAACGTATAGGAACATTGGAGTTTAGCATAATGCTTCTAGTTTCCTCCAATATATGCCTATTTCTTCCTCTCAACAACTCCATTTTGCTGAGGTGTACGGGGACAAGTGCTTTGATGACTAACCCCATGGTCAAGGAAGTATGAGACCAAAGGTTTTGCAAAATACTCTTTGGCATTATCTGATCTAAAAACTTTGATTTTGACTCCAAGCTAGGCCAAAACTATCTGATGGAAGTTCCAAGTCAAGGTAGGGACCTCATATCGAGAGTGCATAAGATAAACCCATGAAAAACGAGTATAGTCATCAACAACAACAAAAAGTATTGGTATCCCCCCATAGCAGTGATATGATATGGTCCTCAAACAACAATCTGCACAATTTCAAAAGGAATAGTATTCTTTTATTGCTCAAAAAATAAGTTGTTCTACAATGCTTTGCAAGCTCACAACTTTCATATTTTAAACTAGACATCTGGATTGACTCAAACAAACTGGGAAACAAACTCCTTAAAGACTTAAAAGACAAATGACTTAATCGATTTTGCCAAAGCATAATCTAACTCAGATTGATAAATAAGAGACCTTCCAACTTCTTTATCTTCCCCATGCAAACACCCTCCAATCAGGTAGATTCCATTCGTTTCACAACCAATCCCAATAACCTTCCTTGTCTCTAGATCTTGAAAAACACATTGATCAAGGAAAAAGGTCATTGAACAGTTTTGATTTTTAGTGATGCTACTAACTAATAGCAGATTAGTACTAAGTTTAGGAACATGCAAAACTGAGGACAAGGAGATGGTATCCGATAGTCTAATGTTTCCCTTCCTAGAGATGGGAACAAAGGATCCATTAGCAATGGATTCTCTGTCTCTGCCAGAGGATAAGCAATAAGTAGTAAACAAAGAAGATAAGCCTGTCATGTGGTCATATGCACCTGAATCTATGACCCAACAAGGTCCATTGTTACTTGGGCCTGAAATATGATATGCTGATGCCCATGCATCTGAATGAGCAAATGCTGAAGTAGGAGTGGCAGTTGTGGACGGGGCTGAGATGAGGGGGCTGAAGTACCAACTTCACTTTCTAACTGAGTCAGAGTAGCTCAGGCAACAACTAAAGTATCTAGGGATGTGGCTCTTGTGCTGGATGAGGATGCACCATCAGTAGTGATAGTCACATTGGCATTCCCCTTTTTTGTTTCCGAGCTTTGCTGGAATTAAATGTGGATATAACTTCCAACAAGTGTCCTTGGTATGCTTCAACTTCTTACAATGGTCACAAATTAACTCCTTATCCACCTTCTTTATGTCCCTTTCCTTATCACCCCCAAATTTTGGTTTCACCTCTACTAGAGCTGATTCCATAGGCTGAAACTGCAACATAACCTTTCTCCTACACTCTTCACTGTACACTTGAGAATAGGCCTGAAATAAGGTCACACTCTCCCTGGTGAGTAGTTGTTGTCTCACAATATCATACTCTGAATTCAGAGTAGCTCAACCTATGGAATCAACTCTATAACAATACTAATTATTGCTCTACATCTCTACAGTTGGCATATTGGAAAATATTGGAGATAATAGGAAAAAAAGATTCTTGGTAAATTACATATCACTACCTAACAAAATGGCGAGGTTTCAAGGAGATTTCACCAAATCTTGTTGATATTGCGAACCATGCTCCAAATAGTGTTGGTATTTTCATTGGGGGAATGGCGAACTGCGTATTGAATGTAGCAAGCATCATGGGAAAATCTAAAGGAAAATGATAAAGTGCTCAAGACAATTGGTGGTAGAATGAAAAGATTCAAAATATAATCAAGTTAAAGCATGTTAGAAAGAAGGGCAAATGACTAAAAATGTAGAAAAATGTGAAAAAAATATAAAACTATAATGTTAAAAAGAAAGTAAGTGAATAAGGGGGTATTGTCACATTGTGGAGAGAGGATTTTGTAGAGGCAAAGGAATTGATAGAAAAATTTTCGGTGTTTGTAAAGTTTAGTTCAATGGAAGATGGCTTCATGTGGGTGTTGACCAATGTGTATGGACCAAATAATTATAGAGAGAGGAATGAGTTTTGGGAAGAATTTTATGGAATCCAAGGGTTATGGGAGGACTCTTGGTGTTTGCGTGGTGATTTCAATGTTTTTCGTTTTATTAATGAGACAAGTTACCCCCAACAACTCATTACAATTAGCATGAGGAAATTTAATGATTTCTTTAATTGTAGTGAGCTAAAGGAGCTTCCTCTTGTGCAAGCCCACTTTTCTCGGTTCAATTTCCAAGAAAGCCCAACTTTATCAAAGTTGGATAGATTCCTCTTTAATGAAAGTTGGAAAAGTCATAAGAGGGGTTATCCAAGGCTCTGCCCAAAGTCACTTCTGACCACTACCCTAGACCTTTCAAATTTGAAAATATGTAGTTGGCACACCTAGATTTTGTGAAAAAGTTCGAGTGGTAGAGTCAAGAGATGGGGGGGTGAAGTGAAAAGGGGTGAGATTCCACAAGAAGTTGAAAAGACTGAGGGTGAAGTTAAGAGAATGGAAATGGGACCATTTTTGGAGAATAGAGGAACTGAAATCCAATTTGATGACCTGGACGAAGGATTTGGACGAGAAGGAATCTCAAAGAATCATGAGTGCTCAAGAAAGGGAAATAATATGGAAGTTGAAAAAGGTATTAGAGGAGATTCTATTGTGAGAAGAAATCTCTTGGAGGCAAAAATCTAGCTACAAATGGATAAAGGAAGGTAATAGGAACACCAAATTTTTTCATGAGGTAACCAATGGAAGGAGGAAAAACTTGGTAACTAAACTCAAAGTGGATGAAGTGGAGTTGGACTCTCAAGAGGAAATAGCCAATGGATAGATCTATTTTGAGGAAACCTCTAGCTAGCAGAGTGGAGTTGGCTACTCTAGAATGTCCCACACTTTTTGAAGAAATTAAAAGTTGGTTGGAAAGGAATTTTGAGGAGGAAATACAACAAGCAATCTTTTCAATGGATAGATCTACGACACCAGAGCTAGATGGCTTCACTATGGCATTCTTTCAAGATTGTTGGAGTATAACTAAAAGAGATTTGTTTGAGGTTTTCAGAGAATTCGAGAAATAGTCCATCATCAGTCGTGGAGTTACTATTACACTTTCCTAGCCCTAGTTCTGAAGAAGAAAGAGGCCAAACATCCCAAAGATTTTACCACAATTGATCAATTTACAAAGTCCCCCTAGGCATCTAAAAGGCTCCCATTAGTCAAGCTCTAGGGGAGATGAGAAGATCAAGTAGGGAAGGATATATTTTTAAATCGGATCTTAAAAGGCCTACGATTTAGGGGAGCTTTTGTTCATGGTAGACAAATATTTGATTAGATCTTAATAACAAATGAATGTGTGGAAGAGATGAGAAAATTGGGTAGGGAAAATGAATGACGGTTTAGCTAAACAAGGGGCAGAAAGGGATTTACTTTTTTGGGCTAAGCTGTAACTATAGTGTGTTTTCTTTCTTTTTTCTCTTTTCTTGAGGTTCTTTGTTGCTCTTGGAAGATAAGCGTGTTTGTCTTCCTATTGTAAATCTTCTTTTGATGAGTTAATGAAAGTGTTATTGATCAAAAAAATAAAAAGAAAAAGAAAATTGGGTAGGGAAGGACTTGTTTGCAAATTGGATCTTAAAAAAGATCTACGATTTAGTGGATTGGAGTTTCTTGATAGAGGTGCTTAGGAAGTGTGGATTCGGGGATAGATGGTGTGAGTGAATAGGTGGTTGTCTCACATCTTGCCATTATTCAGTTCTACTTAATGGGGTAGTAAAGGACTTCTTCCCAATATGTAGGGGCCTAAGACAAGGTGATCCATTGTCCTCTTCCCTATTCACTTTGGTTGCTAATGTGTTCAGTAGACTTTTGTCAAAAGCAGATAGGGTTGGACTAATAAGAGGATGAAGAATAGGAAGAAACCATGTCCTGGTAACCCAAAACCCACCTTCAGTTTGAGATGATATCATAATTTTTTGTGAGGGATGTGACTTGGTGAGGGTAAGGAATCTAATAATTGTCTTTGAGAGTGCCTCTAACTTGAAAATAAATTTCAAAAATAGATGTTTTGTGGGGTTAAATGTGGAGGGAGGGGAGTAAGAGTCTATTGTTGCATGCTTAGAGTGTTCTATTTCTGCTTGGCCCTTGACCTATTTAGGACTCCCCCTAGGTGCTAATGTAAAGGAAAGTAGGTTTTGGAACCCAGTGGTGTAAAAGTTTGAAAAAAGGTTAGCAACTTGGAAAAAGAACTATATCTCTTTGGGGTGCATAATAACTTTAATTAGGACCACACTTGCTAACTTACCCATCTTCTAGGAGCCAGGTGAAGAGAAAAGGAATCATTTGATTAGGTGGGAGGAAGGGGGTTTAGGGTTAGGGAACCTCTTAGTTAATAAGAATGAAGCTCGTTTTAGCAAGTGGTTGTGGAGGTGGCTTTTGGAAAGAGAGGGATTGTGGCTAGTATCCATGGCTGTTATGAATTTGGTTGGGATGCTGGGGGTATCTCAGTGGGCTTTACTCAACATCGTGGAAAGCAATTTTTGGTATCCTCCCTAAATTCCTCAAGTTTGTAAGGTATGATGTCTGCACTGGTAATTTTGTTCTCTTTTGGGAAGTTGTTTAGGTGGACTCTCAACTTCTAAAAGATCTCTTCCCCTCCCTTTATTCTATTTCGCTTTATAAAAAGGAGTTTGTTTCTATGTTTCTCCCCCTCCCCCCCACTTCTCTTGTTGTACCTTGGACAACACTTAGTTTCTACCTTGAGCTCCGACTAAATTGTGGTTCAACCTTCAAAGCTAGCTGATGTGTATCATTTACCTTATACAAACAATGTAGGCTGACTTGATCTTGTATTGGCAGCCTCAAACCATTTATATATCTACTAACATTTTACTGTTCGGTTATTGTCGAATTACTCCAAAGAGTTAGTCTATTAAACTCTTTTATGTACTCCTTTGCACTCCTTTCCCGTTGTTTTAAATTTTGTATCTTTTGGTAAAGAATTTTCTCATAATCTGGTGGTAAAATTGTGATTTCATAACTCTTCTACATTCATTTGCTTCTAATCAAAATAATTTCCATGCTACCCAACCAATGTAGAAACTCTTTAGTTTTCAACTCACCATCAAACTTGTTGATATGAAGCTGAACTCCATGACCTTGATTGGATTGTAAAGTTTGCACTATTTGGTCTTCCCATCGTTGGTTGTTTTTTCTTTCATGCTGATCACCTTCAGGTTGCTTAATGTCTTCTTCACTTGATTCCTCATTAATAATGTCACTAGGTTGCTCATCAACTTTAGGAGTTTGTCTTCTTCTTCCTATCCCCAAATCACTTGCTACATCACCATCCCTAGTAGCATTTTGAGCTACAAGTTCAGCAAGATGTCCAATCTATTCTTGTAGCCCTCTTCAAGTGTACACCAATAAGCACAAAAAAACCAAGCTGAAAACAACAATGGATTTTTAGGGATTTCAGATTTTAACTTGAAGTAAAACTCCTCTTGGAACAGTTCTTCTACAATAACAATGGCATCAAGTAAGCCTCTCGCATGGACACACAGCAATAGAGGGATTGGAAGGTGGCAAAATGAGTTGGATCCTCATAACCTTAGGCTCCCAATACTTGAAAACTCTAGCTAGGACTGAGATATAGCTCAAACAAGAGAAAAAGAACCAAAAGGACCCCTACAGCAACAACCCTCTTCTCTTTTATAAGACTTAATGGCTTTCTGGAGAAGCCAACTAAGATATTTACATATAAGCCCCTAGAATGCCCCCCCTTCACAAACAACTCTTTAAGAACAAAACTAACTTCAGCCCCCAAAAGATAATACTAACTTGAAAACAATAAGTTGAAAGCAACAGGAGAAGAGGAAAAAAAGAGTGGAGAGGAGAAGATTGAGAGCCAAATCGTTATGCTGGTTGTGCCAGCATTGGCATTTATATTAGGACGATCAAAAATAAAGTAAAGCTATAAAAGTGCCCTTGCAGCACTAAAGGTGAACTGTTGACAACCTTTTAAAAGATAACTGTTGTTACAAAAAGACCCAAGTGATCAAAACCCAACACGTGCACCCAACTTCCCCTAACCAGAATATGAATTATGAAAATGGCATAAATACCCCTGGACCCAAGCTACCCAAAAACAACAATTTCAGATCCTACTACAAAAAACATATAAACACAAAATACATTAACATTTCTCTCTATTTTTTTTTCATTTTTTGGGCTCATAAAGTGTGATGAGAAGCTTTGGAGTGAGATTGCGATACTCGGTTGCAATATGCAGTTATGATGTGATACGTGAATGCGAAGTTGTGATACTAGATTTGTGAAAATGTGATATGAGATTTGTGATAGATGGGTGCTTGGGTGTTTGCCTATTGCATATTGCAAGAGGTGTGATGGTTAATTCTATGTTCTCACACTAGCAAGGTAGCAATGATGCTAAGACATCAGAAAATACTAACAAATATCTTTTACCACATGTGAGAATTAACAAACCAAGAACACCATAGTCAATCAAGTAGAAAGTAGCCACAAACAATACCAACATGTGACCTTGAACAATAGAGAAATTAAAAAATTGTCCCCACAAACAATATCAACCAATGTTTTCAACCTGCCTTTGACCTAGTCATTCGAATGGTCACCTGGCCAGGATTCAGGGTCCGGTTCAATCAAGACCCATCAAACGGTCAAAAACCGTTGACTTGGTCAAGAACCGTTCGACCGTTGACCCGTTCGACCCAATGACCGGGTCGTGGGTTGCACACTCAATGCGTGCAAAACTTTCGGAGACCATAGAGGGAGAGGGATTCAAGAGAACTTTTGTGAGAGGAGAAAAATCAGGCATCTGCCCTTTTTCTTAGATGATATGCTTTGCGTAACAACTTTGTTAGAAATAGTATTGCTCTTATTTCATAATCAGATATAAAAATACTTTATATCTGATGGGGTCAGAAATTCTCATGAAATCAAAATGCAAAAAGAAAAAAAAAGAAAAACGGGAAGGAAAACGTAAAAATAAAACCAGCAAGCTACAATGATTTATTATGCACCTATCTCAAGATATAAAGCCTTCCCTTCTATTTTTGCAAAAGCAATATTGTCAGCTTGAAGGAAGGGTTAGGATTCATCATATGGATGGCCGAACCGAACCATGCTAGATGGTTGGGCGAAATTTCAAAAATTTCCTAATCCTTCTGGCTATGTTTGGTTTGAAGGAAAATGTTAGGAAAGGAAGGGAAAGACAGGGAAACCTATACAAGGTTTGTAAAGGTTTTCTCACCATTCTCTTCCTTTCCCTACCTTTTCCTTCAAACCAAATATAGCCTCTGCGAATCGAATTCCTTATGTTTCGAAAAATTGCATTTTTCATGATCGGTCTTGCACTAAACTGGACCAGATTTGAAACCAAACAAAGAGAGAGATGTATACCTGATACGGATGCCACAGACGCAGATCCCAAGGTGGAAGTTCACGCCCAAATCAGTCCTAAAACCAGCCCCCATTGAAGATGGTGCAGTTTATTCCTAAAGTTGGTTCAACAACGCAATTTTCAGCAAAACTGCAATCCTGCTGTTTGGATCGAACTAGAGAGGTGAGCACGAAATTCCTCTAAAATTTTCTAGCAAAAATCGTAAGAAAACTAATCATTATCAGTCCCAAAATAGTTTTGGTCGAACTAGGGTTTCTTGGGAGACAAAAAGAAGAGAACAAAATAGAAAGCAATTCTAGTCTAGTTCGCCCTCTTCTTCTTTTATCTCTTTATGGAGCACTTCTCCTAATAAAATTAAGAGATTATCGAAACCAAACTAATTTGGATCTGGACTCTATTAAGAGATAAGCCTTATCCTCTTAAGAGTATGGGTGCTCCATACCCAATTCCAAATCCAGATTCGCTCCTTGTCACATGACAACTTAAGCTGTCATGTGACAACTTAATTAATCATATTATGGGTCTTAGGCCCATCAACTATAAGGCTCACGACCCAAGGATGTTGCATGGCCAACTTAGGCTTGATTTGTATGGCGTGGGACCCCACAATGACCTCACATAAGTCCACATGAGTCTGACCCAACCTCTGTGAAAAAGCTCGGTCGAATTCACTGCTTAATGTAGTGAACCCCTGAGCATATTACTATGGGCTCAAAATGGGCCCAACATTTACACTTAAGTGATCTTTGAATTTAGCCATCCTATGAAGACCCAAGGATAATAGACTTAAGTAAGATAAAGCCCATCAGGTAATCAGCCCTTAATGGTATCTTACACTTAACCTCTTGGCCCATAATGATTAAACACTGCCCAACAGGGAAGGACCTCTCCCCTGGCTACAAGGTGCAGTGTCACACTCTTTACTAGGATGGATCCCGGGAATTAAAACCTTTTGTAAACTTTTTTTCATAAAACATAATATATATATATATATATATATATATATATATATATATATATATATATATATTTTGCAAAACCAAATCTCAAACACAGTTGAAATACACTGTCGGCAGTTTAGGTTTCCATTAGAGAGAGTGTAAACCATATCATTCACTTTGTTCGACAAAGGGGCCGATCCTATCAATATGATCACCCACTCAGATGAATTCTCAAGACTACCCCAACATACCCAGGTTTTTTAACCTTCAATGAATCTCATTGATTGGCATATCAAAGACAACCCAATCCGACACCCAGTGCAATACCATAATCAAATCTAGGGGTTATGTATAACATACACTGCATGTGCTTTGGGTCTAACCCTAGTAGCTGAGACAAGCTGCCCCAACTTCTTTGGCAGCACATCAGTGTTAGCCTTGGTAGGATAAACTTCCCAAGTCTATCCAACGGCTGAGAACATTCTAAACTAACACGAGTCGCATAAGTGTCCAGTTTAAGGGGTAATTTCACAAAACATGCGAATATCAACATGAAACAATAATGTACTTTTATTCATTTACAATAAATGTATCTGTACATTAATCTAATTGGAGCTAAGGGCATACATTGTCTAACGCAGTTAATTATTGTTCTTTATCATTGTTTTGTTCATATTCGCAATCTGACTTGCAGTGATTTATTATGCACCTTGCCTAAGTCCTAGGTGCAGTACTTTCAAAATTGGTGTGCCTAGGTGTGGACTTGTTAGTTAAAAGCAATTGAAATTATAAAATCATTTTGTGTAGGGATTATGAATTTAAGACTCTAACCTGAACTTGTTTGGGCTTGTCTCAAGGGACTTGGTACAATGACGGCTTGTAGAATTAGGAATGCAAAATGTTTACATCATGTAGGCATCAAACAGTTCATCAGTTCATCAGTCGAACAGACGACAGTAGGGTAGCCGAACAATCATCAAACAGTTCAGCAAACAATAGGCATCCGAACTGACAAGGATGATAGTACCTCTTTTAGTTTCAGATGATAGTCTCCCTTATGGTAAACCATAACTCCTTGACTGTAAACCAGAGCTCCTTTTACGAATCCTCAAACAATAGGCAGCCGAACAGAAGATGAGCAATTTCTAAAGACAGAACACCCTCTACGAACTGCAAACAATAGTCTCTCTACAGTCGAGCTGACAAAAGGAGCAATTTCTGAGCTGGAATACAAAAAGACTCTGTAACTTCTGGGTCGAATTGACTTCACCAGATCAGGAGTTCGATTGGAGACAACACTGGATGCAACAGTAGTTTGCTCGACACCCCCCTTCAGGCCTGGACGACTTGCTCTGATACCATGTTGAGCAAGAGCAAGTGAAGAGAGGGGAGGAGAAGAGAGAAGAGAGATGAGTCGAGTGACTGAAAGCCCTCCAAAACTTAGGGGGCAAAAGAATGATTTTATTATTTATACTAGTACAGTCGAACAATATAAACAAAAGAGAAATTACAACAGTACCCTTATGGTACTAAATCTGAATACATAAACAACTGACAACACTCCCCCTCAAGTTGGAGCATAGATATCAATCATGCCCAACTTGTCACAAAGATCATGATGTCTGGAAAGGTTTAAACCCTTTGTAAAGATGTCTACAAGCTGGTTCTCAGAAGTGACATAGGGGGTACACACTTTGCTTGTGATAACTTTCTCTCTGATAAAATGCTTGTCAACTTCGATGTGCTTTGTTTTATCATGTAGCACCGGATTGGCAGCAATGCTTATAGCTGCTTTGTTATCACAAAATAGAGTTATAGGTTTGGTCACTGAGAAACCCAACTCCCCCAACAAATTCTTTATCCACATGCCTTCAGCAACCCCGTGGGCCATAGCACGATATTCAGCTTCAGCACTGGATCTAGCTACCACATTTTGCTTTTTACTTCTCCATGTAACAAGGTTCCCTCCTATAAACGTTCCCTCCACTGTTCCATCAGCCTTATGCTTGACTGTGAACACCCATTTACATCCAACTGGAACCTTTCCCTTAGGGAGATCAATAAGTTCCTATGTGCCATTTTTGTGAAGGACATTAATTTCTTCCCTCATGGCATTTGTTCATTTAGGAACTGAAAGAGCTTCTGCCACATTCTTAGGGATAGGGACACTGTCAATAGAGGTAAGGAAGGCACGGAATGAGGATGAAATGTTCTTATAGGAGACAAAGTTGGAAATGGGATGTTTAGTGGTGCACAATCTAACACCCTTCTTGTGAGCACTAGGATGGTCAAAATCATTAGCAGTAGAGGAATCATTTTCAATAGATTCAAGGACATCATTGGGAGCCAAAATACCTGAGTGAGTATGATCCTCCCCCGAGGAGTCTGGTGGCACTAGAGGTACAGCTTCCGGATTCTCTGCAGCTCTTGAATTTAGTTGGCCTTTGCGACGATGAGAAAAAAACACAAAAAGGTGGAGGGTCAGGGAGAGAGGGAAGCTTAACCAGTTTCTCATGCCTACACTCCCCCTGAGGAGAAACAGGATAGAAAGGCTCATCTTCAAAGAAAGAAACATCCATGGAGACATAGAATTTACGAGAAACAGGATCAAAACAACGGTATCCCTTTTGAGTGAAGGAGTAACCAAGAAATATGCAAGGGATAGCACGAGAATCTAATTTTCCATGGGTGGGAGACAGATTTTGGACAAAACACCGGCAACCAAAGACACAAGGAGGAATAGAAAGAAGGGGAGCCTTAGGAAAGAGAAGTTGATGTGGGGCTTTGTACTCTAACCGACGAGAGGGCATACGGTTTATAAGGTAAGTGGAACAAAGAACAGCTTCAAGCCAAAACCGTTTGGGAACATTCATATGAAGTAGTAAACCTCGAGCCACTTCAAGGAGATGTTGGTTCTTCCGTTCGGCCACACCATTTTGTTGTGGTGTGCGGGCACAAGAGCTACGGTGAAGGGAACCATGCGAAGCAAAAAATTCTGTGAGGTCACTATGAAAAAATTCTTTTGCATTGTCTGATTGGAAAATTTGGATTTCAGTTTGAAATTGAGTGAAAACCATCCGCTGGAAATCTTGAATGATTTTTGGTACTTCTTCTCTGGTTCGCATCGGGTATACCCAAGTATATCTAGAATAATCATCAAAGAGGGTAATGAAATACTTGTAACCACTCTCAGATGGTAAAGTAACAGGGCCCCACACATCAGAATGAACAATGTGAAACGAAGATTCAGATTTACTATTTCTTTGAAGAAAATGAGTTCTACAAATGCTTACTCAACTGACACGTTTGACAAGAAAAATCAGAAACAGACATTGACTTAAACAGTTCTGGGAATACAACTTTCAAAGACTCAAAAGACAAATGACCAAGACGACAATGCCATAAATAGACTTTTTTCTTACAGGACTGACTCATAAACTGACTCATAGACTCTTTAACATGAAGACCAGCCTTATTCTCCAGCATGTAAAGTCCATCAGCCATACGACCCCTACCAATCGTCCTCCCCGAGGCCAGATCCTGAATCACACAATGAGAAGGGAAAAAGGTCACTGAGCAATTCAAGGAATTAGTAACACTACTAACAGAGAACAAATTAATGGGAAAATTTGGAACATGAAGAACATCAGAAAGGGTAAGGCCAAGAGGAAGAGAGAGAGTTCCTTGACCAGCTATGGAAGAGTATGATCCATCGGCTAGTCTCACCTTGTCTCTTCCAGAAAGAGGGTGATAGGTTTGAAAGTAAGAGGACGTACCAGTCATATGTTTTGATGCTCCATAATCAATGATCCATGGAGAGTCAGGGGTGTGAGAAGCAACATGGAAAGCAGTGGCAAGGTTACCTGAGGTAGATGCAAATGAGGTTGAGGGAGGAGTATCCATTTGACGAATTGCTCTACCATAGAGCTCTAAATGGTCACGGAAGGAATTCATAATGTCCTCCCTCGGGTCAGGTCTAGTGAGATGTGTCTGAGTCACAGTAGAAATGGGGGGCTGATTCTCCCGAGTAGCCATGTTGGCCATGTGATGTTTCTTTGTATTTTGCTGTCCGTACTTATTCACCTCTGAACCTTGCTTAGTCAGATCTTGAGCCCATTTTGGTTTCCCATGAAGATCCCAACAGGTATCTTTGGTGTGTCGGGGTTTCTGGCAATGAGTGCACCACAATTTTTCCTTATCTTCGTTTTTTTTTTTGGAGATCTCCTTTCCGAGAAGAAGATCCCACACCAGTAGATACACCTCCTTTTGCAACTAACACAACAACATCCCCACCAGGGTTGTTCATCAAATTTCTCCTGCTTTCTTCAGATTGTACAAGAGCATAGACTTCTTGAACAAAAGGGAGATCCTTAGAGCTGAGAATCTGAACCCTGATAGATTCATACATAGGATTCAGACCATGTAAGAATGCAAACACCCTTTGCTGGGAGACAAGCTGTTTGTACTTCTTAGCATCCTCATCACACTTCCAATCCACACACTGGTAGTGATCCAACTCCTTCAAGACAGATGTTAAGTCAGAGTAATAGACCGATAAACACCTCTCCCCCTATCTACAAGTAGAAGATGCTGCCTGCAGTTGATAAATTTTGGCATAGTGTTGCAATTCTGAATATGTAGACTTTGCTTGTTTCCAGATTTCATTTGTTGTTTCAGCCCACATGAAATTCTTCTTGATTTGAGGTTGCATGGACACCAAGAGCCAGGACCTAACAATACTGTTCTCCTGATTCCATCTATCATATTCAGCACTCCCGGAGGATGGTTCTTTTATCCTCCCATTAATATAGCCTATCTTCCCCCTTGCAATGATGTATAATTTGATCCCTCTTGACCACTCCAGGTAATTTAAACCATCAAGAGGGACAACAGCCATGGGAAAGGATAGGTCACCCCCACCCATTCCATTCAGCATCGAGGAAACTCCAGATGTGGCTGAATCTTCACTGCCCATGATATCTGAATAAAAAAGTTGAAACAACAACCAAAAAAGGCACAGCCATACAAGACTATTTCAGAGATAGGTCCTTCTGACCACCGGTTTCACTGAGAACAAAAGAAAGAGCACTGCTGTTGTAGTACAAGAACAGGTCCTTCTAACCTACAGCTTCACTGAGAACAAATAACAAACTGAACACTGTAGTTGCAGTACTGAAACAGGTCCTTCTAACCTACGGTTTCACTGAAACAAGTCTGCACACTGCTGTTGCAGTACAAGAGCAGGTCTTTCTGACCTACTTAGTAGGGCTTAATAAGATTGATGTTGAGCAGACAATTAGTCGGCTAAAAACAGACCATCAACAGTTCACAATACCAACAACAAAAAAGTTTGAATACAGCTACTGTGTTAAGGAATACAGTCGCTTAACAGTGGGGCAGTCAAACAATATAAACATAGGAGAAATTACAACAGTACCCTTATGGTACTAAATCTGAATACATAAACAACTGACAACACTCCCCCTCAAGTTGGAGCATAGATATCAATCATGCCCAACTTGTCACAAAGATCATGATGTCTGGAAAGGTTTAAATCCTTTGTAAAGATGTCTGCAAGCTGGTTCTCAGAAGTGACATAGGGGGTACACACTTCACCTGTGATAACTTTCTCTCTAATAAAATGCTTGTCAACTTCGATGTGCTTTGTTCTATCATGTAGCACCGGATTGGTAGCAATGCTTATAGCTGCTTTGTTATCACAAAATAGAGTTATAGGTTTGGTCACTAGGAAACCCAACTCCCCCAACAAATTCTTTATCCACATGCCTTCAGCAACCCCGTGGGCCATAGCACGATATTCAGCTTCAGCACTGGATCTAGCTACCACATTTTGCTTTTTACTTCTCCATGTAACAAGGTTCCCTCCTATAAAGGTGTAGTAGCCACTGATAGACTTTCTGTCACTTTGGGATCCAGCCCAATCTGCATCTGTATAAACTTCAACTTTCAAATGTCCATGCTTTTGAAACAACAAACCAGTACCCGAATACTTTAGATATCGAAGGATTCTCTCTGCTGCTTCAAGATGAGCAAGAGCAACTGACAACACATTTTATATGTTTGTACTAAATCCGAATACATAAACAATTGACAACACATCACATTAGCTATTAGAAGTAATGCAATTGGAAAAAAAGAGATTGAAGGTTTTACATGCTTGAATACATTTTATATGTTTGATTTTATTTTTAACTTTCATTTGAATATGTTTTACATGTTATGTTTATGTATTTTAATTTTAGATAATAGGTTTTTTAAAACACTTGTGTAAAATTTAAGTTTATATTTTTAACTAATTTTATGGTTATTATTTTTTTTTTGCAAATTTGTTTGCATTTTTTGGCATTTTTGCACCTTACTTCGAAAAGGCATGTGCCTTGCACCATGGGTGCAAATTGCTCTTTGCGCTTTGTGCTTTTAAAACACTGCTTACATACAGTATTACATCTATATTGTGGTCTACTAGTCAGTGCTTAGGTACAACTTGTTACTACAACTATTAGTTATCTCCTCACAACATTGATTATATTGGTTAGTAATAAAAAAACTGCATCCATTGTTTTACTTGTCTTATTTTGGATGTAGCCTGGTCCTTTACATATAAACCTATGAAGGAAAGTTGCAAAGTATATCTACTTTAATAATTGAATGACTGTTTATAGAGTGGCTTTGTGGAGTTGAATTGAGATGATATGTTTTGTCTGCATAAAATTTTGTTGAGTTTAATTGATAGTTGAGATGCTTAATGTACTTGCTAGATTACTTGTGAACAGATAGGGACATTCTTGTTGCATGCATGCGTGTCTATATGCTATATGCTGTATCCTCTGATGTCACAGGTTTAACCTCACCGGCTGGATGGTTCAACCAGTGGCTGATGAACCACCAACACTGATTAAACTCTTGTTTACTTTTGAAAACATCCTCTGCAATAACTTTGCTTTCTTTTTTTGATCATGTATTTATCTGTCATTTGTCTATTCTAGGTTCTCTTTCTCTATTGAGTGGTTTTTTTCTTCACTTGCTTGTAGTGTTTTGTCTAGATAAGTTCCTTTTTTGTTCATTTCCACTTGTCAAAGGGATTATATTGATGAAGATCCCTAATGTTAAATTCTAATACTGGGGGATAGTACAGGATATCATAGGGTATAAAAGCTGACAAAGGAAGCCTAAAATGTCTTGTATAGAATCAGAAAGTTCATGTCTACCACAGGGACTCTTGCAAGACATTTGACCAAGGAGTTAGCTTATCTGGGTATCCAATTGAATGAGCTGTTCACGGAGCCTTCTAAGTTCTAACAATTTAGCTTCTCTAATTAAAATCTAAAAGCCCAAGGTCCAAGTAGGTCACCTGACATCCAGCTGATAACAACTGAAACCTAACTTCAATATAGTTCAGTTTAGCTTCTTGGAGAAACCCACCCCCCCCCTCACCATCTAAAATGGTTTCTAAAGACCCCATGAATGCTAGAAGTACCAGAATACCTAAAGCGCATCTATTAGAACCTATTGGTTGAATGACATTTTTGGCAAAAATTTCTATTGCTCATTGGAAACCTATTGGTTTGTGCATTTGTTGCATTTTGGCTTGTATTGACATGTGTGTGTGTGTGTACATATATATGCTCATAACAATATGTTTACTACTAATTATGTGAGTTCTTTTTGCAGCCGTTTCCTTCAATACAGAGGACCATTTGCAAAAAGGAGGCATCCACTTGTAGACTCCACAGTTGTTTCTGAAATCAGGAGATGCCTTGAGGATGGGGTTGAATTCCAAGGTGAACTTTTGAATTTTAGGAAAGATGGTTCTCCCTTGATGAACAGATTGCGGCTGACCCCAATATTTGGTGATGATGATACAATAACACATGTTATTGGTATCCAATTCTTCACAGAAGCAAATCTTGACCTTGGTCCACTGCCTGGATCATCAGCAAAGGAGTCTACCAAAGCATCTGAGAGACTGCATTCTGATCTGTTATGCCGTCCTGTTCCAATTGGGCATGGAAATGTTTGTCGAGAGATCTGTGGTATGTTGCAACTGAGTGATGAAGTCCTTGCTCTGAAGATACTCTCACGTTTGACACCAAGAGATATAGCATCCGTTGGTTCTGTTTGCAAGCGACTTTATCAGTTAACAAAGAATGAAGATCTGTGGAGAATGGTTTGCCAAAATGCATGGGGAAGTGAAACAACCCGTGTGTTAGAGACGGTGCCTGGGGCAAAAAGGCTAGGTTGGGGCCGGCTGGCAAGAGAATTAACCACTCTTGAAGCTGCAGCATGGAGGAAATTAACTGTTGGAGGTGCTGTAGAGCCTTCTCGTTGCAACTTTAGTGCATGTGCTGTTGGAAATCGGGTTGTTCTTTTTGGAGGGGAGGGGGTTAATATGCAACCAATGAACGACACATTTGTATTGGACTTGAATGCTAGTAACCCAGAGTGGCGACATGTCAAAGTGAGCTCCCCACCACCTGGCCGGTGGGGTCACACTCTTTCTTGTGTGAATGGATCTCTTTTGGTTGTATTTGGAGGTTGCGGAAGGCAGGGATTACTTAATGATGTTTTTGTACTGGATCTAGATGCACAGCATCCTACCTGGCGTGAAATCTCTGGATTGGCACCACCACTTCCCAGATCATGGCACAGTTCATGCACCCTTGATGGGTCTAAGTTGGTAGTTTCTGGTGGCTGTGCTGATTCTGGTGTACTTCTCAGTGACACCTTCCTTCTGGATCTTTCAATGGAGAAACCTGTCTGGAGAGAGATTCCAGTATCATGGACTCCTCCCAGTAGGTTAGGTCACACTCTCTCTGTCTATGGTGGCCGGAAAATATTGATGTTTGGTGGTTTGGCGAAGAGTGGTTCACTTAGGTTCCGTTCAAGCGATGTATTCACAATGGATCTGAGTGAAGAGGAACCATGCTGGAGGTGTGTAACTGGGAGTGCAATGCCTGGTACTGGGAATCCTGCTGGTATAGCTCCTCCTCCTCGACTTGATCACGTAGCAGTGAATCTCCCGGGTGGCAGGATTTTGATCTTTGGTGGGTCTGTAGCTGGTCTTCACTCTGCGTCCCAACTTTATCTTTTGGACCCAACTGATGAGAAGCCAACTTGGAGGATATTGAATGTACCTGGCCGACCTCCAAGATTTGCTTGGGGACACAGTACATGCATTGTTGGGGGAACGAGGGCTATTGTTCTTGGAGGGCAAACTGGAGAGGAATGGATGCTTAGTGAGCTTCACGAGCTGTCATTGGCAAGTTCTGTTATGTGATTCAGAAGAAATGCAATGGTAAGTTATTACAAGAACATACTCCATGGTCATTATCATCAATTCGGATAGAGTTGGATGAATGGAAGACTCTTCTTTGTCAAGGACCAAAGAATTGGACTATTTTGAATGCTGAAAAAAGTGGTTTGTTGGATGATTGGTGCTAACATATACCCATTGTTTGTTTGCTAGAACTTCAATTAACAGATAGGACTCTTGTCTGGACTCGTTTATTTATGGTTATCTGTCATGCATTTTACTGTAAAAGGTAATTCTCGTTTAGGACTTGGCAATGATCAGATAAGTGATGGCATAGTTCCACTTTTCTTTCTGAGGTTGTATGTGACACTGCTTTCTGTCACTAAACACTTCGCACTTGGTCCTTACCAGATCAATAGTGCCGTTTAGGTGGATTCTATCATGCATTTGTGTTTCTTGATAAACGTCTGTATATAAGTAATTAGTGTATAATCATATTTATGTAATTTGAACTTCACTAGGTGAGGTTTCATATTTTTCTCTTGATAAATATTTTGTTCTACCTGGATTGATGTTTCCTGTGATTTTTCAACCTTTAAACTGCCGTTGGCCTCATTGATTGTCATGTTTGGAGTGTAAATATGCGTTGTAGCCGAATGACTATCATGGCAATCCTGATGGAGATCTCCTGAGGTCGACACAGAGCAGTTGCTGGTCAGTTGTACGCACTTGTACTGCGGTAAAAAGGATGTCAAGCCTCTTTGATCGAAGAGCAAGGTTCAAATGGCTTCCCGATACGCCTCTCCAGGGGTTGTATCGGGTCAGACACTGGTTCAGAGGGTAGTCAAGCCTTAAACCGATCTCTCTGAACCGGTTTTGAAAAAATAAATAAATAAAACCTAAAAAAGTACCGATACAGGTCTATATGCCCTATCAGCGTATCAGTCTGTCGATACTTTGAACATTTTCGAAGAGCATGCTTTTGATGTACAACATGAAAAATGTATATGTTTCATTGGGTTCATGTATCAGAAAAGCAAGGTATATTGGAATATACATGGATACACTAGAAAACCAAAAAGGAATATGAAACTATCTAATTCGATGCGTTTATTGTATCATCCCTTTCCCAAAGCGGTACATATCGTGGGATATGTTACAAAATTTTAAACGTTGGTTAAACCTCCTCATTCCTAATCTACCTTATAATAAGGTGAGCAGGATTCTACATCGTGATTTAGTCTTTGAATCAATCGGAATCTTTTTCCTGAGTTGAGCCAAATTTTAAAGATTCTTGGTTTGTCTAGACCTGTTGAGCTCCAATCTTTACAATTTATTACTTCGCCTCACATTCCCGTCACACATGAACACATTTTGTTCATAAACATTGTGAGGTTGTGCGCTTCTGTCATCCATTCTCATGGGATATAGAGTAACTCCGCGTACGGCTATAACACTTCAACGTGGCTGACTGGCTGGCTCGTTTTTTCCATGTGAATTCATCCTTCCCCACTTTTAACTGTTAACTGATTTATCTGTTCAATTGTATTGGCTGATACGTTCAATGTATTAGTCTGTTTCATGCCTGTATCGGACTATTGACAATATCCATTCAAATTTGATCAATTCCTATATTAATTTCTACTCTTTTTCAGTAATTCATATAATTAACATTCTCTCTCTCTCTCCATTATTCCCCAATAATTCTATACCATACCTACTACATGTTATAGTTATAAAATGAAAAAAAAAAAAAAACTGTAAAGGGATTCTACAACTATCCTATACTTCGACAACAGGGGAGCCCAACCCCAGTGAAGGTGGGATTCATTCCCAAGTCTCCGCTACGACCAGCATCTTACCTACAAGCCAGCTGGCAGTTTCAACTTGTTATAATTTTACGACCTCTAGATGTTAGCTTACATTTATCTTCTATCAACAATTTTAATAACCAATTGATTATTAAAATCTATATATTTATAAATATTAACAATGATGCATGCATTTCCTAGTTGTTAGCTTATATTTATCTTTGAATTAAGAAATGCATGCATATATTAGGGTCCGTTTGGTTCGCTGGCAGGATCGGAATTAGAATCAGAATTGAAATCCCCCAGAATCGGGATCAGAATCACCTATTCCTGATGCCTGTTTTGTTCAATTAAGAATCGGAATCAGATTCCGATTGTTGATGTTTGGTTCATTGGGAGTTTGAATTGGAATCAATTGAAAATTTTAAATTTTGCTTTAGACTATTTATTATTTTAATATTACTTTATTAATACTTTATGAATATATAATTATCATTTTATTAGTACTTTGTTATTATTACTGTATTAATATCTTAGTATTTATATTAATTTATGATATTTTATTGTTATTCTTTTTAGTTTATTAATTTCTACTATTTTTGTTTATTATTTTCAAATTAATTTATTATTATTTAATAAATAATATATTTGATTTTTATTATTAATTTATTAATATTTTGTTATAGTATTATTATTTTATGAATAGTTTACTAATATTTTGTTATTATTTTAACTGTTAATATACTCATATTTTATTATTACTTTAATTATATTGTATTAATATTTGATTTATACTTTATTATTAATTAATATCTTTATTTGTTATTATTAATTTATTAATATTTTATTATAGTACTATTATTTTATTGCTATTTACTAATATTTTGTTAATAATTTATTATTTTATTATTAATATATTATTATTTTTTATTATTCATTTAATAATATTTTATTATTTTATTAATGTTACGGTTTGAGGGGCTTTTTTTTCTTGAGCTTTTTACTTCTTGACAGACTCTAGAATGGGAATCTCATTCCCTAGGGGGCCTGGAATGGCCATTCCCTCATATGGGGGAATGGGGAATCGGAATCCCATTCCTGCCAAATGAAAAGTAGGAATTGGAATGGGCCATTTCGATTCTGATTCCAAGCACCTATTCTAGAAACCAAACAGAGCCTTAGTTATTTTATCATTTTCAACAATTCTTAATTGTTTCCTAGCTAAACTACTGAAGTGTGTTTTCTTAATTTATAATCACCTTCGACCTAAATTTAATGTTGTTGATTTAACTTCTTAAACTTATTTGAGTTTCTCCAATGTATTCATGTTTGTCCAAGCATGTCTTAACTTTTCCACATTATCCATGCATATCCAAAGTGCATGTTGATAAATATTTTAACATTGCATTTTGGACACTTTAAATCTTGTTTACACCTTATTCACCATTTTCTGGGAGGTTTTCTGTTAATTTTGTTATTGCCATCGAGCACTTTAGATATGCTTGTAACTGAAAAACATAGAAAATTAGTAATGATATATCGTAAAATAAAAAGAAAAAAGTTATTATTGAATCAAACAAAACCCCAATACAAAATCCAAAGTTGCAGGTCAAAATACATCACCAAATGTGCAAAATAAGTTTGTCTTTGTAGGTCACATCATCATCCAAGCCTTATCCCCACTTTGTGGAGTTGGCTACATGAAACCTGTTTCACCATTTAGTTCTATTTAATGATATATTTATTATTAAATTATCAACACTTAAACAATTTCTTACTACTTCAACTCATGTCCGTTTTGGTCTGCCCATACCCCTTATAGGCTCCTAGCTCCTTTCAACATGCAATAGATCACTTCTTATCAGTGCTGTCAAAGGTCTTCATTGACCAAATCATTATACTCTACTTTCTCTCATTTTATTACCTATCGGAGCTATTCATAGGATCCTTTGAATGACTTCTTTTGACACTATCTTTCTAATTTTTCCACTTATCTATTTTAATGTATTTCTTCCACATTCATTCTTTGGACATGTTTCTTTGGCTGAGCACACTCTAATCCATACAACATAGCTGGCCTTACAACTATGTTTTAGAACATTCTTTTTAATTTAAATGGTATTTGCCTATCACATAAGATTTTGAATGCATCCCTCTATTTAATCAATCCTTCTCTAATTCTATGAGCGACATCCACTTCAATCTCTCCCTTGTTATGGATTATCTAACAAACATTCTAGAAAATGTCACATTGAGTTATCTCATGGTCTCCAATCTTAAGTTTATCTTGATTACCACTCCTATTAATATGTAATTTACAAATCATATATTCTCGGTCATTCTTACTTTAAAACCTCTCATTTATAAGGATTTTGTCCATAAATGTAATCTTGCATTTAGTCCTATATTAGTTTCATCAATTAAAAAATGTTGTTAGGAAACAACATGCACCATGGGATATCCACCTAAATATGTTTAATCAATTCATTTATGACCAATGCAATGCAATTATACAAGGGCTAAGTAATGGACTATGGTGAAGACTGTTTGTAATTGAAAAATTTAATGTTTCTTCCACATGTTTCCTAAGTTGCTTGTTATGTCCTCTTAGATATCTTTAATTAGGTTTGTATATCTATTTGGAACCCCTTTCTTTACCAAAACATCGAAAGTGAAATAATAGCAAACTAAATCAATCAATTTCATAATTTACCTAAGATTTCCATGGAATCTGACTATTTTAATTTTTCTTTTAATTCATACTTGTAAATTGCTAATCCCCACATTTTAAGATAAAGAACAATTTGAAATTCTCCCTTGAATGCATCAACCCAATCAACCCAAGTTATTCCACTCAATATGCAACTCTTACAACTCTTTAGTCCGGATCTATTGGGCACTAGAAGTTGCAGTTTAACTTCCACTCTTGAGGGTTCGATTGACTTACTCTAGGCTTTGGAATAATTACAATTCTAGAGCTCCCTGTCTTATATAAGGAGGCAATAATATTAAGGGGATGTGGGAACATTTTATTACCTACATAGCCTAACAAATGGTGGGGGGAGGTAAATTGGGTTCTACAATGTAAAGTGCAGTATATGAAAACATTGCAAGTTTAAGTATGAAAGACAACAAGAATTATCAAGAGCAAAGGCAAGAATAATAGAATGCACACATACACACATAGAGTTTATAGAGGTTTGACCAAACCCAGCCTATGTCCATTCCTCGGGCACACCACCTGAGAATTTCTACTATACTAGTTGGACTTCTGAGTGCCAACAAAACCTTACACCAGTTGGACTTCTAGGTGCTAACAAAACCTTTTATAATAGTCAGACTTATAGGTACTAACAAGATATATTCACTGGACAGACTTGCAAGTGCTATCCAAACCTTCACAGCTAGCAAACTACTAACTATACAAGCATAGATAAAATATGAACAACGAATGTTAGCTCCGAGAAGCTCATGACTGGTTCAAAATAAGGAGTTTCCACCCATTTAATTTTAAGAGGAAATAGGTCCTCTATAAGCTTTGAAAAGTTGATTTTATTTTGAATATAGTGACTTCATTTCTCCACCTATGAAGCACACTCAACCAAGAGTTTTTAAATTCACTTGGATTGAGAAAGGGAAGGTGTTAGGTACCCCTCTCTCCAAGCGGCAAATGATAGCTCATCCTTAGATCTATCTAGGCTTACAACTTCACAGACTAAAAAAAGATTGAAATCCAAAATCTTGTAAAAAAAATACTTTCTAGCATCTTTTAGTCTTAGTTTTGAGGAGATGATATCAGGAATTAGGTGCAAGTTTTCTTAAAACCTAAGAATCTTCTATATTTAGCCTTGATAGATCTTGATAGAAGTTATTTCAGAGATCGAGAACAATACTTTTTGATGTTTTAGACCAAGTGAATGATTTGTAGTTGCTCCTTGATGCAAAAGAATGAATACTTGTGAGGGTTTTTCCTCTTTTTTAAGGTTAGAGAGTGAATACGAAGAGAAATGAAGCAATTTTTGGTAAGTTCTTACCCTAAATTTAGAGTTTCTTCTCAAGCTCTTGTTGGAAATGGTTGGGGATTCGAATGGGGATTTCTCTTTTGTTTCTAAAAAATCACCTCATAGAGCTTGATTTATAGAGAGGAAAGGTTGGGGAAGGTCTGGAACTCGTCCACCACATGTGCTAGGGTTTAAGGAAAACCTAAACATGCAAGAAAACTTAAGAATCTCAATCTAATAGGCTTTTCTGGAGGATCTTCGAGGGTTTAATCAATCAATCCAAGATTTTTATGAATTTTTCTAAGGTTTCTTGTGACAAATAGGGTTATTTTAGAACTTGTCTATGCCAAGCTTGAATTTGACCTTATAGTGGAAAAAATGTAAATTTGAAATGGCCATAATGGCCCTTATGTCATTTCCTATGTTCAAGAATAGTTACCTTGGGGTTTTGGGGTTCTTTTAGTCTAGTTGGGTTATCTTTATTGTTCTAGGTGTTTTAATAGGTAAAGTGTAGGGCTGGCATCAGCCCCCACCCTCTTAAAGTCTTAAATTGGGATAAATGAAGGGGCAAATTAATCAAGTGCATTGAAATGAAATCTTTCTAGTTTAATGATCAAATGAGTGAATTAGGTCATGAAATTTGATGTTCTTGGGTTTTTTGGGTCTTTAAACATGGGGATAAGATCCAATTGGTCAAATGATATTTGGATTATGAAGATCTACGACTGATAAGCTCTAACTAATAAAATTTGTTGAAACAAAATCTTTGCTTAATAGTGGTTCATGAGGGAATCTTGGCATGAAATCTGGTGGGTAGGTATTTTTGAATGTCCTAAATTTGATAGAAGAAACAAATCTTTGATCAAAGATGTAGATTAAAAGATTTGGTTTAGATCAAGGTTTTAGCTTATAATTCATCAACTAATGAAAAGAGTCAAAATGAAATCTTATTTGTTTAATGGTTAAATGGAGGAATTAGGTTACAAATTTTGGCATACCAAATTTTTTTGGGTCTCTAAATGTAGTGGTGAGGTCTGATTAGTCAAATGAGATTTGGATGATAGAGATCTATGGCTTCTTTTAGAAGGAAATGAAGGAATTTAAGTCTAAAATTGAACAGTTGAATTATTTTGAATATTTTTTAGTTAGTAAGAGGAGTTTGATTACTTGGGTTATAATTTCTTGTGTGATTTAATCATAAATATAAAATTGGAATATTTATTGACTGGATGGTTAAACAAATGAATTTTGAACTAAAATTTATGTGTGGGCATGAATTAAGATGAAGAATTGGGTGGAAGGTTCATTCAGTATTGACCAGTACATCACACCGAAAGGAAGTGTATTGAACTCTGGTTTAACAAGTGTGTTCACTATAAAAGAGGGACCTAGTGTGATTTAAATCAAGTAACTCAAGTTGCCTAAAATCCTAGAATTACATGGCAATAAATGAAATAAATTGACTTTTATTAACATTAATGCCTACAACAATCTAAAAAAACAATATATGCATATGTTCAACAACTCCAACTATAAATAAAAAAGAACAATATTCAAAATTAGTATTTTATGAACCAATAAAATAAATAATCTATAAAATCCACATTTATATCAAAAAATTATTTTTAATTTCAAGAAATTTATACAAATAAAATATTAATAATGGAACAATTATTTTAATACTTAAAATTTATAAATTTTCACATCATATTTATCTTAAAATATCTATAAATTATTAATTAATACTTTAATTTTCATTAAAAACAATGTTTTTATTATTTATAAAAATAAAAATATTATTTACAAAATATTTAAGAATATGGTATAAATTAAATCTAGCAAATTCACTAATCTAAATTTATATCAAAAACTTAATTTTTTATTTTAGAAAATTTATAAAAAAAATTAACAATGAAATAATTATTAATATTTTAATTTTATAATAGCATATTTATTGTTTACAAAAATGAAAAATATTGTTTACCAAACATTTGAGAATTAATATTTTAGTTGATAACTTTGCTAATGTTAAAAATTAAAAATAAAAAATAGAAAATTTTGATATAATAATTCAAATGTATTAGTTGCGTATGTTTTGTGCCTTAGACTTCAATAGAAAATAAAATAATAATGATTTTGTGCATGTATTAATTTGTAAAAATATATATAATATGTATCTTGGACTCTTTATTGATGCATTATCAATAAAAATGTATGGTATCTATGCATGCCACTACATTAATTGTAATGTATTTCTCCATATATACCATTAAAATATACAATTCCTATGCATTTATACATTACTTATAGATATTTTGACATTAAACTTGATGCTATTAATATATTTATGGAATTTATATGCATTTCCAAAGCATATCTGTATTCGTATCCATATCCAACTTGTCCCATACAATACACCTGATACTGATACTTTGATCTTTGGTTACTATGTGATAGAATTACAGGTATGTGCATAGAGTGTTTCTATAGAATGGGAGAGATGTAGTGACACGGAGATAGTGTAATAGAATTGCATGTGAATAATAGTGTTATGTGGAGTGTGATGAACAAAAGTGTGTGTGAGGTATTGTGTCATTTGGCGAAGTGAATCTGAAATGTGATGATAATGTGATTAAAATGCTGAAATGTTGAAATTCCATGGTAAAATGCAATGCTAAAATGTGTCATAAGTTCCATCGCAATAGAAATGTCATGAAAATGACTACATGATAGAATGGCTGAAATGCTACGGATAGATGAATATGGTAGTATGATTGAAATGTGATGAGTGGATGAATATGATAGTGTGAGTGAAGAGTGATGGATAGATGAATATGATAGCATGTACAAAATGTGATGAGAGAATGCATATGTATGACTGAAATTCAATTAAAATGATGGTT